>NC_139144.1:84493026-85830664 GCF_964270905.1 Leucopleurus acutus
GAAGATGTATGCCCAGTGCCCATACAGTTCCCAGGGACTAACAGACTCTCCAAATTTTTGTTGAATTGACAGTTAGCTCAATGGGCAAAATTAAAGATTTCCAAATCAAACTGTTTCAAAATCAAATTCCTTTCAGAGTGATAACTGTTTCTATTGATAATAGTTCATATAGAAGGGTGCTAGAGTCTTGGATAACGAGGTAGGCATTTGGAAAAATCTTCGATTGAAATATTTGAGTCTAGGCAAACAGAATAACTCTTGTAATATAATTTTCATGGATGACTTGTCTCACCGACTAGTTAATAAACTTGAATTCAAAGAAGACATGGATATGATATCTTATTTTCCACAGCTCCTACCATATGCCTCACCTGTAATTAGAATTTAGCAGTACTTGCTGAATAAATGTGAGGACAAATGAATAAAAATGGGATAGAAAAATGGATGGAAGGAAGGGTGGATATAAGGATGGATGGTTGGATGGATGGATGATTAGACGGATGAAAGAAAAGAGGAGGGTATCAACGGCCTAGAAGGGAAGTCACAAATTAAACACCACAGTTCACTTTCACTCAAGACAAAACTTTAGTAGAGTTTCAATTAAAAGGAAATATATATATTGGAGACAGTAAAGGGGGAAGAAAAGGAGGAATAAAGGATCAGTGGAAGAAGCAGCCTAGGCAGTAAGAAAGTGGTGATGGTAAGAAAACCTAAACATACCAGGGTATCATAAAGCTATCTAAAACTTGGAAATAGGCAAAAAGAGAATACTGAGAAGGCTTTCAGTGCAATGCTGGGCTTGGCTTTTTATCGCCTGGGCCAGTTTACAACTCTGCAGAATGGAGGTTAACTTGTAGAGTTTTGTTTGGTGGAATAGATAACCAGAGAGGTTAAGGCTCAGTTGGATATTAACCAACTTATCTTAGTATTGCCTATAAATGCATAGCTACTCAAATGTTCTTTGAACCAGTTTTAACATCTTATTGGTTCCCTCATTAATTAATGATTTAAATAAAACCTTTGATACAAACGTTCATTTTATATTTCTGTGAGAGTCATGATTTCCTTTTACAAAAATTATCAAAGATCTTCATGACACATCATTAGAGAATGATTAGGTGATTTAGATCCCACATGCCATGGAGCAACTAAGCCCGTGCTCCACAACTACTGAGCCTGCACTCTAGAGCCCATGAGCCACAACTACTGAGCCCACGTGCCACAACTACTGAAGCCCACGCACCTAGAGCCCGTGCTCCGCAACAAGAGAAGCCACCACAATGAGAAGGCCGCACACTGCAACAGAGTAGCCCCGGGTCACCGCAGCTAGAGAAAGCCCGCGCGCAGCAAATAAATTTATTTTTTAAATAAATAAATACAAATAAAAATGAGGATCTCACCCTGAACTAAAGTAATATAACTCTAAAACTGAAACCCATGAGGTTCTACCTGAAACAGGTAGCCAGCCATACCCTTAGCTGCAACGAGAGTGCATGTGTGGGACTTGAAGCAGAATTTAGCTGTAAACAGGGAAATACTATTAGCAAACTCATGGATTAGGCTTCATTTTAGTCATATATTCACTGAGGCACAGCTCCCACCTATGTGGTAACAACAAAGAGATTTCAAGAAAAAGTAGGATTTTTCTATATAGTGAAAGGCATTGATTCAATGCCCCAGCCTCGCTAGACTCTTCATAGGTCATGGGACTTGGGAGATCAGCCTAGGGATGTAGATGCTTAAGACGTTAGCATTTAAACTTAACTACAGTAGTGAGAATAACTGTTACATTTCATTATAGAGAGCTCTCCCAGAAAGGCTATAGAGCACTTGCATTTCACATCAATGAATATTTTCAGAAGGCACGTTGCACCCAAGAACAGTGCATTTCAATCGCCACCCTGTCAGTAGGCTCCAATCACTAACCAGCCAAATGGCAAAGGCTCCTTAAGGGAGCAACTGTTGAGCCCATTCGCATGTCTTAATATGACAGGCTCCTCCGTTTTTTAGAGGAAAGAGATTAAAACTGAGATATTGAATATTTTAGGGACTTGACAAGTCTCTATAAGGTCATTTTTTTCACTTATAAACCTTAGGGACAGATTTCTGGCTGTGATCTCTGAGTCACCTGTTTTGAAATCGCAGAAGAACGTGCTGAGAATGCAGATTTGGGTCCACAGATTGACAAAATGCCAGAAGCGGTGGGGCCTAGGAATCTGCATTTTTACATACTCCCCAGGAAGTTTCTCAGCACTCTCAAGTTTGAAAGACACTATCTTAAGAGATGTTGGGTGAATAGGAAACTAAAAATAAAACCCAAACTGAACACATATTGCTCACAACAGATCCCTTCTGACCTACATCTACTTACCCTCTCTCCCTTCTTCTCTAGGTTAGTTTATTTCACATATAAATTCAAGGATGTTGTCATTCAGCTTTCTGGGATCAGCCCCTCTCTCTCTGATCCTCAACCTCACTCCACCCCAAAGACCTTAAAACTACATAAAAGGTTATGTCTAAGCCTAGAATCACAAAAAAACACAAGCTTCTCTTGCTTTGTCTGGGGTTACCTCCATCATATCATGACAAACTATAATTCAGTCTGCTTTTATCAACTATAATTCTATTTCAGAAGATGTGATGCTGGCGCTGAAGAAAGCACATGGCTCTGATGGAAGGCAGACCCAACACACATCCTGTCACCGGCCCTTGGTGACTCCTTTTATTTGGACGAGATACTTCATCTGTCTGAGCTATGGTTTCCTCATCTAGAAAACAGGAACCATAGTGCTTGGGATTGTGAAGAGAACTGAAGATAGTTTCTGTGATGCGGTGGTTCAGTGAGTTCAATCGTGCATTCAACATTTACTGAGCACCAACAGTCTGCCGAATACTCCTTCTAGGCCCTTGGGACCCATCAGAGAGGAACAAGGATCCCTGTCCTCATGGAGCTTGCAATTTTAGAAAGAGGAGCTAAATGGTAAACAATAAATAAAATGAATAGAAGTGCTAAATATAACGGGAAAAAAGGAAAAGTAAGGGCAGTGTAAGTGGGATCAGGACAGCAGAGGTGAGGAAGAAAGTCATGTCAGGCTTCTTCAGGAAAGTGAGATTTGAGCTGACTTGATGGAGGTGATGGAGGGAGCCAGAGGAAGAATGTTCCAGGCAGCGGACAGCTGGAGCAAAGGCCCTAAGACAAGGGGGGAGGAGGGGTGCCTTGTGGGCCTCCGTGAGGACTTTGGCTTCAACTCGGAGTGAAATGGCGAGTAGCTGCAGGGTTTTGAACAGAGGGGTGACAAGAGCATCATGATTCCTTACCTATCATGAGAGATGATGCACTTCAATTATACATCCTAAGACAGTACCTTAAGTCCAACATGTATTAACAGATGAGTCCTTTCCAAGAGGAATAGATTCTGCCTGGGCTTACAGTAATTCTTCTTTATAACAGAACTATAAAACAGGACAAAATTTACCAACTTGCTCTCCTACATTTGCATAACCATCTTTAAACATGATGTCTCTGGAGAGCATCGTATGTGTGTGTGTATATGTGAGTTGTGTATGTGTACATGTGTGTGGATGGGTGCACGTGCACACTCTCAAGCTAATCCCTAAATGCTGCTGCCAACTCTACCTGGATCGCAGGCCAAATCCCACCCTACTCTGGCACTGAGGTGCAAACCTGTGTTCCTGGGTGTGGAGCAGGGTCTGAGGAAGACGCAATAGGCCTTGACCTCTAGTCGTGAGCCATTACACTGCTGCAAGAGATCAGAGTTCAGCTCTACACACACACAGCTCAGGCCACTTGACACCCTAGTGAAAGATTTTATAAGTGATGCATTTTCCCAGCTCTGCATAGTTAAGTGAGAGATGGTATATGTTAGACCTGTGCTTGAAGGAAATGGGCAGGCATTTAGGAGGAACCACACACTCTTCAATAGGTTTGGAAACAGGTAACAAGGGCAAAAGTGTATCCTTTCCCATTTTATTTTTCCACGAAAGCACTGTCAGGAAGCATCATGTAGTTCAAAGAAATTTTACTATTAGAACTTTGTGGTACATTTTAGAGATCCTAGCAGCAAGAGTATGACCTTCCCATATTTCACTTCATTGCTCATATCTTTATTGAAAGTTAATTTTTCTTTACAGGCCACTGTACTTGCTAATAGTGCCTGAATAAAGTGTAACGGCACAATAAGGTAAAATGTGTCCCACGGAACGAATAAACCCCCGGCTGCTGAATGGGCACCTTGAGCTCTCCACCTTTTGCTTGCTCTTCCCTGAGAACTGTATGGTGAACTTCATGGGTGTTTTTACTATTAAAACTTCATGCCCAAAAGGGACAAAATTGCACTACATTAACATGTTTACCTAATAAGAAATGAGTTCAACCAATTATTACCCTGTGTTCATTTCCTTTTTGGGATTCATCTGGAAAATTTAATTAAGCCAGGTCAAATCTTCTGATGGAACGTACAAGCTAATAAACTTCCTTCTCTATCTCCCGTATAACTGTAATGTGATCTAAACGCCGGCACTCGCTATCGTCAAATTATTTTTCTAAGGGTGTTTGCATCAATATTCAAATTGAATGGAAATCCTTTGAGATGGAAAGGATTTAATGTTTAATGTTTAAATGTATTCCTTTGCCAATATACTCAATAAGGGCAGGACTCTGGAGCCTAAGTGCCTGGGTTAGAAACCCAGCTCTGTACCCACCAGCTATGTGATGACGGCAGGTTATCTAAACTCTGTGACTGTTTCATTGTCAATGAAGTGGGACTAGCAGCAAAGATGTTAAGAGGATAAAATGAATTAATAACTGAAAGCATTTAGAACAGTACCTGACATGTTATGATAAGTTGTTAAATAAACAGAAAAAAAAATCAAATGACTCTCTTATGACTTACTCTAAAGAAAAAAAGATAATAGGGCTTCCCTGGTGGCGCAGTGGTTGAGAGTCCGCCTGCCGATGCAGGGGACACGGGTTCATGTCCCGGTCTGGGAAGATCCCACATGCCGCGGAGCGGCTGGGCCCGTGAGCCATGGCCGCTGAGCCTGCGTGTCCGGAGCCTGTGCTCCGCAGCGGGAGAGGCCACAACAGTGAGAGGCCCGCATAACGCAAAAAAAAAAAAAAGAAAAGAAAAGAAAAAAAAATAATGATGGGGGGACAAGAAAATCACTACCTTGAGCATTATTTTACCAGCTACTTTCATAGTTCACCTGGTCTCACTGCATCTCTCCAAAATCCTCCTATGTGGGGGACCACACCCTCCCCCTGCAAAGGTAGCATCCATACAGGTGATTCTGGGCATGAGGCCAAAACTCTCATCTCTTCTCTTCCTTTTTGACAGTCTCTCTGATTCTGGGGGAGAAATACCTCAGGCTTGCCTCTGTGAGAGGAACTTAATGCGCCCCTTCCAAGCGTTATCTGTGGTACTTATGGGGGCTCCATGGAACAGCAAACCCTGGGGTCGTGAAAAAATAGAATCCAGAAATGGTTTCACAGGTCCACAGCTCTCTGGCATCTTGGTGAAATGCTGACCCTGCCATCCACAGGGATGGGGGTCAGTGATGAAGTGGACCAAAGGCAGAGGGATGTGCATATATACACAAGTGCCTATAAATACACACACAGTGGCCACTCACCCAAAATAGTTTGTCCTTCCACCCTTTCCTCCCTGAAGGTGCTGCACATACTCCCATTGCCTGGCACAGTCTGGTCCAGCTCACAAGTTCCCTCCTCAGAAAGACTGTCTGTGATCAAACTAATGCCCACAACAGTGGCTAGCACATGATAGATAACTAAAACATAGTTACACAGAGATGAAAGAATGATCTGTTTCTTCACAAAGCCAAAAAGACAGTCTCATCATCTGTTTTTTTGAGGGGAGGTAACACACTTACATGGTTCAAAATTCAAGTAATACAAAAGGATTTACAGTGAAAAATCTCCTATATCCTTAACCCCCATTTGTCCTCTTCTCCTCCCAGAAGCAACTGATATTCTCAGTTTCTTGTGTATCCTACAGAGATATTTGCATTTGCCGACCAGTATATATATAGTCTGTTCTCCCTGCCTCATCTGTGACCCTTTTAAACAATCTTCTGTTGTCTTGCTCTGTTTTCCCAGAGCTCTTATAACTTTGCTTTGTGTTTTGCCTACTTTTAAAACCGAGTATAGTTGAGCTTACAGAATTACCAAATCAAAGAATTATTATTTGAGTTCTTATAAGTTGAAAGTTCCTCTGGTGTTTTTCAAAAATGTTTCTATTTATAAAAATTTATTTTGCAACTCATTTTTCAGAAAAGTCTTTGTTGCATAAAGCAAATAAATGTAAAATCTGCAGGTAAGTTTATGAGCACATAACCTTTCTATGGTCTAGGATATTTTAAGGAAAGGCTCAGAAACACACCAGTGTTGAGCTGAGGGGTATTTTTATATTTAAGATCAATGTGAAAGTGAATTTTAAGCACAGAGGGCTTCTTGTAGCAATTAACCACTTTTAACCTTTGGTTGTTTTCTGGAACTACTGACATGGGTTAAAAATCTCAATGTCCTGTGTGATTCAGACCTAATTATGCTGTTCGGGCCTCTAATGCCAACATTCTTTTATTTTCTACCCATTCAACTACAGGAAGCCCTGACTTCTCCCTTTCCTCCTTCTCAGAGCACTTTCTTTTACTTGTCCAGTTCCCCTCCCAGTGGTATACCAATCTCTACCCTGTTTCTTTACCCCATTTTCAGATTTTCAAAATTTCTTTGAGGTGTACCCACGCTTTAAAGTGATGAACCACATGAGGCCCGAGAGGAGACCGAGAATCTATCACTTATAAAATTCAAGTCTTATGTAGGGGTCAGCAAACTGGTCCGTGGCTGTAAGTAAGGCATTTTTTTACATTTTAAAAGCATTATTAATTCAGAATGAAGTGCTCTTACAAAACAGAGTATTCGAAAAGTGAGGGCAAACTTCTAAAACATGATAGCAAAAGTGTTTTGTACCATTAAATTTTAAAAATTAAAACCATTTAAAACTAAAAAAAATAAAAAATAAAATAAAAGTGATGAACCACAGAACAGGTTAAAACCAGTGCTGTGTCTTGGAAATAGGAATCATTTCTAAATTAATTGACTTAAAGTCAGTACTTTCCCACCATGGAAGCCTATTACGGAAATGAATAAAACTGTAGAGTAATGAATTAAAAGATATTTTTGCATTTTATACCATTTGCCATATTTGACTCACAAATTTCACATTTAAATAAAAGAAGTTGGGGTTGAAATAGAAAACCATTACATGAGGGAAAAAGAAAAGTACTTAATAGAAATTTAATTATCAAGGGCAGGTATATTTCTCTTAAAAGGAAAATAACTTACTTTTGACAAAAGTATTCAAACAAGTGACTTATGAAAATATTAGTTATGCATTAAAATATGAGTGGGGTTTTTTTGCTCAATTGCCTTGGAAAACTTGAGGTTTTTTCCCAACCTGTGGCCAACCAAACTGTATTCTTTGTACTTTGTCTCCTACTGCAGGGAGCCTATGTTCCAGACAAACTGGATAGCAGAATCAGAAAGTGTTAACTGTGGAGTTTTGAAATTTTTATTCAATATTATATTTTTATATTATAGAAATTGTGATTATATCATTCAAATATAAATATATACGTGTGTGTATATTTTTTATAATAGAAACTACAGAAAGCAAACCAATGCTTGGCAACATTTCCTTGGCTGGAAGAAATATGCAGAATACCCAGTGATTCTCAAATAGAGGTTCACCCCTAGGGGCGTGTTGGAACTTCAGACAAAAGGGAGAGGAAGATGTAAATTTTTTATATCAACTGTAGGCAAGAATGTTAAAGAGCTGCAAAACATTGGTGTCTGGGGGATATAATGAGGGTAAGTGAGCATCAGGGCTGTTTGGGCTAAAGGGACCAGTCTCTGGGCTCCTGTCCTGAGCTCATGATTGTAACATCAACATTTGACCATCACTCTGTGCCAGGCCCTGGGCTGAACGCTTTGGCACCATCTCATTTAATCCTCCCCTGACCCTCAATGTACATACTATTAAAACCTCATTTTACGGATGAAGGAATGGATGCTTCAGGGGCTCAGATAACTTACCCAAGATCACACAGGGAGGAAACTCAAAGCCAAAATTTGAGAAAAGACATCCATGTTCTTAATCATCTTACTCTATTCTACTCTACTGGAAAGGGTTGATTTTTGCCTTTCATTAAAACATTCCCGGACTTCCCTGGTGGCGCAGTGGTTAAGAATCCACCTGCCAATACAGGGGACATGGGTTCGAGCCCTGGCCCGGGAAGATCCCTCATGCCGCGGAGCAACTAAGTCCGTGCACCACAACTACTGAGCCTGCGCTCTAGAGCCCGTGAGCCACAACTACTGAGCCTGCGTGCCACAACTACTGAAGACCGTGCATCTAGAGCCCATGCTCCGCAACAAGAGAAGCCACCGCAATGAGAAGCCCGTGTACTGCAATGAAGACCGAACGCAGGCAAAAATAAATAAATAAATTTTAAAAATTACAAAAACAAAAAAACATTCCCATTAATCCTGTTGCTATATTTGACTGGAATTACTTTATATAGTCTCTTCTCTTAAACCGTATCATTTCTTAAGAGCTATATTCCAAAATTATTTTGGTATTCAGTGTAAACTAGTAGTGGGTTACATTAGGATTCAAATTGTGAAATTACTGGCTCCCTATAAATTAGTTCCGTCATGAGATATATAATGAAAGCTCTTTTGTCTAATAGGAAAATAATACTAACTAATCATATTGAATATGATGTGCTAGGTGTGTTCTGAGAGCTTTAAGTTTATTAATTGAAAATGACTTAATCTCATTAACAGCCGTATGAGGCAGGTGCTATTATTATACCCAGTTTATGGATGAGAAACTGAAAATGCTTTTTGAAGACCTACGAACATACGTAATCCCTAAAAATATATGAATAAAATGCTGCAAAATAAAAACAAATGCTTAATAAAATGTCTAGCATGTATAGCCTTACATAGGTTCTATTAATTATTGAATCTAACATACTTAAAATCCTTATTGTACCTGAAAACAATTTGTAGGATAGATTTTTCTCACTTTTGGGAATCCCTGAGCATATTCATGGTGCTTGCTAAGACATCACTGCCAACTTTTACATTAAATGAGTTACTCATAGCCAAATAACTCAAAAACAAAATTATAGAAATCTCTCAAAATTCTCACAGAAAAAAACCCGAAAACAATGAGAAAGGTGTTGGGGCATTTCCCAAAGAAAAGGAAAGGGCTATGAAGGGGCTAAAACCATCACGGCTGGTGATGCGACAAATTACGGAGCCTGGAAGAGCTAAGGACTTTACATTCACCTTGTTCAAGTTCACTCTAAGTTTAAGATCCACCAAAGGACCATGAAATAAGATTTGAAAGCTGATGATCCTGCTCTGTTCCCTGCTGGCTGTGTGACCCTGAGCAAAGCCCTTGGCTGGCCTGTGCCTCATCATAAGACAGGGCTGTTGTCAAGGTTAAACAAGATGGTGTATTGGAAAGCGCTTTGCCAGCTATAATTTCTGTGGATGTTATAATACAGCCGTCAAGTCCAGCAATACCATTTTTCTCTTACTGAGGGAAGGACAATAAAAATTCTAAGACGCTTTTAGAAGAAATTTTGTTTTCTTCCCATTTAGTAAATACGACGCTCCACCAAAATGCTGCCAAGTAGATACCTTCCCTTGGGAGTCTTTGTATAAATGGCTAAGAATAATGAGCCTATCGACCTTCCACAAATGAGCATTTCTTTGATGCCAGAGAAGTACATCTATTTAAACAGTTTCAACATACTCTCTGAGATATTATTTGTACCTGCCAGATCTCATCAAGGTGTTTTGGACACTGTGGTAGCCACCGGCCTCTGGGGAAGGTCCGGCCAAAGACCTAAAGGCAATCGTCCGCTCTGTTTTTCTCAAAAGCCCAAGTTCGGGAGCTGCTTGTTGGGCGGCCCTGGACTGTGTGAGCCTCAGAGATGACCCCGTCATTCAAGGCTTGGGTCTGAGCAGAAGAGACACAGACCTGCTTTCCTCGGGTCTAGTGAGGAGATGGCCCAATCTGCCAGCCAGAGACTTTCCCTGGTTTCCCTCGGCTTCAAAACTTTAAGGGAACCAAAGCAAGGGGTGCCTGCAGGCCCATCCTAACACAGAGGTCACTGGAGATTAAATAAGGAGAAGCAGAGAGAGAGGAGGTGGAGGATGGAATCCAGTGATTCTCCATCTATGTGCCTATTAATTTTGACAATATTCTCACCTGGCCAAGTGGAGCCTCCAACACCGAGTGCAGCCAAACCTCAACTCTCCCTCCTCTTAGTTAAACCGTCGGTCTTCCCAGCCCAAGATTTGTTTCTGCCATATGTACGCATTATGCATAGCATTTATATTTTCCACCTGGAAGAGACTTGGGATGATGAGACGGGAGGAGGATGAAGAAGAGAAAAGAAGAGGAAAGAGCAAAGGGTAAAAGGTGTTTGTTCTGTCTTTGCCTCCTGCTCTTCCTCCCCATTCTCAGAGGGAGAAAGGGCCAGAAACTAGTGGAAGAGTTCAAGAGAGAGCTGGTGTAGCTCCAGACCAGCAGAGCTGCTACCCGGCTCAGGGGGTAACATTCAGAGCTGTGGAGGCCATTCTCCCAGCCCCTTTACGAAGGCAGGACTGGGCTTCCCTGGTGGCACAGTGGTTGAGAGTCCACCTGCAGATGCAGGGGACACGGGTTCGTGCCCCGGTCCGGGAAGATCCCACATGCTGCAGAGCGGCTGGGCCCGTGAGCCTGCGCGTCCGGAGCCTGTGCTCCGCAATGGGAGAGGCCACAACAGTGAGAGGCCCGCGTACCGAAAAAAGAAAAAAAAAAAAAGAAGGCAGGAACTCCTGAACCCCAGAAGCAGTGGAAACATATGGGAGATAGAATAGAGACGATCCAAATGGAAGGTGCAGTGACCACCACTGCCAGGCGAGTCCAAAGACATGCATAAAACCCCAGAAATAACACAAGTGACCTCAAGAGGCCACCAGAGTCAGGCAGGTGGGGTCTCCAGCTACCATAGCTTATCCCCTAATGACAAACGTAGCCTGAGACACCTTGGTGACATTGATGACATTACTCCCTTCACGAATCAATATCTGTGTCTTACAGCCCTGGTCCACATCACAGCTCCCTTCCTCAAGGGGGGAAGCCTTCTGCTCCCACTGGAGGTTCACTTGTGGCGCCACAAAACCCTTTCCTGTATGTGATATAAAAGTCAGTTCAACTAGGTTCCCGGCTCTTCATCAGAAATTCAAAACAAGGGAATGAGTTAAGAACGTTTTTTATCTTTCTAATGAGACAAAGAGGATAGAAATTAGGCACAAAAACTAACTCACCTCATCCAACTCTGGCTCCCATGTGAGCTGTGTAACAAGGACTCTGAGCCTGCCATATAGCACGTCTTTGGAAAGACAAGCATGGGTACAAACTCACCAATGCACCTAATTAGCTGCCCTGGTGATCTCCTTAAGCTTGAAACATCTAATTCCTTCTTTCCAGGGCTGAAATTGTTACGAATCACTGTTTCTATATTTAAACGTTTGGTTTTCTTATGATATTAAAACATAAACATTACTGCTTTTAGCTTCTCACAGATTTAGAAAAGCATGGATAAATACCTAAAATGTGTGGCTGTGTTAGATACAATATCCTTTCACAAAATCTTGGCTATCAAATTACTTGCAAAAAGAGACCTTTTTCCAGTTGTATGGCAGAGAGTGGGAGGAAATATCACTTGGTATTAAAATGTCAACTTTTGATGGAACAAAAACTGAAAATGGAGAGACCATCACTCAAGTGAAAGAATATTGTCCACATGTCACCTGAATGATTTTCACTGTTTCCTTTTCTTTCTTTCTTTTTTTTTTTTTTTTTGAAATGGGAAGAAATGAAAAAACAAGTCAACTTAAGCACCAAAAAAATAAATAAATAAATAAAAGGCTCTTATCTTACTCTGATTCCTATCCACCTTTGTCCAGGACCCAAATTATTCTAAGGGAAACTGTTCTAAGTGATAACAGAAAGAGTTGAAAGAGGGAAAAAGCGGAGAAGATGGATAAAATTGTCCTCCAAGAATCTCAGAAGACATTAAGGAGAATGATTCAGACCCTCAAATGAAATGTCAGAATAGAATCCCATCCTGGTCCAACTCCGATTAATATGCTCACTCATATTAATATAAGATGTTATTTAATGGACCTTTGTCTGCCATTTGAACTCCTTTTAACAAAGTTGCTCTTTTCTGGTTTTATAGATTTTAATTATTGTTTTCACCATTACTCCTCAATCTGAGGCAGCTTCAAAAAGGGTGGTATTTAAAACCTCAAATATAATAGAAATGTTACTCTGATTGGTCATTTAGTCTAAATCCTACACATGGTCCATTTGGTTCAGTTATAGATTTGCAGCTAATAGCTGCATCCTGATGTTTTAGTATTAAGTGTAGGTTGGAACAAAGAAGGTGACTATTTCAAGCTATTTTATCTTAGAAGTGGCATCTAAGACCTGGTCCAAGAGAGCTTGCTTCCTTCTTCCATGTATCAGGGGAATCTAGAATCCCCATTCCTGGGCACACTCGTAGGTGCATATGCGAAGGATTCAACGGCTGGAATCCCACATCCTTGAGGTTGTTTTCATTTGTCTTTTTTATTGAACTGCAGAGCAGAGGGTTTAATTAATCATACCCCATAGCTGATGGCACATTGTTTTCCTTGACTCCAAGAAACGGTCTCTCCTTTATTTTACTTGTGGATTTAGTTCCTGTCCCCATCCCTGTCTCCATCTCCCTCTCCCACCACTGACCACGTTTCTAACGTGTTTGAAGTCTGTTTCTTTCATTGGACCACACTTGCTCTGCACCCATGCCTCCTCCCAATCTTGGCACTCCGTATGCAGGGTCTTCTCCCCATCCTCACATTTGATCACATCTTGCTGTCAGCGTTAGTTCCCCAGTTTACCTGCCCCTCTGCCTCCTCACTCGCCATTCCGTTTCCTTCACCCCTTGCTGGCTGATGACGCATGACTGACTGCTTAGTAACGCGCCTCCTAGGCTCAGGGCTGGAGCTCTCCAACAAGGGCAACCCAGGCAGGAGGAATGGCCTGGACCTTCCAGGAGGGACTTTGGCCTCCCAGAGTCTGCTGTCAGGGAATTTCCACCTAACACTAACCCCAAAAGTACCTCTTTTTTTGGAACTCTGATGATGTGTCAGATGACATACGCCTACTTAGGGAGTAAAAATATCTTCACTGATGACGTTGGGCTTTACTTGAGGGGAAACTGGAAGAGTCAAAGGAAGCTTTTTATCAATGGTGGTGTGCGCTTCGGGATTTACTAGGTAACCATAACATTCAGGTATTGATTAGCTCCCCAGAATGCAGATAATGTGTACCCCCAACTCTTAAGAAAAACAATGGGGAAAATATTATTGTGTTTATAACCCCAAAAAGGGATTGAGAATGAGCCATGGTTTGGCAAATTTACAATGTTCAGATCTGTGCTACCTTTGGGGGCCTGTTACAGGTCTGGGACTACAGTGGTCGCTGCTATAGACTGAAGGCATCCTTACATGTCCAGGAAACCTCTGCTTACCTACTGTTCTTTTGGGAAGATCTTCCATATCAGGCATGGCATAGAGGTGGCTTGTCAAAATAGACTGTTAATAAATGTGTCCTTTATGAAAAAGGATATGCAATGCCATGGAAATTCTTGGAAACTCATTTTTAAATCTTCAATCTGGCAGTGTTAAGCAGACAAAATGTGGAGCAGCATGTTTTACTTTTTTTTATAATTTTAAACTTGCTTTTATTATTTTCATTTATCAGTTCCTAATGTCTAAATTCAAATTCTTTTTTTAACATCTTTATTAGAGTATAATTGCTTAACAATGGTGTGCTAGTTTCCGCATTATAACAAAGTGAATCAGTTATACATATACATATGTTCCCATATCTCTTCCCTCTTGCGTCTCCCTCCCTCTCACCCTCCCTATCCCACCCCTCTAGGTGGTCACAAAGCACCGAGCTGATCTCCCTGTGCTATGCGGCTGCTTCCCACTAGCTATCTATTTTACGTTTGGTAGTGTATATATGTCCATGCCACTCTCTCACTTTGTCCCAGTTTACCCTTCCCCTTCCCTGTATCCTCAAGTCCATTCTCTAGTAGGTCTGCATCTTTATTCCCATCTTGCCCCTAGGTTCTTCATGACCATTTTTTTTTTCTTTTTTTAAATTCCATACATATGTTAGCATACGGTATTTGTTTTTTTCGTTCTGACTTATTTCACTCTCTATGACAGACTCTAGATCCATCCACCTCACTACAAATAACTCAGTTTCGTTCATTTTTATGGCTGAGTAATATTCCAATGTATATATGTGCCACATCTTCTTTATCCATTCATCTGTTGATGGACACTTAGGTTGCTTCCATGTCCTGGCTATTGTAAATAGAGCTGCAATGAACATTTTGATACATGACTCTTTTTGAATTTTGCTTTTCTCAGGGTATATGCCCAGTAGTGGGATTGCTGGGTCATATAGTAATTCTATTTTTAGTTTTTTAAGGAAGCTCCACACTGTTCTCCATAGTGGCTGTATCAATTTACATTCCCACCAGCAGTGCAAGAGTGTTCCCTTTTCTCCACACCCTCTCCAGCATTTATTGTTGTAGATTTTTTGATGATGACTGGTGTGAGATGATATCGCATTGTAGTTTTGATTTGCATTTCTCTAATGATTAATCATGAGCATTCTTTCATGTGTTTGTTGGCAATCTGTATATCTTCTTTGGAGAAATGTCTATTTAGGTCTTCTGCCCATTTTTGGATTGGGCTGTTTGTTTTTTTGATATTGAGCTGCATGAGTTGCTTTTACGTTCTGGAGATTAATCCTTTGTCAGTTGCTTCATTTGCAAATATTTTAAGCAGCATATGTTTTTAAGTATCTCACAGCTGTCGTCTTAAGAGCTGTAGACAGCTTTCCTTCAGCCAACATACTCATTTCCTGTAGATAAAGGGTGGAACAGACAAATATCCATATCTCCACATACAAAATGCATGTATTTGAGTATTAGTCTTCACTTAAATGTGCCTTATATTTGCCAAGGGCTTCGCTTTTTATTTGCACAGGGCTTTGCGATCACCCTGGTTACTCACTCCATATGGCAATCCTGTGAATTACCTTTTCTAAACTGACAGAGAAGTAAAACACTGCGATTATGTCACAGGCTGAGAACCTGCACCTCCTGGATCCTGCAGCTTCAAGTGTTAGGAAGAGGAGACGGTAAAAAATGGGAGCTACGTTCAGAGCCCTGTGAATCACCACTTCCTGTCCTAAGTGGATGTTCCCAGGGAGGCCTGTTAGGTGGTGAAATCTCTCCTAGTTGGCAGTGTGCAAGTAATGCTGGCCTACACTTTATGATTCTTTTCTCCTAAGATGCTTAAAGTACTTTTCAGGTAATAACTCACAAATTACCTGAACATCTCTCTGATATGTGTCTGTGGCAGAGATCATCTCCATTTTAGCAAAATGAGGAGGAAACTGAAGCACAGAATCACAGAACAACTTGGAGCCTCCCCTTGCTTCCAGGCAGCAGGCTGATTTAGCAAAGGACGGGGCACCTAAGTTCCATGAAGAGCATTTTGACAGAAAAGACTTCAAATGCACTTATCTACTAGCAACAAAACTAAGACGTAATTATGTGTTAAACCCCAAACAGAGCTATTTGCATTGATGAGTCTCAATAAATATCAAATGACCGCAGCAGTGATAAGAGTCTGGTTGTTCTTTGCTTAGGAGCCCATCTCAAACCCTCTTTGGCCATTTAAACTTCTTTTCAAGGCCGATCAGTTCTTATGGAGGTACTTTGTTCACCTCTATTCAGAAAATGCAAGCCTCTTTTGTTTCTCTGACAAAAATTCAACTCCCCACCCCACCCCCCCAAAAAAAAAAAAAAACTTAGGAGAGAAACAGAAAAAAGTCAGGGAGCATGGCTAGCTCCTGCAACACATAATTAACCAGGTACCTCTTTGCATGCGTGTGCATTTATTCATTTGATTTTCCAGCTCTTTCAGGGATCCAGATGTAAAATAGAGCACTTGGGAAAAGCTCATAGATTTACAAGGCCCTCTAGAGGATACAAGTCTATAAACTGACGCATTAGCCTCATCCATAGACGGGGTGCAAAGTACTTTTACTGCCACAATATGGACCACAGTGTTTCTAATCCAGAAATAATTTGGTATCGGCAACCAATATAACACTGGCACCGAAACGTCCTTCATTTCCCTTAACTGCTTCCGACCCACGGAAAAGTAGATGCAGTTGAATGGAAATTGCTTTTCAAGGAGCTGTGTCTGCACTAGAAATGTGAAATGAGGGATCGGAGAGTCCTTCTCATCTACCCAGGCCCAAGACGGAGCACCTTCTATTTGAAAACATGACGAAAAGTTCATAAGGTGGCTTCCTGTGTTGAATGTACATGATTTCAGTAGAAGGACATACTGAATACAGTTTGACAAGCCAATAAGCAAGGGTGCAAAAACATAGCCTTTACGTTTCCTATAATTGAATTTAACTTCAATCTCAAGCTCGTGCTCTTCTCCGTAGCAGAAAAGTTAATCTCCCTAATTTAATTCAAATTAGTGATTCTTCAATCATTTCATGGATAAAATCAAGCAATTTCAGGTGTTTCACCCTTTCCCTTTCATTCTCTTGAGATGGCAGCGAATGTCTGTGGGTTTGCACATGTCATGGCACTGGAGAGTGAGGCAGCTTCTCCACTGGCACCCAGTGAAGGCAACTCCACCTGCTGGTCTCTTTCTCTCTCCACAGCATGCCCTTCCCTTGTGCACGGGTCCACTATGGCCTCTGGCTTTTCCGTGCTGCTCGTGTTGACAGTGAACTCTCATCACAAATCTCTCAGCTATGTCCACAGTCCTCTTAGGGACAATAAAAATTCCTGTGAGCTCTCCTCTGGGATGCAGGAGACTCAAAACTGTCAGATCCCTGCTAGCCTAGACTGGCCCAGCCACTGTCTCTGCTTTGCTGCTGTTCCAAAGTGCTCATGAGGTTTGCTGCACACTCAGGTTTCACCCAGGAATGGCAAAGGTCTTCCCTGCTCTTGGAACCCTCCAAACAAAGCTGAGCTTTCTATCATCCTCAACCAGGGTTTTGCCACTGCTAAACAAGGACTCTAAAGCCATACTGCCTATGTACAAACACTGGCTGTACCACTTACTGTGTGACTTTGGGCCCATCACTTGCCCCTCTGTGCCTGTTTTCTCATCTGCAAAATGGGATCTCATAAGGTTGTTGAGATGGGTAAATGAATCAAAATATGTAATGCACTTAGAATAATGCTTGGCACATAGGAAGTACTAGGTGTGTTGGTTAGTGTTATTGCTACTAGTCTATGATGGAGACTGGGATGGGGCATCGCCTCTCCTAGAATCATATCAGCATCTCCCATCCATCCTTTTAGGAGAAGAACCAGCTATCACCCTCATGCTGTCTTTCCAAGTCTATTATCTATTGTATGAACTTTGTGCTCTGAATCCTTCAGTCTCTTAGCTTTCTGGAACTCAAAATACCTTTTCTCTTTCAAAAACCTGGACTTCTGCAATTTAAATCCTTGACTCTGCCATCAACATCAAGAAATTATTGAACTACTGGACGTCCAAAGTCAAGAAGAACTTAGAATCTAAAAAAGAAAGGTTCTGAAGAACCTAGGGCAGGACAGGAATAAAGACGCAGACATAGAGAATGGACTTGAGGACACAGGGAGTGGGAAGAGGAAACTGGAACAAAGTGAGAGAGCGGCATGGACTTATATATACTAACAAAATAGCACAGGGAGATCAGCTCGGTGCTTTGTGACCACCTAGAGGGGTGGGATAGGGAGAGTGGGAGGGAGACGCAAGAGGGAGGAGATATGGGGATATATGTGTATGTATAGCTGATTCACTTTGTTATAAAGCAGAAACTAACACACCATTGTAAAGCAATTATACTCCAATAAAGATGTTAAAAAAAAAAAAGGTGCCAGTCTCTCCTTACAAGTTGAAGAATATTAAGAAACTGAGTGAATTTCTTTTCTGTTTGCTTTAACAGATATTCTCAAAATCTTTGGACTGACTTAGTCCAACATCTTTTACAAATCTTTGTGGCTATAAAGACGCAAAGTCTGATGATACTAGGTCTGAACCAGGTCGCTAAGTATAAACATCGTAATCTCTCGCTAGAACAACAGAGGTAGCCAACAAAAAGCCTAAATTATATCACTCACATTTTATTAATCATGTAACTTTTAATTTAAAATAAACCATTTTATGTTAAAAAAAAAAAGAATTTGTCTTCGACACTAGTCTCTCCCCTAAGGTAATAGCCCTGAGCCCTGTGATCAGGTATATGTAATGGAAAAATTGTGAGTTAAAAAGTTAGCATTCCTCTTAACTGACCTGCAAGTCTGAGCACTCTGTAGGGAGAAGAATAACAAGGTGGCTAGGCTGGCCATGCCTGTCCCATGCTTCAAATATTTCCAGGAATCATGAGGGCAGTTAAATGCTGGCCAACGCAACAGCCTGCTAAACTAATTACTTGAGGCAACTCATGGAAAAATGCAGAAATACATTAAAAGACGTGTGCCATAGCTATCTGCAACAACACAAAAACAATGCATACCACGAGGACTGGACTGCTACCGCTGTGGCTGCTTGACTGCTGTAGGAGTCAAGATGTTAATGCTTTTCCCAAGATGTTAATGCCGTTCATGAAAAATTAAAATCAGTAATAATTTTGTCCCCACAAGAGCTTTGTTCTGAGCACAAGTGGCATCAGCACCTCGGGAGGTGACGGTTAGCCAATTTGAGGAGGATCCTCTAGAAATGTATTTCAGTCATGGATTTCCCACTGGGATCTTTATTTTAAGCTCTAAATATGTTTTTGCTTACTGAACCAGATCCTCTGGCATTAAAGTATATCCCCTGTGCATACTCAGAGATATATTGCCTCTTCCAGGCCACTAGAGCAATATTTGATGAGTTATGACCCCAGCTACAGGAGGACATTACTCACACCGAGTCCCCGAAAGCATCAGTTTGGCTACAGGCTCTAAAGTTACAGCTTAAAGTCAAGTCCTCAAAAGCCTTTTTAAGAAACAGCTAAATGATGCCACTAGGCATTTTAAATCGACCCACATCCATTTGAACTTCAAGTGATCAAACTTTGTGTGAGAAAAGGTAACACCGCTTTCTCAGTGGTTCTGTCCTACCTCAGCATGACATCCTTCTGTCCTCTGAGCATCTTCAGACACGTGTTTTATATGTCAGCTTTTCAGGCACTAATGATTCCACAGATTCAGCACAGTGGTCACCGCAGAGTTCCTTATGATCTATGAGGGGCAGGATCCTTGAGAATGCCCCAGGCACGGAGCCTTCAAAACCTCAGATTCATTTGTATATGTAAATGGAACCTGTTCACATTTCCATAAAGCCACAAAAGCACTGATCACTTTCATTGACATCACTTCCATTCTAATCGTCTTAAGCTGATATTAAATGTATAATTAAATGACTGCCCAATTGTTTGGTCTCAGGTAATGGTAATAGCTCATACTTACAGAGGGTTCATTATGGCCCACTCACCGTGCTAAGCTATTTATGAGTATTATCCAATTTGGTGCCACAAACATTGCTATTTTACATAAGCCTCCTGAAGGGTCGGCAGTTTGTCTGAGGTCACACAGCTCAGGAGTGTGGAACTGGGACTAAACTCAGGTCTGCTTGATCTCAGAGCCTCAGCTCAACCCCACCAGGCCACACCACCGCATGTACTACATAATCCAATCAAAATGAGACGGCATTCTCAACTTTCAGCCCTGAGAGACTCAAATATGACTTCGACCCTGAATAGATATTAAATTTACCTCCATGAAATGTCTTTCCCTCTTTTCCTCCTTCCCCTCTTAGCATATCTCTTTGTTTCCATTCACTTTACAAAACCTCTGGCCCCTTTAAATGCCGAGAGTCTCAAGCTCTCCCCTCACAGACTGCCTCTATAGTAATACAGCATATTCATTAAGGTCTATAAAGCACTTGAATAACTAAAGCAAGTCTTTACGAAATATGAATATTCTTATAGAGAAAGAATTTATTATTGCAATCCTTCTCAACTCTTAAAAAAAATTTGTTTTAAAAAGTGAGCCCCACAAAAACAGAAAGATAGATCAATGGAACAGGATAGAAAGCCCAGAGATAAACCCACGCACATATGCTCACGTTATCTTTGATAAAGGAGGCAGGAATGTACAGTGGAGAAAGGACAGCCTCTTCAATAAGTGGTGCTGGGAAAACTGGACAGGTACATGTAAAAGTATGAAATTAGATCACTCCCTAACACCATACACAAAAATAAGCTCAAAATGGATTAAAGACCTAAATGTAAGGCCAGAAACTATCAAACCCTTAGAGGAAAACATAGGAAGAATACTCTATGACATAAAACACAGCAAGATCCTTTTTGACCCACCTCCTAGAGTAATGGAAATAAAAACAAAAATAAACAAATGGGACCTAATGAAACTTCAAAGCTTTTGCACAACAAAGGAAACCATAAACAAGACCAAAAGACAACCCTCAGAATGGGAGAAAATATTTGCAAATGAAGCAACTGACAAAGGATTAATTTCCAAAATTTACAAGCAGCTCATGCAGCTCAATAACAAAAAAACAAACAACCCAATCCAAAAATGGGCAGAAGACCTAAATAGACATTTCTCCAAAGAAAATATACAGATTGCCAACAAACACATGAAAGAATGCTCAACATCATTAATCATTAGAGAAATGCAAATCAAAACTACAATGAGATATCATCTCACACCAGTTAGAATGGCCATCATCAAAAAAATCTAGAAACAATAAATGCTGGAGAGGGTGGGGAGAAAAGGGAACACTCTTGCACTGCTGGTGGGAATGTAAATTGATACAGCCACTATGGAGAACAGTATGGAGGTTCCTTAAAAAACTACAAATAGAACTACCATATGACCCAGCAATCCCACTACTGGGCATATACCCTGAGAAAAGCAAAATTCAAAAAGAGTCATGTATCAAAATGTTCATTGCAGCTCTATTTACAATAGCCCGGAGATGGAAACAACCTAAGAGCCCATCATCGGATGAATGGATAAAGAAGATGTGGCACATATATACAATGGAATATTACTCAGCCATAAAAAGAAACGAAATTGAGCTATTTGTAATGAGGTGGATAGACCTAGAGTCTGTCATACAGAGTGAAGTAAGTCAGAAAGAGAAAGGCAAATACCGTATGCTAACACATATATATGGAATTTAAGAAAAAAAATGTCATGAAGACCTAGGGGTAAGACAGGAATAAAGACACGGACTTGAGGATATAGGGAGGGGGAAGGGTGAGCTGTGACAAAGCGAGAGAGAGGCATGGACATATATACATTAACAAACATAAGGTAGATAGCTAGTGGGAAGCAGCCGCATAGCATAGGGATATCAGCTCGGTGCTTTGTGACCACCTAGAGGGGTGGGATAGGGAGGGAGGGAGACGCAAGAGGGAAGAGATATAGGAACATATGTATATGTATAACTGATTCGCTTTGTTATAAAGCAGAAACTAACACACCATTGTAAAGCAATTATACCCCAATAAAGATGTTAAAAAAAATAAAATAAAAAGTGAGCCCCAATAAATAAATAATGAAAAATTAAAAGTAGTTAAATTGAACAAAATATTTTATCATAAATACTAGTAAATTTGTATTGATATTTGCTTCTTAATAAGCCATGCTTGAAATAATCTAATTTAAAATTCCCCAAAACTTAATTTGGGCTGGGTAATTTTTCACTGTACAATGTACTTAGATTAATTGTACTTACTGTCACTTTCATCCATTTTTCACTCTTTCATAATATTATGCTTGAGTAGTTGTTCATTTTTATACCATTAAAATGTAGAAATACTCTAAATCAATATAGAATATCACATGTAATATTGTTAAAACTTTCACAGCTTAAGTCTCGTGAGGTACTTGTAATCATTTCCCCATGAGGCAACTTTTAATATTCTTTAAAATTATTACAGGAATATATCTAAATGATAGGGTTGCATTGGCGATCTGCTGTAAAAGCAGAGCATGGACACTACATGACGTAAGTACAAAATAAGGTTTTTAAGAAAAACTTATAGGCAAAGAAGCAGCAGAGGTCATGAGCCCCATCCTCTTGCCATCCTGCAAGGAGACAGTCTTGGGTCATGCAGAGTCAGACACACCATGGAAAGTGCACCAAATGAAGGACACCCCTGTGTCTGTGCCCCTTTACCTAGTTATAGAATCATTGAAAGGGGCCAGGAAAGCTCTAGACACCTATAAAATCATGGGAACTGCATGGTAGGTGTGATGGCCTTCTTAGAAAGGGGGACTCTCCTGACATCAGCCTCTGGGATGGCCTGCTCCTCTGTGGAGCTGTCTTGGATCCTAGAAGCAACTTCTTTCTAAGCTATTAAAAGAGGACAGGAAAGACCCTCCAGAAGTCTCCAGATTTGTATCTTTTCAGGATCTTAGTGAATATTTTTAGGTAGTGGGGGAATCATTATCAGTGCTGCACTGAAGAAACAAAATATGTTCAAGAGGTATTGTTGTGTAATAGGTATTATTGTATAATAGGTATTATTGTGTAAGAGGTATTATTGAAGGAAGTCTAGCCATTAATATAGAAACATCAGTGACCTAATTAAAAAACAAACCTAAAAAGAAGTGTTACAGGACTTCCCTGGTGGCACAGTGGTTAAGACTCTGCGCTCCCAATGCAGGGGCCCCGGGTTCAATCCCTGGTCAGGGAACTAGATCTCACATGCACGCCACAACTAAGGAGCCCTCCTGCTGCAACTAAGGAGCCCACGTGCTGCAACTAAGGAGCCGGCGAGCCGCAACTAAGACCCAGCACAACCAAATAAATAAGTACATACGTACATAAATAAATAAAAAGAAGTGTTACTAGCTTTCTTTGGTGACATTTATAGATAATCCCATAGGCCTGTGTGATGTGACACCGTGTATGCTGTAAGTGGAGGCTTAGGTTAGTCTTTAAAAGATAAGAGTTGGCGAGGTTTAGGAGGATGAGTGGGCAGTACCACTAATAGAACAGAGAGCTAACATGAATTCTGTGAATCAAGTAGAAATGGGGAAACTGATGTTTTTCCAAAGTTGTGCTAAAGTATCACTATACACTGGAATAAGTTTGGCCCATTTGGGGCAGCCAAGGCCACAGGTGTCTTTGGAATCAGACAGTCCCGGATTCAAACCCTACTTACTGGTTGTGTTACCTTGATCCAGTCATGTAAGTTCCCAGAGCCTCCTTTTCCTCATGTATAAAATGGCATAATAACATAGACTTGTCAAAACTGTTGGGGATAATAAATGAGATAATAAACATGAGCACAGCAGCTCACACATATTAGGAACTCAATACATATTAGTTCTCTTCCCTTCTCTCCTCCCCATGGAAACAAATACAGTTACCAGAATAATAAAATTAGGCCCACATGAGGGCATCTCACCAGAAAGGGGCTCCACTGACATGAACTCAGAGGACAGCAATATATGGAAATTGTACTTGCAGAGATTCATGATATACTTGGCATTCCTAAATAAGATAGAAGAGGTTAACCTTAACCTTCTAGCTATAACTTTAAAGTCTTATTATTGTTTGTTTCCATAGATTATAGAAGTAAAAATTGCAAAAAACAATAGTTAAAATATTATAGGTTTTCTGCCGTTTTTTTTTTTTTTTTTTAATCTTATCTTCTTAAAAAGGCTGTTATGGTCCTAGAGCAAACCTTAGTGGCGGTGCAGCAGGGTTTCTGTAGTTCTTTGGGATTATAGATAATAATGAAGCTCTCAAAGTTCACTTTCCTCCCAGGCTGGCGCGGAGGTGGTGTGGCCAGAAAGTGCAGCTCAGCTGTGCGCATTGTGGTTCAGCAGGAACAAAGCAGAGAAAACAAAGATAAAGGAAGCAGGACTACACTGTTCACAAACCTAGGTGGCAAGCTGAGCAGCGCTGGGGCTGGGCTCTTACAGAGGTCTTACAGAGAGGTGATTATGTCTTGTCTTAACCTAATCCAGAGAAAGAAACTTCTGGCAATGTGGTTTCCGAAAGGCAAGAAGGAGATCAAAGGTCACAAGTAACCTGCTGCCTGTCTATCCTGCGTGCACATTTAACGCATCCCTCAGTGAGCCTCGGAAGCTGTAACAAGCTCCGTTTCTGTTCATAGCTGTTCCTCCCCGTGTCTCAAACTGCTCAGACCTGTGCTGAGAAAGAGCCTGCTTCTATGGCCATGTCTCCATACAGGGCTGTTTTCCAGAAGCCGGTGGTCATGTGTCAAGGTCTGATGGGTGTAAACAGAGCTTGAACTGAGCTGGGATCATTGCGGTGGCCCTCGATTCTTGGTCCATATCTGCTCTGCCCTGAATGAACTCTTGTGAGACATAGCACAAAGGACGCCCCTGCCACCCCACCAGCCGAAGGCACCTTGCCTCTATTACTGGTCAATGGCTCTCTCAGTCCCCCTCACAGCTTTGTTAGCTCAAGTGTGGAGAATGGGTTCCTTCGGTCTTCTTTTTTTTCTTTTTAATTTATTTTATTGAAGTCTAGTTGATTTACAATGTTGTGTTAATTTCTGCTGTACAGCAAAGTGATTCAGTTATACACATATATATGTGCATATATATTCTTTATGATATTCTTTTCCATTATGGTTTATTACAGGATTTTGGGTATAGTTCCCTGTGCTATAACAGTAGGACCTTGCTGTTTATATCAGAATGGGTTCTTTATCTATCTCCCCTGGGCCAAGAACTGTGGTTCCCCATCTTTTCACCACCAAGAACCGTTTCTCTTTTATCCATCATCAAGTCCAGCATGAACAAAGAGTCAAATCCCCAGTTTTAATCCCTTGGAGATCCCTTGGATCCCTTGCAGATCCCTTGGAGATCACAGCCAGGGGAGAAGAGGAGGAAGGAGGACTCTATTTAACAGTGATGACGTTACCTTGAATTGGCAAGATTACCTTTCCCCTATTCATTTTGTTCTAAAGACGGCTATATATTTTTTTTGACCACTTGAATTTTGTAACTGTGTGAATATCATGCCTGCCACAAATGAAACACTCATTAAGCATTTCTCAGATGTCTCCTTCTCCCTGCTTCTCACCTCTCTTGTAGCTGCAGGCTGGGGACTTGAACTTCATAGCCTCAAAGGAGACATTTAGCCTTGTAAAACTTCAGACTTTTGCTTTTTAACGGTAGACTTTCCCCATTTCTTTTATCCTGTCTGTTCTCATAGAGTAACTTGTGGTAAAATATTTAGAGAAACCTAATCACACACAGTTATTTAGGAAACTAGAATACAGTAAAGGGGATTAGTAACCAAGTTGTGTTCCAGATCTGTGGTAGACAACAGAGGACCTGTTCCCAGCCACATGTATCCAATGTGACAGTGAAGGAATGACCAGTGTTCCAGGGAGAGCTTCTTCATCACAACAGTCCTGGGGCTTGAACCAAGTTCTCCACTGAAGAACCAGGTTCTTCTCCTTTCCCAAGATGAGAGTGATCAGGTAAAGTGTGGAGTCTATGGTATGTACTATCTAACTTGAGGAATACAATATGAAACAACTGCAAAATGTAGATTATTTCTGAAAAGGAGTAGTTTAACTGCCTTCTATACCCAGGCAGTGGCTTTAACACAATTCAGGACCTTTCATGTCATCTTCTTTCACATAATCTAGCGCTAGCCTAATGTGCTGTGGGATTGTTTTATAATAATTGTGAAAATTTATTGAGCATTTATTTATGTCAAGGAACTAGTCTAATACCTCTGAATAAATTAGCTCATTTAATTCTTGCAACTCTATGAGACAACTACCATAATTAGTCCCATTTTATATATGGGAAAACTTAGGCATAGAGAGGTTAAATAAGGTCACACAGCTAGTAAGTGAGTTTAGAGCCCATCTGTGAACCACACTAGTTTCATATTTAAGCTTGGTCTTTAATAAGCTTTAAAATTCTTTGAAGTTAGGGACTGTCTTATCTTCCCTACTACCTAGCCTAATGGGCAGAAGGTAACAAATAAGTGATTATTGACTTAACTGGTGTACACAAAATTATGTTAATTAAAACTGCCCAACAGGGAGCTCCCTGGTGGTCTAGTGGTTAAGATTTGGTGCTTTCACTGCCGTGGTCCAGGTTCAGTCCCTGGTCGGGGAATTGAGATCCCGCAGGACACGTGGCGTGGGGGTGGGTGTGAGGAGGAACCAAAAACACTGCCTAACATTTTCTTAACTAAAAGAAAACAAAAAACCAAAAAGCATTAGATCCTGATTTTTTTTTAGAAATTCAATAAAATTAATAGTATAAACATACACAAAAAGAATAAATTGTATCCTACTTAATGGTGAAACGTAAGCATTCTGATAAAAGTCTCAAATAGTATAAACATGCCAAACAATAAAATAACTTTACAAAAGTAAAATAAAAGGCATTAATATTCTTAACAAAAAACAAGACTGACTGGACTTAGCATTTAGAAATAATATGGGAATTCTGCTGTCATCAGTCCTCTTTGTGGATCTAACACAAACCCTCTCATTTCATAACTGGTTCAACAAAAGAATCTTACTATTGGTCACCTCATTCTGATTCCTGGTGATCTATGTCTCTAGGAAAATTAGTCTAGATATTGTATCTGTGATTGGAACCTAAGTTTTGATTTGACTTCTCTGAAACGCATAAGTCTTACCTTTTGATTTACTGGTAGGTTTTTTTCACCAAGACCTAAAGCATGTTTCCATAACAGTGTCTCATAGGAATAATTCTCGTCATATGTGATATACATTTATTCCTGAAAAGCTGAATGTAAAATGATTCAACTGCACTTGGGAAGTTTGTTTCTTAAAGATACTCTACACTGAATCTTTTATAAAAGAAAAAATCTCATATTTGTTGCTTTTATAAATCTATATAAGTTACACATGTCAGCCTCCTCAGAAAACATGCTGATGTTACCAATCTGATGCCTTAGCAATAGAAGTAACATACTAGGTGGCCGTTTTTAGCCTTATAACGCTGATTGAAGATCGCCTTCTCAGACTGATTGTCAGAGAAGTTCTGCAGTTTCTTCTGAGGCTCTTCTTGGGGTCCCTTTTAGAATACTGCCACCATTGCTCTCAAGTTCCTGGGGGAGCCACGAAAATGAAAAAAATGCAAAGAGGTTGTTGGAATGGAATTGTCCCTGCTTCACTTTTTCTGTTGCCCCTTTCCAAGCAGATTCACTGATAGTCTTCACCTGTAAGCTCAGGAGGTGTCCAGAGCTGTATTAATAATAGCATTAGTTGCAACCCTTCTCCCTCAGTGGGCCATGGGATTAGGTCTCACTCAGGATCCAGCAGCCTAGCTACAGCTACGGGACTCTTGGGTACCATCTGTATCTCCACGCCTACCCCATGTTTCGTTTACTCCCAATTGGATCTAGTGAACTGGGGGAAACTTGGGGTCTGGGTAACTCCCAAGATGAAATGCAACCTCCCTCCTAGCCAGGGAACTTCCGTGCAAACCTGACAAGGCCTAGCAAGGAGCCCAGGGGCCGGCTTGCTCTAACCAGCCTTGCCTTGCTATTTTGGTGAGGCCTGAGACTTAGAAATGAGCTTAAGAGAAGGAGTAGTCTTTCAGCCTGCTTGGTACTAGATGCATAGCTGCCTCTTGTGGCAGCCAAATGAATCCTGCACTCTAAGATTTTACATCAGGGTTTCGCGCAGAAGTGGTAACAAGTATACATTTGGCAGACTTTTGTCTCCTGTGCCTGTATTTCCCACAAGTTCCTTGAAGATGTGGCAGATTGCTTTAAGACAAAGATTATATATATCACGGACTTCTGATTAAACACTACTATCTTATTTTCACTCATTTATTCTAGGTCCCTAGCTTTCTGGAAAAATTATTATTATTTATGTTATAAACATGATTCACCTTTTGGGTTAAAAGTTGTACTCTCTGGCTTCTAAAAGTTCTAGTTACATGTTTCTAATTAGTATAGAATATTGGATAGCTAAAAGCAGTTCATGCTTTATGCTAGAATTATTTTTTAATTGCATTTATCTAACTAGATTAATATTCTCAGTTGTTGGGGATTTTTAAGAGAGAAAAGTGAAAGGCCCAGAGATCCCACGAGCTGAAGCTGACAGGTACCTCCCTGTATTTCCGTGGATTGATTCCGGTGGGGACAGATGTTCATCAGCAACAGCCTGAGGTGATGCCTTAGTTTATGGCGAGGAAAGAATGATATCGCCGATGGTTCCACTGATCTGCTCAGGCCATCCTCAGACTATTCTTTACTTCTTTTTTTTTTTTTTGCGGTACGCGGGCCTCTCACCGCCGTGGCCTCTCCCGTTGCGGAGCACAGGCTCCGGACGCGCAGGCTCAGCGGCCATGGCTCACGGAGCCCGGAACTCACGGGCTCCGCGGCATGTGGGATCTTCCCGGACCGGGTCACGAAACCGTGTCCCCCGCATCGGCAGGCGGACTCTCAACCACTGCGCCACCAGGGATGCCCCTCTTTACTTCTTAATAATAGCTCTTTCTCTCCCTTCTTAGGAAGAACTGATTTTTCAGTTTAGTCCTTATGATTCAGAGAAGAAAGAATATGAAGATTTTTGTCTTTAGAAGATGAAAGATCAGGAAGAGAATGTAGAATTAAAATGGATCCTTATTTTCAACAGGATATCCTTTCTGAAAGATCAATATCACTAAAAAATAAAAGGGCGCACCCCCTAAAGTTACTGCAAATATATCTGGAAAATCTAAGTCGGAGAGAAAATAGTTAAGCTAACATTAAGTTGAAAAAAACAAAATAACGGTAAAATTCGAAGAGAAAAAAAGAAACATAAAGCCTTTGGAGGACTTTTACAGCTAAATATATTTGTGGTAGCTTTCCAGTCTATGCTGGTGTTGGAAGAGGAGGAGGGGCAGTAGAGGGAGTAGTAACAGTAGTAGTGACAGTGGTAGCAGCTAACATAGGACTGCTTGCTATGTGCCGACACCTGTGCAAGGTCTCTATATGCTTTATGTAACTTAATCCTTAAGGAAGTCTCTAAGAGATAAATAATTGTTGTTATTATTATTCCCATTTTGCAGATAAGAAAACTAAAGTTTCAAAAAATATAAGTAACTTGCCTAAAGCCACATATTTAGTAAGCAGCAAGGCAGGATTTGAGCCCAGTCATTGATCTAAATACCTGGACTCAGAATTTTAGGACTGAAGCCATCTTTACACAGTGTCTAATCCAATCCCTCATTTTGCGGATTAAGGGACTGAGGCCAAAAATGATTCATTCAGAGTTGTATGGGCAGAGTTAGAAGAAAAAGCAGAGCGAGAAGTCAGGTAGCCTCTCTTCCAGATCAGCGTTCTTTATACTATACAAAGCCAGTATAACAGCCCAGCCCATACCCCTTGTGAGATAGGTCTCATATTCCAATCCCTAGAGTAAAAAGAGAGATGCTGCCGCGTATAACAGCATCAAGCACTCACTTTCACGCGATCGTTAAGAAGGGGCATTGAATAGGCTCAGCAACCGGGGGTACCGGCTTTTCCCCTCCACCTGCCCTTTCAGGCGGTGTCTGTGGACAGAGGACCCATCCGCGCAGGGCAGCTCTGGGAGAATTCCGGAGACACAGGAAACACAGGGGGGATGGGCCGAGGGCAGGAATTTAAGTGACCCAAACAGCTGCCGTCAGTTCCTGAGAAACTGAGAGGCCAGACCATCTAGAGCATTCAAATGCTGCAGAGTGCATAGGAAATACCAGAAATCAAACCCTGAAAGCAGAAAACCGGAATTAGAATAGAACTTTGTGGGAAGAAGGAAAACGGAAGAGTAGCAGGCCTAACCGGAGGATGAATGCCCTGATCTCCCACCTCCAGGGAGGGGAACAACTGTAAAGATGCTGTAGTTTCCTATCATTTTGTTCTCAAACTTTTCAAACATACAGAAAAGGTGAAATAACTGTACAATACACACCTGTATACTCCCACCTAAATTTGACAATTCATGTTTTACTACATTTGCATTATAAGATATTGATCCCTCTCTCCATCCTTCTACCCATCCATCAGTCGGTCTTATTTCTGATGCATTTCAAAGTAAGCTGCAGACATCAGTACACTTCACTCCTTAACACATCAGCAGGCATACCATCAACTAGAGTTCAATATTCATAGTTATTTTCTCTTTTTGATATAAAGTTTACATTCAGTGAAAGGCACAAATTTTAATTCATTTGTTGTATGTTGACAAATGCATGCACCTGTCTAACCCAAACCCCTGTCAAGGTACAGGACACTCCATCATCCCAGAAAGTTGCCTCAGGCTCCACTCCAGTCAAAACCCATCCTCCACACCAGAGGCAACCACTGCTCTGAGTTGTTTTCACCATAGATCAGTTTGGCCCGTTCTAAAACTTTTTAAAAATGGCATCATACTTTATGTATTCTTTCATGTAAGGCTTCTTCTTTTACTCAGTACAGTGTTTTTGAGATTCATGCATGTTTTTGTGAGTACCAGAAATTCATTCCTTTATATTGCTGAGTAATATCTCGTTGTATGTAATATATCACAGTTTGACCACTCTCCTCTTAAAGAACACCTCAGATGTTTCCAGTATTTAGCTATTATGCATAAAGCTGTTATGAAGATACTTGTACAAGTTACGTGTCTTGGGGTAGGTATATTAATTTCCCTTAGGTAAATACTTAGACATGAAATTTCTGGGTCATTGGGTAGATGTATGTTTAATTTTAAAAGAAACTGCCAGATTTTTTCCCAAAGTAATTGAACCACTTTATGCCCCCAGCGACACTGAACATAAAAGAGTTCTGGTGGTTCCACAGGCTCGCCGACCTTTGGTACTGCCAGTTTTTATAGTTTTGGCCATTCCAGTGACTAAAATGTATTCACATAATTTTCCACCCATTTCCCCCTCCTATAATTTAGAGGGGGAAACAGTCATTCTTTCTGTCTTTAACGCTCATTATAGCATTATTCACTGGACGCTTATTATGTGCCCGATGCTGTGCTAAGCACATGACCCCATTGTATAGGCACTCCTTTATTATTATCATTTTATAGATGAAGCTACTGAGACTTAAGACAGTAGCTCCATCAAGGCCACACACCAAGCCATCAGTACCCCCATACTTGCCTGACTCTGAAGGCCATGGTTTTAACCTTTCTGGTGTACCACATCCCAAGGCTGGTGCTAGGACAGAAAGAGATTTCACTTTTGGCGCTACGGCCTCTCCTTTCTTCTGCATAATTAAGTCTCCTCCCATGAGACACACAAGTCCTCTTAGGTTCGAATGTGAAATAACTGGAGCAAATTCAAAGCTTAACAGGAATCCATCGAGCCACAGGGAACCCACCTGAGTGCCCATGAGAAGTGCATCCATTTCCGGGGGCCACTGCACCATTCATTCGTCCAGTCAATCAAAAGCCTCTTACTGGGTGCCCCAAGGTGCCCGATACTGTACTAGACTCAGGATTCCAGAAAAATGAGTGCATTTCACAAAACCTAAGATGCCACTCTTTTCTGTATTACTAAGAAATAACACTGCTTCCTTATCATTTGGAATTTTTATCTTATACTTATTAAAAGAATTATTTTTATATTTAGAGGCAGGTGTCAAATAAGCTGTGGTCACTGGATCTTGATATTTTATAGCGCCTTTGCTTTGACAGTGTAATTTCAAGATGGTCAAAGAGCACCTGGATTTTATTAGCATTGCCACTTTGACTAAACTCATAGTTTGATTTTCTCCCTCAACAAAAATCACATGTTGCTGGAAGTTAAGGAGTTTCTATTCAAAGGTAGCAAGAAGTTTCTGATAAATTCATGTTTGATGCCTTAATGGTAGGCCTGCACCAGGCATAACTGACCCCAGCAGCTTCTCTCATTGCTTTAAAATTCTATCACTCATCTAAAGGATGTGATTCTTCTGCCTCCAGGGATTTTGCTTGGCCTGCAAACAGAGTTCTTCTGCACATATCTGAGGAAGAAACATACCACAGCTTCATCTGTTTGTGGGGACTTCCTCTCTTAGGTACCGTAGAGCATTTGGTTTTGCTTTGCAAGAAAGTACGGAATTGCAGTTATTCCTCCAACAATGAATACCTGATTCATTAATATCAAATGTATGTCCTATTGCTCTGTTTCTGTGCCTTTCTTTGAACATAATGACTTTTCAATGCTGAATCGGAGAGTAACATTTTTTTTTCTTCATCAATAAATGTATTGTCTTAACCAAAATAACTTGATGGAGAATTGAGAGCATATTGTTCAGTTTAGGCCTATTCCTGAGCCCTAAGGAAGCTGGCCACCTTCTGAGCAACCTCATCTTTCTTCCAGACAAGACAGATTTTAGGACAATCCTACCTTTTCTTTTAAACTCTGTCAAGTTTCTTTTACAGACTGGACTCTCTCTGTAGCAACATGAGCTTTCCAATATACCTCTTCCATCACGCCTGGAGTTACATTTTTCTTTAACTATTGAAATAATTATTTCTTATAAGCATCCAACCCATATGTTGATCATGTACTGCCACATGGAATTTTTCGCGTTCTCAATCGTAACCAAGGAATCATTTGGTACCTGTGGGGGATAGAACAACTCGCCCCTCGCCCCCCGCCAATCCTCAGCTGCCTCAGAGCCCCAAAAACTTCGTTCCCCAAGGAGTCTGGCAAGGCCCACATCTGAAAGGCACGTGAAGGCGGCAGGCTGACCACCAGTGCTTTCCACATTCCATTCCTCTCCGCTCTCCTGCACCTCACTGGGCCTTCACAGAACTTGTCCACACCAGTGAACTCTGCTGCAGTGTGGCTTGGAAACCAACCTTCACAAGCATGGAAGTTTGTGAGCAGAAGCTGCATAGACTAACATATCCTCTTTTATTCAGGTGTAAGCAATCTGGCAGAGTAAGCCTCTGATGGAGACACAAAGTCTCATCCTTCATTTGGGTGAGGTGTACTTGTTTTTAGCCTCGACTACCAAGTGCTCAAGCATGGAAATCATACTTTTCCCCTCCTCTACCTTCTAAATTTCACATTGTATTTCTTAACAACTGTAATAAGCCTATCCTTCCATATTCATGACTTGATAGAGACCTGAAGGCTTTGCAGTGCTACAAAGGACAAGGTTTTTGAAGATAATTTTAACTGTCTTTTGTTTAAATTAAACTCAACATGTAGCGCCAACAATGTACATCACATGATTGATGAGGAAACTGTATGAAGAGCAGTGATCATGTGTGTGCTGCAAAGCCAAGGACACTACATCACTACTGCCACGAATGTCAGGTTGTAAAATGTAAATTAAACAAACAAAAGTGGAACAACTCACCTAGAAATGAATGAACTCTGGAGAGAACTGCCTTGATTTCAGGAAGTACCAGGGCTCACCTCCTGTGAGTCTCCATGCTCCCTGAAAAGAGCAGATTCAGCTGTCATTTCAGGTGTCATGGTTATAAATAAGTGAAAATTATCTTTAAAATTTTCTCTTTCCTGTCATACAGCTAAAATGGGAATACATTTAATGTAGGTTGAAGCTTAAAGACAACACCAATGTATATTGCTGGAAATAACAGTGGACCTTATTTAGAGTTATGTTTACTCTTCTAATGAGAAAGAGAATTTTTTTTTTTAATTTAAGGGACAACTTAAAATATGGTTTCTGGTGGCAGCCTAGAAAAGTATTAATGACTTGCATATCTGCAATAAAAAGATGTGAAATACAAATCTACTAGTAGATATTCAGATATGTTACCAATTACGCCAAGTTTCCAAGTAATTAAGAAAAAATCTTACCTGAAACAAATGAAAGATTAGTCTTGAAAATAGGAGCATAAACAGTACCCTAACTGATGAATTCAAGGTTTTATTCTGTTTTTCCCAATTGTCAACATTAGCCTTCTTTCCATTTTCAACCACAATGTATATTGGAGTTGGACTTTCTATACCTCGTTATGAATGCTTCACTTTTATTGACTTATGCTTTCCAAGAACAATGAGTTAAATGAGTTCCATGGATTCCACTTTATTTACAACCAAGAAGTCAGCATTAAAAGACAAGATTAGTGTCAGGGGCCAAAAACTATTATGTATCCAATCCATGCCCCAGTCTTTTGCTCATCCTATTAACACTCTCGTTCCATTTGTACTTCAATTCAGTTCTTTCCATTCATTTCTGTTGCTTATTTGATCAAAATGAACTGAGTTTCTTTGATGGGGACCCCAGAACAGAGACAGCTCAAAAAAGCAAACCATTTCTCTTTTTTGAGTTCCTTTATCATCTTTTCAACTTACATGAGAACCCAGAGGACTAAAAGAGAAAATTTTAAAGAAAGCATGACATTTTTTTTAAGTTTGACTCTTCTAAATCATTTGCTTCAGCCAGAAAATCAGTTCTTTCATCATGGATTTTCTCAAGTTACACATCCCTCATTCTTCATTCGGTTTCTTTGATTCTATGTATATGATATGGTGCTGATGTGGGCAACTACTGGGAATAGTTATATTCAAGGGGATGATCACCCAATTACTTAGAGATATTTCCTGGGCAATTAATCAAGAGAAATAATTTCTGACATTCCATGGAATTGAATATGCCATCTTACATTTTAAGTAGTCAGCAAATATCTACCTTATAAAGGACGAATGGGAACATTTGAGGGCTGTGAACTTAGGTCTTTCCCTCACTGTCCTTTCTTTCTGAACCTGTCTACCTTCATTAAGTAACAGAGCTTCTACTGAGAAAAACAAAACAAAACAAAACAAAGAAACAGAACCATACAATCGCTGAAGTACTTTCAGAAGATTAACATTAGGCCATGGTGTTTGACTTATTATGCACAATGATAAACAATCATATACCACAGGGTAGTGAAAAGTCAGGTAAGTAAGACAACAGCAAACTGCTCTTAAGTGTTGTTTTATCGTAGGAAACTTGGGTTTGCATGTATCGTTTTCAGATTTCTGCTAACATTACAAGCAAAAGCCTACAAAGAAGGATTCATTACGCTATTTGCATGAAATCTGATTTCTACAAAGCACTTTACAGTATTTGGATGAAAGAAAAGTGTCACAGAAAATCATCAAAGCAGTCAAATAAATTAAATTGCTAATTGCACATCCCTTCCAGTTAGAAATAATTCACTCTGCCAAAAAACGGCATAGAAGCAAAATTACAAAATTTAAGGCTTGTAATTTGGGGAATGTTTTTCCTTCAGCTCAAAACTGATAAACTGGTCATTAAGCACTGCCGTTAAAGTTGAGGCTTTAGTCCTTTCTTTTTTCCCCCACAAACAAGAAATGAAGCTGCTTAAAAGGGACTTATGTCAAGCATTTAAGCACCACGCTGTTTAAAAAATGAAAATGAAATCTGACTGATAAGTCAAAGTAGAGGGACTTTAAAGAGAGCACCCAGGGCTTCCCTGGTGGCACAGTGGTTGAGGGTCCACGCCCTGATCCGGGAGGATCCCACGTGCCGCGGAGCGGCTGGGCCCGTGAGCCATGGCCGCTGAGCCTGCGCGTCTGAAGCCTGTGCTCCGCAACGAGAGAGGCCACAACACTGAGAGGCCCGCGTACCACAAAAAAAGAGAGAGCACCCAGTTATTATCTGTCTCTTCAAGTTTTGGGCTACTCTTGCTTTGGGTCCGACTCTTGCTTGTATTAGTTTCCAGTGCTGCTGTAACAAATCATCACAAACTTAGTGGCTTAAAACAACACAAATTTATTATCTTACCGTTCTGGAGGTAAGAAGTCTCAGTAGGCTAACATCGAGGTGCCAGCAGGACTGTGTTCCTTCTGGAGACTCTAAAGGAGAACCAAGTTCCTTGCCTGTTCCAGCTTCTAGAGGCTTCCCACGTTCTTTGGTGTATCACTCCAACCTCTGCCTCTGTCATCACGCCTCTGACTCTCCTGTCTCCTTTTACTTATAAGGACCCCCTCTGATTACATTAGGCCCACCTGGGAAATGCAAGCTAATCTCTCCATGTTAAGATCCTTAACTTAATCACTTCCCTTTCGCACAGTCCTTCTTGCCATGTAAAGCAATTATATACATAAGTTCTGGGGATTAGGCATGAATGTCTTACAGGGGGCTGGGGATGGAGGGCTCATAATTCTGTCGGCCCCACCTGGGGAATACCTGCGGGCTAGCAGCTGTGAGGTGAGCCAGAAGAAGCAGCCCCACTGGGCAGTCTGTGCTCCAAGACCAAGTCAGAGCAAAGGATTCCTAGTGTTTTCCATTGACCAAATGATGTGGGCAACGCAAGTGAGAGAGAAAGGATATTCAGGCAGCCTAAGGGGCGACAGGCCTCAGAAGAAAGAAGCCAAACGTCAACATCTCTCAGGCATGAGGGAAGGAGCAAACAGTGAGCTAGATCAGTGCTCAATGAGCGAGGTCAGGACTGGTGCTGGTGCACACACTGTGACCAATCTACAATGTTGAAAAAGGACAGAAATTGAGAATAAGCCTTAGGAAAATTTTAGAGCAGTTTGACAGAGTAATTTTCTGTTGTAGAATGTGATTATTTAAAATGCAGGTTTATTTTTTGTATGTCTTTTCTTTCCATTTCATTTTATTAGCAATTCTTTTTTTTTTTTTTTTGCGGTACTCTCACTGTTGTGGCCGCTTCCATTGCGGAGCACAGGCTCTGGATGCGCAGGCTCCATGGCTTGTGGGATCTTCCCGGACCGGGGCACGAGCCCATGTCCCCTGCATCGGTAGGCGGACTCTCAACCACTGCACTACCAGGGAAGTCCCACCACTGATGATTTTTCAAGAAGCCCTGAGCTAGAGGAAAGTGCATAACTTACAGAAGGGAATTCCAGGTGAGAGGTCCCCTGGAAATCTCTAAGGAGCCAGAATCAGCTGTAAACACTTGCCAGGCACTCCAGCGAGTTCCACACCAACTCACAACACTATCAGCTCACTAAGAACTGTCCCGGCCCCATTCCCTTTCTCCACCCTATGCTCCAACCCCAAGGTTGGACAAGCTAGGAGAGGGGTAGGACCACTACCAGGAAAGGGGAAAGAAGCTTGCCACACCATTGTCCTCTTAAGTCAAACTTGGAGTTTTGATTATTACAAGGGACTAGCCATTTTAATTACTGAACTGAGAATGTGCTCTGTGGTTTAAAATGAATAAAGGACATTTTTCATTGTATAACAGTGACCAGAAAATTCATGAGATCGGCCCGTTTTCATCCAGGGTCAGGGCCAGAACAAGCCCCGCAGACCATTTTAAAGGAAGAGTTTAAAGACAAGAAGTCACTTTATGGTTTCATCCCTCAAGTCATGATTGTTCAATCTAATAATTATGTAACTCTTAGAGATAGGGCAAGTCTCAATATAGAGCCACTCATGCCATGGTTTAAGGCAGGGTTTCTCAACCCTGGCAATATTGCCTATTGAGCTGGATAATTTTTTGTTTTAGGAGCAGGAAGGGGAACTGTCCTGTGCATTACAGGATGTTTAGTGGCATCTATACCTTATCTCTAACCCTTAGCACTCCCACCCCAAGTTGTGACAACCAAAAATGTCTCCAGACAGCCAAATGTCTGCTGAGAGGGCAAAATTGCCCCCAGTTGAAAACCACTGATGTTAAGAGGAGCAATGAGATTCTGTTTCCTTTTCCCACCCAGTAAATACCTCCCTACCAAGATCCAAAGCATCTAAATTCCATCATTCCACATTCATTGCCCATTCCAGGCATATTCTTTTTTTAAAAATTTTACTGGAGTATAGTTGATTTACATGTTGTGTTACCTTCAGGTGTACAGCAAAGTGATTCAGTTATATTTATATATATATTCATTATTCATTCTTTTTCAGACTTTTTTTTTTTTTGCCACACTGAGAAGCTTTCAGGAATCTCAGTTCCCCGACCAGATACTGAACCCAGCCTTGGCAGGGAAAATGCCGGATCCTAACCACTAGATGACCGCCAGGGAACTCCCAGACGTATAATTTTAAATTCAAAGTCCTCTGAGAAAGGACATCTAGCTGTTATCAGTCATTGATGCATTACCGTAATTGGGTCATCAGACTCCTTTCTTTCACAGATTGGCCCATTTTTAATATACTGGTTGTCTGAAGCCAAGGTGAGAGTAAGGCACAAAGATCTGGGAAAACCAGTTTGTTCCTTCCATTTCCAAAACATCCTCTGATCTTCTCCCTACCCCCACTACCAATTCTCTCTTTCAGGAACTCCGCTTCTCACCTGTATTATGGCAATAAATTTTTACCATGTCCTCCTGCACCAGTTTCATGTCCCTCAAACTCATTTTCTGCATTGTCCTTGGAATGATCTTTCTAATCATGCCATGTCCTAACTCATAAGTCTTTAAAGACTTGCTATCATCCAAAGGAAAACATCCAAGCTTTTAACAAGTCATGCACCCTACTTCCATCCATGTGAATGACTTCTAACCCCCATGTCTTTACCCTTGCTGTTCCCTTTCTCTTTCTCTTTCTTTCACATTTCTTTGTTTACTGGAAAACTCCCACTCAAACCTGCAGTTTCAACTCAAGCACTCAAGTCCTTGAAAAATCCTTCTCTGATCCACTCAGCAATAATTAAGTTGCTCCTTTTCCCAGGATCCCAGATAACAGTGAGCATATCTTTAGTGTAGCACTTTCCTCTTTGTGTTTAATTATCATTTTACTAGACTTTTTTCTCCTCTAGACCATGAGTTCGTTGAAGGTAGAAACCATGGTCTGTTGTTTTCCTGAAATTCACAGCATGGTTTACAGAGCCCTGTGTGATCAGGCCTCTGTATTCCTCTCCTGTCTTATCTGGCCACACTGTGCATCTTGCTTTCAACTCCCATACCACACAGACCTTTATTCAGTTCCAATTCATCATGTGCTCGCCCACTTCCAACCTCCCCATACAGTCTTCCCTCCTGCTTGCAATGCCCTTTTTTACCCCCTTGAACGCTGTCCCTGAAAACTCTGCTCTTTGTCTGTCCCTCAGCTAAATGTTACTTCTTCCAAAAACTTAATCTGAACTTCCAGACCAAGGGAGGTCCCTCTGTTTTACTCTTCCAAGACATTCTGTGCTTCTTCCTGCACCATTTTGCACTTATTGCAATCGTGTGACTCATACCACCTCACTCAGGTATAAGAGATGTGCTATTATTTAATTTTCTAAGTAAAATTAAATCTGATTCTGAACTTCCCACTCACCAGTGTGTGGGGAGGAAATATCAAAGTCAGTCATGTTTTTGCAAGACTGGTAGAGTACAGAATTCTGAAGGCCTCTGGAATGCCTAGGACTTGGAGTAGGGGCCTCTAGTCTTTAATCCACTGTGACCCATGATCACTGCTAAGATACTCATCATCCAGTTTGTGGTTCATTCAAATACAGAAGGCCCTGGTGCTTCACGCCAAGCTTTTGGGCTCCGTGAGGCCCTAGAGTTCTTCCTATCTATCTATCTACCTATCTCATGACATCCAGGGCTCTATCACCCAAGTGGCCCCCTACAGCCACCTTCCTCCGAGGCCCCAAGACTTTCCAATGTGCCACTGCCCCCAGAACTGTAACTTTTGCTTCTAGCCCTCTGAGCACCAATCTCACCCCTAATATTCACAGGGGCCAGAACAAGAGAAAAGGAGAGGCTTATGTATCATACATCCAAATATTTTCAAAGTTACAAACCAAGCCAACAAACTATTCAATGAGTTCTATTGTTCTATGATAACATATATACCTTCATAATTTCCTGGAAGGCCACATTCAGGTTAAGAATCCTTGGATTCCTCAGTGTCCCATACTGGAACATGGTGGCCTAATCATAATTGGTCCTTATCCCATACCCCCAGCTGCATCCCACACTGTGAGGGGCCTCACATGCAACTATGTGGACTCCCCAGCCTGCAGAACCAAGCTGTATCACACCCCTGCAAATAGCCATCCTTTGGCCACCCTTCAGGACTAAGGTACTCAACTGGCAGGATAGGATGGACCAGAAGATGCTCTAGAAGGTGAGGCTGTTTGGATTGAGAATGCTGGATCCCAGGCACCCAGAATGCAGTCTAAAGAAGAGTGCTCAGGGTCTAGGTGGGCATATTCCCTCAGATCCACAGACTCTTCAAGAGTGACCGAAAGAGAGCCAGAGCAGGGCTCTGCAAAGCGTGGGGCCCAAGCAAGGGCCTCTCTTACCTGGGTCTGAGGGCAATCCTGAGATCAGATCCTTAGGCCTTGCTGGGACTAACTTGTCAGCACACAAGACGAGACACCAGAAAATAAACTTATTCAATATGCTAAATCAGTATTAGTTCAACTAATACTGATGTGTGGAAACCAAGAGGAAGGGCCACCAAGCTGTTGCTAAGCTAAGAAACAAAATCAGTGTTTTGTGAAATTTCATAAAAAAATATTACCAGTTTTACCAGGAAAAAGTACAGTATTCTGTAATGAAATGTTTGAAATACATATTTTAAAGCAAATTTTTTCTTTAATGCAGAACTTCTCAGAGCCTTTAATGTAAGAATGTGGCCTGTGAATCTTCAAGTAGGCAAATAAAGTAGGTGACATTTTCCAAACTTGTATGGGTGTGTGTATGCCTAGGTATGTGTGTGCTCAAGCACACACCTGTACACACATGCATAATATATCTCTTGGCATTCTGAAAATGCTATGAATCAAATAAAACAAAATCCCTATAACAGCCAGAGTTCTTGATTGCAAGTGACAGAAATAAAATAATTAAATGGAAGATTATCAGGGAAGTCTTCAAGAACCAGGCTTGGAAAGCAAGTAGTCTGGGCAGTAGAAACCACAGCAGGAAGAACCCAATCCTTATGCTACTAATACTGAAATAAATTAATTCCCAACCATCACTACTTCCTTATGTCATAGGGAAATGCTAACAAATAATAAGTAAAAAAGCAAAACCAAGATGCAAAAGAACATGAGTCCCCCTCCACCAAAAAAAAAAAAAAAGAAGAAAGAAAGAAAAAAGAGATGTACAGAAAGTCCTAGAAGGAAATAAAACAAAATGTTAACAGTGCTTTTTTTACTGCTTGATAGCTTATAGGTAATTTTAATTTTATTTAGGTACATGAATTACATTTGTAAGTATAAAAATAAATATTTTTAAAATGAATCTTTCCAAATATAAAAGAAAACTTGTCCCAAGGCCAAAATTTTCAAACTCCCTGTTCACAATTTTCAAATCCTTCTGGATTTCATAAACTTTGATAATGAGTTTTTCTAATTATTAGATGATCATTTAAGTTCCATATTACCTGAGGATTTTTGAAGCAGTAAACAGTATTAAAGCTCTTTTTACGCCTTTTACATGAGTAACTAGGATATTATATAGAAATCACAATTCCAGTAAATTATTGACACTAATGGTATACCAAATCCCTGTTGTCAGTAACTAGTACAGTCACCACTAGTCAACACTATTGATAGGATCTCATAATGAGGAATTCTAGATAATGCTTGCATATAACTTGGGATAATTCAACTTCACACATAATTTCACTTTTTCCAATCAAAATTACCTCTTTATTAAAATAGCAACATAAATATTAATAAATTTATTCTTTATTAAAAAGAAATAAGAATTAACAAGGAAAAAAACCTCACAACACTACCCTAAATAACACCAGTCAAAATGAAATAAAAACAGCAATTATAATCCATTATTTTAAAAATAGCAACAATTAAGAGACTACATACAGAAACTTTGGAGATGCAGTCAAAATTGTGCTCAGAGGTAAATGTATAGCCTTATGTGTCCTATTATTAAATAAGAAAGAAGTAAAAATCAATGAACTAAATCATTAATTACAAAGAAATATTCAGAAAACACAAAACAAACTTAAGAAAATAAAGAAGGAATTTTAAACGATTAAAAGTTATATTAATGATGTACAAAACAGAAAAAAATAGTTAAATGTTGGTTCCTTTAGACTACCAAGTCTAATAAAAGAAAGAAAAATGCAACTAAAAATATTAGAAGTGAGAAAAGAGCTATAACTATTAATATAGAGAAAAATATTTCCAATTATAAGATTATATGTTGAGGACTGCTAACAAATTTTTTTTTTTTTTTTTTTTTGGCGGTATGTGGGCCTCTCACTGTTGTGGCCTCTCCTGCCACAGAGCACAGGCTCCAGACGCGCAGGCCCAGTGGCCATGGCTCATGGGCCCAGCCGCTCCGCGGCATGTGGGATCTTCCTGGACCGGGGCACGAACCCGTGTCCCCTGCATCTGCAGGCGGACTCTCAACCCCTGTGCCACTAGGGAAGCCCCAAATTTTTAAATTCTATGAAAATGCATGATTTTCTTTAAAACTGTTATTTTTTTAAATTGATACTCAAGAAATAGTAGTTAACCTGTCTAAGCCAAAACCATAGAAGAAAATTTAAATTTTTTCAGATAATTATCTTCCACTCACTTACCCTGAAAAAAGCTTGGGGCCTAAACTGTGCTATGGGTGAGTTCCTCCAAACCTTCAAAGAACAGGCAATTCCTACACTCTATACTAATCTAGGGTACAGAACAACATTTTTTTGAAGCTGTTTAAGATAGAATTTAAAAATGTAAAACTATAGTCCAATCTTATTCATGAATATAAATGCAATTATCCTAAATAAAATGTAAGGAACTGAACTCAACATGATTGTACTAAAAGAGGAAAAAGAAAACAAAAAAACCCATGATGAAATAGGATACATCTCATGCAGAAAATAATCCAATATTGAGATATCTAGTAATATAATTTATTATAAAAATAGGCCACATGATCTTCTCTAGTGCCCAGAATATGTTTAACATAATTCAACAACAACTTTTAATAAAATGCTTAGTGTACTTGAACAAGGAGACCACTTCTTTAGCCTGATAAAGAACTCTATTTCAATCAAATAGAAAAGCTGGTGAAATATTAAAAGCTGGTGAAATATTACTGGTATTCCTAAAAAGTCAGGAATAAGAACAAAATTAATACCATCATATATTAAACATATGAGGTATTAATATTGTAAAGGAAGAGAGAAAATTACTATTAATTATACTTCAAATGATTGTCTACTTAGAAGAGAATCACCTAGAAAAATTAATGAAAGAGTTCAGAAAAGTTACCAATTACAGAAATCGATAGCTTGACCCAACAAGGAGCAACCAGTTATAAAACATAATGTGAAAATGATCCCAACAAAGATATAAAATATCTAATAATATAATTAACAAGAAATATGCAGGACCTACAAAATTACTGAAAAATATATAGGAAGCCTTCAATAACCCTGACATGCGACAAGTTCCTGAATGGGAAAATTATTACAAAGATGGCAATTTTCCCCCAGTTAATCTATAATGTTAAAGCAATTCTAAACAAAATGCCAATTTCTTTTGGAAACTGGCCAAACTATAACTAAAGTTTACCTGGGAGAATAAATGCACAAATATAGCTGAAAACATTTTGAAAAAGAAGAGTAATGTTTACCCCATAAAAAAGTTAATCACACAATAAAGCAAATTATAGAATGACAATAATTAAAACAACATGGTTCAGGAATAGAGGATACCAAAACAAAACAAATAAACAAATAACTAATAAATCCAGAAACCACTCCAAGTACATGTAAGAATTTAATTTTGATAAATGTGGAATTTTTAAAACAGTGGAAGAGGGCTTTTTCAATAAGTGATGATGCAGCAACTAAATAAATATTTAGAGCCTTAATCACATCTATATCAAAAATAAATTCCATTTGGAGTAAAGATTTAAATCTAAAAAAATTAAAATAAAAAAATAGACAACTATTTATATAACATTGAGCTGGAAGAAGAGTTTTTCAAACATATCACCAAAAGTAGAAATCATGAAAGAAAAGATAGATTCACCTAACTAAAAAATGTAATATTTCTATATATCAAAGACATCATGAATTAAATTGGCACATATATGACAAGGGGCAAAATATCTGCAGCAAATGGAATAAACAAATTATTAGTGGTTAGTGGTTTTAATGTATAAAGAGTTCTTACAAATCAATAAAAAGTGAACTCCCAACAGAAAAATGAGCAAATGTGTTCATTTATTCCTTTAACAGATATTTATTGTTCAACTAGTATGTGTTAGGTATTGTGCTAGGGGCTAGGAATACAATGTGGAAGAACCTAGACATCCAGACACAGTCTCTTTCATTCTTTCCAATATGGGAAACACAGACATAAAAAGTAAATAAACAAATAAATAATGTTACAAACTGAGATAAGGAATTCAAAGAAACAAAAAAGTGAGATAGCAAATAGGAGAGAGGTGAGGACTATTTGCAAACAATGCTCTGGGCAGGCCTTTTTTAAGATGTTGTATTTAAGAAGTTATCTAAAGGGTTGTGGTTGGGGAGAGGATAGCCAAGGAGAGCAGCTTAAGCAAAGATAACAGCATTTACTAAGCCCCTGAAGTGCAGAAAAGATCTTGCCATGTTGGAGGAACCAGTGTGGCTACATCACGGTGAGCAATAAAGAGAGGAACGTAGGTTTGGAGAGATAGGTAGGGATCAGATTGTGCAGAACTCTGTGAGTCACGGTAAAGGGTTTAGATTTTATCTTACAATTTACTCAATTCAATTTAGGAGTAAGGTCACTGTTGCAACTCTATGAAGAATGTATTGAAGTGGGTCATGGGTCAAGAGTGGAAGCAGAGAAAACAGGTAGGCTGGCTGTCATAATAAACAGGTGAGAAAAAATAGTGATTAGAAGTAAGTGTTGGCATTGAAGATGGAAAGAAGCAGACAGATTAAAGATTTATTTGGGGGACAAAATGGATATATTATGCCAGTCTATCTGATGTAGGGGAGAGATGAAAAGAATCTAGGATGATGCGTAGGTTTCTGGCTTGAGCAATTGGTTGTATGGTGGTACTCTTTACTGTAATAGGGAAGATGTGGTAAACAGGTTTGGGGTGAGAATGAGGAATTCGATTTTGGCCATGTTAAGTTTGAAAGATCTGAGTCATTCAAAGGAAGATACCAAGCAAGCAATTAGATATGTGAGTCTAAAACTTAGAGGAAAGGTCAAAGTGGGAAACATAAATTTGTAACTCAGCATAAAGCCAGTATCTAAATCCATGGAAATGGAAAAGATCCTCCTGGGAAAGCACATAGAAAAAAAGAGGAACCCAGTGGAGGTGAAAAACCTCAACTTTTCAAAGTTAGGTGGGAGATAGAGCATAACATTAGGAGTGAACAGTGAAGCAGGAAGAAAACCTGGACAGAATAGTGTCTTGGATATGAAGAGATAATCTCTAAAGAAGCAGGAAGTGGTCAAGATGAGGACAGGAAAGTATCCTTTTGGACAGGGTAATATGGAAGTGCCTGGTGACTTTGAAATGGGCACTTTCAGTAGTGGTCGTGGGGAAGTCACATTGTGAATTGAAAAGTGAATAGAAGATTAGAAAATGAAGACAATCTATAAGGATAACTCCATAAAGAAGTCTGGTTATGAAGGACAGCTGAGAAATGGCTAATAGATGGGAAAGATGTGCACAAGGGAAGCTTTGGTTAAGATGGAGAACACTGGAGCATGTTTGCAGGCTGATGAGAATGATCCATTCAAGACACAGATTAATAATGCAGAAGAAAAGGGAAAAGCTAAGGAGAAAACTCCATGAAAAGTCAGGAAGGGTTGGGATCCAGAGCACAAGAGGAGGGGCTGGACTTTGCAACTTCCTCCATAGTCACAAAAAGGAAGTTGGTGGTTGCCAAGCTAGCTGGGTTGGGGGTGGAGGGGTCTTGTGCTAGGAAGATGAAGTTTGTATGTAACATCTTCTATTTTCCAAGGGAAATTTAAAGCAAACAGGGAGGAGGGGATCCGAAAATTTGAGGAGAGTTGAAAAGGTATAAACAGTCATTTTAGAAGTGGGAAACTAAGACTACAGTAGGAACAATAGCACCAATTTGAGGTCTGAGATAATTGATTCAAAGTAAAACTAGTTGACTGTGTTGTGTGATTTTTCTTAAAGAAAATGTCCAATTGTCCCAGTCAGGCCAGTGGAAGGAGATGGTAAGGTTCATCTGGAGTGGGGATTTTACCAGGAAAGTAAACTGGAAGAAACTGAGGCTCAAGACTACCGAGGGCACTGTATTTCAAGGATGATGATAACAGTGATGGATCATGGGATCTAGGCTAGACAAGAAAGGAAGTGAATCCAAAACATAGGCTGATAAATACTGGAAAAAATGAGGTTAGTGAATTAGCTGTCAGTGAACAAGGGATCCAGGAGGATAGGAAGATGGTAATCAAAGTGGAATGTCTGATAATGTGTTAGCTCAGGTCCTCCTAGAAGCAGACACCAAGGCAGGGTTCAACTTAGAAGAGTTTTATTGAGGGAACATCTGTGAAGGACAAAGGAAAGGAATCAGGAGCAGGGCGGGGTCTTCATATCATAATTCAAGTCTGGCACCTAGGAAAGGAGAGGGAGATTGGGCAAGAAGAGCCTTAGACTGCATGCAGCAGGGTTCTAAGAAAGTTTCAGCCAGGCTGCTGAGGAGTCCCCATGCCCAAGCTGCTCGTGAGAGGAGTCCCGGCGTCTCACTAATACCCCGACTGTGCTCAGTCATGGACTAAGGGTAGCCCAGGAGACGCACCGGCCTCAGCGCAAACCCAGTTGAGGATGCCCTGGGATGGCAGTCTAGAACGTGGGAGCAAGGGCTGATTCCGAAGGGAAGAAATGGTCATTGGGGATGAAGCTACAAGGAGTGGGCTGGAGGTTGGAGTTCAAGTTTAACCACAGTTATGCGTCACACGACTCCAGACAGTGCGGGTCACCAGCTTGCCGATGATGGGATTTGAGGTGAAGACTCATGTGGGAGCTAGTCTTTTAAGAACTAATAATGAAAGAAGCTGACTAGGAACTTGACAAATTACGAGGAGGGAAAGAGGATGGTATTGTCCAGTGGCAAGATTCTCAGAGAAGCAGGGATTGTGGCAGACGGGATGAGGAAGTGCTGCTCAGCAAGTAGCAGCGACTAGCAGGGAGGCCTTCCTCCCCACCCGCCGGCCCTAAGGCACACGGTCCGCCTGAGGGGCTGCGTGGGACAGAGTTCGGTAAAGCGCGGGGGGACGGCAGGTCTGCGATGGCTGAGGACCCCAGGGAGATCGCCGACGCCCGAGTGGACTTCGAGAGCTCCGGCGGGTGCGGCGGGAAGGAGAGGCGCGACGGGCGAGGCTTGAGGTATGGGCTGTGCCGAGCGCGGCAGCGTCCGCCGGCGGCCGGGCGGCGGCGCTCACGGGGGCGCGGGCTTCCCCAGGCCGCGGGCGGCGTGCTGGCGCTCCCGGGCGGCGCCGCCGCGGAGCTTGGCGCGGCAGCTGGCGGCGGCCTGGCGCGTGGTGACGGCGCCCGCGGGAGGGCAGCGGCTCCCCGGGGCGGCCGGGCGCAGGGCGGCGGCACTGCGGGGCGACGGCTTCCCGAGGCTTCGGCCCGCACGGGCGGCAGCGGTCCCCAGGGAGAGAGACAAAGACACGCCGGTTAGAAACGGGCCGAACGCGCCGGCGCCTCCCAGCTAATCAAGGAGCCGCCAACCCAAACTCGGCGCGATGCCATTTCCGCCCAACAGGTTGTCTGTCACGTAAACACAGGAGATAAACCTGTGTTGATCAGAGGAAAACAGCATCCGATTGAAGTGTCATTATACACGTTTTTAGCAATTTAGGGAAATGTACCAAAACCCTTAAATTTTTTAATACTCTTTGACCCAGAAATTCTAACTTTAGAGTTTTCCCTTAAGGAGTAATTATGAACACATGCAAAAATTTCATATGGGGTATTCAGTGCAGTACCTGTAACAGCAAAAAACAACAAAGAAAATGGGAAAAAAAATTTAAGGAGAAACCGGGAATATCCTATATCCAAAAATACAATTATAGTCTTTCTCTTATAGTTGATACTAACCTGCTATTAAAACAATGCTGGGATATAACTATTCATATGGAAAGGCATACTAAATAGAATGAAAAAAATTAGGTTCCTCCCCATTTGTAGTGGTGGGATGTGTGTATACTTTATGTGCGTACATGTGTATACACACACAACACACCACACATGTATAAAACAATGGAGAGAAACACTCCAAAATGTTAAGTGGTTATCTTCAGGTGATGAGGCTGCAGGTAATCTTTATTTATATATTTCCCAAATTGTATACAATAAGCATATCTTTATAATAAAAAAATCAAGTAACTTAATAAAAGGCATTTTAGTTCATTCTTATGTACCCATTCTAACTTTCTACCAATTCAAAATTATATTTTATATTGTGTAGCAAAGTGGTGGACATCAAAAGATTTTAAGAATGAATGAATGGTCCACAGAAGTAGTTTATCTTCCTCAAAAGTTCTGAGTAAATCACAGTATTTCAGAGCAGTTTATGCCTTAAACGTTATGCAGTTGATCAAAACCACTGTCTTCTGTGAAGTTATACCTTATTTTACTCTATTAAGCATTTCTACTTCAGGAAGAAAAAAAAAAAGCTTTCTGGGCTGGTAACGAACCTAATTTGATTTGTAATCTCCACAGACTTAGGAACACAAAGTTTTCCGAAAAAAAATTACCATACTTTTGGAACAAATGTTTTAGATAATACCAATGTTTTCACAATGTATTCAATAATTTGCTCTTTAAGTTGAAAGAACTTAGTGGGAGCAAAACTAAAATACTGCAATAAACGGAGTCTAAACTTTACATCTTGGTCTTCCAGTCATAACAAATTTAAATTTTTAGCACTCATTAATACCAAGGAAATCTGTTTTGCTAAACCTTGTTCCAGAAAAATGTGTACGATGACAATAAAATTATACTAATGTAACATAGGGATGGGATTCCAGGGCTTTGTTATTAAACTGATAGAAGATCCATTTAATTCATAAGTTCCAATGATATTTTAAGCCAAAGTGACCTCAGAGTTGTCAGATTGATTTTCCTTAATGATGAGTAAATCCAAGCTTAGATGTTTATTAGAATGCTGCTTAAACAGATGATGACCTAATCAACCATACCATCCTGCAAGTTTCCTTCCCTCTGCAGGTACTGGATAAAATGATCATGTCTAGAGACATACCTGTAGTAAAAAAAATTATCAGAAATAAAATATACAAAAAGAACAAATCCTAAGTGGTCAAAACTTTGTGTTAACCAACTGCTCAAACAAAAAGTGTGCATGAGGTTTTTATAAAGCAGTGTTTCTCCAAAACCCTTATTTTACACCAAATGATTTAACATAACAGTATTAAATGCAGATAAGACAGAAGAACATTTTTGGGACGCTATCATCTAACTTTCATTTGGTGTATCATGTCCACACAGCAATTTCAATTTAATTCAACATTTTTGAGTGCCTATTATGTCTCAGGCACTGTGCTCAGACACTAAGAACCAAAAAAAAAGACATGAGATTCCTTCCTTTGAGAAGCTCTATCTAGAAAATTACCTTCAGATTATTCAGATAACTCCAACCCTAAAGGCTAACCTGAATCCCTAAATCACGCTGCAGTCCTGCCAAAGCTTTCCTTCTCATATCCTTCAAATGAGCACTTTCTAATTTCCTGTCATTCCTTTGCTCAAATTCATCCAGAGCGTCCCATTGTCTCCACACTAGCAAAATTATTAGTTCTTAACCTTTTAGGGGAATCAAATAATAGTCCGAGATTCTGCTTAGACATGGACTTTGTCCTCCAGAAGCATGCACAGAAATGCATACACCATATACTTTATTTCACTGCACTAGAAACTGATTTCTTCAACATAAGCAATATACAAAAACAAATATTTACAAAGAAAGGAATCCCTCCCTCACATTGTTATTGTTCATGAAAGAAACTGGTGACTTCCTGAAAGAAATTTTAAAATTCTAACTGCTTAGTAGTAGATCTGAGATTTGGCTTGAGTTGAAATTGTAATACAGACTTTGACACAGTAACACATACATAATCTTGGATAATCAATTATAACTTTTTCTCCATGGCAACAATTGTTGAAATCCTTGACTCACAAAGGTACACAGAACCAAAGCAGAATTTCATAGAATGCTTTGTCAGGTTAAGGTAGCCTGTGTACTAGAACACTAAATTCCTCTAAGGCTTTCAAGTTGAAGTCAAGTCACATTATTTCCTCTGCCTTCAAGTTCAATTAAGACCTCTGGAAAGGCAGCACATTTCTTTCTGTCTAGTAGAGAAAAACATCATGTTCTGTTCCCATTTCTTGGCAATACCTCTTGGAAAGGTGGTGACAGCTGCTGACATGGAAAGTAATGAGGCACAATGACATGTGGCTATCCCTCATCAAAGCAGGAAAACCATGATGTATGCCTGACATCACAAGTGTACATCTGACCTCAGAGTGCTATCATTTTTTTCCTGCCATCTGAATAATTATCAGAGAGAGAGGGAGAGATATTATCTTGAAGATACTGACAGCCTTTCCAGTTTCCAAAAAGAGTCCTAAAATGAAATTCTTTGTTGATGACACCAGAGAGCCCATGAAAACGTGAAGGTTGATGCACTGAGAGGCATCAGTTATCCAGTTGCATGATGAACGGAAATGGCATGGCGCCCATTTTTTTCCAACCCTGGAATGAATGATACCATTTGACAAACACTGCCTCAATTCTCTTTCATGGGCCATATTTAAGAAACTTTGCGCCAAACTACTTGACTCTCCACTCCCCTAACATATACTATTATTTCCCACCTCTATGCTTTTGTTCTTGGCATTTCATCCATCAAAAAATGTCTTCTCCCTCCTCTCATGTATTCAAACACTGCCCATCCCTCAAGACCCTCAGCCATTCTAATTAGCTTTCCCTGATTACTGCAGTCTGAAATGATCTATCCATTTTTATGAACTCCCACAATGTTTACTATTTATAACTGTCCTCAAAGTGTGGTTATGAGACCACCAGCTTCAAAAATGCACCATAATCTGTATTTTTACAAACACCAGAAAGAGTTGTAGCAATTTCTCCACTGTTTTCCTAAACCTATTTTGCCATTCTTAAAAAAAAAAACTTATCCCCAGATGGATGGAGAGGAGAAGGCTGACAACAATGCTTATTGTTGCCTGAGTGACAGATCAACTCATCTCAATTATTCCTTTCTGTACTCATTTTCACACAAGAAGTTTGATTTGTCAAGTGTGTGTTCACCAGATCGGTAATGCCATTGTTGACTGCTGAATTTACCACCATCATAACTCTACCCCTGGATTGTTCAATCATTGCCTCCCAGTTCCATGGCCACCTGCTATTCTAAGGATTCAGACCATTTTCAAAATAACTTTACACTCTATGAGAAAGAAGTTAAGCAGATTTGAAGTTAAGGTAAGCTGATTAGATGGAAAGGCCTACAATCAACATCATCCACTCAAATAAGATATAAAATTACCTATATCCTAGAGCTGAGCAGTAACTTGAAGATTATCTCTTCCAACAGATTCACATTACAGACGGAAGAACTGTGGGGAATGGGGTATTTTGGAGCAAGAAACTTAAATTTTAGAAGTATCAAAATCTCAACAAAATGGTAGCAAAATCATGCAGAGTCAAAAGGGATTCAACATGAATGATAAATGCAATTGAGTTAAAAGAATCAGGAATTAAACAATGAAAATAACTCAAAATGTGAAAGATGAGATTCATCAGTCATCTAAAGAAATGGCCCTTTAAAAGATTGTCTTTGACATTGCAAGTACCAAGGTAACCTGAACTTAATACCAGTTACATTTATTAATATTAGTTATCATTTATTTACTGTATGCCAGGCATTGAGCTAAGTGTTTTACATACACTGGTGCAATTTTATTAAACTCTAATGGGGAAAAAAAAATGTGCTAAAGGAGACAATCTATAGTATCTGTAAGAAAAGAAATCAAGAAAGCAAAAGCTGGCCATCTGTCTGCATCCTGGTCTACGAGAAAGGATTCTCTGAAAATTGATGAATATCTGGTCTGAGTGGCAAGTATATTCCTATGGGAAAGATGAATGTATCATACTACCAGAGCTTGCTGATACTGGTCACTAAGAGCTGATTCAATGCTCATCAAGAAATCTTCTCATTATAATTTAGTATATCTGCCTACTGGGAGAAAATACACTGAACCATAAACATGAGAAGCCAGTGTCCCTGATACATCTCATGACAAATTTAAAAAGTAGTATTGTATTTATACACCAGTATCTATGAGGCTGGTCAGAGTGACACAGTCCTCAAGCACCTAGTCACCTTGCTAGGTGAACCAGTAATGCCCCTAGATGAACCAATAGGGCCAGCCTTAGAAAGTAGTGACCATGTGAAAGTTACTTGTGAGGCCTAGCAGGGAGGCTAGCCTGCCCTCTGTCTTGCTGTTCACCATCTTCAAACTACAATGCCACATGATTTCAAACACATGCATGCAAGGAAGAACCATTTAATTCAAAACAGGAATAATGGAAAATGGAGGAACAAGATACAGAGTTGTTTCTCCATGTTCCAGAGCACTACCTTGTGAATTTAGAGCTTAGTTTCTACAGCAGAGAAGGCTGAAGATTTGTGTGGTTTTTTTTTTTTTTGGTTTGTTTGTTTATGGCACCAATAAGTAATTATTTCATTTATTAAAACAATTAGTCACCTAAGCAAAAAAGAAAAAGTTCGAGTAGAACTTGGACATATAAACTTTTACCAAAGAATAAATAAAGATTAAAACATTTCTCACGTCCAAAAATATGCACAATACGCAGTTACTTAAGGGTTTTGTTTCTGTTTGGGGTTTTTTGTCAGTTTTTGTTTTCTGATGATACCTCTACAGGCGAGATCTATATAAATATAGCAAGGTCCTAACATGACTTATCACAATTCTTGACAAGACTTGAGTTCATGATGTCACATCAAGAATTCCAAAGTCAGAATGCAGTAAGAACCATTAAGACCCTGTGTCCAGGGTCAAGGATAACACACATAAAAGTTGTGCTAATGCTATGAACCTCAAGGATACAATTTTATTTGTTCTACTACTGAATTTTAACTATTGTGATATTATGAAAATATACTTTTAGTCTGATTAACTTTTTTCCAATCAATTATGGAATTATAATTAATACTATTTTCAAACAGAATTACTCAGTAAATGATACATGGAGAAGTACTGCCATCTTTAGGGAGAATGCAGGATTACTAATTATCTAAAGTAAAATTCAAGTATAAGTACTTGGCCTCTATGACTCTTAACATGGACATTTGGTATGGTTCACATTTTTTTTTAATGGATTTGTCTTTTGTAATATAGTCTGGTCCAAAAGATGTAAAATCAAGCAGTTTTAATAGGCCCCATTAATCTCTGAAAAATAAAGCAATAACTGCATTGACAGAGAAGCTAGCCAAAATAAACCCTGAATGATCAAAATTAAGGGTGTATTTTTATACAGATGACCATGAGTCATCTCAAGAAGATTAAAGCACATAGTTAAAACCTGTTTTGAGAAACAAATGAAAATTTTTTTCTGATTTGCATATGAGTTTGGAGATTAGAAAATAAACATTTGTGCTTTAATATTTATAACACCACTGCTTGTCACTGGCACTAAGATATTAAACTGCTTTGTACATACTATACAAGTTTTTACACAAGTTTAAAAGTAAATGATTTCCCTGCAAATTTCACCTGCCATTTCTTTTTCATATATTAAAGAAAATATCCCAATCAGCTATTTTGGGTAACTAGTAGTAATAATTATTATGTACATTTCACTTTAGCATTTATCATAAAATAAATCCATGACCATGCTCTCTTTCTGAAAGAAATGTGAAATACCACATTATGTGGCACATGAGGTACTCAATACGATATGCTAGAAGCAAAGAATAATTTAACACTTTGTTCACATTAACTAAAACTGGTTGTCTAAATGATAGGAAGTAAAGTAAAATGGAAAGTTCATGGACCAAGGGATAAAAACATCTGTGTTCTACAATTTTCAGACATAATGTTAAAAAGTGAAAAAAAACAAGGTACAGTATAGTATGCTACCATTTGCGTGAAGGGGAATATATACATTTATATGATTATATATACATAAAACAGATCTCAAAAGCCCAAGAAACTGGAAACTAACTTCTTAACTCTGGGGAAGAGAATGAGAAAACCAAGAGATGGGGTGGGAAGAAAACTTACCTTTCACAGTACATCTCTCTGTACTGTTTAATTTTGTTAACATGTACATGTTATTACCTACTAAAATAATCTTTAAGAGATAGCTGGTCTCTATTTCTGACTTCTTCACTGACCTTGTGCAATCACTTACCTCAATTTTCTCCATTTTAAAATGAGGTTATACTACATCTCTATAGTTCCCATCTACAATTCAACAGAATTTTGGCTCAAAAGAAGGTATATACAAAATGTATATACCAGATGGCTAAATAAAATAACTATAAGCCTGACTTTGCAGTGACTTACATACATGATATTATAATTATTTATACTCTGCCTGCTCTGTTCCCACCAGGCTACAAAAGCAGCATAGTAAGCAAAAGAATCTGGGAAGAAAATTCATGTTTGTGAACTTGATAATGTTTCTCTTCTTTGTTTTTATTCTTTATCAAAAGTAAAAAATCTGGTTAGTCCTGGGAGTTCCCTGATGGCCTAGTTGGTTAGGATTCCAGGCTTTCACTGCTGTGGCCTGGGTTCAATCCCTGGTTGGCGAACTGAGATCCCACAAGCCGCAGCCAATTAATAAATAAATAAATAAATAATAATCTGGCTAGTCCTCTTTATACACACACACACACACACACACACACAAACTATTGCTTCTAAGATACAGACTCTCAAAACATATTTTGATACATGAGTAAATATTAAAAATAATTATAAAGAGGCAGAATCTTGTGGTAGAGTTTAAAAATGGATCCTGGATAAGGAAAAAGTTGAAAAATCACCCCTGTATTCCCCTAAAATTAGCCCAAGAACCTCCTAAAAATCATCCATAATCTTCATAAACACAAGATACTAGCAGACCAGGCAGGGTAGCTAAGGGTAGAGCAACAGAAGGTTTAGACCAGTAAAAACAGGACATGAAGAGGATACTGACATCTGGAGAACAGAAAATGGGGACAGGCCTGATGATCCATTCATTCATGACCTTACATGCTGTAGAGCAAAACTGTTAGTCTTGAGACTCAGAGGGCTTACAGTCTAATCATGGGGACACTGTAATTAAATAATAATGCATTAATAACAAAAAGGATGAAAGTGAAAAAAACTGGTAAATGTGAGTTCATCAGAGGAAGAGGTCACCATGGGTTGGAGCTACCAAGAATAGATTCATAGAAGAAACAGCACTTTAAATCTGTGTGATAAGCAAAATGATGATAGCATGGACAAAATAAAGTCAGCAAGGGGAATCAGTGCTGGTAGTAGGATGATAAATTTAGTTTTAGTCACAGTTTGATTTTAAATAGTAACTTGGCAAAAAAAATGTCAGAAATTATTTTTCAAATATTGGGTTGCCAAGTTTTCTTGATAGAATACGGGAGTGATGACATGATAGAGATATATCAAAAGTGACCGAACAGGCTCAAATATAAGATTAATATGCATCTAGATACAACTTTTAATAGGGCAGGGCTCTGAAGTATGAGAAAATCATACCTATACAGGAGGCTTGGCAACCCTCTTCCAGTATTTTCTTTCAAGTACCTAGTATTATTTCCTATCACAACCTTCATATGCAAGAGTCAGCTCCACCCAAAATACAACAAAATGAGGAAATCAAGAGGTGCCGGTTCTACCTTTCCATTGATTAAGATTGTGAGTTGGGTCTGCTGAAAGAGTTCTGTGTGTTTTACTACATGAAAAAAATATCAAAAAAACTAACCTCTCTCTCAACGATCTAGTAACCTTGTGAAGCTAAACGAATAATATAGAACCATGTAATAACTTTTGGCAAGATACATATTCAAGGTATTATCTTATGAATAAAGAGTGTGCATGTATGTGTATGAGTGTGTGTGTGTGTGTGTTGTTATTGGTGACATACTGATAAATCTTGTAAGAAATTTCTAAACAAAATTTATCTCTAAAATGTTGGGCAAGAAAGAATATCAACAAATATAAAGAAGGTTATTAAACAAATGAAGTCCTCAGTGCAGAAAATATAAATTCTAAAATTCTACTCTACCATTCATTTTTGTTACAATCCTTCAAACACCTAAATACACATATTACCTTTTTTTTAGTAATCTCTTAGTGATTTACTGATGTGAGAATGAGTATACAGAGGCTTGCTGGGGGGAGGGAAAAAATCAATGTTTAGAAACAAATTTATTTAAAAAGGAAGATCTGAAACAGGTGTTAGTTAAAAGTTTATGATTTAAAATAATTCTGTGCTATAGCAATGTGCCCTGTGTTATTTTGACATGGTTGTTAGGTTTATGCTGATGTCTACTGTTGATTAATTTAAAGTTCAAATAATAAGAAAATGAAACCATTTTCAAAGCATTAAAACAGAAAACTTTTAAGTTTTTTTTCTCATTTTACTATAGATTATAAGATTATAATAAAACGTTGTTTTATTATAGTTATCCTCTTCTAGTTCGTCTGTCAGCATTTCTATTACTGACTTCCGTTTTAAGTTTCATAACTCAACCATAAAATCTGCTCTATTGAAACCTGACACACAGTCTCCTGGGAATTCTTCCCTTTAAAGGCAGATTTTAAAAGTTAATCAAAAGTTGGATAGCTTAAATGGTATACAGACCTACACTTTCAGTATTAAATCATTGGTTTCGATCCCAAGCAGGACTGACTTCTTAAAAGTCATTCTGCATACCCTCCTAAGTATACGCCGGCCAGGGCAGGGTAAACAGGCTGCTTCATTTCAGTTCCAAGAAGACAAAAATCTCTACTTGAACTCTAGTGGTTAGCTAGATGGCAAGACCTAAAGTTTTATTGTTAGGTTCTCCCTTCAGAAAGGAGGTAAAAAGAGAGAAACCAGTGCGGAACACAGGAACATACATGACAATGCAGGGCCTAGTTTTCATTTCATTGTTATTTTAAATATTCACCAGTCCAAATAGTGCAGCTTGGCAAAGTAAAATTACTGTAATTTATTTCAATAATCTGTTCAATGTTTAATAGCATATTTTTGCCCTCAGAATCTGGCTATGGATACTAAATTACTTAAGTTTATCATATGGATTATGTCAGATTCTATTAGTTTACCCAGATGGCTTCCTCCCAGTTTTCAGAAATAGTTTCTGCCTTAGTCAGAGACATAGGGACTAAGTCACAAACAACTCCTGGATAGACCAAAGCCATGGGAGTCAACAAACACATCTTCTTCAGTCCAAGAACACTGATTGTTTTATTTTTAAAAGTAGGATATTTCCTTTTTAAAGAAATAATCTTTTAAAAATAGGTCTTACAGAGTTTTGAAAAAGCCCTCAAAATACAAGACGGATTAGTTCACATTGCCTAATACTATTACAATTTAATTATCTAGCACTTCTTAAAGTAGTATCAAATCCATGCTATATTATAGATTTCATACGTTGCAATGGGGGTGGGGAGTGGCAGTGGGGAGGAGAACCGGTGCTAGCTAAACATCATTTCCCAAATGAAAAACTGAAATAGGAAGGCACTGACCTAAACTGTAAAATAAACCAAAAGAATTTGAGAATTAGTATGGTATGTTGACTCTATTCTTGCCAGTAATCTCTACATTTTCAACCACCACAGGTACACGAATGATCCCTAAATCTCCAGCCCCTGTGCAATCTCTCTCCTGACCTCTAGTCTGTATATCCTACTCACATTAAGCATCTCCAATATGATGTCCCACAAGCACCTCAAACTCAACATGTCTAAACTTTAATTCAACACTTCCCTGGAAAAGTGTTCCTCCTCCTGTGAGTAATAAGCAAATTAATCCCTACCTTGAAGAATGGTACCACCTACCTGCCCAACCAGAAGGCCCAAACTAGACGCCATCTTCAACTCCACTTCAGAAATTCCACTTCTGAAATAATTATAGTATCTGTATCCATCTCCATAGCCTCAGTGCCATTACCTAAAATTAGGTCCTTATCACTTCTTAAATTTCTGAAACTGGTTTCTGTTTGATTTCCCCACCACAAATCTTATCCTTATCCCATCTCCAATTCAGTCTTCTCAATGCTATCAGATGCCCCTGGCTTAAAATCCTTCAACAGCTACTCCTAATTTTGAAAATATGATTCAAACTACTCACTTGGTATATAAGACCTTTCTTGATTCGGCCATAATTCCTTCCCTTGGTCTACATGTGGTCTCATGTCCTCTGTACCTACCTGGAAAGTTTGTCTGCCTAGCTAACTCTTTCAAAACTCAACTTAAAAATGAATGAATGAATGATGAAAAGCCTTCGCTAAACCCTCAGTGTGCCTTAATATTCCACTTCTGTGTATCCTTGTAACATGTTCTTCTTTCACAGTATTTGAGAAAAGGAACTGCATTTCTTATCTCTGTAACCCTAGCACCTAACTAAGTGCCTCACATAAAGCAGGAGCTCAAAATGTCTACTGAATGGATGAAGCGAGTCAACCTAAGACAGTGAAATCTCAAGAATATTGATGAAATTCTGACTTCTGAAACCTGAGCAGGCTCCACAGGGAGAGGGAGATTAATTTGCTTATTACTCACTAATCTGTTTCTAGATAATATTTTTAAATAATTTTTTCATTTTCCATTCAATAAAAGTTTGCTAAATTAAAATCTTTAATCTTTAAAAGGCAAATAAATTCCTCATGTCAAACACAACTAGTCCTACAAGTAATGAACACATTAATTAACATGTGGTACAAAGGCCTGCAAGAGGCTAAAAAGGAATCTGGGTTAAGTCAACTTAGCAAATACCTGTTTGTCTGCATGGCTAGGGTACCACCTATGTATTAACAACAGGTCAACAAATCTAGCTGCCACTACTCTACAGCCCCCAAATCAACTACAGTAACATCAGCATTAATGTGAGTGTGGGGTAATATAATTGTTGACTCTCATCCTTAGGGAAATAAATGCAAACAACAGAAGGCAGAAGCCCATTACTATTTCAGAAAGGCCAGAACTACAGACCAAGGTCTGTGAAAATGTAGGAAGATTCTAGGACCCCGTAACTTTTCTGCCTTTGCTATCTCCTGTTTTCCTATACTGATAAGCTATCTATTATCGATCCACTCATTCAACAAATATTTTTTAAGGACTACTATGTCCCAAGCATTGTGCTAGGCACAGGGTCTACATAACTCTCCCCAGTCTGTTACATAAATCTCTCCAGTGCCAAGACAGACATTAAACAAATCAATGCACAAATATAAACATAACTAAAAACTGTATTCGATGACAATATGGAAAGGAACATGAAACAGAACTATAAGGGAGACTACTCTAGATTGTCTTTAGAAGTGACATTTAAGCTGAGACCTGACAATGAGTAAGTCAGTCAAGCAATGAACCTACAGTAACAACAGATCTGTGTTTTAGGTAGGTAGTTCTGACAGCAGCATGGAAGACAGATTAGAGAGGAGGTCGGTTAACAGATTATTGCAGTAGTATAAATAAGAGATAGTCCTAACTAAACTATTAAAGGTGGAGATGGCAAGGAGGACCCAAATGTGAGAAACACTGAATTGCAGGATGAACAGGCATTGATCACTGATAAGGTAGAGAGTGTAAGAGAGAGAAAGAAGTCAAGGTATTTCCTAGGATTCTAATTAGCCTAGGTAACCAAGAAGGTAGGAGTGTGAATAATTGAAACAGGGAACAATAAAGGAGAAGCAAGTTTAAAAAGAAAGTAAGTTTGGCTTACTGAGTTTCGTTGCTGGTAAGATATGGAGAAATATCCATGTGGAGATGTCTGACATGTAACTTTGAAAACAAATGGTCTAATAATCAGAATCGCCAGGCTAGAAAATAGGTCTGGGGTCATCTTCACAGAAGTAATAAGTGATGCTTTAGGAGTGAAGGAATCAGTAAGAGTATTAAAAAAAGAAAAGAAAAAGGAGGAAGGAAACTCTGATCATATTTAAAGACGTAGAAACAAAATAAAAGTCAGTGGCAAGAGAGGAAGAATCAGAGTTCACAGGACCATCAGTTCAAGAAATATTTATCAACATCCACCATGTTCCAGGTACTGTGCTAGATGCTAGGGGTATAAAGAAAAGACAGGAGTTCTCAAGATGCTTACAGACTATGGGGAGAGACACAAATAGATAAATTCAATATAGTTATAGATGGGGCACTACAGAAACACACAAGGGGGAAACCCAGCCAAACCCAGGAGATTAAGAAATACTCACTGGAGAAGACAGTGTATGATCTAAGGCTCTAAAATTAAGTAAAATCATGCAAAGAAAATTGGTAAGGACAAACCAGATGAAATCAAGAGAATGCTCCTAGACTTCTGGAATGCTGAACAGGATAACAGGTTATAGAAAAGAACTGGAAGAAGCTGAGAGGCTAAAGTGATTTAAATTGGAAAGAACAAAGTTAAGAGAACCAGAAGATGAAAAAAGTAGACAAGAGGTTTTGGTAGGAAGTTTACAGAAGATTCTGGGGGAAATGTGACAGAAGGGAGATTGAGGGAAGCTGCCAAGCTGTATGAGGATCTGGGAAGAGATGGGCAAAGAGAACTTGTATGAAGCTTGCTGAGCTTAACGTAATTGTACCTTTCTATCTCCTTAGAAGATTTCTGTGAAATAGTAAAAAGTTCATTATTTTCCAAAGATTTGGAAACTTGTCTGTTTCTTTTGGATGCAATACCATGCTGACACCAGCCCAAAGTGACTTAGTTACAAGTAACCATGAAAATCTTGGAAAGGTATATTTTTGTAAGCATTATTGGTCATAGAGAGTTCAAGCATGATGGGAAGCAAGAAGGCACTAGATTTAGCATTTCTGTGGTCACTGATGGCCTTCAAGTGAACTCTCAATAGAAATGTAGGGGTAGGGAAAAACTATATGGTTCACATGTGAATGGTATAGGCATGGCTCAATATTGTTCATTCACTCAACAAATATTTACTGAATGCCTACCATGTACCAGAAACTACTCTAGGCCCTGGGGAATCAATGGTGACCAAGGCACAGGTCTCCTAAGAGCTTAATGGAGAAAGGAGACAACAAAATAGACAATTACAGTATAGTGAAATTAGTGCTAAAGCACAGTATGAGAGGACATGAAGTTTGACAGTGAAAGGAAGGAGGAACAGATGGCAGTAACTAGACTAAAGGTAGTCTGGAGGGGAAGTTTACCTTTTGGCTGAAAGGAATTTGAGCATGTCTTGAGGGGAGAAGTTTGTGGAAAGGGAGACAGAGATGAGGAGGAGGAAGGAGAGGACGGTTGGAGGAAGGTCTGAGGAAGAAGACTGGCAACGGCAGAAGTGTTGGACTTGGACTTCTTCCTTCAAAGAACCAAAGAAGGAACCGAAGACAAAACTGTGATGCAGAAGGGGAGCATAAAGAAATGTCTTCTACCCTTTGTCATGATATAGGCAAGGCTGCCTCTTATCAAGGAAGCAAAATAGGACTGGAGGTTTTAAGGGCAGTGTAAAAGTTCTGAAGTAGCAATGTGAGAATTGGATAAATGAAATAAATTCTAATTCCTAAGATTACACAAATGACAGAAGAGGCAATCAACAATTGTATGCTTAGTTTGTTTAGATCTGGGAGTGGAATATGAAAGTGAAATGTGAGATGCATTTCATAGAATTGAATAGGGATGAATTAAACAAAGGTAAGTCTTAAAAAAAAAGAATTATCAAAAATCACTAAATGTACACCCAGTATAACTGATTATGGATTATTTACCAGGGTATACAGTCAGTACAGCACTCCCATGAATTTGAACCTGTCACCACTACTTAGTAGCAATGGCAGAAGCTAGGAGGCTCAAATTAAAAAGTCAGGAAACAGAAGCCATCAGCAATAGAAACGAAGAGGAATTCACAGGTAGAGAAGATATATACATTAGAAGATGAGGTAATGGGAAAAGACGTTTAAAAGCAAAGACATATTGTGGACTAATATAAGCCTAAAGATAACTGATGTAATGTTGCTGCTTTCCTTCTCTCCTTCTTTCCACATTCTCCTAGCTGTTTTATGCCAGGTACATTGTGAGGCACTAGTGATACAAAGAGAAGACATAATTCTTGCTTATAAATTCAGAATATGTTCTTGTACCCATAGCCTAATTTTTACAAAAAATAATAATAAAACTGAAAGCTGTTCTGAGTTTTGCTACTCAAAACTATGCATTGTTCTATAAGACATTAATCACAAGGAAGCACAATTACATCATAAAAAGTTCAACAACTTCTTGAACAATTAGCAAAAGGTGCTGCCAAAAACGGCAGCAGGTTAAGTACCCATAAAATAATATGTTCTAACTTAATAAACTGCTGTCCATCTTGGCTTTATCACAGACGTTACATCTGACTTTTCCTTAAATGGCTGGATTAATACCAACAAAAAGGCAACGAACATCAAATGGCAAAGCAAGATAACCAGAAACTATTTGGCAAGTGCCAGAAAGTATTTTGGCAGCAAACTGATAGCAATTTTAGTGATCACTGTAACAGTATTAATACATATTTATTGAGCTCTTGAGCCAGGCATTGTGCTAAGTATATTACATACAATATATCATTAAACTTTTATAAATTCCCACAATAAACCGACCTATACCGCATTTCCTAATACCATCATTATACAGACAAGAAAATTGAAGCTTAGAAAAACTAAGTAACTTGCCCAACATACACAGTTAGTAAGCAAAGGAGCCAGGACCTGAACTCAGGTATGCATGATTCTTAAAAATCCATGCTTTAACCACTGTGTGATTCTGTTTTCCCAGAAGAATGGAATGGTGCCAGACACATGATTAACACTCAATAGTGCCTGTCGTTGAAGGAATGAATGAGACGATATAAAGCAGCTATTGCAGAGTAAGCCCAAATGCGGAAAATACAAGAGCAGAAGCAATACTTTAAGGTTTCACTAAATCACCAACTCAAATTGTGCAGCATAATTGTGGGTGTCTGGAAAATCACAGCAACTGACAGAATGGCCTAATATGCTGTTACAGGAAATGTAATGGCTCTTTTTGAGTGAAAACTTCAGGCTGCCTATGAATCTACAAAGCCAAAGACGGAAACAGCACCAGGCAGTTCAGAAAAGGAACTGCAGGTGCTCATTAGAAAACTCTTCCCCACATTTTCTCAGTATGGAAAGGATCACTGGTGCTGCACTGACGAACAGTCAAGCCCACAGGTTACCTTTAATTCTATCACCTTTAAAATGAAAGAAAATGATGTGTACTGGAAAGATTAGTACATTCTAGAACTATCCAGATCCCTCTTTTAAAAGACTGGCACCAAAAGATTCCTCTTACTAGGTCCAGGGCCATGTTTTATGGCACTGACTCTGCTACCATGATCACCAACGACAGGACCCACAGAGAGCACCTGTCCCAGGAACAGCCAACCTCTGAAGAGCAACCTATGACCAGCAACCTACGAAGAGGCGTAGCATGGGAGATTTGCCCAACAAGAATGCACCTAACTGAACCAATCAGATTTTCTCTTACAGAAGTCTAAATTCAAGCTATATGGAGAAAGAAAATACTTGAAAGACACAGAAGAGGCAAGCAGTGGAAATAATGAGGCAGTTATATAACCACACCGAGAAGATATCAAATGATGTAATTAGTGTCTTTTTTTTTAAAGTAAAAGCAGAGTCTGACACGGGGAGGGGGAAGGGTAAGCTGGGACGAAGTGATATAGTGGCATGGACACATATACACCACCAAATGTAAAATAGTTAGTGGTAAGCAACCGCACAGCACAGGGAGATCAGCTCAGTGCTTTGTGACCACCTAGAGGGCTGGGATAGGGAGGGTGGGAGGGAGACGCAAGAGGGAGGGGATATGGGGATATATGTATATGTATAGCTGATTCACTTTGTTATACAGCAGAAACTAACACACCATTGTAAAGCGATTATACTCCAATAAAGATGTTAAAAAAAAAAAAAAGCAGAGTCTGAGAAGGGCTAATAGCAGCAGAGAAGCCATACTCCTGCTCCTAAGAAGGCAACACCCAGTCCCTTGAGTTGCATTATTTTTTCCGGCTTCTTTAACTGGTTGAAATCCATATGGTGAAGCCGGTTTGTACAATTACTGCTAGGTTCCCTTAAGGCCTGGCCCCTTCTGTCTTAGTTCCCCACACAGCACTCTCTAACGAACCTCTCTTGACCAGCTACACACCAACTAAAACCCTGCACTCGCAGCAGCAAGCACATAGCACAATGCTCTATCACGGGCACACATGCACTCACACACCTGCAATGAGATGGCATGGCAAGCTGGGTGGTGACTGGTAATCCAAGTACTGTGGGTCTTACTTCCATCTTGTAGAATCTGTGGTTTGAAGACATTGTGTTCTTTAGCTCTAGTTAACTGTTTTAGAAAGAAATGACCTTCAAAGAAGTATCTTAAACCTTAAAAATTAACAATTCGTATCATTACAATTATACACTTAGAAACTGAAAAGAGATCCAGGGCAGTTACAGCAACAAAACCATTTCCTTGAAAAGTTTCTTCCTCTGGTGTGTGTTTGTATCCAAATTTCATGGTAACTAAGTGATTGTGTTCACTTACAATCATAAGAAACAACAGCTGACTAGTCAAGACAGCAAGGCAAAGAAAGGGCAAATTGGAAAATCATGAAAACGTTTTGAGGAAAGTTTAGCTTGAGGATATAAATATTGAGGACGACTCACAAATTTCACTAAGCGTGTTCCCTCTATCTTTATGACAGCCCCATGAGCCTACCTTATGTCCTCAAAGGCTGCCCATTCAAAGGAAAGGAGAATAAGGCTCAGAAAGTCTCAAACACCTACAAATGTCCAGCATGTTGGATTCTTAGTAATTCTTAGTAAAGGAACTAATACTAATTCTTAGTAAAGGAACTTAGTAAATATCTAATGAGCAAAAGGCATGAAAATGGCATGGCCACTCTCCTGCAGAAGCTTATACAGAACGACCCTAACAACTTATATGACAAAAACCCAAGAACACTACATAAAAATCTTTTCCCTAAAAGTTAATTTCTTTTCATGTAATTCAATCACTTGTGCACACAATGTTCCTAGTACTTGGCTATTTTTTTTTCTTAGAAGAAAACTATTCCTCACTTTCTCTTCCCATCCAAAATAAAAACTACCAGACACAACCAGTACTTTGGGGTTTAAGTCTACCAAAGCATCAATTTAGCCAAGAAGAGTCTCAACTTTTTAAAAAATATATTTTTGCACAGCTTAGAAAGAAAGACTGACTAAAAGCCACAGTTCCATTTCTCAGAGCTAATTTATTCTCAGGATAATTCCACGGATAGAAGGAATTAAAAACTAATATTCAAAACCTGGGTTGTAAAGAGAGTTCTATGCATTTAGGGTTCATTTTTGTGTAATAATTTCTCCTCTGAACATAACATTATTACATGCTCTTGCATCGAAAGTGTTACCAGATTATACAGGAGCAGGACACCCAGAGAGGCTGCAAGTCATTATTGCTCAAGCATTCAAAGCGGTTTTTTTTGTTTTGGTTTGCCTATTTTTTTCAACCACCTCATTCTACTGTTTAAACATTACTGTTTTGTGTGCCAGAAACATGCTCAGATACCTGACATAAGAATTTGAGTATCAGAATCATTAAGAAACCACACAACCCAGGTGTTGGGACCCCAGCACTTAATCTGCAGATCAAGATATGAAAGTTCATCCAAACCTAGGGACAAAGGTTCTCTGGTGTTGCAAATTAACCCTAGACACAAAAATTTCTAAAATCGTCATCTTATGGTTAAAAAAACAAGATCAAGAACAGGGAGATGTACGGGTAAACCCTGTTGGTAGATAATTTGACAGTACTTGGGCCTCAAGTGAAATGTGGAGTACTGTCACTAATGCCTATTATTGGCAAGACTTTTGAAAAGTACCATTTCTTATTTCTTCATGACACATTCACCAAAGAAATTCCTGACTTAGCCCAAATAATGCTCTCCTGAAGAATCCACTCTTTCCACAACCAAATGCTTGCTTTCAAATAGTAATGCATATCTACTTTAGTTTCATAGAAATATTTGAACTATGTTACTCAGTTAATATTTGCTCCATGTCAATACTTTACACATGACCAAAACCAAAATATTGTGTGATAGAACAGATACTAAGAGAATTTTAAGACAGATGGGTTGTCCTAAGGAGTAATGATAAAAACAAAGCCTAAACAATGAATGTGCTTAGAACTACCTAATACCTTTTCAAGATAAATGAAAAACTTGAGTAGGAATGATAAACTAGTAATAGCTGCTTAGAAGAAAATTGGTGGCAAATAATAATATAGTTGGTTGTCCTCATTTCCCAGTTAAACACAAAAGCAGCAGTTAAAATCTGATGCGTAGCAATAAACTCTCTTCTAATGCACACATTTCCATTTAAACTTAACTTTACAAGGTAATAAAAAGTTGCACATTTATACTGTGAAAATGACTTATAGTAATCATATCTAACATTTATTGTAACATGACAAGGACCACCCTGTTTTACATGTATTTTTCATTTTCTCCTCAGAACAACCCTATCAGGTAAGAAATATTATTCTCATTTTATAAATAAGGTTAACTAGGATACAGAATGCTTAAGTAACTGAACTTGCCCAAGGTCACACAGGAAATAAATGGTGGATACAAAAATTTCACCAACGAATCTAGCTCCAGATCATTACACCAAACTGCCAACAAGTAATGTAGTGACTGTACTTTGCAAATAATAAAATCTGCATATATAAGGTGCACTGATTAAGGGAACATGCTTTGTGGTCAGACTTAGTGTCAAGTCTCAATTCTATAATTTACTAGCTATGTGAACTGCAGTAAACCACTGAACTTCCCTAAGCTTCAATTTTTCTACTCTGTAAAGTGGGCATGATGAAGGAACAGTTCTTACTCCACAGGGCTGTTGGTGGATTAGGGGCATCATGCATATAAAGGATTAGCAAAGCACTTGGTACATAGTAAGCACTCTATACACGTTAATTACTATCAACTAATACTAAGAATTCTCTTTATTATCATAAACTCTCATTTTAGTACTGGTGGCACTTTCTAAAATAAATTAAATCTATCAATATTGAGATAATAAAAGTTTAGGAAAGTAAGACCCAAAGCCTCAAAGTATATGACAGCACAATTCAGATGGAAAAGGCTACTACTTACTTCAACATCATTAGCAAACATTTATTTAGTGTCTGGATATACATGAAAACGTGCTAGGCACTAAACAGAATTATCAAGACATAGTCCCTGACCTCAAAAATACACAATCAAGCAAATTAATTCTGCTGAGTGGGCACAACAGCACAATCTCCAACTCCGGGCACTTTCTGAACCAGATGCACCTATGGTGCTCATTATGTTCCCCTCTGTTTGTGGTATGATAGTGGTGAACATATGTAGAGAAAGAAACTTCAAAATAAATAATAAACCTGACAAGTGTAGAATGATAAAGATTCAGGAAGAAATGAGCTGTTTTTCCACACTCTTACCTTCTCAAAAAAATATTTTAGCTATCTTGGTACTATGATCTGTTAATTAACCAGAAGAGAAAAAAGGAAAGAGCTGGAAGCTCAGAACTGAGGTCAAAGAAAAAGGGTACAGAAACAAATTATAAGAGAGAAGGAAGGAATTTAGAAAGTTAGAAAAGCCAAAATAATTGTAGGTGACTTTAAATGAAACACATTTTATTCTGCCATCTAACATGTGCTTTATGCCTTAGGAACCAAACAACTAACAGCCGTACTTAAGATTGCTGATCCTTACTCCTTTTCAATCTTGAGGCTTCCGCTAGCTCTTGAAGTCAGAGAAGAGAAAAAGAATAGCATAGAGTACAGAAGGATTCTGTCTAACACCACAGCCAACATCATGCTGCCCATATCTTAGAGCTTGGCCACTGATCAACTACGAGACTGTGTCTGAATCATAATCCTGATAATCTAAGGATTCCATTAGAAAAGTAAATTCTAAAACTCCTAACTAAGGAACTAGAATATTTCCAAGGGCCACTACAGGAAACCTGAAGACCTAATTTCTGAAGTTTTAGAAGCATTTCAAATCTCATTTTCAGTGGTCATGCTATTCAAAGAGATCTTTTACAACTTCACAGCAGGAAATGATATTCACTTGTGCTTCTATCTCTATACCTACTTGCCATAATACCTACTGGGAAACTCCTCTTTCTATACCTGCAGCCTCAAACTGTAGCAAAACCACAAAACTCCCCACTACTGCATCCACAGGCTCTCTAAAGCAAACTGAGTAGAACAGCCTACTGACCATAAGGCAATGTAACAAATACATATTCCTAAAAAATGTGAAGGTACTTTTCAACAATACAAGCAATGTGTCAACCGAAAATTTGGCTCATATATATATATATATATATATATATATATATAAAACTAGGCTAAAAGTTAAGGATGGATAATTTATATATTGCTCAAGAATGTGTACATTCAAGGTTTTCTTCTTGAAGTAGGGAGTAAAGAGGGGAAAGAGACATGAACCCCCAAAATGGTTATTGTGCATTCAAGGTATATCTGCATGTTATAATCAACACCTGCTTAGGGAATTCCCTGGCAGTCCAGTGGCTAGAACTCCGTACTCTCACTACCGAAGGCCAGGGTTCGATCCCTGATGGGGGAACTAAAATCCCACAAGCTGGGCAGCGTGGCCATAAAAAAAAAAAAAAAAAAACCACCTGCTTAGTATCAGCCATACTTCATCCAGCTTTTGCTTGCACTATACAAACTTATGAAGTTGAAGCGCAAGCCATACCTTTTACTGTTTCTCCTCTTCCACCAAATTTAGGAATAAAAGGTATCTTCAGGAAGGAAGATGATTTGAATTCTATAGAAGAACTCTCAATTGATCAAATTGCAGCAAAAGTGGATGTAATTTGTAGCCAGAAATAGGTCTTAATATAAAATAAGGAGTTTCTGATGGTTCTTTACCTGCTTCACTACTCCCCCCAACGACAACAAAAAGTACTATAAATACTTGCTTATACAGCCTGTGTGTAGAAAAGCTTCTGGCACAAATTTCTTAGGCCTCTTCTCAAGACCCTCAAGCCTGATCCTCTGAGATCAAGACCCTCAAGCCTGATCCTCTGAGACAAACCTCAAGAGTCAAAATAAAACCAAAAAGGATGAAGACCAGAAAGGAATAGGAAGAACAAAGAATTTCTAATCACTTCTTACTTGTTCATTCTACTTAACTGGTCCTAGTTTAGTCTCTATGCTTCCCATGATCCATTAATTTGGCTATTATGATAAAATATTCTTCATCTCTCTAAGCCCTTCTAATTTAGACAAGTCCTGACATAATGCTATTTTTTTCTCTATGACCCAGATGAAATATTTTTATAGTCCTTGGAACCCTTGATGCCCCCTCCTAAATTCCTGCTCTGTGGCTCTAAGTTACGACAGTGGAGACAAACTGTATGTGAAAGGTCCTGTGGAAACAGGTGAGTAAAGTAAGGGAACTGCAGCAACTGGGCTCTCCACCACCACCATCAGGATATTTCTCTTTCTTCCCTACAGTATTTAACAAGTAAAGCAGAAAGGAAAAGGCCAGCATACACAAGAGAGGCTGCAGCAAAGAGCTACCCCAAGCTTTTTAGGAATCCTCATAACTTTCCATTTGTTATAGGTACCTAAGTCTGGAAAATATCTTTGGAATATGTCTTGTGTGTAGGAATGCATAAAAGATAACACCTTGCAAAAGTCAAACATACAGGTTTAATAACGTGCAACTAATGAAGATGGTTTATAAATGAAATAACACCTACACATTTAGTTCCCTAAATATATTACACTATTAATCATTAAAGTTAGACCTATAAGTACAAGTTTTCCATATGTGGAAAAGTAAATCTGTTTTTAAATTAAAGAGAAATTATTACTCTAATTCTTAAAAATAAAACTATCAGGATAAATTTCAAGTGTAGCTGCTCATAGTCACTGAATAAATTTAAATTTGATAATAAAACATTTAAGTTTCAACCAATGCACCTTCGTTGAAGCACATTTAGCTGAAATAACTTCGAGTCTGGTTTATTTCCATCACATATAGTACATTTTTCCAACAAGAGCATGTACATTCAATATAGAACATTTCCAGCAACAGTTACAGTCTTTCTAGTTTCCTTTCACAGTATATTTTAGTGCAAAGCACTGGGAAGGGTAAATGTTTTTCTAGCTATGAAAGCATTTTATTATGACCTTGTGGATCTTCAACATTTTAAAATTTTATACAAAAAGTATATAGATGGACAGGGTCCCTCCTAAGTACAGGGATGAACCTATATAAAAACATGGTATATTCTCTGCTGTACCTTTTAAAATTATAATTTGACAAAAATTACTAAAAAATAAAATATTCCCTAAAAAGTACAAAATATTGATTACACAAAAACCTGTCCAGTATTTCATTAAAGATAGATGTACTTCTGTTTTCCCTAAAATCTTGATTACAAAAATGGACAAAAATTCATTATTTTCTAAATTTTACAGTAGGGATCAAATATTATCTAAAGTGGTCATTTAAGATTTTACTTGGGAGAGAAAAAGAATCAGGGTTTATACCCCAATCTTCCTTTTTTAGCAATATGTAAAGAAATAAACTAGTATTATAAGAAGTGGTTGTGCAGGGATTGTCTGCATCCATAAAATAGCAGTAAGCTATTTATTACCTTCATATTAACATTAGTAAATGTGGGGTCTTTTAAAAAAAAACTGAAAAATTAAGTTGCATCTATCATTAAAGTGCTTTGTATGAAACTTAAAGAAAAATAGGGGAATGTTTAATTTTCATAAAAACCTCAGATGTTTACAAATGAAGAATGTGATGATCCATGGATGAAAATGAACCGGAAGTTTCCTATAGTATATATTTTAGAATGAAATTTTCAAACATTTAAGTGCTATAGAACAAGTTAGAAATAAATGGATGTAAAAATAATTACAAATATTTAGTAGGCTAAATATTTATAATGTGTTGAGATTTGTCTTTTGGTCCTAACATACGCTCACTAGGAAATTATATATCTGTACAATCCAATAAAAATTCTGCCAAATAAAGTGGAACAAAACTAAAATCGCTAACTTATAAAGTCTTTGATAATTAAAAATCACCAGTGGTGGTATTTTCTTCAGATTGTTGATCACTTAATCAACAAACTGCTGGAAAACAAAATTTGCAACATTTTTGTAGAAACTGTAGACCAAATGCACAGGGGTGGTTAGCTGATGGACTGTGATGACAATACAAAATGTCACAGCTACTTGAAAGTGCTGGAAGAGGCAGTGCCTTAGAAACAAGTGGTTAGATGGTTATTATTTTAGTCAGAAAACAGCAGTTACAGTCATATATTTATCAAATTTTTTTCTTTTTTTTTCCTCATAGTACCATTTGAAGATGTTTAGTGGTTCTAACACCAATTTAAAGTCTTTCCACAAAAATGAACTCCAAACCTTTTCGTACATCACTTGAAGTTATCTGAGGAGAAATGGGAATAAATGAACACTTTTGAGTTTACCAATAAAACCTTATTTTCAAAATAATACAATAGTAAATGACTTCTAAAGGATGGTTTCATCTCAAGTTTTCCACACAAATAAAAAAATGTGTGATAATCAAACCACAACATTTAACCTACTGAGCCCTCAAACTAAGTATACTGCTTTAGAATCTGAATCCAAAACTAATTTAATACTAATTAAATATATTAAATGCATTAATACAAGGGACACAGGTACTGAAGGTAAACTTTAAAAATATAGAGAGACTTGCAAAAACAAGTACAGGGAGTCTACTCCTTAGTTCATATTGCATTTTAAAAATCTACATTTGTTCCAAAACCCTCTAAAAAACTAATATTTTTTTCTTTCTTCCCAATAGGAATTTTATTTTTCTTGCAACACACAACCACAGGAGAAAAAAAAAAAAAAAACCTCCTTAATAATATTACCTATGTTGAAATGATCACCAAAACTTTATTTAAACAAAAAGGTAAAAATAAGAGGATCAGGGACCTAAACAATCACTTTTTCCAAAGGTAAAAACTAAAAAACAGGAACTAACACATACTCCCAAGGAGAAGGAAAAATAAACCCAAACTTTTGTTTATCGTTTCCCCCTTTGCCTGGAAGCACTATGTTAAACGTAAATAATAAATGCTAATTGTTCTAAATTCAATTTGGGGATTGTTTTTTCTGAGTGCAGCACTTTATTTAGCCGTCACAGATTAATTTAACAATAATTACAGTGCCTCAAAAGACTTTTTTCCTATAATTATTGCCTTCACAAATTCATTCTAATATACTTAACTTCCTACAATGTATTAATTAGTAGACTAAGTCACTGAATCAAATTAAACCTGTGCAAAGTTAGTTAAACAGAAGACTTCTATTGTAAACATAAGCCAATATAAATGTATATATTTTACAACATTGAGAGGAAATCACTGACCCTGTGCCATCTACCTATAACTATATTGCATTGTCCTGTGGAAGATAAGTTCTGAAGTTAACTTTTGTTCCCAAGCCACTGGAATAAAGGTCACTGAAGAGGTAAATGCGATATGCACATTACTCTTGCAGTTCCCACTGCCGTAAGATATATGGAAGCAAATGTGTTAAAATGGAACCAGCTATAAATTATGGTCAAATGATTTTTTTAGTTCGATGGGGGGTAAAAAGCAAAACTCTGTAACTGTTCCTCACCAGACAAGAGCCTTAGATCTTGTACTTCGGCCTTTGGTTTTGTTTCCTTCAGGTGAATTGGAAGCATTTGCCTTATGAGTTTTCTTATGATGTTCAAGATAAGTCTTTTTGGCAAATGCCTTTCCACATTTATTGCATCTGTGAAGAGAAAAGTTTTTTGTGACTTTTACTTCAATACCAACATCAGCTACTTCATACTTTTTACTAGGAGAGTTAGAAGTGCCATCGTGTTTTGAATCACTATGTTTTGCTTCGTCTCTTGAAGGGCCTCTTTTTGCCACTTTATTTAGAACAAAATCAATGGGCTTTTTTATAGCTCTGATCTCTAAACTGGCTGTTATTTTCCCAAGATAACGGGATGACTTTTTATGAACCACAGTTATATGTCGTATCACATCGCGCTTCCGACGAGTTTCATAAGTGCAAAGAGGACACTTGTAGAATTTAACATAAATGTTATTCCCATCTGTGTGCAATTCAATATGTTTAGTCAAGTTCTGTTTGGAAGTAAACTGACGTTTACAAAGTTTACAGTAAAGTTGCTTAAAGTCAAAGCCAGCTGAAAGTTTTGGCTTCCTGGTTTTTTGCTGGCCACCTGCAGCAGACGGACTAGTTGATTTAGGGCTTTCAGAGTCTTGTTTAACTTTATTTTTCTGTGCTGCCGGTGCGTTCTTTTTTTCATTTGAATGATTTGTTCCCTTTAATTCATTCTGTGGAGAATGGATAATGGAAGGGGGTGAAGATTCTACAGAATCTGCTGGTTCAACTTTAACTTTTATTTCTGAACTGTTGGCAGTATTATTGGGGCCTTTCTCTCTTTTAGAGTTTGTTCCAGAAAGAGTTATCTTGTGGACAATTTGCATATGTCTTTTAAGCATTATTTGTGAACTATATTTCCTCTTGCAAAGGAGGCATTTGCATGCAGTTAAATTGTATTCAGCCTTTGAAGACGACTTTTGTTTTCGAGCCTTAAAAGATTTTTTAGGAGAAACAGAATCCAGGAACAAAGGTTGCCCAGGCTTTGTTGCTATATCAGGAGTAATTGAATCCCTCCTTAGTCCTCTATGAACTTCATCAAAATGCCTCCTTACATTCGCTTTTGTAGCAAATGATTTACAACATACTGGACAACTCCTACTTAATGGAACTAGAACATTCTTACTGCGTCCTTTAGAGGATTGGTTTGGATTCTTTCGTGTTTCAATGTACTTTTTTAGTTCTTCCATTTTTTTCTTGTGTACTTTTCGAATGTGACGACGAACACCTCGTCTGGAATTGAATTCTTTTCTACAAAGACAACATATCAACTGGTGACCAAAATCAGAATTGTCAGAAGTTTCCAAGTCAGCCTGTGATTCCTGCAGTTGTTCATCAGATGCAGGTGCAACTTCATCTGCAACAATTTCAACAGGAGGGGGCTCTACAGTTTCCACCTCTGTGTCTGTAACTGGAACTGTCTTAGACTGTTCAGTGCTAGTTTCCTGTATTTGAACTTCAGGCTGTTCAGGAGTACTGCTTGACTCTGTGACTTCAGTAGGATTATCAGTCCTTGAAATATATTGAAAAACTGCATTCTGATTCGTTTCTATGGGTTCTAGCTTAATAATGTATTCTCGCTTGTCCACACTTGGATATATGGCTTCTAGGAGATCACTTATGGCTTGGCTTTGTTTATCATTTACATCAGGAAGGTCTGTTAAGGAAAAAACAACATTTTAATCTGAAATAATTAGCCTGCTCTAGCCCTCTAATATTTTTAAATGTATTATGAACCTCTATTTTAAAATTTATTATATTACTGGTTTGCACTTATTTTTACAAGAGCATTATCTACTTCTCAGTATTTTATGAGTATAAAAACAAGTATTAATTAAATTAAAATTTGCTTTAATTTACAATCTCATCATGGTACACAAATGTTAAGGAATAGATGCAATCTGAAGAGTTACTTCTAATAAGGGCCCTTAATATAAAATATTTAAGCACATGGGTACAATAAACAATAAAAATAGTATTTCATATTTTTAGGCTAGCAAAGGCAAATCAAAGTTCTCATAACCCAAGATGGATAAAACACCATGAAGAATGTTACTACATATAAAAATAATTCTTTTTTTAGAAAATATAACAGCATTCCTATTAACTTAATCCATAATAAATAATCTCATCTAATTGTATAGGGACATTTGAACATCTTATGGAAAATGAAGACGATTTATAGGAAAATACATAAACATGAATGACAGGATGTATAGAAGTGTTTGCTAAATTCAGTCCTATTACATGTCTTCTTAACATGGCAACCTATTAAAACAAATGATTAAAAACTACAGATTAACTCCAAAAACAGAGCTAGTTTTATTTATCTGTGCAATAATTACACCATCTGTAGGCAACCTAATATTCCTATTGTAACAGAGCTGTCTAACACTGGTTATGTTTCTACCTAAAATGTTAAAATCTAGCTACAAGTATAGCATCAAATCTGGTATCTAATTATAAATCAAGAAATGACTCATCATAGCTCTTCTAGTCTACTAATCTTTCTTTTTTAAAATGGATAAAGTGGTATCTATAAGAAGAATTATACTTTCACAGAAGTATTTCTAGAATAAGTATTGCAGTGCACAATAATACAGCAAATCCATTTATCTATTTCCCTCTAAAATTCAACTAAACTTTATTTCACACCAAAAAGTAACAAAGAATGACTACCAGAAAATTAAATTCCTACTAGTTCTTTAATTAAAAGGTTAGATTTGAAACTAATCTCTATAGACTACCTTTTCATTTATATTTCAAGGATAAAAAGAAGTGTAATAAGATTTAACAGTGGTAGGGAAAGTTTCCAGACAAATATGAAATTTCTGTTTCATCTATGTCCTATAATATACTTTAAATCAGCTTCATGCTAATAATTAAAGCAGTACTTTTGATATTTGGAGCTCTGCATTCCATTTCCATCCCAAAAAGGTTAAGTGGAAAAATGCACAAAATCCATAATGCAACTGTAATATCAAGCTAACAAAATAAATTCTATATTTTGTAAGTCCACAAGAGTTAAATCCCTGAACAAGAAATAATGAAAGTAACCTATTACTTATTAAAATATTTTAAGGAATTTACATTATTCTTTAAAGCAAGAAAATAATACCATTATATATACTGCAACTTAATCATACAGAGAAGAGACAATATGCTTAATTCAACAAACATTTGGTTCCACAAAGACTTTGTTAGGCTACTACCTGCCTTTACCACATAAAGCTATTTCAGATCTCAGGTTAGCCCATAACACAATCTAATTTCTGATAAAATGACTTATCTAATAAACTTCACTGAGAATAAAACTGATCTTCAAATCAAGACCCAGAAAACACTAGAAAGATCAACAAGTATTTTTTAATGCTCTCTACAATTACCAAAAAAATCAACTCATTTACTCATTCTTTGCTCTATTTCCAACTTTCTCACTTACTTAAGGAGAATCTAAGTAAATGATGAGTCAAATCTGGTAACAAGTTTTTAAGAAGTAAGGAGGAAAAATACCAACACCCTCATCAAGCATTAATATTTTAAATTACAAAAATCCTGGATATAAACTGTATAGTCCATATAAACATTCAAATATATCCAATACTTTAATACAAATATACTCAAAAATCTAACCTCATATATCTTTAGCAAAATCCAAATGAAAAACACTGATATTAAAATATCTATTTAAGAAACTGAATATAACATTGAGTCAAGTATTTTACCTTATTCTCTATCAATATATTATCTGTAACTAGACATCGATACTATTTTAACATAAATGTATAGCTGTAGTATAAGAATACATAGCAAAATGCATAATTGAATATATGAATAAAACTTACTGTCATCCATCTGGAGACTTGGTGGGCAGTAGAATTTTTTATGGGTAATTAAATTTGGTAATCCTCTGAAGAGACTGCGGCATAATTTACATTCAAAAATAGTGTCCACATCTTTTAATAAAATATGCTTAAGTTGTTTAGTTCCTGAAGGAAAAAAGAAAAGAAAACTTAACACAAAAGGTAACTTTAACATGCAGTTTTAAACTGGGCAACCACTGTTGACAATCCAAAGGTGCAGTTTTACTCTTTAAAAACAAAATACGGGCATTGCCAATGTCTACCATACTATACTCAGAACTAAGTTATAAACTAAGTTTTAAGCAAAATTCTACTATCATTTGGATATTAGGACAGCTGAAATTGATGGTCTTTTTCTAATTCAGCAGCCAATCAATTCCTGGGCTATCTTAACAGTGGTTCCAACATCTGGTTGATCATCACAATGACCGAGGAATAAAGACGTACATGACCCACTCCTGGAGATTCTGATTCAACAGACCTGGAGTGTGAACAGAAGAATTAAATGCCACCCCAACCCAAGTTTTTGGCTGGTTCTTCCAGCTCTCTTTCACATTAGGAAGTAAACATGAGTAATACACTTTCCCCGATTCCTTAAAGAAGGTCAAAACTGTGTCACAGGATTGTCTGTGACTTTCTTTTTAAATTCAGCTTAAATTACTTCGGGTTCTGGGGCAACGTGGGATTATGGCCATTCAGTGCGAGTAAAGAATCCTTGTCCACGGTTTTGAATTTTGCTTAGGTCTCTTAATACCACTAGAAATTTATTCAAAGCCTTTCTCCCTCAAAAACTCACCCTAATTGCAATAAATTAAATATTGATATAATTACTACTTTAAAGCCCGTCTTTTCCACTAGATTATAAATTCCAAGGCAGCCAAGATCAAGCCTGCCTTATTTACAGCTAAAAAGTGTTCAGCTCTAATAATGCTCAATAAATATTCGTTGAAGAATTGCCACCGATCTATGGAATCTAAGCATTATTATGATGGAAGATCAAAAGGCAGAGAAAAAATAAACAGCAACAAGCACTCTTTAAATCTTCAAAATAAAACACAAATAGAAGATCTTCTGTCACTACTTCCTACAGGTCTTTGACGCAGGTAAATTGACAAAAGTGATCTGCAGTGTTCAGTAATTAAGGAGCCTTTGGTTTCCTCAAAAAATGATAATAATATTGACTTAAATTAAAGAAGGGAGGGCTTCCCTGGTGGCGCAGTGGTTGGGAGTCCGCCTGACGATGCAGGGGATACGGGTTCGTGCCCCGGTCCGGGAGGATCCCACGTGCTGCGGAGCAACTGGGCCCGTGAGCCATGGCTGCTGGGCCTGCGCGTCCGGAGCCTGTGCTCCGCAATGGGAGAGGCCGTGGTGGTGGGGGGCCCGAGTACCGCAAAAAAAAAAAAAAAAAAAAAAAGGAGGGGAAAAAAAGCGTCCTGAAAAATACTTAAGACTATCTAGGTGCACAGTGTTCCATCATTCAACAAGCACGTGACTATTAAGCTCCAAGACTACTAGAGAATAAACACCATCTCAGTAGCATAATTAATACATAAAGGTTAAGCATTTCTGATTCAATCTTTTGCAATCTGTTTATATTTAATTATTGTATTAATCATCATGCTGCATTTTATCATTTTGAAGACAAGCCAGCCCTCAAATTTCTACTGCAACAAGATTACCACATTATCAGAACTTTACGAAGTCTTTAGAGATTCCAATTTTGATTATCACCTAGTCGTGTGACCTTAAAGGGCTATATAATCTTTGCACCTTGGTTTATTCATCTTTTAAAACAAACAAACCAAACCTATCTTGGAGAGTTATGAAAGAAAATATGAACCTAAATTCTAGAAGAACTAAATTCTAAATCCAGGTTTCTACTGAAAAAAAAAAAAAATAAATAAATAAATATATATATATAAATAAAATAACTTCCACTATTTCCCAATCCAACTCAAGGTTTAATTTGGTCCACTAGACCATACTACTGCAAAATCAGAAAACACACATTTTTAAAGATTCAGAGGATAGCTTGGGTATTATACTTTGTATAAAAGTAAGTTCACACTCACACTCACACACACACACACACACACACACTTCTCTAGTTTATTTCACATTACAAAATATATTGGCAATAAAGTGCTAATATGTTTAGTTCATAGTTAACCTCATAAGTCACTGACAAACTATGAGAGGTAGGCTGAAGATAAAAAAACACTTTAGATAAACCTCTCCAATTGATCTACATATAGTTCTCGGTAAGTGTAGGTGGGTGTGTTACCAGACGGAAGAAAACATGGGAAAATTCTGCACTTTAATTATAAATTAAAAGACCAGCTAGACCCATACTACAAATTCAATTCTGCCTCTAAAGGTAGTTAAAAAGGATTGAAGAGGGACACAGAAATAATCTGAACTAGGATTAGCTTAAGAATTCTACTGAAGATATAACTAGAACGTACAACATAAAGTTATTTGTAAAAATGTAAAACTGCATCTCGAAATCAGGTTCTCTCAATCAACCATAAAAAAACAAAAACAGTATCAATTTCTTCTTTAGTCCCAGTTACACAGTTATATTCAGTAAAGAGTATATATTTATTCCCAGTAAGCATCCCCCCCCCAAAAAAAACGAGTTGGGGCTAACTTTGACTCATCAATCATTTTTTTTTTTAACATCTTTATTGGAGTATAACTGCTTTACAATGGTGTGTTAGTTTCTGCGGTATAACAAAGTGAATCAGCTATACATAAACATATATCCCCATATCTCCTCCCTCTTGCATCTCCCTCCCCCCACCCTATCCCACCCCATAGGTGGACACAAAGCACGGAGCTGATCTCCCTGTGCTATGCGGCTGCTTCCCATTAGCTATCTATTTTACATTTGGTACTGTATATATGTTCATGCCACTCTCTCATTTTGTCTCAGCTTACCCTTCCCCCTCCCCATGTCCTCAAGGCCATTCTCTACTTCTGCGTTTTTATTCCTGTCCGGGCCTAGGTTCTTCAGAACCATTTTTTTTTAATTCCATATATATGTGTTAGCATACAGTATTTGTTTTCCTCTTTCTGACTTACTTCACTCTGTGTGACAGTCTCTAGGTCCATCCACCTCATTACAAATAACTCAATTTCATTTCTTTTTATGGCTGAGTAATATTTCATGTATATATGTGGCACATCTTCTTTATCCATTCATCTGTCGATGGACACTTAGGTTGCTTCCATGTCCTGGCTATTGTAAATAGAGCTGCAATGAACATTGTGGTATATGACTCTTTTTGAATTATGGTTTTCTCAGGGTATATGCCCAGTAGTGGCATTACTGGGTCGTATGGTAGTTCTATTTTTAGTCTCTTAAGGAACCTCCACACTGTTCTCCATAGTGGCTGTATCAATTTACATTCCCACCAACAGTGCGAGAGGGTTCCCTTTTCTCCACACCCTCTCCAGCATTTACTGTTTGTAGATTTTTTGATGATGGCCATTCTGACCGGTGTGAGGTGATACCTCATTGTAGTTTTGATTTGCATTTCTCTAATGATTAGTGATGATGAGCATCCTTTCATGTGTTTGTTGGCAATCTGTATATTTTCTTTGGAGAAATGTCTATTTAGATCTTCTGCCCATTTTTGGATTGGGCTGTTTTTTTGATATTGAGCTGCATGAGCTGCCTGTATATTTTGGAGATTAATCCTTTGTCAGTTGCTTCATTTGCAAATATTTTCTCCCATTCTGAGGGTTGTCTTTTTGCCTTGTTTATGGTTTCCTTTGCTGTGCAAAAGCTTTTAAATTTCATTAGGTCCCATTTGTTTATTTTTGTTTTATTTTTCATTTCTCTAGGAGGTGGGTCAAAAAGGATCTTGCTGTGATTTATGTCATAGAGTGTTCTGCCTATGTTTTCCTCTAAGAGTTTTATAGTGTCTGGCCTTACATTTAGGTCTTTAATCCATTTTGAGTTTATTTTTGTGTATGGTGTTAGGGAGTGTTCTAATTTCATTCTTTTACATGTAGCTGTCCAGTCTTCCCAGCACCACTTATTGAAGAGGCTGTCTTTTCTCCATTGTATATTCTTGCCTCCTTTATCAAAGATAAGGTGACCATATGTGAGTGGGTTTATCTCTGGGCTTTCTATCCTATTCCATTGATCTATCTTTCTGTTTCTGTGCCAGTACCATACTGTCTTGATTACTGTAGCTTTGTAGTATAGTCTGAAGTCAGGGAGCCTGATTCCTGCAGCTCTGTTTTTCTTTCTCAAGATTGCTTTGGTTATTCGGGGTCTTTTGTGTTTCTATACAAATTGTGAAATTTTTGTTCTAGTTCTGTGAAAAATGCCATTGGCACTTTCATAGGGATTGCATTGAATCTGTAGATTGCTTTGGGTAGTATAGGCATTTACACAATGTTGATTTTTCCAATCCAAGAACATGGTATATCTCTCCATCTGTTTGTATCATCTTTAATTTCTTCCATCAGTGTCTTACAGTTTTCTGCATACAGGTCTTTTGTCTCCTTAGGGAGGTTTATTCCTAGGTATTTTATTCTTCTTGTTGCAATGGTAAATGGGAGTGTTTCCTTAATTTATCTTTCAGATTTTTCATCATTAATGTATAGGAATGCAAGAGATTTCTGGGCATTAATTTTATATCCTACTTTACTAAATTTTATAGCTAAATTACCAAATTCACTGATTAGCTCTAGTAGTTTTCTGGTAGCATCTCTGGGATTCTCTATGTATAGTATCATGTCATCTGCAAACAGTGATAGTTTTACTTCTTTTCTGACTTGGATTGCTTTTATTTCTTTTTCTTCTCTGATTGCTGTGGCTAGGACTTCCAAAACTGTGTTGAATAATAGTGGTGAGAGTGGGCAACCTTGTCTTGTTCCTGATCTTAGTGGAAATGGTTTCAGTTTTTCACCACTGAGAACGATGTTGGCTATGGGTTTGTCATATATGGCCTTTATTATGTTGAGGTAAGTTCCCTCTATGCCTACTTTCTGGAGAGTTTTTATCATAAATGGGTGTTGAATTTTGTTGAAAGCTTTTTCTGCATCTATTGAGATGATCATATGGTTTTCCTCCTTCAATTTGTTAATATGGTGTATCACATTGATTGACTTGCATGTATTGAAGAATCCTTGCATCCCTGGAATAAACCCCACTTAATCATGGTTTACGATACTTTTAATGTGCTGTTGGATTCTGTTTGCTAGTATTTTGTTGAGGATTTTTGCATCTATGTTCATCAGTGATATTGGTCTGTAGTTTTGTTTTTTTTGTGACATCTTTGTCTGGTTTTGGTATCAGGGTGACGGTGGCCTCGTAGAATGAGTTTGGGAGTGTTCCTCCCTCTGCTGTATTTTGGAAGAGTTTGAGAAGGATAGGTGTTAGTTCTTCTCTAAATGTTTGAACAAATCAACTGGTCAGACCACAACTTTTCAATGTTTAAAGCAGAGTAAGCTTCCCTGTAAAAGCAGCACCTTTGTGACATTTTAACTTTAGTACTCCTCTCCTTTTTCCTCTCCCTCTCCTTCAACAGAATCCACACCAACCTCCTCATAATCCTTCCCAAGGGCAGTCATGTCCTCACGGGCCTCAGAAAACTCTCCTTCCTCCATGCCCTCACCCACGTACCAGTGAACAAAGGCACACTTGCCATACATCAGGTCAAACTTGTGGTCCAGGTGAGCCCAGGCCTCAGTGATGGCTGTGGTGTTGCTCAGCATGCACATAGCTTGCTGTACTTTGGCCAGGTCTCCACCAGGTACCACATGGAAGGCTGGTAATTAATGCCAACTTTGAAGCCAGTGGGGCACCAGTCCACAAACTGGATGGTATGCTTGGTCTTGATGGTGGCAATGGCAGCACTGACATCTTTGGGAACCATGTCCCACCATGGTACAACAGGCAGCAAGCCATGTATTTACCATGGAGAGGGTCGCATTTCACCATCTGGTTGGCTGGCTCAAGGCAAGCATTGGTGATGTGTGCTACAGAAAGCTGTTCATGGTAGGCTTTCTCAGCAGAGGTGACAGGGGCATATGTGGCCAGAGGGAAGTGGATAAGGGGATAGGGTACCAGGTTGGTCTGGAATTCTGTCAGATCAACATTCAGGGCTCCACACTATTTGACCTATCAACCTATTCAGGTTAGTATAGGTTGGGCACTCAACATCAAGGTTTCTACGACAGATGATAGATGGCCTCACTGTCTACCGTGAAGGCACAATCAGTGTGCTCCAGGGTGGTGTGGGTGGTGAGGATGGAATTATAGGGTTCAACTACAGCTGTGGAAACCTGAGGGGCTGGGTAAATGGAGAACTCGCAGCTTGGACTTCTTGCCATAATCGACAGACAGATGCTCCACCAGCAGGGAGGTGAACCCAGAACCAGTTCACCCACCAAAGCTGTGGAAAACCAAGAAGCCCTGAAGACTTGTGCACTGGTCAGCCGGTTTTTGAATTGGATCTAAGACGAGGTCAATGATCTCCTTGCCAATGGTGTAGTGACCTCAGGTATAGTTATTGGCAGCATCTTCCTTGCCTGTGATGAGCTGCTCAGGGTGGAAGAGCTGGCGGTAGGTGCCAATGCAAACTTCATCAATGACCGTGGGTTCCAGGTCTACAAACACTGCCCTGGGCACATGCTTGCCAGTGCCTGTCTCACTGAAGAAGGTGTTAAAGGAGTCATCTCCTCCCCCAATCGTCTTGTCACTTGACATCTGGCCGTCAGGCTGGATGCCGTGTTCCAGGTAGCAGAGCTCCCAGCAAACACTGCCGATCTGGACACCAGCCTGGACAACATGGATGGAGATGATAGCTGCTGTTTTGTGGCTGCCAAGCAGATGGCAGACAGGAGGAGGAGAGGCTGTTGCTTCTTACAGCGCGACTCTTAGGCAGTCGATGTAAGAGAAACTGCCTGACTTATCAATCACAAATGCTCCACCACCCTCACGTCACCTATGCACACACACACATACAAACACAGTTGTTTTGATCCAGGCATACCAAAATTCTTTCAGGTCCTTGGATTCACCAAATTCTCTCTCACTTACTTTTCAGGCCTTCACCTATGTTTTTCTTCTCTCTGCCTATAACATTCTCTCATTTTCCTGGTCTGGCTCACTTCTAGCAATCCTTCAGATTCCAGGTTAGATGTCATTTCCTCCAGAAAGCCTTCTCAGACTCCTCCTGTTTTTTGTTAAGAATTCTTCCCCTTGGGCTTCCCTGGTGGCACAGTGGTTGAGAGTCCGCCTGCCGATGCAGGGGACACGGATTTGTGCCCCGGTCCAGGAAGATGCTACATGCCGCGGAGCGGCTGGGCCCGTGAGCCATGGCCACTAAGCCTGCGCGTCCGGAGCCTGTGCTCCGCAAAACGGGAGCGGCCGCAACAGTGAGAGGCCCGCGTACCGCAAAAAAAAAAAAAAAAAAAAAAAAATTCTTCTCCTATATTGCCCAGAGCACCCTATACATCTATACTACATAACCCCGCTATCTTGTAATTAGTTACTTTTCTGTATCCCCATTAAACTGGAGGCTTTAAGAAGACAGAGAAGATATCTTTGATGCTCACCACTGTACTCCCAGCTTTCAGGACCAGGCCTGATGGGCATTTGTTAAATGACATACTGAAGAGCCTTCTCTATGTTTCAGAAAACTTCCCTATAAGTAAGATTTCTATTAAGTCCATGTAAAGTTGACCAGAAAGTCAAAAAAGGGACCTGAATGATTTTCCAATTCTGCTTACATACTTTCCAAATGAGAAAAATAAGATGTGCCCTCATTCCATAAATACAGGCAAAAGTTATTCCCTAAGTTAGTTTCAGTTACCATTTAAGGTTTTGTTGGTTTCCCATGGGGACATAACTGCTTTATTCTAATCAGCTACCTTTTTAACTGATTGCTTTGCTCACTGACAATTAGACACAGCAACCAACTGTGCCTCTGTCAACAGTTAAAACTTTCTATAACCTGAAACACGAGACAAGACAGCAGCAAAAGTTCATCTAGACAGCCACAAAAGTTCTTCCACAACTCCTAACCCTGAGAGAGAGAGAGAGCCATGCTGCCTTACCCCTAATTATTCCTTTTCCTATATTTAACTCTTTTTCTTGCCTTAGGTTTTTAAATTATCTTAGAAGTCACTACATACTGCTTACATACTGCTTACATAGATCATCAATCAGTATCTTTCAAAAAACCAGCCCTCCAAAGGGAAAGCTTTTGATGCCTAGAAATTAACTAATTAATGAATATTTCAGATTATCACGCATAATGGATGCTCAATAAAATTTAGTTAAACCTCATCAAGGGTTTCTCCTGTGCTATCAATTAATGCCAAACACATTGTATACACTGATAAAAATGTTTAAAAAATTATTTTCAAAAGGAATCAATATTCAATTTTACATTAGGTTCGGTGGCAGTCAGTTGACATGACATAATATTAATTCTAACTCTTCAGTGCTAGACAAAGATAAACTTTCCTTTTCTCCCTTAATATACTGATATGTTGATCAATGATAAGTTGCAGCAATAATGATTTTTAAATAGTATACTGCATGCTTTATTGCTGACTCACACATGAGCTCAGTTTCTTTAGGATGACTGTTTAACCACAATATCATCCCAACACTGCAAGCAAATCTGTAACTCGTGTCATACCTCCTGAGTTCCAAGACCAGTACGAAGGGAATTTCGTACTGATCATCCTTAACGTAAGAAAACTTAGGAAAATTGAAATTGTTATCTTAAAATCACCACCTACAAAGGTTGGTTAAAAAAAATTACTAAATTATGGAACACTGCCACATACTACAATAAATTTATAAGTAGAATAAAATTATTTTAGTGCCTACTTGGTGAATCTTTCGTTTAGTCTTACACACATTTATTGAACACCTATTAAATACCAGGTACAATGTTATTCACTGAAGACATGAGAAGTGAAGGATATGATCTGCACCCTTGAGAAATTCCCTAATATAAACGGCTGCTCTCCTAGGAACACAGCCCCAGATGAGATGCTTTGAAGATGAATGTAAGAACAATAAAACAAATCTACATTTTTCTTATTCATCCCCAAAATATGCACTCTGATTTAAAACTTCCTACAGTTGCTATGTATCAACCAAAAAAAAACCCCAAAAAATCCATCATATAATATGGCACTATCTTATGTATCTCTGATAAATCACACTTCCAGGACAGAGGCATCACCATCCAGTCATAGCTTACACTAACTCCAAGAAATGTTGCTTTAAGCAATAAAAAATAAACAAAAACTCTTCTAAGAAAGTAAATGACCAAACTTAAATTTAATCAATGACAATAGCAAACATCACACAAAGCCAATTCTCATTTTTCACTGCAATTTATTCCTCCCTAAGATTCAAAAAAGATGCTACTTGCAAATAGTAGTAATGTGTTCTATAGGTAGAATCTTTCTTCTATAATACAGTTGACCCTTGAACAAACACAGGGGTTAGGGATGCCAACACTCTGCACAGTCAAAAATCTGCATATAACCTACAGTCTTCCTTATACTCCCTTCCTCCATATCCTCACTTCTGCATCCTTGGATTCAATCAACCAAGGATCGTCTGATACTGTAATATTTACTATTGAAAAACTCCGCAAAAAATAGACCTGCGCAGTTCACACCCATGGTGAATGTTCAAGAATCAACAGTATAATATTGTAAAAAGAGATAATATATATTTCAAGAATTCAAAAAAAGATGTCAACTTCATATTAAAGACTAGTTATGAATACTGGACAATTTTCCATTTTTCTGCTTCTAACCTTAGGGCATTCCACAGCTCCTTTGCCTCTACCAGAAGACTAAGCGACTAAGAAAGAATATTAAGCTCAATTAATCAATTATTTATAAATACCTCATGGAAGTACACCTTTTTTGTTATTTAAAATTTTGTTTCCATTTGGGGAGAGAGGTTGGGAAAAGAAGGAAGCTAAAATAAAAGTTAATAGAGGGAGGGTTGGATTGGGAGTTTGGGACTAGCAGATACAAACTAATATATAGAGGACAGATAAACAACAAGATCCTATTGTATAGCACAGGGAACTATATTCAGTATCTGGTAATAAATTAAAATGGAAAAGAATATGAAAAAGAATTAATATATGCATATAACTGAATCACTTTGCTGTACACCAGAAACTAACACAACATTGTAAATCAACTATTTCTTTAAAAAAGTTAATAGATACGAGGGAAATTTGAAGACAAAAAGTCACAGACATGATCCTGGAAGGACTGACACAACTAAGGAAAGGCTCGAGCAAAGGGCAGGGCACAGTCAAGGTAGTACCTGAAGCCAGGATTCAAAGCAAACAGCATGTCTCAAGTCACCCAACCATCAGGGATTTCAGAGTAGAAAATCTACAAGTAGGGGCAAAACAGGCAGCCTTCTAAAAAAAATGAGGTATCTATCTATGGACAGATGTCAAACAACAGTGGAAAGTACTGTTAAAAAACCAAAGATACCTAACTATGCAGAGTCAGCTACTCCTTGTATTAGGAAGAAAGTGAGGAATATATGCTCATATGTGTGTAGAAGGTCTCTAGAAGAAGACACAAACCATGTAGCCGTGCTGTCTGAACAAAGACACTTACTTTTGTATTTCTGTATACCCTTTTATACCTCTTTATTATTTTTTTAAACAACTTATTCCAAAAAGAAAAGTCTATTCAGATTACAAGTTAAGCAGATAGAAATAGGGAGAGATTAGAGGTTAAGAAGTATTTGTAATTTAAAGCCAGGAAAACAGTCCAAAGCAAAAGCTGAAGTGTGAAGCAAAGAAAATGAGTCAAAACTGGTCAAGCAGTCAGTACAGCACACATGGGGTTGGTGGACCTAAAAAATGAGTCAACTCCTTCCTCAGCCTTTTACGAACTTCCAGCTTGGGTAGGAATTAATACCAGGTCAAAGAGAGCCCAGTTTAGGCAGGAGACCATGAATCCTTTAAGCAAAGCTGATACCGGAGCTGAAGACAACTATCTTGAGCTTGAAGACAAAGGCAGATATCCTAACACATTACTACTGCCCAACCTGGTTTAGCCTGTGAAGGTTAACAAGAGCAAAAGCACAAAAGCATAGACTTCAAAGTTCTATCTTCAAATATCTGTCAGATACAAAACACCACCAAGATTGTTCTTTAAATGCAATGTGTGTGACCCAGCTGTAATGGAAAGAGCCTAGAAAGAGATGAGTCATTGAGGGGCTGCTTGGGAGTAGAGTGAGACCGGGAGAAACTTACACGAGTCTCAGGATGAGAAGGGATCTTAGACCCTAAGTCATGAGGCCCCAACTTCCAGCTCATCCTCTCAAGGTTTCAGTCAGCCAAGGCTTATATACCTCAGTGCTAAAGAAGAGCTACCTTAGGAGACTTGAGATTATCCAGAAACGTAAGAGATTACTATCTTGAGGAAATTAGAATTACTTAGCTATGAGATACACTAATGAAGTAAAAGAATTCCTTTTTTAATCCAAAATTAGTTTCTTTGTACCATTCAGCATATTTCTAAATCATCTCTAATTTAAATGATAGGGTACTTAGAGAATTTAAATTATAGTATTTTCAAAATTTGTTTGGGGAAAAAAAAAACTCAGAAGGCAAATTTACCAGGGACATTTAAGAAAGAACATATTACCCATTTCACAGTCCCTTTCCTTCAGCTTTGTAAAGAAACAATAAACACAGAAAACAGATACAACCACAGTGCAATGGAAAAACACGTAATTTCCTTTTTAAATATTCACCTTCCAAAGTTAAAAAAATATATAGATTTTGGGTACAGGAGCTTATTGAGAAGGTATTTTTTACAAGACAAAGCACAAATAAATGAAACAATTCTAACTTCTTAATCAAATAACACTATAATAAACTGAAGCAGTATAAAATAACTTCGTTAATCCCAAATTATGAATTTTTAAAAAAGAAACCTATATAGCAAGGAATATGACTATGTGAAGCTATTACCTTCATTTCCATGATATGAGAAAGAACAAAAAGAATTTTTATCTCTATACTAAAAGTAGCTAACAGAAACTCTAACTACAAATAAAAACTAACCATTCTTCTGTTATGCCAGAAACGTATTTAAATATTGCCTCTAATTAGAAAATTTTTAATTGTATTTACCACAGGAGAATTTGACGTATTATTTATTTCTGTTAACCAAGGGCAATTATCAAAAGTAAAAAACAACAACAAAAAACACAGTAAAATACGTTATACCACCATCCAACATTAAGCATAGGCATATGGTATACACGAAATATTTACTGACTTAAATATACATAAAAGCAATGCCATAAGGACTACAGATGAAAAGTATAAGAAATGAATCTTAGACTCAGAAATTTATTTTAGATTAAAGAACAATCTATTTCTTAGAATCCTAAAGTAAATCAAATAGATACTACTTCCCTTTAAAATGATTTAAAAACAAGCACCTCAAAAAATTTCTCAATACAAAACAAATGGTTTCATATAAATTATCTTTTTCTTTGAATCTCAGAAATTTTTCATTATGATATAATAAGCTTTAAAATAATAACAAAAGATAGTCTAACCCTTTAATTGCCCACCACTTAGGTGTCCATCAGTCATGTATGTTTGCTTGTTCATATTTGATTTAATAGCCTGCAATGTCAGAGAAGCCATATCCACAAGAGGTGGACAAGTGGATCATAAGAATCACAGCAACCTAAGACTTTACAAAACACTGTAGTTCTAACAGTTCTCAACCATTTATACTTAGTGAGCAACACCTACTTTAGAGCACTGGATTGTAACTGCACAAATATACTTATTATATATCCATTATTATAGCAATCTAATGGAAAGAAAAGCTAAACAAATATATCTAAATATCAGGGCTGGAATAATCTTTTTTCTATCTGTGCTCTACTAAAGATATTGAAACTCCAGGGTTAGGTAGGAGATGGTGAGTCACATAAACAGAGATGATAAAGTAATTAATCTAGAACAAGGGACATCTCAGACATTCTGAGTAAATAATCTACTCTGTCAAAGCTCATAAAGACCCTGTATAATCTACTACCGTCCTTTGAGAGTTTATAAAGAACATGCCAAAAAATAACAATGAATCTTTGCCAGCAAATATACCACATATTTCTTTAAACCATACTAAATACTTTTTAAATTAGTATATAATATATAGTACTGAAAAGGAATCTCTATCAAGTCAATATTTACTCATCCACTTTTTAAAAATGACAATCAAAAGTATTCTGTAAAGAAAACCAATGTATACATTTTATTTTTAAAAAATTATTTCTAAGGATTTCTAGGTAGTTTTTAGCTACTATGTGAAGATTGAAAATACATCCTAAAACATTCATACCTGATCGAAAGCACTCAATTATTTGCTGAATACCAGATTTGGATGTCTGTAGTGGTTGCTGTAACAAAGGAGCATCTCCAGGTTCCAGGATATAAACTACATGGAAGACAAACACCCAACCCAATCCCCACAAAAAAAGGGTTATTTATTTAAATCATTTACTATTGAAGTAAAACAATGGTTTGCTATAATCATGTTAATGACAATCACACTTTTTTGTATGTACTCCACCATTATCTTTGTAAGGCAAAATGAAATAATGGGAAAAATGTAACTAAAATTTTTCTCAATTCAAGGTGAAACTAAGGCTACTGAGACTATGCATTAAGTTCAAATGCAAAGATCTTACTATTTTGGTGTTAGTTAGTACATATTAGTCATGTTTGCCTTTTTATTCCCCTTGAAGAGGAACCACTATATTTAACCAAAATTCTAGGGCAATGATAACCTAGCCACACCTCATAAACCATTCCAAAACTCTCCAATCTAGTACAGCTCTCTGGGCAATTAAGAGAGCAAAACTCAAAAACCACTACCTAAGGAAAGAACTGGTCAAGTGCACAACGACAGATGTACAAGAAAGTTCACTGCAGCACTCTGCAGTACTGTAAATAATTGAGAAAAATTTCAAACAACTTAGAAGTCTCTCAAAAGGAACCAGACTAAATAAACTATGAAATATCCATACAACAGAATCTCTCACGGCTCTTACACAGCATGAGCTAGGTCTACATGTACTGACAACAAAGGATGTCAATACTACATTGCTAAGCAACAAAAACAGGTTATAGAATATGACCTCAATTATATTAATATATATTTCAGGAGCTACAGAAAGAAATAAATTTAAGGTATATGTGTGTCTATGTATAAATGCTAATATAAACACAGAAAGTCTGATGGGATACCAACGAAATTTAACAATGGTTCTTTCCATCAGGGTGGGCTTATAGGGGTGATTTTCACTTTCTGCCTCACACTTCACTAGCCTGGACTTTTGGAAGTGTGCACTTTAGAAAGTAAGCATTTTTATAATAAGTAAAAATAATATTCCCATTGTAAAAGTAAAAATTTTCATATATAGAGGTCTATATCATGCCTGCTTTCCAAAATTCCCAGAGTAGCAGTATAAATATATAATATAAATAAGATTATGGTAATAAGAAACAAGGTAACTGAAAAGGAAAACTGAAGTTTCCCATCAGATATCAAATAAAGAGATAGTTGTGGTGGAGAAAAATTGGCCATTTTAATTACCTCTTTTTTTTTCAATATGTTATAATGTTTATGATATTTTACCATCATCTGCTCAGTGTGAGAAGATAAGGAGGGTTACTTCAGTAACGTGTGCTGCTACTGCTTCAGGGCCCAGGCTTGGACAGCATTTAGCTGTCTGATAAAGCCTGCTAGGCTATGTGTAGAGACACAGCCTTAGATTCTCATTTTGGTTCCAACTCTTAAGTTCAGCGTACACAAAGGGGAGGAACTATGTCTCAGGACCAAATCATTCCATTAAGCAAAATTTTCCCAATTTTAAGAGAAACTCTGAGGTGTTTTTAAGAACATACACGCAAATACAACTCATTTTGGGAATATCTGACATTGGCACTAACTGCAGTGGTTAAGAACAGAAGACTCCAGACCTGGACTGATTGCGCTGAAATTCTTTTGCTACCAATAACTAGATACCACTAGGGCAAATTACACTCTCTGATTTCTCTGTTCTCATCTCTAAAATGCAGATAATAAAAGTACCCAAATCATAGGGCTGTGCGAGGATTAAATTGGCTAATGCAGGTACCTGGTTATATCAGAGCCTGGAATATAGTAAAGGCTCAATAAATGTTCTAGCATCATCATCATCATAATCTACAAATCAACTGCCTTCCTGACACCAAAAACTGAAAAATCTTTTCCAAAATCTAAGAGAAGTAGAATGCAGCCCCTTAGAGAAACAACAGTAGAAGTTTGTAAGTAGACTGATGATATCATTTATTTAGGTTAGATGTTCTTTCCAGTATTTGTACACTGTAACAACCAATAACTGATTATAAAAAATAACAACTACAGAAGATAGGGTAGAAGTTATACAATTTTAAAGAACTAAAAAGCTTGAAGGCCTGGCTCTCTAAGTGACAAGAATTCTAGAAAGGAAGAATGAAAAAAAGAGTAACGAATAAGGGAGAAATATGGGGGAAAAAAATGGAAACTTCTCCTTAGAGCCCCCTTTCTTCATTTAGGTATATGCTCCAGAAAACTTCCTGTAATACACTAACTTCCACTTCCACATAACAACATCTGATTTTAAAGCTAGAGCAAAATTTTGTTACCCATAACCACCACTGGTACCACCAGAATACATACACATCCTGAGATACCATTCAAAATAACCCCAGGGTTAGTTCAGTTATGAGTGGACACATTCATTTGGTATACACATCTGTGTAGGTCCCCTTGTAAGAAACTTTTCTTTCTTCATGAAAACATACTCTCAATCCTAAAAAAAACTTTATATGTTAGTATTTTATAAAATTTCCTCTTACATATCCTAACATCCCTCCCAAGATCAGGTTACATGACCATTCAGGAAAAAAAGAGCATCTCTCTCCAGCCAAAAAACACAAACGCTCAGAAGTTAACACCTTTCTTTACATCCTTCCAAGAACACACTTCCCAGAATAAAACACCCACTTTTTTAAGTCTCTCCTACCTTAAAATAAGCCCCTTAAAATATCCTTCTACCTATGATGTCTGAGATTTGCTTTCAAACAGTAGAGAGTAGGGGAGCAGTTGGAGGATGGAGAAGGGAACTGTGGGGAGGGGAGAATACAGATCAAAAGAGCTTGTCCACATATTGATAACTGATGGAGTTGTGTAATGGCTACATCAGGTTCCTTATACCATTCTCTCTACTTCTGAACATCTGAAAATTTCTCTAACAAAAAACTTTCTTAAAACATAACTAAGAATATTTGACATACACTGATAGACTTATAACACCACCCCTCAATACAAATTGATCCATCCTATCAAAACCTGCTCAGGAACACACTGCTCTCATTCAGAACTCACCTATCGTTCATAATCCAAAGGAGGTCAGACCTCTTGGGACAGCTCATTAAAAGATCTTCTCAAACATCATGTCACCGTCTTTCCTCCATATGAGGGCATCCTCTTTTTAAAACTACCATAACATATTCCTCTCAATAATGGCCCATACCTTCCTCTGAAATAATGACAATTAACTACCCCGTAAGTTAAACTTTTGGCTTTCCACTGAACTAAATCCTCAGGAAGTGTTTACTTCTAACTAAGAAAGTGAAGAAATACCAACCACTTTTGACATGACAGTCTGAAAAATAAGTTGCATGGGAAAAGTTCCTGGCAAAATAAAGTTGAAATTTTTCAATTAATGCAACTTATCTGAATTTGTGTTAATGAGGGAGAAAAAGCAGAAAAGTTCCAACACATATTTAAAAGTTCAACTCTGGAAAACCTCTTTAAAAAGACATTAAAGTATCTAGAAAACTTTAATTACCAGAATATATACTTTATAAATAAGGTATGGTCACAAATTATCTTACTTGTTTACTTACGTCTATCTCTTCCCACTCAAACGTTCCATGAGGGGGTGAGCTTATCTGTTTTGTTCACCACTTATATCCCCATTGCCTTGAATAGTGCCTAGCCCCTAACCGGTGCTCCATAAAGATTTGTCAAAGAAATAAAGAAATGAGTGACCAAATAAATTTCTTCCTAAATAAGAAGTTTTAATATGATGATTTAATTAACTAATGCAACTCAAATGACTTCTCAGAAAAAAAATGGAATAAAAAGACAGTGGAACACAAGTATAAGAAGTCATTCACAGCTTTGTACTTCAAAACTAGCAAAAATCCATTCAACATTTGGCAAAACGTTAAGTGATATATCATCACTTCAAAGATACAAAATATGCAGCAGAAAGGATGGTGAAAGGTAGGTAGATCAGGAACAGTTGAATAAACACTGGATTCCACCCTGGGATTGCCTGTTTTACTAGAAGAGGTATTATTTTCAGCAAATCAGTGGGGATAGGGTCATAGTACAAATTTTATTCTCATGTGTACCAAAGTGTTCTGAAAATAGTTCTTCCCCTTTTACCATTGCCATTTTTTCCCATTATACAAAAAAAGTACTCTACTTTACATGAACTCTACTGTGACAAAACCAAGTACATTAGTGCAGTTAAAATACTCCAACAAAAAAACAAGCAAAAGTATTAAAAAGTCCTAATAACTTTTAGGTCAAAAATAATGATAAACAACTGCCTTTGAACTGTAACAGAAGAGCCCTTAGTTGGTTTAGTGACTGTGTATTCAAGGATTCCCTTTTTAAGCTGTATCTCTAAATGTCTGTGACAAAGCACATCATACTTCTAATAAGCAGAGAAACTATTAAGAGTTTATATATCACATTTATTAAAGTGTTGTAATACTCTTCATGAGCCTTCAAAAAGCAACTTCTTCATTTCATAAATTCAACTCAAAAGAGTTCCACTGAACAAACTATCCTAAAAATATTTATGTATTCTATCTAAATATTCAGATTTTGCAACAATGTGCTCTGTCCAAGAAATTTCTTTAAGAGGTTCCACTTAACAAAACCTGATTCTTCCAACAAGTTGACTTCAGCAAACTTTTCTTAGCCCAAACTAAACTCATTTTTAAGTTTAAGCATTATTCTGTCTCTAAGCACTATCAAAGCACGAGAAACTTTTAGTTTTTAAAAATTTACATGAAACAGCTTCCTCGAAGATAATGCCAGTATTCTACTACCCATTTTTTCCTTTCTCTTCAGTTTCAAACATTCACAGAGCATGAGAGTATACTACTAACTGCAGGCTGCCTTGAAAGAAAAGGAAAGGGGATTGAGTAATTGATCTTGTGGAAAAGATTTAAGGTGACACTTGCAGTACTTTTTTTAAGAGATCAAGCAGGGGAGATCTCTTGTTTGTACAAGCTTTGAGCTTCATAACTGGTTTTATGCTGGGGTGAAATTATAGCCTGCTTAGTTAGGAATGTCTTCTTGGGCAGGAGGTAAGGAGAACTAAAAGAAAACAGAAGGCAGAGCAGCTCTGGTGGAGGGCAAAGTAACTGAAGAAAGGCGTATACCTGGTTCACAGCATCCGTGATGATGGTGGTCAGTCTGACAGTATTTGTCCCTTAAAGGCATTTTCAGTGGGCGCGACCTACTTTCCTTTCACTGTAAGAAGCTCTTCATTGCGGCTTGGCTGTTGAAAGAAGCACAAACCCGTCACTCAGCCTGAACTTCCTGGGGGGGTTCTGGCTGCATTTTCCAGAAACGTTCCCCTCACCCGCCCTCCGCTTGCCCTCCACAGCCCTGCACCCTCCTCTCGAACTGAGAAAGAAAAACGCACGAAGGCTTCTTCAGCCCGAACTCCCGCACAGGTTCACCGCCCTACCCGGAAACGCAGCCCCGGGCGCGCAGGGCGAGGGCCTGGCCGGCTGCGCGGGCGGCGGCGGCGGCGGCCTCGCCTTCCCGGGCGGGCGCGCGCGGAGACGGAGGCGCGGAGCGCAGCGGGCACGGCCGGCGCCGGGGCCCGTGGGGCGGGGGGCGCGGCGGCCGGGCGGCCGAGGTGTAGCTCCCGCCGGCGGCCGGCCCACGTCGCGCCCTCCCGCGACGCACGTGCGCCAGGGTCTCCCCGGCTGAACCCCCGTCCCCCCAACCAAGTGCGCCCAACTTACTGAACTCTTAGGGCGGGCCGACGGGCGGGCGGAAGGAAGGAAGGCAGGCCGGACGGCCGCGGGGACAGCCTGGCGTGAGAGGCGGCTTCGGGCCCCACCTGGCGCAGCCTCGGCGGACCGCGCGAAGGGACCGGGGTTCGGGCCAGACGCGCTCCCAGAGATTCCCCGCCGGCGCTGACGCGGAAGCGCCGCAGCTCACCACGTCCCTCCGCGGCCCGAGGCGACGGCTGTGGCGGCGGCTCACGGCGTCCCTCCGCGCTGTGGAGCTGGGCGGGCGGGCTGACGGCGCGCGGGCGCAGGCAGTTGACAGGAGGTACCGCCCCGCAGCCGCTGCCGCCGCCACCGAAGGAGCCGGAACCGGAGCGGGCAGGACCCGAGGCGCCCCTTGCCAGGGCAACGGCTGCCGCCGGAGCCCGGCTCCCCTCAGCGCCGCTCCACCTGCGACGGTCCCTCAGGCTTTTGGAGAGGGGCGGGGAAGGATGGGGGTTTCCCCCGCCTTGGGCTCCTTTTGGTAATAGTTGTTGTTTCAGGAAACTTTATTAACTCAGTCTCTCTCTTTCTCTGTCTGCCCCTCCACGAAGAGCCTGAGCTGCCGCCGCGGAGCGGGTAGGAAGGGGGAAGCAGAGACTCGCCGGCTGCGACAGGGAGCGACTGACTGACCCCGGACGGAGATGGGGCGAGGGCAGGAAGTGACAAGCTCTCGGAGTGGGTGGGGGGAGTGTGGCCGGCACGCCCGGGAGCGCCGCGCGCATGCGCCCAGCCCGGCGCCCCCGACGGTGGGTGGCGACGCTCTGCGGCCGGGCGCGGGGAGGGAGCCGGGGCGGGTGGCGCGGCCCGGGTCTCGAAGCGGCCGTACTCCCGCACGTCCCCGGCGGACTGGGAGCCGAAGTCCTGGGCTTCGCGGGCCGAGAGGTGTGAGGCCCCTGGTGCGGTGATTGCGCCCGGGAGACGGACTGCTGGGCAACCAAACTGTTGCTATCGCTTTTCTTCTTTCGGTGGAACCGAAACGGGAGGCTTGGAAAAGCAAGGGAGGGAACTGTAGGAAAAGGCTTGGCAAATGCGTAAGCCGTAAATCGTGGTGATTCCGAAAAAGTTATCATAAATGGTACAAGTGGAACTTTTTTTTTTTTTAAACCCAACAATTTCCGAAGTGTGTCTCTCAGAACTTCGGGGGTTTTAGCAGGTCCTTGGGAGGAATACAACCTAGTTGGTGGAAGATCGGTATTGATTGCAGCTGCGCTCCGCTTCTGGCACCTGAAAGTGAAGTTGGGTCACGTGGGCTGTACGCACTTTTTCTCATCGGCGCTCTCTTCCAGCTTGGAAAATCCCCCAAGATCGCAGTGGTCTGTCAAATTCAGCAAACCCGTGTGCCGCTGCTCGGGGGCAGGAGAGACGCCTCCCCCGCCTTCTCCCCGACGCCTAGGATGGAATTCTTGCTCCAGAAGCAAATATGAAAATTTTAAGACAGAAGAAGCCCCTTTGCTTTGTTTATCTCCATCTCTCCCCCCCCCACCCCCAAGATCCACTTCGTAGTTAGCTTGCCAGTTTTCGGATCCCTGAAAAACAAAGTTTCGTAGATAGGCTTTTGGAAAAACAAATGAGTGACTGAAATCTATTTTCAGAATTAAAAGTTAAGTTTGTAGTAGACCCAGTAATTGATAAATTTGTTACTGTAAAAATATTGAATGGAACATTTGCATAGGTCCTAAGGGATTGTAGCAGCTTGGTTATAGGGGTGACAGGAAAAGGATAGGAAAATGAAAAACTTTTTAAAAGGAATTCCACGTACTGTACATTCTACATACTAACTGGTTACCTTAGTATGTTTGATCTCTTTATCTGTCCCATTGTCAAGAAGCAATACAAAACATCAAACTAAAATGAAATGCCACAATTTATAAACCAGTGTAAAATAAACTACGTCCACATGATGGTGTTATGAAGCCAATTTAAAAAATCACATTTGTATAATATTGTGTGTAATATGCTTAAGCAAAAAAATAGAAAAAAATTTTAAACGTGACCCTTAACAGTGGATTTTATTTAACACTGGAGATCTTTGGTAAAATTTGAGGTGAAATATTGTCTTCACTTTTGGAAGATCTTTTCCTACTTTAATAAGCAAATTTATCATAGGTTTAAAAAATGAATATACAATTTTAAGTTTTCATAAACCTGAAAAGGCATCTCTTTAGATATGTAAGAGTTGTAAATGTTTGCTGACCAGATGTGAATAAAAAATGTTTAGTTTCCTGAGTAAATGCAGTATTACTTATATTGTACTTCAAAGTGGTCATTACTAGAGGGTCCTCAAAATTGCTTGTTAATAGAATAAGTTTTAAACAATTTTTGAAAAATTAGAATTATAGACAAGATTGTAATGTGCATGTGGGTAGAACAAATATTGAACCCTGAATCATAGAATTTTAAAGAGGAAAAGAAACCATGGAAGTTACATAGTAAACCTTACTTTATAGGCAGAAAACTGAAACCCAGATAGGTTAACTGATTTGCTGAAGGTCACACAGTAACAGAACTGGGTCTAGGACCTAGATCATTCCCTTTATAAAATAACAATGCTAGTATCTGACATGTTTTGAGTAATATGTTTTAAGCTCAAGCATTAACTCATCTAATCCTAACAACAATTCAATGAGATTTTGTTATCATTCCATTCTTCAGGGGGAGAAACTGAGGCAAAGAATAGTTAAATAACTCATCAAGGTTACAGCTGATAGGCAACTGAACCAGCATTTGAACCCAAACGGTATGGCTCTGGAACTCATGACCTTAGTCACTATGTTATGCTGGCTATATACTGTGTTGCCTACACTGTACCACAGCTGTTTTAGATCACATTGTATGTGAAAGATGAGCCAGTGGATCCTGTCATTTGTGAAAGGTATTAAAATGCCACGTACAAGTTCAGGAAGCGGGAATGGAGTTGCTGAAATCACAACTGAATTTCACAGGGCCCTAGAGTTTAAAGAGACTTTGAACATCTTCTAGAATTTTCACCCTACCTCTAAAAACAGTATGCACAAACCATCACAGAAAAATTGTCTTCCCTTTTCGTTGTTCACTGCAGCAACCTAGGTGACACATCATTACAGCTTTAAGGACATTTTTGATCCTTAAAGTCTGCAAGTGCATCCTAATGATTAACCTAAGACCCTCTTACAGTTTAAAAATATTCCCTCATCTTCAAGGCTAGAGAATATATATGTGAGTGTGTGTATGTGTATATATTACATATACACATACACACACACACACACACACACATATATACTATTACTGCGTAGCAAACCACCCTAGAATCAGTGCCTTAAAGCCATTTTATGTGCTCTCTGGCCTTGTCTGGGATCATGCATGTAGCTGCTACAGTCATCTGGCAGCTTGACTGGGTGCACTCATGGATGGCAGCTAGTGCTGACTATTGGCTGGACCTCTCTCTCCCCTTGTAGCCTTTCATCCTCAATATTATCCTGGGCATCTTCACATTGTGGCAGCATGCCAAGCAAATACAGAGTGGGAACTGCAAGACCTCTTGAAGCAGAAACTTGGCATCACTTCCACCACACTCTATTGGTCAAAGAAAGTCAAAAGGTCAGCACATATTCAGAAACTTGGGAGATAAATTTCCCTTCTTTTTAAATTTTTTTAATTGAAGTATAGTTGATTTACAATATTGTGCCAACCTCTGCTGTATAGCAGTGACTCCGTTTTATACATATATACATTCTTTTTTTAATATTCTTTTCCATTATGGTTTATTCCAGGAGACTGGATATAGTTCCCTGTGCTATACAGTAGGACCTTGTTGTTTATGCATTCTAAATGTAATAGTTTGCATCTACCAACCCCAAATTCCCAGTCCACCCCTCTCCCTCCCTCCCTCCCCCTTGGCAACTACAAGTCTGATCTCTATGTCTGTGAGTCTCTGTTTTGTAGATAAGTTCACTTGTGCCATATTTTAAATTTCCCTCCTTGATGGGAGGAGTAGCCAAGTCACATTTCAAAGGGATACGCATATAGGAATGGAAGCAATTATTGTGATGATCTTTGCATGTAGTCTATCACAATATACAATTATTTCAAGAATGATACTAACTAAAGCTGCTGGATTGCTTTTCTTTTTCTTAATGCTTGATGATGCCTTTAAGAAGAGCATAACAAGGAAACACTAGTCAGACCAATTCTTTAAACTAAGTGGGTCAATTTGCTGGCCTTGTATAAATAAACTTTAGTGATTCCTTTACTTTCCTCATTTTGTTGCTTTCTTTAAGATTTTCCCATGTGTTCTAAACAAATCTCTCTAAAACACAGTATAAAAACCTAACAACAAGTAGAAGCACTTATAGTTCCTATAGGACATACATATTCTGGTCCAGATTTTTCCAGCTTTGATTATGATGTGGCATTTTACAACACAAATAATTAAATTCATAATTATTTACAAATCAAATTATGGACCAAAATAGAGGCTGAAAGTTTAGAAAGGGTCATGGAAAATTGATTTAGAAGGGCAAATATTAAACTGTTGATCTATTATCAATTCTAGAACTTAACATCTAAGCAAGCAACATAATATGAAAAGGGATGATAATGCTTTCCCTAAGATGTTTATTTTAAGGACAGTAGGGAGTAGGTTGTACCTGCTGCCCTGGAGGTAAGTCACCTACTAGGAACCACCCCCCCACCCCACACCCCGAACATGGACTTAAAGTTTCCATTCCTGGTGCTAAAAGCACACTTAGGTCTTCCTGGCCAGGTGACACAGAGCATGTACCATGGTGCCATGTGACACGGCACCAAACCATGCCTTACAGGCCTTCCATTCAAATGCATTTTAGATAGCATTTAAGTGAATTCCATTTTTAAAAATGTTTTTTGTTATAGGGGAGTATGTTCATAAGTAAGTCTGTATTATAATCTAATAATAATAGCTAAAGATAATTTTGTCACTTATTGAACTCAGACAAGGTGCCAAGTGCTTTCTGGTTTTTCACTGAATGCTTACCAAGTTCCTGGGTTAGATATTATCCCATTTTACAAATTAGGGCACAGATAATTTGTGTTTGACCTAAGATTTAAACGTAGGTCTGAGTCCAGGTCCTGTACCTCAAGTTACATGCGTTCGGATTATATATTCTGATTATTTCTAAAATTTTATCTTCAGCTCAGACCTGTCCCTGAAGCCTCTAAGCTCTATTTCTAACTATCCAGGAGGCAGATAATCTGAATTTTCCCAGGCATCTCAAAATTAGCAGGGTCCAAACTGAACCTACCTTCTCACGAAACCTGTTCTTCCTCTTCCAAATTTTAATCAACAGTGTTGCTATCTATTCAGGCTATCAAGGTAGAGGCCTTGGAGTCATAGAGAGGAGCACATGCAGAGATGCAAATAATGCAAGTTACCTGTGTACAAGGTTTCTCATCTCACTTATCCCCAGCGTCTAACCTAGCACCATTGGTTATACCTCAGAAAAGTCTAGAAAATAGTGTCCTCTCTCCATGGGCACCATCAATCTTCTAGTCCAAAACCTCATCTCTGAACCATTTCAATAACTACCTCCATGGTCTCCCTACCACCATCTCTCCCTCTCTCCCTCTTTCCATTATTCCACACTATCAACAGATTTATAGTCCAAACAAATATAATATTACTTCCCAATTTAAAATTTCTGTTGACTACTCATTTTCCATATGAAGAAGTCAAATCTCAACAAAAACCATTAGTAGAAAGAGCACATGGGGAATCCCTGGTGGTCCAGTGGTTAGGGCTCTACGCTTCCACTGCAGGGGGCCAGGGTTCGATCCCCGGTTGGGGAACTAAGATCCCACAAGCTGTGTTGGAAAAAAAAAAAAGCATTTGTTTTGGAGCCAGAAAAATCTAGGTCTTAGTCCCATCTCCACCATTCATGAGTTTTGTGTCTCTAAACAAGTGAGAACCTGTCTTGAAACTCAGTTTCCTCGGCTGTCTGCTACTTTCAGTGTTGTGGGAAATCAGTGAATGAATAAAGTGCCCAGAAGGACCTGGAACACAGTTCAGGTATAACAATAATAAATACTTACTATTATACTTGTCCCTCCCACAACTTCACAACTTTATGCTCCAAAGAAACTTGCTGGATTTCTCACCCTTTGCAGAAATCAACAAAGCAAACAGTAGTTTAACTGGGTGGGGAGGGAGTGTGGGACACGAGGGAATTTTAGAGAAAGATGATAGAGTTGTAGGTTATGTGGCTGTATCCATTAGCTAAAGCAACTGTTAAATAATAGAACAGTGGTTTGGGTAGAAGGTTGGGAAGTGTACTGGGAGGGGAGGGGTGCCAATTTGGGTGCTACTGGCCATTTTATAGATTTTGACCTAATGATCGTTACATGTATATTTGCCTTGTAATAATTCAGCAAGCTGATAGTTATGTTTTATGCACTTTTATGAACGTGTACAATATTTCACAATAAAAATTTTTTTTAAAGCAGCTGACGTAGGTTTTAATGCCTCTGAACAACATCTGGCATAAATCAGAAATGAGTATTGAACTTTTCAAGGCTTTGAGCCTTTGCACATGCTACTCCTTACACCTGGAAATAAATATCCTTCCCCTCCACCTGGAAAGCTCCTATTCATCCTTCAGATGTCACTTCTTCTGAGAAACTAGCTCCCACAGACAAATAACTGCTCCATTTTCCTGCTCCTGTAATAAATCATTCTGATTAAATGGCTGACTCTCCCATTAGTCTGAATTCGTCAAGAAACACATCATAACTTATTCGTCTTTTGTTTTGCCATCACCTAGCCCACTACATGGCACATGATAGGCAACAATTAAAAGTTACTAGATGGGCTTGAGTGAACAAATTTTCATTTCAATTGGGCTAAAGAAGAAATAATGACAACGTTCATTCTTTGCAATAAACATCATAAGAAAAAGTTTAGTGGGGAAAATCAATTTTACTGGTTTAGTTTAATTAGGCCCCTGGCCTAATAGGACACTCATTTTCAATGTAGAGAACAACCATACGAGGACAATTAAAGGAACCACTATTGTATAGAATTAGTAATGCTGTAGACTATATGCCATAGCTGGACACTTGAAACTACTAAACATTCATCATGTAAAACCATTCATCAGGATTGTGTTTTTATGAGGGGTGGTTATTTTGGTTTGGTTGGTTTTTTTAACTTTTTTTTTTAACTTGCAAATAAATGGGATTGTATTTTAAGCAATTTCTGCCTTTTTTTAGATATCATCTTTGACTTTTTTAACTTTTAATTTTGAAATAGTTTCAAATTTAAAAGCAAATGGAAAGAACACAAATAGTTCCCATACTCTACTCAGATTCACCAATTTTTAACATTTCATCATATTTGCTCACTTGCTCTCTCTCTCAATCCATATACATATCTGATTTTTTGAACCATCTGAGGGTAGATTCAAATGTACATCCTGCCCCTTTATCCTTAATTACCTCGGTGTGTATTTTCTGAAAGCAAGGATTTTATTATCTTACATAAGTGCAATACAGTTATCATATTCAGCAAGTTTAACACTGATACGATACTTTTATTTAGACTAAGGTCTATGTTATAATTTTGTCAGTTATCCTGATAATGCCTTTTATGGATTTTTTTTCCTCCAATCTAAGACCCTATCCAGGATCACATATTGCATTTAGTTGTCGTGTCTCTTTGCTTTCCTTTAACCTGCAATAGTTCCTCAGCCTTTCTTCGTCTTTCATGACAATGACATTTTGTTCAATACGGGCCAGTTGTTTTATAGAACGAGTCAATTTGGACTTGTCTGATGTTACTTCATGATTAGATTGAAGTTTTACATTTTTTGAATGGTATGTAATACTTGATGTGGTGTCTTTCTCAAGGCATGGAATGCCTGGTTGATAGGCTTTTTTTTTTTTTTTTTTTGCACCTAGCCACGTGGCTTGCCCTAACCATTAGGCAACCAGAGAACTCCCAGTAATCCTTTTTCTTAAGTTGAGATATAATTGACATATAACGCTATATTAGTTTCAGGTGTACAGCACAACGATTCAAATATATTCGTATCCATTGCAAAATGATCCCCACAATAAGTCTAGTTAATATCCATCACCACAGAATTATGAAACTTTTTTTCTTATGATGAGAACTTCTAAGATCTACTCCTTATCAACTTTCAAATATATAATACAGTATTATTAACTATAGTCACCATGCTATACATTACAACCCCAGGACTTATTATTTTATAACTGGAAGTTTGTACTTTTGACCCCCTTCACACATTTCACTCACTCCTTCCCACCCCCACAACCCCCCACCTGCAGCAACCACCAATCTGTTCTCTGTATTTATGAGTTCAGTTTTGTTTTGTTTTTTTTAAGAGTCCATATATAAGTTAGACCATATGGTATTTGTCTTTGTCTGACTTATTTCACTTAGCATAATGCCCTCTAGGTCCATCATATTGTCACAAATGGCAAGATTTCTTTCTTTTCATGGCTGGATAATATTCCATTGTGTGTATATATATGCACATCATTGGAGACTTAGGTTGTTTGCATGTCTTGGGTATTGTTAATAATGCTACAATGAACACGGTGATGCATATATGTTTGATATTAATCTTGATCACAGGTTTAAGACGTTATTCAGCTTCTCCACCGTATAGTTATTGTTTTTCTTGTTGTTATGAATAAGTAATTTGTGTGTAGATAACAATGGTTTTATTATAGAGACTCCTTTCAACTAGTGATCTCAGTAATCTTACTTAGGTTTTAGAAACTATCAAAGCAAAATTAAAGAGAGTAAAAGTTAATTGAACTGACTGTAATATAATTAGAAACTATGGTCAATTATGTAACTGGAAGCTGTTTTTTGGTTTACTCTTATATGATAAAAAGTTAGAAAAATATTTATTACCCTGGGTGTTAATTTATTATCAGTAAATCCATTCAACCAACATTTGCTGAGTATCTGTAATATTCCAAACATCATGTCAAGCTGAGAATACATTGATGAGTAAGACCAGGTCTCTTCCCTCTAGTAAACAAAAATTTCCTTAGTGCCTATGCACTGGGTTCTAGGAATACATCCATGAATAATTTGGGAAGTTCTTACCTACTTGGAGTTTATAGTCTAATTATTGAGGAGCTCCCAATCTAGTAACTGTGACGCAGTCAAAACCTGTATTGTTTCATGATAGTCACATAAGACAAGCACATGAGAGATGACTGAAACCATGGACTTATAAGGTCTATTCACAACAGAAGCACGGGGGCAGGGGGAGGGGGTGTTTGCAGCATGTTTTCATCTCGAGTTAGAAAGCCATAATAATAGATGATGAATAATAATATGTTGGTTTTTTCCAAGTAAATATTAAAATGTTACTAAGACCTATTTCTTTAGGCCAGCTGACTAACAGATTACCTATTATTATATATTAACAGAATCATTCATCCTAAATCGGAAGTTGTAAATGTTTTGTGATTCAGGTTGAACAACAGTCATGAAGGGCTTTGTATTTGATATTGTACCATCAAAAAGACAGTCTGGGGGATTCCCTGGTGGTGCAGTGGTTGAGAGTCCGCCTGCCGATGCAGGGGACACGGGTTCATGCCCCAGTCCGCGAAGATCCCACATGCCGCGGAGCGGCTGGGCCCGTGAACCGTGGCCGCTGAGGCTGCGCGTCCGGAGCCTGTGCTCCGCAACGGGAGAGGCCACAACAGTGAGGTACAGTGAGATGCCCGAGTACCGCTAAAAAAAAAAAAAAAAAAAAAAGGGACAGTCTGAGTTTTTCATTCATTCTCCTAACTGCTCCTCCTTATGGCCAAGAAGGTTTATTTGAATGACTGAAAATAAGGCTGCAGTTCAGGACTGTAGAACAGAATGTCTTTTATGTAACTCTAACTTCATTAGTATCTTGATCTAAAATACCAAATCCAAAATCTTCTCTGGAAAAGTGAGATGATGCCTCATCTCTAACAACAAAGTAGCAGAAGAAATGTACATTTTTGACTTATGAGAACTGAGTCAACACATGTGCCTTAGGTCTTAATTCCAGTTGAATACATAGACTACTATGTACCAGACTATAACATACAACAAAATACTGTATTAACGGAACATTTTAAGTAAATAAATTGTGTCTGCACTTATTATATTGATCTGAGATTTTAAGTAATTTCTAAAATAATTTCTACAAAATGATCACATTTTTATCTTAAATTGGCATTAATTTTTCCCATTCAAACGGTCTAATTTTCTCAAATGAAAGTTGCATATTTTACATCTGAGAAATCTCTAGAATTAGAGCCTCTGCAGGTAGAAGGTACCTTATAAAAAGTCAGGAAGCTTGCTTGGGTGTTTCTTCTACTTCAAGTCATCAGTTATTGTCAGTCAGCAAACAGTTAAAGCAATTTCAGTGTTGTAATGATCATATGTGGAGTAAGGAAAAAAGTTAGATCGGTGAGAATTTTGAAAAAGAGCATCAAGGAATTACTCTCTCCACTCAAGAAGAGACGTTTCAAGTTAGAAGAAAGCCCCTCAGGATCCAGAGTGTCGAGATCCTTGGTAAGACCTGTGTTGCTGGGCAGTACTACGTCATCCAGGAACACCTAGATGCTGGAGTTAATATCACTGTTTTCAATGCCATAGAATGATGCTTTCTCCTTAGTAATTTGTGGGGGAGTACCTAAAGTAGTGTCACTCTCTTTTCTAAAATAAATGTCTTTGTAAAAAAGTGAGTCAAAGTTCAGTGTGTTTCTAAGCATCTTATTGCTAAAAGAGATGGTGTGCCAACTGTTAGGAATGGCAGTTTCATTTATGGGAACAAAGTTGCTTTACATTTCTCAGAACCTTATTTTTAAAGAAACAATTGCTATAGGATATTCAAGAATTCCCCTATCCATGTTAGTTCTCTTTTCTTAATCTCTTGTGAAACTGGAAACTATAATACAATAAAGTGAGAGAATTGAAACTTCTCATTTTTTAATCCTTGTCTTTCTAGTCTTAGGAAGCTCATTTTATTTTATTTGGTGTTCAAATACACTAATTTTATTTGACTTTGTATCCATAATTTTAAAGAAAACAAATAGCTAGAAGTTCATTTTAAACACACAACCCAGCCAGATGAATGAAGATGCAAAATAATGCACAAGTCAACTAGATTAATAAAATGAATGCCTAAAGATTGTTCAACTTAAGTGGTATATTTTATGTGGAAAACGTCTGAGACGTTTGTATCTCATCTAACTCTCCCTTAGGATTTTAGTTAAAGAAAACAGAGAACTCATGTCTTCTGGGAATGACAAAAAGAGTCTACAGAAGGTATTTTATAGTCTACGTGTTCATCCCTACATCATCCTTGTGTTAAAAGAGAGGGGAAAAATTCTGAGAAAAAATATAAAGAGATGGCGAGGGGAAAGGAAAAGTTAATGAACATTAGCTGAGTCACTACTCTGGACCAGACACCAGCCTAGGCACTTTACATACATTCATTATCTCATTTAATACCAAGCAGTATTAAATAGCTTTATACTAGCCTTCATATGTTCACTGAGCATGGAGATATTCTCTCCTGATGTGACCTGTGAAAAAAATCACTTTGCCCAGTCTAACATGCTCTAGCTCTGATACCTTCACGAGGGAGACAGAAAGGTTGCTGCCGATTCATAGGAATTGTCACTACACTACCAGGAGAAAACGTGTGCGGAAACTCCTGGCTATCTACAAATCCAGTATTTGGCAGGAGCATAGTTGCTGCACATAAACCACACTTAAAATACTGGGCTCTGTCTGGACACTACACTTTTAAAAGAGATACAAACAAACAGAGGCACATTCACTGGGAGAATGACCAGAAAAGGGAAGAGATAGGAAATCATGTCCTACCTGGAGCGTTCGTACAAACTGGGGAAATTTCGCCTAGCCACTGAAGACTTCAAAAATACATGAGGTGTCAGATGGAAGAGGAAAAATATGTGTTCTATATGCCCATCCTTGCTGGGTGCAAGAAGTGCAGGAAGGCCAATCTCAATATGATATAATAAAGAATTTTCTAACCAAACTGTCCTTAAATGGAATGGATTGCCTCAGGAGGTGATAAGTTCTCTATCACTTGGAAATGTGCAAACTTTGACTGGGCCCTTGGCAGAAATATTGTAAAGGAGATTCAAACTTAAAATGGAAGACTGGGTTTAAAAAGATGACTCTGAAGTTATTTCCAACCCAGATATTGTTCATAAATGACTGGTGATCGAACCAAACCTTCGTGCCTCGGAACTCATAGTTCAAAATACAATAAATCGGAATAAACTTTTCTCATATGAGCCATACAATAAGAAATCAGACTTTTCCTACCCTTCCTAATTCAAAGTTAGAATATACAATTTTACTCACTGGTTTTTTCATAAATTGAGACACAAACCAACAGCTTGACCTGTTAATGCCAACACTGGGATCAGGCATCATTGGTTTATCCTCTATAAATATCAAGGATGGAATAAGAGTATTTTGATTCATTCATGTAACAGCTATTTATTGAGCACTTATTATATGCCAATAACAGTGTTAGGGATTGGGATGGGAGATATAATCATGAACAAAAAAACATGACCTCTGCCCTCAAGGAGTTTACAGTCTAGTACAGTTGCTGTCTCCCTACAGATCACATGAAATCTACTGTTTCCATGCATGTGCCTTCATTAATTTACTTTCTGATTAAAAATGTCAAAATAATTAAAACAGAAAAAACATTTTCCTTCTATTAAACATTCATCAGAAATATCATGATTATCAGCTTAGAAGGACTCAATTTACATAATCTGAGAAACCATATTCTACCAAAATACATCACTGCTTATATTTATGGAGTTAGTACAAATATACATAATATGTAAGAATGTTCTTTGCTATGATTAATTTATATAGACAAATTAATTTGCATGAAATGTGACTCATTAAGAGAATATAATTACTTGAATAATCAAAAATTATTTATGAACGTTAATTAGCTGGCGTTTTGCAGTTTTCAGATAGATACTATGGTCTAGATCAGCATTAGAAACATTTGTGGTTAGTAGTCTGGTTCTTACGTACCCCAGGAGTTTGATTTGCTGCAAAATTAAATTTACAGTTGAGCTGGAAGTTTGGTAGTAGGATTTAGGTTAGGAGCTGGAAAAAAATTTTATAAGATTAAGTCATGTGATTTAGTTGACTGACGTTACCAAGAATAACATGAAAACTCTGAAGACAGAATCTATGAAGCCTTAAGTTCCTGCCATATACAAAGCCACATGATGAGGAGATGAATTCCTATATTCTTGCAGGCCTATTCAGAATTGTTTGCAGGTAAAACGACTCCTGCCTTTGTAATCGTGGTTGATTAAACCAGTCATCATTTCACGAGTCACAGGCAACATTATACAGTCTGGCACACACTAGGCACCCGATGAACATTTTTAAATGAATGAACAAATGGGCAGAAGTGGAAGTAAACTCAGAATTAGCATAACAGGGGTTAAAAAAAAGAGAAAGTGACCCACTTATTAACTCATTCAATAAATATTTTCTCATCTCTATAATTAAATCGGGCACTGTACGTCAGATACTCTTCCAAGGTATATAGGTGTAAGCAAGACCAGACATGATCATACTACCCCTCAAGAAGTTTAGTCTAACTGAAAAGACAGATACTAATCAAAAGCCGCCCATTAAAATGCAAATATAATATGCATAATATGAGAAGTGGCATCATAAGATGTATGGTGCTACGAGAGGGTCTAACAGAGGGGTCTGACCTTGTCAGGGAGGTCAGGGAAGCCTTGCTAAAGGACATGATGACAAATAATTACCCAGACGAAGTGAGGCTGAAGGAGCGTTCCAGTCACAGGGTCTGGCAGGTGCAAAGGTCTCATGGAAGAATGAGGGCCAGTACGCCTTTGCACAGGAGGCATGGTGTGAGATGAGGCTGGAAAGACCCCTGTAGGCCATGAGCGGTGGTCCTTTAGTCTTAAAAGCAAGTAAAAGCATCCCAGTGTGTAACAAGATTAGGGATTTAATCATTACACTCAAACATGCACACAAAACATGGTGTCATCATGTTACGTGTGTGTCTATATACAATGTGTGTATATATACATATACATATATATATATATATATTTTTTTTTTTTTTTTTTTTGCAGTACACGGGCCTCTCAGTGCTGTGGCCTCTCCCGTTGCAGAGCACAGGCTCCGGACGTGCAGGCTCAGCGGCCATGGCTCACGGGGCCCAGCCGCTCCGCGGCACGTGGGATCTTCCCGGACCAGGGCACGAACCCGTGTCCCCTGCGTCGGCAGGCGGACTCTCAACCACTGCGCCACCAGGGAAGTCCTACTGTCTTTTTTTATTATTATTATTATAAACATCTTAGTTGGAGTGCAGTGGTATCTCATTGTGGTTTTGATTTGCATTTCCCCGATAGCTAATGATGTTGAGCATATTTTCATGGGTTTATTGGCCATTTGTGTATCTTCTCTGAAGAAATACCACGTCTGACTTTTGAATATCCTATTAGACTTTCATAAAGGTAAAATATTGTTTATAATTATCTGAGCCTAGAATTTAACTCCAGGTCACATACAATCATGAAATATTTTTGCATGGTTTTAATATATGGTGAATTCAAGGAATGCAACTACCATGTAAATTGAGTATCGATTATACCATGTTATATTCAGAAGCTTAGCAAGATCTGTTCATTATTTCAGAGCACATGATCAGTGGCAGTGCCCTCACGGCATTTGAATTGCTGGTGTAACATGCCTTTCTGTATCAGTCTGCGCTTGTTGCTGTGACATGCAAATAAGTATTCAAGGGAATTTGAGACTCCTTTTAATAGATTTAGAAACATAGGCATCTCAATGCATGTTAACAATAAGGGTTGTTTGTAAATATTCTATGTTATTTCTAACTTATGTATTTTAATGTTGTGTAACACAGTGTTATCTATGCTGTGAAAATTACATATTAAAATTATGTAATTCATAATGTTCTGTTGTTTTTCGATCTTACTTCATGTTCCCAGAAGCCTGTCAAACAACCCTCTTGGTAGTCTCTTCTAATACGGTATTATTTCCAGTCTACCTTCTTCCTCTTCGCCTAAGGATGTAGTATCCAAGGTCTTTTTAAATACCAAAGATTGAGTGCACTGGGATTTTAAGACAGGAGACATGTTTTGTGTGTGTGTGTGTGTGTGTGTGTGTGTGTGTGTGTGATATTTCATCACTGTCTATCTGATGTCATAATAAAGGCAATTATTCTACATTGTACTAACAAATAAGACCAAACTCGCGTGTACAAATATCCTATAGTACTTCCTCATTTTCTCCATTTCCACTGTCTGTAATTTGTCTTGGCTGTTAACTACACTTCAGTCATGGTTATTTCCCTCTTTCTCTTATCATATACAAATAAGTCTGATCCATAATACGTATCCTAATTCTAGTTTATACTTTCATTTCCACTTGGACTTCTGCTCTTTCATTTTCCTGTATTTCTTGTACAGAGGAATTTCTTACTTCTCTCAAATTCAAACTTTTTCACTGTAACAAGACTCAAGCATCTGACCCCTACATGATATCTTCTAGTCTAGACATGCCCAGGCATTTACACATTGAAAGATTTATTATTTTATAGTAAATTACTTCCCCTTTGTTTCCCCTTTATATTAGGTATAGGTTATTATATTGATTTTTTTGGAATTCTATGTGGATAAATTTATATTACATATGACTTTCATTTCAGGATAATGAAGGAGGAATTACACAATATTCGTTATGGAAATGGGACACTGGATCTGAGAGGGTTGAGACCACTGCTCTACATCATATCCTCCTCCACCCAGGGCAGCAAGCCTCACGGCCTGGCTATCATCAGAGGCCTGGCTAGCTTCTCTACACTACGGCAGGCTCTATGCTCTCAAGTGAGTAGGCTTGGTTCTTGATATGCTAAAAGAATTTAGATGATCATCTCTAGCCCAAGCCTGGTTTCAAGATTAAAGAAGTCAGGTAACTTCCCTCTCATCCCCAGAGCAGTAAACCTCAAGCCTCATCCTCAAACGCAGAAGATGATAAAACTCATGATTTAAAGGACAAATTAAAATGTGCTATTTTAATTATTGTTAACTATAAATATTTAAAGCAAGATAGGAGGTAACATAATGATGTTTGGGTTCTATAAACTCCAGATGCTGTGCAGATAATTGACTGTGAGAAGCTCATCTATTGACTCAAGAGAAACACAACAGCTTTTCTGGTTTTCTTTGAAATCTAGTGCAAATGTGGCCAGTGTTCCCCCATGCTCTCCCATGGTGCCGGGTATCATTAAATTAATCCTTTATCACTTAAAGTCTTCTGGGACCTCACAGGACCACAGCATAATAGTGTAATGTACAAAGATGTCAAACATATAGTTGGGGAGTGGCTTAATATCTTCAGAATCTAATTCCTTTATATCTTAACTTTATGTATTGATTGTCTCCAAGTAGCGTGGCTGCTCAGCTGTGGTCTTGGTCCCTGCAGCTTCTAGCTAATAAAGGCAGGTCTTAGAATAGGAGTCCAGGTGCTGCTTCATGAACTGGAAAACATGGAGGCTTAATGCATTCTTGCTTTCTCTCTCTGAAGTCTCCCATTTTATTTTAATTTTAATCTATGATTTCATGAAGTTGAGTTAGATCCAATATCAAGACATCTCATATTATCATGGGGCATTATAGCAGCGAGAGTCACATTGGTCCATGTGAATTGTTTAATGAACCTTGTATCATTGATCCAGCCACCAATATAGCTATGACATTCCAGACTGGAGAGAAGGAAAGAGTCATCAACTGCCTTAAATTATTTGGCAGAGGAAGTGAGTATAAATTGTGCAGGATGGAATACGTAAGTCAAGATCGCCAAAAGAAAGAGTATAATGTATTAGGGATCCACCATGCTCCAGTAGGACCTCATCTTTACCGTTACTCGGCAAAACTCTATTTCTAAGTAAGGTCACATTCTCATATATAGAACAGACTTGTGGTTGTCAAGGGAGAGGGGGTTGGGGGAGGGATGGAGTGGGAAGCTGGGGTTAACAGATGTAAGCTATTTTATATAGAATGGATAAACAACAAGGTCCTACTGTATAGCTATCCTATGATAAACCATAATGGAAAAGAATATAAAAACTGTATATATATGTATAACTGAATCACTTTGCTGTACAGCAGAAATTAACACAACATTGTAAATCAACTATACTTCAGTTTTTTAAAAAACTCAAAAAATAAATAAATAAATAGTCACATTCTGAGGTACTAGGGGTTAGGACTTCAACATATAATTCTGCAGTGGGAGGCGGGATGCAATTCAACCCATAACGTTTACCTTTTTTCTTAAAGCAATAATGCTTTGCCTGTGAAATTACGGCTGTGGGAAAGGAAGTAAAATAGTGGTACTGATGAGTGGTATGACTTCTAGCTTCAATTTCTAAGTCCTCCTGCTTATTTTTCTTCTTGATTTTGAGGGAGAAAAATACCAGAAATCTTGGACAACTGTAAGTGCCCTTAAGTCATCTTGAGGGCTTTTCATGCAAAATAATATAATAGCAATAGAGATACAACTACTTGTCATAGAAGAACATGCAAAATTACCAGCCAAACTTTACAGTGACAAGAAATTGTTACTTTTAGATTTGAGCATATAAACACTGCTGATATACACCTCAGCTTCCTGCTGCCATTTTCCTCAAGATAAAGAATCTTCAAAGCAAAACCCAACCTAAGCAAAATTACGAAGTAAAGGAGACTTGCCTTTTGGCCATTCCCTTCTCTTCCTCCCCTGTTTCCTCCCTTTCAGGCACTTCACTGTGTCATATTTGCCTTTCCTGGCCAGGATTGTCTAGGGTCCTGTAGACATTCTGCCATCTTTGCTGTTTGGCCCGTCCTGCCACAACCATTCAGGATTTGTTATGATGAATTTACCTGCAGAAATCTGCCAGTTCTGAATTTCGTCAGGATCAGACTCTTATTTTTATTTTTATCAAAATATATATCTTCTTTTTAAAATTTGTTTATTTATTTTATTTTATTTTGGCTGCATTGGGTCTTTGTTGCTGTGCACAGGTTTTTCTCTAGTTGTGGTGAGCAGGGGCTACTCTTCGTTGTGGTGCATGGGCTTCTCATTGTAGTGGTTTCTCTTGTTGCACAGCATGGGCTCTAGGTGCGCGGGCTTCAGTAGCTGTGGCATGCAGGCTCAGTAGTTGTGGCTCACGGGCTCTAGAACGCAGGCTCAGTAGTTGCGGCGCATGGGCTTAGTTGCTCCAAGGCATGTGGGATCTTCCTAGACCAGGGCTTGAACCCGTGTCCCCTGCATTGGCAGGCAGATTCTTAACCACTGCACCACCAGAGAAGCCCCAGGATCAGGCTCTTTAAAATGCCATCTCTGATCACAATTTGCAAAACTAATGAATTTGATCCACGATAATGTGGTCATGGGAGACAGATGAAGAATCTTTCCATCCCTTGTAGGTAAATCTATATTGAAAAAGAAAAACACCTTTGAAACAATGGCAGATGCCTCTGTTGTATAATTCAGCATAGTGGCTTCTATCAGGATTCTCAGGCAGGGAGAGCTACATAATTTGCATGATCCAGTGCAAACTGAAAATGCAGGGCCCCAGAACCAGTCCCAGCTCACAGGGGACAGGCAAGTTCCAAAGGATTATAACTTCCACACCAGTACATGCTCAGCACCTGGATTAGGGATGTTCAAGAGGGCCCTCCGAGTCACCTGCCAAATGTACAGGGTGCTGCCGCCCCAGGACACTACAGGTCACGCTCCAGACTCTGACCTTCCTTGCGCCTGCACCTAGGCCACCACCAGGGGCAGAAGTGGGCAACAGAATGCAGGTTTCCCCACTCTGCTGCCACCACCTGGTTGCTAGGTCACGTAGAGGGTGACAGTGGTCATGGGGTGAGAGTGGGGAGGAGGAAAAGCATGCCCAAGGCACCAGTGGGCAGGAAGCAGGCAGCCAAGAACCTCCGCCAGGTCAGAGGGGGGCAGGTGTGTGAGCCAAGGCTCCGAGTCCCCAGAGAATGGTTCATTGTCCCAGCAGACTTCACTTAGAAACCACAAATTCAAAGATAAAATTACTAAAGAGTTTCAAGACAGTAGCCACAGAGCATTAAACCCTAAATGCAGTGGCTCCAAAGACAAGGGAGCAGTATTTTCATGCAAGTAGATCTTTGTAGTGGTCCTTAATCACATGGCATTATAAGGACACCAAGACATAGTGCAAACAGCGTAGGATTTGGAATGAAAAGATCCAGATTTGTGTCCTGAGTTGCTGGTTTACTAACCAAAGGAGATTATTATTATTGAACTTTTCAAAACCATGCTTTTATCACGTATGATGGTATTGTAAAGTGGTATCCTACAAGGGTTAAATTCAATAAGGTTTGTGTGACAGAGACGATCAGCTAGCCACCAAAATCCATCTTTGGGTACACAGCTAGATGACATTTCCTTGTCTTTCTTACAGATAGCTGGAGCCATCTGACTAAGTTCTCTCCAACAGAATGTGAGCAGAAGTGATATATGCCACTCCCAGCCAGGTCCTGAAAATCTCCCACAGCTGTTTCTCTACACCCTTCCCATCCTGTAGGCTGGTTGTAAACGATGGTGAGGTCCTAGAAGCAGGAATTCTTAACCTGGGGTCCGTGGAGCCCCAAAGGATCCACGGATAGAACTCAGGGAATCTATGATTTAGATGAGGAATATCTTTAAATCTTTATTTCCACTAACCTCTATTTGAAATGCTGCATTTCTTTTCACTGTTAATGTAGGCAACAAAGCACAGTACTATGAGCTGTAACTGACCCTTTCACCAATAAAAGTCACCAATACTACAGTTGTTGGAGAAATCTGAAATACAATGTATGCTCATCACTACTTTGATAGTATAGTCATCCTTAGACCCACTGCTAGATCTTCTTATTTAATGCATTAATTAAAAGCACATATACTACTCCATCACAAATTAGCTCTTTTAATACTTTAATAATGATATTTTAACATATAAATTTCATTATGTAATCTTAAATATTTTATTTTATGCATTTGTAACATTATTCCAAGAAAGAAGTTTGCAGGCTCAACCAGACTGTCTAAGTGGCCCATGACACAAAAAATTTAGGACCCTGGTAGGATTATGCTAAGGAGGAAAAAAGAAATCTAAACATGAAAGGCTATTTACTATGTGATCCCATCTATAAGACATTCTGGAAAACGCAAATTTATAAGGATAGAAATCAGTGGGGAAGGGAAGGAGATTGACTACAAAGGGGCACAAGGGTACTTCTGGATTGATGGACATGTTCTAGATCTCAAATGTGACAGTGGTTATACAACTGTATGTATTCATCAAAACCCACTGAACTGTACACCTAAGAAGGGAGAAATTCACTATATGTAAATTATACCTAAATAAACCTGACTTAAAAAAAAAAAAAAAAACCCTGCTAGAGGACAGCAGAGCCACAGAGGAAAGGAGCCTTCATGAAGACATTGGAGGAGAGTCACCCACTGGCCCGTACAACTGCCCAGGGCTGTCCTGTGAGAGAGAAAGAAACTTCTATTGTGTTGAGTCCAGGCTTGGGCCTATTTGTTACCACAGTTTAGACCACCCTGACACATTTAGTATAAGTATTTGCTACACTGTAACACATAATACAAATGTTGGAATGAGAATATTTGAGTGCAAGTCCCCACGATGTTCCTTCGGAGGTTTTGCAAAATTTGGACAATCACTTGACTTCTCTGAACTTTAATTTCTTCATCATGGAATGGACAGATTGATTATACCCCCTTGCATTATGTTGTGAAGATGAGAAACAATACAGACCTTAGCCTAGAGCACCCAATAAATGAAGAACTGTTAAGTAGTCACCTATTCTGATTGTGTTTGGAGCACTACCCAATGCATTTGTAGTCCCAGCCCTACAAAATCTAGCATTACACCTTCCTTTGCAAAGCTGTTTCTTGCAATGTAGGCCCCCCTCTTTAGCAAGTGACTTTCAGATCTCATAATTAGATGGGATGTTCAAGACCACGTAACCCATTCCTTTTGCTTCCTATTTCCGCTTAGGGGAACAAAACTAAAGTAACAGTATAGCTTTAGGCTCTGAGACACAGAATTGGCAACTAAGACCCAGAGATGAAAGAAAAGGTCCAGAAAGACCCCACATTCTGAGTCAAAGCCACAGCTATTGAGGAGGAGGCAGCATCCCATGGGGCTTGTGGAGAGCTGCCGTTCTGGAAGAACTGAGGGAAGAACTGGAAGAGAGGAGATCATGATTTGGGAGACTACAGCTTCATTGAAATGAGGCTATTCTCTTCCTTTACCGCCTGCAAACCAAAGAAAGGTGATAATAAAAGTAGAGGATTCCCAAACTCTCATCCCCAACTACAGTGGGGGCTACAGATGAGTATCTTATCTAAGAGTGGATCAAGGACCAGAATGGCCAAGTGCCTGATGCCACGTCAGAGAATGATGATAGATCTGAGAGAAGGTTTGTCTGGGAGAGGCAACCTGAATTTCCACTCTTTGGAGAAACAAGGATTCTTGAGTGCCTGTGGGTCAAGACGACACTGATGAAGGGGTCTATATGTCTGAGCCACCTCATTTTTACTGAACTGAACAATCACCCAACAGTTATGGGACTCCAAGTGATGTGGATCCCAAGTGAAGTGGCAGGGGCTGTGGCCATGGTGGCTGGAATCCAAGCCAGACCCCCCAAAACTAGGGACCGTGCAAAGAGGAGGCCCCTATCAGCACCCTTCAAAGAATCAACAAACATACCACAGAGAGAATAGCATTTGGTTGCTACCACAAAATGCAAATGTACGAGTGCCAGTCACAATCGGCAGAGTAGTAGCTGCTACTTCATTATAGGCCATTCTATAAGGAGACCCCTGCCTCTGCCTTTCCTACTTGCTCCCCACCCCAGCACCATAGGGGAAGCAGTGAGAAGGTAGGAGTGAGGCCAGGTGCCTCGGAGAGTGTCCACCATGTGCTCTCAGCCTGCTCCAGTCGGCCGGCCTACAAACCACTGCTCCAGCTTCTACCACCACCACCAACCACTACTATTCCCCTTACCACCACTCTGCCCACCACCATCACGACCAGTAGCAAGCAGCTAGAGCCAAAAGTCTTACCTGTATGGGCAGGGGTATGGCTAGAGATTTGGGCCAAGTATGAGTTTTATATACATATATATTTTTTACGTTTGAATGTATATGAGTTTAATATTTTTAAATGGATAGTACTGCCCTTAAAACATGATCGATGAACTAGCCTAATAACTCTGTGTCTTTAAAGTTGTGGAATTGCACTGAAATGCCTCAAAGGAGCCCATTACCCAGAGGCAGAGCATAACTTGAGAAGGTAAAATCATTTCATGATTATGCCCACAATGAATTGAAACTTTTGATAAAATGAATAATAAATTGACATTTTTTGAGCACCAAGTACATCCCAAGCACTGTTTATCAAACATGATCTTTTTCACACCCAAGAGAACTTCCTCGCTGAAATAGCTCCCAAGCCAAGGTAAGCTGACGTATTCTTCCCAACTCCAATGACAAAAGTATTGGTTTGCAATAGACTGTGTTTCAATACATTTTAACAAGTACACTTACTGATCTGGAAATCATTAGTGTGTCATGAATTAAGAGCATGAGGTAGAAACAAAAGGTATCAGGGATCTCACAGCTTTGCCAGGCAACTGCCCACGAGGGCATTCATTTATCAGTCAATACATGCCCACATAGCAGAAAATATGGAATGTGAAAATTGTTTCTTGCCACTAATGTATTTAATCTGTGGGTGATCAGTATCCCTTTGCAGAAAGTGAGGCCATCAGTTCTGAGGCAAATTTTGGCACAAAAAACAAAGCCACAACCAATATTAACACCATTGAATAAGCCAGATATTATGAAGCCAGGCTAGTAATTCTCAGAAAACAAGACAGGATTAGGTAAATCTGTGAGCATTTAAAATGTACATTCTCATCTCATTAATAATTTCCTTACATTGTTTACATGTTGAAATGATTTTAAATATATCGGGTTAAATGAAATATATTATTAAAATGGAAAAAATTTAAAAATAAAATGTACATTCTCATGTTAAACAGTGGTTTGAGAATTATTTTCTTTGACATGATTGATGCCACTGCGTCCCTCTGGGTTTCAGTGGTGGTGATGGTGGTAGTGTTTTTGATTTCTTTTGTTTTTGACTACCCAAGGTTCACCATGAAATGACTCACCAAAACAAAAACTGAAAACCCAAAATTAAAGATCAATTCATCACAATTCCTCATCAAACCCAGTAGGAAAAAAAGGCCCAAATTGCGTGTTTAGCCATTGTTATGAGCTGAATTGTTTCCCTTCAAAATTCCTGTGTTATTCCTGGCACCCCAGAATGTGACTGTATTTGGAGATAGGGTCTTTAAAGAGATAATTAAGTTAAAATGAGGTCATTAGGGTGGGCCCTAATCCAATACGACTGGTTTCCTTACAAGAAGAGGAAATTTGGACACAAACACACACAGAGGAAAATACCACGTGAAGATACAGGGAGAAGACAGCCACCTACAAGAGAAAGAGAAGGGCCTCAGAAGAAACCAACCGGCTGACACCCTGATGCCTCCAGAACTATAAGAAAATTAATTTCTGTTGTTTAAGCCACCAGTCTGTGGTACTTTGTTATGGCAGCCCTGAGACTAATACAGCCATCATTATTTTTCAACTATATATTTTACTTAAAATCATAGCACTGTGCCTAAAGCATCAATTAAGTGCCACAGTATCAATTATCCAGGCCAACCCTATCATTCTATGTATAGTAATAATAACTAGCAGTATTGGGTGCCTACAGTGTGGGACACTGGGACGGATATCTATATTGATATTTACGTCAACCCTGTTCAGTGTATGCATTGCTATTGTCCCCATTTTTACAGATTCCCAGAGCCAGTGACTATCAGAAACCCGGGTTCAAACCCAGGTCTGCTTGACACCAAAGTCCTAAACTCTTGGACATTACACCAGAATGAGTTTACCAATTTGCCTACTGTTAATCAATTTGCCTGCTGTTCTGACTCACAGCAGAACTAGAGCTGGAATGGAGGTCACCTGACTCCCAAACCAGTATCCTGCCTCGATGACTGCAAGACATTTTGAAACACAAAATTTTACAGAGTTCTCGCATCAGTGCAGGGTGGCCTGGCAAAGGGCTGAGACCCACTGGACCTCTTGTTCCTGTCTCATACTCTGCAGATGCTCTACACAGCATCAGAAGATTGGAAAATGGGTGAGGCTTCTGGACTAGGAACGTCTGTGAGGGTGGCTGGATGCTGATGGTGGGTAAGAGAAGAGGGAGAGCCATGCTGATGAGGTTTAGGGAGGTTGGGTTTATTTATTTTTTTAAGAAGGCAGACTGCCACTTGCAGAGCCCTCGTTAGGATGTATCTGGAGTCCTGGTAGGTTGACTGCCCTATGTTGTCCTACAAATGGACCATGAGAGCTTGCTTGGAGGTCCTAGCAGGAGAGCACAGCTACTGCCTGCACTTGAAGGAAGAAAGATCCACCTCTATCAGGGAAGATTGCCCTCCTCCACCAGCATGCAGCTTCAGGAGGGACGCACGTGATGGAGCGGGCAGGGAGGAAGAGGACAGTTGCTTAGCCAGCCAGATCAGCCCAATCAACCCTGGCAATCAAAGGGGTGACAGATGTTGCCGCCAGATCGCCCTCACATGCAAGATTTAGAGTTTGAAGAGGAAAACTAAAATAGTTGGGGGTTTAGAACATGACAAACAGAAATTTTCACCATACATAACAGATTTATAAGCTTTTATAGGCAATCTGCATGTAAATAGGAAATTCTAGAATTTTGGAGGTTTTCTTTTGATGAAATTGCTTTTCCTCTCTCATGCCTGTAGAGATCTACGTTGAACTCCTGTAGGTTATACTCGAGCTTGTTTCTGACGTACTCATTCTGACATACTCAAAATCAGACTACAAAATTTCATGTTAAAAGTCCTAAATAAAACCTAGAGCTCATCACTGCAGTGTGAAATATCCCAAATGGAAGATGCTAAATTGTAAGGATGAAACTCTTTCTGCAGTGTTAAGGGAAAACTGCCTTTTCTAAACTGTCTTCATGTAAGTAGCCTCTGTATCAGTGGTTCTCAAAGTGTGGTTCCCCAGGCCAGCGGCACTAGCGTCACCTGGGGTGGGGACTTGTTAGAAATGCAGTCTCAAGCCCCAACCCAGATGTACTGAATCAGAAACTCAGAAATCTGTGTTTATAAGCCTGCCCAGGTGATTCTGATGAGTACATATGTTTTGCAACCACTGGTCTATAATAATTTTTTTTTATTGGAGTATAGTTGCTTTACAATATTGTGTTAGTTTATAACGTACAGCTATACATATACATATATCCCCTCTTTTTTGGATTTCCTTCACCACAGAACACTGAGTAGAGTTCCCTGTGCTATGCAGTAGGTTCTCATTAGTTATCTATTTTATACATAGTATCAGTAGTATATATATATGTCAATCCCAATCTTCCCACCCACACCCCCTTTCCCGCTTGGTATCTATACGTTTGTTCTCTACATCTGTGTCTCTATTTCTGCTTTGTAAATAAGATTGTCTACACCAATTTTTTCAGATTCCACATATATGCATTAATATACGATATTTGCTTTTCTCTTTCTGACTTACTTCACTCTGTATGGCAGTCTCTAGGTCCATCCATGTCTCTATAAATGACCCAAAAAACATGGAACGCTTCACGAATTTGCATGTCATCCTTGCACAAGGGCCATGCTAATCTTCTCTGTATCGTTCCAATTTTAGTATATGTGCTGCCAAAGCGAGCACTAATAAATATTTTTTAAACTTTGAAAAAGTCTTAAATACTGAACTCTAAAATCTTTAATCAGTAAAATGATTTAAAAAGGAGAGTTGTCAGAATGACCCAAGTAATTACTAAATCATGTTCTGTCAAAGACTCAACACCACCTATTGAAGCAATTCCTGGCCTCTTAGGTACCTTTCAATACCTAGAGTCCGTGAGCATTGAGAGAGAACAATCTCCTGATTGAATAATTGCATAACTACAAATAATTGGTACTTCAGTTTTTCACAAAGTTTTGATTTCCCATTCTCTTAAAATTAAGATTGTCATTCCTATGAAAATATCCTCCTGAACCATAACCTATTCCATTTCGCATTCTCAAATCTAAATAAGGAATACACCAAAATGTTAAAAGTGGTTCTCTCTGGGCAGAGGAATTATGGATGAATTTTATTCTGGTCTTTATACTGTTGTATTAATATTTTTTTAAAAAAAAATTAAGGTAAAGTTAGATAAGCATATGAGGTTCTAGTAAACCTGAGAGAAGTCCATTATTATAATGTTTGCAGTCAGATCCACCATTTATAGGTAAAGAAAGATTTTTATAAATTGACATAGAATGTATTTTCAATAAACAAGATTGAACAGAGACATTTTTCCTATCACTTTTCTCTTTTCCTTCTAACATGTGACAGATGGACTGACTATATTACATGGCAATTAGGAATTATTCTCACGAAAAAGTCAAAATAGATTTATCTTAATTGTAACAAGAGTTTTTTTTAATGTTGAAATGTTTTCTACTCTAAGTAAAGAGTATGCTTTGGAATCTACAGAGAAAATCTTTTTATAATACAGAGAGTCACTGTACATAACCCCTTGTCATGCTTAATGGTCCTCAGTTCCATGGGCTGTTACTCTCTTTGGTTGATTGGCAGTTATACTGTAATGAAAAGAGATTCATATTTTAGCTACTCACTCTTTATTGCAGCAACTGAGATTGGAGTTTTTTATTTTCCTCGCTTTGATTCTTTAAGATGTGTTTTCCTCAACATAGATCTATTTTTTTCATTTTTAAATGTTTTTCATTTAAATTTCCCTTAGGTACTTCCTGTGAATTTTATGGGCCTCCTTTCTTATTATTGCTATAGCTGTCATTTCTGAAATCAATGAAGCATAGCCTTTTATAGGGCTGACATGTACCAATCTAGTGAGCTAGAAGAAAATCTAGCAGTTTATTTCTCTACAATTTTCTACCAAAATAATGACTCTGTATACAATGTTGTTAAACGAATTTTTTGAAATCCTAAGTACGGTCTTTCTTCTTTAGGTACATTTTTGTCACTTCCCATATACCGTGCTATTATCTTCGCACTGTGGTTTAGTAGAGGAAGCACAGAGTTAGAATCAAAAGCCCTGGATTAAGTTCAGTTTCCGCCACTTACTAATTCTATCAATCACTTAACTTCTTTGTATTCCACATTTTTCAGCTATAAAATGGAAGTGATATTAACTACATCACAAGGATTTAAAAATAAATAGTAAGACCATAAAATTTTAGAGTAATTATGGTTATTGTTTTCTGTCCTGACTGAAGTGCCCCAGGTAGCATGAAGTAGCTAAAGAAGGGAATGGAAAGAGTGTAATTCAAAAGAAATAAAATTTGCCTTCAGAATTAAGCGTAGAACTTTTCTTGATCACATCCTCTCTGCCACATACACACCCCTCACTTACACACTCCGTGGTTTTTATCAGCTCACAGTGTTTTCCAGGTGGTTTGGTTGGGAAGGTTCTTAACCAGGCCTGGGAGGAGTTTCTATACTGAGTTTCTAGAGCGTGGTTGGAGGCTGGTGGTTAAAAAAAAAAAAATCCTAGAAGGAAACAAAATCTAAACGCTCCCTTAGCACTTCAACTATCTGTTCAACCTGTAAATTCTCCCTCCAAAAATCACTGGTACATCCTTTCCTCAAGCCACTTTGTGGATAAGATAGGGTTTCTGAAACGGGGTAAAAAGAGATGGATGGCTATGCAGGTGTACATTTAGGTATATATAGGGTCACTTAGTTTCCTGGGAATAAATGAAGTATTGAAAAGTAAGGAACAGATGGATCTTGTGAAATGGATGAAAGACACAGTCCCAGAGAAACCTCTGGACTTGAGAAGTCAGACAGGACCATGTGTGCAGAAAGGTCTGACCCTTACGGTAACCAGAGAAGGAGGAAAAAAGTAACAGCTCTAGGCCACTAACATGGGAATCTGAAATGGGTCTGACAATGACAGGGTGGCCCTGGTAAGAATAGATACAGGACGGATTTCTATGTAGTGGTTAGTCTCTCCTATTTCACTGTGTTCTTTCCTCTCCTAATTAAAACCTTTGTCCACCAGAGGATACTTCAGTTACCTTCTATTCTCTGTGTTAAAAATCTGTTTGATGTTTTCCCAGAATTAAGAAATTGTTTTGTACTAACTGCAATTAATAACAATGGAAAAGAGCATTCCAGCAAAAGTACAGATGGATTCTGTTTCCCTAAGAGTAAGAAAACTCTATCACGTTAAAGACTCAACTCAGTCACTGCAAACATGGTCCCTCAATTTACCCACCTATGTACAGAAGATAATAATACTCATTTTATAAGGATGTTATGATAGTGAATGGGACTAATGCTTACACAGCACTGAAAATACTGAAGTCTAATTAATTTTATGCATTTTTCCATGATATTTGTGTATGTGTGTGTGTTTTATGAAAAACACCTTGTAAAGAAAAATGAGAATGTCCAGTTGGTTGGACCAAAAGACAGAGATTAAACTACTTCTTTTTTTTTAAGTTATAAGGGAGCATTACTATCATCTATTCTAAGAACTGAAAAGGGTTTTATGTTATTCAGAGACTAATGGAGCTACTCTATTTATTCTTTTATTAAGCCCCACCAATAGCAATAGAGAAAAATTAATTCCTTGACTCAGGAAAAATTTATTGAGCACCCATTAGGCATTATAATGGGCTCTGGAGATTTGATTTTTTAAATAAGAAATGATTCCTATCCTTGATAGAGAGAAGTCTATAAAGAAATTCTCATCTCAAACAATGAAAAAAAGGTACTCATGCATTTCAAAGTTTATTCTGTGGCCTATGCAATAGAGATATAGTTTGCTCATAGAGAAGAATAATTCTGTCCCTCTACCACTATTAGTTTAAAAAACATCACACTTCTAGATCTAAACATTCCTGAAGATAAAACGTTTCAAACTAAAAAAGAAAATTAATGTGATTTTCTAAAAAAAAAAAAAAAAAGAATGTATGTGAAGTACACCAAGAAAGATGATTTAATAGATTATAAGTATTAATGTTGAATTAAATTTCAACTTTAATGCTATTGAAATAAAACCAAAGAATCCTCAGAGAAAAAATTTTGCCACTGATACTGTCATTCATGAAAATGAGCCATTAAAAAGTTGTAGTTTGATAGGCATTGCATTGAATCTGTAGATTGCTTTGGGTAGTATAGTCATTTACACAATGTTGATTCTTCCAATCCAAGAACATGGTATATCTCTCCATCTGTTTGTATCATCTTTAATTTCTTTCATCAGTGTCTTATAGTTTTCTGCATACAGGTCTTTTGTCTCCTTAGGTAGGTTTATTCCTAGGTATTTTATTCTTTTTGTTGCAATGGTAAATGGGAGTGTTTCCTTAATTTCTCTTTCAGATTTTTCATCATTAGTGTATAGGAATGCAAGAGATTTCTGGGCATTAATTTTGTATCCTGCTACTTTACCAAATTCATTGATTAGCTCTAGTAGTTTTCTGGTAGCATCTTTAGGATTCTCTATGTTTAGTATCATGTCATCTACAGTGACAGTTTTACTTCTTCTTTTCCGATTTGGATTCCTTTTATCTATTTCTTCTCTGATTGCTGTGGTTAAAACTTCCAAAACTATGTTGAATAATAGTGGTGAGAGTGGACAACCTTGTCTTGTTCCTGATCTTAGTGGAAATGTTTTCAGTTTTTCACCATTGAGAATGATGTTGGCTGTCGGTTTGTCATATACGGCCTTTATTATGTTGAGGTAAGTTCCCTCTATGCCTATTTTCTGGAGAGTTTTTACATAAATCGGTGTTGAATTTTGTCAAAAGCTTTTCCTGCATCTATTGAGATGATCACATGGTTTTTATACTTCAATTTGTTAACATGGTGTATCACACTGACAGATTTGCGTATACTGAAGAATCCTTGCATTCCTGGGATAATCCCCACTTGATCCCCATGGTGTATGATCCTTTTAATGTGCTCTTGGATTCTGTTTGCTAGTATTTTGTTGAGGATTTTTGCATCTATGTTCATCAGAGATATTGTTCTGTAGTTTGGCATTTTTCACAGAACTGGAACAAAAAATTTCACAATTGGTATGGAAACACAAAAGACCCTGAATAGCCAAAGCAACCTTGAGAAAGAAAAACAGAGCTGCAGGAATCAGGCTCCCTGGCTTCAGACTATACTACAAAGCTACAGTAATCAAACAGTATGGGACTGGCACAAAAACAGAAATATAGATCAATGGAACAGGATAGAAAGCCCAGAGATACATCCATGCACATATGGTCACCTTATCTTTGATAAAGAAGGCAAGAATATACAATGGAGAAAAGACAGCCTCTTCAATAAGTGGTGCTGGGAAAACTGGACAGCTACATGTAAAAGAATGAAATTAGAACACTTCCTAACACCATACACAAAAATAAACTCAAAATGGATTAAAGACCTAAATGTAAGGCCAGACACTATAAAACTCTTAGAGGAAAACATAGGCAAAACACTCTGTGACATAAATCACGGCAAGATCCTTTTTGGCCCACCTCCTAGAGAAATGGAAATAAAAACAAAAATAAACAAATGGGACCTAATGAAACTTAAAAGCGTTTGCACAGCAAAGGAAACCATAAACAAGATGAAAAGACAACCCTCAGAATGGGAGAATATATTTGTAAATGAAGCAAATGACAGAGGATTAATCTCCAAAATATACAGGCAGCTCATGCAGCTCAATATCAAAAAAACAAACAACCCAATCCAAAAATGGGCAGAAGATCTAAATAGACATTTCTCCAAAGAAGATATACAGATTGCCAACAAACACATGAAAGGATGCTCAACATCATTCATCATTAGAGAAATGCAAACCAAAACTACAATGAGGTATCATCTCACACCGGTCAGAATGGCCATCATCAATAAATCTAGAAACAATAAATGCTGGAGAGGGTGTGGAGAAAAGGGAACACTCTTGCACTGTTGGTGGGAATGTAAATTGATACAGCCACTATGGAGAACAGCATGGAGGTTCCTTAAAAAACTAAAAATAGAACTACCATACAACCCAGCAATCCCACTACTGGGCATATATCCTGAGAAAACCATAATTCTAAAAGAGTCATGTACCACAGTGTTCATTGCAGCTCTATTTACAATAGCCAGGACATGGAAGTAACCTAAGTGTCCAACAACAGATGAATGGATAAAGAAGATGTGGCACATATATACAATGGAATATTACTCAGCCATAAAAAGAAACGAAATTGAGTTATTTGTAGTGAGGTGGATGGACCTGGAGTCTATCATACAGAGTGAAGTAAGTCAGAAAGAGGAAAACAAATACCATATGCTAACACATATATATGGAATCTTAAAAAAAGAGGAAAAAAAAGGTTCTGAAGAGCCTAGAGGCAGGACAGGAATAAAGACACAGACGTAGAAAATGGACTTGAGGACACGGGAAGGGGGAAGGGTAAGCTGGGACAAAGTGAGAGAGTAGCACTGAAATATATACACTACTAAATGTAAAAGAGGTTAGCTAGTGGGAAGCATCTGCATCACACGGGGAGATCAGCTCGTGCTTTGTGATCACCTGGAGGGGTGGGATAGAGAGGGTGGGAGGGAGACACAAGCAGGAGGGGATATGGGGATATACGTATACATATAACTGATTCACTTTGTTATACAGCAGAAACTAACACAACATTGTAAAGCAATTATACTTCAACAAAGATGTTTAAAAAAAAAACTGATAAAGAAAAATAGCAGTAGTTCGAGGGCCATCATTGATGTCTAGCAATACCAAATAAATATCAACCACTGTAGGTAATAAAGGTTTTATCTCCCCTAACATGGGTGTCCCAAGCTAAATGTTCACCACTTTTTTTTTTTTTTTTTTTTTGCTGTACGCGGGCCTCTCACTGTTGTGGCCTCTCCCGTTGCGGAGCACAGGCTCCGGACGCACAGGCCCAGCGGCCATAGCTCACGGGCCCAGCCGCTCCGCGGCATGTGGGATCTTCCCGCACCGGGGCACGAACCCGTGTCCCCTGCGTCGGCAGGCAGACTCTCAACCACTGCGCCACCAGGGAAGCCCTGTTCACCACTTTTATGCAGACTCATCTGTCAATGAAATCTTCCCAGGAGAAGATACTGCCATACTATGGAGAGGAACATCCTGCCACATTGCTCACTAATTGGTCCATACCTAGGACCTCTCAGCAGCACACCACAGATGATGCAGTAGATTTTGCTTTAAAATAAAAGACTCACTTCTGGACCTGGGAGTAATTTAGGAAACACATTAGCAACACCCTCACCAATCTCATACTTCACAAACAAAATGATGGAGCTTTTTAATAGAAGGAATAGACCAAAATGAGTCTTCAATTAGACATAAGCCTTCTAAATCACAGACAGTTCTAATCACTTTAAAGCTACTAAATTTGCCCCAATAAGGCAAAATATCATGAAATCACCAGCATCAACAAACATTTCTTCAGTGTCTATGGTGAATAAAAACATAATGCATGATAACAGAGAAATGGAACACAATATCTGACCTCAAAGGGTTTGTAAGATAATTGAGAAAGAGAACACAGACATTTTAAAGTGAAGTGAAATACAAGGTAGCACGAGGAAAACTACAGCACTAGATGAGCATTTAATCTAAAGGGATGGGTGGGGGGAGCAGCATTTAACTAAGGTGCATTATATATCCCTAAGCCAATCACTGACCAGCATGCTCTACATAGTTACATGCTTAATTTGAGTTTTAAGATAATGGACTCTATCCTAAGGAAATAACCCAATATTTAAGCAAAACTTCAGGCACAGAATGTTCTAAAACATTATTCATCACCACTGAATAACTGGAAACAATCTAAACATTTAATAGAGTTTTGATTCAACTACACAGAAAAATTATACACAGCCATTAGAGGAGATATTTCCAAATCATTATGAGAAAATACTAACTCTAGTACACTAGTACACTAACTCAAAAGTACAGAAACTGTATATGCTTTACGATCTCAACTTTGTACCTTAAAAAACTATGAAATATTAAACTAATTATTTACTCTGAAAATTAGTAAATAAAGAAAATCATTAGGCACTTACCCTGTCATTTTAGGAGGAAAATAATTTATGAGGGAAAGTTCTTTTATAGAGAATAATTCCAGCTAATAAATATAGAAAGAATAGAATTAGAAAAATCACCATTTTGAAATCCCCAGTGAAGTAATTAATTCAGGCAAGAATCTCAGTGAATGCTAACACCATTAGGTGAAAAGATAATGAGGGACTGGATACTATGTGAAAGTGCCGAAATTTCACCCCACAGACTACTTGCAGATCACAAAGGGGAAAAACATGCAAGTATGTGACTGCATCACTTTAATTGGGGAATCAGACAGCATGGCTCCTAGTAAGATACTCTGATACTATATGCCTCTTGACATCAACTAATGAGCTACACAGCGTCACCTATGAAACAGTCTTGCCAAAAATGTTAGCTATGGCCTTAGATCTAATTTCCAGTCTGTAGGAAACACAGGGAACAGAGCAAGTCAACTATTACTTGGAAGAAACAATCCCTCAACAAAATGTGAGACATTCTACAAGATTGGTCTCTTCAAAAGGTGATGTCATGAAAAGAAACTAGAGAAACGTAATAAATAACCCAATGGCCACCCTTAACTGTATCCTGGTTTGGAAAACAATCTCGGGGAAACTGAGGACATTTTAAATACAGATTGGGTATCAGATTATATTGGGGAGCTATTACTAATTTTGATGATCATGTTATTTATGTTACATAAGAGAATGTTTTATATTTTGGAAAGTAAAGAAGCATGGCTCACTCTCCTAAGAGACAGAGATAGACAGAGATGGAGAGAGCTACAGAAAAACAGAGCCAGAAGAGACAGAGAAAGGAATTATTTATGGCAAATTCTAATAACCATTGAATCTAGGTGGTAGGTATATGGTCCTTCATGCTAGCCTTTCATTTTTTCTATGTGCTTAAATTTTTTATAATAAAAACTTGAAAAAATTTGTACAGAAAAAAGACTAAAAAGAAATATACCAAAATATTGACAGTAGTTATGTCAGCATAATAATAGGTGATGTCCCTCTCAGTTAAAAAAATATTATTCTGTAACTTCAAAGAAACGCAGCCATTAGGTAGAACTGTGTGTGAAAAAATAAAAAGCCCTAAGTCTATCCATTTAAGGCAGCTGTGATGTGGGCTACTGTTGCTTTGGTTCTGACGTTATATATATATCAGTAGTTTCCAAAAGGAAGTTCAAGGCATATTAAGTCATATTTCAAATAGTATCTTGGCAAAGCAATAGGGAGGGCCACAAAAACAGGCCAACCCAGACACAAACTGCCCACACAGCTCATTAATAAAGGACATTTTTTAAATCTTGAAAAAATTCAATCCAAAACCTCTGGGGAAATTCTTTTCTGCATAGTTATTCAATAATAGAGAAGCCTGGAAAGCAACAAATGGCAAGAACAGCAGTGGAGATATGGGGGAGATCTTGGAATGATAATGGAAAGCAAATCAGAGATTGGTTTCCAATGACGTCAGTGAGAAACAGGTCAGTGCTGATTTGGACTGGGTATCAAGGCAAGACTGCGTTTCCTCACTGCTTGCTGAGACCATCTAGTCCCAGGTAATATTCAAATTGGGAACACAAGAAACCTTCGTCTAGCAAAGCATATAACTAGGAGCCTTCGGGGATTCATTCATCAAAAAAAGAGCAAGAAATGAAATACGCAGAACTTGCCAAGAGACGACAGAGTTAAGAGATAAAGTAACAAAAATATGTAAAAGATATTAATGTTAGGAAGAAAGAGAAAGCATTCAGCCTGGAGCTAAGAATAATGATATGAAATAAAATTAAGAACTGAAAAAAATTGTAGTAAAAATTATTTAAATGATGTCATTGGACCATCTCTTACCACTTGCCTTTAGATTCAACCAAGCAGTTTAATAGTCACATGCTTCTTGTACCAGTGCGTGGCTTAACGCTTTTCCCTTTTAGTCAGAGAGTGGCTTACACCGAGAGTCCGTAAATAATAGTCTAGTACAGTGGTGCCCAATTCTTGCTGCACGTGAGGAACATTGGGAGAATTTTTTAAATTCCAGCATCCAGGCTGCATCCTATACCTGTTAAGCCAAAACATCTACGAGTGGGAACAAAGTGTCAGTATACTTAAAGACTGTCAGGAGACTCCAACGCGCAGCAGGGTTTGGGAAATACTGGTGTGGTATGCAGAAGCAAATGCTGGGAGCTGTACCGATTACAGCGGATTAAAATATTTTAGGCAAAACCTCCCCCGCAAGTGCTAACAGCTCAAATCATATACCGTCTACATAGGAAGAGGCAAGAATTGTGATACTATAGGCAGTAAAGCCTAGAGCTGAGAGAGTCAACCACCAGGAATGGAAGCTAGTGAATTGTCCCACAGGTTCAGCTTGGTAAGAATGTTGTAAGAACTGATTCCAGACTAGGGGAAAATAAATGGGATGTCTTTTTTCACCCCTTTTTATGGATAGAAATCGAGAGTCTATATACTCTGTTACCATTTTAAAACAACTGCTTTAAAATTTTTTCAGCCCTAACTGATGTTGGTTTTATTTCACCCATTTTGAATTGTCTCCATTCCTTTTTTGTTTTCTGATAGAGCGTTTATTAATACTCCTCATGTAACAATTTGGAAGCTTTCTTGAATCACTGTAACTTTTAAAAAATGTATGAAGTAGCCAAGACATGGAAACAACCTAAATGTCCATCGAAAGATGAATGGATAAAGGAGATGTGGTACATATATACAAGGGGATACTACTCAGCCATAAAAAGGAATGAAATAAGGCCATTTGCAGCAACATGGATGCAACTAGAAGATTATCACACTAAGTGAAGTAAGTCAGAAAGAGAAAGAAAAATACCATATGATACCACTTATATGTGGAATCTAAAATATGGCACAAATGAACCTATCTACAAAACAGAAAGAGACTCACAAACGTAGAGAACAGACTTGCAGTTGCCGAGGGGGAGGGGGAGGGATGGACTGGGAGTTTGGGGTTAGTAGATGCAAACTATTACATTTAGAATGGATAAACAACAAGGTCCTACGGTATAGCACAGGGAACTATATCCAATCTCCTGGAATAAACAATAATGGAAAAGAATATTTAAAAAGAATGTATATATGTGTAAAACTGAGTCACTTTGCTGTAAGCAGAAATTAGCACAACACTGTAAATCAACTATACTTCAATTTAAGAATATACATATACATATATATGTATATACATATACATATATATGTATATATACATATGTGTGTATATATGTGTATATACATATACATATATATGTATATATACATATATATGTATATGTATATAGGGTTGGCCAAAAAGTTCATTTGGGTTTTTCTGTAACATTGTCTGGAAAAACCTGAACGAACTTTTTGGCCAACCAAATATATGACGTGATATATAAGTATATGAATTTGGAAGTGACTTGGAAAATGACATGAAGTTTATTTCACTTGTAAAGCATATAATAAATTATATTGTTTATGTGGCTTTTGAAAGCAAACTTGTAATTTATGCTTCCATATTCTGTACAAGAGGTGAAAGATTATCTCCTCTCTCTCAAATATGTCCCTTCATCAAACAAAACAAAACCTGGGTGCACTCTTCTCTGCTCGCATCCCATTGTCCACCAGCCTGTCTCTAACCCCCTCTTCACCCTGGTCCCCATCCCTCAGTGAAAAGGAATTTCCCAGGCCACAGGGGGGAATTTAGCCATCTAATCGGGGATGGAAGTAAGGTCGGTGTTTCCCACAAATGGCCGCGCCCAGACTGCCAAGCCTGATCTATCTTAGGGAATGGAGAACAGGTCCAGATCTTAGATCTTAGGGTTGCTGTTAACTCAAGTGTGTCTGACATGGAGCTGCCATCCCCACTAACAAAACGGGATGGGAATTTCCTTTCCAGAACTGTTTCGCTTTTGTAACCAGTAAGCCAGTAACCCACAGCGCGTCTGATACATTCACCCACGACCCATTCTATGCCTCCTTACATATATCCAAGCATTTAGCCTGCAGCTAAGAATAACGATAGGAAATAAAATTAAGAAGTGAAAACAACTGTAGTAAAAATTATTTAAATGATGTCACTGGACCGTCTCTTACCACTTGCCTGTGGACATCTCTTACCACTTACCACTCATATGTATATCAGCTTTACTGTGCTATAATTCACAGACAATACAATTCAGCCATATAAATTGCACAATTCAATAGTTTTAGTATCTTCATAGGGTTGTACAACTATCACCACAATTTTAGGACACTTTCATCACCCCAAAAAGAAACCCTGAGCCCATAAGCAGTCAGTTCCCATTTCTCCCCAACAGCATCACCACCATTCCCCTGCCCCCAGCCCTAGGCAACCACTAATAAACTTCCTATCTCTGTGGATTTGTCTATTCTGGAAATTTCCTATAAATTGAATCATACAATATTTTGTGTCTGACTTCTTTTGTGTCTGACTTCTTTCACTTGACATGTTTTCAAGGTCCATCCACGTTGTAGCATGTATCAGTACTTCATTCTCTTTTATTGCCAAAAAAATATTCCATTATGTGGATTTACCACATTTTATTCATCCATTCATCAGCTGATAGATATTTAGTTGTTTCTTCATTTGGATATTATGAATAATGCCACTATAAACGTGTATGTACAAGTTTCTGTATGGACATATATTTTCATTTCATTGGGATATATACCTAGGAATGGAATTTCTGGGTCACACAGTAACTCTTATGTATAGTCTTTTGAGAAACTGCCAGACTATTTCCCACAGCAGCTGTAGCATTTTAAATTCCAACCACCAATATATGTGGGTTCCAATTTCTCCACATCCTCACCAATACTTGTTATTGTTTCCCTTTGATTATAGTCATCCAAATGGGTGTGGAGTAGTATCTCATTGTGGTCTTGATTTGCATTTCCCTGATGGCTAATGACGTTGGGCATCTTTTGATGTACTTGCTGGCCATCTGTATATCTTCTCTGGGACAATGTATGTCTTCTTTTATGTGTCCTTTTTTTTTTTTTTTTTTTTTTTGCGGTACACGGGCCTCTCACTGCTGTGGCCTCTCCCGTTGCGGAGCACAGGCTCCGGACGTGCAAGCTCAGCGGCCATGGCTCACGGGCCCAGCCGCTCCGTGGCATGTGGGATCCCCCCGGACCGGGACACGAACCCTTGTCCCCTGCATCGGCAGGCGGACTCTCAACCACTGCGCCACCAGGGAAGACCTACTCTTGATATATATATCAGATACACAATTTGCAAATATTTTCTCCCAGTCTGTGAGTTATCTTTCCACTTCTTGATGGTGTCCACTGAAGCACAAATGTTCTTACGTGCTGGTTTCTTTTTTCTCTCTCTCTTTCTCCTTTTAACCAATCCTATATACTGGTGGTTCTATACAAGGTTTTTAATAAAAACAGAGCCTAGAGTATAGGCTTTTAATAAAGCAGTGATTCTCATTTGTTTTGTTAAATGCTGCGATTCTTAAACAGTATGCAGCATATAGTATACCCTCAATGAATATTTGTTGAATAAATGATTGAATAACATTCACATACACTCAAATTTTTATCTTTCTGAGAGTATGTCCCATCTTATTTAAGCGTGGTCTTCTGAAACCAGGGAAATGACCCCTGGTTCTCAGTCCAGTGAAATATTATAGGAATATCTCAGTCAAACACAAACAGCAGGATCACCTACATCTCTTCCAGTCTTTAATCTTAACTATCTCCCTCCTTTTATAGAGGAGTTGCTAATCAGTGCAGCAAAGGAATAGCTCATCTTAGACCTTTCCCTGCTGCATAAACTACAACCAAGAATGGACTTCAGTGGTCCCTCCTTGCTTGCCTTTCAAGGGACAATTATACACATGGTTGAATTCTCTTATCATTTTAAGTGAGAGTCTTCTAGTTCTACAGAAGCTAATTTTTAGTGTTTCGAAGAAACTGAGTCACTGGGATAAGGGTGTATAGGGCCCTCATCACCACACCATCAGAGGGGCACTTCCATGTCCTTCCTTGGGTGGACACTGAGAATGGATGCCAGTCCATCGAGGATCATGCAGCTACGGCAGGACTGGAGTGACAAAGGCCCAGACAAGCCACCTCAGAACTCATGTTTGCTGGCCTCAGTAATACTTGGGGCTGTAATAGGCATCCGTTTTGTTAAAAACATTAAGTCTCCTTTTGCTTAAGTGAGTGATGATTGGAATCATTCAGTTTGCTTTGGTCAAACTCACTGGAGCAAACACAAGCGATCTGGAGGGAAAAGGAATAACTCCAATACTAAGATACAGACCCTTCACAGCCTGGCTATGAATAGACAGACTCAAGACTATCAACAAAATATTTTTTATGTTATTCTCATTACATCAATGCTGCATGTGGGATCTTAGTTCCCTAACCAGGGATTGATCCCAGGCCCCCTGCAGCAGAAGTGTAGAGCCCTAACCACTGGACCACCAGGGAATTCCCTCATTACTTCACTTTTCTAAATTCATATTCTTCATTGCTATCAATTAACTACAGAAAGAATTTCAGCACCCAACATAGAAGCACCTCAAGACATAAGGTAAATGCTAACAGCCATAAAAGGGGAAATCAACAGTAACACAATCATATTAGGGAACTTTAACATCCCACTTTCACCAATGGACAGATCATCCAAAATGAAAATAAATAAAGAAACACAGGCTTTAAATGATACATTAAACAAGATGAACTTAATTGATATTTATAGGACATTCCATCCAAAAACAGAGAATACACTTTCTTCTCAAGTGCTCATGGAACATTCTCCATGATAGATCATATCTTGAGTCACCAATCAAGCCTTGGTAAATTTAAGAAAATTGAAATCATATCAAGTATCTTTTCCAACCAAAATGCCATGAGACTAGATATCAATTACAGAAAAAAACTGTAAAAAAAACAAACACATGGAGAAGAAACAATACACTACTAAATAACCAAGAGATCACTGAAGAAGTCAAAGAGGAAATCAAAAAATACCTAGAAACAAATGATAATGAAAACATGATGACCCAAAACCTATGGGATGCAGCAAAAGCAGTTCTAAGACGGAAGTCTATAGCAATAAAATCCTACCTCAAGAAACAAGAAAAATCTCAAATACACAACCTAACCTTACACCTAAAGCAATTAGAGAAAGAAGAACAAAAAAACCCCAAAGTTACCAGAAGGAAAGAAATCATAAAAATCAGATCAGAAATAAATGAAAAAGGAATGAAGGACACAATAGCAAAGATCAATAAAAGTAAAAGCTGGTTCTTTGAGAAGATAAACAAAATTGATAAACCATTAGCCAGACTCATCAAGAAAAAAAAGGAAAAGACTCAAATCAACAGAATTAGAAATGAAAAAGGAGAAGTAACAACTGACACTGCAGAAATACAAGGAACATAAGAAATTACTGCAAGCAACTATATGTCAATAAAATGGACAACCAGGAAGAAATGGACAAATTCTTAGAAAAGCACAATCTTCCAAGACTGAACCAGGAAGAAACAGAAAATATAAACAGACCAATCACAAGCACCGAAATTGAAACTGTGATTAAAAATCTTCCAACAAACAAAAGCCCAGGAACAAATGGCTTCACAAGAGAATTCTGTCAAACATTTAGAGAAGAGCTAACACCTATCCTTCTCAAACTCTTCCAAAATATAGCAGAGAGAGGAACTCCCAAACTCATTCGACTAGGCCACCATCATCCTGATACTAAAACGAAAGATGTCACAAAGAAAGAAAACTACAGGCCAATATCACTGATGAACATAGATGCAAAAATCCTCAACAAAATACTAGCAAACAGAATCCAACAGCACATTAAAAGGATTATACACCATGATCAAGTGGGGTTTATCCCAGGAATGTAAGGATTCTTCAATATACACAAATCAATCAATGTGATGCACCATATTAACAAATTGAGGGATAAAAACCATATGTTCATCTCAATAGACGCAGGAAACGCTTTTGACAAATTTCAACACCAATTTATGATAAAAATCCTCCAGAAAGTAGGCATAGAGGGATCTTACCTCAACATAATAAAGGCCATATATAACAAACGCACAACCAACATCATTCTCAATGGTGAAAAATTGAAAATATTTCCACTAAGATCAAGAACAAGACAAGGTTGCCCACTTTCACCACTAACATTCAACATAGTTTTGGAAGTTTTAGCCACGGCAATCAGAGAAGAAAAAGAAATAAAAGGAATACAAATCAGAAAAGAAGAAGTAAAATTGTCACTGTTTGCAGATGACATGATACTAAACATAAAGAATCCTAAAGATGCTACCAGAAAACTACTAGAGCTAATCAATGAATTTGGTAAAGTAGCAGGATACAAAATTAATGCCCAGAAATCTCTTGCATTCCTATACACTAATGATGAAAAACCTGAAAGAGAAATTAAGGAAACACTCCCATTTACCTTTGCAACAAAAAGAATAAAATACCTAGGAATAAACCTCCCTAAGGAGACAAAAGACCTGTATGCAGAAAACTATAAGACACTGATGAAAGAAATTAAAGATGATACAAACACATGGAGAGATATATCAAGTTCTTGGATGGGAAGAATCAACATTGTGAAAATGACTATAATACCCTAATCAATCTACAGATTCAGTGCAATCCCTATCAAACTACCAGTGGCATTTTTCACAGAAAAACAACAAAAAATTTGCACAATTTCTATGGAAACACAAAAGACCCTGAATAGCCAAAACAATCTTAAGAAAGAAAAACGGAGCTGGAGGAGTCAGGCTCCCTGACTTCAGACTATACTACAAAGCTACAGTAATCAAGACAGTACGGGACTGGCACAAAAACAGACATATAGATCAATGGAACAGGATAGAAAGCCCAGAGATACATCCATGCACATATGGTCACCTTATCTTTGATAAAGGAGGCAAGAATATACAATGGAGAAAAGACACCTTCTTCAATAAGTGGTGCTGGGAAAACTGGACAGCTACATGTAAAAGAATGAAATTCTTGTGTATGGTATTACCTAACACCATACACAAAAATAAACTCAAAATGGATTAAAGAGGGCTTCCCTGGTGGCGCAGTGGTTGAGAGTCCTCCTGCCGATGCAGGGGACACGGGTTCCTGCCCCGGTCCGGGAATATCCCACATGCCGCAGAGCGGCTGGGCCCGTGAGCCATGGCCACTGAGCCTGCGCGGCCAGAGCCTGTGCTCCGCAACGGGAGAGGCCACAACAGTGAGAGGCCTGCATACCGCCAAAAAAAAAAAAAAAAAGGATTAAATATCTAAATATAAGGCCAGACACTGTAAAACTCTTAGAGGAAAACATAGGCAAAATACTCTATGACATAAATCACAGCAAGATCCTTTTTGGCCCACCTCCTAGAGAAATGGAAATAAAAACAAAAATAAACAAATGGGACCTAATGAAACTTAAAAGTGTTTGCACAGCAAAGGAAACCATAAACAAGACCAAAAGACAACTCTCAGAATGGGAGAAAATATTTGCAAATGAAGCAACTGACAAAGGATTAATCTCCAAAATATACAGGCAGCTCATGCAGCTCAATATCAAAAAAACAAACAACCCAATCCAAAAATGGGCTGAAGACCTAAATAGACATTTCTCCAAAGAAGATATACAGATTGCCAACAAACACATGAAAGGATGTTCAACATCATTCATCATTAGAGAAATGCAAATCAAAACTACAATGAGATATCACCTCACACCGATCATAATGGCCATCATCAAAAAATCTACAATAAATGCTGGAGAGGGTGTGGAGAAAAGGGAACCCTCTCGCACTGTTGGTGGGAATGTAAATTGATACAGCCACTATGGAGGCTCCTTAAAAAACTAAAAGTAGAACTACCGTACGACCCAGTAACGCCACTACTGGGCATATACCCTGAGAAAACCATAATTCGAAAAGAGTCATGTACCACAATGTTCATTGCAGCTCTACTTACAATAGCCAGGACATGGAAGCAACCTAAGTGTTCATCGACAGATAAATGGATAAAGAAGATGTGGCACATATATACAGTGGACTATTACTCAGCCATAAAAAGAAACGAAATTGAGTTATTTGTAGTGAGGTGGATGGACCTAGAGACTGTCATACAGAGTGAAGTAAGTCAGAAAGAGAAAAACAAATACCATATGCTAACACAAATGTATGGAATCTAAAAAAAAAAGAAAAAAAAGGACTGAAGTACCTAGGGGCAGGACAAGAATAAAGACGCAGATGTAGAGAATGGACTTGAGGACACGGGGAGGGGGAAGGGTAAGCTGGGACGAAGTAAGAGAGTGGTATGGACATATATACACTACCAAATGTAAAATAGATAGCTAGTGGGAAGCAGCCGCATAGCACAGGGAGATCAGCTAGGTGCTTTGTGACCACCTAGAGGGGCGGGACAGGTAGGGTGGGAGGGAGACGCAAGAGGGAGGGGATATGGGGATATATGTATACATATAGCTGATTCACTTTGTTATACAGCAGAAACTAACACAACATTGTAAAGCAATTATACTCCAATAAAGATGTTAAAAAAATAAAAAGAATTTCTATCTTCTCAGCATGGCACCTACGGTTCCCACGATCTGGTCCCACCTTGTCCACCCAGCTTTTCCTCGCCTTTCTTCTCTGCCAACACCCTTCTCTCCGTGAACCATCTCTCAAGTCTTCCAAACATGTCATACTAACTCCAACTCTTTGCATTTGCTTGAACACAATAATGTAATATGTGTCTACATCTTCTCATCTCTTTTTTCTTTTTATTTATTTATTTTTTTGGTGCGTTGGGTCTTTGCTGCTGCACGCAGGCTTTCTCTCTTTTTTTGCGGTGAGCTGGGGCTACTCTTTGTTGCAGTGTGCAGGCTTCTCACTCCAGTGGCTTCTCTCGTTGCGGAGCACAGGCTCTAGGCACACAGGCTTCAGTAGTTGTGGCACCTGGGCTCAGAAGTTGTGGCTCGCGGGCTCTAGAACACATGCTCAGTAGTTGTGGCACATGGGCTTAGTTGCTCCACAGCACGTGGGATCTTCCCGGCCAGGGCGCCAACCCATGCCCCCTCCATTGGCAGGTGGATTCTTAACCACTGAGCAACCAGGGAAGTCCTCTCATTGTATTTTAGAAAAGCAATTCAGTGACAGATGTTGAGTGCTTTCCATTTCTTAGATGTACATTTAACAATTTTCTTTTGGCCCTAGGCTATTAGTTTTATTTTTTATTTCTCATATTAAAATTTATTATTATTATTATTTTGGCCACACCACGTGGCTTGTGGGATCTTAGTTCACCAACCAGTGATTGAACCCAGCCCATCAGTGGAAGCACCAGGAAATTCCCTCAAATTAAAATTTAATGTCAAAAGTTATAGAAACAGGTATTTCCAAAAACAGGAAGAGTAGAGCAGTTGAATATATAGTGCTCAAGTATGCAAGAAATACATATTTTAAAATATCTAAAACAATAGGCAAAATCAACAACACATCAAGTTCTGCCCTACCTATCAGTAAGCTTTTTAAATAGCAAAGAAATATGGGAAAAGAATGATGAGTATTTACTGCTCATATTAGTTTGGTGTGAGCTTTTTCCAATTTAAAGTATCATTAAATTACTGCCTTTCCAAGTAAACCTAAAGAATACTTTAAATTTTTAAAGCATCTTTCATAAGCCACACTGTAGCACAATAAATAGATTTCTCAATAAAAGAACAAAAACCTCACTAACCAGGTGGCTTCTCAACAAATTAAACCTGAAGAATTTATCCAAATTCCTTTTAAAAAGAAAAACAGTTGACAAAAGAAATACAAAGTAGCCTAAACAGATGACCAAAAATATTCATTGTCACTAGTAATAAAGAATTGTCAATTAAAATAAGATACCATTTTTGCCATCCAAACTGGCTCTGGCTTTATTGTGTAATTAGACACACACACACACACAAGATTATCCCACATTCTGTTTTTTCAAAGTACTCACGGCAGCAAGGGTAAAATTAGATGGATACGCTCAAACACTGCTGGTAGATGTAACTTGGTTCAGTCTTACTAGGAAATGATTAAATTATCTATCCCGTGGTCTTACAGTCTTCTAAAATTTAAAGTTTTAATGATTACATAATATTTCATCAAATGCATATATCACCAGTTATTTAATCATTCCCCTATATTAACTATGTAGTTTTTGGAGGGGGGATGGTTCTATTACAAATGATGCAATGAACATTTTTACATAACTTTTGACAACATCTCATTATTTTCTTCAGATAAATTCTTAGAAGAGATAGTACTAGATCAAGAAGTAAAATACTTTTTAAGGTTCTACTTTTAATCAATCCTATATACTTATGGTTCTTTAGGCTAGAAGACAGCCCTTTTAAGGCAGGGATGCTTGTCTGCTTTGTTAAATGCTATACCCCCAGCACCTAGAACTGTACCTGGCACATAGTACACCCTTAATAAACATTTGTAGAATGAATGACTGAATAACATTTGCATACATCCAAATGTTGGCATTTGCCCTTGTAAACTTCTGGGAAGACATCCCACACTGTCTTATTAAGGAAGGCTCGAGGCTCACTAGCATTTGGTCAAGGCATACCAAGTACAGATACGAAATTTGGACAGATGTGCCCAGTCATTCTATTTTCCACTTTAAAAGAGATAGTAGAATTATAGCAACAAGCTGGTGATGGCAGCCTTCAAGACGGCTGCTCCAATCTACTGTCCTTGCTCCCAAATTGATCTATAGACTCAATGCAATTCCAGTGAAAATCCTGGCAAAAGTTTTGCACATTTCACTGTAAAGCTACAGTAATCAAGATAGTGTGGTACTGACTAAAGACAGACATATAGAATGAGAATATAGGCAATAAAGATAAACATAAAGATCAACAATGAAACAGAATACAGTCCAGAAATAGACTCACATATATATGATCAACTGACTTTCATCAAAGATGCCAAGACAATTAAATAGGGAAATGATAACCTTTTCAAAAATGAGCTTGTAAAAACTGAATATCCATATGTAAAAATAAAATGATTCTAAACCCTTACCTCACATCATACACAAAAATTAACTCAAAATGGATCATGGGCCTAAATGTAAAACTAAAGCTATGAAACTTCTAGGAGAAAACATAGGAGAAAATCTTAGTGACCTTGGGTTAGGCAAGTAATTTTTAACAGGATAAACACAAATTCTAAAGAAAAAGATTGATAACTTGAACTTTGTCAAAATTTATAACTTGGGGCTTCCCTGGTGGTGCAGTGGTTGAGAGTCCGCCTGCTGATGCAGGGGACATGGGTTTGTGCCCCGGTCCGGGAGGATCCCACATGCCGCGGAGCGGCTGGGCCCATGAGCCATGGCCGCTGAGGCTGTGCGTCCGGAGCCTGTGCTCCGCAACGGGAGAGGCCACAGCAGTGAGAGGCCCGCGTACTGCAAAACAACAACAACAACAAAAGAAAACCAGAAAGTCCATAAAAGAAGGTACATGAATAGCAAATAAGTAATACATGAAAAGATGTCCAACATTGTTAGTCATTAGGGAAACCAAGAGATACCACTACACAATCCCTAGAATGGCTAAAATTAAATACTGACAGTTTCCCACGATGTGGAGAAACTGAAACTTTCATAGTTTTCTGTTGGAAATGCAAATTGGTTCAGCCACTATAGAAAACAGTTTGGTAGTAAGTTAACACACACTTAGCATATGATCCAGTACGTCCACTCCCAGGTACTTACCTAAGAGAAATGAAAACATAAATCTACACAACGACTTCTTACACTCAAATTTTCATAGAAGCTTTATTCACAACAGCCAAAAACTGGAAACCATCTAAATATCCATCAACTATGAATGGCTAAACAAATTTTGGCATATTGTATGATGGAGTAACACACAGCAACAAAAAGAATAATTAGTGTTACAGGCAATGATTTGCAAAAACATTATGCTAAGTGAAAGTAGCCAGATACAAAAGATTACATTACATGAAATTCTAAAAAAGATAAAACTATAGTGGTAGAAAATAGGTTGGTCATTGCCATGGGCCAAGCAGTAGAGTGTTGGTGGAGACATAGGGGGACTTCCGGGGATGACATAGTTGTTCTATATCTTGATTGTGGTGTCTGTTACATGATTGCATGCATATTTCAAAACTCATTGAATTATCCACTTAAAATAAGTGAATTTTATTGTATGTAAATTATACCTCAATAAAGCTGATTAGAAACCCTTTTGATAATAGCTTCTTTTCATTTTTAAAAACAGGGGCTAAAAGTAGTATTATTTATTTATTATGGCTGCATTGGGTCTTCATTCCTGCGTGCAGGCTTTCTCTAGTTACGGCGAGCGGGAGCTACTCTTAGTTGCAGTGTGCAGGCTTCTCTTGCTGCAGAGCACAGGCTCTAGGTGTGTGGGCTTCAGTAGTTGTGGCAATGCAGGCTCAGTAGTTGTGGCTGTGGGCTCTAGAGCGCAGGCTCAGTAGTTGTGGCGCATGGGCTTAGCTGCTCTGCGGCATGTGGGATCTTCCCAGACCAGGGATTGCACCTATGTCCCCTGCATTGTCAGGCAGATTCTTAACCACTGCGCCACGAGGGAAGTCCCTAAAAGTAATATTTTGATGTGGATGGGGAACTGACTTCAAAAAGATGGGAGATAAAGGGGCAAATACTAAATATCCCTTTCCTTGGGTGGAGATGTGTCAACAACAGGATTTCTTCCCTAAGTGATTTGTACTCAAATCAATCTTATTCAATGCTAAAATAAAGAAGGTGATTGCATAGGAAGCAGAGTTTGTAGATTATCCTTAAATTTCTTTCAGTAGTGCATACCAAATGAATGAAGATGAATTGTTGGATGATTTTATACTGTGTGAATAAGGATAGGTAATGCATTTTAAGAAAAGCAATTCAAACCTACATTAATAATATTGTATAGGCTCAAGATATTTTCCCAGGATACACTGTTACCTGAAATTATTGATAAGTATTGTAGACATGATAATGGTATTATGGTTTAAAAAAATTCTTTATCTTTTAGAGGTAAATACTAAAGATTTTACAATGAAGTAATATGACATCTGGTATTTGCTTTAAAATAATCCAGCGGAGTTAGAAGAAGTAAGAGGTAAGAATAGTTAGGAACATAGAGGAAACAAGATTGGACACATACTGATAATTGTTGAAGCCAAGTGAGTAACTAAGTAAGTACAGGGGATTTACTTTTCTACTTTATTTTGTGTATGTTTGAACGTTTCCATAATAAAGAGGTTTTTTCTTTTTAAGTTTCCTGGGGAAAAATCTTGGCCTGGAGTCGTCCTGAACCATGCTACATGTTCCATAAGGGCGAGAAGAGAAGTTGAAAACACATCCTTCAAGTCAAGGGGATGTGGTATGGCGGAATCACCAAAGGTGCTCATCCATTCTATGCCAAGGGCCTCTCTGGAGGATTTGATGTGCTTGGATGGTCAGTTTAGTGGGTATCACTGGGCAGAGGTGATGCCCAAAGTCTAGTGGATACAGGGTTATGATTCTGAGCTAATTTGGTTCTGTGCTATTTGAACTAGGACCCCAGGCCGAAACTGAGGGTATAAGAGATAGTGTTCAATATGCTGGGGAGAAGTATAGGAAAAGAAAAGGTGAGCTTCCAGGATTCCTGCCAATGAGAAATCATTTGGGGAATATCTATAATCACTGCGAAGGTGAAGTTTCACCACACCATCCCAATAGGCTGCTCTGAATTATAAACCCAACAGAATGCTAGGAACAGACAGAGTATAGAAGATTAAAATTTTCCATTCTATATACTAATTGCAAAAAAAAGTACTATTAGAAATTCAAAAAATCCAGAGAAGGGTAATTAATTATTTTTTTAGATACTCAAGGAAAATGTATGAAAACAAGAGACCAAAAGATGGTAACACTGGAGACTTGAAGGTTGTAAATCCTTAGAGGTATAAATGTTGTAGGGACTTTTCACTAAACCCTAGAATGCTAGAACTAGAAGATGCCACTTAAAGCTTAAAAGATGAGGGCTTCCCTGGTGGCGCAGTGATTGAGAGTCCGCCTGCCGATGCAGGGGACACGGGTTTATGACCCGGTCCGGGAAGATCCCACATGCCGTGGAGCGGCTGGGCCCGTGAGCCATGGCCACTGAGCCTGAGCATCCGGAGCCTGTGCTCCGCAACGGGAGAGGCCACAGCAGTGAGAGGCCCACATACCACAAAAAAAAAAAAAGCTTAAAAGATGTAATTTAATTCCAACAAAAGGAAGTATACTTTATAAGAATGTTTTAGCTAAGAACACAAATAAGCTTATGCACATTTAGCAAATAAAAAAGCATAATTAAAGGAAAGTAGGATATCTGAGAGAAAAATCTTAAACATTTTGAGACCAACACCATGGAAGTCATCTAAGCTTTTTACAATCTACCCATTGGTACTACTTCAGAGGCTGAGTTGGACAAATCTGTGTTGCCAAATACTGCAGTTCTTAGTTTTTTGAGATTTGATTAAAACCCTTGAGTCACTGTCAGAATAGTTGTTGTTCCTTCACATATACAAGGAATCTCCATTTCTAGAGTCAGACATGAGAACTCACGTTGGCCAGAAACGGAATAATGCAGCATTCCACCACCCTGGGCATCATCCTTGAAAACTTACTCTTTCAGTTATTTACTGCTGTGTAACAAACTACCAAAACCCAGTGGCTTAAAACAGCACCTTTTTATTATATTTATGATTTGGGAAGGGCTGGGCTAGGTGATTTTTCTGCTCCATATGGCATCCAGTGGGGTCACGTGTGCTATTCAGCCAGTGGCTGGGCTAGGCTGGACGTTAGTTGCAGCTGCTTCCCTCACTAGCCCAATGTCTTAACAGTGCTGCAGATGGCTGGGTTTACTTGAGCTCCTCTGCCTCACTATATAATCTCAGGACTTCTCCACATGTTTTCTCCAGCAGGGTTGTTAGAGTTCTTACCCGATGGTTGACTTGTGATCAGGACTCCAAGAGACAAAGGAGAACCCTGTCTGACCTCTTGGAGTCTAGCCCCAGAACTGGCAGCATCACTTCTGTTGTGCTCTGTTGATCAAAACAATCCAGGCCAGCCCTGATTCAAGGGGAGGAGAAATGGACTTCTCAATGTAAGAAGTGTCAAACAACTTGAAGCTATCTTTAATCCATCACAGATGCCCTCAGAAAACTCTCAGGAATGGAAAACTACACTTGTCTGCCTTTAAGGAGAACCAGAAAGTAATTTTCCTTGACTAAATGTTAATTCAATAAGAAAGATAAATAGTTCTACATATCTCAATATTTCTGTTTTTAGCCAGACCAACAGAATATTCTCCACCACATATAGAAGTGCCTTGTTCCTCGATTTACCTGTATATGTAGGTGAATGTGTGTAAAATATGTATGCATCATACTATATATGCATTGGTCAAATGACATTGTTAGGAAGGAAGTTGGGATTGTTCTAAATAACATATGATAGAGAATGAATCTTTTTAATTTTCTTAAAGAGTCCTAAAGCTTACCACAAGGAATATGTAATAATAGCAATAATAATTCATGGTTACAAGTGTAAAGATGCATAGGCATCTTTTTTTTTTTTTGCGGTACGCGGGCCTCTCCCTGTTGTGGCCTCTCCCGTTGAGGAGCACAGGCTCCGGACGCGCAGGCTCAGCGGCCATGGCTCGCGGGCCCAGCCGCTCCGCGGCATGTGGGATCTTCCCAGACCAGGGCACGATATAGGCATCTTTTAATACATTGTATCATTTATTCGTTACAAGAAGTCAGCAAGCTGATATTATTAGTTCAAGGTCACATGCTATAACCAGGATTTGAAGCCAGGTTTGCTATAGTTCTAAAGCCTATAGCCACACTACAAATGTAGTAGAGAAATAACAAGTGTTGGCAAAGAAGTGAAGAAACAGGGGCTCTCATACACAGCTGATAGGATTGTTAGTTGTTACAATCATTACAACCAATTTGGAAAACACTTAGTTGAAAACATATATTGCATGACCCAGTCCCACTACTAGTTAAATCCCCTAGAGAAACTCATTCACATGTACATGAGAATACAAATATATTTATAATTCACTGTAAGTAATACCAAAGAAAGAGGAAACAGCACAAATGTCAATCAACAGTAGAACAGATAGCGAAGTGGTAGTGTGTTCATATACTGGGATAACCTGCACTAGTGAAAATGAATATCTGGAACACCATGCATCAACAAGGACGAATCTCAGAAATCCAAAACTGAAGCAAAGGAGTAAGTCACAGATGAATGCCTAAGTATGATTCTATTTATATAAAGCAGAAACCACTGAACAATATGTTCACTAAAATGCATACAGAGGGATAAAACTATGATGAAATAAGGCAATATCACACAAAATTCAGCCAGGAGGGAGAGGAATATGATCTGGTAGAAACACACAGTGGGTACCCGGTACAGAACAAAATTCTATTCCTTGGCCTGGGTGGGAGTTCATTTTGTTATTTTTCTTTTAACTAGAAATGCATCATTTACACAGCTAACCATATCAATGGTCTTCCTAGCATATTTCAGTGCCTGTAGCTAGTCTGCCACACTGCAGTTATCTGTTAACTGCTTTCCCGTCATCCATCCTAGCATGGCCGGGCAGGGTGAAGTAAGCTGATTAATGCTCCTGCCCTCACCCTGAGCAGCTAACACTGAAACCCATTGGGTAGTTGGCTTTAATAAGTGTTTGAAAATCTGTTATACAAAAATTAGGTTATTGCATTTCTAAAGAATGTCTATGAAATAACATTACTATTTTAACTTATTTAGGTGAAATATATGATTCTCCAGTTCTCCTTGGCATATTATTTTTTAAATCAGCATCACAGATCACTATACAGCATAGTGCCCATCATTAATAATACTGTATTGTATATTTTAAAATTTGCTAAAACAGTAGATCTATGTTAAATGTTCTTATTCACACACAATAATAATAATAAAGAAGGTGAGAGGAAACATTTGGACGTGATAGATATGTTTATGGTATAGATTATGGTGATAATTTCACAGGTGTATAAGTATTTCCAAATTCATCAAGTTGTATACTAAGTACATACAGTGTTTTGTGTATCAGTCATACCTTAATTAAGTGGTTTTTAAAAAATCACCACCACATGCTACTATGAGATACATTGCTTTAAAAGCAAAAGCCTCATTAAACCCACACACTTGTGGTCAATTAATCTACCACAAAGGAGGAAAGAATACACAGTGGAGAAAAGACAGTCTCTTCAATAAGTGGTGCTGGGAAAACTGGACAGCTACATGTAAAAGAGTAAAATTAGAACATTCTCTAACAACATATACAAAAATAAATTCGAAATGGATTAAAGACCTAAATGTAAGACCGGATACCATAAAACTCCCAGAGGAAAACATAGGCAAAACACTATTTGACATAAATCGCAGCAATATTCTTTTTGCTGTCTCCTAAAGCAAAGGAAACAAAAACAAAAACAAACAAATGGGACCGAATTAAACTTGAAAGTTTTGCACAGCAAAAGAAACCATTGACGAAATGAAAAGACAACCTACTGACTGGGAGAAAATATTTGCAAATGATATGACCAGTAAGGGGTTAATAGTCAACATATGTAAATAGTTCATATACCCCAAAATCAAAAAAACAACCGATTAAAAAATGGGCAGAAGTGTATATATGTCCATGCCACTCTCTCACTTTGTCACAGCTTACCCTTCTCCCTCCCCATATCCTCAAGTCCATTCTCTAGTAGGTCTGTGACTTTATTCCCGTCTTACCCCTAGGTTCTTCATGACATTTTTTTTTTCTTAGATTCCATATATATGTGTTAGCATATGATATTTGTTTTTCTCTTTCTGACTTACTTCACTCTGTATGACAGACTCCAGGTCCATCCACCTCACTACAAATAACTCAATTTCGTTTCTTTTTATGGCTGAGTAATATTCCATTGTATATATGTGCCACATCTTCTTTATCCATTCATCTGATGATGGACACTTAGGTTGTTTCCATCTCCTGGCTATGGTAAATAGAGCTGCAATGAACATTTTGGTACATGACTCTTTTTGAATTATGGTTTTCTCAGGGTATATGCCCAGTAGGGGGATTGCTGGGAAGCAGCCACATAGCATAGGGAGATCAGCTCGGTGCTTTGTGACCACCTGGATGGGTGGGATAGGGAGGGTGGGAGGGAGGAAGATGCAAGAGGGAGGAGATATGGGAACATATGTATATGTATAACTGATTCACTTTGTCATAAAGCAGAAACTAACACACCATTGTAAAGCAATTATACTCCAATAAAAATGTAAAAAAAAAAATGGGCAGAATAACTGAATAAACATTTTTCCGAAGAGGAAATGCAGATGGCCAACAGGCACATGAAAAGATATTCAACATCACTAATCATCAGGGAAATGCAAATCAAAATCACAATGGGCTATCACCTCACACCTGTCAGAATGGCTATCATCAAAAAGAACACAAATAACAAATGTTGGCGAGGATGTGGAGAAAAGGGAACCCTTGTACACTGTTGGTGGGAATGTAAATTGGTGCAGCCACTGTGGAAAACAGTATGGAGGTTTCTCAAAAAACTAAAAATACAACTACCATATGACCCAGCAATTCCACTCCTGGGTATATATCCCCCAAAAAACAAAAACACTAATTCAAAAAGATACATGTACCCCAATGTTCATAGCAGTGTTATTTACAATTGTCAAGATGTGGAAGCAACCTAAACATCCATCAACATATGAATAGATAAAGAAGATGTGGTATATACATACAATGGGATACTACTCAGCCATTAAAAAGAATGAAATTGTGCCATTTGCAGCAACATGGATGGACTCGGAGGGTATAATGCTAAGTGAAATAAGTCAGACAGAGAAAGACAAAGACTATATGATATCACTTATATGTGGAATCTGAAAAATACAACCAACTAGTAAATATAACAAAAAAGAAAGCAGACTCACAGATACAGAGAACAAACTAGTGGATACCAGTGGGGAGAGGGAAGGGAGAGGGGCAATATAGGGGTAGGGTATTAAGAGGTACAAACTATTATGTATAAAATAAGCTACAAGATATATTGTACAACACAGGGAATATAGCCAATATTTTATAATAACTATAAATGGTGTATAACCTTTAAAAATTGTGAATCACTATATTGTACACCTATGACATATGTTATACATCAACTATACTTCAGTAAAAAATAAATATAAATAAATAAATAAGAGCAAAAGACTCACCATATCTGTGTAGAAAGGGTAACCACAGGCTCCATTATGAGCAAATTTGTCTATATTTGTTGTGTACAAAGGCCAGCAAAAATGTGTTTGTGGCTTGATACTGAAGACAGGTGTAATGAAAAGGGAAGGAAAATTTCCCTGCTCCCATGTGGAAAGAGGAAATCATTAGAAAAGTAAATAGTTCTTTTAAGTAGTACATTCTATTTTGTAATATAGATATCCTAGAGCAAAAGAGAGTAAAGCGTTCTAAAATTATCAAGTTCTCCACCTTCACAAAGAAAGTAAATACGATAATTAGAAAAATCCAAGTGAAGTATATTTGATTTCTACTTGGCATAAATGCAAAGCAGAAAGACTTCTTAGGGTTTTTTCTTCCCTTTCATATAAGTTGATGTCAAAATAATTGAAGAAAAAGAACTTCAAATCATGATCCTTTCTCCCTTCATATCAAAGCCAAGGTTTTACTCCTAGTTATTTTAACAGGTAACATATTAAGTCAAAACAAAGTAAATTAAAATTCATGCACTGGAGGGCACATTTTTATCCGATTAAAATGAGACAGTAAGTTATGCATCAGGTAAGTAAAACCATGCTTTCAGAGCAATTTGAAAGGGAAATACTTTTCTCCAGTTGTGAAACTTCATAACTATTTATTTTTAAAAATTGGTAGTTTGACCTATTCTATTTCTTTTTAATTTTACAAGCAACACACTCCAGAATCATGTGATCTTCTATTATGTATATTTAAAATAACTATCTTCAATGCAAAGAATGAAATCAACATTATATGATGCAAGTTTATGTTTGCTTTTAATAAAATTAATAAGATTCCCTAGTAATGCTCATTGTCATTATGAATATAATACTAGATTCTCTAAATTTTTCCTAGACAAGAGTAAATATAAGTAACATAAAATAAATTCTAGCATTTTTGTGCCTAGCATTGTATATTATCTCTGATCCTTAAAAATCCGTGCAGGTTGTTATTATCCCCATTTTACATATGAAGACACTGAGGCTTAGAGAAGTTGAGCAACTTGCTCAGCACTGCATTCCTGGCAAATGGCCAGATGGGGATTGGAATCTAGATCTTCCACTGCTTCCATGTTATTATGCATACTTATACTATGTCAGTTAACACATGGCCTTTGGATTTTAACAACTTTAATACAGCAGTGCCTGCTAGGGGACAAACAATTTGTTATGTCCCCCAAACACCATCATTTTTTTTAAATGTTCTATTCTAAAAGAATGTTTTTCTGTTATTTAAATTTAATTAGAATGTAGATTCATTCCAAATTATATAGATACTACCCTCACAATATTACAAAGGGTGATGAAGGCAAATGTTGTGGAGTAGCAGGCATTTCCAAATATTATTTTTTACAGTTAACTATAATATTTCAGAAAAGAAATATTCAATAAAGATAATATATCCATTAAGAATCAATGCATAACTTTGAGCCAAACCAATCTTGAGAAAGAACAAAGCTGAAGACATCACATTTCCTGATTTCAAATTATATTCAAAGCTATAGTAATCAAAACAGTATGGTATAAGCATTAAAAACAGACACATGGATCAGTGGAAAAGAATAGAGAGACCAGAAATAAGCCCATCCATATATAGTTGTTAATTACAACAAAGGAGCCAAAAATAGAGAAAGGAAACAGTCTCTTCAATAAATGATGTTGGGAGAACTCAACAGCCACATGCAAAAGGATGAAATTGGATCCCTATCTTCACCATCCACAAAAATCAACTTAGAATGGATTACAACTTGAACATAAGACCTGAAACCATAAAACTTTTAGAAGAAAACATAGAGGTAACCTCCTTGACATCAGTCTTAGCAATGATATTTTGGATTTGACAGCAAAAGCAAAGGCAACAAAAACAAAATAAACATGTAGGACTGCATCAAACTAAAAGGCTCTGCTCAGCAAAGGAGAGCATGAACAAAATGAAAAGGCAACCTATGGACTGGGAGGAAATATTTGCAAACCACATATTTAATAAGGGGTTAATATCCAAAATATACAAGGAACTCATACAACTCAATAGCAGAAAACCAAATAACCCAATTTTAAAATAGACAAAAGACCTGAATAGATATTTTTCCAAAGAAGACATACAAATGGCCAACAAGTACAGGAAAAGGTGTTCAATATCCCTAATTATCATGGAAATACAAGTCAAAACCACAATGAGATATCATCTCACACCTGTTAGGATGGCTATTATCAAAAAGACAAGATATAACAAACACTGTGGAGGTTGTAGAAAAAAGACAACCCTTGTGTACTGTTAGTGGGAATGTAAACTGATACAACCACTGTGGAAAAATGTATGGAGGTTCCTAAAGAAATTGAAAATATAACTACCATATGATCCAGAAATCCCATTTCTGGATATATATCCAAAGAAAATAAACAATTATCTCAAAGAGATATCTGTACTCCCATGTTCACTGCAGCATTATTCACAATAGTCAAGGTATAGAAACCAGAGAGTAGAAAAGTGATTGCCACTGGCTTGGTGGGGGAGGGGGAATAGGGTAGGGAGTAGTTGGTAATAGGGCACAACCTATCATTATAAGTTGAGTAAGGTCCATAAGAGGATTTAACGTATAACATGGTGACTATAGTTCATAGCACTGTATTATATAATCAAAACTTGCTAGAGAGTAGAATTTACATGTTCTCACCAATAAAGGGGGCAAGGAATATGTGAGGTGATGGATGTGTGGATTAACTAGATGGGGGAAATCCTTTCACAACATATACATATATCAAGTCATCATATTGAATACTTTAAATGTCTTAAACAATTTACTTGTCAATTATACTTTAATAAAGCTAAAAAAAGAAAGCATAATTTCAAACTAATCTTTTTTTTTAATAAATTTATTTATTTTATTTTTGGCTGTGTTGGGTCTTCATTGCTGCGTGCAGGCTTTCTCTAGTTGCAGCGAGTGGGGGTTACTCTTCATTGCGGTGCACAGGCTTCCCATTGCAGTGGCTTCTGCTGTTGTGGAGCACGGGCTCTAGACACGCAGGCTTCAGTAGTTGTGGCACATGGGCTCAGCAGTTGTGGCTCACGGGCTCTAGAGTGTAGGCTCAGTAGTTGTGGCACAAGAGCTTAGTTGCTCCACGGCATGTGGGATCTTCCGGACCAGGGCTCGAACACGTGTGCCCTCCATTGGCAGGCGGATTCTTAACCACTGCACCACCAGGGAAGCCCTCAAACTAATCTTAATTGATGAGTTTAAACCACCTGATTCCTATGTAAAAGAGATATCTTTGGAAAATGACATACCTATGTTCTCAAATACATCAGCACACTAATAGTTTGAAATTTGGGGGAAAAAACTGCATTAACAAAACTCACTAAGCTCCAGTGGATAATGAGATTGTGATTCTGTACATACGTACGTACGGCAGTTCTCATAGCAGCAGCTGAAGAAGGAGGAAAAGGAAGAAAAAGAAGAAAAGGAGGAAGAAGGAAATAGAAGAAAGAGGAGAAAAAGTAGGAGGAAGAAGCAAGACGAAGAGATACAGGTGAAAGAAGAAGAGAGAAAGGAAAGAAGAGATGGAAGAAGAGATGGGAGGAGAGGAAGAGGAGGGGAGAGGAGAAAGAGAATCTGCCATGATAGCCTAATTCCAGATCATTATTTGAAATTCTGGGTACTTGAATTACATAGCTCTACAAGATCCTACTTGGGGACAGACAAAAAAATGATAGCCTACCAAGTCACCTCTGTCCCTAAATTTTGACGCTGCTGCCAGAAAGCAGAGACTCTGTACTGTAAATTGGGGACTGCCACATTAAAGAGTATAAAGTCCAAATTACCATGAAGGGAAATAGAACTAATATTTATTGAATGCCTACTGTGTGCTAGACCTTTCATGAGGTGCATTACAAGTATTTTATCATTTCATAACATTAATATTATTATAGCCATTTTACAGATTGGAAAACTGAGACTCAAAGAAGTTAAGTAACATCCCCATGGTTGCATCACAAATAAGTGGTAGTCCAGAATTTAGAGAGTCCCACTGGACTCTTTCTATTCTTATCTCCTACTTCACTGCCCTAGAGGTATGGTGCTTGTTAATGATACATTCTAAATAGCAGCAGCTCAAGGCTCTCTTCCCCCTGCCTCTCCTTGAGAAGAGCTGGATGTGGCCAGAAGCCAGAGTCACTACCATTGAGCTAAGGGATTAGGGGTTGAAGATTTCAGTATGGTTCAAAGACTCTGATGTCAACATGGCTTGCTGCCCCATTGGATTCCTCAACTTTAGACTCCCATTCCTGGCTCTTCACCTGCTTAGACTTAAGTACTGTGTGACTAAAACTATTTGAGGGGAGAGACGGCCATGTGTGCTGTTGTCCATGGTCCTGAACCATTGTTCAGGTTAGGGTTGTTCATCTGGGAAGTAGTGGTTATGGACGTGGGATGGGGCACAAAACCAGGAAGGCCTAGCAGACCCAGATGTGGTCCAAAGAAAAGGAATTACTGAGTAAGTGGCTTAACCAGCACATCCAATACAACTTTCTGCAGTGATGGTAATGTCCCAATTCTGCACTGTTCAATATTGTTGCCATTAGCTACATGTGGCTATTGGGCACTTGAAATGTGGCTAGTAGATGAGTAACTAAATTTTTAATTTTATTTAATTTTAACTAATTTAAATTTAAATAGCCACAAGTGTACCATATTGTAGAGCACAGGTTAGATCATTAGCACTACGCTGTTTCCTGAAAATGCAAACTCCTTGGCACCATGTCAGATATACTAAGTCACAATATCTGGGATGAGTCCAGGGATGTGTACTTTTAACCATGAAATTCCTGTGCTCACTGACATTTGAGACCCACTATCCTGCAGGGCATCTGCACCAGTCTCCTCAAACTTTTCATTTGGGTCCATTGATACCTGCCACTTTCACTTCAGTTCCTAAGTTGGTCTTGACTTAGGAAGTTTAAGAGCCTCAGCCTCACAGTCAGCCCTGCCTGTACAATGGACCCAGTGGTTCAGGATGGTTGCTGACCTCCCTCTGCATCCCAAGATTCCTTAAAGACCAACTTTAAGGGCACTCATGACACACAAACTCTAAGCACCTGCCTCACCCTGCCGTGAGTCACAGTACTCCCAAATTCATATGCTATTTGCCCTCCCTCCCCATGTATTTTTGTCTAGTCCAGAGAAGTAGGCTGGAGTTCTGCCTCTTTATGTCCCCTGCACTGCCCCAATCCCCTCTAGTATAGGGATGGTGCTTTCCTAGTTACCACCAGTCTGTCTCAGATGAATCCTCACCTTTACAATCTCCATCCACAGGCAGGATGTGCGGTGAGCTCTCATGACATTGACGACTATCCTGACCTTCAAGTTGAACTCACTTAGAATAGACCTTCAGGTTCTGATGAATGACTCATTCATCCATAAATTTGATATATCCTTGAACCAATTCTCTTGCAGTGCCAATTCTCTGTAGCTGAGTCCTTTTCTCCAAGCTTCATATACTGATCACATGATCCAGGTTCCAGCATGCTATACCTCTGAGCCCACTTGAGTTAACTAATTTTAATTTAATATTGGAAGTCAGAGATTAAAAGCTAAATAATTATTTTCAGGACTGTAAATTCAATATCTGTTAAAGTTTTCAGGTACTATGTCTTCTCCCCACCTGCCACTACACGTGCATACATACCACACAAAACTTACACTGATACAACACTTTAAAAATAATTTCCCATGCATTGTCACGTTTGACCAAGAGAACGTACAGATTGCTACACTAATAGTCCCACATATATCAAGCCTCCATACTGTGGCAAAGTTCCCACCCTCACTGACCCTGGGCTTGGTCATGTGATTTACTTTGGCCAAAGACATTTAGCAAATGCGACATAAGCAGAGACGTGGTAAGCATTTGCACATTGGGACTTGCCTTCTTGGAATTACTGCCATTGCCATGTAAGACACCTGGACTTGGCTGCTGAAGCAGCCACGTAGAGAACTGAGGCATTCTGTTGACAGTCCCAGATGACTGCCAGATCAGGGTGAGGCCAATCCTGGATCCACCAGGTAAACCCCAGATCACTGTAGCTGCATGAGTGACTCCAGAAAAGACCAACAGAAGAACTGCCCAGCAGAACTGAGCCCAAAGTGTGAGCAAATAAATTATTGTGTTTTAGGCCACCAAGCTTTGAGATAGCTTTTTCCTTAGCGACAGATAACTGATACACAGAATGACCCTAGGAGATATTGTTTTTGTTCCTATTTTATAAGTTAGGAATATGAGCTTTAGAGACATTAGGTAATTTATCGAAGGTCTTGGAGCTAGAAAGCAGCAGAAGAGGGTCTAGAACTTCAGTCTGTCCCCAAGTTCAGCACCTCTGCCCTACTCTAAACTGCATCTACACAACCTCCATTCAACTAGTAAAGCATCATTGATGACCCTAGTCCTCCCCAGACCCCATTTGCTGACCTAGTTACCGACATCCAGCAGCCCTTTATTGAGGATAAGAGTCATCCCACCTCCCGCTCGGCCTGCTGGTGACCTCACCTCATTACTTTCATTATGCAAAAACTAAGGCCAGGAATTATTTTAAGGGAACCACTTGAATACAGCTAATGGAAACAGTAAAAGTTGAGGTTACTTTACTTGCAAAATGCATATTCTGGCCTGCAGTCCTGACTTAGGTCATCATAATGGAGAAAAAAGAAAAACTTATTTGGTCTGGAGGAAAATGACAACTATCTGAGGATTAAAGAAATCCATTAGTGAAAAACAGATTTTGGAATCGAAGGTCTTATTCACAGAGAACATTATAGTTAAATTAATTCTTTAATGCAAAACAGAAGAATGAAATGAAGTTAAATGACAAAACTGTGAAAACAGGCCACAAAGCTGAACACAACTTTAAAATGGAAATCTTGGGGTAAATAAGCGTCTGACAGAAGTATTATGAAAAATCTCACCTTTTGGGAAGTTGTACATGAATTACCGAAAGAGTAAAAAGATATGAACAGTTTCATCTTTCATTTCTTCCCCAGATTCTTGAATAACATCATCATCCCCGTTGGGCTAATTCATGGATTTAGTTCCAGCTGAAGCAAATGATTTGAAAGCAGCCCCTGCTTCTCAGCTGGAGATGTGTTTACTCGGCTATTAACAAAAGGCATGTTAACTGGTCTTCCAAGTTTGGGGCTTGGGAGCCCAAAACTTAATTTTAAAATTAAAATTTTCACATCTGAATGTAAAACAGTTAGAAAGCAGGTGACATAAATTAAGTGAACTGATCTCCAAGTCAGTTGGAGAATAACTCTTAGTGTGATGATGTGAGGTCATTATGAAAGCTGGTTCAAACGACGGCGTAGATAAAACATGTGAATTCATAAACAAGCTTCCTCTGACCCATTAATTTCCCTGCAGTCCTCTGTCCACACAATGGAGTGCACAATCACACAGGTGTGTCAAGCAGCGCTGCCTAGCCTGGCCCCGTGTCTGTTCCAGTAGAACTTGTGGGCCCACGTAATTTCACTCAGGAAAGGGAAGCAGCGTGGGCTGCTGGGGAAGCGCCACTGCCTTTAAGCCACAGTTTAACCGCTCTGTGGCTCGTGGTTGTCGTCGGTAAAAGGTGAGTAGAAAGACTCATCCTTCCTACTTCACAGAGTTGCAAGCATAAAAAAATGTAAACATACTTTGGAAAAGTTAAAAATGCTGAGCAAAGCCAAAGTGCTTTGTATCTGGTGAAGAGTATGAAAAGGGGAAACCACGAGGCTGCAGGTGACGTCTCACATAAAAGCAGAGGCTTTTTAAAACACAAGAAATCTAACAGGGAGCAGAAATAAAGGTCTGCCACCTAAAAAAAAAAAAAATGATCACGGTTATTCTGGAGTCCTCACATAAGAAAATAGTATTTTGAAATATTGTCACGTTAAACTTAAGCTACCCTTGTGTGACTTCAAACTATGCAATTCGCATTTAGCCCATGCTTAATTATATCCTAGAAGAATTCCTCTAATTCTCATTCATGACAATAATCCTGCAAAATTTAATAAAGACCCACTTACAAAGACGTATACACAAGGTTAATAATAACAAATCAATCATTTCTCTTTCTTTCACCTACATTCTGAAAAATGATTTTCTTTCTTCCGCATAGCACAAGGTTTCCAAATCCCGTTTACATACAGACACACATTTTTCCATACCATTTTATTATCTCCATACATAACTTCGCATGCACTAATACTGAAATAAAAGAATGCTCTGTGTTCAAACTAGTCTATTTCATCCAATTAAATAGATGTTTTTTGATTGTATTACATCTAGTACTTTTCTTGTACCTACACCACATGTATTTGACACTGGTTTTGGCATTTGGGGAGGAACACACTTATGAATAAGATTCTCTGCATCTGAGAAGTTTCCATTCGAACCAAAAAAGAAAAAAATGATAACACAAGGCAGAATAGAAGAGCTTTAAGAGATGTTTAAAAGGCTGTGGGCAGCAAAAAAAGAGATCACATCTTGTCTTGTCAGGGTGAGGTTTCAAGAGGTTGCTTTCTAAAAAAGAAACCTCAAAGTAGAAATAGAGATAGAAAACACAAGATGCACTCTTTGCCAAAAAAAACCTCAAAGTAGAAACAGAGATAGAAAGCACAAGATGCACTCTTTGTCTGCAGAAATAATCAAGGCCTAGGTGGGAGAAGAAGGAAGGACAAGTTGAAAGGCTTTGAGGTGGCAAAGCAAAGAGCCTGGTCAGGATCCAGTGGTGGTGGAATCTGGTGGAGTTCAGGGTACAAGTCTCTACAAGGAGAGGAGAGGAAAAATGAACCAAATTAGCTCCGCTTATTTTGAAGAACCTTCATTGCCAGGCCAGCATTCAGGGTATGAGAGAATCTTTTTTTTTTTTTTTTTGTGGTACGCGGGCCTCTCACTGCTGTGGCCTCTCCCGTTGCGGAGCACAGGCTACGGACGCGCAGGCTCAGCGGCCATGGCTCACGGGCCCAGCCGCTCCGCGGCATGTGGGATCTTCCCGGACCGGGGCACGAACCCGTGTGCCCTGCAGCGGCAGGCGGACTCTCAACCACTGCACCACCAGGGAAGCCCGAGAGAATCTTTGAGAGTGGAAGTCAGGAAAATATGATATTTCACCCCCACAAAACCCCAGCTCTTTCTATTACACAATCATTACATAAATAATGTATTAAATGATAAAATTAAATGTACATGTTTGCATTAAAATCCTGATCAAATACTGCTTGACTGTTTTATTTATGTATTTACAATATTAATGCTGGCTATACTTTTATTAGCTTTCTATGAAAAGTACTGTCATACATTTTACCTTGTGATAGTCAAATGCTATCCAGTTATTCAGTATTAAGAAAGGTTTCCCCAATATACAGTTGACTCTTGAACAATGCAGATGTTAGGGCACCACCTGTCCCCCTCCCTGGCCCCCACAGTGGAAAATCCTCATACAACTTAGAGTCAGCTCCTTCATATCTGCAGTTTTTCATCCACATATTCAAACAACCTGGATGGTTCAGTACTGTAGCAGTTACTATTGAAAAAACTCCCTATATAAATGGACCTGCCCAGTTCAAACTCTTGTTGTTCAAGGGCCAACTATAATTTCAAGTTGATATCTAGATTTCTATTTCCAACAATTTGGTTAACAAAGTACCCTGCTTGGCCCTCTTGCAGAAAACATAATACTGCAAAAATACAATAAAAAAATTTTAATACATCAATTATCTAGCTATTTAGTAAGGAGAACTCAGTGAAAGTAGGAAGCCAGAGAGGTAATCAATGATTTTTTTTTCTTTTTTTTGCCTTGGGGAGCATTTGCTAAAATGAATGAGCTTGCTTTTTTGGTTTTCTCAGTCCCATAAAGCCACAGAACAGAGGTCACAAAGCCCACGATTCACCCAACATAGGAGGTTTAATTGGAGAGCCCACTTCATAAAGCTGAGACTGCAAAGGGCCACAGCACCAGTTTAAGAGGGAACTAGAAAAAGAAGGAATTGAAAGCAAAATTATTTACCTAGAAATTTAGTCTTGGAGAGGGCAGGACACTTCCCCCCAAATTTTTAACCACAAGCCAGTCATGCCAAAGTCATACTACCGGGGCAGGGGCACAGGGGGGGGAGTTCCCATAAATCACAAGCTAAGAAGTCAGTTTAAAGTTGTCCTGGGCTGGTAGTTCCTCCAGGTTCCTGACAGAAACAAATTCAAATCCTCTCTGGAGTCTGCTTTATCAGTTTCAAAGAATTCATGCAAAAGAAAAAATGAAATATGAAGTCACAGTAAAAAAAAAAAAGACACAAAACATAACAGGACAAAAACAGTACCATGAAGCCCAAGCCCAAGCCATCAGAACAGACCTGAAAAAAATGTCTAAAAGGCTTTCTGTCTAAATAAATTAAAGAATGGTTTAAAATTATGAGGGAAAAAAAGCCACTGTAGAAATGATGAAGCATATTAATACATATATTATATATATATATACATATATATATGTAGTACTCATTTTGGCAGCACATATGCTAAAACAAATATAACTCCTGGAACAAAAAAAATTAAAGCCTAACAGACAGACTAGAAAAAGCTTAAGTGTGAAATGGGAAAATAGATCAAATAAATCATCCCAAAGGCAGCATAGAGAGCTCGTGATAGAAATCACAAAAGAGAGACTAAGAGATATGTGACATCAGAGCTCTAAAAGGACAACAGAGAAAAAAATAGGAAAAAAGAACATTTGGATTGATGATTAAAAATTTTTCAGAAGTGATAGGACACCTCTCCACAAGTTGAAGAAGCCTAATGAATCCCAAGCTTGATAATAAAAAGGAACCTATGCCTGGATACATCCTGGAGAAAGCACAGAATAACAAGGACAAGAAAAGTCTCTTAAAAGCAGCCAGAGAGAAAAGACAGCTACCTTCAGATAAAGCACAAAGACAGACACAGTGAAAATCAAAAGACCATGGAACAATATTTTCAAAGGGCTGAGAAAAAAATAGCTGACACTCTAGAACTGTAAACTCAAAATGTCTTTTAAAAAAGGGACAAAGGAAGATATTTTCAAACACAAATAGCCTGACAGACTGCTACCAACAGACACTCGATAAGGGAAATTCTAAAAGGTATATATTTTATGCAGAAGGAAATTGATCCCAGATGGAAGATCCAAGATGCAAAAAGAAATCATCAAGAAAGAAAGTAGTAAATATGTGGACAAAACTAAATAAACATTGATTTTATAAATAATAATAATATTGTCTTATGGAGTTAAAAGAAAACAAAATAAACCTAAAATGGATGCCAAGATTAATACATTTCAGGACTGTCATGATTAAATGTTTTACAATAACTGTATTACTAGAGAAGAGGGCGATGATATGATTAACTTTAGGATTTGATAAGCCAAATATGTATATTAAAATATCTAGGATAACAAGTAAAAGAATAGAAACAAAGCATATAATAAAGAAGAAAATGGAATGAGAAAAAAACTCAATTCAAAAGAATGCAAGAAAAAAAAGAGAAAAATGACATTAAAAAGGTAGGACAAATAGAAAATCCATGATAAGATGTAGAAATATATCCAAGTATATCAATAACTACTATCAGTAATAAATGTAAATAGATAAGTATCTAGTGGAAGAAATATGTTTTCCAACTGTATAAAACAATAAACAAAATCCACTTAAAGACTGTTTAAGAAAACACATCTAAAATACAAAAGTATCTACAAAAGAAATGGCCTCCACCCTTCATAAATATCAAGAACATGAAAGAAAGACTGAGAAAATGTTTCTGGTCAAAGAGACTAAAGAAATATGACAAGTAAATACAATGTGTGGTCCTGAATTGGACCCTGGACCAGAAATTGTTTTTCTCCTTTGCTGTATAGAATATTAGTGAGACAGATGGTGAGATTTGAATAAAGTACACAGAGTAGACAACAGTACTGGATCACTGTTGATTACCTGATAATGCCTCTACCGTGAAAAGCACATGTCCTGTCTAGTCTGCTAATCCAAGAAGGGTGAGGGGCATGCAGAGCACAGTTGTCTCAACCCAATCACAGTCCTCAGAAAATATGAGCTGCCCCCACTGCCACAGCATCAAACAAAGCCATGCGGCCTAGATCACCCAAAACCCAGATGACCCAAGATGCCTGGGAATAAATGTTTATTGTTGGATGCCATCGAGATTTGGGGGTGTTTGTCTTGCTGCAATGGGTAACTTATACAGTAACACAATGAGATTATTCTAGGAAGAAAGGTTATTTTAACATTAGGAAAATCAACCGGCATAATTGACTATATGCTCAGTAAGCATATAAAAAAAAGCATTTGATAAAATTTAACATCCATTCATGACTGTTAAAAAAATTAGCAATAGAAAAGTTTGCTCTGATGGATATTGACCTATTATTAAGCTATAGCAAATAAGATTGTTTGGTTTTTGTACAGAAACAGTGAAATAGAACAAATGAGAGCGTCCAGAAAAGGATACACCCATATATAAATAGTTAAGAGAGGTAGGAAAGGAAATTTGGCATAGGAAAATGGGCAAATCAAGTATTTTCAACAAATGGTGTTGAAACAACTGGGCCTCCATATGCAATAAAGTGAACTTTGATCTAAACTTCACATCTTATGCAAAAAAAGAGAGAGAGCGAGACAGAGAGAGCATGGCAGATCAATTAGGAAAAGACAAGTGTGTTTTCAATAAACGGTCCTGGGACAGTTAGCTATTCAAATGAAAAAATTAAATTGTATCCCTATATCGCATTATATGTAAGGATCAATTCCAGATGGACTAAAAATCTAAACACAATGAGAAAAAGACATAAAACCTTAAAAAATAATAAAGGCAAATATATTTATGACTTCAAGGTATACTCAGAGAAGTATTTCTTAAATAAGACATAAAAACATAACTGTAATAATAAAGATTGATAAGTTATACTACATTAAATAAGAATGTGTCCAAAAACAACAATGAAAAGACAAGCCACAGAGTAGGAAAAATATTTACAACATGTATGTATAATCAGCAAAGGACTAATGTCCAGAATATACAATATACAAAGAACTATAGTTAACACAAAGAATAGTGAGGTTAAGAAAGAAATTCCCACTAACAATGCAGAGAATACAAATAGCTTTTGTTCTTATTTTAAAACTGTAGACTTGTTGAGCTCAGGGATCCTCAGAGATCATCATCCCAACTACTGAATCTCCTATTTCTCAGGTGGTCACCAAGACCCAGGGAGCAGAGGGCTGGCTGGGTAGCATGTCCCGTGTCCATGCTGCTTCCTCTTCTGAATCTCGGCACTCCCAAGACCGGTTCAGTGTCGAAACTTAGGTGTGGTCTCATCTCTGTAGCAGTCTTTTTTTCCAATCAACAATTCTTCACTTCAAGAATAAGAGAGCATGCTCAATGACGAGAGAGTCTGGTTGATGGCAGCAGCCACCTAGAATATTTTTCAATATCTAGCCATGTAAAGCCAAAGAAACATCCACAGAATTTCAGCTGCTGGAGTTTGTCCTGAACTCTATTTATGTTCTCCAAAGACCAGCTTATTTTGTGCCGCATTATATTTCTCTCCTCTTTGTGGGCCAGATTCAATTTGTCACTACTTAGATATTGAACACTTTTTGCAAATTAAAGAGAAAGTCACCTCAGGCAACTCTCAAATACAGGCTTAGTGGAGACTTGATGATACTGCAAATCATTAAAGAGCTTAGGTTCTGTTCCACTGCCCTCACTGATCAAATAGAGGGCACTGCTTTGAAGCCAGCAAGGACCCCTGGGACTGATTTAATGCCTTTGCCTTCAGCTTCTCAAGTTTATCATGTTACTAATGTTTGAGCTTCTGGATTCTGCTGGCTAGTTTAATCATTTTGAAGTACAATAATACTATTAATGCTGTTAGAAATGATTTATCCTTCTTTGCATTAACTGTTTCCTCTGCTTGATTCATTCATTTTATCCACAATTTTGTAACTTCAAGTTTTCTTCTCATAATCCTTCTCTTTCTGGTCATTCAAAGTAAAGATTATACTGTCCTCTTTCTGTTAGGATAATCTGTTGCTATGGAAATAGAGTTCCCAAACAGGGATTAAATGATCCAGGAGTACTAAAGAAAGAAAAAAGGGATTTTTCTAAGAAAAAATTTGTGTTCAAATACAATCCCTTTAAACTAAGCTGTCCTAAAAACATTATACAATTATTAATTAAGCACTATATATCCAGCAAGGTGCTAGGTCCTAAGCAATAAAGAAAAAGAAAGTCCATAAAATTGTGTTCCAGCTGAGGAAACAGGACACATGTATAAGCAATGTAAGACTGTTTATAATTCAGAGGTAAAAAAATACATTTGGGATCATAAAAGCAATAAAAAAAAATCACAGTAGACTAACAAATAAAGGTAGATGGGCTTGATGTGAATGAGCCACTAGTGCAAGGCTTTGAGGCCAAAATCAGTCATTTTCAAAAATTTATTTATTTGGCTACGTTGGGTCTTCATTGCTGCACATGGGCTTTCTCTAGTTGCAGAGAGCGGGGGCTACTCTTCATTGCACTGCGCAGGCTTTTCATTGCAGTGGCTTCTCTTGTTGCAGAGCACCGGCTCCAGGCACGTGGGCTTTGGCGGTTGTGGTTCGCAGGCTCTAGAACGCAGGCTCAGTAGTTGTGGCACACGGGATTTGTTGCTCTGCGGCATGCGGGACCTTCCCGGACCAGGGCTCGAACCCATGTCCTCTGCATTGGCAGGCAGATTCTTAACCATTGCACCACTAGGGAAGTCCCCAAAATCAGGAATTTTAATTTCATCATTAGAAGTTAGGTTTGGAAAGAAAGTGTAATGTGATCAGCTTGCTGCCCAGGGAAGATGACTTCATTTGTTCATTTGGTGAACATTTTTTGAAGGTCTAATTGGCATTGGGTCCTGGGCTAAGCAAGAGGGCATGGGACAATAGAAAATACTGAAACAATGTGTCTTGGATCAGGTTCCCTAGAAGCGGAGTTTGGGTGCACGTGATTTATTAAGGGAGTTCCTTTAGAGAGAGAGAGAATAAGAGAAACAGAGTAAGGCTGGAGAAGGAATTAAGATGTGGTGTTAGCAAGGGACTGGCTTCAGCTTGATCCCTTGGAGAGCTCTGGAGCATGACCATTTCCCACAGAATTGGTCTCACCTTGAGGCAGTGAGAAAGCCTTTTGTATGCCCCAACCAGGCAAGGGCTGGAGGCTGCCCCCAGGAAAAGTGGGTAGGTAGTTTACCAAATGAGTTAGCTCTCTTTGAGCAAAGGGCAATTCTCCAGACAAGGGAGCAGGAGTGAGCTGTTAGTAGCCAATGATTATGGCAGCTGTGGGATGGATGCCCTTGCCTGTTAATAGGGATCTCAGAGGGACACCAGCAGTGTAAACAATGTTTTCAAATCATTAAGAGAAATTTATTTTGAACCTAGAACCCTATACCTGGCCCTCTAGCCTCTCTATGAAAGAATTACTTGAGAGCAATATTGGAGCAGCAAGATAAATGAGTTCAAGAAAGAGAAATGCATGGTATACAAGAAAAAATACAAACAAAGGAATACATAAAATGTCAAGTTAATTCTAATAATCTTAATGCAGAAATCAAAAAAAAATCTGGAAGTAGAATTCCAGATGATTATCGTGAGGCAGATAGTGGTGTAGGATGAGGAACAGAAAAATCAAAGTATCCTAAGGTGAGTAGCAGTGTATCTGGAGAGGAAGAAATAAACACAAATTAACTCTGGGCCTGTGTTCTCCAGCATAGTTGTTATGGGCTGATTTGTGTCCCCGCAAAATTCATAAATTAAAGCCCTAACCCTCAGTAGCTCAGAATGTGACTGTATTTGGAGATAGGGCCTTTAAAGAGACAAGTAAGTTTAAATGACATTGTTAGGGTGAATCCTAATCTAATCTGACTGGTGGCGTTGTAAGAAGAGGAAGTGTGGATACACAAGTGACACCAGGGATGTGTGCACACAGTGGCAAGGCCCTGTGAGGACACGGCAAGAAGACAACCATCTACAAGTCAAGGAGAGAGACCTCAGGAGAAACCAAACCTGGCAACACCTTGATCTTGGACTTCCAGGCTCCAGAACTGTGAGATAATACATTTCTGTCATTTAAGCCACCTATGCTGTGGTATTCTGTTATGGCAGCCTGAGCAAACTAATATGATGGTACTTGCTGGCTACATATGGCTATTTAAATTTACATTCATTAAAATTAAATAAGTTGGGCTTCCCTGGTGGTGCAGTGGTTGAGAGTCCGCCTGCCGATGCAGGGGACACGGGTTCGTGCCCCGGTCTGGGAAGATCCCACATGCCGCGGAGCGGCTGGGCCCGTGAGCCATGGCCGCTGAGCCCGCATGTCCGGAGCCTGTGCTCCGCAACAGGAGAGGCCACAAGAGTGAGAGGCCCGCATACCGAAAAAAAAAAAATTAAATAAGTTAAAACTTCAGTTCCTCAGTCACACTAGCCACATTTCAAGTAATCAATAGCCCATGTAGCTAGTGGTTACCCTACTAGCCAGTGTTAGAGATATAAGACATTTCCTTCATCACAGAATTTTTTATTGCACAGTACTGCTCTAGAGGTTGAAGTCAAATTTTAAGTTTAAATATAGGGGATAAAAACTTAAAGGATGGGCTTCACTGGTGGCGCAGTGGTTAAGAGTCCGCCTGCCAATGCACGGGACACGGGTTCAAGCCCTAGTCCAGGAAGATCCCACATGCCGCGGAGCAACTAAGCCCGTGCGCCACAAGTACTGAGCCTGCGCTCTAGAGCCCATGCTGCACAACAAGAGAAGCCACCACAACTAGAGGAAGCCCACACGCAGCAACGAAGACCCAACGCAGCCAAAATAAATAAAATAAATGAATAAATTTCTAAAAATAAAAACTTAAAGGATAATGATTAGAAAGAGAGAAATAAAAATTAAATGACGAAAACATAATAAATCTAACAAAAGACCCAAAAGGATGAAACACCAATAAAATAAAGTAGTGGGAATATAACCGACCATATCAATAATCATAATAAGCATAAATATATTAAATTCCACCTTTAAAAGACAAATTGCACTTTGGGTAGAGAAGGAAGAGAGGGAGGGAGGAAAGGAGGAAGGGAAGAAATTATGAAGTAAAATTAAAAATAGAGGTATGGAAAATATACAATTGGTAACAAAAAGAAAATGTAGCAATATTAATTTTAAACAAAATAGGATTCAAGTCCAAAAGACAGTAGCTGGAACAAAAAAGAATATTTTATATTAAAAAACGGTGCAATCAATCACAAAGATTGATAACTCTTCGAAATGTAAGGTAAAACTGTCAAATCCATGAATGGCTACATTCAGAGTGGAAACTTCATACTCACAGAAGGAAAATATACTCTTGGATCAGTAACAAGATTTGACATATATTAGATCACAGGTAAAATTTCAATAAATTCCGGAAGTCAGAAGTCTTACAAGCCATAAAACTGACCACATCACAATAAAAAGAGAAATTAGTGAAAAGAGGGAACCAAAATATTTATCAACTGGGACATATTTTGAACATGCTTCTAAATAGTTCCTGGAATAAAGAGGAACTCAAAATGTTTTTTAGAAACACTATTTATTTATGTTATTTAGGAACATTACTTAGGAAACACTATTTAGAAAGGAACGACAATGAAAGCATGTATTCAGTCAAGATTCTGAGTTGGCCTATGCTAATACATATATATGGAATCTTAACCAAAAAAAATGGTTCTGATGAACCTAGGGGCAGGACAGGAATAAAACCGCAGATGTAGAGAATGGACTTGAGGACACGGGGAGGGGGAAGGGTAAGCTGGGACGAAGTGAGAGAGTGATACTAACATATATACACTACCAAATGTAAAACAGATAGCTAGTGGGAAGCAGCTGGGTAACACAGGGAGATCAGCTCGGTGCTTTGTGACCCCCTAGAGGGGTGGGATAGGGAGTATGGGAGGGAGGCTCAAGAGGGAGGGGATATGGGGATACATGTATACGTATAGCTGATTCACTTCGTTATACAGCAGAAACTAACACACCATTGTAAAGCAATTATACTCCAATAAAGATGGTAAAAAAATTTTTAATTAAAAATAAATAAAAAGCAAAAATTTTTAAAAAGATTCTGAGCTGGAAGCAATAGAAACCAACTCTGGCTGACTTCAGCAGAAAATGAATTTATTAACAGGACATTGATTAGCCCACAGAATCACTGGCTTGGCAGCAGAACTAGACTCAGGGCTATACAGTTAGAACAATGCCCACCACAGTGCCACTGAAGCAATCTGGAGAGGACAATGCTCCTGCCACCACCAGGTGCCAGCAGCTGCTTCTTGCACCACTGAATCTGACAGCCATGGATGCTGAGACTGCCCTGGTGGTCCTGCCCCAAGAACTTGGTCTTGCTGCCAGTGCTACTGCTGTCACTTCTGTGCACTGCTAACTCTCACTTCAAAACCAGGATAGCATACCTATGCTTGGAGCCTAGATCATGTGCCTGTGTTCATGCTGCAAGACAGAACAACATTTTCAGCTTTCATAGAAAAGGCAGGCTTTGCCTCCCACTAAGACTTATCAACTCAAGAACAAAATAAGCCCAAAGAAAGTAGTAGAAAGCAATTAACTAAAACAAATAGAAAAATTAACAAAATGGAAAACAAAAATCAGATAGACTTGATTTTTTAAAAGATAGACAAGCTTTTATCATACTTGATTAAGGAGTGAGAAAAAAGAAACACAGACACCTTTTAGGCTAAGAAAAGGAACATGACTATAGATAGAATTCTTATTTTTAAAATAATATTACATACAGGTTATTATCAATAAATCTGAAAACTTAGAATAAATGGATATTTTCAAAGAAAACATGAAATAATTGACTCAAGAGAAGACACAAAACACGAGATCAATAACCACTGGAGAAAACAGAAATGTAATTTTAAAAATCTATCCCTGAAAAGGCATCAAGAAGGTCCAGATGGCTTTACTAGCAAGTTCTAGAAAAATTTTGGGGGAAAAAAATGTGATTTCCGTTTTAGACAAACAACGCCAGATCGAGTATAGAGAAGGTGAAAAGTTTTCCCACTTCATTTTACAAATTAAATATAACCATGTTACCAAAACTGGACAAAAATTGCATGCTGAATAAGACAGTTACTGACAATATGATTCAAAACTGCAGATCCAAAAATCCTAAACCAAGTATTAGTAAATCAAACACAGCAGTATATTAAATATATATATGTAATGACCAAATAAGGCTTATGGCAGGAATGCTAGGATGATTCAACATTAGGAAACCTCATTACCAAAGGAGAAAATATCAGGAGTTTCTCCACCATTTTGATAGATGTAAAAAATGCATTTGATAGAATACAGCAAGCTTTTTGAAATAAAAATCCCATTCTAAATTTTAAAAAAGCTTTTATGAGGTAAGAACAGAAAAAAATTCCTTTTCCGAGATGGAAGTTAACCATCAGAAACATGCAAATTACTTTTGATGGTGAACTACTAGAGGCATTCTCATTGAGGACAAGACCAAGAAAATGTATCACATAAAAGTTCTTGGGTTGAAAGAAATTGCCTGAAAGCAATTCTAACTAACTTGGTACAAAGGGAGGGAGAATTTATTGGAAAGCTTTTAGAAAGTTCTCAAAATCAACCAGAAGCCTGGAGAACCTAGCTCCAAAACAGACAGGAATTACTTGGTCTCTGGAATCAATGAATTACAGTTTTTCTCGCTTGCTTACACATGGGTCACTTCTTCAGGAGCCGAAGTCCTAGGACAGTAAATCCAAATGGCTAAGCTCCGGTCATGAACTTGCCCCTTGACTATGCAGGTGCACTGATGGGAAAGATCTAATAAAAAAAAATGTCCAAGGGCCCCTTCTATGTCCATAATAGGAGAGCAGGGTCCCAGGATTTACCATTCTTCTATGACTGCCCACAGTGGGGGAGAGGTAATTCCACAAAATCAATCAATCAATCAAGGTGCTGTCAGAAAGAGAAAAGGATGCCAGGAAAATATAATTCTACCACAACATCCTAGTCAATGTAATAAGACAAAAAACTATATATATTTTTTTTTAAGAAAAAGGAAATAAGTGGTAAAGATCTCAAAAGGAAAAAGTAAACACTCATTATTTGGAGATGATATCATTGTCAAGCTAGAAAATTCAAGAGAATCAACTGAAAAGTACTAATATATTATTTTTATATATTATTATATTTGTAATTAATTACAACTTGTAATTAATACAAATTCATGAAGGTGGCTAAATACACTATCAACACAAAAAAATCAACAAATTTCCTACCCAGTTGCAATAACCAATTAGAAAATGTAAAGAAAAAATATCCATTCACAGAAATAGCAAAAACTGAGATATCCAAACAACCCTAATGAGAAATGGATAAAACTCATTAAATAAAAATATAAATTTTTTCTGAAAGATATATTGAAGAAGACCTGAGAAAATGAAAAAATATACCATATTTCAGAATGGGAAAACTCAAAATTATAAAGCCACTCAACCTATAACACAAATCAAATCCAAGCATAGATTTTACGGAACTTACAAACTTTTTATAAAGTTCATCTGGAAAAGAAAAACGTATAATAATACATTTGAAAACATGAGGGAGCATTTACCATACCAGGTTTCAAAATAGAGCCTTAATGATTAAAACGTGGTATAGTCTACAGAGGACATGAGAGAATCTAGCAGCAGCCACACATTCATAATTTCTGTTATGACAAAGGCAGCATTTTACATTAAATGGCATTGGTACAACTGGCTAACCATTTGGAAACAAAATTAGATCCCTATTTCCTGTGTTGCACAAAAATAAATTCCACATACAGAGCTAAATGTAAAAACAAAACTATAAAAGCATCCTAAGAAAGTACAGATTATTTTAATATAATCTTGGGGTGAAAAGTTTTTTTTATGAACCAGAGGCCATATATTGACCGTTTCACTATATAAAAATTTTTAACTTTTAAATAATAAAAGGTACCTTTTAAAAGATAAAAACAAACAAACAAGCAAGCAAACAAAGAAAAAAAACACAGCAACAGACTGGGAGAAAATATTTGAATGAGCTCCTGCAAATCAGTAAGAAAAAGACCAACAACACACTTTAAAAATAGGCAAGGGCTTCCCTGGTGGCGCAGTGGTTAAGAATCCGCCTGCCAATGCAGTGGACACGGGTTCAAGCTCTGGTCCGGGAACATCCCACGTGCCGTGGAGCAACTAAAGCCGTGTGCCACAACTACTGAGCCTGCGCTCTAGAGCCCATGAGCCACAGTTACTGAAGGCCACGTGCCACAACTACTGAGCCCACACGCCTAGAGCCCATGCTCCACAGCAAGAGAAGCTACTGCAATGAGAAGCCTGTGCACTGCAACAAAGAGTTGCTGAGTAGCCCCCACTCGCCGCAACTAAAGAAAGCCCACGTGCAGCAACAAAGACCCAACACAGCCAAAAAAAAACCAAAATAAAAATAAATAAAATGAAAGGTGACATAAAATGTGTGCTAATTTTCAGCTTGCTATGACTTGCTGTTTACAGTTTAAGAAAGAAACCACACACTAAGTCACAGGTACCATAGAATTACAAAATTACTTCATTCTCTAGACATTTACATAGTGCAGATCAGTGAAGTTGTAATGCTGAATTCTCCTTTACTTCATACCCAGGAGTCAACCTATTACCCCGAATCCTGGTTCTCTACCTCCTCCCCACTACTGCCCAATTTTTGGCCATTTGGCTAGTCATTACTCAAAATATAGGTAGGAAGAAAGAAAGGCAGGAGTTTAAAATTCATAAGCAATGTACTGTATGGTGTGAACAAATTTTATAAAATTTTTGATGATGCTTGGGGGACGGAGGTTGATTGTGATTACTAAAACACATTTGGAAAATTCTCTGAGTCTTTATGTCTACACCTCAGCCATCTCCTACCCCAGCAACACAGATAATAACCAAGGCCAAGCATAAACGATACCTCCTTTGAAAAAACTGCCTGTACTCCCCTGTACAGTTAGTCCTTCAGCCTCCTTGGTCTGAAAGCACTCTGTTTGGTACCTCCTATAGTCTAGTAGTTGGAATGCTATCTTTTAATGTTTTCCAGATATGTCTTGCCCTTTTCTCTGTGCATGCCACATAGACAAGGACCTCTCTGATGCATCTGTATAGCTCTTGTGCCAGCCGCAGTGTTTGATACATAGGTAATATGTAGAGTTTTGTTGAATGAATCAACGAATGGTGTGACTTTCATTCAGCAGTTTACCACTTTTGACCAACTCCTGCCTTGTCCACTAAGTATATACCTCTTCCACTGTTATGTTACTAGCTTTCTGGATACTACGTCTCACCTCCTTAGTCCCTTGCAGACATACAATGTTCCCAAAATGCTCCATTTTTATCCAGACTCAAGTCAGAGGAGGAAGAAGAAGCAAAAGAAATAGAGAACTCATTTCCATAATGTCAGGAGCCACACGATTTGGACTACAGCTATAACCCAGGCCTTAACAAACAGTCAAAATTACCCCAGGGCATAAGTTTTGAAATTCCAGTACTGGGTGAAAGAAGTCATCCTTGCAATATGGCAAAGAAAATAAACCTCAAAAATGTATGAACAATATAATAATAACAACTAACATTTATTGAGCACTTCCTCTGGGTCAGCTACTGTTCTAAATAATTTTAATTGTACTGTAGCTTTATAAATGGTCCTGATATCTGGTAGGACAAGTCTCCCATCTTGCCCTTCTTCAAGAGTACTGTGGCTCTCTTTGGTTTAGGGCTCTTCCATATAAATTTTACAATCAGTTTTTCAAGTTCCACCAAAAATGAAAAAATCCCTTTGAGATTTTGATTAGAATTGCATTGAATTTATGAATTATTTGGGGAAGAATCAATGTCTCACGACATTGAATCTTATATCACGTAGTATACCTCTCCATTTTTTTAGATCTCTTTTAATGTCTTTCTATGAAGTCTTATAATTTACTTCATAAAGGTCACATGTATCTTTTGGAAGATTTATTCATAAGTACCATATTTTTGTTGCTATCATAAATGGGATATTCTTTCTTCTGTTATATTTTCTATTTGTTGATGGCAAATAGTTTGTACAATAACATTAGATCCAACCACGTTCTTATTAATTCTGTAACAAGCCTATAGATTCTTTGAACTTTCTGGGTAAAGAATCATATTATCTGCAAATAATGACTAATTTGCTTACTTATTTCTTGCCTTACTAAAAATCCAATAAAATGTTGATGAGAACTGACAATAGTGAATGTCACTGGCTTTGTCAACTGTCATTGCCAGGTCTTAAAAAGAATGTTTCTAAGATTTGAACATTAAGAATCATGTTCACTGCATCATTACTAGAGAAATGCAAATTAAAACTACAATGAGGTATCACTTCACACCTGTCAGAATGGCCATCATCAAAAAGTCTACAAATAATAAATGCTATAGAGGGTGTGGAGAATAGGGTGTGCTGTTGGTGGGAATGTAAACTGGTGCAGCCACTATGGAGAACAGTATGGAGGTTCCTTAAAAAACCAAACATAGAACTACCATATGATCCAGCATTCCCACTCTTGGGCATATATCCAGAGAAAACCATACTTTAAAAAGATACATGCACTGCAATGTTCACTGCAGCACTATTTACAATAGCCAAAACACGGAAGCAACCCAAGTGTCCATCAACAGATGAATGGATAAAGAAGAAGCAGAGTATATTTACAATGGAATACTACTCAGCCATGAAAAAGACTGAAATATTGCCATTTGCAGCAATATGATGATCTAGAGATTATCATACTAAGTGGAGAAAATCAGACAAAGACAAATATATGATATCACATATATGTGGAATCTAAAAATTAATACAAATGAATTTATTTGCAAAACAGAAACAGACCTATAGACATAGAAAACAAATTTACAGTCACCAAAGGGAAAAGGAGGGGGAGAGATACATTAGGAGTAAGGGATTAACAGATACATACAACTATATATAAAATAGATAACAAGAATTTACTGTATACCACAGGGAACTATACAATATCTCATAAAACATATAGTGGAAAATAATCTTTAAATATATATATATATATATGTGTGTGTGTATGTATAACTGAATCACTTTGCTATACACCTGAAACTAATACAATATTGTAAATCAACTATAGTTCAATACATAAATAAATAAAAGTTTTTAAAAATAAGAATAATGTTCACTGAAGTGTGCTGCTGTTCTTTTAATACCTTTTATCTGGTTAAGGGAATATTTAACTTCATGAGATTTTTAAACAAAATCATAAACAGGTTTTGAATTTATCAAATATTTTTCCTGACTCTATTGAATTGATTTTTTCTCATTTAATTTCTTGATATTATGAATGGTATTTATAAATATTTGAATGTTAAACCACCCTTGCATCTCTAAGATAAACCCAATTAAATCATAATATATTATCTTTTTTATACACTGCTGGATTTTGGCTTGTTAATATTTAGTGTAGAATTTTTGAATATTCAGGAATGAGATTGGCCTGTAATTTTCCTTCCTGTACTATCCTTGTCAAATTTGGGGGTTTTACGTTTATAACAGGTTCACAGAATAACTGAGGAAGTATTGTCTCCTTTTCTATATTCTGGAAGCATTAGTATAAGAGTGAAATGACTTGTTCATTAAAGTTTGGTAAAAAATCTGGGCCTGGTATTTTTTTATGGGAAGATTTTAACTACTTATTTCATTTCCTTTTTCTATCTCTTTCCTCTGATGAGTTTGAAATTATAGAATCTATTTCTATTCTTTTAGTAGTAACCTTTGTAATTTTTAGATTTTATTTTTATTTTTATCAAAGATACATGTGGATATAGCTTAGTGTCAAATAGTTCTATGAATTCGTTATGTAAAACAGCAGTTCCCTAACCCCTACATGCAGCCCCATTTCCTGATTCCCAGAGGTAAATTCTCTCAATTTTTTCATTGATTCTTTTGATATTTATATCCATAGCTCTACATAACATGCTTATATTATTACTTCTTGGTTTTTCTGTTTTAGGCATTACCTATTACCTTCCCACCTTGGAAAACAAGAACTTAATACACTCTCACACATACTCTATATCCTCATAAACCTACCAGATACACACAAACAGTACCCTTCAATCTTCACAATATAGCTATTTGAATTTTTTTTAATTAATTTATTTATTTTTGTCTGTGTTGGGTCTTCGTTGCTGCACATGGGCTTTCTCTGGTTGCGGTGAGCGGGGGCTACTGTTCGTTGCAGCGCGTGGGCTTCTCATTGCAGTGGCTTCTCTTGTTGCCGAGCACAGGCTCTAGGCGCATGGGCTTCAGTAGTTGTGGCATGCAGGCTCAGTAGTTGTGGCTCGTGGGCTCAGTAGTTGTGGCTTGAGGGCCCCAGAGTGAAGGCTCAGTAGCTGTGGCGCACGAGCTTAATTGCTTCGCAGCATGTGGGATCTTCCCAGACCAGGGCTCGAACCAATGTCCCCTGCATTGGCAGGTGGATTCTTAACCACTGAGCCACCAGGTAGGTCCCTATTTGAATTTTAGATAGGGGTTGCTGTTTTACACATATTCAGTACCTACACTTCAGTATATAGAGTTTAATAGACTCCACTCCCAACTATGCCTACCACTGCCCATCCCAAAAGTCACAGGAATTATCCCATCCAGAGGAAATCTTTAGGGTGGGAAGGAAAGCTGGTAGGCTAGCCTCTTCGTAGAAAACCTCTCAACCACTCTTCCTTTTGCACCCTCACCAAACCTCCACCTCCAGGAAGTTCCTAATGACACCCACTCCTGGACCTTTTGTGAATCCCTCAGCACAAATAAAGTGCTCCTCAGCTTTCTCCATCTGGACACACACGATTCCATTTCTCTCTTCCAGGTCCACATTGTGTTTCTTGTTGCTTTCCTTTTATGTGAATACATATGTTATGTCCTTTACTCCCTTTCAGTTTTATTGAGATACAATTGATATACAGCACTGTATAAGTTTAAGATGTACTGTATCATGATTTGACTTACACACATCATGAAGTGATCATATGTTATTTCTTTAAGCAATTTCATACAGTTTCTATTATGCACCTCGCAATTCTAAAATCTGAAGTTCTTAGGAATCTAAATCATTTTTCATTGTTGCCGCTGATTCCTCAAGCAGCTTGGAACTCGGCCTCCCCAGGTTCTCTAAGACAGTTACCACGCACCCAACTGCTTCCCACCTTCCTAAATTTGGCTTCTCACTTGTTCCTATAGGCTTGTATCTTTTAAAAACATCCATTTATTGTCATGCTTGTGATTTTGAGAAGAGAGTGAAAATAAATGCATTCAATCAATCCATAAGGTTTAACTAGACATCCCACCCTTAAAATTTTTTCCTTCATATTTAAACAAAATCCAAAAGTTAACCAATACCGTAACATTCCCTCCTGAATATCCTTCATCCTTCCCAGTTCACATACGATTTTTACCCCTCCCAATTTGTACGGCTCTGCTGCCTATTATTTAACTCTAATATTTTAATCCCCACAAATAAAACATTATTATTTTATATAGCTAAGATTTGTTAGATTACCGTTTTCTTCTCATCAGACCTTCTTCTATTTCAGACCTTACTTCTGGAGACATTGTTTTCATTCCTTTTGAACAGCAACCTCAAAGTGTGATTTATGGACATATAGGGTCCCCGAGACACTTTTAAGGGTCCGAAAGGTCAAAACTACTTCCATAATAATACTGAGGTGTTATTTGTCTTTTCTACTGCGTTGACACACACGCTGATGGTGCAAAAGCAACAATGGTTAAAAGTGCTGGTGCCTTAGCACGAATCAAGGCAGTGTCACCAAACTAGGCTAGGAATCACTGTGTTGTCACTGTCACGCCCTCACAGTAAATTTTCTAAAATGCCAGTTTCACTTAACGGTGTGCTTGGTGAAGCAGGAAAAATAATATTAATGTTATTAAGTCTTGACCGGTAAGCAATGTCTTTTTAATAGTCTCTGTGACCAAAGGGCAAGTACAAAAAGCACTTCTGCTGAATACCAAAGTATGGTGGTTGTCTCAAGGAAAAACACTTGTGTGATTGAGTTTCAAGCTGACGTAACCAGTTTTTTCATGGAACCCCATCTTTACTTAAAAGGATGACTGACAGATGAACTATGGCTATTCAGACTTGGATAACTGCCAGACATTTTCTCAAAATTGAACGAAGTTGAGCTTGTTACTTCAAGGAAAACAACTGACAGAATTTTTTGCCAATGATAAAATTCAAGTTTACACGCAAAAGTTAGAATTTTAGAAAACTTGTATTTCCCACCATGAGCATGACAGCTTCTCAGTGGAGGGACTTTTCTATCAAGATCGGCGGTGATGTTAATGAGTGTGATTTTTGCACCAATATTTGGAAGATCTGCATTATTCAATGAACCAATATTTTCCAAATCACCAGTCCACGATGTTACAAAGTCATACATAAGTGAAATATCCATTTAAAGTTTAACATAGGCAAATAAATTTTGATGTAACAAGAATATGAAAAGTTTACTGATATGGCTTTCAAATTCCACATTGCAACTAACCATTAGAAAACTACCATTGGTTGAGTTTTGGTGTAATATCAACAGTAATATCCACCATTATCTGAAAAGGGTATTAAAATACTTCTCCCTTTTCCTGCTACATATCTGTGTGAGGCCAGATTTTTTTCATACGTTTCAACCAAACAACATATAGCAACAGAATGAATGCAGAAGCAGATATCAGAATCTAGCTGTCTTCTATTTACCCAGACAATAGATTTTCAAAAACATAACAGTTTCTCAGTAATATTTTTGTTTTGGAAAATAAGCTATTTTTCTTAAACTATGTTATTTATGTTAACATCAAATGGATTTACGATTTTTGAATGAATTAATAAAATATTTTAAAATTCTGTTTTATCTTCTAATATGGTAGATATCAATAGATATAACCTACATATACAAAAGCACTTTGGGGTCCTCAATAATGTTTAAAAATGTAAAGGGGATCTGAGATCAAAATGTTTGTTTTAGAAGTTCCTTGATTGAGGGCTTGTTGTGATAAACTCTTGCATATTTTCCATCTCCCTGTCTTTCTGTGCTATATTCTGGATAATTTCTTTTAATCCTGTCAATAATTCTCTCTTCAATTGTTCAATCTGCTATTTAACCAACTCATCGATTTTTAAAATTTCAACCATTATATTTTTCCATTTGGAAATTTCTATTTGGTTTCTTCTCAAATCTTCCCACTTATTTTGGGTAGGTCCTTATTGCTTTCTCATTTCTATAAGATGCCAGGTTATTTCTTTAAACATTTCATACCTTATCATTTGATATTCTACATCTGATAATTCCAAAATCTGAGCTCATTAATGCTCTGAATCCTTCGTTCGTTGTTTCTGCTGACTTTCCTCATGGTGAGGCAGATGTTTTCTCTTCTGCCATTTTGGTGATCTTTGGTTGTGAGTTTATATTTGGTAGATCTTAACCTATAGGAATCCCAAAGGCCCACTGAGGTTGCCCTCGTCCAGAGCAGGTTTCCCCTTCTTCTGCTGAAAGCCCAGGACTCTAGACCTTGGGCTACCTTATCGCCCTCCCAGGGTCTCACTAACATAATAGTCTCAGATTCCACTCATTCACCTTGCTTTGGGTACAAAACTTAGTCTCCTGATCACATTTGGTTACTGCTCACTGCATCTCCTACTCGCATTTCAACAAACTATTCTCTTTTTTTCACCATTGGACATTTCCCTCATTTCCTACCAACCTAGCCCTGCATTTGAAGTTGTGATGTTACTTAAGTACATATATAATATATCATAATAGAATCAAAACCCAACTTTATTTTTGCCTCCCACTGTTCCTACAAGTTTTATTTAGTAGGGGTAATGTTTCCCTGCACCTGGATTAAAACACAGTCTTGATTCAGTAACTAGAATGTCCGATTCTGTATAATAATTATAACTCTGGGTGTGACTCAGCAGTCAATCTCTTCCTCTCCCAGCTTGCTTCTGCTTCAGGCTACAAGCCTTCCATGAGAAAGAGGGGCTGATTGGCTTCTTCCCTAATTCACTGCCTTGTGCTTCTCTTCTCATCCTTCTTCTTCTGTCTTCCCTCTTCCAAGCTGAAGTTTTGATGCCTTCAGGGTCAAAGTAGGAGGATGGAGAAGAGGAATGGGACAAAATGTTCTCACTTAACTGATATCCTCATGATCTGAGGGTCAATGAGCTCTTCAGAGGTTATTATCAATGGACATCTTTCTCTTGCAACTTCTGGCTCCAGGTGGGTGCATTTCTAACCTGAGTGGTCTTTATAATTCCCCACCTAGACTTTGTACACCAGTGGTACATTACCAGCCTCTATCTTCTGATTTCTCACCTCTTGCAGATGGCAGGCTCTGAGAGAAACCACACTGGCTCATTTCCCCAATGCCCACATCTAGATTTTTTGAAACAGTGAGACAGCATATGGGGAAAAAGAAAAAGCCAATCCCTCCCCATATCTGCCACAAGAGTGGTTAGTCAGCCCTTCTCTTGCCCTCCAGACTTCCGACATCAGAATCAGACTCCAGCCCACAGGCATCAAAGCCCTCCAGGTGGTGCTACAGACCTGAAATAAAAAAGGAAGTGTCTCCACCTAGGGGGTGGGGGTGGGCAGTGCAATGGATTCCCAGGTTTCTCCAAAGGGATCCTCCTCACTAACCCTTCCCTCGCTCCATGCAATAAGCCCTTTTCATATCCTTGACCTACTACTTCATGCACATTGTTCACAGAATATTCAAACGCTCTTTGGTAGCCACCATATTGGTGTTTGAGTCAAAACCCAGAGGAAAGAATTTCAGTCCAACACCCTGTGACTCATCAGTGAGCATGCTTTATCCGGGAACTAGCTGAGTATTTAGTACACCATGCCGGAGGAAGCAGGAGCCTGTGCTAATAAACTTAACTCATTTAAATGTTGTAAATGTATGATAAAATGCCTTAAAAATATGGCTGCAGTGCCTGGATGGGAGGGGAGTTTGGGGGAGAATGGATACACGTATATGTATGGCGGAGTCCCTTTGCTGTGCCCCCGAAACTATCACAACATTGTTAATCGGCTATACTCCAATATAAAATAAAAAGTTAAAAAAAAGTAAGTCTGCAGTATTTAGTCATATTCTGAAGGCCCTGAGCTGTGAAGAATACTGCTGTCACACCCCCAAATCAATGTCATTTCTGGAAAAGAATGATCACATACACTACAGTGAAGGACCTGTCTTCTTCATTATGCGTCGAGTTCCAAGTTCCCTGTTACACAAGTATGTCTCAGCCCACTTCTACCTCATTTGGATGCACATGAGGCCGTTTTTCCCTCCAGATACACATTGCATGATTATTTTCCGCTCTAGTAAATGAATAGCTTAATTAGCTCTTTAATTTGATTTTAAGAGCTGAAAAATATAAGTAATGTGCATTCTTTTTTTTAATATTCTGCATGATCACACTTTGTGACTAATTCTTAGATATGCAAACTGCACTAAAAGAACAGCAAAAATAGAAAAAAGCAACATCTACTAAAAGCTATTTTTGACAATTAAAGAGGATTTCTCTTGTTTACATCAGAGGAGTAATAGTACAAAAGTAACTGAACACATGCCAGAATAATTAGCAGCTCTTGGCTCATTTAAATTATACGCACATTGCCATTTTAATGCATTTTTTAAACACCCGCTTGCAATTCTGTTTTATTCTTGGAAGAAAATTAATAGCTTTCTACTAGGTATGACTAGTTAGTGAAAGCAAATTTGTTTCCTGTTTTCTTGGAAAACATATCTTCCTCGCTTTACAGACCTACTTTTAATAATAATTAAACACATAAAATAATAATTGTACTTTGGATTTATACTATACTTCTGCCTGAAAACTGGAGGCATTCTTTTATGGACGATAACTCCTCTGTAAGAATATCATGTTGTTTTTCATGCTCGTTATATAACGTGTTGATTCTAAGGATCATCTCATATTAATAATAAGAGGATTGAGACTGTGATTTTCTTTTTTCAAGAAAATACCCCAGTGGCTCCCTAGAAACAAATGCAGGGCATGAATTTTACACATTTTCTTCTAAATTTAAGGTCCCTGATGATTAGTCACAAAGTAGTGATTAGCAAGAAGGGCATGTATATGCATGTTTCTCATCCTAGGAGATAAAAACCGGGAGCAAAGAGAGGAGATAATTTATATCTTCTGAAGACGTAAATACAGAAAATTTGATCATAAGGACAGTAGACCAACTGATCTGAAATCTCTAATCCAGAACAACAAAATTCTTGTCATTAAATGTTATAACATATGTAGCTCAGCTAAGTATCATGATATGCCTCAGACTTTCGAATATATGGAAAGCATTAACACAACCTGTCCACTGTTATCCTGTGCCTAATCTGCTCTGGGCCGCAAACACATGCCACGTGAAACCACAAAAGTAGCTGTGACATGACCTGGGCCCTCTAGAGGCCTCCAGTCTATTGAGAGATATGACTGCCACATAGGTAATTAGAGGAAGGTAAAGAGTTGGACATTCTCTAAGATGGAATCAGACAGGGTGCTGAGGAAATTCACAGGAGGCAGCTAGTACTTCTGCAAGGAGAGACCAGGGAAGACAAACACAGCCCTCAACCATAAGGCCAAGGAAAGACATGAAAGTGTGTGGACCTCAAGAGGGGCCCTTTTGAGCCAAAGAGAACATCTGTCACACTCATTCACTGGGCAGGAATGCAGTCCCACCTCTTTCATACCAAGTTTTGCACAAATTATACAAAAATAAAAGAATGGTATACCTATCATAGAAATGTCTGTAAGCAAAAGAAAATGAGGCAAAGTCAGAAAATATGATCAGGTAATCCAAAAAGATAAAAGTAGGGACTCTGGGGACTTCCCTGGTAGTCCAGTGGCAAGACTCCACGCTTCCACTCCAGGGAGCATGGGTTCAATCCCTGGTTGGGGAACTAAGATCCCGCACACCTTGCGGAACCACCAAAAAAAAGAAAGCAGAGACTCTGGTCAAGAGGTTAGCTTGTCACATGGCGCCTCTTTGTCTCTAGATTCAAGTCTGAAACGGGATATTTGAGGAGGTGTGATCCAGCCATGTAGGGAGGAGACTGCAGGTCATGATATGCATGACACTTCCATGCTCTCATGCTGAGAACGTAGAGCAACGACAATATAAGTTGAGTACAGGTGGCTGGAGGAGATGATACTGTGAGCTCAGGAAGATCCAGGTTTTCTGCCTTCCTTTAGTATATTCACTTCCTTCTTTGCTTTGAAAGAAGAAAGACTACAACAGTGCCATCTTTATTTTTAGAGGCTTATTCCCTTCATTTGATGATCTACAATCAAAGCTACAATTGAGGAGACCAAGTACATCACCAAGGTCCTTGAAATTATGCATTCATCATTTTCAAGATATGTGTGCAGTACTAATATTCATATTATTTTATCACATTTTTGACAACAAAATAACATGTATAAAATATTCTCTTTAAAACTAATAATTTTTGCAAGAGTATAAAGATCTGATTATATATTTTAAAAATAGCTCTCCTAGCACATGTAGCAACTGGTTTGTGAGCTGATTTAATTTGACGTGTGAAAATTAATCAATGTTCGATCTTTGATCCATGCATGTAATTTCATTGATTTCAGTGGAATCTGTCTTCAAGGGCCAAGGGTAGAATCATTCCATAATTATCTTTACCAATCCAGTTACTATATTTATTACAAAAGCAACTTCATTTCCCATACTGACTGTTTGAAACTCAGAATGCATACATTATATTCTGAATTTCTTCCTTCCATAGGCAGAGTATGAAATCCATCATGGAATTAGTAATATAAAATTACCAGAACAAGGATTTATGATGACAGTGAACACTCCTGAATGTCTCCAAGGGAGATACAAGTTTATACTTACTTCTTTAGTAAAAAAATCCACAGTGGAGTAAAAGACCCTCACTGGATCTCTTCTTCACCAATAATACTGATAACACTGAGGTTTTTTGTCCCAACCTTTGAAATATTTATTTTAAGCTTTTACCAGTTTCTCCCTAATCCCTTTCCAAAATTCCCTCTTCTACCTGCCTCAGCAGTACCCTCCAGCCATAGTCCAACAATATAACATGAAACGTAACTGGATGCTTAACCACTGAAAAAGGCACTTCTCACTTCCAAAGCCAGGAGAATATGTAATGAAACAACCAGTGCCGAGAAAATTAAACCAGTTCACAGAGCTCTTTCCTAATAAGGCAACAGTTAAAAATGACTCAGGCCCATAATAAAATAAACTTAGCAGGATGTCATAGAATGCTTTTCTGTTGTTGTTATTTTTCTTCAGAAAAAGACTACAAAGCCTGCATTCCTTTTTTTGATGTATACATGAAAAAGAGCCCAGGGCTCTGCTCAGGGGAATCAGAAATGGTTTAGATTTGTTTAGTTATTAAAACCTGCCATCAGGGGACTTCCCTGGTGGCGCAGTGGTTAAGAATCTGCCTGCCAACACAGGGGACACAGGTTCGGAAGATCCCACATGCTGTGGAGCAACTAAGCCCATGCACCACAACTACTGAGCCTGCGCTCTAGAGCCCACGAGCCACAACTACTGAGCCCGCGTGCCACAACTGCTGAAGCCCGCACACCTAGAGCCCACGCTCCACAACAAGAGAAGCCACCACAATGAGAAGCCCATGCACAGCAACGAAGACCCAACGCAACCAAAAATTAATTAATTTGTTTAAAAAAAAAAAAAACCTACCATCAGGCACAGTTTATCTGCAAAGTGGATGCTTATTTTGGCACCAATTGACAGTCTTACTAAAGTAGTGACAAGACGAATACAAGCTTCAGGAACCAAAAGACTCTGAAATCTGTTCATATCATTCCATTTTTTTCTATTACAAGAATTTACTCCTACAAAAATTAACTCAAAATGGATCACGGACTTAAGTGTAAAACAAAAAACATAACACAATAAAAAAGGAGAAAAACTTCGGGTCCAGGAGTAGGCAACAAGTTCTTAGATTTGACACAAAAAGCATAATCCGTAAAAGGAAAAGTTGACAAAATCAGACCATATCAAATTGAGAACTTTTGCTTTGCAAAAAAACATGTGACAAGGACAGAGAGCAAGGTGCAGACTGGGAGAAAATATTTGCAAATGACATATCTAACAAAAGACTAGTACGTAAAAAAATATTTTTAAACTCTCCAAATTTAACAGTTAAAAAAATGAACAATCCATTAGAAAATGGGCAGAAGACATGAAAGCACATGAAAAGGTATTCAACATCATCAGCCCTCAGGGAAATACAAATTAAAACCAACCACAAAGAGATATCACTACACACCTACCAGAATGACTAAAACGAAAAATAGTAGCAACATCAAATACTGCTGAGGCTGCAGGGAAAAATGGATCACTCATACATGACTGGTGCGAATGTAAAATCATGGTCATTCTGGAAAACACTTTGACAATATGGCAGGCTGAATGATGGCCCGCAAAAGGTGTCCATGTCTTAATCTCCAGAAACTTTGGAAATGTTACCTTATATGACAAAAGAGACTTTGCAGATGTAATTAAGTTAAAATCTTGAGATGGGGAGATTATCCTGGATTATCTAGTGAGTGCAATGTAAACACAAGCGTCCTTATAAGAGGAAAGCCAAACATCAGAGAGAAGAGAAGATGCTGCAGAGGCTTTAAACATAGAAGGAGGGACCATGATGAGCCTCTAGAAGCTGGTGGAGGCAAGGAATAGATCCTCCCCTGGAGCCTTCAGAAGGAATTAACACTGCCAGCCCTGTAAGACTGATTTCAGAGGTCTGACCTCAGAAATTATAAGAGAATACATTTGTGTTGTTTTGGGCCACTAAATTTGCAGCAGCAATAGGAAACTAATACATGCAGTTTCTTATAAAATTAAACAGACAACTACCATATGACACAACAGTTGTACTCTTAGGTGTTTATCCCAGAGAAAGGAAAAACTTGTATTCACACAAAAACCTGTACACGAAGGGTCAAAGCAACCTGCTTTGTAACAGTCAAAAGCTGGAAATGGTCCAGATGCCCGTCCATAGGTAGGTTAAACAAACAGTGGTACATACATACCACAGAACACTCACTACTCAGCAATACAAAGGAATGAACCATTGATGCACAAAACAATTTGGATGAGTCTCAGGGGAATTACACTGAGTGAAAAAAGCCAATCCCAAAAGGTTACAGACTGTATAATTCCATTTGTCATTCTTGAAATGACAAAATAATGACAATGGAGAACAAATTAGAGACAGAAAGTGTGGTAGAAGGGAAGGAGGTCGGTGTGATTACAAAAGGGCAGCTGGAAGGATCCTTGTGATGGAATTGTTTAGGATCTTGACGGTAGTGATGGATACACAGATATGATAAAACGATATAGAACCCAATACACACACACACACACACACACACACACACACACACACACACACAAATAAAACTGGGGAAATCTGAATAAGAAGGGTAGATTTTATCCATGTCAATATCTTAGTTGTGATAGTATACTACAGTTTTGCAAGATGCTACCATTGGGGAAAAAATGAGTAAACGGTACATGGGACTTCTCTGTATTATTTCTTGCAACTGCATGCGAATCTACAATTAACTCAATAAAATTTCAATTAAAAAGGCATTTATTATAATCCGTATACTAAAATAATATCTTCCTCTTTAATATGCATTTATATCCCTCATACAACCAAATACTATCAGTATTTTCGAAAAACCACTTTTGCATTTATTATAAATAATTATATATTGGAATGTAGAGTTTTTAGTAATAGAAGAAAACTATTCTTAAGTCAGATATGATTTAACACTCTAAGTATTTGCTTTTATTTTTGCCACATATGCATTTCTGAATGCCCTACTCTACTGAAAGCTTTATATCTACTATGTGTGTGTGTACTGGATTCTGTACAGTTGCATCGTGTGTAGGTTTGTGTAGGTTTGTTCATGGAGCACATATTAGGGACAGAAGGTGCGGCAAGAGGGAAAGGGGTGGCTGGGGTTGTAAAAGGGCAAAACCAGGAATCTAGTAACAGACGCTGAAGATAGACCTTAAAGTTACAACTGCCCACACTCAGCACCAGGAACCTCATAACAGACACTGAAGATAGACCTTGAAGTTACAACTGCCCCCACTCAGCACCAGGAATCTCCTAACAGACGCTGAAGATAGACCTTAAAGTTACAACTGCCCACAGTCAGCACCAGGAATCTCCTAACAGACGCTGAAGATAGACCTTAAAGTTACAACTGCCCACACTCAGCACCAGGAATCTCGTAACAGACGCTGAAGATAGACCTTAAAGTTACAACTGCCCACACTCAGCACCAGGAATCTCCTAACAGATGCTGAAGATAGACCTTAAAGTTACAACTGCCCACACTCAGCACCAAGAATCTCGTAACAGACGCTGAAGATAGACCTTAAAGTTACAACTGCCCACACTCAGCACCAGGAACCTCATAACAGACGCTGAAGATAGACCTTAAAGTTACAACTGCCCACACTCAGCACCAGGAACCTCATAACAGATGCTGAAGATAGACCTTAAAGTTACAACTGCCCACACTCAGCACCAGGAATTTTGCTGGGATAATACTAGAAAGTCCAGCAATTTGCCAGAAGTTGTGGAAGAAGTGCCCAAATTCTGATTATGACTCAAAGCCAAAACCAGATTTCTGGTTTCTATCACAAGCAGCCATTAACAGTGAAAATGAGAGAGTGAGACCCAATGTCACATCCAATAAAATATCTCAGAAAGCACCATGCTGTCATCAGCATCCACCTTTAGCTTCCTTACTCTCTAAGGCTGAACCTTCCCACTACATTCTGCAGTTTCATAGTCATCATGATTAAGTGTGCATCTTTCCAACTGCTGAGAAGTCACTATTACCTCTGTATTAGAACTAGGTAAACTGAGTCCTGGAAATCAGAATTATTTTCTCCAGTACCAACAGTCAGAGTTCAAGTTTCCTTCCTTTCGGCAGAACGTTGCTCAAAAGAGCAGACGATCATATCTAGGAAGCCAGACGACACGGAAGGCCAAATCCCTGAATAGACTTGAAAATACAAGATGGCTAGGCAGCTGCAGCTTTTCAGGAGTATAGCTTCTCTTCTTGTGACTTTGACCCCTGTGTCATCCCCTCTCCTTACCTGTGCTGTCACCAGACAGTTGTTTACACTGTCAGCAACTCTGTCACACCCACAGGGAAAAAAGAAATTAGACTGGGACAAAAAGAATTCCATCTGTGAGCTCAACATCATTGGGTTAAAAGTTTAATATCCAAGCCACCACTTTGGGAAAAGGTCTGAAAACAAACAAGCAGCCTGGTGAGACATGTAGCTCTGTCCAGCCTCTGACAACATGTGCTTTTGGTCACAGTGTCAGGCTCCCCAAAGAACAAGGAGAAATCAACTGCCCGCCCAACTCATAGTCTTCTCGGGGTTGCTTGAACCCACAAAACAACTGGATCCCAGCCTCCATGACACCTAGGCATGCAGTGAGAAGGATGGAGCATATGCTATGTAGCTGTTGCATCTCTTAAACAAGCATAATTTTTCAAAGGATACAATGGAGCCTGATGAAAGAATAAAGTTGATACTCTTTAGAGCCGGTGACTGTGTCAAAAGAAAAAAGATCTGTGTTAACATTTAGCCAATATATTCCTCACCATTGACTATTTCCCCTGTTCATTCCAAGACGTTCATTATCAGATACAGTGTCACCCGAGTGCCATCACTTTGCAGTTTTTGCAAAGAGATGCATTGAAACGACACTAACTCTTGTTCATTCTCAAGATCTGATGACACTTCCAGAGTGTGAGAAGCAGTTCTCTGTATGCAGAAGAGCTTTCATTATAATGTACTTTTGCTGGTGTATTTTAAGGGGGAGAGGTAGCTAACAATATTCATAATATTAAATCAAAGTCTGAAGTATGACATGAGAGGAGACGCCAAAACCAGGCTGTGTAGCACATCACAACACTGACATCTGTTGGCTACAAGTGTACTGAATCTATCTCCCTTCTCTGCGGCTGCAGAACAACTCCTAAACCAAATCTCTTACTGGCCCTGAGCCATTTGAGGTATGTTATGTCCTTCACTTCCAACAGATTGCAAACTCATGTTCATGGCTTCTCGTGTTAGCCTTTAACTCTCTTATGAAACAAGACTTTAGGCCATTTTAATTCTTTTCTAAAACAAAAATCAAACATCCGTGTATACAACAGCCCCGTTAATCCATGCCAAGCTCCATAAATGAGAACTGTCGTTTTACTGATACAATTTTGAAACGCAAATTATGAAGATTACACGTTTATTGATGTGTCGCGTGTCCCCCATGTAAATGCCTCCTGCCATTCACCCTGCTAACTATTCTCTCACTTGACTCTCCTTTTTAATCCTCCGTTCTTGACGCCATCCTCCACTGTGTTCCTCTCTTCTCTGTGGTCCTACACACTCTTTTTCTTCCTCTACCCATGAACTATGAGCATGCACGAAGACTCCCTGTGTGGTCTTCCAGAGCCCTCCTTCTAACACTCAGTATCAAGGGGACTGTATCTAAGCACATGGTTCAATATTCCATAGAAGAAGCACTCCCTGACCTTTCCTCTCCTGTATCTCCTGAGGTTTCAATGACTTAGAAGAGGGATTACTTGCAACGTCCCTTCTTTAATGCTATGGATTAAAGCATTAAATTTAATTTAATGAATCACCCCGCTTCTGAATCACCACTCCTTTCCAATTCCCCCATTTCTATCAAATGCAGTGCTATCCTTCCGGCCCTTTAATTGCAATTTTGGATGTGGTGCTGTGGCTTGGCTCCTGCCTCTTCTCCCCTACAACATTCCCTATCCATCCCCACAGCAGGGGCCCTGATCCCCGACCCCACTGCCTCTCACTTGGACAAAGACAGTAGAATGCTCAACCTCTTCCATGACACCAACCACCATCTACGTTCTACGTTCTAAAGACATCCCCTTCTCCAGCCTAGATATCTCCCCTAAACTTCAGACCCACAGAATCCCTAATTGGTCACCTTCACTTGGATATCACCAGGTACCTGAAACTCTACGTATCCAAAATCAAATTTCTGTTCTTTCCTTTCTCCCCCCAACAACCTGCCTCCCTCTCCTCTGTTTCTCATCTCTGTAAATGTAAAGACCGTTGACTTTTTTGTCCAAGTCAAAAACCTGGGAGTCATCCAGAACTCCCACCTTCCCCTCAGATATCCTATCCAATCCATCACAGAAGCTTAATTAACTGCCCTGTGGATTCCAGCCCCTGGGTTACTCTCTATTTCATTCATGTCTCACCAACCCAACTGTAGCAGAGACCACTGTCTGACAACCCAAGATCTGAGCTCCTCCTCTGTAGTGTGCAATTATCACAGGGGAGGAGCTGTCCAGACAGAAACTACTTCCTAAGCCCCTAGCATCTGGGCTGCAGAAGAAGGCATATGATTAGTTCTTGCCCAAGGAATGTAAGCTGATGTTACTTGTGCCACTTAGTACTTACGAAGCAGATGTACATTCCCAAGGCTCTTTCCCCATCCACCAGCTGAATGGAGTAGGCTCTTAGGTCTCAGAGCGTAATGGGGCCACGAGACAGAGGAGCCTAGGTCTCTGAATGAGCACTTGGAAGGCTGTCTTCCAGGAAGAGACCTATTGGGCTGTGACCCAGTGTGAAACAAACTATTATTGTGTCAAGCCACTGGGAATTCTGGGCTTACCTTTTACAGTGCCTAAAGCGCCCTCTGACACCGCCTCGTTCAAGCCACCCTCAGATTACTGCAGGTGACTCTCAGCCGATCTCTGTGCCTTTAGTCATGTCTGGGTGCCCTCTAGACTGTAAGCTCCATGAAGGCAGAGTCTGGCTCTGCTTGTTCACATCATGGATCCCCATCATGTTGCTCAGTGCTTACCAGGCAATAAAAACAACCAGGAGTCTTTCCTCCCAATTACTCCCTAGCTCATAATCTCCTCTCCTGGTTTTTAATACCCAACGCCTCTCTCTCTCTTACACCAACACACACACACTCACAGAGGGTTGACTTGAGCCCTCGTCCCAGTCCTCATGCTGACAATTCCCTCATCCCAGCCCCTCCCGTTCCCTCCTACCCATGCCCCCTTTCAAGTTGCTTATAGCTCAGCTTCTGTGAATTTTTGTCTAGCTTCATCTAGGACGGATTATCCCAACATTAGTTATCCCGTTGTTCTGTGTACCTTGTCCTAGACCTCTGCTTGCATTTGCAATAAATCCTTTGTATCTGACATACACTCTTTCCCCTCCCCTGTGCTATAGTACACACTCCCACAGGGAAGAATAAAGGTTCACTCTTTTATTAGAGCTCCTTAGTGAATGTTCAATAAATACCACTCACTGGGGCTTCCCTGGTGGCGCAGTGGTTGAGAGTCCGCCTGCCGATGCAGGGGACACAGGTTCGTGCCCTGGTCTGGGAAGATCCCACATGCCGCGGAGCGGCTGGGCCCGTGAGCCATGGCCGCTGAGCCTGCGCATCTGGAGCCTGTGCTCCACAACGGGAGAGGCCACAACAGTGAGAGGCCCTCGTACCGCAAAAAAAAAAAAAAAAAAAAACACAAAAAATAAATACCACTCACTGAATCCAATAATTTGCTTTGTATAATCCTCTACCTAGCATCCTCTAGGGCACCTCTGGGTCCAACTTTGTGTGTGTGTACTTCAATTTGAGGGGTTTTAATGGAAATTATGCATAAAACAAAAATGAAACACAGCACTTACAAAAAGAAGTATCTCTCTATTACCTCCTTTGTGACTACGTAGTTTTCCATAAAGGGGAAATCGATTGTTAGAGCATGAAATAAGCAATTAGGTCCAGTGTATAATTATCATTCATAACAAGTAATAGTAATAATAATAATTTAATGTCTATTAAACCAGTGCTTGGCACATAGTAAATGCTCTATAAACATCTTACTTAATTCTAACAACAACACTATAAAGTGGTCCTCCTGTTGTTTCTGAATTGTATCAGTTTCTTCCTGAGCTTCCTTTCTTAAAGAGCCTGTAACTAAGGAAGGGGACTGTGTTGAGACATCTGAAAGGCTCCCTGCTGAGGGCTTCCAAAAGTCAAGGGTTTGGTGAGTACACCAGAATATAGGTGAGGGCTTCCCTGGTTAAGAATCTGCCTGCCAATGCAGGGTCACGGATTTGAGCTCTGGTCTGGGAAGATCCCACATGCCACAGAGCAACTAAGCCCATGCACCACAGCTACTGAGCCTGTGCTCTAGAGCCCGTGAGCCACAACTACTGAGCCCACATGCCACAACTACTGAAGCCCACATGCCTAGAGCCCATGATCCACAACAAGAGAAGCCACCACAATGAGAAGCCTGCACACCACAAGGAAGAGTAGCCCCTGCTCGCTGCAACTAGAGAAAGCCCGCATGCAGTAATGAAGATGCAGCCAAAAGTAAAATAAAGAAAAATAAACAAATTTAAAAAAAAGAATATAGATGAAAAAGATGCACCGGGGATGACCAGCCTCAGACAAGAATCTCCTATCTTCATAGCGTGGCTGCTGGGAAGTTACAGGGAAATCCTGGAGGGACGATGACTATTCCTAATACAGACACCATCATCCCCACTGTAGTTTACCCATTCCATCACACAGTCTACTCATCACACAGAAACTCAATAGCCGACATTTGGTCGGCCAGTCATCGTGGGTCATCTAAAGCACGGGGAAGCTGTGTATCCAGGATCCCTGGGATGCTGACACATTAGCCAGCCCAGGACCAACATCTCTTCAAACCATTTGACTGAGCACTCCTCGGAGAGACATAACCTAGCTCTCAAGGAAATCTGCTAAGGCTTTCAGGCGTGCCTCACCACGCTTTTGAAAAATTATTTTGCATTTATGTGCTGTACATTATCACTCTGTGTGAAGGCACTATATATATATTGTGCTGCACAAAAATAATTGATTACTCATGAGTGACAGAGTAATTGGCACTACCCTGGTTATTCAGCTATTTTTATACATTATAATTACCAGCTTCAGTACACTAGACAGAATTTAATGTTCTTGAAAATTAACATTATTGAAGGAATTGATACAAACGAATGTAATGTTCTTAAATTTAAAGCTTGTCACACACTGATAGTCTCCCATTGTTGTCTATTTATTAACATTTCGTTTTAATCATTTCAAACCCCTTTATCAAGTTGCAGAGCCTGTAGCTCCTGTCAATTCAGTACAACTGAATTCTAGTAAGTCTATAATCTGAATTCAAGCTTGCAGTAGTAATATTACATGTTTAATGCTGTGTTGAAGACCTAGAATCTTTTGCGTACTGACCGGTGTTAGAGCTGTGAGTTCCTTGAAAGCAAAAAATAAAAAAGCAGTCATTTATATTTGATCCTAGCAAGTGCCTGGTGTGCTCAGGCTGCATGAAATATATTACATAAGCAGAATAATATACAACAATGATGCCTATGAACTCCCTAGAAGAAATTCCATCTTCTGCACTGTGGTCTAGCTGTGATGCAGGAGCGAGACCTCCCAGGGTAAAAGACATAGCTGTGAAGCTGACTCTGGCCCTTAACTTAAAGTCATCCTACCCAGGGTAATGGTACAGAGATAAGACACCTTTTGTTAAATGCTTTGGATTGTATAAACGGAACCCTCCCACCCCCACTTTTTTATTTTTTAACACTTAACTTTATTTATTTATTTTATTTATCTTTGGCTTCGTTGGGTCTTCATTGCTGTGCGCAGGTTTTCTCTAGTTGCGGTGAGCGGGGGCTACTCTTCACTGCAGTGCGTGGGCTTCTCATTGTGGTGGCTTCTCATTGCAGAGCACGGGCTCTAGGCACACGGGCTTTGGTAGGTGTGCCACGCAGGCTCAGTAGTTGAGGCGCGCAGGCTCAGTAGTTGTGGTGCCCAGGCTTATTTGTTCCACGGCATGTGGGATCTTCCTGGACCAGGGCTCGAACCCATGTCCGCTGCATTGGCAGGCGTGTTCTTAACCACTGCGCCACCAGGGAAGCCCTCCCACCCCCACTTTTAAATGACTTAACCACTGTCTCCCAAACGCTTCTTACTTATGAAACCTGGTTTTCTCTTCACTCCTGTGAACAATTCCTATGTTTATGCCAGTCTCTCTTTCCTCTTTTATTCTGCTTACCTTTGTATCTTTAAGAGCACAGGAAGTTTTACATGTTTGTAACTGAGGCCATTCATCTGAGCGGGTCTCCCCTCTGCTACAGTCCCCCGCTCCCCATTGTTCACACCCCAAATGAACTGCCAGGTCCCACCAGCCATCTGGGTGTGGCTTTCCTAACTATTCATCTCTCTCCCGTCTTCATTTTCCCTTATCCTTCCCTCCAGTCCCATCTATCTTTTTTCTCTTCCTCAGCAGTTGGCACTTAAATACTTAATAGTGAAGGGCTTAAATAGTCCTTTCAATTGCCAGCTCCTAATGTAAGAACTAGATTCATGGACTCTTTTTCTTAACCTTATGACTTTCTTTAAAATAATAATTAAAGCTAATTTTACTCCTGTGGCTCATGAATTGCTTTTTTTTCCTGTGAGTTAGCAAAAGTCCCTTCAAAAAACATTATTTCCCATCCCCACTATAATGGCTTAACAGATATGAATTAAAGAATCATAGAATATTTAACTATTATTAGCTTTAAGAAAATTAAAGTTAGAAAACATGGGGTAGAATCGATCTTAAATGTGGAGCCAAAATTTTAATATGTCTTCCCAATCAGATTAATGTAGTAACATAATTTCAAGTAATTGACTCTATTGTTCTAGTACACATTAGTTCAGTAACCAAAGTGCCAACTTGATTAACTCCCATAAATTTGTACAGAAATATGCTTATTACCTCATACCAAATACAAAAATTAACTCACAATGGATTATAGACCTAAGATTATAGTTCTTACTATGATTAATAAGAACTAAAACAACAAAACTCTTAGAAGGAAACATAGGAGTAAATCTTTGTGACCTTGGATTAGGCAATGGTTTCTTAGATATGACACAAAAAGAACATGTGATAAAAGAGAAAAATAGGTCAATTGGACTTCATCAATATTAAAAACTTTGTGCTTTGAAGGACACCATCAAGAAAGAAAAGACCATTGACAAAATGGAAGAAATAAATGCAAATTATATATCTGATAAGGGTCTAGTATTCAGAATATATAAAGAACTCTTACCACTCAACCTAACTAAAAATGAGCAAAGGATATGAATAGATTTCTCAAAAGATGATATACAGATGACCAATAAGCCCATGAAAAGATGCTCAACATCATTAGTCATTAGGGAAATACAAATCAAAGCCACTAGGAGATACTACTTCATACCTACTAAGATGGCTACAATCAAAAAGATAGACAATAACAAGTGTTGGCAAGGATGTGGAAAAATTGGAACCCTCAAACATGCAAATGGAATGTAAAATGGTACAGTCACTTTGGAGACCAGTTTGGCAGTTGCTCAAAAAGTTAAACCTAGAGTTACCACATGACACATCAATTCCACTTCTAAAAGTTTGAAAGCATACATCCAAAAAATTTGAAAATATTCATCCACACAAAAACTTGTACATGAATGTTCATAGCAGCATTATTCACAATAACCAAAAAGTAGAAACAACTCCAATGTCCATTAATGATTAATGAATAGATAAGCAAAATGTGGTATTTTCATTACAATGGAATATTATCAGCCATAAAAAGCAACTGATTCATACTACAACATGAATGAAACTTGAAAACATTATACTAAATGAAAGAAGCCAGAAACAAAAGGTCACATATTGTATGATTCCATTTATATGAAATATCTAGCATAGGCAAATCCACAGAGGCAGAAAGCAGATTAATGGTTGCCAGGGGCTGAGGCAGCGAAAAATGGAGAGTGGCTCCCAGTAGGCGTGGGATTTCTTTTTGGAGTGATTAAAATATTCTGATGAGATCAGGCACAGTCAGGGTGGTATGGCCGTAGATGAGTGATTAAAATATTTTGGAATTAGATAGTGGTGATGCTTGTACAACTTTGTGAATATATTAAAAATCACTGAATTGTATACTTTCAAAGAGCGAATATTATAAAGTATAAATTATATCTCAATAAACTGTTATTCCTTTATAAGTGCTTATTGCTAGGAAGTGCTTTGTGCTCTGATCAGCAAAGGAGTTCCCAGTGATGGGGACTGGTTGGTGTCTAAGACCTGGAGGGGATAGAGTTCCGTTCCAGAGATCCAGGGGCTTCTCCCTGGCCTTTCCCTTTTTCCTCTACTGAATTAATTCAGAAAATAGACCGTGTGTTGATGTTACTTTATGTAAATTAACTTCTCCTGACCTCAGTTTTCTCAGGTATTCACCCAGGGGAGTTAGAACCCAAGTGTTAAGAGTATACGTTAGAGGGCTTCGCTGGTGGCGCAGTGGTTGAGAGTCCGCCTGCTGATGCAGGGGACATGGTTTTGTGCCCCCGGTCTGGGAGGGTCAGTGCAGTTACTATTTTCATCCCAGCTCTACCTTCTTAGAGCTGGAATTAAACCTTGGTCATGTTATTTAACCTTGCCAGGCCTCATTTATCCTCACTGTAAAGTGGGCATAATTGTACCCAACTTAGATTGTAGAGAATGAAAAAAGTATACATAGCATTTATTGGGGTCCTTGATAGGGAGGAAGCACTCTGTAATTGCAACTATTATTAGCTCAAATCTCCTTCCAGTTCTAAAATCTCTAAGATGCCTAATAGAATTACAGTTTAAATAGTATATATCATAAAAACAGTAACAGACACAGAAAAATAACTTTAAATAGTATATATCATAAAAATAGTAACAAACACAGAATAATAGCTTAAGTTGACTTGACACAGAGCTTAAAATCATAAGAAAAAGTTGAAGTCCTCTTGTCATTCTGCACAAACACTTCCATTACAACAATGTGTCCTTAAATGTTTTTTCCCATCTTCTGTCAGTTGCCTGATTTCTCAGATAAAATAGAGTATCCAATGATAGTTCAGTTGTTTCTGAATACACAAAGATTTTCTTTCCATTATCTGGCTAGATGCTGGGGCGTGACTTTCTTATCATACTTAAGATTGCTCTGGTGGATCACATAATTGATGATGTACAAGGTAAGTCTATGGTAAGCCACAGGGACAGGTGCTGTTCTCGCTGCCCCTTATTTCTGAGTCAAAGAGAAGACAATTTGATGATGGCTCAGGGGTTTTTTCCTACTAATTTTGATGCCCACATGCTTGAGAGGCTATTTCTTAGATTGCCAAGCAAACATTATTGACATCATTTGCAAAATGACAAAATTACAGGGATATCTCCACTAACTATTCAATAGACTGACTTCTAGCTCTCAAGGTGTCTTCCATTTTCTTCTAGCAGTAATTTATCGAAGAGATAATTATCAGCCATTAGCTCCCCCACCGAGCTAGCCCAGCATTCTAAGTTCAGAGTGAATAAAAGGGGGAAATCATATAACTTACGTAAGTACAGCCACTGATTTTTCTCAAAAAATAGAGAAACAGAAATAATACTTTAAAAAGAGTCTCAGCCTACTAGAGAATGGACTTGAGGATATGGGGAGGGGGAAGGGTAAGCTGTGACAAAGCGAGAGAGAGGCATGGACACATATACACTACCAAACGTAAGGTAGATAGCTAGTGGGAAGCAGCCGCATAGCCCAGGGAGATCAGCTCAGTACTTTGTGACCGCCTGCAGGGGTGGGATAGGGAGGGTGGGAGGGAGGGAGATGCAAGAGGGAAGAGACATGGGAACATATGTATATGTATAACTGATTCACTTTGTTATAAAGCAGAAACTAACACACCATTGTAAAGCAATTACACTCCAATAAAGATGTAAAAAAAAAAAAAGTCTTGGCAATACTACTACTACTACTACTAATAATAATAATAATAACAACGACAACAACAAACTCCCGCAAGCAAAATCCCTTAGACCTAGTTGTAAGATAATGAGGTCTCATTTCATTTTTAAATGCATACTACACCAAGAAACAGCAGCCTGTGATTAAATCTAGAGCCAACCGAATCCCTCCAAGCCTGTGAACATATACCATAAAATAAAAAACATTCTGGTGTCCATAGGTCAGCCCATCTGTAGTAATTTGACAACCTGGGGGAGGGAGAGAACAGATATACTTCAGATAATCCCTTAAAACTTATTAGGGTTTCTATAGGAAGCTTGTCCTTCATCTTCGAAGGTGCCCACAGGAAAGAGCAACTCGTGAACACAAACAAATGACACATTTTGTTGAATCACAATCTTGAATAAATGAAAAGAACACCATTCAACAAATTATTCCATAGTACCAGTAGCTAGTAACTTACGCAGGCCTCATCAAAACAGCTGACATGCACAATGACATTTAGAATAACATTACTCCATCTTGATCTTGCTTTGCCATCTGTGAGGCTCCACAGTTAATGCATCCTACCTTCGTGACTGACCATTTCACCAAACTGGAATATTGCATGTAGAGCCACAGGCTTTGTGATATAGACACTTCATTGGTAAAATTGATTCAGTAAAGGGAACCAAAACAAATTCTAGAAAATCTGGGACATATTAAAATAAAAATATTTAGCATTCAAATAGAAGTATAAAGGCTACGCATTTGCATGCTTTTCTGAAAGGCAATGGACTCTAGAGCCAGATGAGCTGGGTTGGAATTTTGGTTCTGCTAAGCTGTATGACCTCGGGCAATTTAACTTCTCTGTGCCTCAGTTTTCTCATCAGTAAGATGGGGACAGGAATAGTACCTATCTTGTAGGGTTGTAAGGAGAATTAATAAGTTAACATGTGTAAAATACTTAGAATAGTGTGTGGTACATGGGAAGCATTACATAGGAGTCAGCTGTCATTGTCTCTATGAGACTAGAGGTGGGGTAGCAGTAGAGTGCCATGTTAGCACAACCAACCCAAAATGAGCCCCTTGGCTTGGCACTTCTGGACGCTTGAACCCAAAAATCCAACCTGACTGATGATCTGAACCAATAGATAAGCCCCTCTATTATTAATTTAAGGCAGACCTCATGAGTTCTCTTTTATCCAGGTACCTCCAACTCCTGAACATCTAGGGGATGGGGAAGAGCACGCACTGGATCTGCAACGTTAACTAAGAGACGCCGTAAGGAGACCATCCGTGTATTACCAACTTGCAGAAAATTTGTGATACTGTACAGTCTACCTATAATAACATTTATAAAACAAATTTTGGTAACTCAGAAAGCACTTCAAGATCCAATAATATTTCAGAATCATTATTATGAACATCAGTTATTACTATACTGTAGAGGTGCAGACAGAGAAGAATAACAAAGTTGAACTTGCCTCAACTATATCCTGGAAGTAGTCTTTTTTTTTTTTTTTTTTTTTTACTAAATATCCTTGAGATGAGTATATTTACTCACCACTTGTGTGTCTTTCTACTTTTTTTATTTTCCAGTTGCTTGGACTCTGGGCAATGAGGACTTCATCATTTCCTCTTTTTCTGTGAGAATGCATTAGTTACCCAGCTCCGCATCACACCACACAGACCAATTACTCTCTGAATGTAGCATCCCAAAATCAAACATCCGGCCCTAGTCAGCACTGAAAAAGTAGTTCCCAACATTTTCACCTCTAAGAACTCCTTTTATTTTCTTTCCTCACAAACATGTCTTAAAAGATTTTATCTACTGAAATACAATCATCGGTTAACCATTTACTTGTTGAAGGATACCTCGGTTGTTTCCAATTTTTAGCTATTGCAAATAAAGCTGTTATGAATATTCACTTTCAGGTTTTTCTGTGAAGATAAAGTTTCATTTCTCCGAGATAAGTGTCCAAGAGTACAACTGCTTGGGTGTATGGTAGTTGCATGTTTAGCTTTATAAGAAGCTGCTAAACTGTCTTCCAGGGTGGCTGCAACATTTCACATTCCCGTTGTCCATGTAAGGCTGATCCATTTTATCTACATCCTCACCAGCATTTGGAAATGTCATTATTTTTCATTGTAGCCATTCTGACAGGCGTGTAGTAATATCTTATCGTGGTTTTAATTTGCATATCTCTAATGGCTACTGACGTTGAACATTTTCCATGGGCTCATTTGCCATCTGTATATCCTCTTTAGTGAAATGCCTGTTCATATCTTTTGCCCATTTCCTAGTTGCACTGTTTAGTCTTTACTGTTGCGTTCTAAAAATTCTTTATATATTCTAGATACTAGTCCTTTATCAGATATATGGTTTGCAAATATTTTCTCCCAGTCTGTACTTACCTTTTCATCCTCTTCACATAGTCTTTCAAGAAGCAAAAGTTTTCAACGTGGTGAGGTCCAATTTCTCAATTTTTTCTTTTATGAATCATGCTTTTTTGTGTCAAGCTAGAGAACCCCACAGCAGGAGCCATTGCACTAGAACTATGGTAACCAACTCGTCCAGGTTTGCCTGGGACTTTCCTGGTTTTAGCTTTGAAAGTCCCGCATCCTGGGAATCCCCTCAGTCCCAGACAAACCAGGACAGTTGGTCACCATAACTAAAACCAATGGAATTCTGTCCCTCTTTTGGACCAAAGTAGCCTCGGCTTAATGGTAGCAGGGCTACTGCCAGGGAGACACCACATCCTATGACTTACAGTCAGGACGTGAAGTCATTGACACATAAGTAGCTGTGATGCTACAAAGTTGTGATGTGCACACATGGTACGTTTGCCGTTTCCTCTCTCACTACGATAAGCATGACGCTCTAGAAAGGCAGGCTAACGGGGAAAGAGAGCTCCACTTGCATGGTCATCCCACTGTCCCCCCCGACACTGGAGTCTGTACCGAGGCAGCAATTCTCACAATGCCCACCCACATCCTTCTTCATCTAGTTCAACCCTTTGCGCCAGGAGTCCTCAGTCCTGGCTGCACACTAGATTCCCCTCAGGAGCTCTTCAAAAATAGTGATGACTAGGCCCCATCCCAAACCAATTAAATGTGACTCTCTGGGAGTGGGGCTCAGGCATCGATTAGTTATAAAAACTCCCCAGGTGATTCCAGTGTGCAGCCAAGGTTGAGGCTGCCTGCTGGAGACTCTAAGAGTATAAACCACTTGAGGACAGGGATGGAATCTGTTTGCCAGCACTGTACCCACAGCATCTAGCATGATGCCTGCATATAGTAGGCATCTGATATATATTTCGTAATTTTTAAAATGAGTGACTAAAATAGAAGTGATCATAGATTGGGACCAAATATCACTTACTTTGTCTTTCCTGCTTGGAACCAAAGAATCAAATGAGGTACAAGATAAACTGCAAGATAAGCCTCCCTATAACTAGTCTGTCCCCAAACCCTTCCCAATCTCCCAAAAGCTATTGTTGAAAAGTCAAGAAATCCAAGATTGCATCAATGGCCATTTTTTCTTTTTTTTTTGCGGTACGCAGGCCTCTCACTGTTGTGGCCTCTCCCGCTGCGGAGCACAGGCTCCAGGTGCGCAGGCTCAGCGGCCATGGCTCACGGACCCAGCCGCTCCGCGGCATGTGGGATCTTCCCGGACCGGGGCACGAGCCCGTGTCCCCTACATCGGCAGGCGGACTCTCAACCACTGCGCCACCAGGGAAGCCCCCAATGGCCATTTTTATTACCATCATTTTACAGATAGATACTTTGGCTCTCGGACAGTGAGAGCTACATCTCATCTCTGGGTAAGTTAGAATCTCGAGCCCCTGGCAGCATCAGCATCAGCAGGAATGCTGATTTTCAGGCCCCATCCCAAAACAACAGAATCAGAATGTGCATTTTAACAATATTTCAGGTCATTCACATTGCTCTTTAAAGTTTGAGAAGTACCCATCTAACCCAAATGGCTGAGAGAACCAGCTGGCTCCACTGGGAAGGTCCTCAGTCCGGGAGATGTATACGGGGAAGGGAAGAGACCCTCAGATGAGGCTGGGGGAAGCAGTGGAGCCACACCCAGAGACCAAGTCACAGAGCTTTTTGACCTTCATAAAACCTCCAAAGAATCTAAGGACTTGAATCCTTAACTTCGCAAGTGTAAGTCTTGAGCTAAAAAGATCAATGAGCAGGCAAACCGATACAGCAAAGGAGAATAACCTATGGACACCCTATAGTGTGTTTATTTTTACTTCCTGAAGGATCTGGATGAAGGCAGAGCCATGAACAGGTACTGGGTATCATCCTGAGATGGACTGAGGAATGTGGTCACATCTCTGAATTACGGCAGCAGCGGCTGAGGCAAACACTTCGGGGTTTGCTCAAGGAGGCGGGGTGGGTGGGGCTCCTCGCTTCCTCCCCCACGTGGCCAGAGTTCTGAAATTCCCACATGACGTCCACCGTGCTGGGCAGTCCCCTCACAGCACCAAAGATAAGCACCAAGATCCCTTAGAAACCCTTGCTTGTCTGTCTGCGCATCTAGCAGTTTAGTTAGCATGGCAGCATCCTTACCAGCGTTTACGACTGGTGGCTGTTATTTTCATCATTTACTTCATCCTAAAAGCAGCCTTCTGTGGAGTTTGCAGGTGGAAAGGGATGGCTGTGGTCTTTTCTTTTGTATAACGGAGGGGGGGGGGAATTTTATACCAGCAAGGAAATGATTTATTTTTTGCAAACTGTAGATACAGTTTATGCAGTTTTCTCCAGATTCTGATTAACACCTACACTTTCCCACAGAGGCAATACCTGACACCCACCAGAAGTTCACAGAGAACAGCTCCCAAACCAGGGTGAACATCAAAGGCAGAGCTAAAACCTCAACTCACTCCATCCTAAGAGCCTCTCTGCCCTCGAAGTAACCTGACATAGCTACATAGACACAGAAACACCAGAAGGGGAGATCTCAGAAACTGTGTTGCCACAATGATGTTTTGTCCTGCTTTTGCCCTTGATGAAACTGCTTAAACTATTTTCTGCTTTATGACATCATACACAGAAAACATCTTACACAGAAAACATTTTTCATGCCCGGGCTCTGGCCTAAGGCAGTTTTTGCATTTTGCAATCAGGAGGAAATTGATTAATGTGAATGTTTTAGCTGTGGTTGTTGTTTGTGTATAAACTTTTGTTAAAACAAGTGCAGCAGAAAAAATGACCTTTATGTAGACACCCATTAAGGCACTAAAAGGCTTGGCTACATTCATCTGAGACGCGTACACATAACGAGAGGAACAATGAAGGGATCAGCAGCTGCAAGGGGTTGAATTGAACTCTTCAACAATGGAAAAGTTTTTCAGACCCAAATACCAGCAATCAAAGAGAATTTTTGCAGATAATCCGAAAGAAAGAAAATAATAAAATTAAAAAAAATAATGCTAGCCAACTTTGCACCAGTTAGCATAAGGTTGCCATCTGAAACATGTCAGCTTAAGAGCAGACGTACCACCATTCTTTCGCCCAACTGAAGTATTCAGAACTGTTTCCCCAAATAATCCCAGATGGCATGCCACAAAATTTCAATTCATTTTAAAAGCTTTCTTTGCAGTTATTATGTGATTGAAAGTGCAAAAGCAAGTTGCCATTCTCATGGCACTATTTGCATTGGCTATTATTATCCCCTAAAATCCCCTTTAAACAGCTACATTGTCAGCCCATAGGCCTCATTTAGAACTACAAAAAAGCCCAGATTAATTCGATCAAAGAAAGAGCCAAGTACAAAATGCACTTTTCAAACTGTATCAGAGTGGGTTCGCTTTACAGATCGCTTCGGGGCAAGAACCGCAGGGGAAAGAAAGCCTCGAAATAAAGCTTGGTTATGAAGCGAAATAACTCGGTTTGGCTCCTTCTCTGTTTTATTGGAGCACCTCGAGCCGAAATCTCCAATTAAAATTCTTACAGGGAAATATATTTAAATATAAATGCTGACACGGATGCCCGCAAATGGCAGCAGCACATTCGTACCCTTGCCTTTCGGCCATCGTTCTCGGGAGGCAGTTGGAAGCCTCGTGTGGGTAACCCGGTTAGTTAGCAGGCATCTCGGATGTTTCACACACTAAATAAGCCAGAGGACTTTGCACTATAAACACTTATATCCAGTTTTTTTCACCCCATCCCCAGAGGAAATGTTTTAAGTTACAAGACAAGAAATTGCTGGAAAACAAAGGAAAACGGGGGTGACGGCCTTTCTTTGCAGAAAACAAAACATGCTAAGATTCAGGTCGAATTCAAGGATGAGAAAGCACGCTGCAAGCCCGCCTTCTACAGGCAGGCTGACTGGACTGCCGGCCGCGGGGTTGGTTGGTTGGATTTAGTCTCACCTGGGGGTCTGGAGGTGGGGGAGATAGCTGGTGTGAGCCAAGCTGGAGTTTGGGTTTCTTAGGGACGCTCCATTAGTTTCCTAGGCAGGGTTAGCAGCGTCCGTTTCCACTGGAGATGGTGCGGCGGCGCTTCAGCCGGCCAGCTCCCTCCTCCCTCTGTGCCCAAAGCTGTTCCCTTCAGCCGCCGCTTTTGTGCGCTGAGAACATTTTACCGAAGAGGGATCGGAGGCACAAAGGTAGGGCTACAAGACGTATGCAGCAAGTTGTGCAATTGCCTCTTCAGCGACCGAGCAGGGCCAGCTGCAACAAATGTGAAAGTGATTTGCACGAGGGAGGAGAAACAGGGGCAATTCCAGCCCGTAGTTTCAGTTCAATCTTTTGTGGCCCCCCCCCAACCACCCGGAAGGATGAACTCAAAGTCCTGTTCCCCAAACCCACCCTTAAAACAAAAGAGCATCATGCTGCTCTGGTCACATCCCACGTAATGTTTAGAAAGGGCACGCTTACCAAGGGGCTCCAACCACAAAGCACTGGTCCAGAACTTCTCGGTCACATGCTCAGCTAGAAATGCACAGGACTAAGTTATTCAAATTGCACAGAGGTGTGCACCACCCCGCAACAACTAAATCCTCATAATCATCCTGAGAATTATCTAGAGAAAACAAACGTGGATAGAAAACGCTGCAAATTGGAAATGTTACCTACCTCCCACCTCTGAAGGCAGGAAGACAGGGAAAGAAGTCTTACAGGAAAGGGACTATAGACTCAAATTGCTTTCAGCCGAGGTAAACATTCAGGTTTTTTTTTTTTTCCCCCCCAGATTTTCCAAATTAGTTGGAGTCTTTTCCTGATAGTTCTAAATTTTAACTACAGCATCATAGTACAAAGAAAAATGGTTCTGGTTTTCTGAGACCTGGATAAAGTTTCTGAAATTCTGCAAACCTTCACCTGTAAAGCAAAAGGGAAAAGACAGGCATGTCTACTGATTCCTTAGGAGAAAACTGTCACTGGGAGAAAACATATCCACAGTAATTTATTTCTAGTGAATTTCAATAGACCATTTGTTACCTAGTTGCAATGGAAATGTTCCTGTGACTTTTTATGTAGGTCTCACTGGAGCCCTAAATGAAAACACAATTACTTCCCTTGATGGGTGATGTTTGATGATAATTCAAAAAATATTCCAAGCAAAATAAGAAAGGAAGATCAGCACTTCATCATTACCACCACTGCCAGGATCCAGAGACCCATGGTGATCCCATCAGGACTCACAAGCACATTGTTTAAGGCAAATCCTTTGAGGTTTTTGTTTTTGTTTTTGTTTTAGGGAAGCAGAGGAATAAGGGAGAATTTGTCACAGTACCTTGTAAAATCCTCAACTCTTTGTCAGGTGATCTGAATTCTGGTCCTGGCTCTTCCTCTAACTAACAGAATGACCTTGGGCTAGTCCCTTTCCCTCTCTGGACCTTCCTTTCCTCATCTATAAAATGAGAAGACTAAACTAGATGATTTCCAAGGACCATTCCAGATGTAACACCAAAGAGTGATGTGAAGATTCCTCTGGAGACTGCAGACAATAATAGTAATACAAAGGTTCTAAAATAAGTCTCATGTTATGTGCTTTCTACATGACAGAATAGCTTCACTGGCACAGGATAGGGCTTGGAAGGCTTTCTTTTTGCCTATTAGAGGCTCTGGTCATCTCTATGATACACATATGAATGAACTTCAACGTGGTCAATAGGAAATTAGCCATGAAGTTTCTGGCAGTTAGCTGCCCCAACTTTTAGTCCTCTAGAAACAGCCTCTATGCTTTTCTTCAGTCAAATGGGAAAACAGGATACCATTTTTAAAAATTATCTGACAAATATCTCTTAGGTATTTTGTATTTATAAAGAGGAAGTCTTGGTTTAGTCATAAATACTTCCATTACTAGTATCACTATCCAAGCATTCATTCAAGACATATTTATTTAGTGCCTACTTTGCACCAAGCACTAGTCCAGGTGCAGTAAATACAAGAGTGAAAAAGAATGACAAGTTCTCTGCTCTCATGGAGCTCAAACCCTAGCACAGGACCAGGGAAAGATCATACACAAGCAAAAACAGAATTAGAAGTAGAGTGGTGGGACAGAAATTGGTGGGCTACACTGGATTGAGTGAACTCTTTTAAAAGAACTAGCCAGCATAGATCAGGGAGAAGAGCACTCTGGGCAGAGGGAACAGCAAGGGCAAAATCCTGAAAACTTGGGACAGAAAGAAAGCCAGGGGCTTCCCTGGTGGCGCAGTGGTTGAGAGTCCGCCTGCCGATGCAGGGGACACGGGTTCGTGCCCCGGTCCGGGAAGATCCCACATGCCGCGGAGCGGCTGGTCCCGTGAGCCATGGCCGCTGAGCCTGCGCGTCCGGAGCCTGTGCTCCGCAACGGGAGAGGCCACAACAGTGAGAGGTCCGCGCACCGCAAAAAAAACAAAACAAAACAAAAAACACAAAGAAAGCCAGTGTGGCTAGAATGCAGTGGTGGAGGGAGTGAGTGGTGTAAGATAAAGTCAGAGAGGTGAGCAGGAACCAGACCAGGTACATCACTGGACTTTATGTTAATTATAGGATGGAGCACACAGGGAGTTTTATGCAGGGTAGTGACCCAGCTGCCTTCCTTTGTGCCCGCATCCCACATCTCTCATGTCCAACCTCCAGGTTTTGCCTGAGGACCTCCGTTTTGAGGCAGACTTCCTCAGCTCCCACATATGTGAGGCAATTAATGCCCCACGGGTGAGTCTTTGACTAAGGCAAGATGGCAGCTGACAGATAAATTCATCTCCCTTCCACCTCCATATGGACTGCTCTGAAAAGAAAAAAAAATCAAAGCCAGGAAATGACCTCACAAGATTGAGAAATCAATCATTCTTTTTTGTCCTTCCAGTTTCATTGAGATGTAATTGACATAACAGCGATGTATAAGTTTAAGGAGTACAGCATAATGGTTTGACTTACATACATAATGAAATGATTATCACAATAGGTTTAGTGAACATCCATCATCCATAGATATAACAACAAATTAAAAAAATAGAAAAAATATTTTCCTTGTGAGAAATCAGACATTTTTATTTATTTAGTTAGTTATTTTATTTATTTTTTTTTTTGCGGTACGCGGGCCTCTCACTGTTGTGGCCTCTCCCATTGCGGAGCACAGTCTCCGGATGCGCAGGCTCAGTGGCCATGGCTCACGAGCCTAGCCGCTCCGCGGCATGTGGGATCTTCCCAGACCAGGGCATGAACCCGTGTCCCCTGCATCGGCAGGCGGACTCTCAACCACTGCGCCACCAGGGAAGCCCGAAATCAGACATTTTTAAATCCAAGTGGTGGCCCATTGACTAACGCGCACTCGTGTTCCCTCACTCTCCTCTCCTGCATCACTCCCCCTTTGCCCTCACTCTTCTCCCTGGGATTGGATTCAGAAGGCAGGAGTCCAAGCAGAGGTGCAGCTGCTCTGCCATCGTACTGCTCAGCAGCTCTGGCGGTGCTGGAAGTATCTGCAGTGGATAAGAACACTGTGCAGAGTCTCTGGAAAGCCTCAGTGGGAGAGTTAGCACAAAACACGATGGTTATGGAGCAAGGCCAGACCTTCTGTGGCCAACAACTATTTTCCATTTGAAAAAACAGCTCCTGGTACCACTGAGGCCTAGTAGAGATTGATTGATCTTGCTGCATGAATTGACCATGCAAATGACTATAAGGTCAGGGAAGTGCGGCAATCCACCATATGATGGAAAATGGTGTATTCAGGATTGGGCCTGAGCAAGTCCAGAAGGTATGAGTAAGCCACCTGAACAGGTGGTCCAGATTCCCCTACACCTCTCTCTATTGCATTAACACCTCTTCCTCAACTCACTCCCACAGCTTCATAGAGGACTCCTTGACACCAATTAACAGAAGAGGAAGGGACTCAGGCCTGGTTCATAGATGGGTCAATAGCAATATATTGGTACAAAAACAAAATAAAACAAATAAAATTAAAAATATAAAAAATAAATAAATACTGCAGCTGCATTACTCAGGAGTGGGTCTAAGGTGCGATGATGATGGCAAATGCTCCCTGTAGGCAGAGCTCTGAGCAGTATACTTGGTCATCCACTCCATACGAAGTGGCCTGAACTACAGATATACATAGATTCCTAAACAGTTTCAAAGAATGGCTTAAAGGTCAAGTCCTGAAAGGAACAAGATTGGAATATCAGAAATAAGGAGGTCCAGATAAACAACAAGGTCCTACCTCATAGCACGGGGAACTATATTCAATATCTTGTAATAACCTATAATGGAAAAGAATCTGAAAAAGAATATACTTATATGTATATGTGTGTGTATATATGTATGTATGTGTGTATATATATATATATATATATATATATGAATCACTTTGGTGTACCCCAGAAAGTAACACAACATTGTAAATCAACTATACTTCAATGAAAAAGAAAGAAAGGCATGCAGGAAGGAAGGAAAGAAGAGAAGGAGGGGAAGGAGGAAGGAGGGAAGGAAGAAAAGGCAGTCTGGGGAAGAGGTATGTGGGTGGATCTGTGGAAGTAGACCCAAAGTGTTTAGATCTTTGAATCTCATGTTAATGCCCACAGGGGGTGTTCTTCCCAGTTAAGGGTCTCACCAACCAGATGGACAGGATGACATGTCTTATGGACATGAGCCAGCCTTTCTTTCTTGGCTACCTCAGTGCTTGTGCAATAGACCCATGCTATATCCATAGGCTTCATTCATGCTACCATGCTATGGATGGGCTAAACAGCATGAATTGCCCTCACTAAGACTGATGTAGCAACTACCAGTGCTGAATGCCCAACCTGCCAAGAGCAGAGTCTGACACTGAGCTATTGATATGGCGCTATGGCTCAGGAATTACACTTATATCACCTTCCACCCTACATGGAAGAGTAGGTGTTCTTTCCAGATTTGACACCTGCTTTAGATGAGATTTGCCTTTCCTTTTCATAATGCCTCCAACAGCACCGCCATTTAAGGTTTACAAATGCCTCTTCTAAAAACATTATATCACACATGATACTGCCTCAGTCCAAGGGATCAATTTTACAGCAGAGGAAGTGTGACAAGGGACACATAACCAGACTCCACTGCCTTATGCCTCATCACCCTGAAACATTCAGGCTGGTAGTGAGTGTAACGGCCTGTTAGGACTCATTTAAGGTGCTGGAATTATCATGCTCTATTCCAGGATTTGCTGTACGTATTGAATCAACAGGCAGAACCTGGTTCTGTGTGTCCAACAGCTAGAAGACCCAAGACCAAAAACCAACGAGTGGAGGTAGGATTAACCCTTCTCACTATCACTCCCAGTGACTCACTCACAGAATTTGTGCTTCCCGTTTCTTTAGCCCTAGGCTCTGATGCATTAGCAGTCCTGGTCCTGGGTGAGGATACTTCCACCAGGGAACACAGTAAGAGTTCTACTAACCTCGAGGCCCCAACCCCTACTTGGTCACTTTCATCTCCTCATTCCAGTAGACCAACAGGCAAATACGTGAATTTATTTCTAATTACCATGATGAGCTAGCATTGATGCTACACATGGGGTCAGGAGGGAATATGTCTGAAACCCAGGGGGCTTGCTGTAGTATCTCTCGGTGCTTCCTTGCCCTTTGATAACAATGGATGGACAATTGAGCAACCAGTACCTGACCAAGTTAAGGCAACTAAGGATTCAGATCCCTCAAAGATGAAGGTCTAGGTCAGTCTACCAGCAAAGGAACTCAGACCAGCCAAGTGCTGGCCAAGGGAGAGAGGGATGTAGAGTGGTGGAGGGAAATGATGATGAATATCTATTACAGCCAAGGGACAGGTTGCAGCATCAGGGACTGCAGACCATTCTGCTAACTCTGCTACCTTAAATCTTTTCAGAAATTATGGCTGGCCATCAAGTTGTGAATTACTGAACGTGTCCCTCCTTTCTCAGGGAAGACATGGAAACATCTTCACGTCACAAAAATGAAGGCCACAGATCACAGTGTGAGAGCCAGATACAGTGGGAGGGTGGAGCTGATTTGAGAAATGCAGGAGGAGAACTGTATCAGCACCTCTCATGTGCCAGTCCAGATCTTCATGGTCTCACCATCCACAGGGCCTTTGGCCAGTTGTTCAAGACATAGCTGCAATTGTAGTGACCTCGTCCATATGGCCTCTGACCCACTTCAGGCAGAGAAAACCTAGTAGCACCTTGCTCCACACTGTGGTTCACACTCCCATCCTTTGCCCTGAGGCATCCCTACTGACACCAAGGCACGGTACACACAGACCCACTCAGTGCCCCTCAGGGCCAGCTGCAGAATTCGCAGTACAAAATGAAAATGTGAAGTTGCTTGTTCAAAAACAGGAAAGAAGCTTTTTTCTTTCTTCCACAGTCTCTCTCTTGACCTGTCAAGGTATATTTTACCTGCTACTTCATGTTGCACTCCCTCAGGCAGAAAGGTACTCACCGGGTGAGTGCAGACCCTTTCAAGTATCCAGGGCACCGCCAATGACTCAGTGGCACAAAGCTGGGCACTGAGAACCCATCTCAGAGAGGCAGGGAAAAGAAGAGCCCACCATGAGCAGAAGCTCTAAGTCCCTCAGCGCAGGCTGCATTGTCCCTCAGACTTCACTTACAAAACACAAATTCAGAAATAAAATTATTAAGACTTTCCAGGCAGTGACTACAGAGCATTAAACCTCCAGAGTGGGCCCCCTTCTGAGCTCGGTTATGACTTCACTGGTCACGAGCCCAGGAAGCCGGCCCTGGTGCCCATGCGTGCCCAAATGGGAGTGTAAAAGAATTAACACAATTAACACCCTGTGAAGCAAACTGTTAACCAATGGGAGATGGGAGACAAGTAAATTCTTCTCCCTCCTTAATCCAGACATACTGTCCTGAAGAGTAGTTTCTCGGAAAACTGTCCTATAAGAAATCAGTCCCACTTGATTCCAAGTGCAGGCTGGCTCAGTTGGGCATTTTCATACTAGCTCTCTCTCCTTCCTGGACTTACTCTCCTTTTCTTCATCCTGCTTGGGTTGTATCCCGATTAAAGTAATAGCATATAAGCCTTTTCCACAGGCTCTGAATTTTGGGTAAACTAGGGTAAGACCATCAGTTAACTAAAAAAGCAAGGAAACAGGGAAGATACTTTAAAGAGTTTATTTTTATTTAAATGTTTTATTTTAGTTTATAATGCTATTTTAATTTAAAATGTTTAAGCATGCACTTGTTTGCCAATTTTCCAAAGGTTTTTTTTGTTTGTTTTTTAAAGCTTGGGTTCACTTGGGAATTCCCTGGGGGTCCAGTAGTTAAGACTCCGTGCTTCCACGGCAGGGGGCACAAGTTTGATCCCTAGTTGGGGAACTAAGATCCCACGTGCCGCTTGGTGCAGCCAAAAACAACAGCAAAAAAGCAAAACAAAACAAAACAGGACAAAACATTCCCTGGTGGCACAGTGGTTACGAATCCGCCCGCCAATGCAGGGGACACGGGTTCGAGCCCTGGTCCAGGAAGATCCCACATGCCGCGAAGCAACTAAGCCCATGCGCCACAGCTACTGAGCCTGCGCTCTAGAGCCCACAAGCCACAACTACTGAGCCTGCGCTCTAGAGCCTGCAAGCCACAACTACTGAAGCCCGCACGCCTAGAGCCTGTGCTCTACAGTAGTTGTGGCACACGGGCTTAGTTGCTCCATGGCATGTGGGATCTTCCAAGACCAGGGCTCAAACCCGTGACTCCTGCATTGGCAGGCAGACTCCCAACCACTGTGCCACCAGGGAAGCACTCTATTGTGTTTGTTAGGATTAGGTTTGACTTTACACAAACAAAAAATGTAAAACAACAATAGTTTGTGTAAATATAGTTAACATTACTGAACTGTACACTTAAAAATTGTTAAGATGGTGAATTTGTGTTATTTTTTTACCAGAATTAAAAATAAATTAAAAAAATTTTAAATTTAAAATACAGTGGCTTAGAATTCCCTGGAGGTCTAGTGGTTAAGACTCAGTGCTTTCACTGCTGGGCCCGGGTTCAATCCCTGGTCAGAGAGCTAAGATCCCGCAAGCCACGAGGCGCAGCCAAAAAAAAAAAAGAGTGGCTTGAGCAAATTAGAAATTTATTTTTCTTTCATCTAGAACAAATGCAGAAACAGAGAGCTCATGACCTGTATGGTCCTCCAGTAAGTGACCAAGGACTCAAGTGCCTTTTGCCTCACTCTCCACCATCCCTAGTGTGGGACCCCAGTCCTCATGGTCCAAGTGGGCTGCTAGACAGCCACTGCACCTACATCCCAGGCAGCAGCATCGAGTAAAGGAAATGACATGGGTATTCCCTCCCTTAAAAGGAGCCTTCACAGAAATCCCACACAACACTTCCTTTTAACATCTCATTATCCAGTAGTCACATAGTTTTTCATAGCTGCAAGGGAGCTGGCAAATGTCTTTTAGCTTAAGGCACAATGTGCCCACTCAGATATTACTAAGGGAGAAGAAGAGAATAAATATTGGGAGACAATGAGCCAATTTTATCACACATTGTAATTGTAAAATCATACCTGCCATTACCCAACCCCCAAATGAAGAAATCACTTACGTAAACATTTCTAGACATTGCTGTAGTAAAAGTGTACATGGAATCAGCTTTCTTTTGAGGAATAAGAACTCACATTTTTCATCAGACTTTTAAAGGGAAAGAGGGGGAAGAAAAATACCCTTTACCAAGGCCTACTATGTGCCAACCACAGTGCCTTTGCATCTGCCATCTCATTGATTGTCCACCATCAGGTGTGGTAGGAAATCTTACTTTCTGTAATAGTCAGGATGGGCTAGATTGGGTGCAGTTAAAGAGAAAATTCCTTGTCACTTGTTGGGAAGGGGATAGGGAAGTGAAGGAATCACACAAGAGTTCCTATAGGTCAAAGAAAGGGACATGACCACACCTACCTTCTAGCAGGTAACTAAGTGCTCGGGAGAACTGGAAACATCAATGGCTGATGGTCCAGGGTTAGAAAGAAGCTTTTGAGGCCAGAAGCAGTGTCTCACTACCTTGGCATCTGGCATCTGGCCCACATCCTCACACACCTAAGGAGTCTGCTAACTGTTTAAGTTAAACTGTTTGCCAAAGGGGAAGTTTTAAAATTCGCCCAGATCTCCCGCGTGAACCTCAATCATCTTTCTAGAACCACTCTTCTCCTGAAAGTATTAGCTTCTGCAGCATTATTCCTAGAACTCATCAAGATTGTGAAAAAATAAGAACTTGCTGAAAATTAGGTTCTGCCCAGCTTCTTCCACACTGCCTGCCACCCAGGCAAAAAATTCCCCAAGGCAGCATGGACCCCAGGCCTCTAGTGGAAGAGACACTCATTTTGGCTTTCATGCTGCAGGACAATTTGACGTGTCAAAATTCTGTTTTTAATTTGTCCATTCCCAAGGAAATCATGACAAATGTTATAATGGGAAACACATTTTTCCGACGATGAGGTTATATAGCAGACTAATCACTTTTGATTTTATGAAGAATCAAGTGCTGGTATTGTTACTAGGGATTGTCAGCTAAATAATTTAAGCTGTGCTATTTACGTAAGTCCCTAACTACTGCTGGGATTCGTACAGTAAGATGGAGTTAATTATTTTTTCTGTCATATCTCTTCTGTAATGTGATGCCTTTTGCAAGCTTCCTCCTTCTAATTGCATAAAACAACTAAAGCACTGTGTTAAGGAAAAATGGGCAACTAAATAATGATGAGTCAAAACCCACCTAATTAAGATGTGAGTGCCAGAGCTGAGCCCAGAACTGCTTAGGGGCACACTTCTCATCATTGTTGGATGTCTCAAAAACCAACTGTGCATTAATGTACCAAGGGAAATAGCCAGTATTATCCATCCAAGTATCTGGATGGATACCCAAGAGAGTTTCAGAGTGATGCGAGAATATCAAATACAGAACCCGAGTGCACAGCAACATTTTCTAATGGGTGGAGGAAGAAGAGACAAGTCACACAGCTAAGAAGAGAGGAAGTCACAGGAGAAAGAAGAAACAGGTATAGCTCCCAAGGAGAGAAGTTTCAGGAAGGGATGGCTCATGGTGTCAGAGGTCATAATGATCAAGCAGATCATGGATGTGGCTACACTTTCAGCTCCTGACTTTTAGCTCTGCCCTGGATGCAAAACTTACCTCGACCCCTCTGAGATGATGTCTTCGTGGGCTGGTCCTTCCCTAAAGGCCACTGGGACATGGCCCAGGGCTACCACAGGCTCACTCATTGTCACTCATTGCCCTGGAAGGCCTCACTCAGCCTAAGACCAGAATGTGTACTTCTGCTCCAATGCTCTCATCTTCCTATCCACTCAGCCAGGACTTTAAAAGTCTATCTTTTATACACAGGTAAATGGAACTCTTCCAGGCTGCACTGATGATACAGGTGATATCTGATAACTACCCTTCAAAGAGGGCATATTGGATGACACTATTCTTTTAAAATGGTCTGGCCAGGTCAGAGCTGAGTGCTCTCATGGACGTGGAGACAATATACTTTTGGAGGATTTAATAAAGCTTTAACTTTAGAATCATTTTAGATTTACAGAAAAATTTTAAAGACAATGTAAAGTGTTCCTATATATTCCAAACCTAGTTTTCCCTCTGATGAACTTCTTACATTGGTATGTCACATTTGTCACAATTAATGAACCAATATTGATTTGTTATTATTAACTAAGGTCCATATTTTTTTTCCCTTAATTTTTACTTAATTTCCTTTTTCTGTCCCAGGATCCCATCTGAATACCTTATTACATTTAGTCATCATGTCTCCCCCCACTTCTCCTGATTAATTCTCCTGGGTGTGATAGTTGGGCTACTATCTTTTACAATGGCTCTGCTGTCTCAGACTCGACATCCATGCATATCCAACTATCTAGATCTCCAGAACCCACGAGCACGGGGAGGAAGTTCTTGGGGCAAACATGGGTCACTCAGGCTAACGCACGGAGCCTGAGCCAACCTGCACTGTCTACAGATGACCACAAAATAAGTAAAATAACTCTTACAGTGGTGTGAGGAGTGGTATCTTGTCCTGGAAGAAATAGTACCTCGGTTTGTACTATCTTGTACTTGTACAGCACAAGAGGAGGAACAGGGAACAGATCAAGAATAAAGTCACATGGCTGTGAAGGAAACATCAGAACATGAGGAACTGCTCTATCAGTGGAACAGACAGAAGGGTGAGTAGCTTGAGGACCCAGAGCAAGGCCGCCACGGGGGCAGATGCAGACGCTGCTAGTTCACACCTCCCGTGGGGAGCAGGGACACAGGCAGCTTCGAGTGTTCTGCCCCAAGATTCTTCATTCTCCAGATAGATGGGTAAACTGTGTGGTGGGCCACAGGCTCACAGAGCCCCTCCCCTGTGCCATCAGGACCAGGGACCCGCCAAAGGATATTTGTTCCCCAGAATCAGAGGTGCCTGTCATGGGGGGACACCCTCAGGAGGGATGGGGCGTGAGTTCTATTCCGTGCTCTATTTCCATCAGCTTATTCACCATTTTAACTCTGTAGGGAACAGAACTGCCATCTCTCTCCTTGTCTGGGGCCAGGTCAGCCTCACACGGTAAACAGCTTGCTGACTGCAGTGGTGGTGGGGGAAGAGGTGACCTAATATATGGGAAAGAAAAGGGTAAACCTCTCTGAGGCCTGGAGAAGGAACAGGGGGGAAGGGGGCAAAAAGCTAATGGAAAGTACTTTTCCCATCTCTTCTTCATGGCCTCTAATTAGTCATCACCCATTTTTGCCTCCTTGACCTTCCTAGTATTTTTTTAGTAACTTTATTGAGATATAATTCACATTTAAAGTGTACAATTCAATGGTTTTTAGGGGTTTTAGTATATTCACAAAGTTGTTCAACTATCACCACTAATTCCAGAACATTTTCATCACTCCCCAAATAAATCCTGTACCATTAGCAGTCACTCCCCATCCTTACCTCCCCACTTCCCAGACCCTGGCAACCGCTAATCTGCTTTCTGTCTCTATGGAATTGCCTGTTCTGGATATTTCATATAAATAGAATCATACAATATGTGGCCTTTTGTGTCTGGCTTCTTTACTTAACATAATGTTTTTCAGGTTCTTCCATGTGGTAGAATGTATCAGTACTTCATTCCTTTTTATGGTTGAGTGATATTCCGTTGTATGGCTATGCCACATTTTGTTTATCCATTTATCAGTTGATGAACATTTGGGTTGTTTCCACTTTCTGGCTCTTATGAATAATGCTACTATGAACATTAGTGTACAAGTTTTTCTATAGAAGTATGTTTTCAATTCTCTTGGATATATACCTAGGAGTAAAATTACTGGGTCATATAGTAACTCTGTTTAACTTTTTGAGGAACTGCCAAACCAGGGCTATACCAATTCTTTCACAAGAACGAGAAATAAACCTCGCTGTTGTTTAAGCCAGTGTTCTTTGGGGTTTTGATGTATGTACAATTGAGCCTAATTATAACTGGTACCCTTGGCCATTAAGTCTTCAGTGTTTTGTAAATGGGTACATATGCTTTAATTGCCAGGGTGTGTCTTGACTGCCAATAAGACTGGGTGCAATCTGAGGATGAGGGTCATGTTCTTATCTTTCTGCATCTATCACAGAGTCCAGCATGGTGCCAGGCCCAAAACAGAATTGATTTAAATACTTCTGGATGTACACATGGTGTAGGGGTTCACACTGTCTAAAGAACATACAGAAGACAGAATCAGTCTTCTCCTTCTATGAATGGTGAGAATTTCCTTTTTCCACCATCAGTCACTGAGCTGTACCTTCTAGTCTACCTTTTTAATTACAGGACACTGTAAGTTTTCTCCTGAAATTTATTTGGAGAGACACTAGGTGTTGCTAGTTTCCCATGAAAAAGAATCTTGCTAGGAATTATCCAGTAATACTGGAAGCCCTTATTATCAACAAGTTAGGAAGAATTTTGATTTTCCATTTTCACTTTTGCCAAAGTTCTTTCCAGATGAAATACTTACAAAGTATATAACGTGGTAGGAAGAATAATATCCCCGCACCCCCCCCCCCCCCCCCGCAGATTTTCATGTCCTAATCTCCGGAACCTGTTAGGTTACATGGCAAAGGGGAATTAAAGTTGCTAATTGACTGAATTTAAGATAGGGAGATTATCCTGGATTATCCAGGTGGGCCTAACCCTAATCACAAGGGTCCTTAAGAGTGGAAGAGAGAGGCAGAAGAGAGTCAGAGGGAGATGTGACAATAGAGAAGGCGCAGAGAGATCTGACATTGCTGGCTTTGTGGATGGAGGAAGGGGACTGTGAGAAAAGCAACACAGGCAGCCTCTAGAAAAGGAAAAAAGGCAAGGAAACAGGTTCTCCTGTTGAGCCTCCAGAATGGAACACCTTGGATTTTAGCCCAGTGAGACCCCCTTTCAGACTTCTGACCTCCAGAACTGTAGGATGATTAATTTGTGTTGTTTTAAAGTCACCAAGTTTGGGGTAATTTGTGATGGCAGCAATAGAAAGTCAATACATATCCTAATACTATTTTTCCCCACCTCATCTTTTTAAAAGTAGGAATCTTGGAACTTCCCTGGTGGCGCAGTGGTTAAGAATCCACCTGCCAATGCAGGGGACACGGGTTCGAGCCCTGGTCCAAGAAGATCCCACATGCCGTGGAGCAACTAAGCCCGTGCGCCACAACTACTGAGCCCGCAAGCCACAACTACTGAGCCCGCGAGCCACAACTACAGAGCCCACGTACCACAGTTACTGAAGCCCGCGCACCTAGAGCCCATGCTCCGCAAAAAGAGAAGCCCCTGCTCGCCACAACTAGAGAAAAGCCCGCACGCAGCAATGAAGACCCAACGCAGCCAAAAATTAAAATTTTTTTAAAAAGTAGGAATCTACTTCTTAGGAAGACAGTGGGATGTGGGAGCCAAAGTAGGAGTTAGGTAATAGTTGACCCACACAGAGTTAATTTATCATTGTATTATGTTGTCTAGTATATGTGATGTCAGACATTAATAATAATTACATTTTACAGTACTTTACACTTTTCTAAGAACTTTCAATACATTGTCTGATTTGATCAGTAAACAAACAAAAAGTCATCACAATAACTTTGAGAAGCTATGCAAATGCATTGCTTCCCTTTTTGACAGATTAAAAACAATGAGTCACGAGGAAGGTCCCAGAGAGAGGTAAGGACAGAATCAGCATTTTGTTTTCATCTCTTCCAGGGTGGTCCTTGGCCTTTAATAAATTACTCTTTCAAAGGACTAGGGTCCTGGGTGCTAGAAACCAAAAGCCCACTTTCCTAAGGACATCTGTATGTTTGCAGCCATTCTTCCACCATATCTAGCACTTAGGGAAAGAGTTCAAAGACATGAATTGAAAGTTTCTACCTTGGGCTTACAATGATGTGAAGCGTGGTAGGCAGGCAGGTCTAGGTATTTCAGACCTTATGTTGTATGACTTATGGTCCCCAGAGCATAAAGGGACTCTCAGACTGTAGACTCCTCCTTCAACGGTTCACTCCTCACTGGCTCTCCCCTCCCACCCAGCCTCCACCATCCTCTGAAGCCTGGCAGCAGCCGTGTTGGCCAGGGGTTCGCCATTGACTGACACTATGAATCTCTGGCTTGAACTCATCCCTCTGGCCCATCCTACTCTGGATGCCAGAAGTAGAAAATTCTACCCTGTTTGTGGCCCCTCAAAGCCCAACTCTCTACACAAGTCAGACATATTCTACAGTTCATCTCACCAGCCTTCCCAGTCTCCAATCGATGCCCCCACTTCCACCTTCCACCCTCCCTCCCTTCCTTCCTTCCTTTTTTCCTTCAGTAAGTATTAAGGGCACATCTACTCTGCATACTGCACAAGACACTTGCGATGAAGTAGTGAAGAGCAGGCCCACTCCCTAGCCTCTGGCCCTGACACCTATTGGGAAATGCACACATACATTAAATAACAAACCCTAAAAAGGGGGAAACACAGGGCACCCGCACTCAGTTAACAAGGAGACTGGCTCCAGCTCCCTTCAAGCTTGGATTTGGTTATTTTCAGTTTAGTGATGCCATTCTAGAGGGGCATCATAGTGTAATGATTAAGAACCTAGGCTCCAAAGCAAAACTTCCTGGGCCCAAATCCTGCACCTGCTGCTTGCTAGCTATGGGTAAGTTATTTAACCTTTCTTTGCCTCAATTTCCTCAGATGTAACAAGGATGATGATAATAATACCTCATAAGGTATGATTAATTAAATTAATAGCACAGAGACACTCTTAAATCAGGTCTTTTGATACATGTAAATATAGTACCTGGCATATATTAGACCATATGAAATTGCTGTTGTTATAGGTTGGATATCAGCAACTCCGTATGTTTTCATCTTAGCAAACGTTACATAAGTGTTGTCACTGTCTTTCCAGCAGAGTGGTGGGAGAGTGAGCAGATGAAGGGGCAAAGGAGTGGTTCTGGAAGCCACAGAAGATGGAAGAAAGGAGGCCTCTTCCCACTTTAATCAGTATAGCCATTAAAACAGGTCAGAATGAAGGGTGGGCGGACACATGGAGAATGAACAGATGCTGTAAGATTATCTCAAGCAAAAAGCAAACACAAAATTATAATGCATCATGTTATAATTTCAATAAAGGATAGAATTCCTATGGACAGATATTGGAAGGGAGCATCAAAATGAAAACAGCTGCTGAGTTACATAGCCGGGATATGCATGGATGTTTAAAAGCTTTTAAAAATCTTGTTGAAAAGTGATTTAAATTCGATAGGGCCGAACACTCTCTCCATGATAAAACTCATTTCTCCTTTGAATTCTTTGACACCTTCTCTGCTAGTTTTCCACTTCTTTTCTGGTTGTTCCTCATCTGTCTCTGTGTGCTCTTTTATTCTGCCTACTTTTTAAATGTTAAAGAAACATTTAACATTAATGAAATACTAAAGGGCTCCATCCTTGTGTTCTTGCTGTAGAAGAAACATATATGGGATAGGAGATGGTAGGGAAAAACTGAGTGGAAAGGGATTGGAATAGAGATATTGGTACAAACTTGCAATTTTTTTTTTTTTGCAGTTTTTGTGTTTTTACATTTTCGGTCTATGATCCATTTTGAGTTATCTTTTTTAAATATTTATTTATTTGGTTGCATTGGGTCTTAGTTGCGGCAGGCGGGCTCCTGAGTTGCGGCATGCAAACTCTTAGTTGCAGCATGCATGTGGGATCTAGTTCCCTGACCAGGGATTGAACCTGGGCCCCCTGCATTGGGAGCGCAGAGTTATCCACTGCGCCACCAGGGAATTTTTAAAGTGTGTATTTATGCATGAATAGCTACATGTGCACACATGTATGTATACATGTATATATAATACATAATATTTTCTAAGTCTGTCTGCTGTAAGGACCTAGAAGCAAAGACACCCCAGTAGCAATGAGCTCGCATAGCTCCCAGATATTGGTTTCTAACACCAGCCTCCACAAAAAAGAACCAGGCATCCCCAGAGAAATAGTTGATTCCAGGACTAGGGCACAGAAACCATAAGATGAGCCAAAAACATGTTTTCCAGCCAGAAAGTAAGGAAGTACTCCAAAAAATGATGGGAGCATGTCACAAGAACATGGGAGTTTGAAGGGGCTCTTACCAATCTGGGGAAATTTGAGCCAAAAACAATTAAGTAAAATAGTAAATAATAAACCATTGAAAATAGGAATCCATCAGTCTAATAATAAATAGATAAATAAATGTTAAATAAGTGATGGAGAAGGCAGGGCTCTTGCTTAGAAAATGCCAAGGACCAAAAGATAAATGCGGCAGCAGTGCTGGAGTTGAAAAATCATTATTTTTCAACCATCATAGCAAAGATTGGATTATCATCAGTTGATGTTAAATTTAGGGGGAAAATTTTGAGAAGAAGCAGGATATCTGCATGGACTTAGAGTATCTCCCCATAGATTGTTTATTAGTAGCAAAATAAAATATTAACTATACAGTTAAGAAATCAGACACCTTGTCTGAGTATCAAAATTAACATCACCAATGAGGAGCAAATGATAATTTGCCTCTGGGAGTGATACCCTGAGAAGAGCATGTAAAACAAAGAATGTTGCTCACCGTCCAGTTGTACAAGGATTAAGTCATTAGCCACTGCAGTCGCTGACCAACAGTGTACCCTGGGAGGAATTCAGGATGAAAAACAGGATGAGGTGCTCTGTGCTTCGGGAAAATAGGCCCCTTAGATAGATGTTTATCTCAGGAAGAACCTTAATGAACCCAGATTCTTGGATCTTCCCATGCATGGTAAAGCATTAAAATCATTAATTGATGTATCTTTTCCTTGTGACTAGCAGTAACTTTTTACCAAGGTGTACGCTTGATTGCATGTACTCCCTAGCCAAAAATCATAAATATACTGGCTCCTCCCTTACCCCTTTAGAGAAGTCACCTCAGAGCTACTGTGAGACCATCTCCCAGGCTACAGTCCTCAGTAAGACCCTGAATAAAATTTAAATTCAGAGCTCTTACGTTGTACAATTTTCTTTCATTCAACAATCACATCACGGATCCAATATTCTGGCAGGGAATGCATAACCTTAGTCTAATTGTGAAGAAACGTCAAACTCAAAATGAGGACTCTTCTATTTTAAAAAGTGGGGGAGGGCTGTATTCTCTTAAAATGTCACTGTCATAAAGGACAGTAAAAGGTAAGGAACTATTCCAAATTAAAGGACATTAGAGATATGACAACTAAAGGCAACATGTGATCCTAGAGAGGATCCTATACTAGAGTGGGGGAAATCCTATAAAGGATATTATTGCGTTAGTTGACAAATTGGAATGCTGATGATGGATTTGATTATAGAATTGTATGGACGTTAAAATTTAGTGAAGATTGTTACTATATTGTAGTTATGTAAGAGAACATCTTAGGAAATAGTCACTGGTAAAAGGTAAAGGGCCATGATGCATGCAATTTACCCTCAGATGGTCCAGAAAAAATATATATGCATACACAGAGAGAGCAATGGATAAAGCTAGTGGAACACAAGGTGAACAATAGACGAGTCTGGGTAAAGGGTATGATTGTTCTCTGTACTGTTCCAGAAACTTTTCAGTAAATATGAGGTTATTTTGAAAAAGATCTTTTTAAGGGGGGTGGGTGCCACCCCTGGCCCACTTCTCTCCAAAGTCTACACATTCCCCGAGTAATCGTACGCACACTAGTGCCTGTGTCACGCCGCAGACTCCCAAATCTTCATCTCTACTCCACACTGTGCTCCTGAGGTCCCAAACTCTATGACAGTCGAGGGGGCCTCTAACTAGTGGGAGCAGTTAACATAATTTGAGATGACTTGGATAATGGAAAGTTTGAGAGCTCTGCATTTTAATTCTTAAATTATGCACCTACTATGATAACCCGTGAATACAGAAGTGTTTTACTTTTCTGAATAACCTCTGACTTAAAAAAGAAGTTTTTATTTGCATGGCTATATTTACATTAACATTGATATTTTCTTCTACTCTTCTCCCTGAAGTCATCTTCTTTCTTCTCTAAGCTGAGCACCGTGTCCCTCCCAGCTGCTCAGGTTGGAAGCTGGAAGTCAAACCCCCTTTGCCAGGATCTGGGCAACAGGAAGACACAGCAGCTGCTGGCTCTGGAGCCACGTTTCTGTTACAGCCAGGCCAGAAAAACAGAAACTTTGCATGCCACCCACTCAGTCCGTTCCTAGCTCCAATCTCAGATGGAGCCTCAAGTACCTCTGGAATCCTAGTTGCAAAAGAAACTGACAAACATCCTTTTTAGCTTTTTCATCTCTGCAGTTCAGGAAGATTGAATCAAAAGGGGATTAGAAGGACACTGAATGAGCTAATCTCCTATATCTACCACATGCCCCCATGCCCACTCTCACCACCACTGTCTGTCCATGTGGATAATGCCAGTTGTCTTAGTCTTGCAAAGCTCAATTGAAGTGTCACCTTCACTTTAGTTGATTCTTTGCAGACTGAGTTCAATGTCCTGTCTTCCCCTTCTACCCCTCCATTACAGCACTTGCCACACCGAATTATAATCATTCAACTCTGAACCTATATCCTGTGCTGAACATTGAGTATATTTTGAATGCCCAGCAAAGTGCCTGGGATAGAGTAAAAGTTCACTATGTGTGTGCTGAACTGATGAATAAACAGTGATATAACCTCCACGTTGCAGACTTCACCTACAAGTCGGTTAAAATTTAGGTCCATAAACACTAGCACCCATGGGTGGGAGTTACTGGGTAAGTTACCCTTAGTCAGCTGAACCAATAGCATCATCCTCCTGGATCTCTCCCTTTTCCCTTCTTGCATCTCTTTAAGAGGCCCAGAGCAGGAGCCGGAGAAGAGAAGGAAGACTCAGCCTCAGACACCAGTAGAGCTGCTGCCTGCAGTTCTCACTGCCCCCTGCCCTCAGCGTCGGCCGCTGCTGTGCTCACCCAGACCCACACTGCATGAACCCACCGTGCACCCGATGCCCCACTCTGCCTGCCACCCAGCCGCTACCCATCAGCCACTACTCTGGACGAGAGCCTCTACTTCACTCTTAAGCCACAACTTGTGATAGAGCCAATTTGTCCTGTGTGGGTCTTGGTTTCCTCTTCTCTTAAGGGAGCAGCATACCAAGCAAGCTACAATATCCCTTACGGAATGAACATTCTGTGATTCCATAAATGCTCTGATGGACTTGCACAGTCCAGGCCTTTGGTCCATGCTTTCATCCTGTGTGGGATGCACTTCCCCACCTAAGCCACCAAAGAAGGGCAGATCATCACTCATGGCCAGGCTCATATCCTGAAGCCTTCCCTCATCACTCTGGATCACTCCCTGACTCTTCACCATCATCATCCATTGACCAACCCACTCTTGGTGTACAGAGTCCTCCTGCTATTGCAGTTTGGATAAACATGCTATATGAACCCCAACAGACTCTAAGCAACTTCAAGGCAGGAATCATTTTTATTGGAGGAGCAACAGGTCTGAAATGGAGAGAGGAGACAGAGGTGGTTAGCGAACCCATGCTAGGTGCTGGATCAGCCTCTGATCCAGCTTCTTGGCCAAGTCTGCCACCATAACTTGGGAAAGATCCCAAGAGTCACCTCTGTGGTTTGTACAGCATCCAGATACGGCCTGAATCATCTGACGGCTGAATGACCAGGGATTGCTAACGTGAACGATTTTGGCCCCAGGTGTCTCCAAATCATGGTTCACAAATTGTCGAAAATTCTGTTTCCTTCTGTACCCATGGGGCTGGCTGACTCACTGACCATGAGCCATGCACAAGTGCTGACCAAGGTGCTGAAGAGGCTCCCGGAAAGCTCCCTGGGAAGATGCTAAAGAGAAAGAAAGATAGTGCCACTCTCGACTCTTACCTCCTTCCAGACAAGCATTATCTTGGTTACTCCCTCTCCAGAAGTTAGGTGCCGGTCTGAAGGACCAAGTGTCAACTCACAGACAGAAATCAACTTTTTTTGTTCCTGACTAAACCTAGGCAGCAGAGAAAGTTTCATTTACAAGAACTTTGCCACAACCATAAAAGGATATGACGATAGAAGAAAAGGAAGTCCCTAATCCCCTTGAGAGATAAGGGAATGGCGATGCCTGTTCTACATACCCCTCAAGTACAGGGGTCTCTTAAATACAGGGACACGCTGCCAGAAGCTTCCTGCAGGGGTCCTCATCAGGAGCAAGACCTCAGGCCCAAAGTTTGGCTCAGCACCTGAGCCTCAGAGCACTCGCCACATCCTATATCCTCCTTTTCTCAGCCATCTTCCTCATAGCTCTGAAGAGAACTCCCCAAATCCTCTAACAACCAAAGGAAGCTAATTTATCTAAACTCAATTCTAGTCATATTCCCAGAGACCGAGAGAAACAGCACAGCCACTAAAATGGCCGAAGAGACAACTAGCAGGTAAACAGCACAGTGGGAGAAAGCAACACTAGCAAAAAATTAAATCTCTCACTCTGAATGTACAAGATTGGTATTTTCAGTCTCTTGTTCATTCATTCAGCTGTTTATTGAACATTTAGTATGTGCCAAATTATGAAAAGTCCTGAGAGTGCGAAGATGAATGGGGCCTGGGACATGACCATGAGAGGTTTATAGAGTAGTCAGAGACAGAGAAGTAAATTAAAAATGAAAGTACAAGAAATGACTGTGCCCAAGGTTGTATGAACAAAGTGCTAAAGGACCTCAGGGAAGTACCTGAGCGTCCCTGGGTATCGGAAAAATCAGCATGGATGGAGTGATGTTTCAGCTGAGTCTGAAAGGATAGGACCATACTGCACGTGGCTGTGATAGGGTTGGGGGGTGGATTTTGAAGGTGGAGGAAACAGTGTGCCTAAGGATCCCAGGTTTGGGAAATGTAATCCAACCAGGTGATACAATGTAAGTGTTCAAAACCAACACAAACAAGCTTGGCTTCCAGACTCCTTCAAAGCTCCTCTCAGCTGGCTAAGGCTCCAAGTTGGGCAGATATCCCAGTGGACTATACAGGATGCCAGAGCAAAGATATCCACCCAAAGGGGCAGGAAATTCCCCAGGCTGAGGCTTCATTTTTAAAACCTGATAGCTGTTGAACTAAAGGAAAGACAATGGACCCTACTCTAAATATTAACCCCCAAAATATTTTGACTGTACGGACAGCACAGTCTCAGCTAATAAAAAATTTGCATGTGATTTGCATTAAAAAACTCATGTTCGGGCTTCCCTGGTGGCGCAGTGGTTGAGAGTCCGCCTGCCGATGCAGGCGACACGGGTTCGTGCCCCGGTCTGGGAAGATCCCACATGCCGCGGAGCTGTTGGGCCCGTGAGCCGTGGCCACTGAGCCTGCGCATCCGGAGCCTGTGCTCCGCGACGGAAGAGGCCACAGCAGTGACAGGCCCGCGTACCGCAAAAAAAAAAAAAAAAAAACAACTCATGTTCAAGTAAAGTGGTATCAGCCTTTAGATTCATTCTCTCAAATAAGAAAGATAGTGTGGTCCCTCAGTGGCAGCCCATAGGGATGGACAAATTTACACTGAACCAGAGACGGTCTCCTTGCTGAAGTCAACGGACAGGGTTTACCCATGAGGGTCACTGGCTTGCAGGTGACCTTCACTTTTCTGGGTTCCCTGACCTGTGGGTTTCTCAGAAGCTTTGATATTTAGGTTATTCAGAGATCCGGGTCCCAGGAAAAAACAGGCTGTTACTACTCAAACTCACATAAAACTGAGTGGTAACGAGTCCATTTCAGAACTTTCAGTGTGAAAGAGCTCTGCTGTTTTTCTGCTGTTACGAAGAAATGAGGCTTCAGAGAAATTATAAGGCAGTTTGTTGCCACTGAAGAGAGGACCACCTGGACAAGGACTCCTTCCTCCCCAGCCCAGGCCAGAAACACAGCCGCCTGAACTCCTGGGCAAGCACCGCGTCCTCAGGATTCCACGTTGCCCTCTGGCGGCACAGACGGCAGAAAGAGCTGGGCCGCTCAGTTCAGATAAATGGGTTTAAATCCAGGTTCTACCATCCCTGGCTCTGGGCCTTGGGCAATTCATCCTGCCAAGCCTCCATTTCCTCATTTGCAAAATAGATATGCTTCACAAGACTGCTGTGAGGACTAAGTAAAATAACGCAGTCAGCTTCAGAGCAAGCACTTGATAAAAGACAGTCATTTTTCCTTCTGTTTATGGAAATATTTGTGGCTAAGAAATCAAGAAAAGCTCAGTCTAACTTCCAATTCTGCCAATTCTTGGGGAAAAAAACTAATGTGGTTTAGCACCTACTTTGTTTCAGATACTGTGCTGGTTCTTTCTGTACTTAATTTCTTTATAACCTGAGAATATAACCCTGAAATAGCTATCATTATTCCCATTATAAGAAAATTAAATTCAGAGAGATTAAGTAATTAATCAAGGTTATACAGTTGTCAGGAGATTGGACTGAGATTTTAGCCCAAAATGTCTGAATCTAGTTCCTTGCTCCAAAAACCATCAATCCCAGTAAGCCAGGCTGCCTGGGAGAGGCAGAGGAAGAGAGTGGAGGGGAGAGAGTAGAGGTGGTTGAAGGTTGGGTAAGGTGACCAATTCATTACAGTTCTATTTCCAATTCCCAAAGCTGTTTCCCCAGCTTTACTGGAGGTTATTATTGGAACACAGTACAGTAAGAGCTGATATCCTCCTCTCATTTAGTTAAAATGATCCCAGTTCTAAATAATCCTAAAATTTATATGGAACCACAAAAGACCAGAATTGCCAAAGCAATCCTGAGGAAAAAGAACAAAGCTGGAAGCATAACCCTCCCAGACTTCAGACAATACTATAAAGCTGCGGTAATCAAAACAGAGAGGTACTGGCACAAAAACAGACATATGGATCAGTGGAACATGATAGAGAGCCCAGAAACCCACGCACCTACGGTCAATTAATCTTTGACAAAGGAGGCAAGAATATACAATGGAGAAAAGACAGTCTCTTCAGCAAGTGGTGCTGGGAAAGCTGGACAGTCACATGTAAATCAATGAAGTTAGAACATACCCTCTCACTAAACACAGAAGTAAAAAGTGGCTTAAAGACTTAAATATAAGACATGACACCACAAAACTCCTAGAAGAGAACATAGGCAAAACATTCTCTGGCATAAATCGCAGCAATGTTTTCTTAGGTCAGTATCCCAAGACAACAGAAATAAAAACAGAAATAAACAAATGGGTCCTAATCAAACTTATAAGCTTTTTCACAGCAAAGGAAACCATATAAGAAACAAAAAGACAACCTATGGACTGGGAGAAAATATTTGCAAATGATGCAACAAACGGCTTAATTTCCAAAATATACAGACAGCTCATATAACTCAATAACAAAAAACAAACAACCCAATCAAAAAATGGTCAGAAGACCTGAATAGACATTTCTCCAAAAAAGACATACAGATGGCCAATAGGTACATGAAAAGATATTCAACATTGCTAATTATTTAGAAAAATGCGAACGAAAACTACAGTGAGGTATCACCTCACACCAGTCAGAATGGCCATCATCAAAAAGTCTACAAATAATAAAGGCTGGAGAGGGTGTGGAGAAAAGGGAACCCTCATACACTGTTGGTGGGAATGTAAATTGGTGTAGCCACTATGAAGAACAGTATGGAGGTTCCTCAAAAAACTAAAAATAGAGTTGCCATATGATCCAGCAATCCCACGCCTGGGCACATATCTAGAGAAAACTGTAATTTGAAAAGATACATGTACCCCAATGTTCACTGCAGCACTATTTATGATAGCCAAGACATGGAAACAACCTAAATGTCCACTGACAGATGAATGGATAAAGAAGATGTGGTATATACATACATATATATATATATACACATACATACATAGAATGGACTACTACTCAGCCATAAAAAAGAATGAAATAATGCCATTTGTAGCAACATGCATGGACCTAGAGATTATCATACTAAGTGAAGTCAGAGAAAAACAAATATGGTATCACTTATATGTAAAATCTAAAAAATGATACAAATGAACTTATTTACAAAACAGAAACAGACACAGAAAACAAACTTATGATTACCAAAGGGGAAGGGGGTGAGGGATAAATTAGCAGTTTGGGATTAGCAGATACAAACTACTATATATAAAATAAACAAGGTCCTGCTCTATAGCACAGGGAACTATATTCAAGATATTCAGTATCTTGTAATAAACTATAATTTTTTTTCTTTGTGTCTCATCTAAATTCTTTCTCTCTCTCTCTCCCTTTCCTTTCTTAGAGTATCTAGAACAGGAATACCAGTCAAATAACTGGAAAACTTATCCGGGGGAAAGGGGAGGGAAGACAAGGAACTTGTGTCCTTAAGGGTAGGAAGGGACCAAGTCTTTTCCTTTCAGTTGGGCCCATTCGCGCAGCCTTATGTATATCAATACTTAAAATTATTAATCTGAAACTGTCTTGCTTCTTTGCTCGTTTAATATCTCCTCAAAAGTCAAAAGCACAGAATTATTAGTCCTAGGAAAGCAGCTGTGACTATGGATCTTTCTATTCTGTCCAAAACCACCTAGGAATAACAACAATCATAGTATAGCCTACATTTAAGGGGATCAGGTAAGAAAATTAACAGATGATAACCACCACCACCACCACCACCACCACCACCACCATCATGATCATCATCATCATCATCATTTAGTTTAGCTTGATATCCTGAGAAATTTTCCAGGATACCATGAATCCTGGTTTGAAGTATAATAAAGCATTCATAAGCAGATTACTTCTAAAGTTTAAAGCAGGGCTTCCCTGGTGGCACAGTGGTTAAGAACCTGCCTGCCAATGCAGGGCACATGGGTTCGAGCCCTGGTCCAGGAAGATCCCACATGCCACAGAGCAACTAAGTCCGTGTGTCACAACTACTGAAGCCCACGCGCCTAGAGCCCGTACTCCGCAACGAGAAGCCACCGCAATGAGAAGCCCGCGCACCACAACAAAGAGTAGCTCCCGCTCACCGCAACTAAAGAAAGCCCGTGCAAAGCAACGAAGACCCAACGCAGCCAAAAATAAATTAATTTCAAAAAATAAATAAATAAAATCGAGTTTAAAGCAGTAATTATGGAAGTTTCAATCTCACCCACTAAACCCATGAGAAGGCTTTTTCCAGTGTAGTTGCCTATACACAAACACTCATACACAATTCCAGGCTAAGAAATTTGGGCTGTAATTGAGGCAGTTAAAGCATTGAGGTATTCCTCCCTAGATTCAAGCTCATGGATTAATATGATGAAATATTTCTTACATCCTTTTCATTTCCCATTTACATTCACACTCCATTTATGTCTCTCTCTATATATATATATATATGTGTGTGTGTGTGTGTGTGTGTGTGTGTGTATATATATATATATATATATATATACCATTAAGGAAGCACACAGGTCAAGTTGGTCAGGTTTAATGATTCCGTGGTTATTGTTATTATCATTTGAACACATCACTTCTGTTCCGCTAAGTCTGCTTACTGTAAACAGTCCAGGTCACCCAGCCTCCCAATCAGAACATTTAATCACAGTCTCTGCACCCCCAAACCCTCACAAAACAGACTACTATGATGAAATAACAGAAAGATACACATCAGCCCAGTCAGTGGCAAAGCACTGGTCTTTAGGATCCAAAGATCTTTACAACCAGAGAGAGCAGATGGGGGAAAGCAAAGAATAGGGAAGTGATACTGTTTGAACCCAACTTTTCTGAGCTCCTCATTTAGTAGTAACATGTGTGGGAAGACGACGCTTTCGGACTGAAACTCTATGACCTCCCTAAGTGAGCGGGCAAAGTACTCTGGTGACAGTAATGCATGAACACCCTGGCTGCAGGGACGTGGAGATTTAGCCAGAATGCTATCCACGGAGCAGCAAGTACCCCAGCCCGGCCTCAGCTGAATTCCCACCATTTTCCTGTGAGGGTCATAGCATCCTTCTGGAATCCTCTGCAGCAGATCTTCTTCCTCTTCCCTGCCCCTACAAAGGCAGAAACAGCTTGGCGGGGGGAAGGGTGTAAATCTCTGAGCTAACTCCTTATATCCAGGCAGGATCAGAGCTTCCTGATCAGACCCCTCTCTGTAGGAAGGTAGAATTTTTTTCTTAATGGAAGTTCAACATTGAGGGAAAGCTAGCAAAATCATTCACTCACAATCTCAGGCCAACCCTGGGCAGACAGGTTAAGGCAGGGACAAATGTGAGAGGCCTAGAACCCTATCCAGGCCAAAAGCAGGTCACTCAGGAAATCCCTAAGATCCAACTGGTGCTCAGGGTTCTCTCTAGGACGGTCACAAGTGGTGTGTTTTGTCCAGATTGATTAGGTCATACCTAGCCCTAAGTATTCCAAGCTTCCCAGTTCCAAGATGAACTTCCCAAGTTCACTATTCCTTGGCCGTTTGGAGTAGGGGACAATCTGTCACTATTTCAAACTTCCTGGTCCCTCTCCAGCCTGAATTTCTGTCCCCAGAGAATTGGGGCAGCAGTTGACCAGATTCAAGATTTTGATGAGATGGAGTAAATAGCTGGTCCTTGCGCATGTTTAGAAATTAACTGAACTCCCTTTGGAGTCATATGTACTCCTAGCTCTGCACTAGGAGTATGATATTAAAACCAAAAACACCTTATTTTAAAAGACTCTCACTTCCCCAACTTTTGCACCTCTGAGTCCTAACCTCTCCCCCCACTTCCCCTCACACACACCACCAGAAGATGCTGTCCCAACACTTTTAGTACCTCTAGGGCCCAAGGATAAAATGGCATTAATGGCATTTGGCAGAAAATCCCAACCCACACTGAGGATTCCTCCCATGTCAACACAGTGAAGAAATAAATGATAATGTAAGAGAAGAGGCAGGAGAAACCAGAGCCTGCCCCTTCTCACAGAAGAGGCACAGAAAATTGAGGAGTTAGTGAAAATGGCATCATCTCTTGCCAGAAGGCCACCAACTACCACCGGCTGGGAGCCGCATGATCACTTGTTTCTCCTCTGGACTGAAGTGCAAGATGGTGAGGATGGCGGTGAGCGTCTGCTGGCGGCCCACGGTGTCCGGCAAGGTCAGGAAGCGGTAGATGATGTTCTTGAGGTACTCCAGGTTGGCTCCCTCCCGACTCTGGTCCCTGATGTTCTTTGCAATGTGGCTCTGCAGGGCTCCCACCTCCTCCCGATGCCGCTCCCCCTCCTCCAGCAGCCGATCCTGCAGCTGATGCACCTCCCCCTCCAGCCTGTGCTTCTGCTTCCTCAGTGACGTGATCTCCACCTCCTTGCGGGCCAACTGCTCGGCGTAAAGGAAGAAAGTGGGCTCATTGGCCGCAGCTAGCTGCAGGGCTTGGGTCAGGCTGTCCGGAGCAGATGTGTCCGCTGGATCCCCGGGGCCCACACTGCCCACAGGGCTTCTGCGTCCCGGCAGCCCAGAGGACAAGGCCACAGAACGCAGCTGCTCCAGCTCCAGGTCCTTCTCGGCCAGCACGGCCAGGGCCCGGTCCCGCTGCTTGTGCAGCTCCTCCTCCAGTTTCAGCGTGCGGTCCCTGAAGTCCAGCTGGCTCCGCTCCAGTTCCTGCCGGTGGATGTGCTGCAGCCGGGCCAGCTCCTGCTTCCAGCCCTCAGCCTCCTGCTGGTGCTGGCAGTCGAGCTCCTCGCAGGACAGCCGCAGCGAGATGTACTTCTCCTTCAGCTCCGCCAGCTGCTCCCGGGCTTCCTCCAGCTCCTTGCCCAGGTTCCCGTCTTTGACGTTCTTGCTCTTGAGGACGACCTGGGCCCGCATCTTGTACCTCTCAAACTCCTCCTTCAGCTGTTTCAGCTCCTGCTGGTAGTAGAGTGCACTGGCCTTCTCCCCGTCGGCAGCCTCTGAGCTGGGCATTATCTCCAGGTTGCAGAGCTTCTCCACATCCAAGGTCACCTGGCTCTTCCTGGCCGCAACCTGAAGCAGCCTCTTCAGCTTCTCCATCTTGTCCTTCAGGACATTGACATCCAGACTGGACTCCTCTCCATGGCTGTCCAGAGGGGACCGGCTAGAGGCCGCTAGCGCCAGTGTCTTGTTCTCCAGGTCCAGCTGAAGAATGCGCTCCTTCAGCTTCTGGATGGCCAGCTGGTCCTTCTGCTTGGCTTTCTCATAGGTGCCCAGCAGTTCCGACACCTCAGATATTTGATTCTCCAGGGCCGCCACCCTCTGCTCTTCCAACTGCGATTGCTGTCGTAGCTGATCTTCGGCGACGGCTGTCTGGAAAACAAGGGAACAGGTGGAGATGCATCCAGAAAAGCCACAAGGCCCGATGGCAAACTTTGAGAAAGCAGAGAGGGGAGCAACAGGGTTACGGGACGGAGGTGGCCTGGCAAAAATGGGAACTGGGAATTTTTCTGTTCGTTTGGGAGCTAACCCAAGCTCCTGTAACCTGCTCCCAGACACACATTACACCAAACAACATTAAGAACCTCTGTAGATCTGCTGTTGTTCGGCTTTAGTGTTTCTGCGCTCTGTTCTCATACGCCAACCTCACATGTGAAGTGTGCTCTTAACCATATGACATTCTTTTCCACTTCCAATATTCCTGGAAGTTCAAAATTGACTTGGATCTCTCCCCACACTGAAAGGTGGCGCTGTAAAATAGCATACCTTTCCACACAAGGCAAATGTTGACTGCAAGCAATACAACAGGTTATTTCTTCTGAGAAAATTCCCTTTGCCCCCTTCGGCCACACTACCTATAGGAATACACTGTTACCTATATATAGGCATATTCCTACAAGCATACACTCCACCTTTCACTTCACAGCCGCCACTACACTGCTTCACAGAGCACAGCTGGGAAGATGCGAATGCCCAGATGCTCAGAGCTGTCTGGCTCAAACCCGGCCTACACTCAGAAACTCCACATCCTATTGGAAGCACACTCTGTGGATACTGTCAACACCACACAGAAAAGGATTTCCCAGGACTCACAAATGAAACTTTTTGAATAGCATCAAAAATCGACAGTGCAGGGTTTCCCTGGTGGCACAGTGGTTAAGAACCTGCCTGCCAATGCAGGGGACACGGGTTCGAGCCCTGGTCCGGGAAGATCCCACATGCCGCGGAGCAACTAAGCCTGTGAGCCACAACTACTGAAGCCCGCGCACCTAGAGCCCATGCTCTACAACAAGAGAAGCCACCGCAATGAGAAGCCTGCGCACCGCAACGAAGAGTAGCCCCCACTGGCCGCAACTAGAGAAAGCCCGCGCACAGCAACAAAGACCCAATGCAACCAAAAATAAAGAATAAATAAATAAATAAATAATTTAAAAATAAAATTGACAGTGCAGCCACTTAGTTCTAACTATCAAAAGAGAAAAAAAAGCCCTAATATTTCCCCATTTCAGGTTAAATGACTAATGTTTGAAGGAGATGAAGATAATTACCTTCCTCATTTCCTGCTGCAGCTGAGCCTGGAAATGGCTTTTAAGGCAGGCGGCCTCTTCCTGAAGCTCCTGCAGCCGGGGGTCAGGCCGATTCTTCTCATCTCGAAGAGCCTGCAGCTCACCTTTCAGCTCCTCTACCTCACGGGTCAGCTGCTTGGTTTGCAGTTCAAACCCTTCCATCTGACCGGCTGCATAGGCCCGCCCAGCCAGAGCTTCTCGGGTCTCTTCCAATCGAAGCTCCAAGTCCTGGCGCTGGGTCCTCTCCTCCTGCAGCAGCTTCTGGAGCTCACGCAGCATCAAGGCATGGTCACTCTGCTCTTGGGCCCGATCGTGCTGCTGCGTGATAAGTCGGGCTTTGGTTTCTGCTATCTGCTCCTGCAGCCCCTTCAATTCTCCCTCCAGCCGGCCCCTCTCCTCCTCTGCTTTTTTACTGGCATTATCTAAGTCCTGTTTCATCTTCTTTTTGTCAGCCAGGTAAGAAGCTTCCATGCGGGACTTCTCCTGGGTGACTGTAGCCAAAGAGCTGGTCAAAGTCGCCAACTGAGTCTTCAGCTGGTGCAGTCGTTTGTCCACCTCCCCACTCCCAGACGGTCCATCCCCACTACTACTGCTAACGCCGCTCTCCGATCCACTGGCCTCTTCGGACTTTAGAGGTGGTGGTCCACGGGCCAGTCTGTCATCTTCTACCCCAAACTCACCCTTGGTGCTGGTGAGACTGGCCGCAGTCTCTAAGCTGGTGGCGGTCCCAGTGCTATCCTCGCTGTGAGTGGAGCATAGGTCATCCACAGAGTCAGGAAAGGTGAGGCCTTGAGGCTGGACACCTGCAAGGCCCACATCCGCCTCGTGGGATACCGACAGCACCTTAATGCTGGCCTCCAGCGCCTCTTTCTCTTTCAGCAGACTTTTATAGGCGCGGACTACATCCTTGAGACGTGCCTGGTACTGGAGGAGCTGCTTCTTCTGGGTCTCAATGGTCTCCAGCAGGTCCTTCTTGCTTGGGCCGCCCCCGAAATTCATCCCAAACTTCTCCATGAGGGTTCAGAACGGGTTGTTCCAAGTCAGTGTTCGGACAGCCTGGGAGAGGGTCACGAAGACGCTGGCGGTGAGAGAGTTGTCCCTAAGGCCGCACACCCGCTCCTCACAGCTATTCGTGACCGGATGCAGGGCAGCGGGGCAGCCTGACAGAAGCGCCCGCCAGGTCCCAGGCAGCAGGGCAGGGGCGGGTCCTACTCTAGACGCGGAGCGACGCTGGCACGAGAGGGGCACACTGCCAGGGCTCGCCCGCACTGTCCCAAAAGCCGCTCCGCGCTCCCAGGTCGCCCGGGCCACAGCAGCACCGGCCGGCCCCCCGGCCAAAGCTTCAAGCTGAGCGTAGCCCCATTCCGACTTCCTAACTCTAGCGGTTAGACAACCGCGCTTCCGGGGCCACTGGAAGTGACGACAGCACGACGCCTCAGGCCCCGCCCCCCGTGGGCGCGAGGTGGGCGGAGCTACTTCAGTCGAAGGGTGGGAAGCCGCCTGTTGCGAGCCCCGCTGGGCCACGAGTCGGTCACTCTCCGCCAGAGCAGAGCAAGCAAAGTCGAGTACACGGAAGTAATGCTGGTTTGGTGAGGGCGCCTGATCTTGCCCTAGCGCTACGATCAGCGAGGGACGGGGGTGACGTCGCACTGTGTCCTTACCAAAGACCCAGGTGAGCGACACGACCCCACTGTTTGGGGGCTCAGTGCATTTGTGTCCCTAAAGAGCAACAATTAAGACTCCCTTTCGGACCACGAAAATGACAACCCTTTCTAGGACAGTATTTGGCACCTAGTAGGTGTACAGTATAATTATTAGCATCCTTCCTGAGTTCTGCTGAGTTCATTAAACAAATATATATAGATGACTATATATAGCCATGATGTCCATCCTAAGTGCCAACTATATTTCAGAAGCTTCACAGGAGTTTTGCTATTTCGTCTTTACAGTAATTCTGCTGAGTGGGTATTATTAGCACTATTTTACAGATAGGGAAACATGAGGCAGAGAGAAGCTAAGTAACACGCCCAAGGTCACACAGCCAGTAAGTTTAGAATCCTATCTGGATCAGTCTGAGTCTCAACATAACCAAATGCTGTGCCAGATGATCACCATGAAGAAACAAGGTCCTGCCCTCAAGGAGACCACATCTAGAGAGGAAGCAGACGTGCAAACAGCAGTATATTCAAAGTGGTACAGAAGTTAAGAGGAGGGAGGCCTGTCTAGGGGAAACAGAGAAGGCTCTCAGTGGAAATACTTTGGGATTTGAAGGATGAGTACTGATTGCCTATCTAACTAGAGATGAGGGAAACAAACATTCCAGGCAGAGGGAAAAAAATGCAAGGACTCCTGGGGCATCAGAGAGCCTGGCTCACCCTGGAAGCAATGAGAATCATTTCAAGGCACTAGCTTAGGGTATGTGAAGGAGGTGGCAACAGATGGGGCTGACACAATAGATGAGGACCCAAATTAAGGCATTTGGATTTTATCTTGGGTGATAAGACACTAAAGGATTTTCATCACAAGAGTGGCATCATCAAGTCTTGTGTGACAAGCTGAAGATACCAAGGTGCAGAAGGCCATTTTCATTCATGGGGATCAGATGGTAGTGAAATAGAGCAGTGACAACAGGGATGGAAAGAAAAAGGCTAGTTGAAAGAGCTAAAGATGACTTGGTCACCACTAGTTGTGTTATTATATTGGAACTCTTTTAAATGTGCTCTTCAACATTGTAAAAACCTTCTTAAGAATGCAAGTCTATGACTGAAGAGTAAAAAAGTCATGTATTCACTCATACCTGGTGCCCAGAGTCTGTTCTTTTTACAGACTGAGAGTCAGGATGGGGCAGACACTAGAAGTCTGTTCAGACCCAGATTCTTGGTGGCCCAGATAACATCATCTGCATCACACAAAACATTCAGATACATTATCTTATCATTTTAATCTTCACTGTAACCTCATGAGACAGGACAGATATTAGTCTCCCTTTATAGATGAGAAAATGATAGGCTGTGAATATTGTTGAAGTCAAGCCCCCACCCCCCCAAAAAAAAGGCAGAACTGAGAATTGAACTGAGGCCTGGAACAATGGCACAAAGTGGGTACTTAGTAAATATTTGTGGAAGGGAGCGAGGGAAGGAGGGAGGGAGGAAGGAACTTTCTCTGATTCCCAGCTCACTTCACCATGTCCAGTCCATAAGCAACTGATCCTAGAAGCCCACTGCAAATCCAGAATAGGCAAAACGCCTGCCCTTGCTCCACTGAGCAACCAATTAGTCCATTCAACCCAGCCAGCATTTGTTAAGCATATATTAGGTGCCTGGCATTGACCCAGTCTCTGCCATAGAAGAAATTTAAATTAATTCCTATCTTGCTATTTCGCCTCAGATGCTAAGATGAGTGCGGAAATAACTTATGAAGCTCTTTGGCAAGAGCCTCACAAAATCCTAGATAGCTGTGCACTGAAAATCCAGGTTCCCAGGTCTGTGGCAGAGTGAGGAGGGAACTTTAGAAAGGCTGCCCTCTTCGACTGAAAGGCATTGTTTCCAGGGCCATAAAGGGGAAGGCAGAGTTCTCCGGTATACAGGAGTAGGGCCTACGACCCCGCCGCCAGAACTGGGGATCTTCCACTGTTTCTGCTGATTGGGGATCTGTGAAGGTGGCGTTTGAAGGAACCATGAAGTGCATCTTCTTCCACCTCTGGCGTACTCCTCTCGAGATTCTATGGTCACTGAACCACCTGCTACGTTCAGAGTCCCTCGCTGGGAGCTGGGAGGACAAAAGGGAGGATTAAGACACTTGCACAGAACTTCCGCTCTCCCGGGGAGGAGGCTGGAGGTCACTAAGAGCTAAACCGGAGCCCAGAGTGCGTTGGACGCAACAAACCAAGGCCCAGAGACCGGCCACTGAAGATGGGGGTGGAGGGCCGTTATGGAGCGTTGTAGGCTTTCCTCGGCCCTGCCCGGGCTGCCGGTTCAGCGCCATACACCTGACAGGCGCGCTAGGAACTGGGGGAGACCCAGGCCCTTTCCATCTTTAAAGCTGGCGCGGGACCGGGGGAGGATGCGGAGGCTCGCTCAACTTCGGTGTCTTCCGGAGCCACGGTCTGGAGGCGGGGCGGGGGCGGGGCCAGGGCGGGGGACGGCCCGAGGTGACGTAGGGCCGGCCGGGACGCGCGGAGGCCGCGGAGGCGCCTCCTCCTTCTGCTGCTGCTGGGCCCCATCCCCCAGCGGCCGGTTCCAGCCCGCACCCCGCGTCCGTGCCCGCGCCCCCTCCCCCGGGCCCCGCCATGGGCCTCACCGTGTCCGCGCTCTTTTCGCGGATCTTTGGGAAGAAGCAGATGCGGATCCTCATGGGTGAGGCAGATCAAGCGCGCGGCCCGGACTGGAGCACCAGCCCCCGCGCAGCCTTCTCGCCCCTGCGTCCCTCCAGCCCAGCTCACCCCGGTCTCTGACCCCGAGTCACCCACCTCGTAACCCCCCGGGGCCGCTACTCTCGGGTGGGTCGTGGTCTGCAGCACTGTCCCCGGGGCCTGAGACCGAGAGCTGCGGGCCTGGGTGGGGTGAAGCTCCCTTCCCAGCCCGGCTCGTAAGAAGGGAGGATTCCGCCCTTGGAGACGACTTTTAAAAGGAGCGCGGCCTTTCTTTTGCGCCTCTTTCCCCTCAATCCTCTGCCGCCCCTCCCCCGCTTTGGGGGCAGGAGTTGGCGCTCCCCACCCTACTGCACTCAAGGCCCCGAAGGTAGATAACAGCGCGCACCTGGAGGCGCTCGGGCTCTCCGCCCCCGTCACCATCGGCTGTCCTGGCCTCTCCCCTTTTCTGGGCTCTAGGGGGCTCCCTCGCTCCCATCTCCAGCCCTGTGCCCCTCTCCGTTGCAGTTGGCTTGGATGCAGCTGGCAAGACCACAATCCTGTACAAACTGAAGTTGGGGGAGATTGTCACCACCATCCCCACCATAGGTGAGTCCGGAGGCGAGACCGGGAGGAGCGGGAGCGCGGCGGCGGCCCTTCTGAGGATCTGCTCTGCATTCTGCCCCAGGCCCTTATTTCTGTGCAGGGAGCTGACCCTGACATCAGATACTGCTACCTGAGAAGTGGGTCAGGGTATCTTTACGTGCAAGATGAGGCGGGATGGATGTGACCTAGCCCGGCCCCATCTGTGGGCTAGCTGGTCCTCTGGGGTTCTTTTCCCCTGGGCCTTCGTTGCCTTCTAGTTTTATATCCCTGCTGAATCCACTTAGTTTTAGTGAGTTCCTTCCTTTCAGGATTTTTTCCTCATATTTTTACCAATTATCTGCAGGCTTCAACGTGGAAACAGTGGAATACAAGAACATCTGTTTCACAGTGTGGGACGTGGGAGGCCAGGACAAGATTCGGCCTCTGTGGCGGCACTACTTCCAGAACACTCAGGTTGGGGCTCCCCAACCCCAGGGGAAGAGGGTTAAGGTTAGAAAGACTGAGATGTTGGCCCAGGCCAGGAAAAAACCCTTACCTCCTTCTACCCTCATTTGTAGGCTAGCCTCTCCTCATCCTTCAGAACTGGCCTCAGACTTCTGAGACTTAGCCACCGTAAGCGTCTCCTGAGAAGCAGAATTCTGAATCTACACTGCCTGATTTAGCTCTCATCACATGTCTTTCCCTGTTCCCTTGCACATCTTTTAGCTAGACTGCTTGCCTGAGGGCAGAGGCTGTATCCTTTGCTGGGTGTCTCCAGTTTGTGCGAGAACATCTGCAAAGCCGTAGTGGAAGTTTACTAGATGAGAAGGGTTTAGACACAATTAGACGTGGGCAGAAGAGAGAAAGAGCCAGACTAGGGTGTATGTGTCCCAGGCTCGAGTGATTGCTCCTCCTTTCTTCCTTCCCACCCAGGGCCTCATCTTCGTGGTGGACAGTAATGACCGAGAGCGGGTCCAGGAATCTGCTGATGAACTCCAGAAGATGGTGAGCACCCAGAGCCCTGGGACAGAGAGATCCTCTGTGCTGGTGTGAGAGTCAGGAAACGCCTCAGAGGCCTTGAATGTGTGATTCTCTTTGTGGACACAGTCACAAGAAGTAGCTCACCCTGTTTTGAATTGGGGTCAGGTAAAAAGTATAGGACTTACTTTTTCCTTGCATTCTCTCCTATCTTCACAACTGACTCTGAGAAGTTGGTGGGGAGGGGGGAAGTTCTACGTGGTGGAGAGAAACATCATCTTACGTTCTTATTTTTCCATTTGGAAATTTTGTCATTTTGACTAGGGCAAGGAGTCAAATTAGAAGAAGACCCTTTCTGGACTTCAGGCCAAAATGGCCTCAAGCTAGTTTATAACTCTGTCTTGGGTTCAGCAGTAGATGACACAATATTCTGTTCTTCTCACAAATATGCTAGAATGGAAAAAGGGGGGCTCCCGTACACAGCTGGATTCCACCCCCTTTGCCTCTCCCAGCTGCAGGAGGATGAGCTGCGGGATGCGGTGCTGCTGGTGTTTGCCAACAAGCAGGACATGCCCAACGCCATGCCCGTGAGCGAGCTGACCGACAAGCTGGGGCTACAGCACTTGCGGAGCCGCACGGTGAGGGCCTGCCTCTCCCAAAGGGGCCCCAGGCCAGGCAGGAAATAAAGGCATCTCCTTTTCTTCCCTGCTACTGACCTCTTTCTTTCCTTCTCCCCACAGTGGTACGTCCAGGCCACCTGTGCCACCCAAGGCACGGGTTTGTATGATGGGCTGGACTGGCTGTCCCATGAGCTGTCGAAGCGCTAACCAACCAGGGGCCGGCCCCTGCTGCCCAGAAGCTCCCGCGTGCATCCCGGGATGACCAGACTCCTGGACTCCTCAGGCAGTGCCCTTCCCCCCATCTCCTCCTCCCCCGCAGACAGCGGCCTCTGCTCCTGCCTGCATGTTGTCTCTGTTTTTGGAGCCTGGGGCCCCGCTCTCTGGGCACGGAGGGCTCCGCTCTCCTGCCTTCTGGGACCTGTGGAAAGGGGCTTCTGGGGCCAGGGCCCCTTCTGCCAGAGGAGGAGCAGGGATCTGGGTTTACTTCTGTTTCTTCCGTTTCGGGTGTACCCTTGGGGCCAGGTGGGGAGGGAAGGTGAGGGCTCCGGGTGGTGCTATGATGTGGCACTGGATATTGAGTAATAAATTTGCTGTGGTTTGTACATGGTGTTGTCTGTAGCCTAGAGGTCGGGGGCTGGGTTATTGGCTGCAAAGAGACAATATGGGGGAGGCTCAAAGCAGCTAAGGCTGCAGGGCCTGCCCCGTCCCCTCAGCACACACACACACATCGCTGCCCTCATCTAGCTCAGCTTCTCCTCCTTTACTCTTGAGATTGGAAGTATTTAGGGGCTCCAATGGAGGAAATCTTCCTTCCCCAATTCCAAGGGACCTTTGCTGCTGTAACAGGCTCTACCTTCATGGGTCTATAAACCACCTAACGCCCATTTCCCATCCATCTCCCAGCTACTTAGAGAAGTAGGCAGTGGGTCCTGGAGGCTATTGGACAACAGAGACTCTTTGGTGTGGGAAGGACTGATATCCTTAGGGGCAGCCCTTGCTGGTTGCCCAGCAGCAGGGCAACTGGGGACTGAAGAGGGTGCTCTGTGGTCCCCCCACCAAGGCCAGTCTCCTTACCCTGCTCCTGAGCCAGCCCTTCCTGATTAGCATGAGTAATCTGATCCTTGCTGGTTATCTAGGGTTTCCTCACACTCCCTGAAAAGTACCTTCTGAGATGTTCTGGCTTCATCCTCCCAAGGGCCATAGAAGTTAATAGATTTTTCTTAGGTATCTTGAACTCTAAAAACACTTGAGCCCCAAGGGAGCCAGGCAGAACCCACTTCCTAGGGAGGAAAGAGGTTGATTTCTATCCTATGATTAAAATGAGGAACACAAATGAAGAAAGGGAGGGACTTGCCTGAAGTCACAGGTGGTGGTTGGCACAGGCTGAAGTTCTGATTCCCAGTCAATTACCTCGATGCCTGGAGTGATGTGGGGAGGCTAGTGCCAGTGGCCCTGGACCCACTTCCTCTGGGCTGTGGGTTGATGTTGCTGAGCCAGTGCCCTTTCTCCTCTATGGTGGGATAAGAGGCAACCCTCACAGTCACAATGCTCCCGGGTCACAGAGGTGCTGGGCCCCAGGCCAGCCTCTGCCTAGGAAGTTCCGCCTGGGAACATCTTCCGGTAGGCACTAAGGGCCTGATTCGGAGCCCTATGGCCTGTAGAACCTCACCACTGGCGGGGAAGGCTGGGCCAGACTGAGTCATCACCTGTGGTGCCGGCCCCATGGATGAAGTGGAGTGGATGCCAAGACAACCCAAGGCCAAGGACCTAAGGGTTGGGCTCATCAGCTGGGCGGGATCCTACCTCACTTTTGAGACATATAAGAATACTGTCACTGCTACTGCAAAGGGTTTGGGCCGGAGACAGGTAACAAAGCAAACCTGCACTGGAACCATTTTTCCCAAGCCGTGTGTGTGTGTGTGTGTGTGTGTGTGTGTGTGTGTGTGTGTGTGTGTGTGTGTTGCCATTGTCAGGGCAAGCCAGGCTTTTCCTCACAGGTCTCCATTGCTCCGTCTCCCCCTCTCTAACCCTATGCTAGCAGGTGAAGCCTCAGCCCTGGCTTTGCTACCTTGTCTTGCTCTGGCTGCCCCCTCCCCTCTATCCCAGCACAGTGGGTATGTTATCACAGAAAGGAGAGGTGGAGAGGCCAGGCTGGAAGGCAGAATTGTGGGCGTCCGGGAAGTTGGACCAGCGGGGTTACTGCAAAGTCTATGTTCCGGTTGTAGTTTGAGACTGGGGTACTCTAGAAGCCCTCAGAGATTTGGTCTTCATTTTAGAGAGTGATGAAGGCGCCTCTCGGGATGGTGCTATAGAGCAAGGCAGTGGCAAGTTCCTCTCGCTTATAACAAGGTTGATCACAGCTGAAACAGACAATTCCATCTCAACTGTCTGTGCTCCCATCCCCGTCCCCAGAGCCCGGGCCTGCCTGTAAGGGGTCTTTCTTTTCTCCTGCCATGGTGGAGAGGTGGTTTTGGGGGGCGGACGTGTTGTCTGAGTGTGCTGTCCAGGGGCGACAGTGAGAAAGAGAGAAGTAAGACTTAAACAAAAGCATTTATTGGAAAGTTAGGTATTTAAGGAAGCAACCAAGGAGGAGAGAGGGAGTGTTACCCTCCATTATCTGGAGGAGTGGGCATCTAGAATGTCTCTTGGGATCTTGAGAAGCCCTGTGGCCCCAGTGGTGGAGGAGCCCTGAGATCCTTAGATTCCCACTGGATGAGAGGGTAGAAGAGTGGGCGGCGAGGAGGCCAATGTGGAGGGAAGGTGGTTGCCCTCAGCGAAGGCGCTGGAGTAATGCCAGGGGTGATGGTCGAAGGGCTCCTCGGCCTGGTCTCTCGGCAGTACTGATTTCCTTCTTCTCCCTCCCAATGCCTCCAGACCTGGGATATCCTGGTGAGCAGTAAGCATGACACACAGGCCGTGGTACGACTAAGAAGCTTGCAGGGCTTCTACCTTCTGTGCGAGGCGGATGGTTCTCTGTGCTACGGCCGGCCGAGGACGAGCCATCATGGATGCTTCCTAATCCACTTCCACCGCAGTGGCAAATGGACCCTCCAGTGCCTCATCAGTGGTCGTTATCTGGAATCCGATGGCGAGGATGTTTTCTGCACCTCCCGGACCCTCTCAGCTTACCACATGTGGACCCCCCGGCCAGCCCTGCATGTCCACGTGATCCTCTACAGCCCCCTCAACCACTGCTATGCCCGGGCTGACCCCACCATGGGCCGAGTCTGGATGGACGCACCAGTTCCCTGCCTGAAGGAATGTGGCTTCCTGTTGCATTTCCAAGATGGATGCTACCACCTGGAGACCTCTGCACACACCTTCTTGTCCCACTTAGACGGTCTGGTCTCCCAACCCTCAACACAGACAGCTTTCCACATGCAAGTGCGGCCTGGAGGGTTTGTGGCGCTGAGTGATGGAGAAGGAGGCATGTTGTATCCACAGGGCACACGCCTGCTCCTGAGCCTGGGCTCTGATCCCCATGGGGGCGAGGAGTGGCTCATCCTACAGCACTGCCCTACCTGGGTCAGCCTCAGGTCCACGACTCAGAAGTTTCTCACCGTTGTCTATGGCAAGTGCTGGGTCCAACACGGCCATAGAGGGAGGGAGGGCTGGCTGCTGAAAAGAGGAAAGTATGTTTGGGATCAGTGAGGATTTTTGAAACTAATGCTAAGGAAGATCCCAAGGTCCCAAGACGATCTCTGCTGCCATGGAGAAGGGCTTTAAACCAGGGGCATGGGCTTGGAGAGAAAGCGGCCTGGGTCTTCTCCAGGCCATTATGGTGCAACCGAAGGTGATGAAGCCTGAGGAGGGAAAGCAGAAGGAATACCAGCCATGAAGTGTGGAGGAGGGGCTGAGGCTGAGGCCAGACTCAGGCTTCTTCTGATGTGTTCTTCCCCTGCAGACGTGGATGTGTGTGCCGCCTCTGAGCAGGTAACCCCAATGTCCTTGTTCCAGTTTGAATGTGACAACAAGAGCCCTACCTTGCAGCTTCGTTCAGCCAATGGCTGCTACCTAGCCCAGGTGAGACCTTGACTTTCTGAGTAAGAGAACCCTTAAGCCCTGAGCTCTCCCTCTCCAGACACACTTTTTCCTTCTTCAAGGCAGATGATCAGATGGTGAGGTAAAGTGTGGAGGTCCTTGTCAATAAACATTCATTTTCATCCAATGGGCCCACTTTCATTCAATGGGGCCTCTTTAAAAAAAAAAAACGTAAACTTTATTGAGGCATTATTTACATACAATAAAATGCACCCATTTTAAGTGTACAATTCAATAAGTTTTGACAAATGTATGCAACCATGCTACAATCATATCACAAGTTAGAGACTATTTCTATCACCACAGAAATTCCCTCTTGCCCCTTTTCAGTCAGATCCCCTCCCCTCTTGCCCTCCCCACTACCACTGGTATATAGTCTATCACTATAGATTAGGTTTGCTTACTCTGGAATTTCATATAAATGGAATCATACAGTAATTACAGTATATATACTTCTTTCACTCAGCATGATGTTTTTGAAATTTGTCCGTGATGTCATATGTATCAGTAGTTCGTTCCTTTTTATGGCTGGGTAGTATTCCATAACTCTACACATAAACACAAACATAATTTGCTTATCCTTTCACTTGTTGATGAACACTTGAGTTGTTTCCAGTTTGGGCCATTATGAACAAAGTTGCTATGAACATTCGTGTACAAGCCTTTCTGTGGGCCTATGCTTTCAGTTATCTTGGGCAAATACGTAAGAGTGGAATTATTGGGTCATACGATAAATGTGTGTTTAACTTCTTAAGAAAATGTCAAGCAGTTTTCTAAAGTGATTGTACTATTTTACATTCTCACCAGTAATGTATGAGAGTTCTAATTGCTCCACATCCTTTCCAATACTAGGTATTGTCTGTGTTTTTAATTTTAGCCACTCTAAAATTAAATGTGTAATGCCATCTTATTGTGGCTTTGCTTTGCATTTCCCTTATAATTAATAATGTTGAGCATCTTTTCTTTTTTTTTCCAGTGTTTTTGGTGGCTGCCCTTTATTTATTTAAATTTATTCTATTTTATTATTTTTTTTAAATTTTGGCTGCATTGGGTCTTCGTTGCTGCGTACAGGCTTTTTCTAGTTGCAGTGAGCGGGGGCTACTCTTTGTTGCGGTGTGCGGGCTCAGTAGTTGCGGCTTGTGGCTCCAGAGCACGGGCTCAGTAGTTGTGGCACATGGACTTAGTTGCTCTGCAGCATGTGGGATCTTCCTGGAGCAGGGCTCGAACCCACGTCCCCTGCATTGCAGGCAGATTCTTAACCACTGCGCCACGAGGGAAGTCCCCAAGCATCTTTTCATCTGCTTATTGGCCGCTTGTATATCTTCTTTGTGAGGTGTCTACTCAGATCTTTTGTTTCTTTGTTATTGGGTTGTCTTGTTATTGAGTTGTAAGGGTTTTTGTGTGTTCTAACATCAGTCCTCTGCCAGATTTATGTATTGTAAACGTTTTCTCCCAATCTGTGGCTTGCCTTTTCATTTGCTTAATAGTGTCTTTTGAGCAGCAAGTTTTTCATTTTGATGAAGTCCAATTTCTCCATTTTATAAATGGTTAGTGCTTTTTTCTTGCCCCAGGAAATCCTTGCCTACCCCAAAGTTGCAAAGAATTTCTCCTACGTTTTCTTCTAGATGTTTATAGTTAAACTGTGGTTATAGTTTAGCTTTCACGTTTATGACTATGATCCACTTCGAAATGATTTTGGAGTCTGGGCCAAGGTTCGTTTCTGTCCATATGGGATACAGCACAGACTGGAGAAGTGGGAGAGCTGAGGTCACAACATGTTTTCCAAAAAGCATCTGAAGGCATAAGCGTACCCTGGGAGAATAAAAAAAAAGCTAGAGGGTGGGATGTGGAAAAGAGGGTCTAAAATAAAAATACTGAGAAGAAAGCTGAGATTTGGGGTCCTTGCTTCCCTTCTCTGTTCCCGATCTTCTCTCCAGAGGCGCCATAGGACAGTGATGGCTGATGGGCACCAGCTGGAGGCTGAAACCTTCTTTCGTATGTACTGGCACCGTGGCAGGATCATCCTGCAGTCTCCCAGTGGATGCTTCTTGGGCATCGCAGCCAATGGCCTGCTGGTGGCCAGTGCCACCATTCCAGGTGAGCGAAGCAGCACTTGCCAGGTTATTCCAAGTCAGAGACGCTTTCAGAGGGAGCAGGGGTTATGATAGAAAGACCACTGGAGTTGGGGTCAGAAGATCTGGGTCTGTATATCTGCTGAATCACTGACTTTTCATCCTCACTTGGGCAAACCACTTCTCTGAGGGTCAGGTTCATTGTCTCCATCATCAGTGGAGGTGACAGCCAACCTGCCTGCCTCACATGATTATCTTGAGGATCAAATAGATTCACACATCTCAAAGGAAGGAAGAATATTAAAATTTCTTGGCCTCCACGCTGTACTAAGTGCTTTCACAAACATTTCATAAGCACCTAGCGTGAGACGTGGCACATAGTAAGTGTTCACTAAATATTAAGATAATTGACGACACCCTTCTGCCATTAGTGCCCGTCTTCCTGCTTCCATGTGGGAAAGCACCTGGAGGCGGCCCATCCAGATAACTTCTTCCTGTTTCTTCCAGGCCCAAATGAGGAATTTGGGATTCAATTAGCCAACCGCCCCTTCCTCGCCTTGAGGGGACGGTATGGGTATGTGGGTACCTCGTCACGACACGACCTCCTGCAGTGCAATATGGATCAGCCCGACTGCATTTACCTGCTGCCCTGCCGCCAGGGCATCTACCACTTCCAGGGTGAGTAGCTCTTCTTCTTCACCCCTGGGTTCATGGTCTAACCCAGCCTTAGCCCCAGCTCAGACTTCAGGGCCTGCCACTCAGGGCCTACGTATATAAAAGGAAAAGCAGAGTTTCTGTTTGCATTTACACTTCAAGGCCCCCAGAGTGGGTGGGGGGTGCAGAACAGAAGCCAGCCCTCCTGTGTTTCTAGAGAGGGACCTGCCAACACAGGCAGCGTAGGGTGGTCCAGGAGGGGTGGCGTGCCTCCTGGGAGCCTCTCAGAGGCTGTACTGAGGGAGGCTTTCCTCCAGAATGGCCCACCAACCTGATCTCTTCCCTCCGCAGCACAGGGTGGGTCCTTCTGGTCAATAACACCCTTTGGCACTTTTCGCCCTTGGGGAAAGTTTGCCTTCAACTTCGGTATAGAGCTTCAGGGCAGCAACTTGCTCACAGTGCTTGCACCCAATGGCTTCTACATGCGATCTGACCGAAGTGGCACCCTGTTGGCAGACAGCACAGACATTACCAAAGAGTGTGTTTGGGAGTTCTAGGTAAGGTAAAGCGTGTAAGGACCGGGGGGTCTGGGACCAGGAGCTGAGGAACAAGAGAAGAAGAGAGGAGGGTGGGGAGGCAGGAGGCAGTTAGACCAAAAGGCAGCCCAGGCTGACTTCTGTCTGACAGCTCCATCAACTCCACACATTTATTGCGAATCTGTGCCTTTTCTTTCAGGGCTTCTAGACCGAGACTTGCTGGAGAGAGGAGTCAGATCTAGGTTTCTCACTATTACGTCACGCTGACACTTGTGCTTGCCAGCCAGGCTGCAGGGCATAGGATGAGGTGTACCTGTGTAGCTCTCTTCATTAAGATGTGGAGTTTTGCCCCCTTTGTAGGGAAGGCGGGTAACTTTGGCGGGTATTCTTTCCACCCTAGGCGCTTTCTACCCCTATGCCCCTGGATCCTTGGGGTGCTGATGGCACCCAGATATCTATCTGCAGCCCTGACCGTTCTCCTGAAGTCTAACCTTATCTCTTTCCAACTTACTGATGTTTTTGTGTGTGTGTGGTATACGGGCCTCTCACTGTTGTGGCCTCTCCCGTCGCGGAGCACAGGCTCCGGACGCGCAGGCTCAGCGGCCATGGCTCACGGGCCCGGCCGCCCCGCGGCATGTGGGATCTTCCCGGAGCGGGGCACGAACCCGTGTCCCCTGCATCGGCAAGCAGACTCTCAACCACTGTGCCACCAGGGAAGCCCCCAACTTCCTGATTGACAGTTGGCTTGACTTCATCCTGCCATCCCCTCCAAATCAGCCTCCTCACCCTCCCCTTCAAAGGTGATTCTTCCTGCCCTCCCCACGGCCATCTAGGGCACTGCCATCCTCGCAAACTCTCAGACTCAAGACGCCAGCACCATCTCTCCTTCCTCCCTTACATTCCCTTCACCAAACCCTGAAAACCCAGGTACCTCCTTGACAGTGCCTCTTGAGTGCTTGCCCCTTCTGCATTGCCATCGCCACGGCGGGGTTCCAGGTTTTCCACCAAGAGCCTACACTGCAACAAGGGCTCCCCAGCAGGACTCCCTGCCACCAGTCCCATTCCCACCCGATATCTTCTCACCCCAAGTTCACTTTCCTAAGATGCTGCCTCCATTCCGTCATTCCCTGTTCACAGCTCTTCAGGGCACCTCAGTGCTCTTAGCCTTGTCCCTTCACAATCGACCCCGCTTTTGATATTGTATTAGACCTGGAACCAAAACTAACGAGGTGTGGTCCTTACTAGCTCTGTAACCCCAGGGAAATTGCTCTAACATGTCTAGGCCTTGGTTTCCTTATCTGTAAAATGGGAATAATATCTACTTCATAGAGTGGTGTGAAGGTTCAATGACCATATGCCTCTAGATAGAGATCCCTGTGTACATTCACTCTTCTCCTTCATTTTCTACCAGTTTTCTGCACAAACCTTTTAACTGTGGCAAACTAGGGAAAATACAATGAAATCCCACTGGGCCTGTTTTCTTATCTATTCCATGAAGTATTTGGATCGAACTAAATTTCTCAGGCTTTTTCCAGGCCTAACATTCTAGTAGACAGTGTATCAAAGTGGTTAAGAGCTCATTTCTGGACTCAGAACTGGGTTCTAATTCGATGTTTATCAGTTAAACTTGTTTGATGTTGGGCAAATGAACCTCTCAAAGTCTTCTTGTGGGTAAAATGGCAATATAGTGTTTATCTCGTGGTATTATTGTATTACATGAGCTGATGATAGTGAAATGCTTAGTAAACAGCCTGGCACCTAGCACACTCTCACTCCATTAGATGTCTCTCCGGATCCAGTTTGAATTCTTAGTAAACCTAACCTGTTGACTGTAGTCTCCCTGTGAATTCTGATGCAACTTTGCACCGTTCATTGGATTTTAAAAAATCACTTCTACTGCCTTTTCCTATAAACTAAACTCACCTCTGTCCTTGTGATCCCTCATCAAGAATGGAACAAATCACTTCATTCTCTCTCTTCCCACAGGATCTCACCAGGTTTTTCCTAAAAGCCAAAGATCAGCAAACGACCGCCTGAACGTTTCTATTTCCACTTGCCTCCCAGGTCGATGGGATGCCACCTACCAAAATCCAAATCCTCCAGGAGAAACCACTACACTAAACCGAACAGGAACCCCAGAGTCAAGATCCATGAGAATATCTGTTCCACAACTTTTCCTACCCAGTTTAGCAAAACACCTGTTGCGAGTAACAATACAGCGCAAAAGTCCACCCCCAAGACCCTGGTGTGCCTCTGACTTGTGAGTAGGGGTGTGGATGTGGGTGGCGGCTGAGACCTCGGTCACTCCAAGTTCTCTCCAGAAGAGGGGAGACCAAATGGTAACCTATTCTTCTATTGATTCTCTGCATCCCCTCCAGAACCACTAGACTTTTCCCAGTGATCCCATGAGGATCCAGCCTTGCCCTGAAGGATTCAGAAACCAGATATGACTAGATGTTCTTTTGGCTTAGAACAAAGGAAGGATTATTAATGGTCATAACAGCTTATGTCTCTATAGCCCACCCTCCCTCCAAAGCTTACCAACCATCCCAACTTACCATTACCTTTGATCCAATCAGTTGGACACAACAGGTACTTTCCCCATCACTGCCTACCTCACTGTTTACAGGGAGCTGAAGTGATTTGCCCATGACTGGGACCTCTGACACAATTCTTCAAGTAGAGTAGACCCTAACGTCTATGGCTGTTTCCATCAAAACAGTTTCCAAAATGACTGTCATTCTTGCACTGTCTTCATAACTTTGGCTTTTATTTACCTACCGTCTACCCTATTAATGTCTTTCTTGACATACACTCTTAAGTACATTTATTTTAAAAGGGATATTTTGATCACTATCATAAAATGGAAGACCAGAATCACTTGCCATGAATAGAAATTGACCATGAAAAGAAATACAATGAAAACAAAGTGATGTTTCAAATCTTAGTTAGATTTCCCTTCCTTGACCAAGGCTCAGTTAAAAAAGTAGATTTCCCTCTGTTAAAAAAGTAGATTAGCAACTGTTACAGAGGGGCTAAAGCGTAGGACCAAAACGAAAATTTTCTCTTTGACACAATCAGAATTGAAAGGGAGTGGAAAAGGGAAAATTTTTCTCATTGTTAACCCAATATTATATAAAGCAGCATCCAGACAGTTCCTAAAAGTTTCTCAAATACCAGTGATGCCTGACCCCTATTGCATCATCCCATAATCAGTCCCTGGTTTATAAGTCCACTGAGTAGAGAACCTGAAACCGGAACATGAGAGACATTCTGTTTGGATAGAGGAAAATGATGTTGAGTTTCTGGAAGTATGTTTCTCCTCAAGAATATGAAAGAATTTTGTAAACATTTTAATCCAATTTAAAAAGGTTGCAAACTCTAGAGACCAGGGCATCTCCTTTCCTGCAGAACATTAAGAACAGGCCAAAGATGTGGAGTGGAATATAGTCTTCAGAGATAGGACGTTGGGGGTCATTTAGTGGAGAACCCCTTCCTCAGTTTTCCATAAATACATCTACACACTGAGATGCACGGGCATGCATGTGCCCAGGGACACACACACACACACACACACACACACACACACACACACAGGTATGCCCTGCTCCCCGAAAGTGGTCATCCATCCTCCACTTGAATGGTGCTCAGCCATGGAGCCTCGGATGACAGCTGCTTCCATTGCTGAGGTCAGTTTTGTTGCTGAAGTGAAGGGCATATTCTCAGCTGTACTGTGAATGCTGTCACCCCACAAAACCTCGTCCATTTCCTTGAGCAGTCTGTCCAGCAAGGTCCCCAGCTTGAAGGGAGAGAAGGCAGGGCAGGGCAGGCTGCACTGGATTACCCTCGGAATTTCATTCTAGAGCTGTGCTGTCCCATAGAACTTTCTGTGCTGATGGAAATGTTCTATAAAATTTACTGTCCAATACAGTAACCTTGGGCACATGTGACTGCTGGGCATTTGGTTTGGGGCTAGTGTGACTGAGGAGCTGAATTATTCATTTTATTTCATTTTAATTGCACTTTAATAGCCATATGTGGTCGGTGGCTATTTACTGAGCCCCACAGCTCTAGAGTATTTGATGATAAAGAGACTTCCTGAAGGACAACTTCTGCACTTGTACCTGTCACAGATGGGAGTAAACAAACATGCCCCCAGGCCCCCCCTACCCTGCTTTGCACCATCATCATTCCATCCCCTGCTCTTCAAAAAGGAAAGAATTTGGAGGGATGAGCCCATCCCCCATTCCAAATATCTCCTCTGTCCCCCTTTCCCCCCATAGCCCTCTTTTTCCCTACATCCCAGGGCTTCCCAGGAGGAGCCTAGTGATTTCTCTGCAGGGAGACAAAATTGAGATGAGTTGGAACTTACAGCCAAGATGAAGCAAGCAAACATGCCCCAGGAGCACATATAAAGGGCTGAGCAGAATTTAAAAAGGGTCATTTCAACTCTGTGTGCTGTTGTGCAAAAAAATATATATACATATGCAATTAAGGAGTTCATGTCTCTCTTCTTTTTTTTTTGCGGTACGCGGGCCTCTCACTGTTGTGGCCTCTCCCGTTGTGGAGCACAGGCTCCGGATGCGCAGGCTCAGCGGCCATGGCTCACGGGCCCAGCCGCTCCGCGGCATGTGGGATCTTCCCGGACCGGGGCACAAACCCATGTCCCCTGCATCGGCAGGCAGACTCTCAACCACTGCACCACCAGGGAAGCCCCATGTCTCTCTTCTTAGATTAAGAAATTATTATACATTTTCTTAGATGTGGTCATGGTGTTGTGGTTATGTAAGAAAATTTCCCTTATTTTTTGGAGATGCATGCTGGAGGACTCAGGGGTGACGTGCCATGAGGTACTATCAGTGTGTGTATGTGTTATATGTGCATACATGTGGGTATATGAGCACCCAAACACCAAGATAGATACATATCTACATACATATGTAGATATATATATATACATAAATACAAAGATTAGATAGATTGGATAGATAATAGCTAGATACCTAATTATATAGACACATAAATATATTAGATGATAACTAGACAGTTACATAGATAACTAAATTAGATAGATAGATAGATGGCAAACATTTTTTTTTTTTTGGCTGTGCTGGGTCTTCATTGCTGCGCATGGGCTTTCTCTAGTTGCAGCGAGTGGGGACTACTCTTCGTTGCGGTGTGCAGGCTACTCATTGCGGTGGCTTCTCTTGTTGCGGAGCACGGGCTCTAGGTGCGTGGGCTTCAGTAGTTGCGGCGCTCAGGCTCAGTAGTTGTGGCTCGTGGGCTCTAGAGCACAGGCTCAGTAGTTGTGGTGCACGGGCTTAGTTACTCTGCGGCACATGGGATCTTCCTGGACCAGGGCTCGAACCCGTGTCCCCTGCACTGGCAGGTGGATTCTTAACCACTGCGCCACCAGGGAAGCCCGATGGCAAACTTTATAATTGTTAAATATAGGGGTGGGATTATGAATGCTCATGAGAAAAACATAATGGACAACAGAACTACTGCTAATTTAAAAGATGTTTTTATCACTGCCAACTGGAAGCGTCTTAAGGCCAGTGTGAGAAGTGGGTGGGCACGGCTTCTGCAATCAGGTGACACATAAGAAGGGCAAGGTCCACAGATGAGGAGGAGACACAGGAAGGAGGAAGGAGCGGTGCTCTGCTTGGGCAGGCGGTATCAGATCCTTCCCATCCCACCTCCTTTCCACTCTGGACCGCCTCCCTCATCCCAGGCCTCGAAGTGGGGAGCCAGGCCAGAGCAAGACCTGATGGGTACCAAGACTGGCGATGGGGGCAGAGGAAGGAGCGGCAAGGATGGCAAAGCAGGAGTGAATCCAGGGAGCTCGGCTGTGGGGGGCAAGGAGCCTGTAGGGATGAAGAGAGGGTGAGCTTGGGCTCGCTGCTGCCACCCCACCCCTCAAAGTCACTGATGGGCAGAGGGGCGGACACCAGTTCTCTACACTGGATATACACACTTGAATCTCCATCCCAGCCCCTTTGCCCGCTCTGACCATCAATGATAGTATAGACTCGGGGGTACTAGTCTCCCCAACTTTATGGGCCATGCAAAGAATGAGGAAAACTGTATTGAGGTTCCTTTGATGGCCCCGACTGGGGATCCATGCCCTCCGGCGGGTCAAGGAGTCAGTTAGCCTTCCCTACACCCTGCAGGAGTGAGGCCTGGCCTGGATTCTCACCCCAGCAGGGCTTGAGACAGGCTTGTGGTGGAGTGTCACTCAGACATCTGTCTGATGCTGTCCCCCAGAACCGCGGATAGCTGGAGGCAGCCAAGGATGCCAGGGCAGGTAGGACCGCTGTGGACACACTGCCGGGGGGTTGCTGGAAAAAGCAAGAGGAAACCCTCAGCTGCCAGTGATGCCTCCTGTTTAGCACAACTGGGACCCCAGGGCTGCACGACCCCACCCCACCCCCAGGGCTGTATCCTGAACAACTTCAGAGGGAGCCATTCACATGGTAAACTCTGAGGACGGCACTTTCTAGAAACATGTACTGTGAGGGCCCAGCGGAGTCATGCATTCTAGCTCAGGCACCCACTGGGAACGGGACAAGCAGTGATCCCTTCAGTCTTCCTCCTCTTCCTGGATACCTGTGCAGAGACGGTCCCTGGGGAGGCACTTGGTACAGTCAGGTCCTGGGAAGCACCTACAAGGTAAGGGTGGATGCACCAGAGGGAGGAACAGGGGTCTGGGGAGCAGGGAGTGGAGGTGAGAGGCAGGGAGGTTCTAGGAAAGGCAATGACTTCTGGGGGTGGGGGCGGAAATGGATGCTACAGCCCCAAACTGCTCTCCTTCCCAAGGCGGGGTGTTGGGAGACTGGGGAAGAAGGATTAAATCCCAGGGATGGTAAAGTGGGGGCAGTGCAGCCCTGAAGAGCAGGGATTGTGTATGTCCAGCATCTAACACAGGGTCTGGTACATGGGAGGTGCCGAGTAATGTTTGGTGGTTGCATGGATGGATAGAGGGATGGATGGGAAGGAAGGAAGGGAGGAAAGAAGGGTAGGTGAGTGGATGGATGGGCAGAGAAATCACCTGGAAACCGCATTTCCCCCTTGAGCTTCTCTTGTCGGCGCCATTTGGCTCTTCGGTTGGAAAACCAGATCTGAAGAGGGCAGAAACGATGCAGCTGGCTGTGCGCTCCAAGGCCCAGCACCTACTGCTCTCACCACGTGCTCCTGACCTGGACTCGGAGTGCAGACCCTTCCTCAGCCCTGCCGTCCCCACTTCCTGCTCTGGCCTGGGCTCTCTGTCCCCTTCCTCAGTGCTAAGGCGTGGAGCGGGCCGTGCAGGGGAAAGCTCAGCAGAAGCGCAACAGGGAGGAGCCTGGCTCCTTCCTGCTCCGAACAAGCCCGTCTCCGCCTCTGGCCGCCTTCTCTACGTCACCGTCACCGGAAGCGGAAGCGGAAGCCTGCCCGGCCCAGACGCGCTGTCCGTGTGGTGTGTGCACGCCGTGTGGCAGAGCTCACTCACCCTCACCGTGTCTTCAGGCAGAGAGGTGGCGGCAGCCAGCTTCCCGCGGGCCGCTGAGTCAGGGTACTGCCCACGCTGGAACTCTGCAGAGATGGAGGCTCACACAGCCAGGGCGCGGGGAGAGGAGCAAGGCCCCACTCCCCGCCCGTGCCAGCCCTGAGCTGCCCTACTCCCCGACGCAGGGGCATCCACAGCCTCCAGCTCTCAGCCTCGGCCCGCAGGCCTCTGGGCCGTCGCCTCCGTGGCCCACCGTCCGCCCCAGCTCTGGCACCTTTCTCCAGCGCCTCAGCTTGGCCTGGGGAGAAGATCGTCCGATTCCGGTGGCCTGTCCCTGGGTGGGGACCCCGGGGTGCCTCGGAGCCGCTAGGTGGCGTTGGAGGAACTGGAGCCAAAACAGCTGCAAAGGGAGACAGTGGCTGGTGCTGGTCTGTGACGGCGATTCCTCTGGTCGAATGGAGTCCCCACGTCCCTGGTGCTGTAGGCAGGGCACAATGCAGGGTGAGAGCAGAGCCGCACCGCTGGGGCATCCACAGTTACTCGGGGGTCGCCGCAGGGGCACTGGGTGGGAGGGTTCGCAGCCATGGTGGGAGCATGCTTAGCATGTGGGGGGAGACAGCCGCAAGGATGGGCCAGGCTTGCCTGATCCCACAGCACCTCAAAAGTGCTCTGAGTCCTGTCTCCTCGGCAGATCCTGTGAACTTAGAGACCTAGGGAGCTGCGCTCTGTTCCAGGACCTGCCAACAACTAGCTGGTGACCTTGGGTAAGTTACTTCCCTTCCTCTGAGCCTCCATTTTCTCCTGCTAGGAGAGAATAAGACCCCCTGTGAGGCCCACGTTATTGTCTTGTGAGGGTGATCCAAGAAAGAACAAGAAAGGAATCTGAGGACTGTAAAATGCTTAGGTTTGGCTCTGAACATCCCTGGAGGCAGCTCCAAGACCCACCTGGCAACCTGAGCTGTGCCCCGGGGAATCTCTGGTCCTCCTGTATTGCCCGAAGGACTCGGTTGATGGAGGAGACCTGAGGATGTGGGGTGATGAGTGGGGAAACGGTGCCCAGCCCAGGTTGCATCCTGAGGATGTTTCCCCAGTATCCTTTCTCTCCTCTGTCCCGGCCCACACATCGTTCCCAAGGGCAGCCTCCTTTCAGCCCCATGCTTTCTTCTTCTCACCTGTCTCACCACCACCGCTTTTCAGAAGAGAAACTTTTGGGTCAGAAGAGAGCCCAGAAGCCCCGCCCCCCAGCCTGGGAGGCCCCATTGCCAAGTAAGAAGGGATCTTCTTCTCCCTCCCCAGACAACCAGTCTGGCAGCCGCAGTTCCGGTTCTGGGGAGGGGAGGGCACTTACACTGGGGGTCTTGTCCTGGGTGCAAAGCCCTTCAGCGCAGAGCTGGCGTTGGATCTCCCAGGCGAAGAGGGCTGGGCACTCACCCTTCAGCTGGGCGATTCGAGCCACCACAGGTGGTGTGGCCAGGCGTGGCTTGCTTCCCCCAATCCCCTTGGGCTCCAAGACACCTGTGCGGTAGTAACGCCCTAGGATCTTGCTCACACAGCCATTAGATACCTGGGTCAGGTGAGAAGCAGGGACAGGTGAGGCATGATGGGCAGAGGCTGAGTGTCCCTGGGACAGAAGGAAGCTACAAGGCAAAGTGAGACTGACTGAATCAGGCCCCAGAGTCGAGTCTAGCCTCACCTTTGGAACCCTGAAGCTCCCTATCCCAGCCCTCAAGGAGGCAGCCCAAGCCCCAAAGTCTGCAACAGCCCCAGACTTGCCTTAAAGGGGCCGCTTCTCCCTGCTTCTTGTGCGCATCACTGGGTGAAGGTCCCAGCACACTACCTTAAGGCTCCGTGAGATGTCACAGGGCCGCATCCCGCTGACGGCCAGCTGCACGATCTGCTGCCGGGTGTCCAGGGGCAGAGGCCGGCCATTCACAAAGAGCCCCCCCAGCTGATTCACACTGCTGATCCCTGGGCAGGAGAAGGAGGCATCGTACCCGAAGCCTCCCCTCTCCCCAGCCCACCTGCAGCGTGGAGGACCCTCCTGGGAGAGGGTTACTCAGGCCCCGCTAGCCTGGCTTCCCACCACAGAGAAAATCCTCTCTCCAGGGGACTGCTCCCCTTCTGCTCCCAGGGTCCCCCAGACATGCCACTTTCTTTGGGAGCTGGCTCACGTGTGAGTCTTTGCTCCTTGGCCACATGCACTGGCCCTCATTGTCTAAGGGAAGCAGGGTGGAGCGGGGAGGGAGTAACTGGGAGGGGCTCCCCCAGAACGGTGGCTGAGGGCACATGAACCCACGGGGATGGAAGCGGAGTCCGGAGCCATTCCCGCCCTCCTATGCTACCCTGTTCTTCCCACTTCTCCTGGGCATCTTACCGTCCTGCAGCATGCTCCAGGCTGGGCCTCCTCACAGAAGGGCAGGAACTGGGAAGACTGGGGAGCGGAGTTCCTCCTGGGAGCTCCTTTTTTGTTCTTGAGGCTGGACCTGCCATAATCGAGGGTTCCTTGGGCAGCATCTCTTGCTTAGAATGGCCTTGGGGTGTTTTGTGATAGAGGATAAGGTTTCTAAAGTTTGCCAGTAGATTGGCTACGAAAATTCAATTTCTCTTCACTAAACCTTTGAATTAAAACATCACAGAGCCAGCAGAGGACTGGATCTTTCTGGATGTCCTGATAAGGGCGTGGGAGGGTGGGAGGGCTCTCTTTCTCACATGTTCCATACAAGAGGTCAGGTAAAAATAGATGATGCTTTCCCTTTTCCAAACGGACCACTGTCGCCTCTGACCCCTCAAAAGCCTTATCAGCCACCAGGTGATACACTTGGGACCAAGTCCTGCCTCCTAAGCTCAGGATGCTATGCCCAGCCAGAGAGGGCACCAGGGACCAAAGATCTCCATATCCCTGGTCTGAGGTGGGGACCAGGTTCAAGGCTTTTACTCTCATGCAGGTCCTGATGTTATGTTCTCCAAACCACCAGCCAGAAAGCTTCCTTCAGAGCACCTCATGGGAGGGTCTTGCTCTGGTTTTTGATACTCTCCAAGAAGGTCTGGGGAAACACCAGGGCTCAGCTCTACCCCCTGGCATTGAGGCTTGGGTCCCACCCCCTGGAAGTAGAGATGAACAAGCCTGAAGTCCTGGTTTCTCCCAGAAGACACCTCTCTTGACAGCTTCTAACCCGCTGGGGTTGCTGCTCCCTGTTAACTCTGGAGAGGTCTAGATCTCATACTTTCAGAGGCCAAGTCTCTGGGACCAGACACTCATTCTTGCAACTACTGTTTACCGAAGACATGTCAAAGGGAGAGAGGGAGAAGCAGGAGAGAGCTGTCTCTGATCTGTATAGAAGCCAGTGCGAGCACGAGAGAGTCTCTTGGCAGCCCAGGACACAGGTCGTGGGCCACCATGTCCGTCTTGCTTTTGTCTGCTAGTAATGGGAGTTGAAGCCTCCTCCTTTCATGCCTGGACCCCTGGCAGGGCCGGAGGTCCCCCCAGAGAATAGCTTATGCATAGAACTTTCCTGTAATAACCATGCCATCTTGGCTCAGTTAACTAATCTGCAATTATTTACTGAATAAGGTATTAATCATGAGCACATAGCTGGTTGTTCAAGATGAAGGGAGTAAAAAGAATAGGGACAAGGTTTTCGCCCTCCAAGAGATTACAGTGCAAGCAGGGAGGGGGGACGAGCGCGAAGGAAACAACAATGAACTCACAAAGACTATGGCAGCCGGAGCGACTTGATAAATTTCAGGAGATAAATCAGCTTTTACTCACTCCTCTCTAGACGGTTAGAGACACATTCCCCTGCATGCTCTCATCTTTCCAGAAAGTCAGGAAGGAAGGCAGAGGTTTCTCCAAAAAGAAAACTGAGGCAGAGATTGGGGCTCCCACAAATCAGGGGCCACCCAGGGAGTAAAGCTCAAGGAGGTTTAGAAGCCAGTCCCTCCTCAGAAGCTGCAGTTTCCAGCTTCTAATCCTGAGGCTCTCTTTCTCTGCCTCCACCCCTGCTGCCTCCAAAGCAATAGAGAGAGGAAAGTCAATCTGGGGATGTAAAAGCTATGCCGGGATAGCGGGGGCAGGCGGAAGCTCAGAAAATCAGCCGAACCCTGAATCCTTGATAGGACTGTGTCCCCCCTGAGTGATCAGAGCTCAGAGGAGCTGTGGGGTCTCAGGTTCAACATCCAAACCTAAATCATCTCCAAACCTAAAATCACCCCAACTCAAAACAGAGAGCCATCCCCGGTCACCACACCACACATTTCCAACGTTCATATTAACTTGTCTGATGAAAGAACTGGTCCTCACAAGATGGGAGAGCAGGAGAGGGGGCTGGAGGGGCAGGAGGGTGGTGGCTGCAAAGACAAAGGACGAGAGAGGTTGGCTTGGCCACACAAAGACATGGAACCAGCATGAGAGGCGGAGCAGACAATGAGCCCGCAGTGAGCTACCTGTTTGGTGGGGGGGGGGGGGTCTCAGTCTCCTGGCCTGGGCTCCTGAGACCCCTGCAGGCTCCAGGGATGGTGGTGGTCTGGTCCTGCTAACAGCCTCCACTCTGCTCCTGCTTCAGTCCTGCCAGGGGGTCCAGAGCCACAGAAAGCCCGTGCTCAGGAGCAGAGGGCAGCCTTCTGGGAGCAGCCAGTGATGTCACAGGCCATGAGCAGAGGAGAGAGGAGGAGGGAGGTGTGCATGGGGCTGACTGACACCGGCCCTGAGTCAGGGCAAACCACAGCCAGTGACCCACTGTGTCCTTCCACCGGAAGTCCTTAGAGCCTACCTTGCGCCTACCTGCCACCCTGAAGCAGGTACAGAGCCAGTCTCATGCAGGCCCCCTGACTCCTGAGCACACCCACTCGGGGGCCAGTACTCCTAAAGGGAATGGGGAATAAGGAGGATGGGGAATTTCAGACTGTGTCCCCAAGGCTTTGAATGCACAGAAGCCCAAACATGAATTCCAGAACTACAGACACAGCTTCCCAGCCAGAATGCACTTCTGGGTTCCGGGTCAACTGCTGGGTCCTATGTGTATTGCTATAAAAGGTCAATGGGTATATAGACCAACACCTAAATACTGGCCAAGTTGGCTCATGGATCTCTGAGAGAATGCAGTGTGCATAGAGAGAGTATCACATAGCACCAGTTCTTCCCAAGAGTGTCCTCACCAGTCCTTCAATTGGCTCCTTGACTGAGGTGATGCCCAGGATGAGTTCTTGCCTGGAAACTGGGGGGCCCTGGACTTTAGAACACTGGCAACAGGAGCGGTGGAGGGAATGAGCCTCTGAAGGGAGTTAGGTTGCAAGTGGGGTGTTTATCCATTTCTCGATTTATCAGGCTCCATTCTACGAGGGATTTGGTGCTTTTAGACTCTGAGCTCCTGTTCCCGCAGAGAATACCACAGGTTATCTGGATTGTTGTTCAGGTGGGGGGGCCAGTAGCTGGAAGGGAAACGAAGCCCCCAGCGCATGGAAGCTTTGTTGCCACCATGGTCTCGGGCAGACCCCTTGTGAAGGAGCCGGCATGGAAAGCTCTTTGGGTCCATCGCATACCTTGGAGTCTGTGAAACCCTCTCAGAAGTCAGGCTGAAAGTAAGCAGGGTGTGGTGCTCTAACACTAGACCCAGAGCGGGGAAGAATAGGTTTCAGTGGTAAATGCTTTGGTTTGGGGGGCAGGGGTGTTGATGTTGTATGTTCAGCTTGATCCTAGGATTGGGAACTCTTATTCTCAAAGCAGGGCCAAATATATCCCAGAAGTGGGTTTTCTACCTTACCCTGACATGTACTGCCCTTCTCTTCCAACCTCCTCCAGCATCCTCAGACTAGCCTGGAGCCTTCGGGGACAGGGGAGACTGCAGCAGGCGGTTTCAGCACCAGGGGCAGGACAGCACACGCTCTGGTGGCTGTAGAGGCCATTCACTCCCAGGGCAGCTGGGACTGCTGGTCCCTGGACTCTGCCATGCCTGGGTGAGAGGAGTTCCCAAGGAAGGCATGTGGTAGCTCTAATCTTACTCCTCCTTTCCTGCCTCATCCCTTCCTCTTGATTTGCCCCTGCATCTGGGGGACGAAGGCTCCACGTCCAGACCCACTATTCCCATAGACAGCTGTGTGAGGGTGGAGATCGGGGTGTCAGGGGGAGAAGGGACAAGACCTGGCAGATGGTGGCGGCAGCGATTTCCCCCATAAACTACCTTCTCCCCCCACCTTTACAACACACTCTTGGGTCTGAACAAACAGAGGCTTTCGACCCAGAGGTGATGGGGGGAGGGAAAAGAGAGGAAGGGCTGTGGCAGGGGGGCCTCGCCAGCCCAGAGGCTCAGCCACTCAGCCCTCTGCCCAACGCACCAGACTGTTTGAGAAGCAAATATCTGCCTTCACTGTCTGGCTCTCTCAACCTACACACACCCCCCAACCCCGGGCTTGGGGCTAATTGTCCCTCATTCACTGGGCCCAGGCCCCAGGCTGCCGCCAGCCCCTGCCATCTGCTGTCAATTATACATTAACTCAGAGGTCTTGCCACCCGCCAGCCAGCCTGTGCGCCCCTCTCCAGTCCGCCCACGGCCATTCCTGCTTGTCCTTCGCCCTGTTGTAGAGCCCTGACAGCTGGCTTCTTCTGCCCTTGGGAGCCCCTGGTGTAAAGCCCTGTAGCTATGGGAAAAGATCTGTCCTCGGGAGAGGACGCTGGAGTTCCCCTGCCCTTTTCAAGGGGCCAGCAGACAAGACAAGCCCGTGCGTAAAGCTGGAGAGGGCAGGGCGCAGCCAGAACAGAGACCGACGGCTTCCCTCTGACACCTCACCCCGGCCTTTGGGCACTCACTGGGGGTGGAAACGCCAGTTCCAGGCTGTTTCCGCCCCTCCCTGTGGCACCTCCCTGTAGGCTGTGGGGTTCTGGCTCCCATCTTCCCTCTCTCCAGCGAGCCCCATCTCCTGCCAGCCCTCAGCTTTCCAGAGCGCACTGGCCACCTCGCCTAAACCACTCACTGGCAGCACATGCCTCCGAGTTTAAAGTCGTAGTAGTTTCCTGGCTACAAAAATGTGGGGTATCTTCAAGTTCCTTGGATATTCCTGAGCTTGGTGCTAAATCTGCAACTGCCCGCACCGCCAACCCTACTCTCCCAGCCCACACCCCACTATAACACTTGCAAATCCCAGCGCTTTTCCGCTCAGCGTCTGAAACGCTGGCTACTCAGCTCCCTCCCTCTGAATGTGCCACAGAGAGAGTGAAGAGCACTTCCTCCTAACTGGGGACACAGAAGATGCCCCCCTCTTCCCTCTTTTTCAACACGGGCCCCTAACCTCTGAGCTCAACCCTCCCCTTGTTTCACCTAAGACCAGGCTTTGCCGGGTGGGGTGGGGAGTCTTTATTCCCCTAGACAACCCCCAGCAGAGCTGGGGAGTTCAGGGGTTAGAGCCAAGGGCTCCAGGAGGCCAGGTGAGGAAGAGCCCAGCCCAAAGCTGCCAGGTCTGGCACTGTGCGCCTCAGACCTCAGTGGCCCATCACTTGTGGAGAGTGCGTCCTTGGGTCCAAATGCACATCAGACCTGCCCGAGGGGAAGGGGCTGCATCCTGACTGGGGTTTTCAGACCCGCCTGGTGACCCAAAGTTCCATTTATTCCTTGGGGACAGCTAGCTCTGTGCTCTGCAAATCTTCCCCACTCCACTTTGCATGACGTGGAAGATCTGGGGAGGAAGATAGCATTCCATTTTTAAAATACATTTTATTTTAATAGGCTTTATATTTTAGGACAGTCTTAGATTTACAGAGAAATTTCAAAGATAATACAGAGAGTTCCCACACACCCTATACCCAGTTTCCCCTATTATGAACATCTTACACTAGTATTTGTTATAATTAATGAACCAAGATGGATATGCTATTAATAACAAAAGTCCATACCTTATTCAGATTTCCTCAGCTTTTCCCTAACGTCCTCTTTCTGTTCCAGGACTCCATCCAGGACGCACATTTAGTCACCAGGTATTCTGAGGCTCCTCTTGGCTGTGACAGTTTCTCAGATTTTTCTTGTTTTTGATAACGAATAAAATTTTGAGGAGTTGTAGAACATCCCTTAGTTTGGATTTGTCTGATGTTTTACTCATGATCAGACCGGGCTTATGGGTTTTGAAGAAGAAGACTGAAAAAGGTAAAGTGCAGTCCTCGTCATGTCACATCACACGTCAACGTGACTTACCTCTGTTGATGCTGACCTTGATCATCCGGTTGAGGTAGCGTTTACTGGGTTTCCCCACCGAAGTTAATCTTTTCCCCTCTTTTCCATACGGTACTTTTCTGAAGGAAGTCCTATGAACAACTCACACTTAAGGAGTGGGGAGTTATGCTTCACCTGCTTGAGAGTGAAGTGTCTACATTGATTTTGGATTTCTTCTGCTTAGGAGATTTTTTCCTTCTCTCACACTTATTTGTTCAGTAATGTATGTCTGTCAATATGGACTACAGATCCTTATTTTATTCTTTGGAATATTATTATCCAATATGCTACATTTTTTGTTGCTCAAATCGTTCTAGCTTTGGCCATTGGGAGCTCTTTCAGTTGCCTCCTTTGTCCCTTTGACATACCCCCATTTTCATGGGGCTCAGTTTTTGTTTTGTGTGTGTCTGTGTGTGTTGAGTGTCTCCTTATTTATCTTGTATATTTCCTGCCCCAGGCCTAGAATCAGTCATTTCTCCAAGGAGCTCTGGTACCTTTTGTTGGAGAATGGTATGAGAAACAAAGACCTGGGCATTAGGCATGCTTGCGGCTACTGGGGTGTCAGTGCTTCTGGGTTCTTTCAGCTGACAGAGCAAAGAAATATACATGAGTGTACTAATCCATGTATATAGACATATCTATAAATAGTTCCATATGTAACCATTTGTATCGATATTAAACTAAACGTGAGTTCATACTGATGTCTCCAACTCCAGTCCATTATCACATGGATCATTCTGGTTTCCTCCCTTGCTTACCTGTGAAGTCTGTACAATACATAAGTACAATTTATTTTACCTTTAGTCTTACAGACTCCACTCATTTCCAAAGTTACTTAAATCAAGTAACTTGATTTTCCCCACTCCCGTCCCTGAAGCTGTTTCATACATTTGTAATACACTTAGATTATTTAGTCATATTCTGCAATTCATTTTAGGATTCCCTGACCTCTAGGTAGTTTTTTAAAATTTGTATACATTAAGTTTCATTCTCTGTGCTGTAAAGTTCTATAAGTTTTGATAAATGCATAAGGTTGTGTATCCACAAGTACAGTATTACACAGAGTAATTTCACCGCCTTAAGAGATCTGTAGTGCCTCACCTATTCAACCCCGCTCCCTGCCCGCAAGCCCCTGGCAACCACTGATCTTTTTACCATCACTATAGTTTTGCCTTTTCCAGAACATTATGTAACGGAATCATACGATATGTAGCCTTTTCAGACTGGCTTTTTCCACTTAGTAATTTGCACTTAAGATTCCTTCATGTCTTTTCATGGCTTGATAGTTCATTTCTTTTTAGCGCTGAGTGATATTCCACTGTATGGATGAACCACAGTTTATTTAGGCATTCACCTACTGTGGACATAAGTTTTCAACTCCTTTGGGTAAATAGCAAGGAGTACACTTGCTGAATCACATGGTAAGGGTATGTTTAGTTTTGTAAAAAAACTACTAAACTGTCTCCCGAAGTGGCTGTACCATTTTGCACACCCATCAGCAATGAATGAGAGTTCCTGTTGCTTCACAAACCCATTAGCATTTGGTGTTGTCAATGTTTTGGATTTTGGCCATTCTAATAGGTGTCTAGTGGGGTATATCATTGTCATCTTAACTTGCATTTCCTTAATGATACAATGTGGATAATCTTGCCATATGCTTATTTGCCATCTGTATATCTTCTTTGGTAAGATGTCCAGTTAAGGGCTTTTATCCATTTTTTCATCAGGTGTTTGTTTTCTTATTGTTAAGTTTTAAGAGTTCTTTGTATAGTTTGGATAATATTCCTTTATCAGATATGTTTTTTGCAAATATTTTCTCCCAGTCTGTGGCTTACCTTCTAATTCTATTCACATTGTCTTTCAAAGAGCAGAAGTTTGTTTTTTGTGTGTGTGTGGTACGTGGGCCTCTCACTGTTGTGGCCTCTCCCGTTGCGGAGCACAGTCTCTGGACACGAGCAGAAGTTTTTAATTGTAATAAAGTCCAGCTTATCAATTATTTCTTTCATGGACCATCTCTTAGGTGTTGTATCTAAAAAGGCGTCACCATACCCATAGACTTTATTTTTTTAGAGCAGTTTTAGGTTCACAGCAAAATTAAGAGGAAGGTACAGAGATTTCCCATCTACCCTCTGTCCCCACACACGCACAGCCTCTCCCATATTCAATATCTCCAGTTTGTTACAATTGATGAACCTAAGGTGTAAACTCTATAGATGTTCTTTATGAAGCTGAGGAAGTTCCCCTCTATTCCCGGTCTGATGAGAGTTGTATCATGAGTGGGTATTGGATTTTGTTCGATGCCTTTTCTCCATCAATTGATATGATTTTGTTTTCTTCTTTAGCCTGTTGATGTGATGGATTGCATTCGTTGATTTTTAAATGCTGAACCAGCTTTGCATACCTGGAATAAATTCACTTGATCATGATGTATGATTCTTTTTAGACATTGTTGGGTACAATTTACTAATATTTTGCTGAGGATTTGTTTTCATCTATGTTCATGAAACATACTGGTGTTCGGTTTTCCTTTCTTATGATGTCTTTAACACTTTTGATATTAGGGTAATTAATATTCGTCTCATAAAATGAGTTAAGAAGTGTTCTCTCAGAGATCCAGCTTTGAGACTGAGGACAGGGTTTATCATGCACATGTACAGAACACTCACTCTAAGTATCACACTATAATTGTTGTTACTACTATTACTAATACTATTATGTACCAACAGGTGACGCTGTTATCTATTGACTGAGTTCAGCCGTTCCAGCCTAGGACCTTCCCAGCCCCACCCTTGCTGCCTTAATTCTGCACTCCTGTCATTTCTGTCTCTCTGCTCTTCAGTTTACCCTCTTGATCTCTGGGCTCATTAAGCCTACTATATGAAATTCCTTCTCTGACCTAGAGTCACCTTATCTGGAGATAGTGGGGTGGCTATCTTTCTGCTGCCTTTGAAATATCCACAAACTTCTGCACTTTTGAAAGGGAAGGGGAGGAGGAACATGAGTCATTGATGATCCCAGGTCTTTGCCTCTATGCTTTTTGAAGGTTGTGGGATCTTGGTCTTGGTCTCACTATAGAGTGAGAGGGGACTGAACTGTTTTAATGTGATCTAGTCATCACTGAAACTATGTCTGTAATAGGTCCTACCTAGGAAAGCTCAGTGCTCCAGCTTGGGTAACTTTCCGCTGTTTAGCAAGACCCAAAGGCAATGGGGAAGAGAGCTCCCTCCCCAAGGATAAGGATCTTACCTCGGTCCCAGGAATCCAGAGCTCGTCATCTTTACTGTGTCCACAAAGGCCCCCAAAGCAACATCTGCTCAGCCCAACAGAGGTCACTCTACTACCCAGAGGACAAGCTGTGTAAAGACAGGTAATTATAAATCAAGTCTCATTACTGTCTCTGGCTTGGCACCATCAAGCACAGTAACCAGGCTTTGAATGGTCCACGTCCCAGGTTTCATCATCAGCCCGGCTGGCATCCCTTTCACCACCAACCCTCAGCTTACCTAATTTCTCTTTACTGTAGTCCTCAGGTCCACTTCTTGTTCGCTCTTACGCTCTCAAATCTCCACTACGTGAAATCAATTATTTTAACCTTCCCTAGACGGCTCCACATTTCTCTCTCTCTCTCTCTTTCTCTCTCTGTCTCTGTCTCTCTTTTGTGGAAGAAAGTGCAGCAGCAGTGATGTTTCATGGAAGCTTCTGTTTACTCTCTGATTCTCTTTTCTTCTCCTACTATTCAACATTTAGATGGTTCACCAAAGCCCTCACTTTCTCCACCCACTATGCCGGTTTCTCTTGTCTCTTGGTACTTTGAGTTCTTTCTCTTAGTTTTCTTTCTGTTTCTCATAATATATAATAGTAATTATCCCAGTCACGCTGTATTTGGAGAGACGCTGGCTAGAGCTGCTTGACCTCAGCCACGGGGGATCAGCTACTTGGGAGCCTGCCTGGGAGAGCCAGGTGGCCCTGCAGGGTCTGCACATGGGCTCCCCCTGCAGCCTGCCCAGTGCTCTGCATTTCGTAGGGACACTGAGTTTGATAGTAATTGTTCATAACCCAGGCTTCCTTCATCACCTCTCCCCTGAGAGTCCGAGCACTGTGATTGGCAGGGGAGTCAGCATCAGGTCTGAAGGGGAAAAAGAGATGCAGACTTGGGAAAGACTTGGCACCTGCCAGCGCTCTGAAACACCAGTTCTCCTTTAAATCCCGTATCGTCCAATAGCCGCTCTCCACACCTTGAGTCTGACTTCCTCCAGGGATGGAATTGAAAACACATGCTCTGGAACCCAACAGAGTAAAATCCTTTGGGTGTTATTAGCCTTGTTAAGGAAGCTGGGTTTGAGAATAGAATTCTCTTTTTTCAGGAGAAAAGAAGGAATTTATTTTAAACCAACCAGTAAAAATATCAGTCAAACTATCTAACGTAATTGCCCAAAGATACCAATCTTAGTAACTCAGAAAAAAATGATTCTGTTGGATCAGTAATAAAGAATGCTGATTTTACCTCTGGTATTTTCTTTTCTTTTTACATTGTGGGAAAATATACACCACATAAAGCTTACCATTCTAGCCATTTTTAAGTGTAAAATTCAGTGGCATCAAGTACATTCACAGTGTTGTATATCCATCCTTACTATCCATTTCCAGAATTTTTCTGTACCCATTAAACAATAACTCCCCTTTCCGCACTCCCCCTAACACTTGGACCTTTATGCTACTTTCTGTCTCTATTAATTTGCCTAGTCTAGGTACCACATGAGTGGGATCATGTAATATTTGTTCTTTCGTGTCTGGCTTATTTCACTTAGAACGATGTCTTTGAAAAGGAAGTTCTTATGCATGCTTCCCTTCTCTTTATCACCCTGATCTCAAAAAATTAAAGCTCTTTTTGAAACTATTGGTGGAGCCTTGAGTAAGAACGGAGCTGTCAGTCTATGAGCCCTGGGCAATAATGGAGATGTCAGTCTATGAAGATGAAGGGTAGAAGCAAAGCAAGTCTGTAAAGAGCAGACTCCCCTGGAGTTCCAAGTTCACATATCTTGAGTACTGGGAGAGCCCCAGTTGAGAGTGAAGACAAGGCAAGAGAATTTCATCAGCCAGTCCACAGAGATACCAAGGAATTGAAATAGGAAAACGGCAGCTTGTCTCTCTCTTCCAGATGCTGGGGTTTCTCTGTACTGGAGGGTGAATCCCCTGAGCTCTGGTCTGCTTGGAAAGGCGACAAGAAGGTAGGGTCAAAATAGAGTAGTTAAAATGCCCAAGTGGGACTTCCCTGGTGGCGCAGTGGTTAAGAATCCGACTGCCAGTGCAGGGGACATGGGTTTGATCCCTGGTCCAGGAAGATCCCACATGCTGCGGAGCAACTAAGCCCGTGCACCACAACTACTGACCCTGCACTCTAGAGCCCAGGAGCCACAACTACTGAGCCCGCGTGCCGCAACTACTGAATCCCGTGCGCCTAGAACCCGTGCTCCGCAGCAAGAGAAGCCACCGCAGTGAGAAGCCTGCGCACCGCAACAAGCAGTAGCCCCCACTTGCCGCAACTAGAGAAAGCCCGCGTGCAACAACCAAGACCCATCACAGCCAAAAATAAATAAATTAATTAATTTAATTTAAAAAAAAAAAACATAAAATGCCCAAGTGAGTCCTGCCTCCTAGCTTCTACATTCTTCCTCTCCTAACTCACTCCCATCTTTTTAAAATGTATGGAGTAGGAGATGAAAGGGGAAAGTTTGAAGTAGAAGGAAGTAGTATGTGGGAAGGAAATGAGAAAGAAGACATAGGAAATCGAGCCTCTTGACTGCGTGGCATCTTCTGTCCTGCTCCATCAAGAGAGGGTGGGAGGACACCCCTGGCACGTGTGTGGAGGGGAGCACATTGCTTGGAAAAAATGAGATTTAGGCCAAGTGGCCACTTATTTGCTGTGGGACCTCATCTTTCTAATGAATAAACTAACCCTAGTTTACCTGCTTCTTTTTGTCATAGGGAGATGTATTAATTCACTATAGCTGCTGTAACAAAATACTACAAACCGGCTGGGCTTAAACAATAGACATTTATTGTCTCACAGCTCTGGAGGCAGAAGTCTGACATCAAGGTGTCAGCAGGGCCATGCTCCCTCTGGAGGCTCTAGGGAAGGATCTGTTCCAGGTCTTTCTCCTAGCTTCTGGTAGTTCGTTGGCTTATGGCTCCAATGTTCACATGACGTTCTTCCTCTGTATGTGTGTGTGTGTGTGTGTGTGTGTGTGTGTGTGTTTGTGTTTTCAAAAAAGGCATTCTTTTCATGAGGACACTAGTCATTGAATTAGGGGCCCACCTTACTCTAGTATGACCTCTGATTTTAATTGATTACATCTACAATGACCCCATCTCCAAATATAGTCACATTATAAGGTACTGGGGGTGAGAACTTCATCATATGAATTTTTCAGGGACACAATTCAACCCATAACAGGAATGATCCCATTGTTTTAATTAGCATCTTTCCTATGGTAACCTCTCAGCACTGAGATTTGGAGAGAGATAATCATGCCCCTCCAAGACATATCCCAAGAAGGGAGCATCTTCTGCTCAATCCTGTCCTGTCTGGTCCCAAAACTGAGTTCTTACCCTTGGTAGGGACTGCAGAGCAAATGCCCAGCAAGACAATAATCCTCCTGGCTCTCACCAAGGTGCCATTTCTCCTCATACTCTCACCGCAAGTCCTTGTTTGTGGACCACTCCATGGGACCACCATCACTGTGTGCTGATTGTCATGTTCTTGTCAATGTTTTCAGATTTCCTTTTAGGTTTATCCTGTCTCTCCCTGGAAATTCTAGGCCCTAAGGTAAGGAGACGATCAGGAGCTGTCCACGGTCCATTGATAAACAAGCCCCGAAGTTATCTGGCTGCTTCCTGCAAACAACTTGACCATCCTATGACATCCAGAATATGTGAGCTGGGTGGAGAAGGAGGTGAGGGCCAACTACTGGGCCTAGCCTGCCAATAAGGCCTCCACTGGGCAGCCAGAGGGCAGTGTTTGGCTACCTAGAACCTGGGAGGAAGGAATCCCTATGAGGGGGCAAAGGCCCTGGAAATGGGGGTGGGGCTGGGACCAGCAGGGACTATTAAAGCAAATCCCCTCTTTAATGATCATTTTCAGGACTTCCAAACCTTCTCAGATATATTCAGCTCTGTCTTAACCCTAGGAGCTTAGAGGAGACTCCCTCTAATAGCTACTTTGTAGGAACAGAAATTTTCTTGGGAGACAAAGGACAGTCAAGTTGGATAAAAGAGAAAAAAATTACCCAAGGTGCTAGATAACAGTTTCTGTAGGAGGAACACAGAAAATTGTCACAGTGGCTTGAAACAATGACTCATCTAGCCCAGCATTTTGTTTCTAGGACTGAAAAAACAAGAATCATTTGATGGGGAAAGTAAAAGCTGGGTGGGCAGAAGACCTTGCGAGATAAGGAAAAAATGGGTAGATAAGGTGAATGTTATTAAATGTTACTGAAAGGATGTCTTTGACAACGACCTCAGCCTTTGTGTGAGGTGGGATGGGCTCTAAAGAGGCTTCCAAAACCATGCCTCATGGATAGATTGCCAGAAGGACCAAGAGCTTGAACTTAGGAGTCACACAGACCTGGGTTGGAATCCCATCCTCCTGAGTCTCCGTTTTATTTCCTTTACAGTGGAAACAACGTTTCTCCCATGGGGGATTATTATAGCAATTTCATGAGATCATATGATAGTATATACAAAATATCTAGTACCATGCCTGGCCCATTGTAGAGACTGAGCAAAAGGTAGTGTTTATAATTTACTTAAGCACCAATAGAAGGCAAAATGGGGCTTCTTAGTTACCAAAATGATGAACACATGGCTATGCAGGCATACTGAAGCGATGTGCAATAAAACCAGGCTGAGGAAAAAAATAATAATATTAATAAATAAATAAATACAGACTAAGCAAAAACTCAAATGAGAAAGAGTCTTCGGCTGCTTTTCTGGGCTGTTGGTTTATGATCACATGGGGCACACGCCTATTCATTCTTTCTCACCCAGATGAATTCTGGCCTGGAGGCTAGAAAGGTATAACTGTCAATCGTGCTGTCACCTAAGAGAAGCAATGTGCTGTCTTTCCAGGGTGCACTCTGTGTATGTTGGCCAATAGACAGGGCTGGTGGGACCCAGTCCTGCAGAGCAGCTGCATCACTATCACCTGAATAAGTGATTAGAGCTGAACTTCTTGGCTCTCCCCTAGCGTTATACAACCAGTACCCACTGTGGGGTACGTACGAACCCTCAGAAATGCCCTCCCTAAGGAGGCTAGGGGTGCCAGGGCCTCTGTGAGGCTGCCTTGTTGGGGAAAACTTCATGAGTACCACCTACTTCCTAACCAGTTTACAACCCTTTTCTGTAAGCATTTACTATGCTCCCACCATGTTCTGACTCCTTTTTGCTCCTCTGCATTTCCTGGCCCTAAAGTGTTTTTATACTGATATGAGACGGAGGTTGAAAGTCTTAAGGAAAATAATGCATGGGGTGGAATTTTTGTATTAAGTGTGGGTTGGGTTTTTTTGTTTTGTTTTGTTTTGTTTGTTTTTTCATTGCTTAGTGATTTATTCTCTCTCTCTCTCTCTCTCTCTCTCTCTCTCTCTCTCTTTTTGGCCGTGCCCCATGGCTTGTGGGATCTTAGTTCCCCAACCAGGGATCGAACCCAGGCCACTGCAGTGAAAGTGTCGAGTCCTTATCACTGGACTGCCAGGGAATTCCTGATTTATCCTCTTAAGTTTCCATCAGCAGGTGGAATGGAAGACCCCTCCCACCCTGGCACCTTGGGTAACCAAGGCATTATCCTCCTTCACTGCCTGCTCTGCCTGGAGGGCCCGCACATCAGTGCCTTCTTTCCCGAGGTACTCCAGAGTTGATGGGGTACCTTCAAGGCCTCACTCATCCCTCAGCCAATCGCAAGGGTCTGCACACCCGCCTCCACAATTTCCTTCACATCGGCAGGCTGCACACCAGGAGAATACTCAGTTCTGTCTCTCTCCGATTTCCAGCCCAACATCCCCCTGGCTGCACTTTGCAGCCCTTATAGATTTTAGTAGAGTCTTGTATTTTCATTTGCCCCCATGAGAGGGAAGCAATTTCAGGGGAAGATATAAGGAACTTAACTGAACTCCAACGCCCTCTGTCCACGGAGCTGCGATCCCAAATGGCTCTGTGCTTTATCTCTCACCTTGGTGTGTTCAGGGCCTCTTGGCTAGGCCAAGGGTGTTTAATTATAATGGGTTTATTTTTAGTTTGGGGGAAGAGACAAATTCATTTAGGAATATGGATAAGTCAGAAGCAAGAAGGAAGGTGGGTGGGACAAAGAGAATAAACAAGGAGAAGGGAAATGAATGCTTAGTGGAATCTGTATAGCAGTAAACATTAGGGTAACTGGACAGACCTTCCCATTTGTCTGTCATGGCTAGGAAGAACTTGGTCTCACATCTTAGAGAAGAGCAGGTTGGAAATCTAACTGCCTTGCAATTCCATGGGTAGTAACTCCCAGGAAGAGAAGCCATCCTAATCCTTCCAGGGGAATTCAAACACCAAGCTCGAAAGGTCTAAAGTCACAGTTAAAATGCGCTGACATCCTCATGTTTGCCCCTAAATCTGGGAATCCAGAGTTCAGGAGAGACGTTCCTCTTAATGACCTGGTCCTGGCCACAGGGGCCAGATGGGAGTGGGGACACTTATGCTTGTTTGGCAGCACAGTGAGAAAGGGGGAGAACCATGGCTTCAAGCACTTGGTTTGGAGGCGAGGTGTGTGATGGGGAGCACAGAGCGAGTGGGGTACTCCTCTGTAGAGCTTGGTCCCAAGTGAGTTGGTGGGATTAGACTGCTTGAAGAATAAAGTGTTTTACTCTTCTAGGGCCTCAGGATTTTGACTTTATCATTTGGTTTGCAATGAAGACTTTCTAAGTTCTGGGAGCAGGAGAATGTTCCAGGGTTAGATCCTCTCATTTTGGATCAGGATAACATTGAAATGACTACAATCCCAAAAGATGGCTTGAGGGCAGACAAACGAAATGATGTCACAGTACCTCCAGGAATTGTTGCTATTAATGTGAAAGGCAAAATAATAAAGCTCCTAGAAGATAATAGAGGAGAATACCTTTATGACCAAATACCAGTTATACATATTTAAAAATGCTTAGCCTCATTAGAAATCAGGGAAATGCAAATTAAGGCCATAATGAGAATACTACTGCCCCTCTACCAAAATGTTTGGAATTAAAAAAGACTGATAAGGACCTCCCTGGTGACACAGTGGTTAAGAATCCGCCTGACAATGCAGGGGACACGGGTTCGAGCCCTGGTTCGGGAAGATCCCACATGCTGCAGAGCAACTAAGCCAGTGTGCCACAGCTACTGAGCCTGTGCTCTAGAGCCCACGAGCCACAACTACTGAGCCCACGCGCCACAATTACTGAAGCCCGCGTGCCTAGAGCCTGTGCTCCACAACAAGAGAAGGCACCGCCATGAGAAACCCGCACACAGCAATGAAGAGGAGCCCCCGCTCCCCCACTTGCTGCAACTAGAGAAAGCTCCCACGCAGCAACTTAGATCTAATGCAGCCAAATAAATGAATGATAAATTAAAAAAAAAAAGACTGATAATATCAAATGCTGGTGAGGATATGGAATAATTAGAACTCTCGTGTACTGCTGGAGACAGTCTGAATTGGCACACCCACTTTGAAAAAAGTTTGGCATTATCTACCAAAGTTAAAGATATTCATAACCTATGACCCCTATATATTCCCCAAAGAAACGCATGTTCGTGGTTTTATGCGCTAAGTTGGAAACGCATAATATATATATATTTTACAGCAACAGTGCCAGGAACAGGATTGTATCCAGTTTTTAGCTACTATAAATAAACATTCGTGAACATGTGTTTCTTATTTTGTTATGCTTGTGGATTCTGTGGGTCAGAAGTTCAGAAAGGGCCTGGAGGGGATTGCTTGCCTCAGCTCTGCAATGTCTGTGACTTCTGTGGGGAGACTCAAAGGCTGTGGCTCAGTGGTGAGGGGCTGAAATCATCTAAAGCCTTCTTCCTCATACAGCTGTACCACCAGAGAATCCCCAAAATAGCATGGAAGACGCAAATATATGCATGCTTCTGGATTTTTTTTTTTAGCTGCGTCACATGGCTTGCAGGATCTCAGTTTCCTGACCAGGGATTGAACCCCAGCTACGGTAGTGAAAGCCCAGAACCCTAACCACTAGGCCACCAGGGAACAGAATATGTGTATATATTTTGGCTGCGGGCTTGTGGGATCTCAGTTCCCCGACCAGGGATTGAACCCAGGCCACGGCAGTGAGAGCCCAGATTCCTAACCACTAGGCAACCACTGGCTGTTGATGCCAGCTGTTGGCCAGGAACTCAGCTGGAGCAGTTGACCAGCACACCTGAATGCAGCCTTTCCATGGTATAGCTTGGGCTTTCACCCAGCTTGGTGGCAAGTGCAAGCATCCCCAAAGAACAAGGTGGAAGTGCAAGGCATACTTTATGAAGTGACTTAGAAGTCACCTCTGCTGCACTCTGTTGGTTAAGGCAGAGCAAAGGCCTTCAAGGGGAGGGGACATAGACGCCACCTTTTAATGCGAGGAATGTTGAGGTCACTTTATAAAAACAGCATGTGTGTTGAGAGATATTTCTGTGGCCATCTTTGGAAAACACAATCTGCCACAAGCCAACTATCCATCAACAGGAGAATGGATAAACCTAGCGTGGTATAGTCATTATTATGGAATACTATACAGCAATGAAGATGACAAACAACAGCTATATGTAATAATGTGGATGAATTTCACGAACATAATGCTGAGCAAAAGAAACCACATGAAGGAATACATATTGTTTAATTTCAGTTATAAATTTTAAAAAACACAAGCAAAATTATAGTGTTTTAAGATACAGGCTTAGGAAGAGCAGCAATTAAAAGGGCAGTTTCTGGGAATGCTGGCCATTCATCTTCTTGACTTAGGTGGTAATTACATTAGTGTTCACTTTGTGATAAATCATTAAGGTGTACATTTTTGTTTGGACCACTTTCTTGTGTCTTATATTTCACAAGAAAAGGGGTAAGAAATTAATCTTCTGGCACTGAAAACTAAGTTTATTTGAAAAAGAATTCACTCTGAACTTTAGAAATGATACCCAGCAAACCAACAGAACATTAAACTCTGTCTCCATCTCTAAAAATTCTGTTGGGTTCTTTTTAAGTTATACATATCTTCTTACCTTGTTAAAATCAACATGCAAAACTATTTCGTGTCATGGTTTTTACATTGCACTATAAAGATAGTTTACATACATGTCATTTTTTAAAGCTACCTAGTATTTCATTGTTTACATATCATAAGTTTTCTTAGCTTTTTTCATATCTTTGGGGCTATGAGTAACTTCAAATTCTCTAGATCATCATTATCACTCACCTTATTAAGAACTCCCTAGATCCTAGGCACTGTAAATAGAACTTTTCATTCATCATCTCACAGCAACCTAATGAGACAGGCACGACTTTTATTCCCATTTTTACTGCCGAGGAAACTGAGAATTAGGTTATGTAACTTGTAAGTTTCACAAAGTATAGGTTCCACAAACAATTCATACCTTGGCAAACACATTATAGAGTGCTTCCTCTCAACCCCTTTGACTTAATACTTGCTTTGGACTCCTCCCACTCTGCCCCAGGACATTTTTTCCCTTGAGATTTCCGAAAGTGGAATTGCCAGGTCAAAAGGCGGAAACAATTTTAGAATATTCCAGATTGTTCTCTATACACCCTGAACCAAAGTACACCGATATCAGGAGGGTTTAATAAAGGGTCAGGATCATGTCAAGTTTATGGATTCCAATTTTAGAGTCTCTCTGTATGACTATGGTATGGGCTAGGGAATACCTAAATATTATTCTCTATACTTGACCTATTTAGAATATCTTAGAGGGTCTTGTTTTCCCTTTCTTAACTGTTTTGGTTGACTATCTGTACCTGGGAGGAAATAATTAGGTATTTCCCCTTAGCGTTTTTTTTTGTTTGTTTTTTTTTTTTTTTTTTTTGGCTGCCCTGCGTGGCTTGAAGGATCCTAGTTCCCCGACCAGGGATTGAACCCGGGCCCTCGGCAGTGACAGCGCTGAGCCCTAACCACTGGACCACAGAAAATTCCCAAGAAATATGTATTGTGACCCCCTTTTTTAGAGCAGATTTTTTTCTTTATAACGATTCCTCTTTTCTACCACAGAACCTTTCACTGGGTTACTATCCAATAGTATTCCTTTAAGTTTTCTGTGACCTTTTAATAAGAAAAAGCCACATTTCTTCATCTCATAAAACTCTACTGCAAACATTGCCATCATATTACTCATTGCTCTTTAGATAAAGAGTCATGTAATGACAACCTTCTAGAATTCAATGTCAAGGGAAAAGTTTGTTTTTTCCCATAAAATAATATACTTCCTTTGATCACACAGTGATAATTATATAACCTAATGTGTCTTTTTTATTTTTGCCTTGGTTGCAAGTACCTCTAATCTAAATTTAAAGTTCAGCCATCATAATGATCCCATCCAGAGTTTCTGATATTAAAATGTAAGCTTCCCCCAAAATAAATTAGTTAATTTATAAAATAAAATGTAAGCTTCCAGGAGGCAGAGGTGTTGTCCATCTTTTTCCTGTTGCAGGCACAGAACTCCAGGCAGAGGGAAATAGCTCAAAAGCTTTATACATATTGGGAAGGAGACTCTTTTTTTTGTTTTTTGGCCATGCCACCCTGTTTGTGGGATCTCAGTTCCCCAACCAGGGATTGAACCTGGGCCACGGCAGTGAAAGTACTGAATCCTAACCACTAGAGCATGAGGGAACTCCAGAGACTTTATGTATATATGGAATCTAAAAAAAAAAAAAAAAAAAAAGTGGTTCTAATGAATCTAGGGGCAGGACAGGAATAAAGACACAGACGTAGAGAATGGACTTGAGGACACGGGGAGGGGGAAGAGTAAGCTGGGACGAAGTGAGAGAGTGGCATGGACATATACACACTACCAAATGTAAAATAGGTAGCTAGTGGGAAGCAGCTGCATAGCAGAGGGAGATCAGCTCTGTGCTCTGTGACCACTTAGAGGGGTGGGATAGGGAGGGTGAGAGGGAGACGCAAGAGGGAGGAGATATGGGGATATATGTATATGTATAGCTGATTCACTTTGTTATACAGCAGAAACTAACACATCATTGTAAAGCAATTATACTCCAATAAAGATGTTAAAAAAAAAAAAATAAAAACCAACATAGGGCTTCCCTGGTGGCACAGTGGTTAAGAATCTGCCTGCCAATGCAAGGGACATGGGTTTGAGCCCTGGCCAGGGAAGATCCCACACACTGCAGAGCAACTAAGCCCATGCGCCACAACTACTGAGCCTGAGCTCTAGAGCCCGTGAGCCACAACTACTGAGCCCACGTGCCACAACTGCGTGCCTAGAGCCCATGCTCCACAACAAGAGAAGCCACGACAATGAGAAGCCTGTGCACCACAACGAAGAGTAGCCCCTGCTCACCGCAACTAGAGAAAGCCCGTGTGAAGCAACGAAGACCCAACGCAGCCAAAAATAAATAAATAAATTAATTAATTAAAAAAAAACCAACATAGAAGATTCTGGTATCAGATATGACAGCAAGATTTAAGTTTGATCACCTAGACTGGCGATTAAATACATCAGTCACTAGCCTCAGATGGCTACTTAAACTTAATTTAAATTAATTTAAATTAAATAACATTAAAAATTCAGTTCCTCAGTTGCACTAGCCACATTTCAAGTGCTCATTGACCACATGTGGCTATTGCCTACTGTGTTGGACAGAGCATATATAGAATGTTTTCATTGCTGCAGAAAGTTGTTTTGGACAGGGCTGATCTAGACAACTTGGGTTTATGATGCTTTTCTTTTATTATTTTTAAAAATATTATTTATTTATTTATTTACTTTGGCTGTGCCGGGTCTTAGTTGCGGCGCGTGGGATCTTCGTTGTGGCATGCATGCCAGATCTAGTTCCCCGACCAGGGATCGAACCCAGGCCCCCTGCATTGGGAGGACAGAGTCTTACCAACTGGACTACCAGGGAAGTCCCATATGAGACTTTTCTTTTAGATAAGCATAGTACAGTAAAACGTTGTATTAACTCAGACTGTCATAGCAAGATACCAGACAGGATGACTCGAGAAACAGAAACCTATTTTCTCACAGTTCTAGAGGCTAGAAGTCCAAGATCAAGGTGCCAGGGTTGATTTCTGGTGAGACCTCACAACCACCGTCTTGCTGTGTCTTCACATGGCATTTCCTCTGTACACCTGCAGGCGGGGAGGGCATGGGGAGGGAGAGACGGAGAGAGAGCTGGTTCCTCTTCCTATTCTTATAAGGGCACCAATCCTATTGGATTAGGAAACCACTCTTTTAAACTTAATTACCTCCATAAAGGCCCTATCTCCAAATACAGTCACATTGGGGGTTTGGGCTTCAACTTATGAACTTTGGGGAACACAGTTCAGTCTGTAACAAAGTTTAGAAAGAAGGAGAAGGAAGAAGAGGAGGTGAAGGAGGAGGAAGAGGAAGTCAGAGCCGGAAGGCAAGGGCCTCCTGTGCTATGCTAAGCAGTTGAAACTCTGTCTGAAGCAGAAGGGGAGCCACTATAATGGTAAGGAGGGAGACTGTGTGATTGAAATGTGCATCTCAGAAAGAACAGCAAATTGAAAGTAAGGAGGGTGGGTTGAAGTTGGAGAGGGGCTTAGAAGAATGGAAGCGGGGGGCTTCCCTGGTGGCGCAGTGGTTGAGAGTCCGTCTGCCCATGCAGGGGACACGGGTTCGTGCCCCGGTCTGGGAAGATCCCACATGCAGCGGAGCGGCTGGGCCTGTGAGCCATGGCCGCTGAGCCTGTGAGTCCGGAGCCTGTGCTCCGCAATGGGAGAGGCCACAGCAGTGAGAGGCCCACGTACCGCACAAAAAACAAAACAAAACAAAAAGAATAGAAGCAGGTAGTTAGTCTAGTGCTGAATTTCCTCCCATTTACTCAAAGGAAGCTCACTGGAGAGTTGAAAACTCTTTCATTGAAGCCTCTGGATTCTACAGGTGCAGATCGAGGTTGAGGGGGCATGTCTGGCCACTCTAGAAGCAGGGTAGTTAAATGGTTGAGAGCAGATTATGGTCAGAAATTTCTGCGTTCACATCTTGACTGCATCCCTTATCACCAATTGACTTACAGTTGGTTGCTCACCTTTTCAAAGCATTAATGTCCTCCATTGTGGAAAGAGACTGATTATTTCATAGCATTGTTCTAAGGATTAAATTATGTAATGTAGGGAAAAGCATTCTGCATAGAGTCTGTTTAGTATTTAGTGCTCAATATACTTTGGCCATTATTACTACTGGGGATATATTTCCTAGATTTACTCTCAAAGGAGTACAGAAAATAGGGTGTTTGTTTGTTTGTTTAAATGAATCTTGTCCATCTCTAGTTTGTGTGTGTGTGGGGGGTGGTATGTGTTCATGTTCTCCACACACAGGAGTCACCTCTAAGGTTTTCTAAGTCTCCTTCCATTACTAATGGCAGAGTGAACATGAGTTTTAGAGTCACAAGAACTAGTGTCAAATCCCTTCTCTACTAATCCTCTAGCCGTGTGACCTTCAACAAACATCCTACTTGAATCTATAGTTCCTTACAGGTGAAATGAATATGATAATACTTTTCTGTCATTCATTTATTTTGTTGTATTTTATTTGGCTGTGCCGAACAGCCTGCAGGATCCTAGTTCGCCGACCAGGGATCAAAGTCTGTGCTGTCTGCAGTGGAAGCGTGGAGTCTTAACCATTGGACCACCAGGGAAGTCCCTGTCATTCACTTATTCACAGATATATACTGAACAGCTGTCTGTGCCAGGCATGGCCTCAGAATTCCACTGTAAGGAAATTAGACACAGTCTGATGACATTTTCAGAGGGAAAGAGACAATGATACTACAATCTCATAAGTGCTCTAACAGACCAAGAGTAGGAGAAAAAACAAAACACTCCTACCCTGAGGAAAGGCATTCTTCCCAATGCCTTCCAGGGGAGACATTCTGATTTCTAAGTGGGGAGTTGAAGGATGGGGAAACAGGGGAAGTGAGTCAGGGCAGGGAGGAGGAAAGAGGGATGGAAAGAGTGCTCCAGGCAGACAGAAAAGTAGGCACAAAGCCCTGGAGGCCAAGGAGTGTGGTCTTGAATGGCCAAAACCAAGTTCACTTGGCCTGGGCACACTGTGGAAGGGTAGAGCTGTGAGAGAAGAGCTGGTGTAGAGAAATCACGGGAGGGGCTTAGGGCGTAGAAAGACCTGATCAGATCTGCATTTTAGAAATATCACTTAGGCTGCAGTAGGAAGAATGGGTGGGGTGTAGGTAAAGGAAGCTCCCTGATGTCAGGGAGCTCTATTATAAGCCTAGTGCAGCGACCCGGGTGAAAATATGTCAGGCTTAAGCAACAGGAGATACTTAATAATAATCACAGCAAATTTAACACATATATCCAGGCAGTGTTCTATGCGTTTAGCATATACTAACGCACACAATCCTCAAGACCAGAACAACCCTAGGAGGTAAGTCCTATTATCATCTTTATTTTACAGAGGAGAAATCCATGGAACAGAGATACCACACAGCCTGCTCAAGGTTATATCCTGTTGGGATGTGAACCCAGGCGGTCTTGCTCCAGGTCGGGCTTATGTGCTACACCGCACTGCTGTAGATCTAACAGATTTCCGAGATTGACTAAGAATTAAGGAATGAGGTAGAGAGAGGAGTCACAGACGATCTCCAGATTTCTGGCTTGTAACTGGGTAGCTTTTCATCTCATTATTTGGGCTGAGACACATACTAGGGAAGAGGAGGCTAGGGAGGAAAGATAATGAGCTCCTTGTGAGACATGTTGAATTTGAATTCCCAAGGTGACAGCCACGGGAAGATATCCAGAGTATCATTGTACATATGGGTCTGGAGCGCAAGGGAGTTATTTTAACAGGAGTTATCTATTTGGGAATCATTAGCATGCAGCCATGAGAATGGATTAGATGTCTCAGGAAGAATGTTTTGCACTAGAAAAGAAGACACTTTGAGAAGAACCCAGGGGAACATCAATATTAAGGGGTAGGCAAAAGGAGAGTCATTTGCAATGGAGATAGATGGGAGGAATATAAGAAACATGGGAAGGAAAGAGACATTTCAAGGAGTACGATGTCAAATGCTATGGAGAGCTCAGCTAAGTGACTGCCCAATGTGAAAAGTGTCCATTGAATGTAGTCACAAGAAGGTCACTCATGAGTGACCTGGGAGAGAACAGTTTCAGTAAGTTGATAAGAGCAATAGTCAGAGTGCAGGGAGCTGAGGACTGAATGCAGGGTGAGGATGTAGAGGCAACAAACACAAAGAATTTCGCCAAGAGGGTTTGCCTATGAAGGGAGGAGAGCTATCTGGAGAGGGATGTGGAGTAAAGATGAATTTAATTAATTTATTTTTACTATGCAAGACATTTGAGAATATTTAAATATTAATGAGAAGAATCCAGGATAAACTGAGAGGCTATGAAACAGGAGAGGGAATTATCTGAGCGCCCTTGAGAAGGTGGAGGGGGTGGATCCACGACATAGACGGAGAGTTTAGCCTAAGCAGTAGGAAGTTTTTTCTTTGTAACAAGGGAGAAAAGGAGAAGAATGAGAAGGAAGATAAGTTTTTAGCTTTTGTGGTGGGAAATGGAGGGAGTTCTTTTTTTTTTTTAACATCTTTATTGGAGTATAATTGCTTTACAATGGTGTGTTAGTTTCTGATGTATAACAAAGTGAATCAGCTATACGCATACGTATATCCCCATATCCCCTCCCTCTTGCCTCTCCTTCCCACCCTCCCTATCCCACCCCTCTAGGTGGTCACAAAGCACCGAGCTGACGTCCCCATGTGATGCAGCTGCTTCCCTCTAGCTATCTATTTTACATTTGGTAGTGTATATAAGTCCATGCCACTCTCTCACTTCATTCCAGCCTCCCCGTGCCCTCAAGTCCATTCTCTATGTCTGAGTCTTTATATGGAGGGAGTTCTTGATGGTTTTTATTATCCCTCCAAAGTAGGAGGCTTTGTACTATTGGAGAGTGTGGGAGAGAGTGGAGTCAGGGTTAAGAGGAAAACAGAGAAGGTTTAAAACAGACCCAGGGATTTTTTTAAATTAATTTTTATTGGAGTATGGTTGCTTTCTAATGTTGTGTTAGCCTCCACTGCACAACAAAATGAATCAGCCATATGAATACAGATATCCTCTCCCTTTTGGACTTTCCTTCCATTTAGGTTAACACAGTGCATTACGTAGAGCTCCCTTTGTTATAAAGTATGTTCCCATCAGTTGTAAAACAGACCCAGGGATTTTTAGGGCAGGGAAAATACTGTGTGATACTATATTGATGGATATATGTCCATTATACATTTGTCTAAACCCATAGAATGTACAACACCAAGAGTGACCCCTAACGTAAACTATGGACTTTGAGTGATTATGACGTGTCAATATAGGTTCATCAACTGTAACAAACGGACCACGGGATGTTGATAATCAGGGAGGCTATGCCTGTGCGGGGGCAGGGAATATATGGAGAAATCTCTGTACCCTCCTCTCAGTTTTGCTATGAAACTAAAACTGCTCTAAAAATATAGTCTTAATTAAACAACGACACACCAGACCCAATGGAGTTGGAGACCAAAGTGATAGAGGAAACAGAAGAAATTCCAGGCAATGTGTGAGGGCCTGTGAATTGTTAGTGTGGCAATGACCTGCATCTTTGAGTGTTTGCTCTAGCTAAGTGGTAGGTTTGGAGAAGGCAGAGAGATCTAGAGTTGCAGTTTTGACAGTTGAGTCCAGTGGAAGACAAATGGGGATTAGAGATAAGGATACTGGAAGGAGAAGGGCAAAAATAATGGAGTCTAAAGGACCAGGAGAAAGTAGAAAAGAGCTGATATAAAGAGGACAGAGAGGTTCAGGGACTTTGAATTCTACTTAAAGAACAGTGTGTGATAGGTAGCCTCTAAGATGATGCCCAGTGATCCTACCTACTGGTATTCATGCCCCTGTGTAATCTCCTCCCTTTGAGTGTGGGCTGCACCGGTAGAATATGGCAAGTGATGGGATGTTACTTTTTTTTTTTTTTGGCTGCGTTGGGTCTTTGTTGCGGCCAGTGGAGATTCAAGCGGGGGCTACTCTTCATATCGGTGTGGGGGCTTGTCACTGCGGTGGCTTCTCTTGTTGCGGAGCACGGGCTCTAGGCGTACGGGCTTCAGTAGTTGTGGCGCGTGGGCTTTAGTAGTTGTGGCTCGTGGGCTCTAGAGAGCTGGCTCAGTAGTTGTGGCGCATGGGCTTAGTTCCTCTGCAACATGTGGGATCTTCCCGGACCAGGGCTAGAACCTGTGTCCCCTGCATTGGCAGGTGGATTCTTAACGACGGCACCACCAGGGAAGTCCTGGGATGTTACTTCTGAGATTAGGTTCAAAAAGACTCGTGCTTGCCCTCTCGCTCTCTCACTCACTTGCTCTGATGCAAACCAGTTACCATGCTGTGTGCCCTACGGGGAGACCCACATAGCAGGGAACTGAGGTCCTGAATCCTGCCAATGACTGCCTGAGCGATCTTAAATGCAGATCCTCCCTTAGTCAGATGGGACCTTCAGATGAGACCAAAGCTCCCATTGATTCCAGGCTTGATTCCAGCCTTGTGAAGGAACTTGAAGCTAAGACCTGCCTAGATTCCTGACAAAAACTGTGAGATAATAAATGCTTATTGCTTTAATACTTAAGTTTTGGGGTAAATTGTTATACAGCAACAGATAACTAATACAAGGTATAAGAAGTAACTTAGTGAGAAGGGAGAAAGGACAGCAATTATGATCAGAGAATGGGGTGTTTGAGTTTACAGTTTCAGCTATGGAGCAGTTGTAATGTTTCATCTGTCCTAAAGAAGGTAGCTGAACGGGTGCAGAGGTCAAGTTCACTAAAGATGAAGTCAACGCCAGGGTATTGGATAAATCAGGCACATAAAGGTTAAAGTCGCTCAGGATCACTGGGTGGAGAAGAGTGTGCACCAGGTGTCAATTTCAATGAATGACAAAGTGGCATTTGGGGCAGAGAAGACAACAACCCCAGTGAGGAGGAGAGTACTATAATCAGGTGGGATGAGCCACCACAGAGACTTTTTTTTTTTTTGACGAGGATGGCAAATTAATGGTATGGAAGGGGCACTAGGCATCTTGGAAGATACTCACCCCAAAACTTGCCTTTGGGAAAGGTGAAGCGTGGGAGAATAACCTCTTCTCAAAAGAGCTGCAGGGGAAACAGTGTCCTCAGCGTAGGACCAAGTTTCAAGATTAAAATTAAATGGCATGAAAGCAAGATCCTTGGCTCCTCATAGTGGGCACTCGACGAATATTAGTTGCCTCTCAACATTCACGTAAACATTTATATGTCTTTGCTCTGCGCCTCCCTACCCCGCCATCACTTTACTCGAAAGAGAGACTAGGGCTAGGTGAAGGGATGGGCGGCTGGAGGAGGCGTGGCTCTTCACCTTGCGTCAACGGAGAGAGTGTTAGCAAGGTTCTCAGCAACTTCACGGGCGCACAAGACACATCACCCCGTAAGAGAGATTTATTCTTTCCACCAAAAAACATTAATCAAGTGCCTAACAAGTGCTAGTCACCGAAGACACAAATGCGAGCGAGATACACTCCCGACTACAGGGAGGGCGCGCGGCCACGTTCTGTGTCAAGGCCAACATTGGTAGGTCTCACGGCGTTCAGACTCTTCCAAGTTCTTCCCACACTTTCAGCTGAGGTAAAATGTCGGAAGTCGGTGTGCACCAGTACTGAGATCCCGCTAGGATTCGGCCTCGTTGGCTCGGGGTCCCAGTCCGCTCTCCCCAACCCTGGTGCGCCCTCCTGGAAAACTGGCTTCCACGTGGGCTCCCCAGGGGCCCGCGGGGCTGGGCGTAATGGGCGGGGCCAAGCCGGAGGGCGAGGCTGACCCCGCCCTTGGGGCTCCCATGGCCCACCGCGCCCCGCAGCCAGATGCTGACGTGTCCTTTCCTTTCCACTACACCTCCCGACACTACCTACTACCGCTGCCCCGGAAGTCCCGCCCCAGACTTAGCCCATCACCGCAAATCAGCTCTTTCAGCGCTTCCTGAAGTTCTCTACAGGTTTGGGGAGCAAGGGGCGGGGTTCCGCGAGCAGGGTGTCTATTGGCTTGGGGTCCGGCGGGCTCTGGGCTCTAATTGGCCGGAGAGCAGTGGCGCTCTGGCACGCTTGCGCGGCGAGTAGAACGTGTAGCGGCGGCGGAGATCGCGTCTCTTTCGCTGGCAGTCCTGCTGCTGCTCCTGTGAGCGCCCGGCGCGTCCGTCCCGTCCATCGCCCACAGCCGGTCGCCCGCCTGCTCCTCTCCGCGGCGGCCTCTCACCAACACCGACACCCACACTGACACCTCCAAGCCGGCCTACCGTCTTACTCGCTGGTTTTCCATTGCTACACATGGCCTCCTCCGCGCAGAGCGGCGGCTCCTCCGGGGGACCCGCGGTCCCCACCGTGCAGCGGGGCATCGTCAAGATGGTGAGAGCGGGGACCGGGACACCGATCCCACAGGCCACCACCGTGCGGGAGTCTGGCGCTGGCTCCTTCCCCTCCCGCCAGCCTGCATGGTCTCCCAGATCCTCTTTTCTCTGCCCCTTTCCTCACTTTTCACCCGTTCTCAGAATCCCCTCCCTAGACGCAAGCCGATACGGACTCCCCTGGGTGCCTTGCCTCCTGGACACCGTGGCATTAGGGGGGGTCACAGTGATTTCCGTGATCGCGGCACTCAGTCTCCTGGCTGTTTACCAGGACAGATAGATTAGTGATTGGTTAAGGGGGATAATTTGTTGGTATCTGTCCTCTGATCCCCCTGTCCTCTGTCCATTTTGGCATATGCTGAGTAGTTTGCAGTTTTTCAAGATCCTGACGTCCACTCTTCCATGGAACTCCTGGAGTACTTGGTCTTCTTGAAGCTTTTATATTTTCACCGACGCTCAGTTACTTACGCCAAGTTTTCTCGCGCTCTGGCCCTCATTTCCCGTCCTTTTCCCTCCACCTCTTGTGTCAAGTCTGTAGTCCTGAGAGCTCCTCATATTTGTGCTCCCCCTCTTTTTGACTCTTAAGATGGTAGGCCGGTAGGAATCTTAAAGATCATTATTGTTCCCTCACTACAGATGAGACTAGTTTGAAGAGGGCAAGTGACTTGCCTAAGGTCACCTGGTGGTTTGGATTGGAGCCAGGACCAGAGCCCAAGTGTTCTGATTCCCAGTCCACTGCTGTAACACCGTAGATTCTGCCTGATTATATATCCCCTTCCTACATCTTTGAATGGTGAATTTAAACCCTGCAAGTGTCATTAAAAAATATTTACCCCTGGCTCCATGATAATTTTGTAGTATAAATTCTCTTTATCAATTGTCCCCTCTATTGGCCTCCCCCCAACACTCCCTAATATTGGAACCTGACACTTCTTGGTTGTTACTAGAATTTCTGGTTGTGATGACCGCAGACTTCCAGATTGCATTTCAGACTGCAATTCTGACTTTTCCGTCAGGAAATATTCTTTATGAGATTTTGTCCCAAAGCTCTGCAGTGGTTTACTGTCTTTCACAGGATTAAAGTATTCTTCAGCTTGTGTGTATGAATTAGATTTCAAGACTTTTTTTTCCCACTGATGCTTATGTATTCATTTCTTAGGCGATATTCTGCCTCCAGCTGAGATTCTTAGGATTTTCAATATTGCTTTCCCGTTTATTTATACATAAACGGAGAGTCAGAATTTATCAGGAACTGAAAGAGAAGGGAATTTCCAAGGTCCACATATTTTCACCTCTTTGAAATACTGACTTGACCTATGAAAGGATTATCCTGAAGTAGCTCCTCTTAAATTAGCTTTTTCATTTGCACTGATCTTTCCATTCACCATAGGAACAGAGCAGTGCTTGGCGGTCTGGTAGTGGAATTGGCAGCACTGAGTGAATCTTTCTGAGTTTTTTCCTTTGCTAAGGCTTGAATTTTTCTTAAAGGCCCCCCTTATTTGTGGGGTGGGAGTGGAAGGAAGCTGAACATATTTTTGCTTCTACAAATGCTGGAGGTTTCCAGGGCATCTGGATTCTATGGGGTGATGATGTCTGCCCACAGATTACTCCCGAGGATACTGAATATCAACAATCACTTGTTTATTAAGGCTCATGTCTTGAGCTGAGTATTCTGTTTGTATTATCTCATTTATAATACCTAACAAGTAGATAGGATCATTGGCTACATTTTACCCGTATGTAATCTGAGGTTTAGAAAGAGTAGTTTACCCCAGGACAGGTACTTTTTAATTGGTAATGAGAGGCAGAGCTGGGACTTGAACCCAGGCCCATCTGCTAAAGCACAGGTTCTTGAACATCATAGTACAGTGCCTCTGACTACAGGGCATGTCGTTAGCAGAGGGCAGGGCGGGTGATGCATGGCCGCAAAATTGCAGGAAAGTGAAGCTGACTGTATTTGAGCGAAGGAAAGATTAGACGTTCCTCCTGTCTTGTCCGGGAGCTGCTGTTGTGCTAAGTGACTTTATTTGGTGCTTGGTGTGGTGTGGAAGACACGTTAGGGTTGGACGGAGGCTTTGAAGATTGAGTGGTAGGGTCACCTATACTGCTGTTTTTCTGGGACCAAGCTGCAAGGGGTGGGTGGGTGAGTTCCAGGCAGGGATTAGGTGAGGGAAGCTGGGTGAACTGCAGAGCGACAGGCAGAATTGTGCCAGGCTTCAAAGCCTGTCTGGAATGAAAAATCGACCCCTGGCCAATTGCTCTGTGTGAAGTTCTTCTGCTAAGCAAAGTTGTATTTTCCTGGAGAGTAATCGTTTCCAGTGGTACCAGGAACTGCTTCATAAGAACTGCAAGGGAAGATGGGGCTCTATGACAGAGGAAAGTGAGGAGGAAATAGTTTGATGAATAGGAAAATAGTGGCCACTGCTTTGCTTGCCTTTGGGTTGAGGGGCAGAAACTGACAAACCAGAGGCGGGCCTTTCAGGCTGAGATTTGTCTGGACTCAGGCTGAGCTGAAGGTCTGAAGGTCTGGGGTTGAGGTTTGCTGCAGTGAAGAGGAGTACTCACCCTTCCTCTTTTTTGGCCAAAGAACCATGGAAAGGCCGTGGCAAGTGCAAGTTTCTTCTGGTCTCTGCCTTGCCGTCCTCGCAAGTCCTGCATTCCTTCTTTTAAGGTTGAAGAAGAAAGAGCTGAGAATGAAGTTGTAAAAAATTTTTGTATTTGCCCAGTTTTTTTTAAATGACGGAAGAGGCTGCGTCTGCTATTGAGAGTGGGAGCAAGGGACAGAGCTGGTTCTGGAATGTGTTGAAGGAGGAACTCGGCAGTAAGTTGACACAAGCATTGTGGGGCCCTTCTGTTACTGAGAAGGCAGTGAGAATGATGGAAAAACCGAAGGTGGATTTGTATATTTTTTGAGTTGGGATAAGACTGGCAATTGTGTGGGCAGACAGAATAGGACCTGGGAAAGTAAATGTCTCTGTCAAATCAGATGTTTTCTCAAAACCCTAGAGGATTCTATCTCTGGGTTTCTTGAGTAATTACTAGACTTTCTTTAGCTGCATCAGAATATTGTCAGCACATGTTAAATAGAGGTTGGGAGAAGTCTTGGGGTACTGAGTATAAAATTCAGTCACCCCACTTAGCAGCTACTTAGAGATGGCTATTTTCGCTGGTTTTGCTGTCCCCATTTACTTCTGTTTTGGGGATAGAGCCCTTTTCGAAGTCTTCACTCTAACCCTCCTATCTTATGTCTGCATGTCTTTTCAAGCAGGAGCACGTAGCAGGATAAAGCCACCGCAGTTCTTGAATCTTCTGTGCTTATCAGAAGCAGCTATGGAAGCAGCATATCTTATCCTGCTTATGGTGTGGAAGGCCAAATCTCAATTCCCATTTCACCCTGCCCCATTTAAAAGGGGAAAAGGATCCCTCTGCCAATCTTTGGTTTTATGCTAAGAACCAAGATTCCCACTCGATGCCTAAGCCTTGGGACACCGAAAGGAGGAGATGGCCACAATTTCCTCCTTTGCCAGGAATTGTGCTGCCAGGTTGTTGTGAAGCGGGATGTAGGCTTCCTGGTGAGTAGCTTAGTGGAAATTTCTCCAGTGTACAGCTTGTAGGAAATGCTGCCTATAATTTAGATCATTATAGCTAAGTGTTTCCTACATTTCTGAGCTAAGAAGTATGTGTCTTTCCAGAGTGCAGTGGGGATAGAGTAGTAGTCTATTAATCTGTTCCTTCCTATGTGCACTTAGCTCATGCAGACTGTGAAAGAAAAACACCTTTGCTAAGCTACTTAAAACACTCTTATTCTACTGTTCAAAGGGACAAGGTAGCCGAATAACAATATTTTAGTAGAGCCATTTGCAAAGAAGTGGGTGGAATAGGATGGAAGGCTTTTCCCTCTAGTCTTAAAATTGCCCACTTCCCAGCATGTGAGCATGGTAGCTTTCAATCAAAATTGTAAGTAAAGGAGCACTAAGTTTTTGCTATGTCTTAAAGGCTTTCTGTTGTTTTTCCTGTATGAAAAGGAAGCGTCCATCTGGCTCTAGTCATGCTAACAGTGGCTGCTGCCATGTACTAACTAATGATATAGAATGATGAGCAATCATATTTCCTTTCCTGAACGAATTTTATTGATCATCTGTGTCAAGCACTGTCTGGGTATTAGAGAAACAGTGGTAAAAAAGTAAATCAGATTCCTGCCCTTACGGGTTCATAGAGGAGATAGACAATCGACAAGTAAACAAGAAGATGATAGTATAAGATAGTGATTTCCGGTAGGGGAATGGGACAGAGTGGTTGGGAGGAAGGGAGGGGTGGCCCCTTTAGATAGGAAAGGCTTCCCTCAGCTGAGATCTGATGGACATCAAAGAACCAGCCATAGGGGAAGAGTTCCTGGCAGAGGGAACAGCAAGTGCAAAGGTCCTAGGGGTCTCCATTGGTGATTATTTTCAGAATTTTTATAGTAGCTCTTCAGTTTCTTCAAGTTCATTGTTTCACATAAATGGTATGGGTTTAACCTGAGCTATTAATATATGTGTTTTACGGTGATAAAAGGTGGAAAGGCAGCAGAGGTGATGGTTGTTCTGGTATCCTGGTGAGATCAGTAGCAGACATTAAGTCTACTGAATAAATATAACTGATGAGAGAGTGATTAAAAAAATACTTGCTCTTGGTCATATTCATGTTTCTTACAGGGCCAAGACTAAGGTTTTTTTTTTTTTTTTAAGATTTATTTATTTATTTGGGTCTTAGTTGTGGCACGTGGGATCTTTAGCTGTGGCATGCGGGATCTAGTTCCCTGACCAGGGATGGAACCCTGCAATGCCCCCTGCATTGGGAGTGCAGTCTTAACCGCTGGACCACCAGGGAAGTCCCAAGACTAAGGTTTTCTGACTTCCTATCAGCCAATCCTGTGTATTCCCAAGGTACCCACCTTTCAGTGGACGGGACCTGGATGAGAAGATAAATGCCAAGAGCAGGCTTAGCAAGAGTTACATAGCAGCTAGAACCTGTCAGTGTTTATGCTCCTGACATCATTTTTTTACTGCCTGGAATGTAGTAGCTCTGGCCTCTGACAACACTTTTAACGTAGCAAGCTTTAGGTAACAGTGATGGTGAAAAGCGAAGTAGCATGCTTCAGAGCTCAAACTAATGGTCAGGAGAGAAGAGCTCATGAGCAGTGTCGCTCATTAACAGGAGTGGGGGCTCCTGAGGTGGGGTAGTGTTCAGTGCTGGTAATAACGAGGCAAATGATTTGGCGCGTCTATGCCCCAGTTTACTTGGGGAGTGAAATTTGGGAAATAAGTGAACATTTTAGTTTTCATCAGTAAATTCAGAAGAGAAAATTGACCAGGTTTTTGAATCCTGGTAAGAAGGTTCTAAGGCCTGTTGTGAAACTTACTTATCAGCATGGGCTAGCAGTCCAGCTGATAGGTATGGTTCTAGCAGGGTGTTCAGTAGATATCCTTTGGAATCTGGTCTTTGGATTTATTTTGTTTCATTTTTTCAAGGGAGAGCATAGCTAAATATTGCAGGAAATTTTTTTCCTTATCAGGGACAAGCAATGAAGTAAAGGGATTCAACTCTTTCTGGGCTTAGGTAGCTTTTCCTCTTATTTCTTGTTTGGAGATGGATACCCACCCAGGTCCTCCCACTGCCCCGCCCCAGTTTCTGTTGCTAATTCCTCTCTTGGGAGACTGACGTATGCTTTTTGTTCTTACAGCGGAAATTGATGCAGAATCACAGGTTGTGAACATTTGATGCAGATGGAGTGTTGTGGGGATTCACTTACTTTCAGTGAGACTCAATATGATAAATTAACGTCACGTTTTTCTCACTTAGCTCTAATGTTTAGGAAAAAAACCCCCAGAGATTTCAGTTGGCCTTTTTTAAAAATTAGGAAGTTAAGCAACTTACAGGGAAAATAAGCCTAATGAAAATTTAGATGACACTTTCAGATGTCATTTTTGAGATGTTCAGTCTCTGATATAAACTGGGCTTGGCACATTTTCTCCATTTACATGCTTATGACGGAGACTTTAAGGCACCATCTCCTCTCTCTTTATGCCTTAACACAGTTTGAGGTGCTTTGCGTTCTCTTTATGTGGGAAGTAGCCTGCTCGGGATGGTCTTGTAACACCAACCTCATGTGTAATAGGGGGAATTGAGGAGATTTGGGAAACTGCTTCAAGTTAATAAATCCAATGCATTAACATTGTCCCTGGGAAGCAACCTGGAAGAGGAGAGAGATCATGGACCTGGGATTAAGGGGACACAGGTTCTAGGCCAGATGCTGCTGTTCTGCAGCTGTGTGCTGTGGGGTAAGGTAGTCTGCCTCTCAGGCTCTTTTCTTTTCTCTTAAATGAAGTGGTTGGACTCATCGTCTCTAAGCTCCTTACAGCCCCCAAAGGCTGCAAATGTATAAGAAGGAAGCCCTATGTCACGTGTCTTTCAGGCATGAATCAAAGCTGAGAAATCTCATGCCTTCTGGTAGTCTTCACTTTGAATTGCTGCTTATCCTGCAGGAGACATATTTTCTGTTCCCATTGCTTGTTTTTTGTTTTGTTTTGTTTTGTTTTGAGAAGGTAGATTAGTTGAATTACGGTTTTCTAGTGTGGAAGACCAGAGTTAGAATTTGAAGCAGACTAAGTGATCAGACACTGGAACGGCTGGAGGGTGGATGGAATTGAGCCATGGAGATTCCTGGCTTCAGCGGTGGTGTCGGGATAGGCTAGTGGGAGTGTTTGCTTGGGACCCAGAGGAACATGGTACCAGTGGGTTTTATTTATGCAGTCTCACCTCTGCTTCTGAACACCCAGCCATTCTCCTGGGGCAGCAGGTCTAGACCTGTGAAGGGTGGGGATGAAGAGGACACTCAGGGAACCTGTTACTCACGGGGAGAGTTTATTCTGATCCTGCTCTTGTTTGTGGGAGTCTGGCGGGAGCATGCGGCTTGGTGGGTTCTGAGCTCTGGTTTTCACACTCTGAGGCCAAAGCGTCTTCCTTTAAATCATTCTCATTGTCTTGCAGATCTTTCCCACTTCCATTTCATGTGCTAGTATAGGAATCATCTTAATCTATTCTTGGTAGTTCCTCCCATGGTTTCTTCAGTTTATTTTTTATTGTAAGCTTTCTTACATCCTTTCTCGGAGTAGATTTAGCGAGAGAGAAGGAGGCCAGTGATTTTCTAAACAGGTCATTGCATCAGGACCACCTAGAAGGCCGTTCTGAGGCACTGGATTAGAATCTCTGCAAGTGTGGTTTGGGAATCCGTATTTTATTCTTTTTTTTCCCCCGCTGCGCCGCGCACCACGCGGATCTTAGTTCCCTGCGGTGGAAGCATGGAGTCCTAACTACCGGACGAGCTGGGAATTCCCGGGAATACGTATTTTAAAAAAGCCACTCCTAAGTGATTCTGAAAGAGTCCGTTTGGGATTCATCCAGGGGCTGGCATTTGAGACCCACTGATCTTGTTTAACTCCTGTGCTGTATGTAGTTGAAGGGGCAGGACATAAATGACAAAAGAAGTGTATGTTTTTGGGGCCAGTGCCTCTGAATTTTATACGAGAGGGGTTAGTAGCTTCTTTTTTTCTTTTTAGTACTTGTCTTGATGGCTCCCAGGACACTTTGCATTGCTTTTAATCTGTAGCTCAGTATTAGGCTGACGTCCTCAGGGGTCCATTCACAGTGACTCCGAGACCCTATTCCTAGGTCATAACTGACATCTGAGGAGTTGTTTTATATGCCTGATTTAGGCCATATGCTCATTTTAACACTCATTTGCCACTTTTCCTTCTATTTGCATAGATTCCCCAGATCTTCCTATAATTTGGCACCCATAACTTGGCACGTTGTTACTATGGAAGTCTTTAGTGTCATCTACAAACATGAAGATTCTCTGCTCCTCACTTTCTGCTCTTAGAATCCTGCAGAACCACACATATGGGCTTTTTGGTTTCTCTATTTATATCCATCCTGTTTCTTGTTTATAAGCCCCGTTCTTAACAAGAACAACACCCGTAAAACCCAAAATGACAATGGCCTCTGTGGTGGTCTTAGTCTTTACTTTTTTTTTTTTTGCGGTATGCAGGCCTCTCACTGTTGTGGCCTCTCCCGCTGCGGAGCACAGGCTCCGGACGCACAGGCTCAGCGGCCATGGTTCACAGGCCCAGCCGCTCCGTGGCGTGTGGGATCTTCCCGGACCGGGGCACGAACCCGTGTCCCCTGCATCGGCAGGTGGACTCTCAACCACTGCACCACCAGGGAAGCCCTAGTCTTTACTTTAAAAAAAAAAATTTTATTTATTTATTTTTGGCTGCGTTGGGTCTTTGTTGCTGTGCACGGGCTTTCTCTAGCTACGGTGAGCAGGGGCTGCTCGTCGTTGCGGTGCGTGGGCTTCTCATTACCGTGGCTTCTTTTGTTGCAGAGCACGGGCTCTAGGCACAAAGGCTTCAGTAGTTGTGGTACACGGCCTCAGTAGTTGTGGCTTGCGAGCTCTAGAACACAGGCTCAGTAGTTGTGGCACACAGGTTAGTTTCTCCACAGCATGTGGGATCTTCCCAGACCAGGGCTTGAACCCGTGTCCCCTGCATTGGCAGGCGGATTCTTAACCACTGTGCCACCAGGGAAGCCCAGTCTTTACTTTCTATTCCACTAGCTTGTCTAATTTGTAAATAAAACTTTCTTGTAATTCTCAAGTCTTTGAGGTCCTTATGATTAAGGGTCACATTTGCAGTTCCTTGGTGGCCTTTCCTTCTTTTGACCAGCAGTTTTCTAGTTCATCCCTGAAATACTTCCACATGCTCAGGTGAATGCCATCCAGTGTTAGTAATTTCATAATTATTGGTATTTAAATTTTCAACTTCATGCTTGTTCCTAAGACTTCAAACAGTATAGAAGTATGTAAAGTTAAATGCAAAAATCTCTCTCTGCCCTCCTTATGAGTTTTCTACCATTCATTCTCATCCCCTTAAGTAAATGTTCTTCCCACAGTTTTTTCATGCAGATATGTACACCCTCCCTTTTTAAACAAACAAACAGAAATGAGGTCGTAATGAGTCCTGTAACTTTCTTTTTTAAATTGTCATAACTATCTGTGTCATAATTATACATCTACCTCATTCTTTAATGTTTGAGGAGTATTCTATAGTTTGGGTGTGTTTGCTTATCCACTCTTTTCCTGTTGATATATCAACATTCTTTGATACATCTTCGTGTTCTTGTGTCGGCATTTCCCTAAGATAGATTCCTAGAAGTGCACTTAATGTTTTCGGTAGTTGTAGCGGGCGCTTTACTTAGACTTCACCTTTTTATATCCTACCAGGATCATCTTAGATTAGATTTAGGGCAAAATACAGCTTATCTTCTCCTTACACTCATTAATGCTTTCACGGTTGGTAGTCTATTTCCCCAGTCAGTATCCTTGAAAACCACTATCTTTTCAGTGGAGGGCAGGGCTCTGCTCCTGGGGATCATTACATCACTACTCTTTAATTGGTTGAAGGCCCCCAGATGTTTTGAGGTCTTGAACTTCAAGGATAGTAGGCTCTTAGAGCTTTAGCCTTACCGGCTCTCTCTGGGTTCTAGAGAGCTCCCTGGCTAAGAAAGGGTGCAACTACCTACCTATGGATGACAGGAGGAGGTCAGAGGCAAGGTCCTGTGAGAGGCCTGACTTTTCTTTCCTACAGTCTGGTACATAGCTCTTCCTCATTTTTCTTCTTGGATTAGCAGGTGGGGTGGTAGTGGTGGTGAGCCTGACACATCCTGCACGGGGAAAGCCAGCCATTTTTAGAGTTGTTCGGAGAGGCTGAACCAGGGGAGTCTTGTTTTCAGCCTTTGGTCCAGCTCATCTCAACCCTGCTGATGGTTTACCTCCAGTTTCCGGGGCTTCCGGTGTGTGTGTGTGCCCCTCCCATATTTTTAGCACATTGGAACACTGCCTCTACTTTTATTTAGTTTGAAAATCTTTGGGGCAATCAGCTATTTTAAAAATTGAAATATTATTTTAAAAGGAAACGATTTCACCATTGAAAATGGGAAACCAGTATTACTTCCTGGTTACTACTTACTAGAAAGTACCTTTAGAAAAACCCCACAATGAGAACTAAACAGCGAGTGTTATTAAATTCTAGCTAGGTACAGCGTTTCGCAGCGGGCTCTCAAGGAAGTGTGTAACAAGTGGTAGAGATGTGCTAAAGGCTTCCTGCCGCCAAACTGAAACTTCGTTTAATAGAAAGGATTGAAAGAGAATTGAAAAGGGGACAGGAGACAGTTCTTATTTATGTATAAATATTAAATGCTGGTACATACATACAGGGATCATATGCCACCTAAACCAGTTTTTCTTGGTTTGGTTTTTAAACAAGCCCACACTTTGGGAAACAGACACATAAGTTGTGTCTTGAGGCCGAACCGAACTGATTTTCTGTGATGGCTGTGGCCCACGTCATTAGCTTCACTGGCTACTAGCCACAATACCTTGGGCAAGTGACTTTACCCTTTACCTTCCAGCTTTGCCTGTAAACGAGCATAATAACAGTGCTCACCTCATGGGGTTGTTGCTGATAGAATGAGTGAGAGAAAGCGGTGTTCTGACCATTGGCTGGTGTTAGTAGTCCAGCACTTTCCGCATCTGTCCCCAGCTTAGATGGGACTGGAATTGGAACCAGCTGAGGTAAAATGAGAGGAAGAAGGGCGCCTGGCAAGTTTTGTGATGTTAAGGCGGTTCAATTTGAAGGACTGGCTTTAATTTTGAGATTATATTCTTACTATTATTATTTTTTTTGGCTAAATGTCCTTTACTTTATAAATGATGTGATGGCCTTTGTTTTCTTTCATGTCCTCGGTACAAATAAAAAATGTATAACATGTCAGTCCTTAATTTTTGGAAGTGGGGGAAACTCTACTGGTCTGGAATCTTTAAAAGTCTGGGAAGCCCTGGCTTAGCAGAAACTGTGCACTGGCAAATGTGTAACCTTCTGAGCTTTGGAGGTATTAATTTAACCGTTAGGAAAGATTAAACAAATTTAGGTAACACGTGGAAAAGGGCAGCTGTATGTGAATACTAGTTGTGGTTCAGCGGCGCAGGTGAGGCTAATCAGGCAAAAATACAACGGGCAAAGTTTTGGTTTCCTTTGACTTCTGCCCCATCCTCCCAGGAACCCTCTAGCCTCTGGTGCTTTAGGACTGGGCTGCATTTCGTCTCCACCCCCAAAGGATCAAAACTTGAAGTTGATATATTTCGAAAAAATTTTCCACTACAACATAAAACATTTTCTGTTTCCTTTGCCCCGAGGTGGACTAGTTTGTTTGGGCATTTTCTGGTCCTCTTTGGGAGATTGGCAGAGAGGAACAATGCGTAGGACCAGCATAAATTGGTTATTTGTGAGGAACAGCCCCTTACCTGGCCTCCCACCTTTGTAAGGACAGGGCAACTTACATCACAGTTTGCCCAGGGCTGTTGTCTTGGCACAATTATCAGTAACGCCCCATTTTCACTCTCAAAAGTGTTCTGATTTGAGTGATAAAATGTATGTTTAATGGGTTTAGTAAGAAGAGTCAAGTCTGGGAGAAAGAGTGTGGGCTGGCATAGTTCAGCAGAGGCCAAAATAAACAGAAGGTAGATGGTTTTTTAAGTAGCTGCTAGGATGGCCTGGGGCAGGGTGGAGGGTCTCCAGGCTTTCATGGAGCCCAGGCAGCCCAGGCTTGAGACCAGGCTGTGCACCTGATTCTGGGTAAAGCTTTGGGCTGATGAGATTTTAGGTGTCCCTCTCATTAAAATGCTGTTAAATAGAGGCAGGTAACCTTGTTTGATGGTGGAAGCCGGACCTCGTGAAGTTAAATACTGAAGGTTTTCTTGGAGAATGGATGGGTTGGAAAAATCAGATGTGATATTTTCAGATCAGTTTCTCTGTTTTAAACATCTCTTCTGGGGGGACGGTGAAAGTGACAGGTCTTGACAGAGGCAGAGGAATAAAATGGATGAGATAAAAGGCAACAGAAATGGGTAGGTCCAGGTGGGAATACTCAGATGTTCGTGAAAGCAGCTGTGAGCAATCTGCTGTCGATGTGCAAGTTGAAGGAAACTTGCCTAAAGTGAGGAAGGCCTCCTGGAAGTTTGTGGTAGAGAAAGGAATGAGAAGCGAGACATTTAAGTCTGTGTTTCCAGTCTCCGGAATGTGATGTTAGTGAACTTTTAAACTTTATGAATTCTGTTCCAGGAGAGGGAGGATGCATTATTTTATATATAACCTTTAATACCAGGGGCATTTTTATTTTTGGCAACCACCCAAAACAGTGACTTACTCTGTCAAGTGTAATTTAGCTGCTTACCTAACAGTACTGTCCCCAGTCTTCATGGAAGGTGGGGCATTTCTTCCTCCCATTCCTTCCCCCTTTGTGTAAGTAAGGGGGAGGGAGACTCCATCCGAGTACCTGGGAATCCCTCTGAGCTTTATTATTCTGTGTGCAGTAATTGCTTGTGTTATTACTCCTGGCAGGTGAGCCCTTTTGCAGCCCAGAGGCCAGGGGGCTGCCTCTGTTACTTAAAAGCCGAGTTATCTTGTTAAACTCCTCTCTTGTGAGAGCTTTAGACTCTCCTGAGACCTCCCGCAGGCTCTCTGGAGCCCAGGCCCGGCTCCCGGTTCAGCCTGCCCTGCCCGGGTGTTAGTCATCTCATGCCAGCGTGTCACAGAGCCAGTCAGTGTGGGGCTGCCGGCCAGACTGCGCGGCTTCCATTGAATTCTTCAGCGTCCCCCGATTGGTGCTCTGAATGAAAGTATCTCTCCTACTCTCGTGTCAGAAGAAAATGTATTTCCCTGATTATCAACAGGATGAAGGTGAAAGCCAGTGTAGAGAGAATAATAAACTTGGGACTCAAGATTATCTGAGGAACGGGGAAAATCGGTTTTTGAAAGGGGTTGATGGCACAAGGCTAAACATAGTAAAGATGCCCCAGGAGTCTGAGCTGTCCATAAACTTTCTTGTGAGATTTCTATGCTTTATGTGTTACAAACTTTCATTTATTTTGAAAGAAAAAAAACCAAAAGAAAAAAAACGGTGAGGGGAATCAAAGAGCTGGGCTTTAGTGATAGTATAGGGTAAGTAGAATATTATTGGCATTTTTTAATAAAAATGGAGGAGCAGTCTCTTCTGGGCAGTACTCGTAAGCAAATTCCAGATCATGGCCAAATAGCCTTAGTTTAACTTCTTGAAGAGGTGTGCAAATCTGTGCATTATGGTTAAGGATGGGGGTGGGCTGGGCACACCAGCATATAGTGGGGAAGGAATGACCACTTGTAATCTTCAGCTGTATTAGGTGATAATGGCGTTCATCACACTCTCTGAAGGATTTTAATAGTAAGGGGAATCTTGGGATGGTACATTAATTTAGCAATAAAGGACTCTGAAAGGTTTATGGTAGATTTGTGGTTTGTACTTCTTTATTTTGACATCTAAAATTGACTATCAACATTTCAAATAGGAAAAGTTTCCAAAGAAGTTTGGACAATAAAATGGGAACATCAATGCTTTCCATGGGTAGCACAGAAGTTTCTTGACTTTCCCAAGTTCTACAGTCAGTCCTACATATAAGCCAAAATAAATATATTAGGTATTCTTGAGAGACGATTCATTCTGAACAGTATTGAGTATTATGCTCATAATCCAGCATCCGTTTGCTATAAATTAGTTCTAAGAAAAAATGTGCATGGCTTTACAGAAGCAAACCTGAGGAACAGTAAATGCAATAATCTTCATTCCTCTAGAATGTTGCAAGAGTCTGACATACTTTCACTTAGCTGTATCTGTCTGGTGCAGGCCTCCTACCCCCTTTTTAATCATGGGGTTATGATTTGCTATTTTGCCTAGTGTACCTTTTGCTCAGGGATGCAGTGATGGCAGTGCTCTGAGGAGGAGAAATAAGATGACAGCAGCTGTGGCCATTGAGGCTGGGAAAGCAGTAGCTGGGCTTTCCCCCTTTCTGGATCAGGTTTTGTGGTTACACTTCTGTCCTTCCTCTGAGCACTGGAGTTGGGGAGGAGGCACGAGAGTTAAAGGGTGGGGAGGGCTGGACGTACAGACCCCGTTAACTGAGTAGCCCCTGGAATGCAACCTAGGCCTCTCCACCCTGCCTTGACAACTTGCTTGGCAGCTTGCTTCATCTCCATTTGCCCCTGAAGCGGGGAGGAAAAATCTTTGGCCTCAGAACACATTTTTTCTTGAGCTTCCTTAACAGAAGACCTGTCTTTGGGGAGTTGCCTCTGATACCTGCAGTGCCAGTGCATCAATTCAAGAGAAATAAGACCTTAACCTTCCTCTCACATTTTTTAGCAGTTCTGAAACGTGGAGTGGACAGATATGCAAAGTGTATCTGAACCAAAAAAGGCACTGGTGATTTGAAACCCACAGAATAGGCTAAGGCCAGACACCCTAGAAGTGTGTATTTTGAAGCATTTAAGAAAACAATTGGTGACTTTTTGAAGTGCCTTAAAATTTCTCACAGTCCACAAACCACATCTTTGGGCTAGGGTTCCAGTTTGTCATTGTTTGGTAAACAGTATTACAGTGTGGGATGTGGAAAATATTCAGAAGGCATGCCCTTGGAATTTTTAATCCCATTCATGACAGGCATATGAACATATCTGTAATACTTGGTATAAAAACAGTGCTTAGAACAGATCTTTACATCAAAGCCTTAGTGTCTAGAGTTCGGTGTTTTTAGTGGCTGTATTATACTCTAACTGGGGTCTGGTTGGGAAGGCGGGGTAGGTTCTGAGCCCCTTGGACAGGGCTGTGAGGTGCCTTGATAGTAGCTTCAGCTTGTCTTCTCCACTGAGCACTTCCCTCCTTGTCAGTGTGTTCTTTGCCTCCACTAATATTTCACTGTGAGCTTCTTCCCTGGAGATAAAATGAAAAAAAATGTTACTCTCATCGCTATCAGTTTAGGCATTTTTGTTACCGTGGTATTTGGCTTTGGGATGTAAATCTCTCAAGAGTTTCTTGTCTATTAAACAAAAATAAATACAAGAATCATCGAAAATATAATCCTAGAAGAGATGACAGTTCTTGTTCAGACAGAGTATCTCTTTGGGGGATATAGGAAATGACTGAGGAAAGTGGGAGGACAATTGAGTATCGAATAGTTAATCGGGAGATTTCTCCAGTGTGGTCTGGGACATAGATTTGAATGGTTTCTGTTGACAATAGACTTCATAGCTCGCAGGAAATAATTGAGTGGTTGGAAATGAGTTAGGTAAAACATTCTTAAAGGATGTAACAAGGAAATTTGACATTTCATAATAAGAGGGCTGATGAAGAAAGCGGGTTGAAGAAAATGTTCCCAGAGGAAACACAAACTTCTTAGTGGAGAATAAAATGATACTGAAGTTTGTTGGAGTTGCCTTAGAGAGGACAGAGAGAGAGGGCTAGACAAAGTACTGAACTCTGGGAGGGGAGAATCTTTGAGGGGAGGGTTAGGTGAGGACACGCTTGCCTGTAGGTCATGCTAGGGAGGGGTTCCCTGTAAGGCCTTAGAGAACCTTTGGGTTACCTGTTGTCATTTGTCGGAAAAACAGCTGCGAATGCAGCGCATACTCTTAAGAGCTTGGCTCTCTCGTTAGCTTCAACAAAAATCCACTAAGCTATGAGCTGCTTAAGGACAAGGACTGTGTTTTAATTGTTTTTGTCCCTTCTTTCCAAAGTCTAGCACTTGATACTTGTGCTTGATACATACTAGGACCATTCATTTATTCAGAAAAAACACTTACTGAATGCTTACTTTGTCTCTGGTCTTGTTCTGGGCTCTGGGGCTACCATGGTGAATAAGATAGATGCAGTCCTTGCCCGGAGAGAGCTTGCACCATGGAGTGGAAAACTGATACTCTACAATTCATTATGCTATTTAATGTTGTGATGAATTCTATGGGAGAGAAATACAGAGGCTCAGAGCATATATGGCATATAGCTGACCTAGTCTGGGGATTGGGAAGGCCTCTTTGAGTAAAAAGTTTAAGCTGAATTTGCCGGAGGACATGTTTGAGCCAGGCAGATTCCCCAGGCACAGTGGGGAATAAAGTGTGTGTGTGGGGAGATTAACCTCGTTGTGCATACCTGTCACCTGAGGATCTTATTAAAATGCAGATTCTGAATCAGGAGGTCCAGGTAGGGTCTGAGTCTGCAGTTCCGACAAGCTCTCAGGTGACTGCTGGTCTGTAATTGCCTTCAGAGGCTTTCTGTGCATCCTCCTTCTCCCCTTTCTTTGTTTCAGTTGAAAGATGATGGGTCAATACCACCCCCTGCCCCGCGCTGTGCCTCCCTCCATCTGTAGCCATGGTGGCTGCAGTGATTTAACTTTTCAGTGTATTCAAAGTATAGTTGATTAGCTGTAGAGACTCTTATTCTTGCGGAAGAGGAAATCAGGATTTGGTAAGGATAAAAGAAAATAAAATCTAAACTTGGAATCCAGTGTCTTGCAAATTAATAGATTTCTCTTGGCATTTACCAAAACATCTTTCCCTTTGTTTCTAGACTGGAGTGGGGGACCCAGGCATTGTTTTTGATAATCAGATTCTTCTTCATTAATAAAGAAGGCCAGCTCCTGAGGAAAGGGATTACCATCAAGATTACAGGATTTAAACCAAAAATATGGATGGTGCTCTGGCCTCTTAGAGAATGTTCTCAATAGAGGACTCTGAACTTTCATCCATTGTTTCTCAAAACTTTTGAGACATTAAGGGGTTTTTGGCTTTTCTGAATATAAAATCTAATTAGATCACACATGTAGGTTTTTAAAATCCCCACCAGATAACTAGCACTGGAAGGAAGAGGACATCTCCCTAAAATTCAAGATCCTTTTTGGGAGTGATAGCCTTTTCTTTTTTTTTTTGATGCAGACCATTTTTAAAGTCTTTATTGAATTTGTTACAATATTGTTTCTGTTTTATGCTTTGGTTTTTTGGCCGTGTGGCATGTGGGATCTTAGCTCCCTGACCAGGGATCTAACCTGCACCCCCTGCATTGGAAGGCGAAGTCTTAACCACTGGACCGTCAAGGAAGTCCCCAGCGATAGCTTTTTTGAACTGTGTGCTCAGAGATTGGAATTCTGTGATTTGAATGCGTCTAGCATATTATCTCATTTGGAAGAAGAACATGAAGTGATCAGCGGATCATATGGGATGATATGGTCCTTGCAACACAATAATGGTTTTGTCACTGAACTGAACTTGGGTCTGCTTTGCTACACAGCAAAGCCAATTTACTGACACCAGGTTGTGGGTAAGTATGTTTATTTGCTGGGTGCCAAGCAAGGTGGCTCGTGTTCAGAATACCTGAACTCCTTGATGGCTTTCAGGGGATGATTTTCTTTTTTTAAATTTTTATTGGAGTATAATTGATTTACAATGTTGTGTTAGTTTCAGGTGTAGAGTGAAGTGAATCAGTTATACATACACATACATCTACTCTTTTTTAAATTCTTTTCCCATGTAGGCCATTGCAGAGTACTGAGTAGAGTTCCCTGTGCTATACAGTAAGTCCTTATTAGTTATCTATTTTATATATAGTAGTGTGTATATGTCAATCCTAATCTTCCAATTTATCCCTCCCTCAGGGAATGATTTTTATTTATTTATTTATTTTTTAATTTAATTTTTTTTTTTTTTTGCGGTACGCAGGCCTCTCACTGTTGTGGCCTCTCCCGTTGCGGAGCACAGGCTCCGGACGTGCAGGCTCAGCAGCCATGGCTCATGGGCTTAGCCGTGCCGCGGCATGTGGGATCTTCCCGGACCGGGGCACGAACCCGTGTCCCCTGCATCGGCAGGCGGACTTTCAACCACTGCGCCACTAGGGAAGCCCGGGAACGATTTTTAAAGGCAGCATTTGGGGAGAGGGCTGCAGGGTGTATGACTTTCTTCTTCTGATTGGTTGATGGTAGGTAACAGGGTGATGTGAATCTTAATTATCAATGTTCTGGTGCCTGCCTGCCAGCCAGTGTGGGGTATACGGTGTGTAGTCACTGTCCTCTACCCAGGTGGGGGGGGGTCTTAGTTTCTGCAGAACAACTCAGAGATATGTGTTAGACTGTGTGTGTCCCTTGAGGAGGAACTAGAACTCTGTTTTATCACTGAACTATTCTCGTTACTTCTCTTGTTTAACTGCCTTTTGTTTCTGTATTCCCTCACTCCCCTAATGAGTAACTGCTGGAGCCTGCTGTTTGGAACTCTGGAAGGCCTAGGAGACTAAAGCCTTCTATAAAAAAGAAATGGGGGACACGGAGGGGCTTTTGTACCCGGGAGGGCCCTACAGGATCCTGCTTGGTTTCAGTTTGACATTCATTCTTTTAGTTGTGTGTGCGGAGGGGGTTTGGGAGGGGAGCAAGACAGATTTTCAGAATCACCAAGGAGTTCTTGTTCTAGGGATTTGTTTTGTCTTTGAGGCTCTAAAGCAGCTGGTAGTATGTTTTGCACCTTTTTCAAAAGATTTTTAAATTTTATTTAAAAATAATCTCAAACTTACAGAAAAGTTGCAAGAATAGTGCAAGTAACTCCTGTGACTCTCCCCGCAGAGGTTGCCATATCATCTTCTTTGTATTTATAACATATAGCCATTATTTGTGGTAGTTCTGTTCTGTCAAGTCACAAGCACTGAATTAGTGAATTTTGAACCATCGCTCCTGTGAGAAATACTGAGTTAGTTCCTGTGAGCCTCTGGTCACCACATTTTCATCAAGTAATAGATATATGACCTTGTTCTGTGTGCTTTTGTTTAAAGACCTCTTACTTGGGGCTTCCCTGGTGGCTCAGTGGTTAAGAATCCCCCTGTCTGCCAGTGCAGGGGACATGGGTTCGAGCCCTGGTCTGGGAAGATCCCACATGCCGCGGAGCAGCTAAGCCCATGAGCCACAACTACTGAGCCTGCACTCTAGAGCCCGCGAACCACAACTACTGAAGCCTGCACGCCTAGAGCCCGTGCTCTGCAACAAGAGAAGCCACCGCAATGAGAAGCCCGCGCACCGCAACGAAGAGTAGCCCCTGCTCGCCGCAACTAGAGAAAGCCCGCGCGCAGCAATGAAGACCCAACACAGCCAAAAAAAAAAAAAAAAAAAGTCCTCTTACTTGATGTGTAGTCTTGATTCATTAACTTTGAACATATGAGCAACAGCACTATAACTTGTGCCTAAATGAAAATTACCTAATATTTTCTCTGTAGGGCACATAACAGCTTTCTTTGTGCTTAAGAAAACTTCATGACTACGCCTGTGGGCCATTTTAAACAGCAGAATCACCACCCAAAAGCCCTGATCACTGCAGTAATTTTCCTTCAGCTTTAATAGTCTGAGTACTTGACCCTAAACGTTTGGTTGAGGGGTCAAGTCCTGGAGTGATCAGATGATCACTCTTACGCTCTTCTGGAGTCAGTTTTTGGTTCTTTTCCCTTTTTTGTAATTTTCACACATGACGTTTACTCTGATAAACTCTTTTGACAACTGGAATGGATTTTTCTGGAATGACACTTTGTGTTTGCCTGCCATATAGTTCCTGCTGAGTTCTTATTTCTGAGTAACTCTGGTTCCTTGACCACCGTGGAGCTGAGCCTTGGGGTGGTGAGGACTTGGCTCTGCAGAGGATCATCACCGGGCTTCTGGCCTCTAGGAGACTGAGCTAGTTCCTTTCTGGTTAGGCTGTATTTGTGCAGGTTACAGCCTTGTGTTCTTTATGTTAAGTCATGACTGTTTTGATTCATAATTCTCATATCAGATGTTTAATATTTGGGGTTTATTAGAAAGTGCACGGGGAAAACCTGTGTTCTAGTCCTGGTGGCCATCATCTAACTGTGCCACAGTTTGTTGTGAGGATGGAGAGGAGTGGACAGTAGGGAGGGAAGAGAAGAGAGACCAGCGTGCCCTTAACATTTCTTGCGTACCTACTAGGTGTCAGGTACCGTGAGGCATCTCGCTTAATAATCATAACGTCCAGAGAAGATGGCAGTAGTATTGTCCTCACTTATAGATGAGGGAATGTCATCACAGTGTTCAGAATGCTTGTCACTTGAGTTTGTGTTCAAACTTAAGACTATCTGATTTCAGATTCATGGTCATCTGAGGCTATGATTGTCAAGACACTTTGTCAAGTTTGAAGTTAAGAATAAACTTAAGATACGATACTTATTTGCCATGATCTCTGAGGACAGAGGTTCAGAAATCACTTAAGTCCACTCTCCTAGAGAGTGGGTATCTTAGGTGATAAAGCAGGGAAACGAGATCATGGATTATTTCTCTAATTCTTTCTGGTTGAATTCAGTGGTGGGAGAATTTCCATGAATTTGATATTCACTTGTAAACCCCAGGAGGAAATGGTTCTTTTTCTGTGGTACATATACTTCCAGTCTTTACTTCAGACCACACTTTGAGCCTTTTTTTTTTTTTTTTAAATTTTGGCCACACCCAGCAGCTTGTGGGATCTCAGTTCCCCGACCAGGGATTGAACCTGGGTCACGGCAGTGAAAGTGCCGAATTCTAACCACTAGACCACCAGGGAACTCCCAAGCCATTTCTTATAAAAACGATATTGGCTATTATTTATTGGGTCTTTTGGCCACCCTCTGTGCCAAGGGCCTTATTCCCTTGTTTAGGTTTCATCACACCTCTCATGGATATTCTGATATACTTATTTTATAAATGAGGAAATTGAAGCTAATAGAGCCAATGAACTTTCAAAAATCACCACTGACATGGATTTGATTCTGAAACTAAATTCTTATTGCCACTTACCACTGCCCCTTCCCTGATTATAAAGATGAGCAGTATGTGTAACTTGAAGTGGTCGTCCAGAATTTATTTTTGCTGTGCACGTACCATTTAACCTGCCATAAAACTAGTTTTCATCTCATTCCTTGTCATAATGTTTTATATCAGAGGCTGGCAAACTGACTCTTTGAAGGGCCAGGTAGTAAATACTTTAGCCTTTGAGAGCCATGTGGGCTCTGTATCAGCTACTCAACTCTGCTGTTTCAGTGTGAAAGCAGCCATATAGACTATTACATAAGTGAATGAGCTTGGCCATGTTCCAACAAAACTTTATTTATGGAAGCTGAAACTTGAATTTCATACTCTTTCCATGTGTTACATAATATCCTTTTTTTTTTTTTAACCACTTAAAAATGTAAAAACCATTTTTAGCTCATGGGTTGTACAGAAACAGGTGGTAGGGCGGATTTGGCCACTGGGCTGTAGTTTGCCAATCCTGCTTTTTATCATTCTGAAGTTTTCTTCCTTTGTGTCTCCTTTTTGGGTATTCTTTGATAAAATTGAGACTGCAAGTCTGCTTTCCCTGCATATGGTAGTGTTTAATAAGTGTTGATTTGGTTTGGGGAGCCAGCTCATGGAAGCTTTGCTGGCTTAGTGATTTAGTCTCTGACACCTGCTCTGCTGGCACACGGAAATGGAGATTTTTAACTGAGGAAAAGATTTAATCAGTAGGTAACCTCACCTACCGTTTTAACAGATAGCAACTCCCCAAATGCTTGTTTCTTCCTGTGTCATAGTAGAACATCAGGTTTGGGGACTTCAGGTCTAGTACTTGCTCTGCCATCAATTTTATTTTAAGCAAAAGTCACTTTAGCCTGTCTCATTTGCAGATTCTTCATCTGTAAAATAAAAGGGCCTTGATTAGATGCTCTGGGTTAGCTGCCCTCTCTCTGCAGGTGATCGTTAGAGTCCCCTTGGGATTTGAACTTGCTTCTTTCCAAACTGAGGCCCAATTCATGGTACAGCTGGCCCTGGATTGTCTCTCCGGAAAGAGCTGGTGCGCCCGGCACAAGTGAAATGGCCTGCCACGAGGCCATGGGCTTCCAGGTCATTGTGCTTGAATGCTGGGCCCTTTCATTTAGGTTTGCCTCTTGCTCTCGCCAGAAAAAGAAAGAAAAAGCCGGTCATGTTGGCGCATATGCTGGGAAAGAGCTCCCAGACCACACGGCTTAGGCTCTTCTGGGATTGCTTGCTCCTTGTCTAAATGACGTTTTAATTTTCAAGAGATGATTCTTCCTGTGGAGGCAACAGCTCTGGCTGCCAGGAAGCATTTTTTCTGATATACTAAGATTTTCTCCAATCTCAGTTTTTTTTTTTTTTTAAGTTCTACTTGTGCTTTAATTGCGTTTCTTTAGAGTGTTTTGCTTCATTAAAGTGCACAACAGTTCTTTCCCGTCCCCTGATGGTATTTTTAGGTGGAGAAAACACCTTGTCCAGAGAAGAGTTGCTGGCCTGCTTCTTTGTCCTCTAAACATGCAGCCTTTGGGTTGTGGCCTTTGCAGACTTCTGGATGGCATTATGGCCTGTTCTTGGTTCTTGGACTGTTAATGATTTTCTTGGTTCTCCTTTCTGTGCCACAGAGGGAAAGGAGTTCATTCTATTTGCTGTGTTGTTTCTCAGAAAAAGCTTGTATTGTTTTTGGCCATCTTTCTCCTTTTTAGGGCTTTGCAGATTTCACTAAAGTTCTGCTTCTTTCCTGTGACTTCTATCTTGTTATTTCTCGAGGGCTTGAAAGTTTACAGAAGCCCTTCATTCTGTTGTGAATCCCCATGCCTGAATTTTGGGTCTGAGTCAAGCTGCCTTTTAAAAAACTTTTGTTAGTGTTGTTCAGCTAAGGGTCTAATCTTCCTACAAGATATGGAAATACCCCTGTGGAAATAGACATTTTATGTCATATTTTTGTACTTCCATATTGGATCTTAATTTTTTAAATTTAAATAAATTCACATACCATAAAATTACTCACACAACTGTTGCCACTGTCTAATTCTAGAACAGTTTTCATTGGTACTTAAAAGAAAAAGAAACCCTGGACTTATTAGCAGTCACTCCCTGTTCTCTCCCTCCAGCCCTTGAGAACCACAGATCTACTTTCTGTCTCTATAGATTTGCCTGTTCTGGACATTTCATATAAATGGAATCATTTCAATATGTGGCTTTTTGTCTGGCTTCTTTCACTTAGCATAATGTTTTCAAGATTTATCCATGTTGTAGCATCAATCAGTACTTCATTTCTTTTTATTTTTGAATAATATTCCATTTTATGGTTATACTAGATTTTGCTTATCTGTTTGTCGCTTGATGGACATTTGGATTGTTTTTACTCTTTTTGGCTCTTATGAGTAATGTTACCATGAACATTTGTGTACAAAATTTATGTGGACATGTATTTTATTTTTCTTGGCTTTGTACCTAGGAGTGAAATTGCTGGGTCATATGATAATTCTATGTTTAACTTTTGAGGGACCGCCAGACTGTTTTCCAAAGTGATTGCATCACCAACAATGTATTAAGGTTCTAATTTCTCCACATTCTTGTCAACACTTGTTATTGTCTGTTTTATTGATTATAGCCACCCTTGTGGCTATGAAGTGATATGTCATCGTGGTTTTGATTTGCATTTCCCTTATGACTAATAATAAATGTGCTTACTGGCCATTTGTCTATCTTCTTTGGATAGATATCTGTTCAAATCCTTGCCCTTTTTTTTTTTTTTTTTTTTTGCGGTATTCGGGCCTCTCACTGTTGTGGCCTCTCCCGTTGCGGAGCACAGGCTCTGGACGCGCAGGCTCAGTGGCCATGGCTCACGGGCCTAGCTGCTCCGAGGCATGTGGGATCTTCCCTGACCGGGGCACGAACCTGTGTCCCCTGCATCGGCAGGTGGACTCTCAACCACTGTGCCACCAGGGAAGCCCCTCCTTGCCCATTTTTTTTTTTTTTTGCACGGTGCGCGGGCCTCTCACTGTTGTGGCCTCTTCCGTTGCGGAGCACAGGCTCCGGACGCACAGGCTCAGCGGCCATGGCTCACGGGCCTAGCCGCTCCGCAGCATGTGGGATCTTCCCGGACCGGGACACAAACATGTGCCCCCTGCATCGCCAGGCGGACTGTCAACCACTGCGCCACCAGGGAAACCCTCCTTGCCCATTTTTAATTGTTGAGTTACAGTATTTCCTTATTCCAGGTACTAGACCCTTATCACATATGTTTTGTAAATACTGTCTTTTCACTTTCTTGATATCGTCCATTGAAGCACAATGTTTTTGGTTGCTTGTGCTTTCTAAGATGGTGTCATATCTAAGAAACCATTGCCTAATCCATGGTCACCATGTTTTCTTCTAAGAGTTTTATAGTTTAACTCTTATATTTATGTCTCTGATCCTTTGAGTTAGCTTTTGTATATGGTGTGAGGTAGAGATCCGGCTTCATTCTTTTGCACGTGGATATCCAGTTTTCCCAGCATAGTTTTGTTGAAAGCTTCTTTCCCAATTATCTTGGCACCCTTTTTGAAAATCAGTTGACCATAAATTTATGAGTTTATTTTGGGCTTCCATTTCATAACATTTTGGTGTTCATCAGGTGACTGTCCTTATTCTTTATATTGGATCTTCATATTGACAGATATGGCTAAGATATTCTTGTCATAGCTTATCAGGCAGGTATACCTGTTAAGCTAGTCCTCCTTGTAGAGCTAACAAGATGCTCTCAGCTAAGAAGATACGACTTTTAAGCCAAGATGATTTTTGCTCTTGGTGCCATGAAAAAGAATGCTGATTTTATTGACACGGATTTCTATACCATCACTTTTTTTGCCCTAAGTATAGTGTGGGTAGGTTTTTTTTTAATTAATTAATTAAATTTATTTATTTTTGGCTGTGTTGGGTCTTTGTTGCTGCGTGTGGGCTTTCTCTAGTTGCAGCGAGCGGGGGCTACTCTTCGTTGCAGTGCGCGGGGCTTCTCATTGTGGTGGCTTCTCTTGTTGCAGAGCACGGACTCTATGCACGCGGGCTTCAGTAGCAGTGGCTTGCGGGCTCTAGAGCGCAGGCTCAGTAGTTGTGGTACACGGGCTTAGTTGCTCCGCGGCATGTGGGATCTTCCTGGACCAGGACTAGAACCCGTGGCCCCTGCATTGGCAGGCGGATTCTTAACCACTGCGCCACCAGGGAAGCCCTGGGTAGGTTTTTGTATAAGAAGTTTTCTATCTTTTGGTGTTCGTGGTCTAGGGGCTTAAGAGTTAAACCAAGTCATTTATCAGTATCTAGTGAAGATTTAAGGTGGTGTTCCTGTTGCTGTGCAGTATTTTAATAGCTGCCCATAAAGTGTTTCACTGTAGGTAAATCTCCCAGTAAACCTATTAGTGGGTTTGAGCAGTTTGAGTCCCCATTTTCCTTCTCAGCTGGCTTATTTCAGCCTTTGTCACCATCCAACTTGTGCCCTGAAGCCAGGTCCTCTGAATCACACCACGTGTCTCTGCAGCCTTTATTGTCAGAGATGAAAACTGTCTAATTCATAACCTCAATCACACTGACTCGTTTTGACAGCTGTTTTCACAAGCCTCCTGCTGTATCAGGTAGGGCTAAGATCATTTTTCTAGAATATGTCATTTTATTAATATAATTGGATAAAGCAGTTACCATATGACTTGCTTTCTATGCCCTATAAATTAGCAATTAATGATAATTACCGCATCCATGAAAGTTTGCAACATGAATCAGTACAGCTTTGCCAGAACAATTACCCCTGTCTCCAAGAGCAGACATTTTTGTCTGTTTTATTTCACTGAAGTATGTTACTTGCCTGGAACAATGCCTGACATATAGAAGGCACTCAATAAATTTGTGTTGAATTAATGAATGAATAAATAAATGGCTCAATCAATGGATAAAATTATAAGTAATCAACTTCAGATGTTAGGTCTTGTGATTTACAGAGGAAAAATGACTTGTTTTCATGCCATATGAGATACAAGTTAAGTTTGATATATAGACCCTTGGTCTTTTTCATATTTTACCTAAAGACATTTTAAAGGACTTCCCTGGTGGCGCAGTGGTTAAGAATCTGCCTGCCAGTGCAGGGGACATGGGTTCAATCCCTGGTCCTGGAAGATCCCACATGCCGTGGAGCAACTAAGCCCACGTGCCACAACTACTGAGCCTGCGTGCCGCAACTACTGAAGCCCGTGCACTCTAGGGGCCCACGTGCTGCAGCTACTGAGCCCACGTGCCACAACTACTGAAGCCCGCGCACCTGGAGCCCGTGCTGCGCAACAAGAGAAGCCACCTTAATGAGAAGCCTGCGCACCGCAATGAGAAGCCTGCGCACCACAAAGAAGAGTAGCCGCACTCACTGCAACTAGAGAAAGCCTGCGTGCAGCAATGAAGACCAAAACACAGCCCCCCCCAAAATAAAGACATTTTAAGTATTTTTCCCCCAGAAGGTCTTTCCCTTGGCTTTATTTGGTGGGGAACCTTAGACAAGAGAAGCCCATTAAATATTTTTATTGAGGAAGAACTTGAATAAAGACTTCTGATAAGTGAGGCAGGTGGAGGGAGTTGAACAGTACTTGGAAGATGAAATGGGGAGAGCAAAAAAGGAGGTGGAGTGTGTTTTGAACTATTTCAGTTCCTATAAATAATAGGAAGGAAACAAATTCTTCCCATATAGACAGGTCTCTTCCTTCCATAATGGTCTGCAGACAGTCTTTTCCTATCTCATCGCCAAGGCTGTGGCCAAATGAATGAGGGGGAGAGAGTTTCAGAGGAAAGATGTAGCCATGCCAGTCCTCTCCTCCTGGGGGAACAGGAATAGCAGTACCTGCCACAGTGAGTATCTGTCCTTGTTGCTTGGGAGGTTGACTTGGTGGCTGCTGTTTGCATTTGTATCCTCAATAGTATAAAAGGTGTTGTGCAGCCTATAAAATCACCTCTCTCTAATATTAATTCAAGTACTGACTGTTGTCTGAATGGCATATTTGGTGCAGTAATGCAAAGAAGCTCTGACAGCAGTCTTCAGAATAGCTTTCAGGGCAAGGGGAGAGTGTACAAATGAGGTTTTTCAAAATTCCTTTGTACAAGTTGTTCACTAAAGCCCTTAATGGGCCCGGGATAATAGTTATAGACCCACTGTCCCCCAGGGATCTACTTTACTAGTCAAGGCATTAGAGGTAACACCTTGCTGATATTTAGGGGGAATAAGAGGGTAGTCATCAGTCATTCTATTCCTGAGCTTTTCAGCGGGTTTCGCCAGACTTGAGAAATAAGGATTGTTTCTTAGCCTGGGTCAGTGCTCACTGGTTAGCCAACGTGAGTTTCCGGCTGGGCTTCCCGAGAGGTACTGGGTCTCCTGGGAGTGCTTTATTACTTTTTGTGAAAACTTGACGAAAATCAAGGAATAGCCCTTTGAGACGGGTGCTCTGCTTTGTATGCTCTATGCATCTCAGTCCCGTTGCGGTCTGTACATGAATGATTTCAAGGCAGTTATCCAAAAATGTGCTATTCTTCCGCCACTTGTGAAGAATTGACTGTAAGTGAATCATTTCCAGGTTCTTTTCCTGTTCTTCCTTTGGCCCTTCTCATTTCAGGGGCATCAGCCATCCTGTGCCCTAGTATAGCTTTTCTTCGGCTTTGCTTTGTTTGAGGGCTTGTCTTTTTAGAATGTCAGATCCCTGGGATGATGTCCAGGACATGGGTTCTCAAGAAAGGCTGTTAGCAAGACTGTTTGGTTGGAAGCTGTAGGGTTTAATTGCTGGTAACACTTGATCACAAAGGATAAAAATGAAAAGCATGACTTGTAACTAGGTAAGGAAGACAGTCTTTTGTTATGTGTGTCATGGTGTAGCCACGGAGGAACCATTTAGACCAAGGTCTATATGCTTGAGGTATTGGGGATAATGAGATGTTAATCTTAGCACTAATTAAAAAAAATTGGACTATGTATATTTGTTGGACTATGTAGATTCATACACTGGAATACAGTACAGCCACAAAAGTGAATAAACTAGTGCTCTGGCATGAATGAGTTTCACCCAAAAAAAGGGCAAAAGAAGCAAGTCACTGTTGGGTACACACAGTAGACTCAGTTTATAGAGTTCAGAAACAGGAAAAACAAAACCACCATACTGCATAGAGATGTATACGTAAATGGTAACACTGTACAGAAAAGCAAGGAAGGAGGGGTTATCACAATGGTCAGGATAGTGGTGGCGGTCAGGAGACGGGGCTGGGAGTAGAGAGGGACACAGGGGAGCCAAGGTTCTGCTAGTGTTTTGGTAATTAACTTGGGTGGTGGTTACATAGTTGTTTGCTTCTTATTCTTTAAGATGTACATATATGTTTAATGCACTTCTGTATTTATATTAATAGTCCACGATTTAGAGCATGAGTTAAGGTGGAGAGGTGAGGGAGACAAGTCAGCTAAGCAAATGCATATCAAAGTGGCTTCCTTCATATTCCTTCCTTTCTTCCTTTGAGTCAGCTTCCTTTCCAAGGACTGTTCCCTTTACAGGAAACTCCGTGGTCTTGTCTGTCTCGGAGTTCTGCATTGGCAGGACTCTCCAACCTTGCATCTACTAACTTTTCATTCAGCAGCTTTTTCTTGTTTTGAAGGTGGGATTGAGCCTTTCAGCTCTTGTGAAGCCAGTGCTCAAGGCTCCCTGTTGATTGAATCGTGCCTCGCTGAGCGAAGAATTTGAATAGCTTGGGCGATGATTCTCATGTTTTTCTGTGTGCTGTCTCTTCTCTTCTCCCACGTGAAATCCTTTCTTCTTCCCCCCGCAAATATTTTAAGTGAGCTTTAGAGCTCATTCCATAGGTGCCAAGTGGGTTTTATGCCTGGCATCCTTCAGAGAGAGAGGGAAGGAGCTGCTGGACTTGGGAGCTTTAAGGTGCTTCTTCGATGCCCCTGTTGTAATCACCGAGGGCGTGGGGTTTCTAGATTCTCTCTTCTGTATTTCTCTCTTAGCCTAGGGTCTGAGCACTGTCTACAGAGGAAGTGTGAGCACTGGGCTCTGGCTGCATTGCCTCCACGTTAGCCCTGGGAATCCTCGGCTCCTTCTGGCTGGTGTGGCTGGCGTGTCGGGGCTTCTTCCTTCAGCTTCCACTTTTCTCTGGCCTTCTTCCATTGCTTGCCTTTTCCACCGTAGAATAGCACGTGTGGATGGAGACATTAACTTCTTAAATACTGAAAAGAACACAGGTGGTGGTCAGCTTGCTGGGATGAAATTACAAAGGTTATCTCCATGTCTCGCATGCCTCTTCACCCTAGTCTATTTTGAGTCTTCTATCATTTTGTGTAATTCTTATTTGTATTGCTGGGTCAGTCACTTCAGAATCTAGCCCAAGGTTTTATGTAGGTATTTCTCTTATAAACTTAAAAATAGTCTTGTTCATTCAGTCATCCAGCAAATATTTGAGTGCCTTCAAGAGGCCGAGTAGTTTTCTAGATGTTGGGGATACAGGAGTGGACCATCGTATTGTGGTGATGTTACCTTTAGACGGCTAATTTTCTCTGTTTTTCCCCTTACCTAGGTCCTCTCAGGGTGTGCCATCATTGTGCGCGGGCAGCCTCGTGGTGGGCCTCCTCCAGAGAGGCAGATCAACCTTAGCAACATTCGCGCTGGAAACCTTGCCCGCAGGGCAGCTGCCACACAACCTGATGCAAAAGACACCCCGGATGAGGTAGGTGCTTCCCCTCCCAGAGGCTGTGGACCCAGGTTATAGCCCAGTCTCCTCCTTGACTGCACATTTGATGTACTCTTTCTTTTCTGTATATTTCAAGTTTTTTTTTTTTTAACATCTTTATTGGAGTATAACTGCTTTACAATGGTGTGTTAGTTTCTGCTTTATAACAAAGTGAATCAATTACACACATACATATATCCACGAATCTCCTCCCTCTTGTGTCTCCCTCCCACCCTCCCTATCCCACCCTCTAGGTGGTCACAAAGCACGAGCTGATCTCCTGTGCCATGCGGCTGCTTCCCACCAGCTATCTATTTTACGTTTGGTAGTGTATATATGTCCATGCCACTCTCTCACTTCGTCCCAGCTTACCCTTCCCCCTCCCCATGTCCTCAAGTCCATTCTCCACGTCTGCATCTTTATTCCTTGCCTGCCCCTAGGTTCTTCAGAGCCATTCTTTTTTCTTTTAGATTCCATATATACGTGTTAGCATATGGTATTTATTTTTCACTTTCTGACTTACTTCACTCTGTATGACAGACTCTAGGTCCATCGACCTCACTACAAATAACTCAATTTTGTTTCTTTTTATGGCTGAGTAATATTCCATTGTATATGTGTGCCACATCTTCTTTATCCATTCATCTGTTGATGGACACTTAGGTTGATTCCATGTCCTGGCTGTTATAAATAGAGCTGCAATGAACATTGTGATACATGACTCTTTTGGAATTATGGTTTTCTCAGGGTATATGCCCAGTAGTGAGATTGCTGGGTCGCATGGTAGTTCTATTTGTAGTTTTTTAAGGAACCTCCATACTGTTCTCCATAGTGGCTGTATCAATTTACATTCCCACCAACAGTGCAAGAGGGTTCCCTTTTCTCCATACCCTCTCCACCATTTATTGTTTGTAGATTCATTGATGATAGCCATTCTGACTGGTGTGAGGTAATACCTCGTTGTAGTTTTGATTTGCATTTCTCTAATGATTAATGATGTTGAGCATCCTTTCATGTGTTTGTTGGCAATCTGTATATCTTCTTTGGAGAAATGTCTGTTTAGGTCGTCTGCCCATTTTTGGATTGGGTTGTTTGTTTTTTTGATATTGAGCTGCATGAGTTGCTTGTAAATTTTGGAGATTAATCCTTTGTCAGTTGCTTCATTTGCAAATATTTTCTCCCATTCTGAGGGTTGTCTTTTGGTCTTGTTTATGGTTTCCTTTGCTGTGCAGAAGCTTTTAAGTTTCATTAGGTTCCATTTGTTTATTTTTGTTTTTATTTCCGTTTCTCTAGAAGGTGGGTCAAAAAAGATCTTGCTGTGATTTATGTCATAGAGTGTTCTGCCTATGTTTTCCTCTAAGAGTTTTATAGTGTCTGGCCTTACATTTAGGTCTTTAATCCATTTTGAGTTTATTTTTGTGTAAGGTGTTAGGGAGTGTTCTAATTTCATTCTTTTACATGTAGCTGTTCAGTTTTCCCAGCACCACTTATTGAAGAGGCTGTCTTTTCTCCATTGTATATTCTTGCCTCCTTTATAAAAAATAAGGTGACCATATATGCGTGGGTTTATCTCTGGGCTTTCTATTCTGTTCCATTGATCTATATTTCTGTTTTTGTGCCAGTACCATACTATCTTGATTACTGTAGCTTTGTAGTATAGTCTGAAGTCTGGGAGCCTGATTCCTCCAGCTCCGTTTTTCTTTCTCAAGATTGCTTTGGCTATTCAGGGTCTTTTGTGTTTCCATACAAATTGTGAAATTTTTTGTTATAGTTCTGTGAAAGATGCCATTGGTAGTTTGATAGGGATTGCATTGAATCTGTAGATTGCTTTGGGTAGTATAGTCATTTTCACAATGTTGATTCTCCCAATCTAAGAACAGGGTACATCTCTCCATCTGTGTCACCTTTAATTTCTTTCATCAGTCTCTTATAGTTTTCTGCATACAGGTCTTCTGTCTCCTTAGGTAGGTTTATTCCTAGGTATTTTATTCTTTTTGTTGTAATGGTAAATGGGAGTGTTTCCTTAATTTATCTTTCAGATTTTTCATCATTAGTGTATAGGAATGCCAGAGATTTCTGTGCATTAATTTTGTACTGCTACTTTACCAAATTCATTGATTAGCTCTAGTAGTTTTCTGGTAGCATCTTTAGGATTCTCTATGTATAGTATCATGTCATCTGCAGACAGTGACAGCTTTACTTCTTCTTTCCTGATGTGGATTCATTTTATTTCTTTTTCTTCTCTGATTGCTGTGGCTGAAACTTCCAAAACAATGTTGAGTAATAGTGGTGAGGGCTTCCCTGGTGGCGCAGTGGTTGAGAGTCCGCCTGCCGATGCAGGGGACACGGGTTTGTGCCCCAGTCCAGGAAGATCCCACATGCTGCGGAGCGGCTGGGCCCGTGAGCCATGGCTGCTGAGCCTGCGTGTCCGGAGCCTGTGCTCTGCAATGGGAGAGGCCACAACAGTGAGAGGCCCGCGTATCGCAAAAAAGAAAAAAAAAATAGTGGTGAGAGTGGACAACCTTGTCTTTTTCCTGATCTTAGTGAAAATGGTTTCAGTTTTTCACCATTGAGGATAATGTTGGCCGTGGGTTTGTCATATATGGCCTTTATTATGTTGAGGTAAGTTCCGTTTATGCCTACTTTCTGGAGGGTGATTATCATAAATGGATGTTGTATTTTGTCACATCTATTATGTCACAACTTTCTGCATCTATTGATATGATCATGTGGTTTTTCTCCTTCAATTTGTTAATATGGTGTATCACATTGATTGATTTGTGTATATTGAAGAATCCTTGCATTCCTGGAATAAACCCCACTTGATCATGGTGTATGATCCTTTTAATGTGCTGTTGGATTCTGTTTGCTAGTATTTTGTGGAGAATTTTTGCATCTGTGTACATCAGTGATACTCACCTGTAGTTTTCTTTCTTGTGACATCTTTGTTTGGTTTTGGTATCAGGGTGATGGTGGCCTTGTATAATGAGTTAGGGAGTGTTCCTCCCTCTGCTATATTTTGGAAGAGTTTGAGAAGGATGGTGTTAGCTCTTCTCCGAATGTTTGACAGATTGCTCCTGTGAAGCCATCTGGTCCTGGACTTTTGTTTGTTGGAAGATTTTAAATCACAGTCTCAATTTCAGTGCTTGTGATTGGTTTGTTTATATTTTCTATTCCTTCCTGGTTCCGTCTCGGAAGGTTGTGCTTTTCTAAGAATTTATCCATTTCTTCCACGTTGTCCATTTTATTGGCATATAGTTGCTTGTAGTAATCTCTCATGATCCCTGTATTTCTGCCGTGTCAGTTGTTACTTCTCCTTTTTCACTTCTAGTTCTATTGATTTGAGTGTTCTCCTTTTTTTTCTTGATGTCTGGCTAAAGGTTTATCAATTTTGTTTATCTTCTTAAAGAATCAGCTTTCAGTTTTATTGATCATTGCTACATTCATTTCTTTTTCATTTATTTCTGATCTGATCTTTATGATTTCTTTCCTTCCACTAACTTTGGGGTTTTTTTGTTCTTCTTTCTCTGATTGCTTTAGGTGTAAGGTTAGGTTGTTTATTTGAGATGTTTCTTGTTTCTTGAGGTAGAATTGTATTGCTCTAAACTTCCCTCTTAGAACTGCTTTTGCTGCATCCAGTAGGTTTTGGGTCATCGTGTTTTCATTGTCATTTGTTTCTAGGCATTTTTTGAGTCCCTCTTTGATTTCTTCAGTGATCTCTTGGTTATTTAGTAGTGTATTGTTTAGCTTCCATGTGTTTGTATTTTTTACAGTTTTTTTCCTGTAATTGATATCTAGTCTCATAGCATTGTGGTCGGAAAACATACTTGGTACGATTTCAATTTTTTTAAATTTACCAATGCTTTATTTGTGACCCAGTAGATGATCTATCCTGGAGAATGTTCCAGGAGCACTTGAGAAGAAAGTGTATTCTGTTGTTTTTGGATGGAATGTCCTATAAATATCAATTAAGTCCATCTTGTTTAATGTATCATTTAAAGCTTGTGTTTCTTTATAGCAAAGCTATACAGGCAAAATCACGCAAAGAAGCATACACAGACTCACAGAAAGAGAAAATGGAAAAAAATATATATATTAAAAATAAAACAAGGAAGAGAGCAACCAAATCAATAAACAAATCTACCAATGATGGTAAACTCTAAATACTAAACTAAGATAAACATAAAACCAGAAATAAATTAGATGCAGAAAGCAAACCCCCAAGTCTACAGTTGCTTCTGAAGTCCACCACCTGAATTTTGGGATGATTCATTGTCTATTCAGGTATTCCACAGATGCAGGGTACATCAAGTTGATTGTGGAGATTTACCCCGCCACTCCTGAGGCTGCTGGGAGAGATTTCCCTTTCTCTTCTTTGTTCGCACAGCTCCTGGGGTTCAGCTTTGGATTTGGCCGTGCCTCTGCATGTGGGTCACCCGAGGGCATCTGTTCTTCACTCAGACAGGACGGGGTTAAAGGAGCAGCTGATTCGGGGGCTCTGGCTCACTCAGGCCGGGGGGAGGGAGGGGTATGGAATGCGGGGCGAGCCTGCGGGGGCAGAGGCCAGCGTAATGTTGCACCAGCCGAGGTGCGCCGTGCGTTCTCCCGGGTAAGTTGTCCCTGGATCACGGGACCCTGGCAGTGGCAGGCTGCACAGGCTCCCCGGAAGGTGGGTGTGGATAGTGACCTGTGCTTGCACACAGGCTTCTTGGTGGCGGCAGCAGCAGCCTTAGCGTCTCATGCCTGTCTCTGGGGTCCGCGCTGATAGCTGCGGCTCGCACCCTTCTCGAGCTCATTTAGGTGGTGCTCTGAATCCCCTCTCCTCGTGCACCCAAAACAGTGGTCTCTTGCCTCTTAGGCAGGTCCAGAATTTTTCCCAGACTCCCTCCCGGCTAGCTGTGGCACACTAGCCCCCTTCAGTCTGTGTTCGCGCAGCCAACCCCAGTCCTCTCCCTGGGGTCTGACCTCTGAAGCCCGAGCCTCAGCTCCCAGCCTACACCCGCCCTGATGGGTGAGCAGACAAGCCTCGGGCTGGTGAGTGCCGGTCGGCCCTGATCCTCTGTGCGGGAATCTCTCCACTTTGCCCTCCGCACCCCTGTTGCTGTGCTCTCCTCCGTGGCTCTGCAGCTTCCCCCCTGTCACCCCCCCGTGTCCGCCAGTGAGGGGCTTCCTAGTGTGTGGAAACTTTTCCTCCTTCACAGCTCCCTCCCAGAGGTGCAGGTCCCGTCCCTATTCTTTTGTCTGTTTTTTCTTTTTTCTTTGGCCCTACCCAGGTACGTGGGGAGTTTATTGTCTTTTGGGAAGTCTGAGGTCTTCTGCCAGCGTTTAGTAGGTGTTCTGTAGGAGTTGTTCCACATGTAGATGTATTTCTGATGTATTTGTCAGGAGGAAGGTGATGTCCACGTCTCACTCCTCTGCCATCTTGAAGTAGGCTCCCTATTTCAAGTATTTTCATATCACAGGATTGATGACAAATCAACAGTGGCTTGCTTCAGTTTATACATTCGCTGCCTCTAATCGCAGTAATCCCAGCCTCTTTCCGTCATACACTTTCCCATAGGTTTAGAGCCTTTTCAGGTTTATCAGTGTTTCATGCCTCTTTCTCTGGAAACGGGTTAGTACATTTCCTAGGTAGTCTCCGCTGTTTGAGGTTGGCATTAGTTATGGCAGAGCTCTTTTATTTATGTTTGAATTCTTCATTTACCCTCAAAATTCAGAAGGATGCACAGTGAAAAATCTAGTTCTTCTCCCAGGAGACTACTGGTGTTACGGCAGGCTTGAATCTCCAGAGGCATTTATCACCTATACAAGCAGACACTCATTTTCTTTTCTTTCTTTCTTTTTTTTAATTGAAGTATAGTTAATTTACCATGTTGTGTTAGTTTCAAGTGTACAGCAAAGTGATTCAGTTATATGTATTTCAGATTCTTTTCCATGATAGGTTATTATAAGATATTGAGTATATATAGTTCACTGTGCTATACTGTAGACACTCATTTTCATAAATGGTAGCATATACTATAAATGTTAGGAATGTGCCTTATTATAGATTCTTAATCTGGGATCTGTGTCCTAAGGACGTCTGTGAACCCCATGAAATTGTTTGCAAAATTTTGTGTAAACATGCATTTTGAAGGGAGGAAGTTATCAGTTTCTTAGGGCAACTTGTGGTTCAGTAGTTGTCAAGAACCATGTGTTATGGCGATTTGACAAGCTTCTGAGCTTTTGTTCCACCATCCACTCCAGCCCCCTTCTCCCCCATCTCTAATGCCTGGCCACCTTGCCTTCTTTGTGGTCTGCCTGGGACTCCTTAAGTTAGCTCTCCAGGCAGCTGCCATCAGTCTTCTTGGCTCCTGTACTTTGAAACATCAGTTCTTGTCTCTTCTTCAGTGGTGCTTTGGCTATCAAAAATGAAGTTTCTGGATTCTAATTATTTGTCTTTTGCCTCAGCTTGATGATGATGGGCAAGTTGGTACCTCAGCTTCCGTCTGCTGTTTTCCTCCCATGGAAGTGCGGGGAAAAAAGCAGCTCACGGGGTTCTTTCATTTAAGGAAAAACATGCAGTTTTTTTCATCTATAATAAAAAGCATTTTGTTTGAATTAAGAAGATAGTAAAGCAGTGTTATAGGAAATAGAGACAAATCACCCCAAATTCTATCAGCAGCAATTAGATTCTTGGGATAATGACTAAATAGACAAAATCAGTTATTTTCCATTGGTCCTCTATCAGTAAGCACAAGTATTGGGTTACTCTATACCTCAGGGTTGTTCAGTGAGGATTAAACAAGATAATGCGGAATGTTTAGCATGGGCCTGTAAGCTACTTAACAAATGTTAGCTGTGGTAATCTCTAGTGCTATTTAATTTCTGCTACTACAGACATTTCTCGTACTGTTAGTCCAAGTGCTGAAGATTACATCTCTCTCAGCACTTTTCAAATTTTGGGTGCTAAGTGCTTTTCTTGATCAACGTTTTGAATAGTTCTTTCCCTTTCAGTTTTGTGTTGTGTAACAGCTTGCCTGCTTCTAAGAGGAGAAGAGTGTTGACCCTGGTTGGCTAGAGCCAGTCAAGTTCATTTCCCCAGAAGGAAGAAGCAGTGTTGCCTGTAGGGAAGAAGGGTTGGGTTTTAATTTTCTGTTTTGTGGATGAGAATCAAGGCCAGTTGGAGCTTGTTCTGAAGTATCTTAGCTGTAGCCTATGTAACAGTACAATAAAATCTTACCAGAACTATCCCACCTGAAAGAATACCATGTAATCTGATCCCTGCTCTCATTGGAGTTTCATATATTTATACAGCCTAGTGGTTTTTGTCTCTTCCAGAGCAACTCAGTTTCTCCTAGTAACTCTTCAAAGGTCCCTGTGACATGAAGTATTTGAGAGCTACAGATTTCACCCTTTGTCAGCCACAGTCACTATTTCTGTGTGCAGTAATCTAGTCTCTCCTTGCCCTGCTGTGATTTGGTTTTCCCCCCACCATGCCCTTGAAGGTGCTCTGGCTCAAGTTAGCAGTGACGCCAAGTGGTAACCCAATTCCAGACACCCCCGCCAACCTCCAGGCTTTTATCGAGACCTAGAGATTCTGCCTCTTTCAAAATCTCTCTTCTCGAAACTTCATTACAATTGCTATTGTTCTTTGTTCAACTCTGAGAGAGTGCTTTGTTCAACTCTGGAATATTAAGATAACAGTCTTTCTGCTTTCATTTTCCTTCCCTCTGATTCTTTCTCTGTATGCTCTCAGATGTTTTTGAGGTATAATGTCATTTTTTTCCCCTGGCTCAGTATTACTGCCAGATACTTCAGTGACTCCTCATTAGCGCTGGACAAATTTAAATGCCTTAGCCTGGGTTACAGTCCCATTTGTGATTTGACTTATGGTCTTCTCTTACTGAACCCCTTCTGGGATGCTAAGTCCCAACCCTGAGGAAGTGTTCGGGTCTCCTAACAGGCCACCTGAGTCCTGCCTGCTCATGCCTTGGCTCAACTGCCTCCTCCAGCGGAAGCTCCGTCTCCTCCTTGTGCCCTGGTGATTCATCCTCTGGAGAAGTTACACCTGACATCACCTTTCATCATCCCTTTTTTGTGCTGTCACCCTATTCCATGTTTATATGTCTCTGTACTTGGTGTCGGCTCCTCGAGGGGAGGGACATCTGTGTTTTTCTTCCTCGTCAGTGCCTGACACAAAGCAGGTGTACAGTGAATAATGAGGAAAAGAACCCGAGCGTCTCCTTTTGTGGATCAGTGGATTGTGGAATGTAGTATTACTTTCTCTCTGGCTTTCTGTTGTTTTGGAGCATGTCTAGTTTTGTCACATTCAAACAGAGTCAAGGACATGATTGCTTATTTGCTTCCCTTTGTATCACTGTTCCAAATATCATGCACTTGATTATTCTCCGCCTTCTTTCATATCTGCTTTCAGAGAAACTTAGCTCTCTCCTAAGTCCCGTGACAATAAAAGTAGCTCTGCTGTGTGTCCCCAACCATACTGCCCTGTTCCAGCCTAATCCCCAGCATTGCCTGGCTACTCTACGCAGCCTAGATAACTGCATTGATGGGCACTGTGGGAATTATATATTTATTTCCCACAGATTTCTTGAGCTCTCATTGTACGTGAAGCTGTATGTTGGTTTCATGTGAAATACAGAAATGAATGTCACAGTCGTTCTACATTCAGTGGAGCTTTTGAAAGTTGGGGTGGTGGCGTGGTTGCAGCAGAGAGGGATTAATTACATGCGCAGGTGGGACAGTGGGATGATCGAGCACTGGGCCAAGTACAAAAGTAGCTAGCTTTGAGGGTTTACATTGTTGTGGGATTTAATCTTGTTTCAGTAGTTTGGGAGTCTACCTGGTGCAAAGAAAAGATGGGAATTAAAATTCCATTTGTCGTGGTAGACACCAGAACCTTGCATGGGTCTGGGAGTGGAGAGCAAGCTGCTAGATCACCTGCCATTGGGCATTCTAAAGGGAAGAGGCAGTTTTGAGTCTCAGCTACTTAACAGCCATTGCTTCCTAGGTGGAGCTCTGGCACATCATTTGACCAGACCAGTGATTCTTTCTATTGGGTCATTGTGCCCCTAATGTGATGAACGCTTTGAGTCAGTTTCTGTATACGTAGAGTTGTTCTGGGAGGCTCTGCTGGGATGGCCTTCCCCATTAGGTAGCCTTCTGCTGGCTGTGCTCTGTGTGGACACCTGCACAGGATTCTCTCCTGGAGTGCTCTGTTGCCCTCGGCAGGAGTGATGCGGTCACTCGCTTTCCTGAATCTTCTAATCGCCTCTCTTCATAGCTCGTATCTTGTCCATTTATTGAATTTGCCTGACTCTGGATGGAACACAACTTGAGAAGCCTGGAATATTAAAGAAGCTAGGTTACCTTTCTCTAGGATAAGGTATATGTCCTTTTCAGGACCTCCAGTGTAGCTTTCTCTTATTGCCCGGTGACTGACCAGCTGTAAAACATGAGGTTCTGAGACAAGGGTGCTCCTTCCTCAAGCCTTAAAAGCTTTTAGTAATTCTGCCTAGTCGGTAGAAGTTGGAGGTTTCCCCACAGGGGTTAGCTATTTCCTTGTGAACTGACGCTTGATAAATGAATTTTTACCGAAGTCTTGGCTTCCTTTAGGAGTACTTTTTTTGTCAGAGCTTTACATTTAGGAAAGCAATGTTTTACTGAATTTTAGGTATTAGTGTATTACTCAAAACTGAAGCCTAGACATTAGATCTATAGCTGAGGATGTTTTTAGAGTAAGTGGGTCACTAAGGTGATAAAAATGTGTGAGGCTGTGTTAATTGGTTTAGTGCTGTTTCCGTGATGTGGCTGGTAGTTGGGCTCATTATCAGTCATCATACTCTTTGGTCACAGTATCTGTTTTCATTATTATGAATGAGGAGAGGGGTAGAAATGGGAGATTAAAATGTGGTGAACTCCATATTGCCATTGAGTGATTGGTTCTTTTGCTTGTTGGCACTTTGAAGAGAGCGCATTAGATGAATGAGGATAAGCTTGTTTTTGTGTCTTCAAGAGCACTTACTCAGGATTAGTTCTTCCTAGAACTATCCACAGTTGTCGTTGTCTAACAGTACTGGTTTTGTGAATACCAGCCCAGTGGGTTGGTAGACTGCCACATTTAAACTGGCTCTGGTTTCTGGGAAGTCATGGATGTTTTTCTTTTAGAAAAGCTTCTTGGCTAACCCCATGGAATAATCTTCATGGACTGAAAAGGTTGGCAGGCGCTTCCTTTTCAGGTCACTGATATACTGTTTTGCCTTTACTATGTGTAGTCCATGTTCTGTGGCTCCAATTGGTGATAGACATATACCACTCTGCCCTTTTATACGCTGTATTGTTCCTGCACACGAACTTCTGCAGATCATGTACTCCTTGAGCTCTTACCCTCTCCTTCCTCATTTCCGTTCTAAGGGAACTTGGGGCACTGAGCTAGGTCCAGACTGTAAATTCAAGTGCTAGTGACCACTGACTATGACGGTGCTGCTTCAGAGGAGACATCTCCCTTTGTCTGTACCATCCCAAAGTGATGGGGTAAAACCATCCCTTTGCATAGTATCTTTTTATATATATATATTTTTTTATTTTTTATTTTTATTTTTGGCTGCTTTGGGTCTTCCTTGCTGTGCGCAGGTTTTCTGTAGATGTGGAGAGCGGGGGCTACTCTTCATTGTGGTGCGCGGGCTTCTCATTGCCGTGGCTTCTCTCATTGAGGAGCACGGGCTATAGGTGCGTGGGCTTCAGTAGTTGCAGCTCGCAGGCTCTAGGGCACAGGCTCAGTAGTTGTGGCGCACGGGCTTAGTTGCTCCGCGGCACATGGGATCTTCCCGGAACAGGGATCAAACCTGTGTCCCCTGCATTGGTAGGCGGATTCCTAACCACTGCACCACCAGGGAAGTCCCTGCACAGTATCTTGAGATCACATGCAGACGCTGTACCCCTTGTGGATGTGTGGCTCACTCCTTGTATCTGGGTCTTTAATGAGGGACAGGGAAGAACCACCATTGCCAAGCTGATCCCTTACCAGCTAGACAGTAGACAGTAGACAGCAGACAGCTAGAGAGTAGACAGTGATGGGGGTGATGGAGGGGTGGGCATGGGGGGAACTCCTAGTGCTGGTGTCTGGGAAACCATGATGCCTGTTTTTAGGGCTCGTGCTAGTTAAACCAACTGTTCGACCTGCCTTTTTTAGGAGACCCCTAAGCGTATGATCCATGTTGTGTATGTTTCATTTTTATATTCTCCTCAAGGCCTAGTGCATGGCCAGGCTATTGAAGGAGTGAAGTTGCTTGGATGTTGATTGTGCCGTGTGAGAACTGCCTAGTTCTTGAACACATTTATTTTATCTTTCAGCCCTGGGCATTTCCTGCTCGAGAGTTCCTTCGGAAGAAGCTGATTGGGAAGGAAGTCTGCTTCACGATAGAAAACAAGACTCCCCAGGGGCGAGAGTATGGCATGATCTACCTTGGAAAAGGTGAGTACCAAGGGGGAAAGGTACTCATTTTTCTCCAAGTCTGAAGTTCCTCCAAAGACTGGTTTTCATCTGGCGGAGGTCGCTCTGGGAGTGTTGGCTGTAGGTCTCATTGGAAGTGCACAGAGCTCGTGGCATGTAGGTGCCCTGGTACTCCTGCTCCTACTTTACTCCTGTGCCCGCTTTCCTGGCTTGGTTTAGGTGTGCGTGTAAGCGTAGAATTATTTTCCCCTGTATTTAGGCTGTCAGCCTGTGGAACTCATTGGCTCTGTGCTTCTAGGTCAGAGTGCTAATTGAATTCCTATAGATTTCCTATTGCATCTTCTATTTGCTTTATCTATCTTGTGGCTTTTCTTCTCCTCCTGGGGGCTCTCTTTAGGAAAGGACGATTTGTTTAGGGCTTGTGGTTTTCTGTAAGCCACATGACTTGGAATGGAATGGAAAGAACACAGGCTTTGGAGTGGTGTAGGTGTGGATTCCTGGCTCTTCTACCATGTACTCTTACTTAACCCGTAACTGAACCTTTCTAAGCCCTAGTTTCATTTGTAAGTTATACAGAGAGTTTAAAGAGATGGTATGTGTAAAGCATCTCGCTCCAGCACAGAGGTTGCACTCAATAAATATGTGTGTGTGCCTGTTGTTTAGCTGGGCCAGATAGCTTATAGGATATTAGGTGTTCTGGTCTTTTTTGCATTAGGTAGAGGGAGAGTGAGATTGCACAATGGAGTTTGAACAGAAATAGGACATTGAAAGAATTGGTAGAATGTTTTCCATAAAGCAGTCAGATGAACAGGAACACTTATATTCATCTGGATTATTTGGGAGCAGACACCTTTTAAAGTTTCCTTGATTCTTGATAAACTAGCCTTCTAACTGAGCTGCTTTAGATAATCTATTTGCCTTGGGGGACTAGTAAGCTGGAAGTAAGCAAGCAGGGTATATGATAAGGCTAACAATATCCTTTTAGGATTCTGATTTTAAGTGTAGAGGTCTTAGACAAGTGAGTTGTGGATGACCTTGGAGCCTTCTTGTCCAACTTACCCAGTAGAGAAACAGCCCTTTTAGCAAATGGCTATCTGCATCCTGATTGGGAAATTATAGAAATAATATGGAATCTTTTCAAAAAGAGAAGTAAATAAGTTTACCTTTTACCCATAATTCAAATTATATAGTAGGTAATAAAACACTTAAGCATTATTGTTGGAGGGCTACTGGCTAGAAAGAATGTAAGACAAATAGAAGTATACTGTCTTCAAAATGCAATTGTTCGAGAATTTCATTACCCAAAATAATACAATTCTGTAAGAGCTGGTCAATCTTCCGTTACCGGACAAGAGACCTCACTGGACTATAGAACATTTTTTTGGTACAGATATCTCTATGGAGAGACCGCCTGTAAGTGTTCATTTAAATAGCCTTAGTCTCCAACTATAAAAAAGTCTATTTAAGGTAAGAGGAGCTGACATTTAAAATTTAAAGTTGTGTTTAGGAAGTTTGTTTTTCAAACTGACGCAAATTACAGAGTGGATGTAATTTAGCATGTTAACGTACTAGTGTGTTTAATAGAATCTGGCGCATAGGAGGTGATTGATAAATAATTACCGAAAGGGGCTTCCCTGGTGGCGCAGTGGTTGAGAGTCCGCCTGCCGATGCAGGGGACACGGGTTCGTGCCCCGGTCTGGGAAGATCCCACGTGCCGCGGAGCGGCTGGGCCCGTGAGCCATGGCTGCTGAGCCTGCGCGTCTGGAGTCTGTGCTCCGCAGCGGGAGAAGCCACAAAAGTGAGAGGCCCGTGTACCGCAAAAAAAAAAAAAAAAAAAAAAAAAACAATTACCGAAAGAATGATTGAAATCATCTACATCTTTCAGTTTTAAAGGCTTAAATGGCTTAAAGTTTAATATTTTCACTCAGATACTTTAACCAATTCTCACTATCAACTGTAATGAAACAGTGCCTTAGCTAGTTAATTAGTGTTTATATATTTAGCCTATTTTATGGCTACTCTCTTTTTTGTCTTTTGTTTTTTTGTTGTTTAGAAAAAAGATTTTCTTTTGCTATATGTAGATAGATAAAGAATTTATTTAACTATAGTTGATTTACAATATTGTGTTTCAGGTGTGTAGCTTCAGATTCTTTTCCACTATAGGTTATTATAAGATACTGAATATGGTTCCATGTGCTGTACAGTAAATCCCTGTTGTTTATGTGGTTACTCTTTTTTTTTGCGGTACGCGGGCCTCTCACTGTTGTGGCCTCTCCCGTTGCGGAGCACAGGCTCCAGACGCACAGGCTCAGCGGCCGTGGCTCACAGGTCCAGCCGCTCTGCGGCATGTGGGATCTTCGCGGACCAGGGCACGAACCCGTATCCCCTGCATCAGCAGGCGGACTCTCAACCACTGCGTCACCAGGGAAGCCCCGTGGCTACTCTTTTTATGATGGAGGAGAATGACAGAATTTGAGAGTTTGTGGTTAACCCAGAACTTATTAAAAAAAAGAGAGAGAGATGATTGATTAGTCTTCAACTTTTGGAGAAAATATAGTCACCCACCTGCTCTGAGTACCAGCCCCAATTGTGACTTGATCACAATCATACCTTGGTTAGTAATAAGCAAGCATCAGATCTTTTCCCTACAAATTCCCTGTTTTCAGTATTCTATCCACCACATTTTGTTACCTTCTTTGGGAGTTTGGCCCAGAGAATTGTATTTTTCTCCCTTTTGAAGGAGCAATGAACTCATTTAGAAGTGGGCCAGCCAGCAGCCCTTTCAAAGTGCTCTGTGCCGAGGAGCTGTCCAAGAGCTGTTGCGTTTGCTGTTGACTGGAGAGTTTATGGCCGTTCGCCTTGTTTGTACCAGGCCGTCGTTCTTTCTACCCCCGACCTCTTGGCACCTTACTGCGCAACTTTCCCCATCATTGTGGAGTCTTTCCTTTTGACTTTCCACTCTGTGGGATTATTCCTGTTGCTTCGAAAGAACCAATGTAATATTTACTGATGTCAGGTAGCCGTGTGTGTCTGTGTCGGGCCTCAGCAGTAACCTCAGTGGAAAGGTTCTTGTGATCCACGCTCAGCTTCAGAACCTGAACGTTCTTTGCGTGAACAGCATTCATCTCAACTTTTTTTTTTTGGCCGTAGGAACAGGGGCTTATGTGCTTCAGAAATGTGGACAGGGCTAATGACAAGGCATTTAGGTTGAGTTTGGGTGGTATGTAAACTTCTTGTTGCTTGCGGAAGTCTATGTATAGTGTACTGAATACATAAACCTTAGAGAATTTTATTCTATGCTGACGTTACCTATCAGCTAGACTGCTGTGTTTCAGTTTATCTAGGAGCTTGTTCTCTGCTGTATTAAAGATTTTTATGTGGTGATTCCCTCATAGCTGTCTTCTTTTATCATTTTGGCTGACAAGCAGGGATTTAAGAGAATACAGAGCGCCTAAAAGCTTTTTCAGTAGCGTGGAAATGCAATTAATGTTTCAAGTGCTCAGGGGGCGCCTAATCAGCTTGTGTTTTATGTTTCACTTCATTTTTCTTGCCTGCTCTGAAGGCTGCCGTGTGAGATTGGAAATCGAGATGCTGTCCCCCGCATCTCTGAGACTAGGAGAAAGTGTTTGTCAAATGGTGTGGCCTGCTTGTCTTGGTGGCCTCTTGGAGCAGAGAACAGGACATCCTGAGAGGAACTGGACTTGCTAGTGTGAAACATCGTAGGCAGTCCTAGGTGAATCTGTCTGACTGTCCAGGTGGGGGGGCTGCCTTTTGAATCTGTTGTGTGAATTCCTGCCGTGTGCTTGGCACTGCGCTTGGCGATTTACACACATTTAATTCTCACAAGAACCCATCTCGGCAGGTACTCTTCCCATTTTATAGATGAGTACGTGTATCAAGATGCTGAAAGACCTATTAAGCGGCAGAATTTGCATTTGGTGCCAGGCCTCTCCTCCTTAGGTCAGTGTTAGTTATCCTTTCCTGGGCTGCTGCATGTGTCTTGCTTCCCTGTCAGTCTCCTGGAGTTCCTGAGATTGCCTTTGGCTGAGGAGATACACTAGAAAATTAGTCCAGAGAAGATTTATAGACCTCTGGGTCCTAGAGACTAGACATTTTGGGGGAGAAGAGGTTTTTTGGAAAACCCAACCCTACATTGCTGCCTTGTCCCGTTCTCTGGCAACATCATTCCTTGAAGAGCTACGGGTGAAAGTGGTCCCATGAGAGCTCTCTTGCTATTGGAGATGGATTTAAACACAAGATTCACACCTCTTTTTTCCTCCTCAGATACCAATGGGGAAAACATTGCAGAATCTCTGGTTGCAGAGGGATTGGCCACCCGGAGAGAAGGCATGAGAGCGAACAAGTAAGTGTCCATTACTCTTCTCACTATCTGACTTCCTCTCACACCACGGTGAGAACTGGGGGAGTCGACTCTACACTGGCTTTGCTGCATTTTCATTCCTGCCCCCGACATAAAACAGGTAATATCTGGTGTTCTCATGGCTTCTAGGATATTCCTGCCCAGGTGTACGTGTTTATTTTTCTGAGCGAGGAGGTTACTCAGCATTCATTAATGGCATTTGATGTATGTAATTCAAAAACAGGCTTGGAGACGAAGCAGTGCTGTTCTTATACTCATAAGAATCAGTAGACTTATGCCTTACACCATAGATATTGAGTTCCAGAGTATTTATCCATCCAGCCCCAAATATTTATTGAGCATTTACTATATGCCAGGCTGTGTTCTCGACACTGTGAATATAGCAGTGAACAAAGACACTTAGCTTCTGCTAACAATTTAACAGGGAGACAGACAACAAACCAAACAACAAGTAGATGTACGATATTATATGAGGTACAAGGAATAAGTAAATGTAAAATAAAGCAGAGTGAATAAATCAAATTCCAAGCAAAATCTGCTGCTTGGAATCCAGCAAAACCGACAGGGGCTCAGTGGTTATGTTTTAAGATCAGGGAAAATTTATCTCTCTCCAAAGCCTTTTAGGCCTGTTTCGGTTTATGGATCTGTATATACTTAAGTAATAGGTAAAATGTATTTGTTGTTAATGTCAGTGTGAATTTGTTAGAAATGATTTTTAGGTATGTAAGGTTTATAGTGCATATATCATATGTTAAGTTCACTCAGTAGGATGGGTTGCAGCTGGCTTTAATTAACACTTTAGTCTCAGAAAAGTGTAAGCTACATCAGTAATTTGGAGGCTAAAGATACTGGGGTTTTTTGGCTGTTGTTGTTCGTTTTTTTAGTTTTATTTATTTATTTCATGAATTTTATTTTATTCATTTCTTTATACAGCAGGTTCTTATTTATTATCCATCTTAAACACAACAGTGAATACATGTCAATCCCAATTGCCCGGTTCACGCCCCACCCCCCGCCCCCTGCCGCTCAAAACTTTCCCCCCTTGGTGTCCATACGTTTGTTCTCTACATCTGTGTCTCAGTTTCTGCCCTGAAAACCGGTTCATCTGTACCATTTTTCTAGATTCCACATATATGCATTAATATACGATATTTGTTTTTCTCTTTCTGACTTACTTCACTCTGTATGACAGTCTCTAGATTCATCCACATCTCTACAAACGACCCAATTTCGTTGCTTTTTATGGCTGAGTAATATTCCATTGTATATATGTACCAGATCTTCTTTATCCATTCGTCTGTCGATGGGCATTTAGGTTGCTTCCATGACCTGGCTATTGTAAATAGTGCTGAAACGAACAGTGGGGTGCATGTGTCTTTTTGAATTATGGTTTTCTCTGGGTATATGCCCAGTAGTGGGATTGCTGGGTCATATGGTAGTTCTATTTTTAGTTTTTTAAGGAACCTCCATACTCTTCTCCATAGTGGGTGTATCAATTTATGTTCCCACCAACAGTGCAAGAGGGTTCCCTTTTCTCCACACCCTCTCCAGCATTTGTTGTTTGTAGATTTTCTGATGATGCCCATTCTAACTGGTGTGAGGTGATACCTCATAGTAGTTTTGATTTGCATTTCTCTAATAATTAGTGATGTTGAGCAGCTTTTCATGTGCTTCTTGGCCATCTGTATGTCTTTGGAGAAATGTCCATTTAGGTCTTCTGCCCATTTTTGGATTGGGTTGTTTGTTTTTTTGATATTGAGCTGCATGAGCTGCTTGTATATTTTGGAGATTAATCCTTTGTCCATTGCTTCATTTGCAAAAATGTTCTCCCATTCTGAGGTTGTCTTTTCATCTTATTTGTAGTTTCCTTTGCTTTGCAAAAGCTTTTAAGTTTCAGTAGGTCCCATTTGTTTATTTTTGCTTTTATTTCCATTACTGTATGAAGTGGATCAAAAAAGATCTTGCTGTGATTTATGTCAAAGAGTGTTCTTCCTATGTTTTCCTCTAAGAGTTTTATAGTGTCCGGTCTTACATTTAGGTTTCTAATCCATTTTGAGTTTATTTTTGTGCAAGTGTTCTAATTTCATTCTTTTACATGTAGCTGTCCAGTTTCCCAAGCACCACTTATTTAAGAGACTGTGTTTTCTCCATTGTATGTCCTTGCCTCCTCTGTCATAGATCAGTTGACCATAGGTGCGTGGGTTTATCTGTGGGCTTTCTATCCTGTTCCATTGGTCTATATTTCTGGTTTTGTGCCAGTACCATATTGTCTTGATTACTGTAGCTTTGTAGTATACTCTGAAGTCAGGGAATATGATTCCTCCAGCTCTGTTTTTTTCCCTCAAGACTGCTTTGGCTATTTGAGGTCTTTTGTGTCTCCATACAAATTTTAAGATTTTTTGTTCTAGTTCCGTAAAAAATGCCATTGGTAATTTGATAGAGATTGCACTGAATCTGTAGATTGTTTTGGGTAGTGTAGTCATTTTCACAGTATTGATTCTTGCAGTCCAAGTACATGGTATATCTCTCCATCTGTTTGTATCATCTTTAATTTCTTTCATCAGTGTCTTACAGTTTTCTCCATACAGGTCTTTTGTGTCCCTAGGTAGGTTTATTCCTGGGTATTTTATTCTTTTTGTTGCAGTGGTAAATGGGAGTGTTTCCTTAATTTCTCTTTCAGATTTTTCATCATTAGTGTATAGGAATGCAAGAGACTGCTGTGCATTAATTTTGTATCCTGCAATTTTACCAAATTCATTGATTCGCTCCAGTAGTTTTCTGGTGGCATCTTTAAGATTCTCTATGTATAGTATCAGGTCATCTGCAGACAGTGACAGTTTTACTTCTTCTTTTCCAATTTGTATTCCTTTTATTTCTTTTTCTTCTCTGATTGCTGTGGCTAGGACTTCCAAAACTATGTTGAATAAGAGTGGTGAGAGTGGACATCCTTGTCTTGTTCCTGATCTTAGTGGAAATGCTTTCCATTTTTCACCATTGGGAATGATGTTTGCTGTGGGTTTGTCGTATATGGCCTTTATTATGTTGAGTTAGGTTCCCTATATGCCCACTTCTGGAGATTTTTTTTATAATAAACGGATGTTGAATTGTGTCAAAAGCTTTTTCTGCATCTGTTGAGATGATCATATGGTTTTTATTCTTCAGTTTGTTAATATGGTGTATCACGTTGATTCATTTGCGTATATTGAAGAATCCTTGCATCCCTGGGATATATCCCACTTGATCATAATGTATGATTTTTTTTTTTTTTTTTTTGCGGTACGCGGGCCTCTCACTGTTGTGGCCTCTCCCATTGTGGAGCACAGGCTCCAGACGCGCAGGTTCAGCGGCCATGGCTTACAGGCCCAGCCACTCCGCGGCATGTGGGATCCTCCCGGACCGGGGCACAAACCCGTGTCCCCTGCATTGGCAGGCGGACTCTCAACCACTGCGCCACCAGGGAAGCCCCGTATGATTCTTTTAATGTGTTGTTGGATTCTGTTTGCTAGTAATTTGTTGAGGATTTTTGCATCTATATTCATCAGTGATGTTGGTCTGTAATTTTCTTGTTTTTTAGTATCTTTGTCTGGCTTTGGTATCAGGGTGATGGTGGCCTCATAGAATGAGTTTGGGAGTGTTTCTTCCTCTGCAATATTTTGGAAGAGTTTGAGAAGGTTGGGGGTTAGCTCTTCTCTAAATAGTTGACCTGTGAAGCCATCACCTGTGAAGAATTCACCTGTGAAGCCATCTGGTTCTGGACTTTTGTTTGTTGGAAGATTTTTTTTTTTTTTTTTGTGGTACGCGGGCCTCTCACTGTTGTGGCCTCTCCCGTTGTGGAGCACAGGCTCCGGACGTGCAGGCTCAGCGGCCATGGCTCACGGGCCCAGCCGCTCCGCGACATGTGGGATCTTCCTGGACCGGGGCACGAACCTGTGTCTCCTGCGTGGGCAGGCGGACTCTCAACCACTGCGCCACCAGGGAAGCCCCTGTTGGAAGATTTTTAATCACAGTTTCAATTTCATTGCTTGTGATTGGTGTGTTCACATTTTCTATTTCTTCCTGGTTCAGTCTTGGAAGGTTATACATTTCTAAGAATTTGTCCATTTCTTCCAGGTTCTCCATTTTATTGACATACAGTTGCTTGTAGTAGTCTCTTAGGATGCTTTGTATTTATGCGGTGTCTGTTTTAACTTCTTTTTCATTTCTAATTTTATTGATTTGAGTCCTACCTCTTTTTCTTGATGAGTCTGGCTAATGGTTTATCAATTTTGTTTATCTTCTCAAAGAACCAGCTTTTAGTTTTATTCATCTTTGCCCTTATTTTCTTTGTTTCTATTTCATTTATTTCTGCTCTGATCTTTGTGATTTCTTTCTTTCTGCTAACTTTGGCTTTTGTTTGTTTTTCTTTCTCTAGTTTCTTTAGGTGTAAGGTTAGATTGTTTATTTGAGATTTTTCTTGTTTCTTGAGGTAGGCTTATATTCCTATAAACTTACCTCTTAGAACTGCTTTTGCTGCATCCCATAGGTTTTGGATCATCGTGTTTTCATTGTCTTTTGTCGCTAGGTATTTTTTTATTTCCTCTTTGATTTCTTCAATGATCTCTTGGTTATTTTGTAACTTATTGTTTAGCCTCCATGTGTTTGTGTTTTGTACGTTTTTTCCCCCTGTAATTGATTTCTAATCTCATAGCGTTGTGGTCAGAAAAGATGCTTGATATGATTTCAATTTTCTGAAATTTACTGATGCTTGATTTGTGACCCAAGATGTGATGTATCCTGGAGAATGTTCCATGCGAACTTGAGAAGAAAATGTAATCTGTTGTTTTTGGATGGAATGTCCTATAAATATCAATTAAATGTATCTGTTCTATTGTGTCTTTTAAAGCTGTGTTTCCTTATTAATTTCTGTTTGGATCATGTCGATTTCCTCTTTTATGGCTGTTAGCAGTTGCCTTATGTATTGAGGTGCTCCTGTGTTGGGTGCATATATATTTTTAATTGTTATATCTTCTTGGATTGATCCCTTGATCATTATGTAGTTTCCTTCTTTGTCTCTTGTAACATTCTTTATTTTAAAGTCTATTTTATCTGGTATGAGTATTGCTACTCCAGCTTTCTTTTGATTTCCATTTGCATGGAATATCTTTTTCCATCCCCTCACTTTCAGTCTGTATGTGTCCCTAGGTCTGAAGTTGTTCTCTTGTAGATAGCATATGTATGGGTCTTGTTTTTGTATCCATTCAGCAAGCCTGTGTCTTTTGGTTGGAGCATTTAATCCATTCACCTTTAAGGTAATTATTGATATGTATATTCCTATTACCATTTTCTTAATTGTTCTGAGTTTGTTTTTGTAGTTCCTTTTCTTCTCTTTGGTTTCCCACTTAGAGAAGTTCCTTTGGCATTGGTTGTAGAGCTCTTTTGGTGCTGCTGAATTCTCTTAGCTTTTGCTTGTCTGAAAAGCTTTTGATTTCTCCATTGAATCTGAATGAGATCCTTGCCAGGTAGAGTAATCTTGGTTGTAGGTTCTTCCCTTTCATCCCTTTAAATATGTCCTGCCACTCCCTTCTCGCTTGTAGAGTTTCTGCTGAGAAATCAGCTGTTAACCTTATGGGAGTTCCCTTGTATGTTATTTGTTGTTTTTCCCTTGCTGCTATCGATAATTTTTCTTTGTCTTTAATTTTTGCCAATTTGATTACTATGTGTCTTGGCATGTTTCTCCTTGGGTTTATCCTGTATGGGACTCTCTGCGCTTCCCAGACTTGGGTGTCTATTTCCTTTCCCATGTTAGGAAGCTTTCGACTGTAATCACTTCAGGTGTTTTCTCGGGTCCTTTCTCTCTCTCTTCTCCTTCTGGGACCCCTATAAGGCAAATGTTGTTGTGTTTAATATTGTCCCAGAGGTCTCTTAGGCTGTCTTCATTTCTTTTCATTCTTTTTTCTTTATTCTGTTCCATAGCAGTGAATTCCACCATTATGTCTTCCAGGTCACTTATCTGTTCTTCTGCCTCAGTTATTCTGCTATTGATTCCCTTCTAGTGTATTTTTCATTTCAGTTATTGTATTGTTCATCTCTGTTTGTTTGTTCTTTAATTCTTCTAGGTCTTTGTTAAGCATTTCTTGCATCTTCTTGATCTTTGCCTCCATTCTTTTTCCGAGGTCCTGGATCATCTTCACTGTCATTATTCTGAATTCTTTTTCTGGAAGGTTGCCTATCTCCACTTCATTTAGTTGTTTTTCTGGGGTTTTATCTTGTTCCTTCATGTGGTACGTAGCCCTCTGCCTTTTCATCTTGTGTGTTTTTCTGTAAATGTGGTTTTTTCCCCACAGGCTGCAGGATTGTAGTTCTTGCTTCTGTTGTCTGTCCTCTAGTGGATGAGGCTATCTCAGAGGCTTGTGCAAGTTTACTTATGGGAGGGACTGGTGGTGGGTAGAGCTGGTTGTTGCTCTGGTGGGCAGAGCTCAGTAAAACTTTAATCTGCTTGTCTGCTGATGGGTGGGGCTGGGTTCCCTCCCTGTTGGTTGTTTGGCTTGAGGTGACCCAACACTGGAGCTTACCCAGGCTCTTTGGTGGGGTTAATGGCGGACTCTGGAAGGGTTCACACCAAGGAGTACTTCCCAGAACTTCTGCTGCCAGTGTCCTTGTCCTCACGGTGAGACATAGCCACCCCTCCGCCTCTGCAGGAGACCCTCCAACACTAGCAGATAGGTCTGGTTCAGTCTCCTATGGGGTCACTGCTCCTTCCCCTGGGTCCCGATGCGCACACCACTTAGTGTGTACCCTCCATGAATGGAGTTTGTTTCCCCCAGTCCTCTTGACATCCTGCAATCAAATCTCGCTAGCCTTCAAAGTCTGATTCTCTAGGAATTCCTCCTCCCGTTGCCAGACCCCAGGTTGGGAAGCCTGACATGGGGCTCAGAACCTTCACTCCAGTGGGTGGACTTCTGTGGTATAAGTGTTCTCCAGTTTGTGAGTCACCCACCCAGCAGTTATGGGACTTGATTTTATTGTGATTGTGCCCCTCCTACCATCTCATTGTGGCTTCTCCTTTGTTTTTGGATGTGGGGTATCTTTTTTGGTGAGTTGCAGCGTCTTCCTGTCGATGATTGTTCAGCAGTTAGTTGTGCTTTTGGTGCTCTCGCAAGACAGAGTGAGAATATTTCCTTCTACTCTGCCATCTTTAACCAATCCTGGCTTTTTTTAAAAATTTTTTTAGTTTTTGACTGAACCACGCGGCTTGTGGGATCTTAGTTTCCTGACCAGGGATTGAACCTGGGACCATGGCAGTGAAGAGTCCTAACCACTGGACTGCCAGGGAACTCCCCAAAGATGCTGTTTAAATCATTAAATCCTTGTTGTATTATGACTGTAGCTGTAGAAGAAGCTTTAGATAAATCTTTGCATGAACTGTACCAATGATGGGAAGAAGAAAGGCCAAAATGTACAGTTTGCCTCCTTCCTGCCTTCATAGACTTTGTGGTCAAGTCATTCACCATATACTTCTTTGGTCCTTTATGATTCCAAAGAGTCGTTGGCTAGAGCTTATAATTGGGGTGTGAGCATGTGGGAATTTGTTGAATTCTGACATTTGTCTTAGGTCCTGATTTTGGAAGCACGCCAAAGTTGTGTCTTAAGGACAGTTGCTGGCATGATTACTGTTGCAGTGTGTTTTGGAATCCAGTTTGCAACCAGAATGAAGAATTTTTAAAAAACCCAAAGCAGTATTGTATCATCTCAACAAAGATATCTCCCCTGGAGTCCCAATCCTTTTTTCTCCAAAGTTGTCTTGATTTAAAGCCTTCGTTTCTCAGTTTCAATGTTTGCTTCTATCTCAAGCTACATTTTTTTTTTCCCCTGTGGAATTCTGGCAGTAATTTTGGATCTCTGAAGCTGATGATTGTTTTGTGGGGAGGAGGGAAAGAGCAGTACTGAGGATTTCTGGCTTGAGAAATTGTAGGTTAGGAGTCCCTGTTGAAAATCCCTACTGATCAAGGTGGGAGCTTCAGTTTCTGCAGAAGGCTTCTGATGGAACGAGGCGCTGACATCGTGGAAAGGCTTTCCAGGTTCACTTCAGCTCGGATATGTATGAGAGAGAGAAGAGCAGAGCCATTTCTGGGTTTGGTTGTTTTGGGTGTTTTTTTGTTTTTGTTTTCCGGTCTGTCTACTGACTTTCTGGCTGCTCTTGTATGTAGTTTGGTTTCCTGTCTAATGAAGGAGTCTTCATCTTCAGACTGCTTTGCTTAGCTGGCCTTATTGAATGTGTAAGTAGTTTTGGGGTGACATTGTCTGTAATGGTATTTGTTCTGCATTCCCCAGCTCTGTTCTGCAGACAACAGGGAGTAAGGGTGGTTCTTAGTCACTTCCCCTGCGCTGTGTCCTGCCGAGCTCTGCCCGGATTCTAGTTCCTGAATCTGGGGTGGTTAAATGAAGCTCTCCCTCCTGGAGCGGCTCCCTTCTGAGCCACCAGCTTGTTCTCTTGTAATCACTGATGGTGGCAGTACCGAGACGTGTGTTCTTTGGATACTCTCATTAAATGCTGTTATGATTGAATCTTTTGTTTGAGGGAATAAGTCTGAAATCCAGAAGTTGCACTCATGATGGGTTTCTGTTTATAGGCCTGGGTCTGAAGCCACAGATGTGAAACAAACTCTTTGGTCTTTTCAAGGGGAGAAGTTGCTGAAGAAACCCAGAATCAAAGATGAGCCTGATATTTCTGTTGTGAATTCACTAACCACATGTGTTTATTATTTCTCACGTCCCAGTCCTGAGCAGAACCGGCTTTCGGAGTGTGAGGAGCAAGCAAAAGCAGCTAAGAAAGGAATGTGGAGTGAGGGGAATGGTTCACATACTCTCCGGGACCTCAAGTATACCATTGAGAACCCAAGGCACTTTGTGGACTCGCACCACCAGAAGCCTGTTAATGGTGAGGCTGTCGGGAAAAGACGGATGTGACTCAGGGTGATTTCTCTCTATCTGCTCTTGAGCTCCTTGAGGTTAATAAAACCAATTCTGCTTTAGTGCCCAAGGGAAATTGTTAAGGGTAAAACAACACCTGGTATTTTGGAAGGGAGCTTGAATCCAGTTCATATAGGTTGCATCAGATGTATTTTGCTGAGGTTATTCCTTTGCGGCTACAAGCTAGTAAATTGCTGGTAATTTTGCACACGGGGGATCTTCCTATTTTCTCTAAAAGATGGCTACCTAAGTACTGTCCCCAAAACTTCAAGGTAGACATGTGTATTCTGTATATAGCGAAACACATATGCGTGTGCCCATGTGCGTGCATGCATGCATACACACACACACACACACACACACACACACACACATTCTGTATAGTTCTTGGTCCTACTTTGAGATCATATTAACTTACAGACTCAGTAAAATAAAATTATTACCAATCCTGAATTGTTGTTATTTTTTTGCCAGGCACTCAGTACACAGATAAGCTTTGTTATCTGTAAGCTAGGTTGCTTAGGTATAAGCCATGAGGTCCCAGAAGGTTCAAAAGACGTAGACGTTGGTCTGAACCAAATCCCCCAGGAATAGTTTGGGCAGGAGTCTGTTGTGTGAACACTCGTGATGTGCCGGTGCTTTGTCACCTCTTGGAGGGAGGCTTTCTTGGGGTTTGGGGGAGAGGAACTGCATTCTGGGCAGTTTGTTTGGGCATTGTTTATCCTCGGCACGACTTTTGCTATGACTCAAGGCGTTTGTTCTGTCATGCAGCTATCATCGAGCACGTGAGGGACGGCAGTGTGGTCAGGGCCCTGCTCCTGCCTGACTACTACCTGGTCACGGTCATGCTGTCAGGGATCAAGGTCAGATCATACATTGGGCCACAGGGTGGTGATAGGGTTTGTGGAAGCGTTCGGTGACAGACTCTTCTACTTGGGGACTTTGTATGTACTGTTTCTTTCTTGTATGGGCCGTTAACATTGACTAGAGTACTTTAAACTTTGCAGTTGGACAGTTCTAATTAGATCAAATAAGACGTTATTTTTTAAGTACTCAGGATCTGTTTGGAGTGGGCTGTGCTGAGATTGTTGAAACCTAGGGAGGAGGGAATGGGAGGCTCTGAAGTTTGTTGAGTGTGGCTTGTCAGTATAAAATGCCCATTTTGATTAAAGAGATAATCAGGGATTTAAAGCGAGGCATTGGGGAATCTCTTCTTGGCAAGGGGTCATTTTCAAGTATTGATATAATTAAGATGATTTTCCCCATGGTAACATGAGTTTTGTTTGCTTTACCAAAAAGTGTGGGGTGATGATATCTCTAGTTGCATTTTATCAGTATGCTTTAAAAAGGGTTGGAAGACCTGATCTGAGACCTTTCCAAGCTCAGTTTTGTGGGGTTTGTGCTTTTTGGACGGTTCCCTGTGGCCTGAGCGAGCCCAGCACTCACATTAGGCTGCGTCACCCATTCGCCTTACTTTTGCTTTAGTGCCCAACTTTTCGACGGGAAGCAGATGGCAGTGAAACACCAGAACCTTTTGCCGCAGAAGCCAAATTTTTCACCGAGTCTCGACTGCTTCAGAGAGATGTCCAGATCATTCTGGAGAGCTGCCACAACCAGAACATTCTGGGTACCATCCTTCATCCAGTGAGTGTGCCTATGCAGACTGGGCCATGTGGGGTGTGTGTGTGGGGTTCCACTTGGGGTTTGAAGAGCTGTAGTTTGCTTTTCTTCTTCCCCTGTATATTCATGAGCCACTGAAATATCTTGGCAGGATTATAATCTACTGATTTTGAGGCCTTTTCTAGGGAGTTATCAGTTACCTGATAGAATTGGACAAATCTGCAACTTTGTACTTTTAGAAAACTCATCTCAGTTGTTACTGGGTTTATAAGGGGAAGAAGGACTCTAGCACTTATTTTCCCAAGGGCTGGTCCTAAAGCTTGCCAATAAGAAAGGTGGGAGGTTGCCACATCAGTGAGAAGTGGTGATGAAGCTTGTAGATGGGATTGGTGAGTTTTGTATGCAGGTCTAGAAGTTAGCTATGTGGGGTTTTGGTAGAACTCTGAAGAGGAAACCATTCTATGGAAAAACTGTTCCAGGCCTTATCCAGTTACTGCCTAACTCTGCTTTTGAGTAGGAACCAGGTTCTTTAAGTTCTTGTAGTTCTGACTATTGGGAGTTTTACTCTGTTGTATACTTTGGTAGGTGGGGTATTCTTGGATGGGAAATGACTTTGTTTTTCAGCACCCAAGTTTAAGTAGATTTTCATTATTGTAACCTCTGTCCAATACAGAATAAACTATTGTTACTCTTTGGCTAAAGAATTCTTCCATGATGGCAGTTGTGGAAGGCTGGGAGGCTTGGTTTGGAATGTGCCAAGGTCATGTCTGTTTCTTCTGGAGTGCTAGCTGTCTGCCAGAGCCCTGCCAGATGGCTCTGTGTCACAGTAGAATGTGAATTGCAATTCACTGGGCAAAATGTAACTTAAGTTATCCCTTACTCAGCCTGTTCTTTAGCTTTCCCCTTATGAAAAGGGGAGTAAGTGCTGATCTCAGGGAAGGAAATAATAGGTATAATCTCTACTGAAGATTAACATCCTCAGCCCACAAGAAGAGCTATTGAAATGTCAATTCCATTCAATGCCACTAACATTTATCCTACCCCTGTTAAGTGAGAGTTACTGTGCTGGGTGTTGTGGGATGTGAAGCCAAGGCTGTTGAAAGGAGTCGCAGAGCAGCATCTCCCCTCTTATGGCTGATTTCTTAATGAGAGAAATGGCTCTTCTTTTTTTTTTTTTAAACTGCAAAGTAGACTGTGGCAATGTTAATCATGTCAGAAGTCTAGAGAAACAGATTCTCTTGCAATAGAATCTAATCTATGCCTGCTTTCTCACGTGCCTCGTTTTTCAGAATGGCAACATCACAGAGCTCCTCCTGAAGGAAGGTTTTGCCCGCTGTGTGGATTGGTCGATTGCAGTTTACACACGGGGTGCAGAAAAGCTGAGGGCGGCTGAGAGGTAAGGTCTGTCGGGGAAGCCTTCCAGCCAAGGATCTTGGTAGGGATCTTCAGGGGAAGAAATCTAGGGATCTTCTCTCACCCATCCATATCAGTGTAAAGGATTAGGGAAATTCCAAAAGAGGCCAGGATCTCAGAGAGGAGTGGCTTACTTATAAGTCTCCAGGTTCAGTCTAATTCAGTGCTGTATACTAAGGGCCTAGATTTTTCACTCAGACATTATTCTTCACCTGACTTGCTTTTTTAGCATTTTCAGTACACTGTTTCTCCAAGCCCCTCACTTAAATTCCAGGTTTTAGGCATTTGAAATGAAATAAACTTGAGGCTTATTTGAGGACAGTGAAATAGCTTATCAGCTACTTCCCGACATGCAGGCTGGAGCCAGGCATATGATGGAAAGATAGAGCCGGTGGGTCCCCAAACAGAACTATCCAATGTTGCTGTGAGGCCTGATGCCCTAATTTATCTAACAGTATGTTGTAGTTATAAATGCTAATGCAACTGTGAGGTGTTTTTGGCTAGGTGCCTCATGGTTAAAGCAGATGTAGCAATAACTGATTTCCAGGCAAATGATAGTTGGATCTTGCCAAGATCAGTGGCTGTTTCAAAATGTTTCCAGGTATATAGGTGAACTTGATGTTCCTGATGGGGCAGATGGAAGAAAATGAAGCAGGTAGATGAATAGAGATGATGTTCTCAAAGTCCCAGCAACTGTCTCTCAGGATACATTTAGGTAGAAGGCCAGGACCATTAGTGACAACATTCCACTCAAGCCTGTGTGGCTTATTTCAGAGTCGTAAGACTATAGCGGTCTTGATAACTTCACATTTTTGCCTTTGAGGTGCACAGCTAGGAGATGTGCAAGAACGTGAATTAAATGACTGTGTTTCCCCTTTGCTAGCTCTTCTACAGCTTTCTGTACCTGTAAGCAGAAATACTTGGGATTTTTTATCTGGGCCATTTGATATGGCCTGCCTGACAAAGGTAGACTGATTGAAAAAACACAATGGCTGTACAAATTGTCTAGTATTTTTATGTTCCACAATTAAGTTCAAAAGATACAATACCCTTATCAAGCACAGCGTTCCAGATACCTCTGATTATTTCATGATGCTCAATTTTTTTATTGTTGTTCAGAAAATCCTGTAAGTCTATTATTCTAAATTATTATTTTGGTTGGTAGTTCTTTTTGCATTCTTTAAGTTCCTGCCTCTCTCTGAAGAAAGTGAGTTACAGTGACAGTAGTTTCTACATGTTTTATAACATCTATAAGAGATTTTTAAGAGTGCACATCATTAAAAAACAGGTTTAGACCAAGGAATGCAAATCATGTTTCAGTGATATGATTACTTGCCTGTTGTTTTGCATGCTGTGTTATAGACTTGCTTGCATTGTTGGTAAATCTGTATTGAAGTATTTCATGTGCTTTACAACTACTACATGCTGCTTTTAAAGGTTGCAATACTGTTTTCAGAAATAATAGTTTAATAGTCCCTTTCCCCTCCATCCATTTATTTCTCAATAAATACTTTGACAGTTTTTTACTGATATATAATATATGTGTGTGCATATATATATGATTAAAAAAACATCTTTGCACATATTCCCTTTCCCTCTCTTAATCTGACTCAAAAAAATGTCTCCTGGGCTTACTACTCTAAAACAAATTTCTGCCAGCATGATTTTTTACCTTTTGGCAGTGAAATTCTATTGGATTTTTGTCCATTTTTCATAATCATTAGTTGCACTAGAGTGACAATTTTGTTCTTGTTTTCCACATGGGCTTTGGGTTGCTGACAACCTTTTCATAATTCAAATGGAAATTGAGCAGGCCTATGCTTTTTAAAAAATATATTTGTTAGATGTGTGTGTTCTCCCTCCCATTTAAGAGAGTAGTTGCTCTGTGTTCGTCATTCCAGCGCCTGGCATTTAGTAATAGCTCAGGAGGTACTTGATAAGCCAAAAGAGCTAATTATTGAGGTGGACTTGTACTGTCCAGACTCAGAAAAGTGTACACCCAGACCTCAGCCTATCAGCCGTGGGTTTATGGTATATATGCATCTTGGATAGTTCCAGTTGCTGTACAGTTTTTCTTGTGGCTGTCATGCTTTGTTCAGGTTTGATTGGCCGTTTCTGCTGGGTGCCTTGTCTATGAGATAGGGTAGGATTCTGTGCTGTTTGCTCCTGTGGTGATGGTGGATTCCATTGCTGACCTAGTCCATCTGAGTGATTTGCATCCTTGCTTTGTTGCCAGGTTTGCCAAGGAGCGCAGGCTGAGAATATGGAGAGACTATGTGGCTCCCACTGCTAATTTGGACCAAAAGGACAAGCAGTTTGTTGCCAAGGTGAGTCATTCTCAGCATCTGGAGATGCATTGTGGACGATGTCTAGTGATAATACAGAGCTCTGAATAATCAGTCAAGAGCTGAAGCATTTCTATTTTAGGCAAACCACTGCATGGCTTGCATGGATGTGTGTGCATGATTGCATGCACGTGTGTATTTATTGTAGTGGACTTAGAAACCATAAGAACTTAAATTTCTTGCCTTGAATTTGCATAACTTCACTAGAAGTTCATGGGTTAAAGTTGTAGACATTGACCCCTTGAAATCTCTCTCATATTCTGGAGATTCTGTCCATTTAGCAAATGACATTCTCTTAGATTTCTCTTTTCTTTTTTTGGCCATGCTGCATGGCCTGTAGGATCTTAGTTCCCACCAGGGATTGAACCTGGGCCAATGGCAGTGAAAGCACTGAGTCCTAACCACTGGACTGCCAGGGACCGCCCTCTCTTAGATTTCTTATGCCCAAGTATATATGACTTCAAATTTCTCTCCTTTCTGTTTTGGGACTCTTGTGGATTTGAATTTTTTCTAATGTGATGTGTTTTGTGTTTTTTTTTTAATTTAATTTTATTTATTTTTTATACAGCAGGTTCTTATTAGTCATCCATTTTATACACATCAGTGTATACATGTCAATCCCAATTGCCCAATTTATCACACCCCCCCCGTGGCTTCCCCACCTTGGTGTCCATACGTTTGTTCTCTACATCTGTGTCTCTATTTCTGCCCTGAAAACCAGGTCATCTGTACCATTTTTCTAGGTTCCACATATATGCGTTAATATACGATATTTGTTTTTCTCTTTCTGACTTACTTCACTCTGTATGACAGTCTCTAGAAACATCCCCGTCTCTACAAATGACCCAATTTCGTTCCTTTTTATGGCTGAGTAATATTCCATTGTATATATGTACCAGATCTTCTTTATCCATTCGTCTGTTGATGGACATTTAGGTTGCTTCCATGACCTGGCTATTGTAAATAGTGCTGCAGTGAACATTGGGGCGCATGTGTCTTTTTGAATTATGGTTTTCTCTGGGCATATGCCCAGTAGTGGGATTGCTGGGTCATATGGTAATGCTATTTTTAGTTTTTTAAGGGACCTCCATACTGTTCTCCATAGTGGCTGTATCAATTTACATTCCCACCAACAGTGCAGGAGAGTTCCCTTTTCTCCACACCCTCTCCAGCATTTGTTGTTTGTAGATTTTCTGATGATGCCCATTCTAACTGGTGTGAGGTGATACCTCATTGTAGTTTTGATTTGCATTTCTCTAATAATTAGTGATGTGTTTTATTGAGGGCTCTCCAGTGATGTGTCCTGAGATGGATTTCTCTGATGTGAACTAGAGCTACTGGATAGATTGTTTGGGTCCAGCAGGAGTGCTGTAGAAGTGTTTTTTCCTTCATTGTGGGGTTTGATACCTTGAGTGTTAGAACCTGTGGTAGACCTCACTTTCCCAAAATTGCTAGTGTTTTTAACTGTTTGTTAATTTTGGCAAGACATAATGGAAGCTTTGTCTTTATGGACTTAAAGTGGTTAAATATCCATATCCTTGAGCTTGAGAAGTGGCTGTGCTAAAAATGTCTAATAGTGAGTTTAAGATGCAAAGCCACTAGGTGGCACTGTCAGTCTGAAAAATCCTGGAATGCTTTTTCTTAAAATGGTAAAATTTTAACAAGTCTCCGAGGAATTGGCTGAATTTCTTCACTTTCTTTTTTATGATGCCCAAAGTAGTAGGTCACAGAATGTTCAAGCGGCCCCTTCCCTCTTCTGGTAGATGGTCTCTAAGCACCTGTAAGATTAAGTATAATCGTGACTTTTAGTGGACATTAGTGGGAGGAGCCCCTGGTTGGATACTCCCTATGCATCTTCCACATCTTGATGAAGATCAGAATGGACCCCTGCTTCTTTTTGTGAGGACCATACTAGTTTGGGAACTTGGGCATGGCTACTCTGCCTAACTGAAACTTACTTGGTGTGTTTATGTTTCCTATAATCTGTTCTAAAGACTACACTGCACAATGAAAGGATGATAATTCACTCACCAAGGAGGCAGGCCTTCCATTTTTCACCATCATCACTTTGGGCATCTGTGATATTAGTGATGTAGATGACCCTTGGGAGGGTCTCATTATCCTGTACTGTCCCTAGCAGCCCCTCCTCCGTTGAAATTGAGTTTGTAGAGAAACCTAGAAGATTTTGAAGGGTTTTTTGGCCTTGGCAGGTTGGGGAACCTAAGGCATTGCTGAAGAAAAATTCTTCAGCTAAAGGATTAGACAATTGAGTCAGTGGCTTTGCATTTATCTTGAATATGATTTTATTGATAACTAGAAAAAGGAGAGCTTTAGGACATTTATAGGACATTTCTTCCATTTTAAAAAATCCAGGATCCCAGAATCTATGTTTTGTCTTTTTTGTTTTAAAACAGGGTGAGGCATTTTTTTTGCTTTTGTTTTTAATTACAATGAAGTTTTATTTGTTACAATGCCAGAGTAGAGGAGATTGCCTCCAAAAGCCAACTGATTAAGGATCTTGTAGTATCCTAAACATAAATTTAGGTCATTTGGATATAGACTTGTTCAGAGAGTAGAGAGAAAAAGGTGTTTATAGGTAGATAAATGGTTTTTGAAACTTACTGAATTTTGGAAATTCTTCAGCCTTATTTTTGTTTTTAAAACAGGAAAAAACATAAAAAAGAAGGAAAAACACTCATACTAGATGGAATTACTATGACACAGGTTTGTTTTTTTTTTAAAAAAAACAAAGTTGATCATACTGTCAATCTCGGAGGTTGGCAAACTATGGCCCACGGGCCAGATTTGGCCCGTCACTTGTTTTTGTGTGGCCTGTGAGCTAAGAATGGATTTTACGTAGAAAAAAAATTTCTGTGGCACATTGAAATAATATGAAATTCAAATTTCAGTATCATGAGTAAGTTGGCACATAGCCATGTCTGTTCGTTTACATATTGTCTAGAGCTGTTTTTGTGATACGGTGGCAGAGGTGAATGGTTGTGACAGAGACCATATGGCCTGCAAAGCCTAAAATATTTGCTATCTGGCCCTTTACCGAAGAAGTCTGCTGACCCTTGATCTATACCAGTCCTACTCAGAGTACCTTGATATGATATAAGGAGCTTGAGCCAGAATGTAAATCAAGGCATTGCTGCTTTCATCAAGAAAATCTTGCTACAGAAAAATGTTCTTGGTGATGTAGTTGATTTATGTTCTGCTACAAGTGCCTTATCTCATTGCAGACTGGCAGCAACTTTTGAATAGTCCTGACTTGTATTCCTTTGTATATAATTTTTAAGTTTGTAAGTTTTTATTTTTAACATGTAAACATTTTTAAAGAACTCTAGGGTCTTCTTAAGAAATGTACTGTCTGGGGGCTTCACTGGTTGTGCAGTGGTTAAGAATCCACCTGCCAATGCAGGGGACACGGGTTTGATCCCTGGCCCGGGAAGATCCCACATGTCGCGGAGCAACTAAGCCCATGCGTCACAACTACTGAGCCTGTGCTCTAGAGCATGTGAGCCACAACTACTGAACCCACGTGCCACAACTACTGAAGTCTGTGCTCCTAGAGCCCGCGCACTGCAACGAAGAGCAGCCCCTGCTTGCAGCAACTGGAGAAAGCCTGCATGCAGCAACGAAGACCCAATGCAGCCAAAAATAAATAAATAAATAAATAAATAAAATTTTAAAAAAAGAGTGGTGACCTCCCAAAACAACACTGCAAAGGCTGAGTCACTTTAAAAAAAAAAGGAAAAGAAAAACAGAAATGTACTGTTTCCCTCTCCCTTGAGGCAGCCATTTATGTAAACATTTTTAAAGAACTCTATTCTCTGCTTAAGAAATGTACTGTTTGTTTCCCTCTCCCTCGAGGCAGCCATTTTCAACTCTTTGCTAATCCATGTCTTGGAATAAAATGTTACATTGCTCACTCTTGATTTTTCAGGCATAACCCCTTTTCCTTCACACCATAGAAGGAGAAGATTTAGTTTTTTCACACATGGGTGTGCATGTATTTTTCTCTATGCCTTCTAATAGGACTATACCATAATTCTGGCTCAGTTAATATTCAATGTTTACTTTGTAAATGCTAATCACTTCCGAGCCATATAGCATATTATGAATACTTTTCATTTCCTGCATGATTTTTTGTTTTCCCTGGAGGTAATAATTATTTTAAAATTTATGTATATATCTTTCTCATACATATTAATTCAGCCCCCACATTCTGGCTGTCTAAATCTCTTCTCAAGACATTGATTCAGTCTGTTATCCTTTATCTTTTTCAATACTACTTTCCAGGAGCCTTGTAACCTGTACCAGCCTGGATTAGTTCTTGTTTTTTCTTTTATAAAGCTGTCATCTTTCGATTTCTTTACCATTATCCTGAATTTTTCTTTGCCTCACTCCTGGATTGGTACTGTGTTTGCTGGATCTTTTGGCTTCTTTATGATTTACTACTTTATTTCGGTGGCACACATTCTGTAGCTTCTTGGGGAAAGAGTGCTTGGTAGGTAAATTTTTTGAGACCTTTCATATCTACTCTGTTATTACACATGATAGTTTAGGTGGGTATAGAATTTTATGTTAGAAGTTATTTTCTTTTAGAATTATGAAGTCATTGCTCCACTGTCATTTATCTATTGGAGTTTTTTTTTTCCATGTATTTTAGTGGTCTGATCTCTCATCCTTATGATATATTTTTTATTTCTGTAAGCTGTTAGCAAATTCTTCTTTATTCTGAAATTTCACAATGATGCTCTTTGTTTACCCATGTGTGAGCACGTTGTGGTTTAATTTTTAATCCTTTATGTCTGGGAATTTCAACTATTTTGTTGTTGATTTCCATCTTGTTTATCTGCTCTCTGTTTTTCTAGAATTCCTGTTTGGATGTTTGAATTCGTGCACTAGTCATCTAATTTTTTCTTAATATTTTCCATCTTTTTGTCTTTTCTTTCTAGATATCTTCATATTTGTCTCTCATCTCTTCTATTAGACATTTCATTTATGATGCTGTATTTTAATTTCTAAGAGCTTTCTTTGTTCTCTGAATGTTTCTCTTATACTGTTTAAAAAATAACATGTAATACTTATTTCAGAGATGAATGTCATCTGTTAGGCTTTTGAGGAATTAATAATAATTTTTTGAAGATTTTTTTCTCCCTGCATAGTCTTTGTTGTCTAAGTTGTTTTTAATTCTCTTTGGTTATTTTGACCCCTTATTTTCCGTATTAGAGGCTTTCCTCAGTTATGTGGTGATCCTTGGTTGTCTCTCTCAAAGAATTAGGTATTCAACCCTGGCTTAGGAGCAATGAACTCATGTATGGGATTTAGGGTATACATCTTGAAATCCAGGTGCTTCTTACATAGATTTTAAACCAGTCCTAGTTTTGGGCCTTATTTTCATCCCCCCTTGAGATTCCTGATTTGATAGTTTCTTACTCTTGGGTAGGGGAAGTCTGCAGTATCAATCAGAAAGGCTATTTTCTTTTCTCACCACTAGCTCAGGATGTAGCTTTTGTGAGTCTGTGGAGTCAGTTACCACTCATCCCTCTGCTTTCCAGCTTCCAGGTTTTGTTGCTATATTCTTCTCTCCCATTATCTTTGTCCTTTTGGGCTTTTGGCAAACAACAAAACAAAACAAAATAAAAAACAGCCCCCCAAACCCTTTATTTTTGTGTAGAGTTATTTAGGGAGAGTAACAGAATAAATATTTGAACTTGCTTTAGTTCACAGTGTTCCATTATAAGGCTGCATCGTAATTTATTTAACTAGTCCCCAGTAAGTTATTACGTAGTTTATCACGTTTCCAGTTTTTAGACAATGGAATAAATCTCTCTGTAAATGGCAGTTGTTTCCTTAGGAGTATTTTGGAGGATATTTGCTCCCCAGGAATGGTAACTAGTGTACATCCCATGTGTGTTCATTTTCTAATATGTTGTAGAGCAGAGCTTGACCAACTTTTTCTTAAAGGACTATATAGTAAATATTTTAGGCTTTCTGGGTCATACAGTCTCTTTGCAACTACTCAATTCTGCCACTGTAGCAAGAAAACAGCTGTGGGTAATATGTAAATGATGGGTGTGGCTGTGTTCCACTAAAACTTTATTTACAAGAGTAAGTGGTGGACCCTTGGCCACAGTTTACCAAACCCTGTTGTAGAACATGGGATATCAGCATTAAATGTAAAAGGGAAAATGATCTGTATTTCTTTTCACAAGCTAGAACCCAGCTGCAGTTTTGTAGTCATTTTGCCGAATTTAAAACATTTGTTAATGACAAACTACTCTTTCAAGGAAACCTAAAAAGGTCCTAAGCACGTGCCTTGGGCCCTCCCTACCATAGTCTGACAGTCATGCAAGTTCTCGCTGAAGGATTCTGCTCCGAGCCTGATGTGACCCTAAGGCCTGAACAAATAGAGTGACTGCTGAAGAGAGGACCACTCTCTCCCAGGAGTTAATTGTACAGGGAACAGCTAAATAGCCTGCAAAGCCTGCTAAAGGTGACCTGTGAACTCTTTAACCAGGTGCCTCTGGGACCCTCTGGGTGACTTCTGGAACTGATGCAAAGCTGTAGGTTGGAATGTTGGCCGAGAGTCTCACTTCTGAGAAATTTGAAACTCAACAAAGTATTCTCTGGATACATGTGGCACTGAAAGACTGGTTTCCATTCTCTGCTTAAGCAGCTTCTCTTCTTAAGGAAGGAGATGCTAGGGAGGGCTATCCTTGTCTCTCCAGGTTAGCAGAGAGGAATGTTCACTTCACAGCGATTAGCTGAGCCTACTTGAGACTTTTGTGCCTGTCGTGGCTTGCCAGTTTCCTGCCTGCCTTCCCTGTGGTGTTTTAGCTGATCTGTGCTGTTGGTAGCCATATGGTCCCTTGAGCACATGGCTTGGCATCCCTGTCCCTGCTGCTGGATGCTTGGGCCTTGCAGATTTCACAGACCTGAATAACACTTGGGGGTGGGGAGAGGGGGTGGAGTCTTCTCACTGCCCGGCCTGGTAAGATAGAGGCCTCTAGCTTGGTTCTCTGTACCAACTGATTGCTTAACCAACAGAGCCCCAACACTAGGTGCTTTGAGAAGATGCAAAAGAATGAGAAGTGGTTCCCGTTCTCAAGGAGCTTATTACCTTTCAGGGCTTCATCCGGGAGATAACCCTAAGTAGTTAGCTGTGTGATATTGTTGGCCATGTCCAGTTCTGGAGGTCAGGTTATAAGCTATCCATGGATGCAGTGGATTCTAGTACTTACTGGGTTTGGCCCTGATGATTTTTTGCTGTGCAAAAATGTCATAGCTTTGAATGGAACTCATTATCATGTCTCTCTGAGATGGTTTTTTTTGTTTTTGCGGTACTCAGGCCTCTCACTGTTGCGGCCGCTCCCGTTGCGGAGCACAGGCTCTGGACGCACAGGCTCAGCACCCATGGCTCACGGGCCCAGCTGCTCCGTGGCACGTGGGATCTTCCCGGACCGGGGCACGAACCCGTGTCCCCTGCATTGGCAGGCGGACTCTCAACCACTGTGCCACCAGGGAAGCCCTCGGAGATGTTTTTTAAGGAAGGATATTTAGTAATTTTGGCTAGACTTTTATATTCCTATTTGGTAACGTGGAGAGAACAAAAAATACTAGCTACTTCCTTGACCTTTTGTCATATGGCTTTCAGATGAAAAGGAAGTTCTGGGGATGGTCTGGCTAGGAAGGTGGCCCCTCCTATACCAAAACGAGGTCAAGACTTGGTTTGTAGCCTAAGTTAGCAAACTAATTTGCTGATAAGAAAATGATTGAATTAGGAAAGACTTGTAAACATTTACCTAGCTTTTTAAATTGAGACTTTATTTTTAGAAGAGTTTTAGATTTACAGAAAAATTAACAGATACTACGGAGTTCCCACATGACCCCCTTTCACCACTCCCCCCAGCTTCCCTTATTATTATCTGACATGATTATGGCACGTCGACTGTAAGTAGTATATCGGCATTGATACATTATTATCAACTAAAATTAGTTTCCCTCTAATGTCTGTTTTCTGTTGCGGAATCTCATCCTCAATAGCACGCTAAAGTTAGTTGTCATATCTCGTTAAGCTCCTCTTGGATTTGATGGTTTCTCAGATTTTCTTTGCTTTTGATGACCTTGACAGTTACGAGGAGTATGGGTTGGGTATTTTGTGGGCTGCCCCTCTGTGGGAATTTGTCTGGTGCTTGGCTTCCTTTTAAGTACCCCTTAAGGTGTCCAGTTTGTTGGCTTGCGCTTAGGTGCCTAGGGGTATTTGCCTCAGAAAGTGGCGCTTTGTATTGTGTGAGGACAAAGGGTGGCAGCTGTGCTGTTCTGGGGGCTGGGGAAGGGATCTGTGCAGTGAGCCCCGGCCAGAAGGGATCTGTGCAGTGAGCCCCGGCCATTGCTGTAACTGGGTGGGGTGCTCCGTATTTCCCCCACTTTGGTGTTGTTTCACTAGTGTTTCCAGGAGTAGCTTGGGGAGAACAGACCTGGCAGACAGCCTCGGGGAGCAGGAGAGGCAGCCGGATGTCAGTAGAAAGGGTGTTTGCTGTCCCATTTCCAGTGGCCCCATCGGGGGCGCTCGCTGGTGGTGCCTGAAGGAGCCCTGTTTGGGCTGATGTTCCTTTTCTTCCTATCTGGTACTGATAACTTAGGCAGCTTTGGGAGCACTGATGGTTGTGTCTGGGGACTCTTCTGAGGGTCTCTAGCTCAGGAGGCTGTTGTCGGCTCTTTATGTTCATTGCGTGGATGCCGCAGGGTTTTTACAAGCTGAGCAGCAGCAGCCCTTTGCATCCAGAGCGCAGCACTGTGGATGGGCTCCGCAGATGGGGAGTGTGGCAGGAGGCCAGGGGGAGGGATGGACATCCCTTGCCCCTGACAGCACGCTGCCATTTTCCTGACTTTTGGCAGCCCTTAGTCTGCGCGTGTCATCAAGCCACTCATTTTTCCTTTTACAGTTTAGGTCTAAGAAATGGGGAGGGAATTGGATTTAGGGCATATATCTCAAGTCCAGCCAGTGACCTTTTTTTCTGTGTTGATTCTGCTCTTGGAGCGTGTGGTAGGGTAGGGTGTGTGTGTGAGTGTGTGAGTGTGTGTGTATGTGTGTGTGTTTTGACTAGGGATCAGTAGCTTGTGGAGAAAGTAAGCGATGATGTGGGCATACTTCAGAATGTCCTGATGAAAAGCACCATCAGAAATATTACTGTTATAAATGTGGTCTGTGATGGTGCTGACGAGCAGGCTTTGGATAGTCATCCGCTCTGCATTTTACTTATTGCACAGTGTGTGACTGTAACTACTATTTTATTGTTTCTTCCATGTCTCTGCCCAGGAGCTGCTTGTTCTCCGGACAGTAATGACACAATTTACAGAGGAATAAAGCACCATAAACCACACACACACACACACGCGCGCACGCGCACGCGCGCGCACACTCACACCCCTTCAGAAGGGCAGACCTCGTTTAGCTGGCAGCGTCAGAGTGTACAGTTCCTGAAGAGGAGGTTGCTAATCAGGGAGATGCCGAGCAGAGTCTGCTGCTGAGGCCTGAAATTTACAGCCCCAAGAAGCTGTTTGCTGCTGCCGCGGCTGCTAACGCATCATAAGGGGTGATGAATACCAGTAACTTGTCACCGGGGTGTGCTTAGATCTTCACATTCTGTAATCAGGGGGTGAAGGTGCGAGCACTATGATACTTTCCCTGGTTGTATTTCTCTCTGAGCATGACTAGGGAGTAGAGAATGTCTAGATATTTCTCATGTCTTGATTACAGGAAGCTTCCCTATGTTTTTGGCAATTGAGAATTTAATAGGAGTTAGTTTTGCAATGAGAGGAATGTGTAGCTTGGTCCATCATTGAGATGTAGGAAATACTGTGATGTGCGTGCACTTGAGATGCCTGCTGATTACTGTATCTGTTGGGCAGTGGTCCTGTACTTTTGAGGGAGGAGCAGTATTGATTTGCTGTACGAGCTGTTTTGCTTGGTATGGCTTTGTGGAATTTTTGGTTTGAAGGTGGGATAGCAGTATAGCACATAGCATGGATACCTCGTGGCCCCCTCCCCTACCCCCATGTGCTGTAATCCATGTCATACAAATGTGGGATTTTGAAGCATAGGGAAATCATTAGCTGAGGTCTTTTTCTTTTGGTCAGTTGGCCAAGCCACTGCTGCTGTCTTTAGGGAGTGAGAGGGAGATTCCATTATGATGGACATTTTTACTTGGCATTAATGTGTCTAGGTGATAATGGGAACAAGATGTCCTCTGTTTTTTGCAGTTACTGAGTCTGTGTTCTCGGTTATACCTTCTTGGCTGTTTTTAAGATCTACACTTAAAGTGATTGGGCCTGGTATAAGGGGCTCTTTGATTTGGAGGGTCCTATACACTTTGGCACCACTCATACCTAGATAATCATTCCTGACCTTGACTTGGCCCTCTTGTGACCCCACATCATGCTTTTGATTACCCTTGGACTTCACTAAGGTTTTCTGGTCAGATGAGTTTTGGATTCTGGCTGTCTGAGTTTTAGCATTAGCCTTTATGTGACTCTCAGATCTATGAAAAAGGTTATAGCAGAATGGCTGTGGTTATTTGAGCCTGTTTTTTTATTTCCTGCATTCAGGTTTGCAAGTTAATCTTAGACATAGTTGAAAATTAAAAATAATTACCCCCTCTCCTAATCGACACAGCTCTTTCTCAGACTCTTGACTACTCTTTTGGCCCTGGCCTGTTTTTCTCTACACTGCTTCCATTACTTACCGCGTTAAAACCCCAGGATGTCTTCCCATCCACGAGCGGTAGTCAGCCATCCATGGACTTACAGCATGATTCCAGCTGTCTTCTGTCTTTTTTCATTCATTCTGTTTGATGGCGCTTTCCTCCTGCTATTTCCTCTCATGTAAAATTGCTCACTTGGTTTTGCTTTTTGCTCCTTCTGCAGATTGTCCCTCAAATTACTCTTTACTCTTTTTTTGTGTGTGGTTGGCTGGTTCTCTGGAAAAGGTAGAGACTAGCCACTCTTGCAGGAGTTTGCGAATAAATGGGTATATTCTGTTGTAAAAGGTCGTGAGCCTTCCAGGGAATAGTTAGTGAAGGCTCTTCTGGATACTTACCAGTGTGATACCCACCACAGCAAAGGAGAGGCTGGCTCCTTTTGTTTCACATATAAAAGAGGAAGGGAATTTTGCAAGTCTACACTCACGGTGCAGCTGACCCCAGTAGTTTGTTCAGCTACCTGTTTGCTCCTGTTGGGGTCTGATTGAAGCCTAGGAGAGTTAGTTTTGGTTCTGTATACGGTGACTGTGTTTTGTAGTCAATAGCTACCTCATGGTAAAGTGTTACTTGCAAAAAAATCCAAACAGCCTTGTAACAACAGGTTCTGAAGATAATTGGGTGAATTGTAGACTGCTGGCTGAATTATGAGGTCTAGTTACAACCCTGATGTGGTCCCAGTCTGGTTTCAATGGAATTTTATTCTCTGCACATTGGTGGAGTGTTCTAATAACCTCCACAGAGGAATGTTTGTGCTTTTGCCCTTGAATAGATATCCTCGTAAACTACCCCAGATTGGGAGTTAATCATCGGCTGAGAGTGGGGTCCAGTGTTACTGACTTTGGGTTCCAAAACAGAGATGCCCATAGTAGTGATCTGAAAAGGAGGCTTTCAGAGTAGCTGAAGTAATATCTTAGCAATTTAATGTTTCTGCCGGTGAGATTAACAGCTGAGCATCTCCTTTCGCACGCTGAGATGACAATTCTTTTTGCCCTTCACTTGCCTTTGATTTTTCTGCTCTGCATTGGGGCATCCTATTTTGGTTCTTCCTCATCTAGTGCTGCTACCTTCTTCTAATCCAGCCCTTGCCTCTTTTCCTAGAATCATGTTGTGATAGGCATTTTGATTGTAGCTTAGAACCTGTTTCAAGGAAAATGTTCAATAGCACGTAGAGACTGGATTTCCAGTTCGTAAGCTTTGTAGTTAACCACAAATCTTGGTCAGGGCAAAAGATTAAAAAAAAGCTTGACTGTCTTTATGAATGACACAGATCCTGCCTCGATGAGAAATCACCATCTCTTTTGGGGCTGATAATTATAGGATAGTTTTCTTCAACATTGTTGTACCATAAAGAAAGATATTGGATCTACCCCAAATGGCTCTTGATCTCATCTTCTTCCTGTAACTGGGTGTGCCTTGCTCCTTAGCATGTGTGCTATGAGATTTGGGCTATCAAGGCAACATTTAAGCATTTTTGCCTTCTCGCCCACAGGTGATGCAGGTGCTGAATGCCGATGCCATTGTTGTGAAGCTGAACTCTGGGGACTACAAGACCATCCACTTGTCCAGCATCCGACCACCGAGGCTGGAGGGGGAGAATACACAGGTGAGATGAGAAAAGCAGCAAAGCCTCTTTTCCAAAACCAAAGGGGAGGAGGTGGAGAATTAGTTAGATGTGGTCCACGTGTGGGAGAATGCTAACGGACAAGTAGTGTAAATCGCCAAAGTATTATTTCCTAGCATTTGCAGCCTAGCTGCTATTGGGCAGGTCTCAATTTCTCCTGAACCACACCCACTACTCTCCTTCATTTTCAATGGGCCCTGTTGGCATTCCTCCCTAAGGGGCTTGAGAGGAGTTAAGGTTGGTATATGTTAGGTGGTAAATGAGTCTTGTTTATTAACGAGATCTTATTATCTGAGGATAAGGGGAGGAAAAGATCTATGTCTCACATGCATGATAGTAAGGCTTGTTCTGCTGGTCATTTTGATTTGATCTGTACGTTTTTGCTCTAGGAAGAAATGAACCTTGGTATATATATTATCTGGGGCCACCTACTCATCTTTTCCAAGTGGTAACTGGAATTATTAGCTGTACTGTTTCTTGCTGTTTGTTGGATCTTTTGGCAGCAAGGGTGCTTGCCTAGCCAATGTGTATGATTTTGGTATGTCAACTTTGAGAAATTATGTTTAGGCTGAAAACTGCAGGCAGTTTTGTTTTGAATTCTGTGGTCATTTTCTTTCCATTGTTATGTTATAAGAGGTTGGGGAAAGGGATTGTGGTTGAACTTCTTTGTTTGTCTGGCTGTCTTGTTTTTACAGACATCTTTTTAGCCCCTGTTTTTGCCTTCTGATAACTAAAGTGTGTAACTGTGTCGATTGGTTATAGAACTGGGTCCTCAGTGAGAGCCGGTGCCACAGGCAAATTGAACAGTGTGGTTGAAGTTAGTGCTGTGTGGCTTTTTAATGTATCCCTTTTGTAGTTCTAGAGACTTGAAATTTGCTTTTCTGATGTTTTGCACGTCTTGGTGCATTCATGAGTTGAAATTCAGGCCCTGTTTTCATTTGTGTGAGAGTTTAGAGACAGCCCATAAGAGTCAAATGAAAATATTGTGATTGTCTTTTGAGTCAGATCATGCGTAAGAAACCCATACAAGATGGGTTCTTTGAATGTCTGGCCAATCAGTTCATCTCGACCCCCAACCCCCCAGCCTTTTCTTTCCCACAGAGGAGGCAATTTAATGCAGCAAGCAGGATTGTGGTAAGGTTGAGAATGTAAATGCACGAAAGCCTAGAAATGCCAAAATAAGGTTCTCTCGGTAACTGTAGCTCTGCCTCATTGCACAGAGTAAATACACATGTCCAGTTTTGTCAGCGCTGGGAGTAGTCCACAGTTCTGCATCTGTGCCATGCAGTTGGAATTAAGGAGACTCAGTAGCTGAATTTTAAGCAGTTTTTAGGGGCGTGGGGGAGTTTATAGCTTAGGTCTGACGATAGCAAGTTTTCTGGAGTAAGAACTAAACTACCACTGAGAAGTTTTCGTTTTTCTTGGATCCTTTGGAACTCCTCAGGGGATAATGGATGGATTTCCCTTAACCTAGCGGATGACAAAAGTTGTTGGAATACATCTCCCAGTTTAGGCAGGATCATGTTTATAGAATTTCTTCTTCTTTACCAAGGTAGGTTATCTCTTATTTTATTTGTTAGACTTCTGTTCACTCCTGAGATCTTACTCCATTTTAAGAAAGTTCTAAGTGAGTCTCAGCTCTAAGAGTCAACATATGGCTTTTGAGTGAAATGAAGAATGATTTCCCTTATTTGTTCATTAAATTCCTTTGGAAGATTTTAATGAGGGTCACATAAGAAATTAATATAATACACTTTGAGTACAGTGGTGGTGGGTGCTGTGAAGAGCCCTGTTGTGGTGGGTGCTTGGGAAGTCTTCCCAGGAGCAGCTCGTATACCTCTTAAGTGCTCACAGACGAGAAGTGAGCAGTTGAGAGAAAGGGCACTGTAGACCAGCACTGTCCAATAATGCAAGCCCCAAATGTGCACTGTCCATAATGCAAGCCCCAAATGTGAGCTCTGTGTGTTATTTAAAATTGACTAGTAGCTATGTTTTAAAGAACATTAATTTTAATGCAGTTTATTTGACTTACTATATCCAAAACAGTATCATTTCAACATTTAATGAATGTAAAAAATTCATGAGATATTTTACTTTTATTTTTACTGTGTCTTGGAAATCTGGTGTATATTTTATACTCGGATCTCAGTTCATCCTAGCATATTTCTAGGGCTCAGTAGCCACAGGTGTGTAGTGGCTACTGTAATGGACAGCACAGGTTTAGGAATTCAAATGAATAGGTTCATTGTCATTGATAAATACTTACTGGGTACCCACTTTGTACCAGATGCTATGCTGGGATTGCAGTGGGGAATAAACCCTTGTGGAACTACTCTCATGGAACTTTAAAATCTAGGAGGGGAAATTCGCAAGTAATCACGTTTATGTCTTGTGTTATGAAAGGAAAGGTTAGCGTTTATAAGAATGCATAATCTGGGAAGGCTTCTTTGAGGAAGTGACTTTTAAGGCCTGAAGGCTGATTAGGAGTTAGCTAGGTAAAAAGTGAGGAGAAGACAATTTCTGACCGAGACAGCAGCAATGACAAGAACCGGGTGAGTTTGGGAATAGGGAGTGGATGGCCTCTGTGGATGGTGCATGAGTGGTGTGATGCCTGTGTGGTCCAAAATATGGGCAGGGCCAGATCATGCATGTCCTGTGAATATTCCTGGGTACTCATGAAAAGAGAGAGAATGTGGGGCATGTGATGAACTGTGAGTAATTTTGTATGACTGGAATAGAGAATGCTTAATGCCAGGGGTTAGTAAGAAATGAGTTTGGGAGTTAGGCAGAGGCCACGTGTTGAAAACATGTCTGCCATGCCTTGTAGGCTTTTGTCTTTAAGGGATGGCACCTTTTGGGTTTGAGTGTGCTTGTGTTGGTGGCTTTCATTTATAAAACATGAAAGTACTTTGCGTCTATAAAAGAGGATCATGCTAGATGAAAACTGATCTGTAGCGAGGGGTTCTGGTTTTGTTTTTGGTAAAGCTCACCTGGGGGTGAAAGGTATGAGGAAGGAGAGGCTGTGGATGTGGCTCCAGTAGCCTCTCACCCTGGAGGAGTCTTTCTACTTGAAGAATTCTCCCTGGAACCCTCACAATGAGGGGAGATTCTGCTCTCTGCTTATCTTAAAGAGATTTACAGTATGGGTGTAGGAATAGAAATCACCCAGAGATCCCAGTGAGGCTGTAACTATATGTGTGTAATGACTAGGCAAGCAGGAGTCCCCTTGGAGTCTTTGGTTTCCCTAGTGTTCTTTACTGTATACCAACAGTTCCTGTACTACAAGGGGAGTCCCGTCAAGTACTCAAGGCTTGGATGTCGGGACCTCTGTTAGGCCGCATTGCACCCTTGTGCAGGTTAGAGAAGGGTGCCCCTTCCTTCAGGCAGCCTCACGTCAGGGCACATGGCTTGGCAAGTAGAGTGGAGGCTGAATTTTAGCTCCCACTCTCCCTCGGTCCACTTGGCCAGGTGCCCTCGTGCACGGCACAATGTGTACAAGACGATGCGGCTGTCCTAGTTAGAACAGGGCTGATGGACTCTCCAAAGAAGATGTCGAGGGTATGTTTTGGGAATTGGGTAATGGTCTCGTACTCACAGAAACAAAGGATGCTTGACAGTTGTTTGGAGATGACAGAGGGACCGTGGAGGGTGCTTGAGTGAAACCCTCAGGAGATTGCCTTCTCTCGAATTTGGGGACATTTTGGGGGAGGGGGTGTCAGTGGCTTTGAAATGGAGAGAAAGTAACTTGGCAGCTTATGGTACTGGAGCTCATTCTACACAAAAGAACAGAGTGGGATAAGGTGCAGATTTAGGAACTGGAGGAGGAGATGAAGAGGGAGAGTCTTTGCATGAGCTTCCTCAGGGGCAGGCAGGTGGTGTGCAGAGACTCCTGCTGTGGGTGGGCCTCCCTACAAGCTCCCAGATGATGACCCAGTGGGGCTTGCCCTGCAGGTAAGAACGGGGAGGTTCTTTTAATGTTTATCTTGCCCCTACCCTAAAAATTAACGTGACATCAGCTAATACAGATCTTCTGAGACACCTTTGTATATTGTGGGGATAGTAGGGCAAATTGGATTTTCCTTTTTTTAAATACAGAGACAAATTCATTCTATTAAATTATACATGAAGGCAAGGAGGTTTTGCCCAAGGCTGACGGTGTACTTCCATTCCCCCCTTTTGGTTACTTTCTAATTGTAGCCAGAGGAAGGGCTCTGGACAAAACTGCACGATCAAAGGAACTGTTTGCATTCTAGGCAACTCTTTTCCAGTAGCACCCGGAAATTCATGGGTTAGCCACGGCTCCCAGATTTTGGTTAGAGCTTGATTTGTTGCTGGGACATGTGACAGAGTTAAAAGCTAGAGTGTGTAGTATTTCCCTCAGAAGGAGTACAGTTGGATGTCTGATGCTGTTGATTCTGTTTCTGTGGCACCAAGCTTTTGGATTATTAGGGCGAATCCAGCGTCATCTCTTTGGAGATGTAGCTCCTTCAGGCTGAGATCCATTTTGGACACTGGTATGTGGTGCTCCTGTGGCCCGAACATGTATCAGGGTTTCTCTAAAGGTGTAGTGTGTGTTATCCAGTTGTTTGCCACAAAGATACAAGTGCTAAATCTTGGAGAAAGGCTATGAGTTTTCTGAGCTGCTGCCTTAAAGGACATAACACATTGTGCATCTCAGGACTTCCTAGAGAGCTTTTGGCTTTGATCTGAAACTGGAAAACCTAGCGCTCTATTGCCCAGGGCTGCTGCGGGCTTTGTGTTACACTTGGAGTGTTAATGACAAAGGAAATACAACCCCTGGGCATTTGATGAAGGGGCTGACTTATTTCCCCATGAAGTCCGATCTTGCGGTGCTATTGTAGTAGGCAAAGACAGCACGCGCACATGTGCACATGCACACACACACACACACACACACACACACACACACACACCACCCCCGGGAAGTGTGGAAACCCTTCCCCTCATCTCTCATATGTGGTTTCATGCTTTCAACTTGTATTGTTTCCATCACCCTGTCTTTCAGCCTCCTCCCTGTGAACTTACTCACCCACCATATAAATGTTCTTTCACAGCACGGCCTCTAAATATTCAGACCTGGGCACTGTAGGATCAGTTTTGTTAAAGCTGCAGTCTGCCTAATCTCCCAGAGTCCTCGCTGCCTGTTTGAGGGGTTTGTTTCCCAGGCCTGAGCCCACTGGGGCTCCTCTTTAGGCAGGTGATGGGAGACGGAGCCGCAGGTAGGCACATTATTAGTGATACCTCGCAATGCTTAAGGGTTTTTTCTCAGAGGCAGGGTGGTTTCAGGTGCTAATATCACCATTTGTTGTGCAGGACCCCAGGGGTGCTTTGCCATTTTGACACGATTGAAGGTGGTTCTCAACCTGTTTCCTCCAGGTTAGATTTCTGAAAGCACGATGAGTGGTCCCTCTGGACCCTAGAGCAGACGATGCTACCAGCTGAGATGCGTACCAACAGGAAGCTCTGGGGCTGCAGTCCCTAAGTGTAGCAGGGGCAAACCAGTAAACCCACTGACTGTGATCTTGCATGTGTGACTGGGAAGCATAAGGCAAATAGCAGATTACAGAGGGACTCCAGCCTGGCATTGAGGACCTTGGAGAAAAGCAGAAGCTCTCTGAAGTGGATATAGCATTTCACCGGTTTCCAATGGAGAGATTTGGGGACTTGCAGCATGTGATCAAAGGACACAGAATATGTCAGAGCGCCAGCAGAGACATTCTGTGCCGGCTTCAGATTTGTTTGATCTGGGCATTTTTGAGAAGAGCACTTGAAACTTCTTTGTTAGAGGACTGAAAAAATTACCATTAGGAGACGATGACTTGGTCTTAGCTCATCTATTTAAGATTCCAGGATGTATATATCCAGTCATTTTTTAAAGATTAATACCTGTTGTTCAGCTGGAGTGGTCACCAGAGTCAAGACATTTCATATCTGGGTGGATCCAGTTTCCTAAAATGTATGTTCCACCGCTCTTTATAAGTGAATTATAACCTGGAGAAGACAGCAATTGCCTATCTATTTCCCTTTGGTTTACTTTTTTCTCTCTATTACAAATTATGTTTTCTTTTGTGTCCTTTAGCTAATGCATCCCCTTTCCCATGATCTTGCCTCTCCCCTACAAATAATTTTTGTGGGAGTTTAACAGTCTCCTTAGTGGGTCTTGCTGGTTAAGCCTTTCCCAAACCTTGTGCATTTATGTCTTTCAATCCATCTCTCTCTGTCTTCTCCGTTCATTTAATCATCACTGTTACCAGTTCTGTATTTTCAATTTATCTAAATCTTCCCAGTGCTGCTATGTTCATATTTCTTGTCTCTGTTCAGTCCTGTGAGCTGCAGTAAGTTTCTTTTGTTTCCAGAGTTGACAGCCCCATCATATTTACTGTCCTCTGACCATTTAACATAGCTGCTATGTTGAGGTAACCCTCTTTCTTGCCTTAGTTCTCGAAAGCCTCTTTAGGCCAGGGATTTCCATACCCAGTCCTTTCCTTCTCTGTATCATCCTGTTCTGTCTGTTGATGTCCAGGCCTGCTTTCCACCGTGAAGCTTAAACTCCCCTGATGGCGGGAATCGTATGTTTTTCTCCGCTTCCTCTCTCCCCTCTTTTTCCGAAGCTTGCAGAGTGCTGTGACTACTGTAGGCATTTAATAAATGTTTAAATCAACGTTATCTGCTGAGGCTGAAGACCTAATCCATACATTATTTTTGAGCGACATCATTTTTAGCGCTCCTAATCCATCGCTACTATCTGTAACTGCTTCTGCTAGCCATTGCACCTTGAGCCAGTGTATGGGTGTCGAAGGCCCCAGGAGGGAGTTTTTGCAGTCGGGTTTTTTCCTACTTCCTAATTGGATTGCTTGTTTCGATGGTCAGGTCACACACGGCTTGGTTTTCTGTAGGCACTTCCTCTTCCCCACTCCTAGTTTCAATCTAGTTGCCGCCATTGGGGTGACGAGCCCTGCCTCTCCCTGGGCACTGGTTTTCCTCATAGTGGTATTCCAGTAGCCCGGGGCAGATTGGGTTCAGTCCACCAGAGGGATTAATTTCAGGATTTTAAGTGCTTCTGCAGGTTGGTCCCCAACTGACTTTCTTTTAACACCTCTACTCTTATTCAGGCTTTCCCAAATTATCCCTCTTTCATAGATAGCAGTTCAGATGTCTTGATTCATTGGAGTTTTTAGGTGCGCTTTTTCCCCTGAGGGCTATCTTTTTTTTTTTTTTTTAAACTCTTGATGACCTTGTTGGTTGTCAGATTATTTCTTTGCTTGGAAAAAAATTTTAAATCAATTAGAGAAGCTTTCCTTTCATCTTTCTTTCTTTATTTATGAGATACTGATTGCAGAGCTACCTACACTGTGTTTAGATAAATTACTTTTTTTTTTTTTTTTTTTGCGTAACATTTATATGCAAGGCAAGTTTAGTGCAGTCATCCAGTGCCTTGCACTTCTGCAGGCCAGGGTTGTAGATTTCTCTCCTTGGTGGACTGATTAGCTTTGTACTGGGAAAATTTTGTTCAGTTCAAAACCCAAACGTTTCAGTTCCTCGTGTGTTACAGGTGCTGTGGACCTGGGAAATTATTTTTATTAGTAAGATGCTTATGATCTTAGAAATTGAGTCTCAAATTCTGACCAGTTTGTGCACGGTGTGGTCACAAGGTAGACTTTAGACTAGGTGGTAGATTGTGGATGAAGCAGCATCAGGTCATGTCACTGCTGTGGAAAAGGCTTTTCAGAACTGAGACTAGAAGGGGAAGCTGAAGGACACAGACGGCTGCTTTTTTTCCTCCTGCAAATTACAGGCTTAGGCATATTTCTAACGTCACTTTTCATTTCAGCCCGCCTTTGAAATCCTCGGCCAGTTTGTGAGTTGTTTACATTTTTCTAGGCCTTCATCTCACCATCTCATGTGATCCGAGCCTGTTTTCGGCTGCAGATGCCTCTGCGTGGTTCAGGGTTGTGTTGGTGGCCACCTTGGCATATTGCTATCTCACAGGAGGAGCTCTGTTCAGTTTAGCCGTGAAGACATCATGGAGATTCTGTGCTCCTTACTTCTCTGCTAGAAGCCAGTGGATATAATCTCCTTCATCCTTGTCTCACTGTATTGGGCCCTTCGTAAGGCTGAGCAGAAGCTTCCCCTTTATGTGGGCATCTGCTGCGTCTCTGTGTTCAGACATCGGTACCAGAATCTGGTTCCTTCTGCTGTCCTGCCAATTCTGGATAACCCACGTAAGGGTCGCCTGTAGTTCCTGTAGTTTCTAGTTTCTGCTTTAAAATGCCCTTTTCTCTCGTCCCCCTTTCATACTCTGTATGATTTGTCTGGGGCGAGTAGATTTCGCATTTCTTCAGATCTGTTGCCAGCTCACTCCCCGGCCCATAGTTGATACTCACGTGTTTGTTGTATAATGTCTCCTTTCGTTCTCATCGGCTCTCATCTCGTTGTGCATAATCTGGGAATGTGCGGAATGGACAGACTACACCTGACACTTGACTTTCTGAGTTTACTGCTCTATCTTTCCTGGGATGTTTTCCCCATCAGTACTAGGGAGGCTGGTAGAAAGGTTTGAGGTTTTTTTTTCTTTTTTTTTTTTAATGTGCTGTTGTCTTTTGTAAGGTGGTCTGGAATTCAGAGAAAGCTGCATTCTTTCATACAGAACTGCCTTTAGCATCTGCTCATCCGGCTGGAGGGGCTTGTTTTAGAAAGCCTGCCCTGCAGAAGCTGTAGGTGGGTGTCTGCGGAGGGGTGGCTGGTGTGCCCCATGCCCAGGCCGGCTCCCTCAGGCTCTGGCTGGAGCAGGTCCCTACGGATGGGGGTGCAGACTGTACCACCCACACTAGTCTCATTGGCCCCCCTTTCCCCTTTCTCTGTTAGTGCAGCTGCTGTGAGGGAGTGCACACACTGTGTTCTGCATGGGAGGGCTGGCAGCCGGCTCCCCTTGCTGGTTTTGGCCACTGGGACAGCCAGGATTATTAGGCCAGTTTGTACTTTAAGATGAGGGATACTTGACATCACTCAAAGCAGCTTATTTTATTTATTTCTTATTTCTTATAAAGCGCAAAGTTATCCCAGCCCTTTGCTCTTCCTTTCAGTGTGTATTAAGCTACCACCAGCTCAGTGTTTTCTTCAGGAAGACATCCGGGTTCCTCCCTGCCCTTGGCCAGCTTCTGCCTCACCTTCGAAGATCCTTTGTGGCGCTTGCCTCCTCGCTCTTAAAGCCCTTTGGCTTCACCTCTTCTTCCCTCACCCCCTTCCAACCCTCTTCTCTGGGAGGAGTGATGGTTCTCTCAGTCTAGACGGTCCTGTTTGCATACCAAGAAGTTACAGTTATTCTGGAGATGCATGGACTCCGTAATATCAGTGTTACGGAAAATGTAAGCTTCTCAGTTGAGAAGCCGTAAGGCGGCTTCTGCTTGTAACACCATTTGGGCCCCTGGTTATTATTAGATATCCATAAAATCCCACAGTGGGAGAAGAGTCATTGGGGCTCTGTTTGAGAGAGATGTCTCCATCCCCAGAGATACAGATTAGCCCTAAGGTACCTGCGGTAGTAAATGGGACTTGACAAACTGAAAATTCAGGGCAATAAAATCCTACAGCCTTTCATCTCTCACCCTCATCATCCCTCAAGAAATGAATTCCCAGCGCAGAAGCTGATAGTGTTTAATATCTGTGTCTTGCACTATAATTGAATGTGCTCAAGTGGGGACGTGCTCTCTCCTTGCTCCTGTGCCCATCCCCGAGTGGCTACTCTGGAGACTTGTGGCCTGTGTCTTTGTGTCTCTACCCTCTTGCCCTTTCCCGACATCATCTCGCCCACCTCAGGGTCCTCAAAAGTTTTAATACAAGCTGGTGCCCTTTCTTTTGTTGGCCTTTGTGCTTTGACTTGGAAGTATTTCTTTAATTATCTGAATGGTGAGAGTATGGATTTGTGCTCCTGCCACTCTAGTTTTCCTTTGGATTTCTTTTTTTTCAAAAAAAAAAACAAATTTTTTCTCTTTTTTTTGGATGTGGACCATTTTTAAAGTCTTTATTGAATTTGTTAGAATATTGCTTCTGTTTTATGGTTTTGGTTTTTTGGCCCCGAGGCATGTGGGGTCTTAGCTCCCCAACCAGGTATCGAACCCGCACCCCTTGCATCGGGAGGTGGACTGCCAGGGAAGTCCCTGGAGTTCTTTCAGTTACCTCTCCTATCCCTGCTGTGGTGCCTCCCATTCCCCCTACCACCCTCCCTCCCTCCCTCCCTCCCAGAGCACAGAGAGGAAATTTGTAAGCTTTGATTTGAATGATGACGTCACTCCAGGCACAGGAAATTTGGTCATCCTGTTACTGTTCTCATGCGTTACAAAGGAGCTCCTGACTGCCCCCGGTGTCGCCCTCGTCTTGAATGTTGCTCTGAAATTCTCTGTGTTTTGGATGCTGCATGAGCCTGCAAATGAATCCTCATTTCATCTCTGCAGAGTTGAAGTTCACTGTCTCCCTTTAGCTGCCTTGCTTTTGGTTCAGCCAGAAGGAGCGTCATCTTTTTTTTTTTTTTTTTTGCGGTATGCAAGCCTCTCACTGTTGTGGCCTCTCCCGTTGCGGAGCACAGGCCCTGGACGCGCAGGCTTAGCGGCCATGGCTCACGGGCCCAGCCGCTCCGCGGCATGTGGGATCTTCCCGGACCAGGCACGAACCCATGTCCCTGCATGGGCAGGTGGGCTCTCAACCACTGCGCCACCAGGGGAGCTCTATTAAATGTAATTTTAGATTTTAGAAAACTACATTGGCGTGGTTGAAGCCAGGCCAATATCCCTCTGCTCCAAGAATTTACATAATTTATGTCTTCATTGGTCAAGTCTCTAAATCTGTAGCTGATAGATACTGATTTGAAGCAGGTGGCTGACCGATCACAGTCGAGTCTTTGCTTTTTAAAATGAGGCTGTGCAGGGTGCTTGCGGCGGGGCAGAGTTTTTCCTTCTTCATGACACTTGTTAAAGAACAGTAAGGTACACCCTATTCAGCACATTTATGATAGGTGTAGGGACCACTGCAATGGGGTTTTGCGTGGAAGAGAGTGATTGGGCTCTGGGTACCACAAGGACGGTGGGAGTTTCTAATTAAGGAGCAGGGTGGGGTTTGGGGATGGTGGAGGATAAGAAACCCAATCAGATATCCAGTGTGATCAGATATCAAAGGTGGGGAAATCTGGCTAAAATTGGATTCTTACTAAAATGGACAATGCAGCAATGAACACAGTGCCCAAAAGGCAGGGTCTAGTTGAGAAGAGAGTTCAAAGGAACCTGAATAGTGTTTGGTCAAGGAGAGAATGGCATTTGTGATGTCAGGTTTCAACCTTGGTGTCTGAAGCTAGTGGTAGAAGGCTTCAAAACTCCCAGTTCTTTAGAGACTGTATGGTTCACCTCCATGGTGCCCATGGGAGGAAGCAAGCCTTAGACAATTGTAGCTTCAAGATACTTTTCCCAACAGCTTTCTCATTCCCTCTTCCATTGCCATCTAGACCTCTCTCTCTCTCTCTCTGGCGCGGTCCTTGTCTTTGGTGGTGGTCAGGATTAATATGAGGAAGCCAGGACCTAAGGAGATAGTTTCATTTCCCTTTTTCTCCTGTTACCTTCAGTCTACACTGACTGTGTCTTTTCTGCTCAGTTATAACTCCTGCCATGGCTAATTCAGGGATGCAGAGCCCGCTGTGGTAGTAGAGGTAACTGAGCTTAATGCGGCAGGAGACTTGAGGGTATAAAACCTAAGGAAGCATTTTTGACTCCTCCCCACTGCTCCATGCTTGTATACCTTAAAGCGTGGTGGTGTTGCTGAAGTGACTTGGAATTCAGAAGCTGGGGAGTAGGGACTCATTGCTCTTTCTGGCTTCTGCTTAACCTTGGTACATTTCTTCCACCTCTGCCCCCTTCCCTGCTAGGAAAATGATGTTCATATGTGTCGTTCTAAGGTATCCCCCGACGGGAAGTTCTACAAGGGCAAATTATTTGATTGTTAACTGTTAGATTCACTGCAAATATGGCTGCCAACATTATTGCCTCTCATCTGCTACAGATGAGCTCTGGCCTTCTGGGTTTGCACAGGACTGCTCTGAGGACAAAGATTAAGTGGATCTCCGTTGATGCCATATCTTTTAATCGAACAGTCAACTTGCAGTGTGGATAGGGGTCTGCCATGGCCCTTCTCTTCCTGGCTTCCCTTCCTCCCACCCTCCCTCCAAGCCCCAGCGCAGAGGCAGAGGCACGCACCCTGTTGATCCTCACGTGAAATCCAGGCATTAACCCCGGAGTAGAGGCTAGGCCGCGGTGTGGTTTGTAAGCTACTTGCGTTCGAGTCTCTGCGGTTGGAGCCTGGCGTGTTTGTCTTTCACAGTTGCAGGTGTTTCTGTTGAGACTAGTGTTCTGGGTTGTTGCTCCTCGCAGTGGCAAAGTGGCGGTTTACTTTTCCAGGGTTTTGGTCTCTGACGGTACTGTTTTTCTTCCTGGAGCCGGACTTAAACGCAGTAACATCTCTGCTGTTTCCTGGATGAGCTTTTCTCCCCTCAGGTTTCAGAGCCAACTGTGAAACCAGACGTATCCCTTCTCAGCTTAGAACATCTCCTGAGGATTCCAGTGAAAGGAGATATGAGAGTTCCGCCTGAAGAAATTTGTCTGCTTCGGAGGACAGAGCTCTCTAGGGAGCAGTGGAATTTCTTGGGGTATATGACATACTATTTGAGCTGCTGTTTAGTTGAGGTGGGGCCTGTTAGCAGTTTCTGGGTGAACTTCATGATGAAAAGTGCGAACATTCATGAAGTGGTGTGCCGTTAGAGCTGGATTCACACCTCACGTGCGCTTGCTTATACTCGCTGGATTTGCAAGGCAGAGAGAAGGGTGCAGGAAGAGCAGTGTGCCTACCTTCAGCACGTGCAGGCAGCGCTCAGATGGTTGCAAGAAAATGCACGTACACAGCTTGGTCACGGTTCAGGACACAGCATAGCAAGATCCTAAAGCGCCTTGTGAATCGTGACAGGCGCACAAAAGTACTCGCGCATGTTTAACGTTGGGTGGTGAGGACTCTATTAAGACTGAGGAGGAGGGACACTTCTTCTTTTAAGGTCTTAGAGAAGGTCTTCTGCTCAGCCCGGCTTCTTTTCAGGGCCCAGCTCTGAGCTTCACAGGCTGAGAAGTGCAGTCTGTTTGGCTGAGTTAATTGATTTACGCTAAATGAACTCACAAAGATGTGATCTGAAAGTCAGTTTGTGGATGTATTCATTCACGATACGAAGTCCAGCTGCCAAGTAGACTGGAAGGTTCTAATGGGCCAACGTGTTCTCTTTCTTGTAGAGGAAGTCTGTTTATTGTTTACAGAATTGGAGTAAAGGGGGTGCTGGATACTGAGGAAGGCTCAGGTGCCCTGGATGCCCACGTGGCCCAGGCAGAGTGTGGCCCAGCGCATGTGTTAGCTCCCCCCTCCCCGTCTCTGTTAGAGAGATGAGGAGACAGAGGCTTGGGAAGATTCGGTAACTTGCTCAAGGCTCCTTCTCTGGTAAGTGCAGGAACCAGGATTCTAACTGAGATCTGTTTTACTTGTCTCCACACGTGTCCTCTGGACTTCGATGTTGACTGGGCAGGTTGGTGACCCCCTCCCTTACGCTGGGTGGACTTCTCTCTGAGCTCCTGTTTTTCAGAATTGCTGCCAGCCACCAGAGCAGCAGCTGGTTCTGCTTTCTTGTTTCAGTGTATTTTACAAATTAAAATATTTCCCGCAGCTATTTTGGAGGCACATAGTTGATATCAAGAGAGATCCAAATTTATATTTCCAATGGGTGTTTAACATCAGAAAAGTGGGTCAGCTGTGTCTCCCTGATGGTCTTGTCTCCTATATGAAGTTTTCCTGGCAGTACTTTCACTGTCTAGAACAGTCAGGCCAACTCTATGAAGAGATTGGATTCTCTCTGTAGTAGAGGCTCAGTACTCGTCCTCTTTGTACAGGTTTCCGAGCCCCTTGAGCATCTGCTCCTGGATACTTGATTAGTTGTTTAGTTTTCATTCATTATTTTCATACAGTAACCCTATTAGATGGCTTAAGCTTCTGATTTCATCTTTACATACATTCTCTACCATAGACATTTTTTCCCTTCTTATATATGAAACATGTTCACTTCATAAATTTTGGAAAATTTTTAAAGAAAATATTATATCTCACCATTCCAGAGGCAGCATCAACACTGTTAATATCTCACGGCCTTCTTAGCTGCTTCTGCGTTCATGTTTTGTAACAGAGCACTTCCCCTGGCCTTTAGATAATTTTCTAAAACATGATTTTTAATGGCTGTGCAGTTTTACAGAATGTGGACATCCTGTAATTTACCAAGTTTCCACCAATTTTTGTGTGGATAAATTGTTTCTGTCTTTACAATTATTATATCCTCATTCTTAAAAGAGAAGGTTTGCCTGAAGTAGAAAGTAGGAAAAAGTCCATTCAGAGCTGAGGTAGCTCTTGGGCGGGTTGTGCTGTAACACAGTGCAAGGAATTTCCACCACAGACATGCATTCCCAGAGGGGCTGATATTTCGCCCTGCTGGCAGAAGGCTCTCTAATCACCTAATTCCTTACCTGTTTGTGTTATTTAGAAGCAGGGGGCAATCCAAGCCCTTTGTGTCTTGTTGCCAGGATGGCTCCCTGCCCTTCCCCCCACAACAGCTGAACTTGCTGCTTCTGAAATAAAGTGTGGAATAGATGGTAGATCTTCTCCGGGGGACCACTGCTGTCTTCTGTTGCCCTGGCTAGGACATGGTGAGACACTTTAATGGGAACACAAAGGCCCCCGTGGCAGCTTTGTGAGTGTGGCCGGCAGTGATTATTTGTTTCATCCCACGTGCCGCTCTGTCAGTGACTTCCTTCCACAGTGCGTGCTTCTGTATCTGCACAATTACATTGCAGATTATTACACTGCAGCCTGTTTTGATAAAAACTGTTATCCCCAGGTGAGTGTATAGGAAGCAGCTATATTTAACTAAAATACAACAGCATTGGTGGCCAGTAGATATTAAAATCACTATCATAATTTGAAGCAATATTACCAACACTGCCACCCTGAGGAGGATGCTGCCCATTCAGGGTTCCAGGAAAGGAGACAAATGCAGGTTCTCTGCAGATCTGCTGTCTCTCTTTGAAACCTAAGCACTGGCAACAGTCTTGTCTGATCTCAAGAAGTGGTGTGGTGTTTGCAGAGAGTTATGGCTCAAATCATTGAGGTGATAAGCTACAGTCAGCATTCCAAATATACGCTCAGGCAAAAAGGCAGCCACTGACATGCAGGCGCAGGTGTGCAGTGTACGCTTTGTGTGCCCTGCCCCTCAGCAGGTGAACTGCTTTCTTTACTTGGCCAGAAACTCTGGTTTGGTGCCTTGGGAGCGTAAAGCACATTATGCACCAACCCAGCAGTTACTTTAACTCCTTATATGGTTAACATCTATGTGGGATAATTAGAAGGCAGTAAGAGTTCCTCTAAATTGTTCAAACGCACAATTTTGCACTCTTCTTGCTTGTTTTTTGTGTGTGTTTTCTCTGAGAGTCAGTACTTGCTGTTGGCAAGTATCTCCCCACCTGCACTGCCCCCACCCCCAGTTCCCTGCTCAAGACCAGCCCACTGTTTACTCCTAGGGGGCCCTCTCAGGCACAGGCAGTACAGTTGTGGTCACACTGAAAGCTGTTTCTTTAAGGATCGGCTGCTTATCTGGGAGAACTCCATCAGCAGAGGTGAGAGGATCCCAGATTAAAGTGTTGGCATCTGTTTACTATTTTTTTTTTTTCTTCGTGCCTCTCCATCCTTTAGAGATGACCATCTCTTCAGATAAATTCTGGTCCAGGGAACACAGGAGACCAGGGGAGGATGGAGGAATAAGAGCTGAGTTACCAGTCTGCCTATAGCAGATGTCCTGTATGACTCTCCCCCAACCCCGCTCCCTGCCTCCACTTGATAAACTTTCTCCCTGTTCCCCTCTGGCTCTGGAGAGCTAGCTGTAAGAGCCAGTAGAGGGCTTTGGAAGGACACTTCCAGGGTTAGTTGTGTCTGTGCACAGGAAGTGTAAGTGGAGAGATTTTAATTTGTGCATAGGTGTGTAGCTTGCAGGGACATCGGCTCCCTCTGGTTTGATTCTGATGAAACTGAGAGTGGTTGGTTTGTGCTGAAATGTGGCTGCAATTTCAGGAAGGGAAAGAATAGGCAGGGCTGGTGATTATTTTGTGATACTGTGTCATTTGTGTGGGTCCCTCCCTGTGGTTCTGAAGAAGAAATTAGTATATTGGTCATTTGAAAGAGTAATTTTAGCTCACAGGCTCCCTGTCGCACTTGAGTAACTTTCGGAAAGTGTAATATTTCCCCCAAATCCCATTAAATGTTAGGCACTCTTTCTATATTCCCTTTACTGTCCTTTAACTGATTAGCAAAATATTTATGTGAACCCAGAAGGCTGATTTATTTATTTTATTGTCTTTTTTAATAACTTGCTTCTCCCTAGTGCTGGGTGCGTTCCGAGGCCCAGACAACCACCGTGATTTCTTTGGTAATAATCGTCTGCCAGCCCCTGACCTGCATCCTCAAGGGACTGCTTTGAGCTCTTCCGGGTTTAATGACGCCTCTAGCTGTCCCTCCCCCTGGGTGGGTGATAATAAATCCACCCAAAATGCCCCCTCCCAGGGCCAGTAACTCATTGAGGGTATATAGCTGATTAGTGGATAAGACTCGGCATCCTGACCCCCAGATCCCAGAACGACTATGCAAGAGATGTAGAAATGAAAATGCCACATAGCAGATTGGACCCGGACTTCTTGCTCTGTGAGCCTGTCTTGTCTGAGGTCTGAGGGTTTCTTTTACAGTTGATTTCTTGGCCAAGGTGCTCTGGAAATTCTTAAGCACCTGCGTCTGCTTGAGTAATTACTGATGAGCATGGTCTCTGAGATGTTGCTCTGGAAGTGGCTAACAAATCTTGGGTTCCAAGTCCTAAAATCATGGTGGTAAAAGATTAGTCAGAAGAGAGCCTGAGTGGGGCTTGACAACCTCCCCACATGTGGTCCCCCTGCCGGCCCCCAACGCCGCAACCCCCAATATTTGCCAGCCCAAAGCACAGGTACAGCTTTCTGGCACATCTCTTCTGGTTCAGGTTGCTCTCCATAATTAAATTCTTATTGTTGCCTACGAGCACAGATCTCAGGTGTTAAGATGCAGGGCAAAACAGGTTTCTGCAGTCTCTCCTGCTCTAAGGGAACTGGCTACATTTGTTTGTAATGGACACATGCTTGGTATGCCTGTGTGTTTGGGGGTGGGTATCTTTTATTCATCAAGCATCTTTCGAATGCAGAAGGCTAACAAAAAAAAAAAGGTAGCTTGGGTACTTTTTTAAACACTTATTTTTTACGTGTTGACTTGGAATTGTGGAAAGAAAAGCACACACAACTTGGAACACAGTAAAAGATTAATGAGAAACAAAGCCATGAACTCATCAGTGTCCCAACTCCACTAAATCACCACCCTAAAGAATCACAGTAACTCATCTGTGTGTCATGGAACAGAACTGATTATGGTCTGACTCTGGAGCAACGTGGCTCAATCAGCAGAGCAATGCGGAGTAGAAATGTTAAGTGTCGAGGTTCTTAATGCAGCGATTTTCAGCCCTTGACTGCACATCAGAATCACCTAGGGATCTCTTAAAAACCTTATGTGCCCCAGGTCTACTGAATCAGAATTTCCAAGTATGGGTCCCAGATAGCTTTTTCCCCCCCTTTCCTCCCTCAGAGCTCTTCAAATGCTTCTGATGTGCAGGTATGGTTGAGAACAACCTTTTTGTGTCGGTGTTTCCTGGGTGGCTGTGGTATGTGTGGGGATCTGGTGGGATTGTTCTGGGTATGGTCTTAAGATTAAAAGCGATGGCATCTAACCCAAATAAAATCTTGTAGGTGTAAATCTTGTTAAGCTTTCCTTAAGAAATGTTTGAAATAGTTATATTCTTTTAACGCTTTGAGGAATTTTCAGTTATTCCATAATAAAGATGTCATAGCCACTCATTTCTTAAAAGTTTAAATATTTCCCTTCTGGAAAGCTCTTTCCCTATAAAGCATTGTTGCATATTCTGTCTTCTCTGGAGGTAGGGAGAGAAATTCATAGTTAGGGAGAGAAAATTATAGTTGTGATATCGTGATTTATAGTAAATATATCTTTTGGTCTTCAGCCCTGTTTCGCTACAAAGGTGTCTTTTGTTATGTTAATAAGGTGACTGGGCTCACCTGAGGATGGGGGCAGGTTGCTGGGAGAACCAACCTTGTGACTGGAAGATTGGAATTTCAGTCCCACCCCCTGACCTCAGGGGAAGGGTTGTGCTGGAGATTGAACCAATCGCCGGTGTCCAATGATTTAATCAGCTGTGCATATTTAAGGAGGCCTCCATAAAAACCCTAAGGATTGGGTTTGGAGAGCTTCTGGGTCAGTGAACGCTGAAGATTGGGGGAGAGGTGCGCGCTTGGAGAGGACATGGACGCTCTGTGCCCTTTCCCCAGACCTTGCCCTGTGCGTTTCTTCCATCTGGCTGTTCTTGAGTTATATCCTTTTAAAATAAACAGGTAATCTAGTGAGTAAAATATTTCTGAGTTCTGTGAGCTGCTCCAGCAAATTAAACCCAAGGAGGAGGTTGTTGGAACCTGCAGTTCATAGCTGTTCGGTAAGAAGCACAGGTGACAACCTAGACTTGTGATTGGCCTCTGAAAGGTGAGGGTGCAGTCTTGGAGGACTTCGCCCTTAGCCTGTGGGATCTGGCACTGCCTCCAGGTCGTGTCAGAGTTAAGTTGTAGGACACAGCGGGCGTCAGGAAGTTGCTTGGTGCCATAGGGACCCCTCCACCCCCCTCTCACCATGCCCCCACCCTCTCTCTGTACGTTAGGGTCGGCACAAGAGTCACTAATAGTAGTAGTGTCTGACTTTTCTGTCTTGTGATTTGGGCCAGCAGTTGCCTTAAAAGCTATAGTATGACCTGATTTATGAAATTTGTCTGGGAAACTAATTTTCGTTTAGGAATGCCCGTAATGTTTCAGATACTTCAGTGGGTGTTTCATCCCGGAATTGACGTGTCCTATGTATAACAAACTTCCTCAAGAAATTAAAACGACTCTTTTAAAACTGCTGAATATGATTTTGTTACTGACCTGGGTCCTTGGACTGTTTAGTCAATAGAAGCTGTTAAGAGGCCAGACAGATTTAGGGGCTCATGCTGCAGCCTGAGGGAGCCAGACCAAGAAACAGGTACCCTTGCTTGCTTCCCGAGGTGGGCTGGGGGTGAGCTCATCCCTTAAATGGGGTGAGGGTAGGGGGGATCAGTGGTTTGGGCAGGAGGCCCAAGTCCCTTGGGTGGTCTGTTGTCCATCCCCTTTGTGGTGCTATGTGCGGGGATCAAGAGCTTTTGCACCTTTGGTGGTTGGTTGGTGGCCTTTTTGTATCTTATTCATAATTGCCCCAACTGCCCATGCTGGACAGTTATTTTTAGTCCCTTATAGTTTGTATTCTGTTGCTCAGGAGACGTTTGTCCAGGTGCAAGCACTCAGAGGGTCCCAGGTCCCAGACTATCTCAATTTCTTTTTCTTTTTTCTTTTTTTTGGTTTCCTCTTCTACAAGATGGCTTCTTGAAATGCCCCTTTCCTTTTGTCCTCTGTTTGCTTGTTCTTTTTTTTAAACATTTTTTGTTAGAGCATTACCTTAAAATTACCTGTGGGACTTAACGGCAACACCCGGGAGTCGACCAGAACAATCGATCTCCCGGAATGGAGCAGGCTTTGTACCACAGGTGATTCTAATTCTCAAACTGGATTGCAAACCCCCGGGTTTTTCCTATTGCTTGCCCGTGTGCTTCTTGGCCAGCACTTATCCCCCCTCCCTCACTTTTTAACATTGCCTTCAGCTGTGTATCTGTTACGGCCCTTATGAGACACCTAATATTTCTCTTCTGCAGGTGACTTTAAAAGGCCGCCTTGTTAGAATGGAACACAGTAGATTTCTCTACTTTTGAACTTTGTTCAACTTTGAACTAATAAATGACAACACTGTACTTATTTAGTGTTCTTTTGGGGGAGCTTGGATATCTTTAAAAGCCTTGTAATTAATTCCCCAGTGTTTCCCTAGAGACAGGTGAGGGATTCCTTTTTGTTAAATCTAATACCCTGAAATTGCTGGGCTCTGCTGTCCTGTTCTCAGTTGTTTTCAATTTGAATGCTACCACTTTGGGGTTGGACAGGTTCCCAGATTGCCCTTCTGATCGTCTGAGCAGGAAGACTCACCACCCAGCTTGTCTTTAGCCTAAAGGTAAGTCTTGCAGGAACCTCAGAAAGGTATTCTTTCTAACCTTAGGTGAAGAGATCTACTTGATAGGCAGCTGATGGCTGATTGTGCGTAGCCTTAGACAAAGGGTGTTGTGATGTTAGGGTTAGTGTCTGAAAAAGGGCGTGAAAGCTCTGATCCCAGGCGGAACCCGTGAGACCAGAGGACATCATGTGCTTCCAAGATGTGTATCTGGCTGATGTTTAAATTGCATCAAATTAAAGGGTATTTCTCGTTCTCCACTGTGGTGTCACAAAAGGGCAGAATTAGTGTCATTTTCTGCAGCTTTGAGCTTCTGGAACTGTCACTCTCCCAGAGGGTCACTGAGGGTAGTAACTCAGCATTTCACTCCAAAGAGGCTAGATATGTATCTGAAGGAACTTCTTCAGAGAGTTATTATTCCAGGTCCACTGAACCCTACTCATCTGTGTTGCAGTATATATATATTTTTAAACCCTGTGGTAAGAAGTTCATGTTAACTCCTGTTTGTCATACTTAAAAGAGCAGAAGGTATGCGGGGGGCAGGGGAGTGTGGCAAGTACCATGTACTACTGCTTGTATGAAAGTGCTCTGCAAAGCCTGCACCATAGGGATGTTCGCAGTGACTAGTCATTTTCTAGCCGTACAGTTTTTCAGGTGGTTACTTAGTCCTTACTTTGAACAATGTATTGCATTGGGGATGAGGAGGGCTCCGAAGGTACACGATAAAACCTCCACTGTCAGAAATTCAGTCCGGTAGTGGAAATAACTCCAGCACGCGTTAAACAAGGCAACATCTGCTATGCGCCGGAAGGGGTATAACCAAGTGCTGTGGGGACTCCAAGGAGAGAGAAATCACGCTTGACTTGTTCTTTCCACTTGGGTTCTGGTGCTGGTCCTGCTTGTACCTCTCATGAGGTAGAAACCCAGACACAGACCTGTCATTGGGCAGGGCTGTGGAGGTAACATGTCACCCCACCCCCTTGCTTCAGGGCTTTCTGTTTAAACCCTTCAGTCACATCCAGTGTTACAGGACCCAATGTCTCATCAAACAAGTATTAAACTTTCCTCTTGGGGAAAAGGAAGACACATGTATGACTGGTGCAGAGCTTAATGCTAGGGCAGGAACTGAATTGTACGCCTGTCGGAAGCCCCACGAACTTGCAAGGTGTTGGTCATTCGTTGTATGTCTTCCATTTGAAGAGGTGCTTTTTGCAGTGTCCAGGAACCTTAGTCTGTAAGGTGTTTTCCCTTGAAGCTCTGCTTTTTACCTAGACATTTTGTGAAGGCCACTCCTCAGGCAGCCCTTGTCATTTTGCTGAATGTCAGCAAGCATTTGCTGTCATTACTCCGATGCCAGGGAGAAAGGTGATGTTTTTACTTTCTAGCAAAATAGCCCCCAGCCTTTTGGTAGCTCTACATTGAAAGGTCAGCACCCTCTCTCTCCTTCTCTTGTCTCCTCTGTCCTCACTGTCATCTTTATAACCTGTCCCTTCTGGAAGCTGTTTTTGTGAAAAGCACTGGAGCCACAGTTTAAAGAGAATGGATTCAGTAAGTCTGAAGGTTCTTGTGTTGATTGTGAACTTGAGATGGTCACCTTGGTCCTCAGGAAGAAGTTGATTATTTATGGTTTCTGGCTCTTGGAAGAAAGTAATACTGACTTTTTTTTTTTTAGGTGTGTGTTTCGTTTTGCTTTTTAAACTTTAACCATGTATGCCTGTCATTCTTGGACTATTACAGCTTGAGCATATTGTAATTTTGAGTAGTTCTGTTATTGAAATTGGCCAAGGTAATCATGGTGGTTTGAGTGGGAGCAGTCTCACCTGCTGTTGAGGTTCCATTTCATTTCCCAGCCCTTACACCTGTCTTTTATCAACAGGCATGTAAATTACACATAGATACAAATATTTTTCAAATGTGTAATGATGTTGGTTCTAATGAACTCAGAGTTGCCCTAGAAGCCCTTTTGAATTAAGTTTGTATGTGGTGTTTTTTAATGATAGTAGATTATAATCTTTCATGATGGTGATTAAGTTGTAAGTTTAGTCAAACATCTGTTTATTTAGCAAAGTGATCCTGAATATTCCCTTTGCAGTTAACACTGATTTAGGGAAGATCTATATTTATAATTAATAGATATTGAAGGTGTGCTAAATATACTTAGTCTCCTGTTCTTTCCCATTTCCTCCCTGTTCTTTTAATTCATTTTGTTCTTTTTGGTGACCTTATACATTCTGTTTGCTTCCCTTTGTGTATTGAAGTTATATTAAAATCAGGGTACTTAATGATGAAGTGCTTATTTGCTAAGTAAGTTGGTTTTTACTCTTGGCCACCCCTGCACGACCAAGGTAGAGGTGTTGCACACACAGTGAACGTGAAGTAAATGTTATTGCCTGATAGGGCACTTTTGTCTGTCTCTTGGCCTATCCTGCCCAAGAAACGTTTTGACGGTCACTCAGTTTCCCACGTGAATATGTAAATGATGACGTGCTCATTCCCCAAATGGATAGTAGAAAGGCAGAGTTTGGAGAGATTAAATAAAGACTCCTGTTTATTTAAAACAAAACAGAACACCTTCCTCTGAATGCTAAGATGGCCGCTTCAAGTAAATTCTAAGATGACCACAAGTGCAACTGTTTTTTTCTCTAAGCCTTGTCTCTGTATCTTGCAGGTTATGTAGTCCTTGAGCAGGGTTTCCTTTTTAAAATTTCGGTTACATTCATAAACTGATATTTAGGAAGATGAATTCCAAGAACCTTAAATTATAGAACAGTACTACTGTTAATCCTTTAAATATCCTCGGTAAGTGGAAGGATACTCATGGGAAGAGGCACTCACTCAACTGTGTGAAGACTTGGGAAAAAGATGGAAACAAGGGACTTAATTTGTCCTGTAGATTCAGGCTTTTTTTTTTTCTTTCTTTCGGTAGAAGCTTTAAGGATGTCGCTATGTCTTAGTTTCAGAATTTTACTGCTTTGGTTACCAGAATCTTCGATGTCTTATGCCTTTTGTAGTATGCCATCGATGATTTGTAATGATGCAGGGGGAGACATCTGTGTTAGCACAAGCGTAAATGGGTTTGGATTCCATCTCTTTGTCTATCTGAAGTTATGACTGTACACTTTCTGTTCTCCTTCGAGGGGCTGCCACAAATTTACCCAAGTGATTTTTATCTTCTTGTGCACACTGAGTAGCTCCACCGTAGACGTAGTTAAGTCTGTGATAACCCTTCCAAGTCCTGAAACGTCATATAGTCTGATAATAATGCTGATGATCAGTAATAGTCCTGGATGGCCTGAGCCACTAAGTGTCTGAATGTTTGAGGGCGACCTCAGGCCAGGGGGCCCGCAGCACGGCCCGCAGCACAGCCCCCAGCCGCCGCTCTTGTCTGTCTGGTCTCCGAGCGCATGCTCCAATGTTGAGGCGGCTTTGAGGCCATTTGGGGGTTCTCCACCCTTACCGCCGAGGAGGCTGTGATTGTGGGCACACCTGAGTGTTGATGTTGATTTTACTCCTAAGCATCTGTAGGCAAATAGTCAGGAGTACTCAAGGGAAATGGTCATGGTAGAGAATTAGGCATTTTTAGAAATCCCTTTTTGTTTCAGAGCACAGTCTCTGCCTGCAATTGTAATGCATCGGAATTTTAGAAATAATTTTTAAAATGTCTAGTATTGGTCATAGCACTGTCTTAAAGAATCAGGCAGAGGTCTTCGTTTTCTTACATATTCCATTCAGCTCTTTCTGGCCAGCTAACCTAGCTTTTGAGCCCTAGTGGTCTTACATTCATTTCCATAACAAGGGGTTGTTGGTGCCTCAAACTCTAGGGATTGTGATTTGAGGTGGGAGGAAATAGCAGGAACCAATGAATGCTTAAATGAGAAATTGGTTTGTAATGTCACAGACTCATCAGAGGAGGGCATGAGAGATGGAAAGAAAGAATGGAAACACAGACATCCTGCTGGTAGAGTGAAAGTCTCCCTCCTTCCTGATTTTCTGTGCCTTATTTCATTGGGAGACGCTTCTGATTGCTCTGTGTGGCTGCCCTTTTCTTGCTCTTCCTTGCATCCTGTGAACCTGGATCCTGTGCGTGCGGTGGCGGTGTAGGCTAGGTAACTGGTGGCTGGCTTCTGGTAGTACAAAAACACCTATTTAAGCCACACCTTATGTGGCTTTACTGACGTCCAGTCCCTCTTCCCCTCCGTCCCCAGCAACGACTGGCCACTTTGAGCCTCTATTCAGTGAGTTGCAGAAATGGCTAACAGGCTACTAACGTTCGATCTTAGCATCTGAGTAGTCAGCCTATGCTAGTCACGTGTGACGGTAGGTAATCAATATGACTTGGAGGCAAGGTGTGCTGTACTTCTTTGCCAGTACATTTTGTTCTGTATTTTCTTTGGTCTTAAAAATAACTTTTGAAAAGCTGATGTTGGAATAGTAGACATTTTATGAAAACCTTTGCACTCGGTACATATAAGGTGTCTTTTGATTGTGTATGTGGAGGGTATGGCTTGGGTGGCAGAGTTCATATAGAATGAAGGGAAAATGTGGTTTCCAGGGCTATTTTCCAGGTTGGCCAAGTTCTTCAAAGTGACAAACGTCTCCGTTCCTTTGAAAATTATAGACATGTTGGTGTGCCCTCATTAAATGGTCAGGGGCCCTGTATCTCATGCTTTGGATATAGTAGCACGTGTGGCTGTAAAAGGACTCTTACGTGTAGGATTGTCCATGGCAATTCCTGCCCTTGTCTCTCTGAGGAATCATGGACTTGAAATAATTTTTGCTTCTGTTTTTCACTCACAGATCACAACTCTTGTACTGACACGGCCAGTTACCATAACTCATTGTCCCAGACTTGCAGGGTATTACAAGGAATTGGCATTGGGAATTGAGGGATGTTTCTGTGATCATGCGTACTCTGCATATGAATTTCTCTAGCTATAGTCTAGAGGGAAATTGGAGTCAGATAATCCCCAAAACTTCATGCTCAGCCTGGAAGATCCTTTAGAAAAAAAGTTTTTTTTTTCCAGCTGACAACAGCTATCAGAGCCCGGTTGACCCATTTGATGATGCTGACCGTCAGTGGTTTGAGGAAGGGGCTCTGGCTTGTGCAGGCCCGCAGCATGGTGCTTTCTTACAAGGACTAATTTCTCAGGACATGCCACTGCAGTAATTTTTAGCAGTGCTTTAGCTAAAGGCAACTCATGTTTTTCTGTTATCAGAGTCACTGCCTTGTATCGTGACTTGGGCTTTCTCCTGTTTCTTTGCCTTTTATTTGACTAATGTAGGAAGAAACTGTTGGTAGACAACAGGGGAGAACAGTGTGTCTTGATGATTGTAGAATTAATATATTTTAGTATGATGATGACCCAAAGGTAGCCATTGTCCCCCCACCACCCCCGCCCTCCACTTCTTTCTGTGTGTGTGTTTTATTGCTTTGGATTAGGAAACATCTTGATCTTTTATGTTTCTTAAATGTCTAGTTATCAGTTGCTAAAGTCAGTGTTGTGCTAGCCTGTTCCTTTAAAAAAATTATTTTTATTTTTTAAAATTTTTATTGGAGTATAGTTGACTTACAGTGTTGTGTTTCTGCTGTACATCAAAGTGATTCAGTTATACATATATCCACTCTTTTTAGATTCTTCTCCCATATAGGTCATTACCGAGTATTGAGTAGAGTTCCCTGTGCTATATAGTAGGTCCTTATTATCTGTGTAGCCTATTCCTTTGACCTTGTTTCTAGCTCAGTGAAAACACAAGCCTGTGTGAAAACAGGATATCAAAGCTAGTAGCTGGCGCTCAGGGGAGCCGTTCCATCTTGGCTGACTATGCCTATGATTCTCTGCTTTCCTGGCCTGGTAATCTCCATTTCGTGACATCTTGTCTTCTGACTTCATGCAGACAGACCATAATACGTGGTAATACATTTTCTCTGACTCTGTTTTTGCACCTTTTCATAGGATGTGCCCTGTGCGCAAAGCTGGTACGCACAGCAGTACAGTTCCAGGGTACTGCCAACCCCCTTTGGGTACTGGGCTATAACCACACTGGCCAGGTGTATGTATCCTGGCAGTTACTATCTGAATTAGTAGCCATAAAGTCTATTAATCTGATATATGGCAGAAGTAATTCTAAAGTCAATCTACCGATTTTCAAAAGATACCCTAATTATATGTGTGAGAATTAAGCTATTAATTAGTTATTTGGAAATTGCTATAGTTGTTGAGAGGCAAGAGAAAGTGTTTCAAGATGGGCTGCAAGACGTGGGCTTAGTAGATGAAAACGCATTTTAGCAAGACCGGGAGGGTGGGTGAGTGAAAGGTGCAAGGCGTACACAGGTGCTGGGACTAAAGTTTTTCTTATAAGTGGCCCCCAAATTGTGAATGCACGTGGGAATCATGGAGGAGCTCTAAAAAATGGAACAAATACAGAGAGCAGCAATGACAGAAACAGTGTGATGCAGTACCCCTCCTAATTAACCCTAAATATCTGAGGTGGGAGGGGGATACAGAGACATGGGTGTATGTTAGATCTGAAAATTCCCCTTGTTGATTCAGATGTCCGTTTAGCCTTAAGATAAGCCTGCAAAATGTTGCTTAGAACCAAAATTGAACGATCTTGTTAGCTACACCAAGGATAGTTTTGGCTTCATTCTGTGGACTGAGAAGCCTTTGAAGGTTTTTGAGCAGGCGTTGTGAGAAGAGAGAAGGGTGGGTGTACTCAGAGTGCCCTTTAGATGCAAGGAGGAGACACTAAAGTGGAGGGCTGGTGCGGTGGCCTTGGTGGTGTGAACGATGAGGTATGGAGAGTCTGAATTAGGTGGTGGACATGGGAAAGGAAAGGATGCAAGAATGTTCATGCCAGGAAGAGTCAGCAAGGTTTGATTGATCGATTAAATCTGGGGAGGGAGTGGTTAAGTTGTAGATCAGTGGATGTGAGTTTGTCAGTTGAGACTTAAGATTTTGATCCAGAGTACTAAGAATTTAGTTGATGAAATTAGGTAGGGTAACAGAAGTGGAGCTGGTTTGGGAGACTGGGTAACTACAAGAAGTTCTGCTTCAGGCAAGTGAGCACAACCCGCAAGCGGGAATGTTAAAGTAGGGAGTTGGAAATAAGTGAGGTGGAACCCGACAACTTGTGCGACGACAAAAATTTTTGACTCATCCGCATAGATGTTTATTTTTAATCCAGTAACGGGTTACATATGCTGCAGCTGGGTCAAAGAAGAAATCTTGAGAAGGCTTGAAGGTCGGGTTATAGAGGATTTAGAGGCACTCAGTGTGCTGGTTCCCAGGAATGGAAAGACAGAGAGCTGGCCACTGGTGGGAGGGATGAGGAAGTTTTAAGGAAACGTGGACCCACAACCCTTTGTTTAAAAACCCTTAGGGTCAGATGTGTCTGAACTCAGGAGTTTTTGGGTTATAGAAAGGTGATACGGTCCAAGTATGGTATATATATTATATATCCCCCTCGGGGGTTGTGGGTAGCAACCCCATAATTAAACACATTAATAGATCTGCAGTGAAACCTGTGTTGTTCACACTAAATGGGATAAAGACTTTAAAGTAACCTTACATCTGATCAGGTGAGGTTTTGCAGCAAGTAAGTTCAGATTAGGTTGAGTTTTACTATCAAATATGTTATAAAAAGCAGTATTTTGGCGCTCAGAGCCTCTTGGAGTTCAGAGTCGTGGATAAGGGATTTTAGACCTGTAGTTTGAGGTTACTCTTTTAGAGAATTTTGACAAGGAAAGGACGTCAGCACCACCATCTACCTTCTTACCTTTCCCAAACCAGAAAGTCAAAAGTATAAGGTAGGAAATATCTTTTAAAGGGATGAATTTGTACTAGTATCTTTGGACTCCACACTTGGCTTCCCTTCAAGTTAGTCTTCCTTCTGGGCTGTATGTAATGGTAATATATAGTTATGTTGGTGGTAGAATTCTTTTGGTTTACTGGTGACTCTGATAAGGCAGACCATTCTAGGTGCTTTACTGATGTTATGGAGGCCAATCTAAAGAATTATCGGCAGTGTAAGCGAACAAATCCATTTTAAGTTGCTATTGGTTTTTTGGCAGAATTACTTGTCAAAGCCTGTTCGGTCTCTCCTCTTGTTGAAGGGAGCTGAAGCCTACCTAGGCCTCTGGTTATGGATGGTCAGACTTGGTTCAAAAGAAGCGTTTTTAGCTCCTCGAGGTGGCTTTCATAGAGCCTGGCTTGGCTCTGAGCACATGAGACGTTTGGTACCATAGCGCCTGGGCTAGGACAGTGTAGAGGTCTGCACTGTTGAGAATATCAGGTGAGGAGTGGAAGCTTGCGTTCCTGCCTGTGCACTGCCCACGTCAAACTCTGTACCACCCACAGTGTTTTCCCTGGTTTTATAAATATGACTTGAGGGATGGGTTAAAATGGGGAAGGTTTTCCAACGCAGACAGATTTATTGATTTAAAAAAAAAAAAGGAAAAAGAAACTTGGCAGAGGGAAGCTTGGGTTATAGCCTCGTTTGGCCTAGGGGCTCTATTTCTAGAGAGACTGGCCTCAGTGTCCTCATTTGTTTGAAAGATAATGCTGTGGGGTTCTGTGGGACTCACAGCAATATTTCTGCTCTGGCAAATCCTTGGCTAGGACAGGATTGGAAAAATAGGGAGTGTCCTTGCAGTTTTCCAGGATTGTTACGAACAAATGACCCTTTTGCATTCCTGGTTCCTCAGCACCCTCTGGACACTGGCCTGGTCACGGGCAATTGGCTTTCCAAAGAGCGTGCGTGGGTGTGCAGCCGGAGCTCTTAGTGAGGCCCGGCACTTGCCCAGCCGACTGCTTGTGGGAGCATTACTCAGTGTGCAGCTGTCGCCTGAATCACAAGTAGCATCCGAGTGTACGGCTGGCGCTTGCCCCGCTCGCTTTCCTTTCTGCTCACTGCTGTGTGACTATCTGATCGATGGGGCCGAGCCAGCCATATTGTTAGAGGTAGCATTCAGCCTTGCCTTCTTATCTCCTCCTTTCTGTCAGCGTCCTAGGAGATTGTCTCCCTAATAGAGCCGAAGAGTTGATTCCAGCAGGAATGGTACTGGGCATGCTGGTCTCCATATAAATTGAGAGTGGTTTTCATTCAGCTTTCTTGATGTCTTGTGGTTTCTAAAAACGAGCGGGTAGAAATTTGGAGGGGGTGGCTGTGTCGATAAACCCTGTGTGGTGAGTTTGTTGTGGAACCATCATAATGCTTAGGTTCACAAGCCAGTCAGTGACACGCATTTATTAAACACCTTTCGTGTGCCAGGCATGGGGAATCTAAAGATGAAGCTGCCCACTGTCCTCAGGAGTCCCAGCCAGCCCCTCGCTGCCAGACAGGCTGCTCTGCTGTGTTCCTTGGTGGTTCCAGTGGTGAGCGCTGGGCTTCTACACTCTATTTCCCCGGGGGGAAGCAGAAGGGGAATTTAGAGAGCAAAGGCAGGGATTGGCACACTTTTAAATTTTCTGTTAGGGGCCAGATAGTAATATTTTTAGTAAATATTAAGCTTTGCAGGCCATGCAATCTCTGTCACAGCTATCAGCTCTGCTGTTGTAGCTGAAACGAGCCAGAGACACCACCTAAATGATGGCCGTGGCTAGGTTCCAACAAAACTTTATTTATGAACACTGAAATCTGAATTTCATAGAATTTTCACTTGTCCTCAGATAGTTCTCTTTGACTTTTCCCTCACAAATATAAAAACCATTTTCAGCTGACAGGCCACACAAAAACAGGTAGCAGGTGAGAGATCTAGCCAGTGGGCGGAAGTTTGCAGGCCCGCCGTTGGGCTTTGGCCTCTGACTTGGCCTCCTTTGCTTCCGCTCCTGTCTCGGGAGTGGCTCTTCGAAGACAGCTGGCTTGCCATCGATCAGGTGCTGGGTGCTTTTCCCCTCTGAACTCCTGTTTATGTGCCTTGGCAGCTTGCAGACAAACATGGTATTGACCCAGTGATCTTAACTCACTCCCAGCTGTTTTAAGGGACAGATAGCAGCCCTCTTCAGGGCTGCAGCGGGCCAGAGGTTCAGTGCCTCCTCCTGGATAATGAATCCTGGCAAGTGTCTTGCTCAGAGCCTCGTGTAGAAAGGGCTGGGTTCAGAACGACCTGTTTCAAATTCTTACTGGAGTACTTTGTGCTTTGGGGAGGGTAATCTGAGTGGAATTTTTTACTAACAGCCATAATGATAATAGGAAACAGTATTTTTTTTTTTGCGGTACGCAGGCCTCTCACTGTTGTGGCTTCTCCCGTTGCGGAGCACAGGCTCCGGACGCGCAGGCTCAGCGGCCATGGCTCACGGGCCCAGCCGCTCCGTGGCATGTGGGATCTTCCCGGACCGGGGCACGAACGCACGTCCCCTGCATCGGCAGGCGGACTCTCAACCACTGCGCCGCCAGGGAAGCCCAGGAAACAGTATTCTTGAATCTCTCCAAGAGCAGAGGCCGTGTACAACAGGCCCATTGGAGCCTTGGATGCTGGTAGCCAGATGTTGTATGTAGGTGTGCTGGGCATGAAAATTGATGTTTCTCTTTTTAAATTGAAAAAGTCGCCCCCCCACCCCGACCCCAAACTCCCACACCCCTGCCTCCAACTAAAGCCTTGCTTATTCTGATTATTGGTTGTAAAACAGTGCTGGAATGAGGGCAGGACAACACAGGCTCCCCTAGGGTGCCTGGACGTATTTTTCTGATTCTTTGGCAGAAAACACAAAATGTATAAGCAAAGTAAAGTGAAACAGTTTGGTCTGTGGATTTTCCTTCCCTCATTGCTATGTTTATTAAGGTACTGTTTGTTGTATCCTGCCTTCTTAGGACCCTGAAGAATTTTTTTGGTACTGAAATGTACTTTAACTCTTATTATTATATCTTATCTTTGAACTCTGCCCAGCGAATACAGTTTTGTGCCAATTGAATCCTGCTAAAATGGTCACCTCTTTGTCGTACCTCGCCATCCAGATCATGGTGAGAAGGTAAAATTTTGACTGCTGAAGAGCCAAAAGAGTTGTCTTCCTAAAAACTAACTTTCAGTAGAGCCCCCTTGACAGCTCAGAGCCTATTTGTTTATATTTTATTCACACTTAGCCCAAAGTAGATTATCAGTTAGAAGTGAATTGTATCTAGCAGCCTTGCAGCAAGATAGGAAGCAGAGAAAGATGAAATAGATACTAGACACTCCGAATGTGATGTCATTTTGTGCCACGGTATTTTCTGTTTTGAGGACAGAAAATGATTTCACTGTTGGAATTGTATAGATTATCTTCTTGAGTGAAAATGGGACTCCGGTTGAGGAGGTCAGGTGGAGTAAAAGAATTTTGCTTTCCTAAAGTGAGCCATCATTCTGTGGAAGATTCTATTCTGCCTCTCTGGATGTTCTGTTGCTTTTCACTGTAGCATCAGTATCCTTGCTGGGACCAAATTTCCTATAGCTTTTATTTGGTCCACTTAAGCTAAATTCTGTTTCAGTAACAAAAGCTCAGTAGCTTACAATAATAGAGGTTTATTTCTCATTCATACATCCATCCATCATAGGTAGGCTATGGCTGTGAATCAGGCTGAAGGATCATTCATTATCTGGGATTTTACCAATATCGTATCGGAGGGAAAAGAGACCTCTTGGCAATCAAGCACTGACTCATTGCGATTTAACGAGCCCCTCCCAAGTTCACCAGAACAGCCATGTGTGGAAGTAAGCCTTCTGTGGGGAAGGGCTTTATAAACCACATGGCCAAGCCTGGTGGCGAGGTGGGAGATTATTATCCTCTCCCAGAGAGAAAGGGACACTATTTTGAAACAGAACCACAGACTTGTTGGATGGCCAGATTTCTGCAGCCCCAAATGGGAAACCCATAATTCTTCACTTTGGGAAAACTGATTGGCCTGCAAAACTTTCACTGGTCTGATGGGTCAGTAATGGTAAGCATTAAAAGCCTAAGGGAAAATAGTATTCAAGTTGTGGGTCTTATTTTCATTAGCACTTTCACTTTCCTCAAAGCTTCATTTCTTTTAGACCTGAATAAATTCCTTGGGGTCCATGGGCTTGTTCCGATTTGCATAGCTGTTCTTAGCTCTGGGGCTGAGTTGTAGGGATGATCTCTGTAGGCTACAAAAAGCAACTGGAATACAGTCTTCCATCTGCCACCAACTTGTATTTTGGATAAGTGATGCCAAGAAGTATACTCTGCACCTGACATCTACTTCCTTTCACCAGAGATACCCAAGTAAGTTCCTGCTGACTTAATTCAGTGCAGCATTGCTTGCGTTGGGTAACACGGAGCCCGAGAAGAGTGACACCTCGTGTTGCCACAGCCGATGGACTGACAACTAAATGCCTACCTGTGTGCATTTGCCCTGTGGAGGCATCTGATGGAAGCGAAACCAAAAGGACCTTCTGCTGTTCAGGCGGGGTTCACCGCCTCCCCCTCCCTCATCTTTGCTGGAGAAGAATAACATTTGGTGGTTTAGTATGAGCCAAGCACTGATGTTAAAACCCCCTGTAAAATCTGACCACAGTTTTAACCCTTGCCAGTCAGTCTGAGGACCAGAAAAAAGTCGAATCTGTCTTGTTTCAGAGATTTCTCAGAAGACTATCCTGCAGATGCCTGGCAGCTGTAGGTGCTCTGTATCTGGGAGTGAAATAGAAAATCTCTTTGGCTGCTGGTGAACGGTAGGCTGTGTGCAGAGTTTCTATGTCTGTGCCCTTCAGAGTGTGCAGCAGCTGTCTGCAGACGCTGCTCTCATTTGATGTGGTGGCTCCGTCTGAGCGCGGAAGCTGCAGGTTTCAGACTGGCTCCCTGTAGGATAATGAATTGTCAGGCCTCTGCTGATTATCTAACAAGTTTGTACAACGTGTAACACAAGCTGACAAGACAAACAATTTTATTAATTTAAGCCTGCTGCTAATGGGATTGCAGTGCTATATGAATGTAGGAGGATTATACACACATACGGGAGTATCCAACCCCACAAATACTCATCCTCTGGGTTTGGTAATGGGAACAGCCTATTCATTTTGAAAAAAAGTTTGGTATTTCCATTTGTGCTTCATAAAATAATATTCATTTGAATTTGAATGGAAAAATACATAGAAATGTTCAGGGATTTATAGAGCTTCAAATCAAATGAGCCATTGTATCAGGCTTTGAAGTATTAGAGCTAATAGATGCCGGTGGGCAGTAGATAAACTTTTGTTTTTTACTAACCAATTACAACCAGAGGAGCTTTTGTCTTAAATCTGTCTGGAGTTTTGGTCTTCAGTTGGGAGAGTGCTGGAGCCTATGGGGAGGTGGATTGTATTTTTATGGCCTCTGATCTGCAGTATTTTAATGTCAAATTCTCATATTCTTATATATAAACTTGACAGTTTGAGGCAGTTGAACCTTGGATTGCTGACTAGAATTGATTAACCGTGTTTATGAAAGGAATGCATCATCCAAGAGAAAGGGTTAGTTTAGGCAGATAAGGAAGAGGTTTCCTATGAACTCTGTGTAATCTGATTTTTGGCTTCTGAGAGATGTGTTCCCAGCATGGAAAATGATGCAGCATAAGAACCAGGTGGTTTCAGAATCTGTCAGAGTACACGGATAGTGGGGTAACTTCAGCAAGCGTGGTTCTATTTCAGAGCTTCAGAGACAGTGACAGTGGCCTCTCCTTTCAGGACCTTGGGTAAGGAATGTAGCAACGTAGCAGGTCCCTATCACTTGTGTAGCCTACCAACATCCAGACATTTAGAGCGTAGGCTATGAACTGTGCTAAGTTAATGCAGCAGGCACTCAAGAATTTAGAGCGCTGGCATCAAAAAAAAAATCACTTAATAAATCATTGTAAATCTAAAGCAGCCAGTGATTGAGGCTTTCTGCCCTAATAATGTCAACCTTATGTATCACACTTTGGGGATTATTCACTGTTTGCACCCCAACAATTGTGACGTTGCTGCCTGTTCGCCCTCCTTTCCTCTCTCCCTGGTGCCTCCCTCACAACATCTGCTTTCAGAGCAGCTTACTATATACTTCAGACCTGTGTATTGTTTTAAAGCAGATTGGCACAGGGCAGGGGGTGATAGCAGGTAAGTTCTGTAAGTACATTTTGTATAATGTAAAAAAAAAAAAAAAATCACAAACTAGAGAATTCTAGTTGGTGTTTCCCATTTTGTCTTTATTCTTCTGAAGCAGAAGCTATGTTCCCAGAGTGTAGAGCCCCTAGTTCTTCCAGTGTCCTGCCCCTGCGCCTTGTATCTTAGACCTGCATGTCTTCAATTTTACTTACCACCAGTCTCTGCTTTAGCCATTCCTCTTGAGAGTCTTGCCCTCCAAGGCTTATCTCCTCCCAGGTACAGTGGCAACATAAAATCTGGGCTTCTCCAACTTTTTTGCTTGCCCCCAAACAAATTAGATATACAGCTTAATTTTCTAAGAGGTAGAATTGCCAGCTGCTACCAGAAATAACAGTGTATTTACATAATGGTACAAATATCAAGTAATTTTCAGATTCTACTCCTGTTACCAAGTCCAAGCTCATACTGCTCGCTGCATGGTAGGTCAGTAAACTGAGAGATGGGTTGTTGGGGGAAAAAATAACGACTTTATTCAGAAAGCCAGCAGACTGAAAAGATGGGTGGACTAGTGTTCCAAAGAACCATCTTCCCCGAGTTAGTATTTAGGCTTCTTTTATACTAAAAGGGGAGGGGGGAAACGTCCTGCTTCCTGCCAGACTCTGGAGGGGATGTGTTAATTTCTTCTTTCCTGCAGCCATTCACAGGTGGGCATGGTCAGAATGTTTCTTGTGAGCCATACCAAAGGTATGTTAGCTTAACACTCATTACCTGGGAGGCAGGCTTCCCAGAGATGGGCCTATGTATAATTTGAGAATAGGCAGTACCCGTTGAGTGATTAACTTGTAATAGAATACGAAGGTTCTTCCCTATTATACTTCGAGTACAATAAGTTATTCTTCATTTAAATGGTATGACTTTGCCTATCTTTGCCACTTTCTGAAAGCTTTTTTAAAAAATTATTTTTAATTTTTGGCTGCGTTGGGTCTTCGCTGTGCGTGGGCTTTCTCTAGCTGTGGCGATCAGGGGCTATTCTTCATTGTGGTGCGTGGGCTTCTCATTGCGGTGGCTTCTCTTGTTGCGGAGCACAGGCTCTAGGTGCGCGGGCTTCAGTAGTTGTGGCACACGGCTTTAGCTGCTCCGTGGCATGTGGGATCTTCCCGGACCGCGGCTCAAACCCGTGTCCCCTGCATTGGCAGGAAGATTCTTAACCACTGTGCCGCCAGGGAAGCCCCTGAAAGCTTTTTTGTTTGTTGTTTTTTTGGGGGATATGCGGGCCTCTCACTGTTGTGGCCTCTCCCGTTGCAGAGCACAGGCTCTGGACGCGCAGGCTCAGCGGCCATGGCTCACGGGCCCAGCCACTCTGTGGCATGTGGGATCCTCCCGGACCAGGGCACGAGCCCGTGTCCCCTGCATCGGCAGGCGGACTCTCAACCACTGCGCCACCAGGGAAGCCCCTGAAAGCTTTTTTAAAGAAAACTTTTTATTGAAGTTAAACACCCAGTCATGTGTATAAGATGCAATAACCTTAAGTGTACAGCTTGATGAATTTTTAGGTATGTACACCCTCATGTACCTACCACCCAGATCAACATAGAGAATATTTTAGCTAAATATATTTATCCCAGAAAGTGCCTATTCCCAGACAGTGTTTTTTGTCTTGAGGTAACCACTATTCTAATCAATACTGGTTAGTTGTGCCTGTTCTTGAACTTCACTAAATGTAATCATACATTAAGTATCCTTTTGTGTTTGGCTTTTTTCATGCAACATTATGCCTATAAGATTTTTGTGTATAATCTGTTGTATGAATTAACTATACTTTGTTTATCCATTCTCTTACTGGACAGTTAGATTGTTGGCAGCTTGGAGCTATTATGATAAAGATGCTGATAAACATTCCTGTATATGTGGTTGGTGGACATGCACATCTGTTTCTCCTGTATACCTAGGAATGCTTTTGTTGGGTCACAGGGCAGATGAATGTAGATGGATCTGAGGGTTTTTTTTTTTTTTCCACTTTACAGCTTCGTTAATTTGCCCTACTTATTTATTACTTCAGAGACCTGATGCTGAATGGAAGAGGAATGGACTTGAAGGGAGTAGGCAGGCTAGTTGGTGTCTGAAACCAGCCCACCACTAAATCTGTTTCTGCATCTGTAAGAAGATAGGCGTTTCAATGCCTGGTTGTTGTGTAGTAAATGAGGTTGAATAAGACAATGCATAGGAGACCTTTATTTAACAAACATTCCCTTTTTCACTTTCTAGAGAAATCTGATCCCCTGCTCATAGCTAATTAAGGGGAAAGTATTTGTTTGACTTTAGCACTATTAATTTTGAACTTTTCTACCTTTGCCTAGGACAGTCATCTATGTGCATATATGACTGAGAAAAATTAGTAAAGAGCTTAACGTATAACTTTTATGTAAGAGTCTCAAGAGGCATCTCTCTGCTATGTTTCGTCATTCTGTCTTCTTTTTGCTAGTAAGGGACAAGCCTCTCCAAAATTTTAACCTAATTATCTCTGTATTCAATAGTTCTTTAAAGTGCTAGCTTTTTGTCTAACAGCTTCCTCCTTTGGTTGTTTCTTCATACCTTTCAAGCATTCAAACTCTGCTGTGTGTTTAGGCATTTACTAATTGCTGATATTGTAACGATATGGACTTGATGAACTAGAAACTGCATTGTAATTGCAAACTGTCTTCTGAACAAATTTGTATGTCATCACAGTGTGTTCATAGCACAATATAATTTTTAGATCACATTTAAAAAGTACAGGAAGATTTCAAAGATAGATTTCATGTGGTTGCTCTCCGTGTATACCTTAACGAGGACTTCTGGAAATCACTGTTTTCATCTTATCTCCATATGGTTTTCTAGGCCGCCTGCCACTACCATTTTGGCCATCAAGTGTAAGATTAGCGTGGTGAAGAACCTGAATATTTTGCCTGCCTCTAATTACAACTCACTGTCCCTTACTTCAACTAAGTTAATCATCCCCAAACCCAAACAGATTTTTTTTTGTGAGGGGTGAAGGATTTGGGGGAGGAAAGTGCTTTTAACATTTGTATGTAAATTCCTTTATAAAGCAAATTCCTAGACTAGAGGGGTTAATAACTAATGCTGTCCATGCTTATCTATCATTTGACCAGCTGTAGTTTGTGGATTATTTTTGGTGAATTTCAAGGTGGGAAAGCTCTGGCCACCAGCTCATCTGGGGCCCTTTACTTTCTCATTTGGCTGAGAAAGTCTCAACTAAGGGAGGAAAGATAAACAAAGAAATAACATGCTAAGGACAGATAATGTACAGAGACATAAACATCTGGAATACATAGTCATGTTTAAACTCTTCCTGTTACACTCAGCAAGCAGTCTCTTCCATTCTATTAGGTTGTCAACTGGAACTTTAAGTCTTTAGCTTTTTTTTTAAAATTTCATTATTTTGTTTTTATTTTTTTGGCTGCATTGCGTCTTCGTTGCTGCGCGAGGGCTTTCTCTAGTTGTGGAGCGGGAGCTACTCTTCATTGTGGTGCGAGGGCTTCTCCTTGCGATGGCTTATCATTGTGGAGCCCGGGCTCTAGGCGCACGGGCTTCAGTAGTTGTGGCTCGTGGGCTCTAGAGCTCAGGCTCAGTAGTTGTGGCGCACGGGCTTAGTTGCTCCGTGGCACGTGGGATCTTCCCGGACCAGGGCTCGAACCTGTGTCCCCTGCATTGGAAGGTGGATTCTTAACCACTGCGCCACCAGGGAAGTCCCTAAGTCTTTAGCTTTTTGATTGAATTTCTTCATCCATGGTTCAAAACTAGGATCTATCTGGTCTTACTAGCCGTTTGACCTTATTCAACATCCATTTTCCCCTGCTGTTAAAATTAGCTTCCCCTCCCTGCCAAAAGCAAGTCCTTCCTCTTAATTGTTCAAAGCCCTCATGTCTCTTTTAAATTATCCTATTTCAGTTTTTCTTTGAAAGCACAGCTTTTGTGTAGCAGGTATGGTTGCTATAGTATTCTGCAGAGGCTTGGACCTGGATATGTTGTTGTTGTTGTTAAAAACTATTGGCTGTTTTTGAGTGTCCTCAAGAATTGTGTTCCAGAAATTGATTTAGGATTGAATTGCAGACCTTTGATATTAGTGCTCAGAAATATCTAGGAGTCTCCTAATTGTTCTTTTAGGATAGTGAAAAGCGCTTTGGTGTGAGAAGAGATCTAGATTCTCCTGATCTTCCACTTGCTTTGCAGTCTCAGGTGAAACCTAACCTCATCGAGCTTGGTTCCATTATCTGTAAACGGAAGGGTTTGGAGTAGATCGGGAGGAGCATGGAAATGTCCTTAGGGATCGGACTGGTAACTTAGTTTGCTAGCGCTGCCATGACATACCACAGCCTAGACGGCTTAAACAATACCTTTATTTTCTCACTGTTCTGGAGGCTGGACGTTCCAGATCCAAGGTTGGTGTTGGTGGTGGTTTCTTCGAGGCCTCTCTCCCTAGCTTGCAGGTGGCTGCCGTCTTGATTCCTCTTCATATGGTCATCCCTCTGAATGTGTGTGCTTCTCACCTCTTACGCTGACATCAGTCAGATCAGATGAGTGCCCACCCTAGGTACTGTCATTAACTTAGGCCCTTTTAAGAGGTAATTATCTTCAAATAGAGTCACATTCTGAGGTTCAACATATGAATCTGGGGGGACATCTTAGCTCATACCAGTAATGTAGATGTACCAGGCAGCTTAGTCTGGCAGAGAGAAGACTTTGCCTTAGACTTTGTCTACTGCTCAGACGGAACTCCACATCAGGCTGACCCATGATGCTGACTCTCATCCGCAGAAAGGTTGACACTCTTAAGCAACTTCTAAATTGAACTTACGGTGGTTTCACGTTTATAAAATCCTCTTTATTTTCAAGGAATAATGGTGAAAGAAATTGGATATGCAGTGGCGTAATATCCTTTGCTCTTGGGACCAAGCAGTCAAACTGGCTCAGGATGCGGTGGCTTCATAAAATGTGCATAATCTGTATCAGAGTCGCCAACCTCTTAAAGCTCTATTTAAGGAAAGGGCTTAAAGGAAGAGTTGAGCTTTGTATCTGAAGACGTTCACTGTAGCACAATCCCTCAGAAAAAGTAGAAATAGTCTAGCCAGAAATAGAGGCTAGCTTAAGTAAATTCTTGAATATCAATGGTCCATTAAAATTTTTTTAAGTGTTTTTTTTTTGATGTGGACCATATTTAAAGTCTTTATTGCATTTGTTACAATATTGCTTCTGTTCCATGTTTTGATTTCTTGACTGTGAGGCATGTGGGATCCTAGCTCCCCGACCAGGGATTGAACACACACCCCCTGAATTGGAAGGTGAAGTCCCAACCACTGGACCACCAGGGAAGTCCCTAAAAGGTTTTATAAATTGAATTATTACTTTCAGTAAAACCTTAAGTGTACAGTTTGAATTTTTATATTTGTATATAACTATGCATTCTAATTCTGTATCTATCAAAATTATAAAGATTATATTTCTACTGGGAAGATTAGGATACAATGTTAAGTGATCAAAAAGGCAAAGATTGTTCTATTTGTTCTATTATAATTGTACAAGAACCTGAGCGTAGGGTGAGACCAAAAGGGATCTGTTTTTAGAGCAGCGTTAAATAATTGTTTGGATAAAGAGTAAGGTGAACTTTTTCGTTTTGATTTCCCTGAAGGATTTCTTTTTACTCGATTTGTCTATGTAGAAAGCCTCTTCTATTTAAAAGATTTTTGATGAGGGAGCTTCACATCAAGGCTCTCCTGCATTGGGCCATTTTTATGCTGTCAGTAACTGGTTTCATCTTTGAGTTCCCCTAGAAAAGTGGCTCTCAACCTTTTTGGTTTGAAGGCTCCTATATATTAATATATTGAGGGCCCAAAAAGCTGTTGTTTATTTTATATCTGTTGATACATTCAGTACATAACTAGCAATGAGAACTGACATTTAAAAATACTTAATTCATTAAAAAGCCCATTATATGTTAACATAAGTTTTATGAGAAATAACTGTTTTCCATAAAATGAGGAGAGACACATTACGTTTTTATGCAAATCTGTTTACCGTGTGACTTAATAGAAGACAGCTGGAATCCTATCTGCTTCTGCATTTTCTTTGTTTTGATATGTTGTTTTGGTTGAAAATTTTAAAGCAATTCTAGCCTCACACACAAGTAGTTGGAGACGGAGGAAAAGAGAGGAGCCCCAGGGGTCTTTGGTCTACATTTTGAGAACCGCTGCTCTAAAACAACAGTATTTCCAGAGTAACATTGGAAATCACATTGATTGTACTACCTGAACCTTGCAGAAAATCTTTTGGCTTGAAGTGTGTGTGGCTATAGATTGTGGGTGGTACTGCTGATAAAGTAAAAGTATCATCTGTAAATCAGTATCTTCTGACAGTCTACTTACTTTGTTCACTTACTGTTGAAACTTAGTTGAAAGTAATAGCCCGAAAGAGCAAATGCCTTCTCCAGTTATACTTGGGGAAGATAGGAAATCCCTGGAATCTTTAGCCTACCCCTAAAGAGAAATAATGACTCTAAAATCATGTTACCTTGTTGAGTCCCTTGTTTAATATCTAATGTGCGCTTTTTTTCCTAAACACATGGGATCCTGCTACCATTAAGTTTTATAAATATAGCACTGGCTTCCAAACATGTTCAGGTGACAAACCTTCTAGAACTCATAGTACATAGGAATATTTAATACCATCATTTTGATTTGGGATAATTCTCCAAGTAGAGAACACACTTTATGTAAGTTATGTAAAATCAAGCATATGTGTGCACCAAAGTATGCATTCTATGCATAGTAATTAATAGTAATAGCAATATTAAGTTAATATTGGTTCATTGATCTATTGCTGTTTGACATTTGATAATAAACACACTTGTTTATTAAAGAAAAATTTATGGACAGAAATCTCAAACTGAGACTATTATAGTTACTAAGTTAATTTTTGGTAACATTTTTAGTGGTGACGACACTTTTTCTACATTGTTTGAGAAGTACCAGTATCCTAGAAAAGCAGATTGAGACCTACTAAAATACTTTGTCAAGGCCTTTTAAGTCTAATTTCAAATAATGATAAAATTATTTATGGGATAAGACTTAATTCCAATCTGAACACTATGGCTTTTGCAACAGTAACAAAGGTAGCAGCTAACTTTTTACCTATTGATATAAAGTGTTTCATTTCTTTTGCTAGAGCTCTCTCCCACCCTTTTGCCAATTTCCACGTAATGTGTACTTTCACATTGCTTTTGGTTAACTCCACTGAGTAGGTGCAATGTGTGTGCCCTTGTGTGAAATACTTTAATAGGGCGATTTGGCTTTTCCTGGTCCTTAACTCTGGAAGGAACTTCACATCCTCACTGGGTTTCTGATGTTGCTGTTTTGCAGATGCTGCCAAGGGCTTCCTCTGCCCTGGGCCACCATCTTCAGTTTGCTTGGTGTAGAGTTAAATAACAAAACCAAAGCAAAGCAGAACCCTAACATGCATGGAGCAGGCTGTGGTTTTTATCAGAATGTCTATTTTTTTTTAAAGATTTTTTTTTTGATGGGGACCATTTTTTAAATCTTTATTGAATTTGTTACAATATTTCTTCTGTTTCATGTTTTGGTATTTTGGCCTTGAGGCATGTGGGATCTTAACTCCCTGACCAGGGATCGAACCTGCACCCCCTGCATTGGAAGGTGAAGTCCTAACCACTGGACTGCCAGGGAAATCCCCAGAATGTCTTTTTTTTTTTTTTTTTTTTTTTGCGGTACGTGGGCCTCTCATTGTTGTGGCCTCTCCAGCCGCGGAGCAACAGGCTCTGGATGCGCAGGCTCAGCGGCCATGGCCCACGGGCCCAGCCGCCCCGCGGCACGCAGGATCCTCCCGGACCGGGGCACGAACCCGCGTCCCCTGCATCGGCAGGCGGACTCTCAACCACTGCGCCACCAGGGAAGCCCCCTAGGATGTCTTTTAATGTTTATATATTTGAGAGAATTTTCAGAAAATCCTCTCCTTATTTCCTTGTTGCATTTCTGTGTCAAAGTGAAGAATTTAGGGTCAGAAAAAATAATCAGTTGGTACCAAATGATGTTTTCAGGACTCGTTTATAGGATCAGATGTGACTTTTTCAAATTGGAACCTTTCCTTTTGGGCCCCTGGGAAATGTCTTAGCTAAATTGCAACAGTGACTGGTGAAGTTGATGGAGGTAAATTGCTCGCATCGCTGAGGGTTCAGAAAGCAGGCAGTCGAAGTTAAAATTCCAGGGGAAATCGGGCAGAACTATTGCAGATGGTTTCCCCCTTGAACAGAGAAAGGGGGCTGATGTCACTGTTGATGAATGAGAGGAGACTGAAGCCTGATTTTTTTTTTTTTGCAATGAATTGGTAATTTTTGGTAGGCTAAAGAGAAATTTATGAAAAGACCATCAGAATAAGTTAGGTGATTTCTTTTCAATATTGGCTACAAATGATACCTAAGAACACACCGTGAACATATTAGACTGTCTAGTACTTTATAGATAGGTAGCACCAAGAAACTTGTGTATGCCCTCAGTGACCTCAGAGGTGGGAGGGATTCCTTAGGTTATTGCTAATTTCTAAGTGATACTCAACTACTGAGAACTTCTGATTTGCCTTTAGAAAAATGAACTTGGCTGGTTTTGACTGGTTATGGTGTTATTGGGGAATAGAGGTCATGAACAAAGTATATGTGGTTGGTATTCTGAGGGCCTGGCTCATGTCTTTCCCAGACACCTGCTGTGTATTTGAGAAAGTCCTTCAAGTTCCCTGCGAAGTGGGAATAATAATAACATCACAAAATTGTGTGACACCATCAAGTGTTTTGTAATAAAACTCAGTGCTGTAAACTGTCCATTGTGCTGAATCCCTGATAAGTGTAGAGAACACTAAATTAAGGTCCAGCCTTAAACCCTTAAACCCTGTGAGTCTGAGGCCTTCCTGAGCTGTGGCTCATTGAGGTGATGGGAGGGTACACTGTGAATGTCTGTGTTCTCTGTGGAGAGAATTTCTTGTGTTTTAGTTCTTTATTTCTTGGAAAATACTTCATAGACATTTTAGAAGCCCAGATCTTTCACTTATCTAGGAGGATAAAGGACTTGATGACTTCTTTAGTTGATGCAAATCCTGTAACCATCACTTGTAAGAGCTGAATTTAATGTAATTTAGGTTTGCAGTTTACCCAGGCCATAAGATCATTTTCTGACTTGTTTTTCTTTTCTTGCCTAAATATTTGGATGTTTATTCAGTGTTTAATATTACTTGGGTGAATTTGGCATCATATATTAGACAACTAAAATTCATGTTTAAACAACTACAATTCCAGAGGTGGAAATTGCCATAGAATTGCTATGATGATATCAACTCTTTGCCTTCAAGAGTGAAGGTTTTGGATTACTGATGAGTTGATTCTGGTTTGTGTGAACTCTCCTACAGATCACTGCTTAATAGTCCCTTTCTTACTGCCTCCCAGAATTATTCTTGCCAAGAATTTGGTACAAGTAAATATTTTCCTGTTTTCCTCACTACTCTGTCCATGTCTAATTTAGGCCGAGTTCCTCCAGGCTCTAGTGCCTATGTTCTGTGGTTTGTAAAGTGCTAAGTACTTTTATAGCCTCTATAAATAGCAAAATATAGCTCATGGCAATAACACTGAGGCACCCTACACGTTTAGAGCGTGTGTGTGTAAGAGAGAAAGGGAGAGAGACACATTTATCTTGGGTAGAACATGTCTAGCATGCAAACCTATTCATCTCCTGATACACATCAGTACTGCTTCTGATTTTTGTTCGTTTATTAGTAAATGACATCCCTTTATCTTTGGGACATTTTATTGTGAAACTAGGTGTGATTCTGGTCCCTTCCTTTCTCTTCTTTATCCTTTCCCTCTTTTTAACATAACAGATGATTGGAGAAAGACTGGTTGCCAGCTCAGTGAGATTTCCAACCAGATGCTTGTGTGCTAGGGGCCTAGCTTCCTATCCTGGTCTTCCTATTTTATTTTTCAGTGGATCGCTACAGATGTCATCACATATTTGGGAGATGTGAAGCTAGGAGCTAGAAGCTATTTCTGTTGGCCCTGTCAATATAGTTTGATAAAATGCAAATGTCTTTAAAATGGTAGACTTCCAGTTAAAAGGCTCCAGCAGGGAGTTTGTTTTGATAATGAAAGTGATTAAGAAGGCTCTATTTTTTTCCATTGGTATGAATATTCAGCTAAAAGAGCATGGTTCTCTCTCTGTAATTGGACTCTGCTAATGAGGTTCTAATAACTCTTAGGTTCTAATAATGATTCTAACAAATCTGTTAGCTGTCTTCCATGAATAATGCTGGAGGCCAAGAAGACACACATTCTGGATGATGATGGCATCATATAGGGTTCTTAATGCCAACCATTTCCTCTTCTCTCTAATTCTGAGGAGTCAACAGGAGTTTATGGTTTTTCAGTGTTATGTTTGGAATTGCCTTCAAAACTTGGAATTTACAGGCCTGCAAGTGTTGGTTTTTGGTGTGAGAAGGGAAAGGACAATAAACACAACCACAGTTGTTTGTAGACTAGGCTTTATCTAAAGCCTCCTTTCTAGAGCGTTCAGCCTCTTCAGACCCGTTCTTCCTTGCAGAGCCTCAAGGAACAACACGGAAGAGGATTTGTTGGTAAAACTGGATTGAATAAGTGAATATGCTATAGCGTAATCTGGGACGTGTACTGAGCTAGAATAGTTGTCCGAGATGGGCTGCCTTGTTTCTCTCTCAGCACCTCATTAACAGCCTGACACCCTCCAGCTTTCCTCAGTTGGGTCAGTGTTCGCGTTCTCTGATTTTATTAAGACCTTTCACTGTCTATTTTTCTACCTTGTTCATTCCCTCAGGACCTAAGTGTGGGTTTTGTATCAGTTTCCCTACATAACAAACTTGAGGCAGAGCATAACCCCTCTAGTACGAGAGGATTACAGAGACATTAGAGGGGCAAATAAATGCCCTGGGTATGCTCAGTGACTCAGAATGGTCCCCCAATTTTCTTTGTTACCTAGGTTCTTTTTTTTTTTTAAAAGGAGGCACCAAGATTTCAACTGGGGTCATCTTGATCTGCAATGCATAATTCCATTTTATATGGTGGCTTTGTTAGTGGCCATATGAGTGGAATCATTGGGGATTATTACAGAACAAAGGTTTTTTTATGATCTTGATATTTGAGGAATAACTTTAAACAAAAGGATAAAACTAACTTAAAGATTTGCAGGTGGTGTCATGTCTTTGTGTGAACATTCGTTTTGTTGGAGGAATAGTTTTTCTCTGGGTTCAAACTTGTATAGATGGTGTTCATATTCTCTAAGCTAGTATAATAAAATATAGGGGAGTTTAAAAAAATTTCAATTTGTCAAGAGGCAAATTGTTGTCTCTTGCTGGGAACTAGAGTCTAAGGTCATAGTATGAGAGAAAAATAGTGTATAGTGAAAATTATCCTTAAAAATCTCTTTATTGTCTCTTATTGTCTCTTTATTGAAGAAAAATCTCTTCATTTTGCACAAACAGAAAGTAGTGCTTCAGGATGGTCAGGACCAGGTTAAAATCCAGTCCTTTCTCTGAGTGGAATTGGGAGGGAACAGGGATAGAAAGCTAGCAATATTTAAAGTTATATCTGTACCTCCACCCCACCCAACCCCTGTCTTTCTTTCTGAGAGACTTAACGGTTGTATTCCAGTATGTTAAATATGTATTGGAGGCAAATTCTTTGTCTTCATTGCACATCTGGAGTTGATAAAGGAACTGCCCCTGGAGAAATAAATCCCAGAAGGAGACTGAAACGGGGATAGACAAGGTCTTGGTACTGCTGGTGAAAACGTGTCAGCTGCAGACCCACAGCTAACAGTGGTCAAGAGGGAGGGCTTGGGTTGGTTTCCAGAGGCCCAGGAGCATTAGAGCGGTTTTTCAGAAGTGGCAGTGTTGAACTCTGCTTTTTCAGGATGGTGGACTGTCCGCACTGGTCAGGCAGGTCTGCTCTCATTTGTCCAAGGCGGGCTGTAAACATGTTCGCCCAGCTCTGTTGGATCCTTTGTGCCATTACAGGGTGACTTTCTACCCTAGGGTATTGAGTGATGGCTGACTTCTGAGGGCTGTTTTGATTTCTCTCTAGCAACATACCCAGTTAATTCTGGTTACTTATTTTGGGGGGCAGTTCCTGCCTGGTATCTATTTTGTTAGGTATATTCTAACCAGCTTATATTCCTTGTCCAGGTCTATTCATTCTATGCATGTTGTTACGGAGAGGGTTCTTTGAAATGTCTTTCCTTTTTTACTCAATGTTGGCAGACTTTTTTTTTTAATCTTTCTTTGTATATATGTGTATGTATATTTTAATATGAATTCCATATGAATGTATCTTGCATCTTCTCTATTCCTCTTCCACTGCAGAGGCAGCTGTATTAACTGGAACAGTGCCCTTTTGTAGCTCACTACTGGTGTGTGCATTGCTTAATCCTCTCTTGCTTTCTAAACTCTCAGCCTAATGAATTAAATAGTTTTTGACTCTCCCTGATAAGGATATTTATGCGTCAGACTGGCAGAATTCCACAAAAGCACATTAGTGTCTCCTTTGAGTTGAAGCATTTATGTAGAGGCATCCTTCTGAATGGAGGGAAATGGAAATGCTTTCGGGCCTCTTGCTGCCGCTGGCCCTCCTCGCCTCCCAGCTTTGTGCCACTCACCATCGTCAGAGTGCAGGATGCCAGGCAGTGGATACGAGGTCTCAAGCCCACAGAATTATTTCACTTACGCTTCATTCATTCATTGCCCAGATATTTCTTTATCAGCACTATAGAACTTAAATATTTTTTGATGTCATATTAGTTACTGAGGGGGAGGGATGTTCAAAGATGTTGATGGGGTGGGTTGAGTTAAGGTGATACAAATGAAGACAATGCAAGGTAGAATAAAAATGTTAGAGGCACAGAAGCAAAGAACTAATGAAATTCAGAGCAAGAAAGATGCTTGAGGGTTGGGAAATACATGGCTTGATAGTGTTATAACTGGTACTAATGATAAACAGCACACACGATTTTGTACCCTTCTCCCTGTGCCAGGCACTGGGTAAGCATTTTCCTGCGTTATCTAATTCATTCCTCACAAAGCCAAGGTCCTATGAGGTGAGGGTTTTATTACCTTTATTTTGCATGTGAGGAAACTGCACTTGGAAAGAGAGGTCAGGTTGCTTGTGCAAGGTCAAACAGCTGGCAAGTGGAACCCTTGGGAATAGGCTCCAGGCCTGGCTCAAGGGCTGTACGTTAACCGCTACATCTTGCTGTTTAAATTCTTTTGATTTTTCAATTCAGTGCTTTATCTAGGTCACCAGTTCTTTCCATTAAAAAAAAAAAGTGTGGTGAAATGAATGTGTTGAGTAATTTGTGTTGTGCTGAATGCTTATTGCTATTTCATGCTCTACACTTAATTGCTTCTATATGCTTATTGCTTAATTACATAAAATGCAGTAGTCCCTTTATCATCTTTCTGCAAAACTGCCCCTTATTCATTATGACTTAAGCAGATTAAAAAAGAAGTGTGTGCTAATTTAATTTTGGTGGCCAGAGTTCTTTTTGGTAATGTTTTCTTTCTGAATGCACTGATATCTCATTGGTTAAAGGATGTGTCTGGTCAGAATGCAGCTATTCAGCATGGAAGCATCAAACAGCTGTCACTGTGCAGCATATTTTCCAGGCACCAGGTTGACATCTGGACTCAGTATTTTGGTGCAAGAGAAATGGTTCTTGCTAATAATGTTGTCACAGGATTGTGCATCAAACAGAGCTGGAGGCTGTGTCTCTGCGAGTTGCCTTTTGATCATTATTCACCCTGAGTTAATGCAAAGAAAATGATCAGCTTGGGGGCCACAAGGGTAATACTTGGCCTCCACATGCTATTGGTTTCCCAAAGGACCAAATATAAGTTTATTTTCCCTAGATTGGTGTAAGTGATTTGGATGAGTGATGTTTGGCCAAGCTGTAAGCTAGTTGAGTGCCTTCTATGTTCTTTTCTATATGGTTGGCACAATATAGTCTTAACTATTTGAGGTCCACTTGCTGGTTGAGTGATTATAATTGATATGAATGATACATAGTGAACATTCGAGGTAGGAATAGCTATGGGGTAGTATTTGCCAATACTTGCCCTTATTGGAAACATACCACATTTCCTTAATTCTTAAAAGATGTCTCTCTCCCATCCGCAAATTTTAACATCTGGTTTCAGGACAAAACTTGTAGTCATAACTGACGGCTTTATTTTTAATGGAGTATAAAATGATGTGTCTTAAAATAAGTGGCATCTTAGATTGAATTAATGATGCATAGTAGAGCTATCATGTTTATTTGGTTCTAATCCCCACTGTCCTCTCTGTTTCTATTGACTGGGTAAATTGCTTAGTATATTTAGAACACCTGAGTTCTTCTGGTTCTGGCCTGGCCATTTGCTTCAAAAGATGTGTTATTCATTGTTCATCATTGGTGGTTTGCTACCCACTGGATAATTTATGTAACACTTCAGAGTTTATGTGACATTTGAGAATTGTAGGTGATGGGAAAGATGGTGTCTTAATTTAAATGCACTGGAAGCATAGTCTCACAAATATAATCAATGCAGGAGGGACGTGAGAGGAGGGGAGTGGAGCGGAGCATATATTTCAGTGAAAACTCATTTAGATTTAATGCTGTTTACCTTCAAGAGAAAGTAAGAGAGGTAGCTGTGTCCTTGAATCTTAGAGACTTAGACCTTGAGGGGACTTTTCTCACTTGTCAGAATTAGATTTAAGTATCTCAGATGCATGATACTTTTCCATGTGTACAAAGGTTTGGTATTTCCTCACCCATTCTGTAAGAATATTTTCCTGTGCTTGCAAAATCTTTACTGTAGGTAGTGGCCTTTGACCTCAGTTCTAGAGAGGCCTCTCTGTGTATGTCTTTAAAACATGGTGTAATGTTTTTAGGTATTTTCCATTATTGATGGTAATTCTTACGATAGGAAAAAATGGACTGTATCAAATCTGATGTCTGCTTATACCAGATCTAGATCCACTCCTAAAACATTAACCATATTTTGCTTATCATTAGAAATCATCAAAAAATTATCCCCCCAGTTCCTATTCTGTGCTGCCACAATGCTGGCAAATGTTAAAAAGGTATGTATGGGGGCGGTTTTGATACTGCTGTTTACATGCTGCCTAAAAATAAGCAGATTATGAAACACGTAGTTTTCCTCTTTTTAATTACCAAGTAATATACTAAACAGACATCTCTAGGCACTGTCTGGCAAGCAAAGCATATGAACCAGAGACATATGCTTTGAAAGCAGAATGAACCCTCTGTCATCTGTCCATCTCTGAGAGGTCATTTGAATATCAGGTGACTTGTATCTTAGTCTTCAGTTTCTTCCTTAGTGATATGATGGGTTTAATCAGTTTCAGTTAATACATTTTACTATTTAACAGTGAAACTTTTTTCATTTATAAATTAGAGGATAGGAATCAAATTTTTATTATGTTCTGAATTATGCTAAGCTTATATGGTTGGTACACATTAGACACCTAGCAGAAAAGAATGTTTGAACTGCAGTTAAATCATTTACTCTTAGCTCTATAAGAATGTATGTGTACACTGTAACAATAGTGTTGTGCGTAAGTGTAAATTAAGTGTACCAGTACATACACATTATATTAAAGATCATAAAACGCCTTTATGATGATGATGGCTTGAAAGGACAAGACCCCTTACAAGCAAATTAACATCTGACTTAAATGAAACTTTTCTTTTAATTTCCTTTCTGGTTGTTTAAAAAAAAAAAGTCTCAGCCCCCCAAATTCAAGCAGTATATTTGTTAATGAAAATATTATTAATCAGAGGGAGTTATGGGTCAGGGATGTTTGTTGCAAATATAATTCTCAAATTGGAAAAAGAAAGGAAACCAATTTTTGCATTTTGTTAGCCATTTTGAGGTGTTTTGATTCAATGTGAAATGGGCACAGCTGTTTATTTAGAAGTGAAAACATTACTTGATACATTAACTGAAATCTTACTCTCCTTTGTTACTGTCTCCTTGAAGAGAATTTTACTATGTTAGGTATTTGTCCCCCTATTGTGGGTTGAGTTGTGAACCCCCCCAAAAGATACGTTAAAGTTGTAACACTAAGAACCTATGACTATGACATTAGATCTGTGAAGACCTTACTTCCAGATAATCAGTTAGGAGGAGGTCATACCTGATGAGGCTGGGCCCTAAATCCAATGCCTGGTGTCCTCATGAGAGGATCAGGTGCACACAGATGCAAGAAGGCCCTGGGACAGAGACAGAGATTGGAGTGATGCAGCTGTAAGCTGAGCATTGCCAGGGATTGCTGGCCACCACCAGAAACTGGAAAGAGGCTGCCCTAGAGCCTTCAGAGAGAGCACGGCCCTGCCAACACTCTTGAGTTTTGTACTTTGGGCTCTTAACTGGGAGAGAGTAAGTTCGTGTTGTTCCAAGCCATCAGTGTCTGGTAATTTTTTATGGTAGCCCTAGGAAATACATAGCTGCGGCTCCCCCTCTTTTTCTTTCAACATTTTATGTCTTATGATGAAAAATGGCTTTCCCTTTTTTTTGAACAAAAACCACACAATTGGCTTTTAAGTGAGCATCATGTATGTCAAGGCATGTTAACTTGGATTTTTGAAAGGTTGCTTTGAATGCTGAGACTGGACTAATTTCCACACATTGTCGTCTCACCTGTGTACAGGGTTTCCCTTCATGCCTCACCGCTGGGAACACCTGGGTACCCTATTGAAATTGCTCTAGTTTCCCTGGTTTACAACTCTTCTGAAGGAGCTATCTGTCTCTTTCCCAATAATCTTGTTATTCTATAAGTGTGCAGAATGTAATGTAGAACAGAGATTGGCATCTTATGAGTTGTGTGGTCTGTTTCTTTTGTGTGACCTTTTCGTATGATCATGGGCAGACTGTCTCCCAGCTCTTGTTTCTAGGAAATAAGAATGGCCGTTTAGATAAACTCAGTGGGTGTAAATTTTTACAAAAGTAAAAACTCCAAAGACCTTAACAAACTTCATTTATGTAGATCTCTCTAATCATATGATGGTGGCCAGTGTATACGTGTTAGTTTATATTCTGATATTTATAACTGTTCATGAAACCACGTTTTGTCTGTTTTTAAAAATTAATTTATTTTTTGCTGCGTTGGGTCTTCATTGCTGCGCGTGGGCTTTCTCTAGTTGAGGTGAGTGGGGCTACCCTTCCTTGTGGTGCACGGGCTTCTCATTGTGGTGGCCTCTCGTTGAGGAGCATGGGCTCTAGGGCATGCGGGCTTCAGTAGTTGTAGCATGTGGGCTCAGTAGTTGTGGCTCGCAGGCTCTAGAGCACAGGCTCAGTAGTGTGGCGCACGGGCTTAGTTGCTCCGCAGCATGTGGGATCTTCCCGGACCAGGGCTCGAACCCGTGTCCCCTGCGTTGGCAGGCGGGTTCTTAACCACTGCACCACCAGGGAAATCCCAACATTTTGTCTATTTTTACAAACAGCTTTATTGGGGCATAATGGATATGCAGGAAAACTGCACATGTTTAAAGTGTGCAATTTGGAAAGCTTTGAGAAATGTATATATATATATATCCATGAAACCATCACTACAGTCAAGATAGTGAACATACTCATTACCACCCAGAGTTTCCTTGTGCCCCATTCTGTCCCTTCCCATGTACCCCCAAGCCATTGATCTGCTTTCTCTCATTATAGATTAGTTTCATTTTCTAGAGCTTATATAAATGAAATCATTACAGTATCTACTCGTGTTAATCTGGCTTTCTTCACTCAGTCTAATTATCTGAGATTCATCTGTGTTGTGGTCTGTGTCAATAGTTCATCCTTTCTGTTGCTGAGTAGTATTCCACTGTATGGATATACCGTGGTTTAGCCATCCATTTACCTCTGGTGGTCATTTGGGCTGTTTCCAGTTGCCTCCAATTTTTGGCTCTTTATATATAAAGCTTTGATGAACATTTGTGTACAAGTCTTTGTGTGGATATATATTTTCTTGTCTCCTGGATAAATACCCTGGAGTAAAATGGTTGGGTCATTATGGTGATGGTAGGCACTGTTGCTTCTAATGCTTTCCCATGGTTCTTCCCCTGGCCTCAGGGGGAAGCACACTCCTGGGCTGATCAGTACTGTGCTCAAGAGAGGCCCTGTGCGGATCTCAGAAGTCATCTCTCTGTGCTGCTCTCTCCACCCTGGTCCTTTGTGCCAAGAGCTCTAGCAGGCTTGGTCTCCCCCAAACCCTTGTCCATTCCCACTAGAAACTCTAGGCAGTAAGCAGTTAGGGCTCATTTGTGTCCTGTCTCTTAGGGATCACTGTTCTCTGTTGCCTGTTACCTATCTTACTGAAAACTATGTTTCAAAATGTTTGGTTTTTTTGATTTTATGCAGGACAGTGGATTTGGTCCTTGTTTCGTCCTTGTTGGAAATGGAAGTTGCACATTTTTCTTGAATTATGGCACTTTTAATTTTAAACACACATATATTCCATTAAGCAAATATACTATTTTCTAGTTATGTCCATGTTCTAGATTTCTTTTTTTCTTAATAGCATTAAACATGTACTTTTTTTTCCTATTTAGGATTATTTATTTTAGAACTATATCCACAAAGTGAGTTAATAGGTTAAAGGTATATAAGCGAATTTTCAGACTGTACCACATAAATACTTAAACTTTCCTACATATAATCGAGTTTTTGTTTCGTCAGTATTTTTGTTTTCCTAGATTAACTGGACTTTAGAGTTGTTTTCATCTGCATAAAAGATTACTAGTAAGAATGTGTTTTTCATGTAATTTACATTTGATTTCCCTTCGTGTAAACCATTCATCTTTGATTACTTTAAAAGTAGAATTAGTTTATTGGCTCTATAAGTGTATCTTCTTGCATGACTTTCAGATTTTTTTTTTACTATTTGTTTATTTTTCTGTATTTAGATATTTTTCAATACAATTTTATTTTGTAAAACTACTTTTTAATTCTAGAACGTTGATCATTTTATTTCATAAATTGTCTCCTCGGGTGGGCTTAAATCGTAAATCTTTCTCCATCCTATGCCCCATTTATTTGTTTAATGCTTTATTATGAGATACAACGGGAAGTTTATTGGCACCAGTGCCTTGGTGAACTAACCAAAGTGCTTTTTAGAAACCAACTCTTCTGACAGAGGAGTGATTGGTGTGCCAACTCATTCCAGCCCAACTCAAACCATACTTTTTTTTTTTTTTGATGTTAAATAACTTTAATGGTCGATGTGGGAGTCACAAGGGAGGTGCGTCCCCTCCCAGGGCTCTTCAGTGCCATCCTCAAAGCTGGTTAGTGCAGGGAGGTAGGGCAGTGTTGGTTCCAGTTTTCTCTCAGGAAGGGTTTAGGGGGTCCCAGCCAGCCCTGGGAAAGAGTCCCTCAGCACCATGGCAACCACAGCTTAAAAGGGGCTTCTGCTCCCCCTCCCCAGCCTATCCCCAGTCCAGCAGAGGAAGGGGAGGCCAAGCTGGCCAACCTGCTACAAACAGCACCGAATCCAGAGCCCAGCTGCACACAGACCACCTCTTCTTCTGGCCAGATCCTGTTGCCAGCACACCATCTTACACTGGTGACTGGAGCCAAGTGTGGGGTGGGCCTTTGCTGCAGAGGCCTCTGGACTGTGGGAACCGCTTCGGGGGGAGAGGGGCAACCGAGCGAGAAGCCCCAGGGGAGTGGTCTCGGGGACAGCATCCAGGGAGACCGTTCGGCGTCTCCTCCAGAGCAGGGAATGGGTCTGGGCTGGGGTTGGGGCCACTGAAGCAGGCGAGCAGGGGCCAGGCAGGGCAGGCTGGGGGCATCTCCAGCCTCGTGCCCTCCAGCTGGGCCAGGCTGTCTGTCACTGCTGTGATGTCATCCAGCGGCTCAATAGCTGTGGCACCAGGAAGGTATTGAGGGGAGGAGGCTAGTCAGAGCTTAGGCCCCAGACCTGTTCAGCCCTGAGCATCACCTGTCACCATCTCATGGTACCAGGAACCCTGATTGGCCAGTACTTGGAGTGGTTTCCGGGGAGCAGGGGTTTCAATTTTCATTATTTCATCACGGCACTGCTTCCACTGGCTCATGTCAAAGAAAAGCTGCCAGAGAGCTTCTGTCCAGCTCTGCAGGGCTCCCCGACTCTCTGCCTGAAGGGTGTGTGTCACCTCATCCTCCCCATATTGGTTACTGTTGCTCAGGGTGAAGAGCCAGCCCACCGCCTGATCCAGCTCACCTGCCCCGACTTGAATCTCCTTGTTGATCACAACAGTAAACAGCGGCTCCTGCCCAGTGTCTGTGTCTTCAGGTTGACGGTGACAGAAGCTGTTTGTGCCTCTCAGGACTCCATGCACTCGCACCCAGTCCTGCAGCTCCCCAGCTTGCTGCGCTCTGTGGGTGCTGCTTGCAGTAGGCTGAGTCATGCAGAAGGGCTGAGCCACCAGACGGCAACACGCTGCCATCAAGGGGCAGCCAGGCGGGGTTCTCCTCATGACTGGTGAGGGTGAGGTCATGTGTGTGGAGCCTATCTTGCACTGCTGCCAGGGTGAGAGTGGTATGAGCCAAGAGGTGGTAACGACCACCACCAGCTGGGGTGGGGAGCAAGATGGGACTGCTTCCCGAGCCCCTCGCTGTCTCCAGCGACACCCGCACACGCCTCCCTGAGGAGCAGCCCAGGGAGCTGCTGAGCTCGGTGGCAAGCCTCTTGGGGGCTCCAGCCAGGGCCCCCTCCTCTTCCACGCAGGCCCCATATAGCTCCAGCCGCAGTTCAGAGTCTGGCCCTTCCTCGGCAAAGAGCACCTTGTTGTGAAAGGGGATGGCTGTGAGGGTCCTGTCCACCAGGATCATCTCCGTGTCCTGAGTGCATTCCCCGATCTGCAGCAGCAAGAACACAGCCCGACGGTGCAGATCGCCTTCGTTCTTGAAATCTTCTGTGTCCTTCCACATGAGTGGAATCTGGAGGTCAGAAATGCAGAGCTGGCTGCGGCAGGGGGAGTGCTCAGCAGGTGGCCCGCTATCAGGAGGCCACTGGCCTGTCTTCCTCAGCACCTGCGTGTCCTTGCGCCGCTACAGCTCGCCCGTGTAGCCGGGGGTGCGGCTATTGCACACCAGCACGCTCTGGCTGGGAGCAGGCCACCGGCAGCTGGCGGGCCCCTTCCCTCATCCGGGTCTCATGGTGTAGCGTTCTTTGCGACTGTGTCCTCCAGTGGGTCGCAGAAGAGGCTGAGCCAGCAGCGGCTGCGTTTGAACTCCATCTCTAGGGTGTTGCCGCTGGCCGTGGTGACCCGGCTCCGGTGGTTTCCGGAGAACATGCCGGCAGTCCTGTGCTTCTGCCTGCCCTCAGCACTCCCTGCGCTGCCCGGCTCTGCGTTGTCTCCTAGGCTTCTGTCCCTCGACTCAAACCATACTTTTAAAGCTGTTGAAACCCTGGTTTTTCATTCTGCAAGCTGCTGCTTTGAAACAGTCATACAGATGTTCTGGAAGCCTACCGAACTTCAAGAACTTCTTGGTGAGAAAACACTCTTGTTTTTTAGTGCAGAAGATTAATCATACCTGAAGTGAAAATTGGCTTTAACATGGACATTGGTGGGCCCTCCATGAGGTGTGAAAGTTCCGGCTGGAATGGCCCTGAGCATTGGTTCCATTGTTAGAAGGTGTGTGCACGTTTCCTCGAGTTGCTAGCTGCTGCTCCTTGGAACTCTCGAGTGGCTTAGGTTTGAATGGCAGTAACAGGTATTTGTTGATGGCTCCCACTGTGCTAAATGCTGCTTCTAAGTCCTTGATGGTTGCTGTAGATCTAATCCTCGTAACAGTATGTGACTGAAGGGATTTATGCTCCCCGCTCATAGATGAGGAAACTGAGGCACAGATAGTTTGATTAAGTTTTCCCAGGATAATGCTGCTAAGGAGTGGGGCTTACTAAAGTTTGAAGAGTAAAAATAAATTTATTCTCATGCTATACCCCAGTTTGAGTCTCGACTGCAGTGTAGAATTACAAAAATTAAAGAAGGATCAACAGCTAGAAAACTGTACATTTGTTCAAGGTGAAAAACAGTTTTAAAAAAATCACAGAGCACAGGACAGTAGGCAGGAAGATCTCTACTTAGTGTACTGACCTTCGAGTATGAACAAGATGCCACTGATACCCTGTGTAAGCCTTGAGTGGTGTAATACAAGTGTTCCTATACTGGTTCACTTTTCCTTTGAAACTAGAATACAAATACATTTTTTTGTAGAATACAAATATTTTTTTGTAGGAAACTGAACGTTGTTAGGATTATAATCTGTATATTCTTTATTTTTTAAAGGACTCAACTCTTGTTTTTTTATTTTTGGCTGCGTTGGGTCTTCGTTGCTGTGCGTGGGCTTTCTCTAGTTGTGGCGAGCGGAGGCTACTCTTCATTGTGGTGCGCGGGCTTCTCATTGCAGTGGCTTCTCTTGTTGTGGAGCACGGGCTCTAGGTGCGTGGGCTTCAGTAGTTGAAGCACGTGGGCTCAGTAGTTGTGGCTCTCGGGCTTAGTTGCTCTGCAGCATGTGGGATCTTCCTGGCCCAGGGATTGAACCCATGTCCCCTGTATTGGCAGGCGGATTCTCAACCACTGCGCCACCAGGGAAGTCCCCTTCTGTATCATCTTAATAGAAATTTACTGGTCTATATAACGAACAGGTATTTCTAACTCTGCTTTCTAATCAGCCCATGAATTTATATTGACCATTTTATCTTTTGGTCAAACTGTCGTAAAATCGTCATCTCATTGGCCCCTGTTCCACTGTTTTAGGGCAAAAGTTAATGGAATCTGAATAATTCATTTATTTGGGTTGATCTTCAAAAGCAAGGGGTAACTTTTGAAATTGCCCAAATAAATGAATCTGCCAGTTTTCCTCATGATTTTTATGTGCCAACTTTGATAATCTGTGGAAACAAACAATTTACATTTCTTGTTTAATGTAAGATTCAGTGGCGGTGGTGGTGGTTTTTAAAAAGATGGGAAATATATGGGGCAGTGATGTTTAAACAGAAGATGTGGAGTGTGTTTGAAGTTTTGTGTCCTGGAGGTCAGACTATGCAGTATGTGGTTTCCTGGGCAAAATAAGAATCTTCTTATAAGATATTCCTATGACCCAGGGCATATTATCCTCCTAGTCTTCATTTTCTTGGGCATAATGTAGCAAAGGCCTATAATTATAAGGGTTAAGTAAAATGTGTGAAAGTAGTATTACTTGTATATATGGGTGTAGTGAGGAAATTAAGGGGAGAGAATGTGTCACTGTGCCATTTAGACATCTAAGTGCAGTGGGAGTCTGAAACAGTAGGTATTTCTTAAAATCAAGGGTTCAAGACGTTTATGGCCAGACCACAGGAAGGAGGATGCTGGGGTGGCAGTCACTTCCACACTGGTGCTTATTCGAACACGGCTCTGTTTTACTTTAGCTCAGAACAGCAATGTCTGCTCAGGGGCAGACGAGTTTTAAGAATGTGCCTGCCCTTTATCCTTTGGGATTTGTGGCTTCAGGCAAAGCACATTCTTATTCTTTTGTCAACCTTGAATTTGGATACATTTCTTTTGTAGTCTTCCGCATGCTCACCTCCTGATTTTTAGCCGGTAGGCCCCTTCTTATCCTTGTTCACAAATAGTGAATTTTGTAACTCTTAAGATGTTATATCCAGTGACCCAGCTTGTTAAGACGAAAGTCCCAGTCATTGCAGCTTTCTTTTAGAATCAAGGCCGTCACTACACCTCCTCGCTACCCTCTCAACACCTGCCAATAACAAGTGGAAACACTCTCCTATAAAGAGGAAGTACGGCCTTCATGTGGCAGAAGGGGGATTGAACTTAGGGAAAAACCATATTGTTAGAATGATACTTTAACATTATATGCAAAATACCATCGTGTAGTTAGTAGAAATAAATGCTGAAGAGCTCTAAGGAAGAGCTGGTGAAGTTTGATTGACCTAGGGGAGGGTTTGGCAGAGGAAACCGCTTTGGCATTGATATTCTTTTAGCCTGTAACACAGACTTGGGTATCTGTACTTGACCTGCTGACTAGGATACTTGGAAGAGCAAGTTTGGGTGTCCATGCTTGGGGACAGTGACAGGAATGGGCAGTAAGAAAGGTATAGCTGCCATACTGGATGATGATATTGGGTAGTAACGTTTTTTGACTTCAAAAAGGCATAACCACGGTATACTCCAGAGTAGAATGTATTTCAAGGTGGTGAAAGGGAAAGCCCAATATATTTGTTAGCTTACAGAAGAAAATTGGTTGACTTTTGAAATTTTTCTGCCATATGATAGACATTTTTGACTACTGCAGAACACATGATGAGCCTTCCTATGTTTCACGAGAGAAGAAAGACTGTTTTTGTTGCCCACTGTCTGCGCCCCAGAGACCTTGCCGAACAGAGATATTGATGCCTTCCTTTGCTTGTAGCCTTTCTTGCTCAGCCTCGTAGCTCTGTCGGCCTTTCTCAGTAGTTTGCCCTTGATGTTATCCTCTGCCCCTTACCTTCCGTGTAGGGTTTCTTGACCCAACTGGTCATGTTTGTCCACCCTCTTGACAGTCCCTTTTACGTGTGTCTTCAGATCGTTTGCCTTGTGCTTGTTAAAGTAATTTCTGAATTGAGTGCTATAGCAAGAGGACAGTTTGCAGTCAGAGTGACCTGGGTTTCGAGTCTTTTTCAAGTCTGTGACTTGGTAATGACTAACCTTGGGTGAGTTATTCAGGACCTTTGAGCTCTGGTTTCCTCATCTGTAAAATGATGATACTGTTGAAATCTTAGTCTTTGTGAATATTAAATGGGACCCATATCGTGCCTTATGTATTATATATTCAAATATTATGTAGTTAGTAATCGTTCTTGTCAGTCAAGCTTATTTAGTAGCTCCGGCTCACTTTGGATCCCCAAATAAGGTGCCTGACTTCATTTTGCACATCCATCTAGCTGAGAGCTGCCTGCTTCCCTTAGGTCAGGTGGGTTTTTTTTCCTGTTGAAAGACTTAGATTTATAATCTTGGCTTTCACTTTGAATGGCCTATTCTCAAGTGTCATTTTAAGTTGATTTGTTATGCTAATGCCTTACAAATAATGTGCTTCCTAATTAGCCCATATGTAATAAGGCAGGGTACCCACCTGCATACTTGCATATTAAATATTCTATGCAAAAAACCCTTAGCTTCACACCATGGGGGGGGATTGTTGCAGCACATGAAGACTGTTCTCTGACTTGAATGGTAGTGACGCATTACGGTAGCATACATCATGAAGGCTAGGGCTACATGGTGATTGGAGTCATTTAAAATTGGTTTGGACGGTGTGCTGTTGACCAGAGCACCTTGTGAGTAGTTCTGGTCCTAATTACATCTTTCCTCTACCACTGTAATGGCCTTCTACCTGGCCTCCTTCTCTCCAGTTGTCCCCCCTCTAATCCAGTTCTATATATGGCTGCTATGTTAATCTTCCTGAAACATACCTCTGATTCTGTCACTCTCCTTATCCTCAACTTTTTAAAAAGCTCCCCATTTCCTGGCGAAAAGGGCCAAACTTCTAAGGTCCCATGATGTGGCCTAAATTTCCAGAGTTCCTTTCTGTAATACTTTTACGGTGGTTATTAATGGTGGGAAGTTGGAAATGTGTACAGACATTGCCTTGGTGTGCATCACTGGGGACACTTTTACTGGGTAGGGGGCCAAAAGTGCTAGAGGGGATAGTCCCACCCACGGAAGATTTTGCCAGAACAGCAGTGAGTTGGACATTAAGGAGTAAAACTAGAACCAATTATAGGGAAACATTTTAGCTTAATATGAAAAAAGAACTTTCTAAGAAAGGTGTTCAGTGAGAGAGAGAGTGGGCTGTCCCAGGAAGTTAGTTTCGTTTCATTGAAGGCCTTGACACGTGAGCTGAATAACCAGATGGTAGGAATATTGTGGAGGGGATTTGACAGTGCATAGGAGGCTAGAGGTACACTTTTAAGTTCCCTTCCAACCCACAGGCCCTGTGATTCTATGGCTTATAATTCGTGAAAATGATTAGACTGATTAGGTCCCCATAGAAACAATGCTTCTGCACTTACATTTCTATACATTCCTCATAAGTGAGGTAGGTGGTTCTTAATGAAGCTTGCTTATACCATGTGGCAATGATTCTGCCTTCTTCCTCCTTCATTATACTAATTAATATAATTGAACTATACATCAAGAAAAATGGAAGCTGGTTTATTACTGCCTATGATATTTAATTTCCTTTTTAATTGTAACTCATTCCAGTTATACCAAGTTGCTGGGGCAGAAGGAATAGCAGCATTTGTGGTTCCATAGGAATTAAGAAAGGAAGAAAACTTTTGTTCTTCTGAAGTTTTCATTTGGAATAGAAATCAGAGTCGGAACCTTGTTTCATGATTTGACTTATAAGTCCTTCTGTTTATCCCAGGAATGACTTTTGGCTAGCCATAGAGCAAATTAGCCAGATGCTTATATATTAGATAGCGCTTTCCTTTCTCTTACTAACAATTAAAGTAAAAGAAATCATAATGAGGGCTTCCCTGGTGGCGCAGTGGTTGAGGGTCCGCCTGCCGATGCGGGGGACGTGGGTTCGTGCCGCGGAGCGGCTGGGCCCGTGGGCCATGGCCGCTGGGCCTGCGCGTCCGGAGCCTGTGCTCCGCAACGGGAGAGGCCGCAACGGTGAGAGGCCCGCGTATCAAAAAAAGAAAAAAAAAAATCATAATGAAATGTCATTCTAATAATTATGAAAATATTCAAAGTATGTTTAGATTTGTAATCTCATAAAATACATGATGATAATTACCTGGATTATTCACAATAACCATTTCATAGAGGGGAAACCCAAGATACTGAAATTAGAGAATTATTTGCAGAGCCAAGTCCAGATTCCCATTTCCACTTAAGACAAGTTTCCACACAACTCTTACCAGTTTCTTTCAGGTATCTTTGTGATCAAGCTATGATAGCTGTGTCTCCTCAAGGCCGCACATCTTTTGTCAAGGAGGCAGAGAATAGTTTCATGCCCTGCCTGGCACGATCCTAAGTAACAGTCAATACCTTATTTACCTGTCTGATTTCCTGTTGTTTCTTTTTTTTTTTTTTTTTTTTTTTTGCGGTACGCGGGCCTCTCACTGTTGTGGCCTCTCCCATTGTGGAGCACAGGCTCCGGACGCGCAGGTTCAGCGGCCATGGCTCACGGGCCCAGCCGCTCCGCGGCATGTGGGATCTTCCCGGACCGGGGCACGAACCCGTGTCCCCTGCATCGGCAGGCGGACTCTCAACCACTGCGCCACCAGGGAAGCCCTCCTGTTGTTTCTTGATTGCCTTTCCCAGGCCAGGGAGATTAATTTAAACACACTCACCTCCTTTATGGTTGTTGAGAATGATTACCATTGGGGTCTGATTGTTTTCCAGGGGGAAAAGAGAAGTTAATTTAGAAGGATCTTAATCAGAGTAGTAGTTTTTGTGACACATGTGTATGAGTTTGAAAACCAATACTAGGACCCTGCATCCTGACATGGGCCTGCACTCTTGTGCCTGCATTCTGATATGGTATTGGTCTTCAGGTGAGATATGCAGCTCCTTTGAGGTTAAGCTCTCCGAGCTGTTTAAAGATGCTTATTTTTCTATTTAAACCTCATTCTGTCATAGGTTACAATCCTTTGGGGCAGATATGGGTTGTTAGTTTGCTGAAAATAGAACTTAATTGGCTACCGTACCAAGTACTGATTTTTAATTTGACAAGAGTCGTAATTCAGTCAGCCTATTAGGTCCTTAAGGTTGTATGGAAGTTAGAAAATGTAACTAAAACGCCCCCTGGACCACTGCTCCTATGCAAACCAGGTATGATTGTGGGTTGTGCACAGTGGGGCTTCTGACCATTTGTGTAGCTGGAGGGGCAGTGTCTGCCCTACCTCCGAGGAGTGCCAGTGAACATGTTCGCTGACTTTTTCAACTGCTATATAATATTTATTTGCTGTGGAAATGCGGAGGACTAGAACTGTCTAGCAGATGAGGCATTATCTTCCTCTTTTTGACTTCAGAGTTTCTGCTTTCGCTAAATAGGAAAGAGACCCATTGGGGCAGTATAGTAATGTACATGTAATTACTATACAGTAATTTCCTTGTTTAATTCAACAAAGATATTGCTGAGGTATGGGGACTGGTGGTAAGCCCCTGCTCATCGAAAACTGGGGAGAGATATCAATTCTGGCTCTCTTTCCTTTAAAGGGCAGTTATCACCTCACCTTCTGAGGCCCACATGAAGCACTTTCCAGTACATATGTAGAGTTACTGTTCCCAGCAGACGTTGAAGCAGATGTGCCTGCTGTTATAGAAGTGAAGTCTGACAGCTGTTACCTAACCTTTCCAATATCCTTATTCTATCTACTTCAACCTTCTTAGATTTTTTGAAGCCTTATTAGATATGAACAATTTTTGCCCAAAGGAACTGGCTTCTTCTCCTCATTGACTGACAAGATACTGGTCATCAGACAGTGATCAGCAGAATGTTGTGATTCTCCTTTTCCCCTGGTGAATGTTTGTGTTAACAGACTAACAGGAGCTATAAGCACAGTTGTTTGGTGTCGTAAGGAGATGAGTTTCCTTCCATTTTTAGCTTTTATATGCTTGTACTTATTAGAGAGGTTGAGTGCTCTTAACATGTTCATCATCAAGGTTACCACCTCTAAAGAGAGTGGTAGTAGGCCAAGCATACTTGTATGTTCCTGGGGACTCTTGTAGTAGGTGAACTTGGACTTCGCCCGAGCCTCTCCTTGCTGTTTTGCTTTATGTGATATTTCATGAGAGTAATTTATCCTCAGTCATGAAGTATTTATTGAGCACCTACTGTGCCCAGATCTTTTTATGCTCTGCCTTGAAGACTTCTTAAATTTTCCCTGGTTTGGTTATGACTTTAGTCATGTCATAACATGACTGTAGTTTGGATTTGGATAATTAGTTTTCATGAAGGTGGGCACAAACACCAGTTATTTTATTTTGCCTTTTTGGTTGTATGGAGAGGAAACGTGTTAAACTGAAACCTTGGGTTCTCAAGTATTTATGGCTAATGAAAGATATGGCTATTTTATACCATATTCAGATGGTATTCCTAGGTATAAGGAAAACAAAGTGAACAGAAAGGTACTGACTTGAGTTTCTATGTATGGGTGATATTGTAGTGACCTAGGCACTTTATACATATTAACTGATTTAAGCTTTAGAATACTGTCTCAAAACTCCTCCTCCCCCTGCTGTTGAAGTTTTCAACCTTTGTCTTAACCATTGCACAAGCTTTTGGGCCCTCAAATATCACTCTCTTCAGTCTGTCTTTCCACACTGCTGCTCAGGTGGTCTTTGTAAAATTCCAAACACGTCTGTCCCCTTCCCAGAAAGTTCTCTTCGTTCCTCTATTCTAGAGGTTAACATTTCTGCCTGGCAAGCACCCTGGCTGAACTTTCCCCTGCCTCCTTATGCAGCATTTACCTCCTTTTTGAACTCTCCATTCTTTCCTACTGCTTATCTTGTGTGTCTCTCTCTCTGGAACACTAACTCATCCTTCCAGTTTTAAAACTTGAGAAAAGTGCCTCACCTCTTCTGACATTATTATTCCTTAAAAGAATGAAAAACTAATTCCCAAAACGTAATATGTGTGTGTGTGTGTGTGTGTGTGTAACACGTATTTTTAAGAATAATAAACAGTCCTTCAATCTGGAATAATTTACAATAAATTTGGTCAAATTCAGACTTATTGCTGTCCCCTTTTTCTCATTTTTTGAAAACTGGGGAAAACTTCACTACAAGCCCTAGTTTTACAGACTTGTGTTTTTGAGTCTCTCGTGTATGTAGTGAAATTGACAGAAAGGCTGGAAATGTGAGGATGGGAACGAAGCAGGAAAATTTTTTAAAGGTTCTGTTTATTGAAATGTAGAATATTGGAAGTGCAGTGTGAGAATGGAAAGAACTGAAGAAACCTGGTAGTCATGCAAGGGGGCTGACTTAAAGGAGGGCATTGTAATTGACCAGTGGAAGGGAGGAAAGGGTTAGTCAGAGGGGAAACTAATTGGAAGATGAACAGCACTGAGGAAACCGGTGAGACGTGAAGCCCTCCCCAAGATTGTTCAATGACTACTTGAATTTTGTGAGTTGGTTCCTGATTATACAGAGACAGAAATGATATTGATTCATCTTGTGTGTTCTGATGCATGCTCTTCAAAGAGGAAAAAAAGACAATTCTTTATATAAGTTTATTAGTGGTGAGGTGACATTCTTTAAGAAATATCATCCATGGTGGCCACTGGGGAACTTGAGCCATCGAAGCCTTTTGGCCTGAAAGTAATTTAACAAGTCAGTATCTTTCTGGGTAACTGTAATTGCTAGACGTTCGATAGTCATGAAATTTAGTTAGCATTCTTGCTGTTGAATTGATTTTTAATGTTTATTTGTAAAACCTTAAATGTGTGTCCAAAGCCTTGAATGCATTCCCAGGTTATCCATTGTACACTCCCTAGATATGAAATATCAATTTTACAGGCTAGCAAAGTGATATTTAATGGTGGCTGACTGGATAGTGTTTAAGAACAATATGTATTAGATACTTAAATTTGTCTATTATCTGACTCGTGGCACAGATCATTGAATTTAGGTGGTACTGAAATTGCAGATCTGGCTGCCTTAATAATCCAAGCTATGCAGCATGTTTATTTAGTCCCAGGACCTTCCTCTTGTCTTTCTTCTTTCTAAGCATGTACAGAAGAAAATAAAACAGTTTTGGTTTGTACTTTCACATCTACTTGCATTAGGAAAGATGTCTTTAAAAAACGGTAGGGACATTTTCAGGACGCTTCTTGAAGCCTGGAGCACACCAGTTTTTTGTGATTTGTTGACATCAGTTGTTTTTTCCTCCTTCTCTAATGTTTGCCTCCTTTGATTATACTTCAAGACCCAAGGTTTCATCACATTTCAATTTAAAATTTTGAGACTAAATTTGGTCAAGCTGCAGCTGTAAAGGATATTCTGTTTCATACCCATATCATTTTGTCTTGAATTTCATTTTAAAATGATCACTGTATTTTAGGCATATGCAATGTCTTCTTAATGGCTTCTTGGAAAAAATACATTGTTCAGTTAGATAAGTAAATGAAATTGTCTGGGTTACGGAGCATGACTCACTTAAAATCTCATTTGGAACAATTTCTCTGTCCACCCTTTGTTAACCATATATCCTGCTGGTTTTGTAGTACGAGGACTTGCACAAGAGTTAAAATAAACCATGGAGATCTGGATTTATGGGAACAGCCCGTCTTCAATTCAAGGACTGTGGATGGATCTCTTTCCTTTCTGCGTTTTCTTTGATCTATTTTTGGCTTTACTTTCATCCTTTGCTGTAGGTTTCTTAACTGCTTGTTTATTTTTTCTTAGAAAAGTATGAGCATATGCAAACTACAAGGAATGTTGGAATGATTAAATGGATAAATATCATACATAACCCATATGGGTTGTCTGAATAAGATTCCCCTTTATGATAGGCCAAAATTTGCATATTTGCTTATAGTTTCTCCACCATATCTTTGCGAGGGTGCCTCTGGTATACACAGTAAGCTTCCCTTCCTTGTCATGCGTCCATCTGCTCGCTGGAACCCTTTCTACTGAATCCTCTACCCTGCCACTCATAATTCTTAGGTTATAATCTTGGTGTAGAATGGTGAGGGATAATATCTGTTACCATTGAACGCTGTATAAAGCTGTTGAAAAATGGGATAAAAAATTAAAGCCATTAATGTTTTCTTCATCCCTTATATCCTCTCTTTTTGAACAGTTTAGCTTTACTGGTGCTAAATTAAATAACGATAATCTTAACTTTACAAAGACATAGTTTAAAGGCATTGGAAACACAAAGGGAAAAGGTATAGCTCCTCATTATAATTTTTCTGGAATGCTGCAAATAAAATTGACGATTGGTAAATCAATTTATGTTGCAGAAGCACTGGGAGAATAACTGTAAAACGATTCTTTAAGTTCTTAATATAGGGAGGAGAGTCTTTTAAAACCATGAATAATCACTAGTATTCTGTTACATTGGGATTTTTTTTTTTTTTTCCCCTGCAGTAAATTTTAAACAGTTCTACTTGATTTTAGTTTGGATCCATCAACAGAATAGTCAACTAAATGCGGACAGGACAAAGTGTTAGTTTACCAAGTATGAACACATCACCACTTGGGGATTAATTCTGATTTCTTTGGAAATAGTCTCAGGCTAAAACTTTATTGCTAAAGCCTGTAATCTAAATATTTCCTGTGGATTAGGCTAGATTAAATTATCTATCCCATGTGTTCAGAATTCATGTGGATGAGGTCCTATTATTTTATATTTAAATTCTGATTTTGCAGGTTGAATGGAAGTTCTAGAAAAGAATGGAGAGATCTGAGGGGCCAGTGGACTTAGGGTTGTAGGGTGTGGCGATGATGATGAATCAATACCTTTGTCTTAACTACAGCTGCTAACCCCCCTCCCCTGCCCCCCCTACACACACACACTCACACACACACACAGGCGCGCGCGGTGGTGGCGAGGTGGGCCACAGGTTTGAGTCATCCTCTCCTCAGAGTCTGGTTCTATCTGGCATTTCACAGTAATAGCAGACATAATTGCCTTCTGATTTTTAAGACTGTATGGCTTTCTTGATAATAATGGGAAATTGGTTAATCATTTGAGTGCTGTTGATTAGTGTTGATGTTTTCATGTCTCACAAGTATTTCTATTATCTATCTGCAGATCCCAGGGGCATCTCTACTCTGAAATTTGGGGCTTCATTTATTTTCCTTCTCTCTGTTCTTTCCTGCTTCCTAGCTCCCAATTTGGATTAAAACTTAAACAGCTTAGGCCTAGAAGAAATAAGACATTTACACAATTGCAGATTTATTACTTTAGAATTTTTAAAAATGAACTTTAAAAGGTTTCTTTTACATTTTTAAGGTTTCCAAGTACTGCCCATATCTTTGGAGACTGACAGTGACCTTGAGGGAGGGGAGGGCGAAGGAGACTCATCAAAACATTTTCTAAAGAGATCATCTTCTATTTCCTTTCTGTGACCTGATTTGGTGAAGATATTTCCACCTCAAAGGAGGATCTTAAGAATACCATATATTTTCATTTTTAGGTGGATGGATGCAGCTTTGATGTTCTCATGCCTTACTTGAATGTGAATGTTAAAACATGGCAAAATTTCAAGGAATCATAGGGAACTGATCCATTTTATGTAACATTTACAGACTGATGGGCATTTAGAGATAGAAGGAACATTTAGCATTTATCCCCAGCCACTTTTCCCCCCCTTTTCTAACAGGAGGAAAATGAAGCCCAGAGAGATAAAGTAATTTCATTCAACAAACATTAATTGAATGTGTACCATATGTCAGACCCAGTCCTAGGAGCTGGGGGCTACAGAGATGAATAAGTTTAATTTCCTGTTGGAGATAAATACGTAGTTCTCAGATCATACAGTTTGTAATTAGAAGGATAGGAAGTAGAATATTTATGAATCATTCATAATCAGATCTTTATATGATGAAAATTATGGCAACCCTCTGTCCTTCCCCTCACCTTTAATTTATTAAATCATCCAATAAAGATGATTTTCACTTATTTACTGGGACTAAATCTGGTGTTCTCCCTTGGCTTCCTTCTTTTGGTGACCACTCTTTCCTGAAAGATTAGTGTACCCTAGCCACCCCCATTTTATCAACTATTCAGCCTGCTAAAACTGACTGAAATTGCTCTTGCTGAAGTTATTGCCAGACTCTGTCTTCTCTTCTTAAACTCCATTCTCCCTTGGTTCCTTGGTGGCCTGATTCTCCTACCTCTTTTCCTTTTTCGTTTTCCCTTTGTGTTTCCACTGCCACTTCTTACTTGCCCAAATGGGCCACACTTTCGCACATCTCTGTAGCAGTTGGTCATCCTTCAAGACTCAGCTCACATCTCATCTCCTCATGAAGCATAGCTGGCCTTTTGAAGAGTTGAGGCGCTTCAATTTCTCCATTCTTAACAGCACCTTGTATTTCTTTACCAGTCCTGTAATTTTGTGGTTTGTATATCAAGCTTCTCCTTTTGAGGTTTTTTTCTCTCTGGAGAGCAGGGACGATTTTTCCAGCGACTGGCACGTGATGCTGTTTTCGTACTTTAATGCAGAAAGACTTCTTTCTAGCTCAAGCCACCTCTCCCCTCCCCAGCAGTCCGTCCCTCTGTTTCTCTCTCCGGTGCTCTACTGGGTTCTGTGTGCTAGGCCAGTACATTGCTGACAAGAAATGACCTGTGGTGACCTGCTGCTAATGGTAGATTTATAGTGCCATCAACTGTCAGTATATTAATTCACTTAAGACGTTTAAACATAACCCTTTGTTACACTCAAATCGATTGGTAAATCTTTTTAAAAAATTCATAAATTATACGTGCATTAACTTGAGCCTATTCCTGTCTGATTAAATCTTAGTTCATAATTAGTGTAAGACAACTAACTGAAATTTTTCACAGATAAAATAAGGGGATTTTCCAGTTCTCAACACAGTAGTGAATATCCTACATAATGGTATTGTTTCCATATTTAATTATAACCTAAACATCTACGGTTCGGCTGTGTTGGGCAGCATCCCATCCTGCAAAAAGTGTATTTGTCTTTAAGGAAATATAGTGTACCGCAATTAAAAAAGAGCATGCAGATTGGTTTTCCACAGTGCCTAATGCTCTGTGTCACATGGCCGTGATAGGACTTCTAGGCCCATTAATAAGCTGATCCATTTGCTGAACTAGAATGTTTTTCTCTTGTTTCCCCACTGCATTTGGGTTGTTGACCCTTTATCCTTTGCTGTACACTTGTCCTTGATTAAAATTAGATCAATAAAGCTAAATCAAGGAAAAAAGAGGAATGTCCTCGGTAGAATAAGTGACCGCATATTACCGTTAAACTGTTCAGAAAGAAATATTAGGTGATTTTTTTTTGTTTTGTTTTTACTTACAGCCTTTTATTTCTGATTAGTATGGATAACAAACTGTATGCATTAAAACTTATTTTTTGGAAGTATGGCAGTGAGGATGTGGATTTTTAAGCTGCTGGTTCCAAATACTTTGTTTGTCTTTTCCAGTAACCTCCTGGTCTTGGGTTGTGTTCAAATCTGTAAGATTTATTAAGTGAACATTCTGTAGCTAAGTGGCAAGATGTTCTGTCTTCTCATTAGCAGTGACCCTGGATAATTTTCTCACATTCAGCAACATTGTTAGGAGCCACCAGCATCCCTGTCACCTAGGGGTGAGGCAGAGCTGGGGTGCCGGGTGAGGAGGTCACCTTGTGCACATCTCCATTGGGGGCAGGGTGCTTTGTAGGGAGTGCTCAGGATGAAACTGGTTTCCCTTTTCTTTTTGCATGTGAACTCTACGCCTGTAGTACAAAGAGCTTATTACTGGGAAGAAGAAAATGACTTCTCTCTTGCTTTAAGCTGGAGAGGCATCATAGGGTCCTTAGATGCCTTGTAATAGAATCCACTGGCCATGGATTTCGGAGTTGGTTAAATTAGAGTTCAATTTTTGCCCCTGCCATTTTCTGCTGTTGTGAGCTTTAGTCTAAATTACACTGAGCCTCTTTCCTTCATCCGTAACAAAAATATTATATTTGCTGACTGTTGAATTCTGTTGAGGATCAAATGAGTACAGTGGGATTACAAATATGAGTCAGATGCTGTTTTTAAGCTTAAATAGTTTCAAATCACCTATGAGATATAAGACACATGTATACTGACTTGGGCCAGATGAACCAAGAGAGAAGACGGGATATTTGATTAGAGAGCTCAGAAGGTTTCCTGAGGATGGTGGGTGGCATTTGAGTATGGCCTTGCAGAACGCTTGGCATTTTATTTATTTATTATTTTAAATAGATTTATTTTTTAAAAATAAATTTATTTATTTATTTACTTTTGGCTGAGTTGGGTCTTCGTTGCTGCGTGCAGGGCTTTCTCTAGTTGCGGTGAGCAGGGGCTACTCTTCGTTGTGGTGTGCAGGCTTCTCACTGCGGTGGCTTCTCTTGTGGAGCACGGGCTCTAGACACGCAGGCATCAGTAGTTGTGGCACTTGGGCTCAGTAGTTGTGGCTCACGGGCTCCAGAGCGCAGAGTGAGTAGTTATGGCACACGGGTTTAGTTGCATGTGGGATCTTCCCGGACCAGGGCTCAAACCCGTGTCCCCTGCATTGGCAGGCGGTTTCTTCACCACTGCGCCACCAGGGAAGCCCACGTTTGGCATTTTAGTAAGCAAAGTGTTTAGCATTGAGATTGCAGTCACATCCAGGCACTGGAATAACGTAAAAAGGGGAGTAGAAGATTCGGTTGTGGGGCTTGTTCGGGAAGGAAACAATTTGGAATATAGTGGTTGGGATCAGAAGTGGGCTAGCATGTTTGATTATATCCATAATTAATACCTTTTTGTAGCCAACAAAAGATTAGGATTCATATCAGAAAATTCTCATGTTTATTTTGGTTTTGAATTTGTTAACATGCCATGGCTTCTCCCAAATTAAATCAGAATATTACCTTGAATGAGTTCCACTTTTTTCTTCCTTGTGGTTAAAAAACACATAACATAAAATTTACATTCTTAACCATTTAATTGTATGATTCAGAAGTGTTTAAGATATTCCCATTATTGTGAGACAAATCTCCAAAACTACTTCATCTTGCAGAACTGAAGCCCTGTACCCATTAATCAATTCCTTTTCCCCTTCCCCTCAGTCTGTGGTAACCATTTAGTTCCACTTTTTTTCACAGTTGGCTTAAGAGAAGTTTCTAGAATTCATCTAGCAACATTGCATGATAAACTATGTAATAGCAAATCTGGTGTTATTTATCTCATTTTTCCATCTGGCTATGGTAGAAAAATGACATTTCATTGGTGTTCTTGTGAGTTTGGCCATCCCCACTAACCCTCACATTGTGTGTATGTGCTTCTTCACACAGTATGGTAACCGCACTGACACAGGTAAGGTTTTTACTTTTCTGTCTTTACTGTGATCCCAACTTAAACCACGAATATACACCTGTTATGGTTGGTCTTTAAAATCACAAAATGATTCACTACTCATGAGAGCCTAGCAAAATATTGGAAAAAAAATTAGGGTACATTGTTCTCTTACTGCTTAAATTCTTAATCTTGTAGACTCTGTGGATTCGACAGCTACTGGCTTGGAAGTCTTCCCTTTACTCTAGTGTGATGCTTGTGCTACCAGCCATTAAATACTCACGCATTACTCTTCATCAACTATTTTAACTGTGGAAGCTCTTCATGTGCACTCCAACCATTTTTCTTGTTTTTTTTTTTTTTTTTTTTGGTGCACATTTTACATTGTAGGTAGTCCTGCTATATTGGGATTGGCCAGGTATAGAGGTATCTGGAATAGGTAAGAGGCAGTATTCTCTCAGGAGACAGTTGATTATCAAGAGAGTTGGAGTGTTCCTCTCTAATGGTTACAAATTTTGTCTAGTTACATAGAGAGGCGCTTTTGGCCACAGTGGCAGGTCAAGAAACCACAGCAGTTATTTTAACAGAGACGACTTTACATAAGGAATTATTAATCAGGTATGGAAATACTAAAAAGGTAAAAAGAGAACCCTGAGGTGAGGGTCAAATGGAGGTTTTAACCACACGACACAGCTACAACCTCTGGGTAATCTCTTTCAATAAGAGATTGAGATATGAAAACTTCAGCATTTGGAGGATGGGCCGAGTGGGCCTCAGATCTCTGTTGAGCCAATGAAGGGGGGAAGAGTAACTCCCTGGAGCTGGGCCCCAGACCTCCCAGGAGGGGCTGCCAGTTGATTGGTTCTGGTGACTCTGAGGGAGGTGTGTTGAGACTGTTTCTGGGCGTGTTGGGAAAACTGCAAGCTGGAATCCATTGGCGCTACTGGAACAAACTGCCATTGCTGAGAAGAAGAAGAATTGCTGTGGAGAAGCTGACTGGAATAAGAAAGAGTTTGTCCCTTTTTCTTCCTGTCCATTCTCCCTTTAACATCCCCTATTGGCAGAGCCTAGCAGGGAACCAGCTGGCAAAGCAGAAATGTGGTTGGCAGTTTTCCCACCCCGGCACCACAAAGTGGAATTTTAAAAAGGCTAGGTTTAAAACTGAGTGACAGTAGCTTCATAACTGGCACAAATAGTGTATCCAACTTAGTTAATCTCCTTGAGCTTCTCAGGAGCTGGTGGCCTTGGGTAGGCCTGCATTTCGTGCTGAAATGAACTGACCCTTTCAGGTCTGTGTGGGAGGTGCCTGTGGAACCGGATGGGAGTGAAAAGCCTGTGCGTGATGGCAGTTCCTGCTACCTCAGTGGTTGGGAGGCAGGTGGTAGAGAAATACTAGCCTGGGCTCTTTTGGGGTCTTTTGCTCTGGCATGATGTTATGTTGGGCATGTTTTTTCTCTGGACACCTAACTTCTCAGTTGAGAAGAGCTAATAGTTCCAGCTTTATTGGTTGCTGTGGGGATTAGAAATAATATGAAGCATAGAAATTTAAGGTAGAGAGACAGCCTTTTGTTTTAAGGGGGTTAGGTCGGAAGGCCAGCTATAGGCGAGGAAAGTGTGTGGTTACCAAAACGGGATGGTGACGTGATTGACCTAAAAACATTGTTAAACAGGCACAATTAAAGTGACATTACATAAAGCAGGAGCTAAAACTGCCTTGTCACAGACCGAGGCCCTGGTCTTAGGTACCCTGTCCTTCCTCACAGAGATGAAGAGCTGTGGGTACCACCCACTGGTGCAGGGCGAGATGCCCCCTGCTCACGCCTCCTGCCTCTGAACTTTACCTGGCTGTTCTGGAGATCTGGTCACTTGTCTACTTGTTCACTAGCTGCCAACAACTGTCACAAAACAACCCCAACACGTTCCTGAGTATGTTTCTTTCATATGGGTGGAGGGCTAGTCTCTTTCCCGGGAGCAGCCTCCTCCGGGTCTGGATTCAGCCTTGTCAAGGTCCGTTTCTGCCGTCAGCCAGGCCATGCCATGTATACATAATGACGTTGCCTTGCCACCTGGGTGCTGCCTCTGAATGTCTGTGCTGTTCACAATTCTGGTAATTTCATTTGCCCATACTTCTTCATGGTGGTAGTTGGTAATAGATGCTATATTTCTCTGATTGATGACAGACTGTACAGTACAAGAGTCATCTTTGTAGGGTTAGAATGATATCTGTCCTAAGAAAGTACAGGCCCCGTTTTGCTGAGTATTTAAACACAGGCTGAGAGTACTTTAAATTTTGTAGATAAAATATGTGGCAGTAGACCTGGCAGCCTGATTTAGACCTTGGAGTGATGTAGCTGGCAAGGCAGGATCTCAGTGTCTAAAGGGAGGCCTAAGCTGTGCGCTTACATAATTCAGTCCTGTGCTTCTGAAATGCACCACGATTTATTGCTCCAATTTGACTGGAAATCTGGCTCAATTGGAGGTTCCACTGGCACCAGCTAAGTAATGGTGTCACACCCAGCATCATTTTCCCTTCTGTGTTGTTCCAGGAAGAAACTTTTAATAATAATTATTATTTTTTAATACAGTGGAGAAGGGAAGGCATTCACAAAGAAGCATTTCTCTAACAAAATGGTATTCTTTTCTGAATGGGCTCACCCGAGCCTGCCGTCTGTTACAGAGAAAATTGCCTTCCTATTGCAAGAGGTTTGTTTTCTTTTCCTCCGGAGCCTTCCTCCTCTTCTAGAACTGTGGGAGGGCCGGTGGCACGTCACCGTGCTGGATGGATTTCATCTGGCTTGCAGCCTGTACTTTAAGTAACGGAGTTGTCTCTTCTGAGGGCACTGGATCTCCATTTTTAGCCTGGGGATGAAGGGTGAGAAATGTGGGAGACGATTTCTCCATTACTAGAAAACAAGATTTGGGGCCAACTGGTTAATTATGAGCTTCCAGTGAAAAGGAAAGAAGTTGCAGAGGGGCAGAGCCAGTTGAGATATGCCGGTCCCTGCGACTTTCCATGACCCTGCAGACCCCCAGGCCTGCTCTCGTCCTTGAAGACCCCCATTTGCCCTTCTGCTTTTAAATTCTGGTTTCTTATTTGTAGATTTTTTTGTGTTCTTCCCAATGAAGGTGTTTCCCATGTTAACATTAATTCGCGTTTGCACGAATCTTCAGAACTATTAGCTCTGTAGAAAGAAGCCTTAATAGAGAGACACTATTTTTATTTCTTCTCAGCTTCGTTTGCTCATTTGAGCAGCATGTGAAGGGTGCGTCATTCAGCAAAACTTCACACCTCTTAGTATTGTCACAGATCAGCCTTTTGAGGACAAAGGAAGGGCTGCACAATCTTTCACTATCCTTTTCTTCCATCTTAACCACAAAAAAATACTACCCCGGCAATTTAGGCTTAGTATCATCTCAAATTCGTGAATTTTTTAGGGAGGTGGGATGCTGGTACTTTGGAGTCCACATTAATGGAATTATCCCTTTTTATATTGTAGCTTACTATCATTTTATTTAGTGTTGAACTCTCAAACTTGATTTTTTTTAATAGTATCAGTTCAGCTTTATTTGAATTATTATATATGTTCTGTAAGGATAACTATTAGCTAATAGATTTGCGAGTGTGTTACTTCAAAGGTCACAAGTAATTGAATTCATTACGTCAAATTTGTAGCGAGAAGAGGATTGCCTTAAAGTTTTGGCCAGGTCAAAAGAAAACACTAATTATTTAGATATTGTAAAATTGGTTTTTTTTCCTAACATAACACATTGAAACTGCCAGGAGTACTGCTTTTGCATCACTGCTTACAAAGAGCCTAGATTTTATGGTTGTACAGTGAGATATCTAGTCTAGAATCTTTTTAATCATTATTCAGGAATATACTTACCTTTGTGTAGTATAGAATCATGTCTGGTGAAAGTTGCCATAAGGTAGAGATATTAGAGATAGTTCACATGCACCTGGTGCTACATGAGACATTCATTACTAATGTGATATGGATCCACAGTGATGTTGCCTCCTCCATCTCTTTGAAAGTTCTTTTTATATACTGACCAGTTCCACTTATTCCCCTAATCAGAAGTGCAGTTTGAGTTTAAAAAAAAAAATCTTTTAGCTAGGGCTTTTTGCATTCCCCGTTTTATTCTCTCTGCGTGTTGGCATTTTCTGTGAACATGGCACTATACTAGGCACTTCACAGTTATTATTAAGCTCTTTTTTCCTCTCACAGATATTCCCTCCTGTGGTCTGGTAGGAAAGGTAAAACCTACAAGAAGTAGTTAAATTACAGTAACTTGAGGCAGAAAGTGATTAGTGCTGTAACTTCGGTTTATCTCTTCTGTCTCTTGATATTTTAGCTCTTGTTAATATCCATATTAGATGTTGTAAAACTTAGCTAAGTAGCTTTGTTTCTTAGTAACACATGTAGATCTGTTTTTTCCCCATGGGGTTCATATTACCTGAAATATTCCTGGAATGTAAACTTAAGAGTTGCCTGATTTTGCGCTAATATATTTAGTCCCTTCCTGATTTTTACAGGATTTTCAAGTCATTTTTTGCATGGGTTTTCACTGCGAAGTTATGTATTAATATAATGGCAGGTAATTCTTAACTTGCTGATTCTTGGAAGGAAACTGAGGCAAGCTGGCAGGCAGGAGCTGCTGGTGCCAGAATCATTGTCGAGAACCTAGGCCTCTATTCTCTGGATGACAGCAAGCTGCCCACTTGCTCTTGATCATTTGTTGCCATCAAATGCTTGAGGAATGTTTGATTTCATGTCCAGGACGGCTCTTTTTGTCTAACTTCAGGAGTGCTGAACTTGAGCTTTGCTCTCTTCAAGGATTCGATGCCCTTTTTGTCTCATTATCCCACTCTTTACCGGCTGCATCCTCACCATTCCTCCAGGAAAGGTGGCACAGGCTTCACTCACCCTTGGAGCGGATCTTTATTTTCAGAGCACTGGGTCGGGGAGAGTTTTTGTCCCCGCGCTGGGAAAAGAAGATGAGGTGGGGCCCTGAGGGCTTTCTCACTTTCCCTTTTCTTCTTGGGCTTGGAGCCCATTTGCTGCTGGTGGCATCGCTTCTTACTTGGGAGCCTTCACCTTCTTTTGCCTTGAGATCTGTGAGGGGCAGACCCTATGCCTGCAGAAGAATTTGTAGCTAAGTGCAGGCACCCCATGTGGTGCCTTGGATAATGGTTTTGGAGCCCTTAGAGCCTTAAAAGTATTCTTTAAAGTCTTGACCCAGGGTCTTGGGGGGGGGGGTGAAAAGACCTAATGTTTGGCCTCCTCCTGCTGTCCCCTCCCTCGCCCGTCCTCACTGCATCTGAGCAGTAAATAGCAAGAACTTCTGCAAGTGCTCTTAGTTGGCTGATGTAATTGAGTAGGAGAACAATCTCCAGAGACAGATACTTTCCCACTTGCATGATGGTCTTGAAAAGGTACTTTGATTTGGGGGAAGAGCGAGTTCCTTTGGAACGTAATCCTGCACTGTACACCGTAGATGACAGACGAGTCCCTTCAAGGATGTGAGGCTGCCGAAATCTACTTTCCTTCTTTCCCTCTTTGGATACTGCAGAACCCGGCTCCTCCTGGCAAGTTGCCAGAAGATTGGTAATTTCTAGGGCTTGCCACTTCCTCTGCTGTCACTGTGGCTAGTGTAGGTCTAGACCACTGGTGTCTGGGGGTAGGGGGGGTGAGGGGAGGGTGTGCCTGTCCTGCTGTTCCCTGGCATGGGCAGGTAGAGAAATATTTGGTAATCTTGTTTTCCCACCGTTACTAGAATGTTCCCAATTGTCTTAGCTGTAAAGACTTTTAAGGAGTATTTCAAGTTACCTCCAGCTACATGTGCAGAAAGAGAGTTCCCCAGGTATTTACTTACTTGCCTACTTATTTAGCCACTTTGATGTTTATCAAGCTCCTCTGTGTTGCTTTGTGACTCTTTAAACCTTTGGGAGTCCCTTTTCTTCTATTTCCGTTGGTTTAAGTGGGTCCAAAGTGCTCAAAAGGCGCTCCACAGCGTTTCTCAAAGTGTGGCCCACAGTCCTTCTCGCTACTTATTAAAAATACAGAATTGGGGACATGACCCCAGACCTGCAGAATCAGAATACCTGATGTGGCCCGACAGTCTGCATGTTTACAAGCTCCCACACTAAACCTGACGACTACTGACAGGAGATGACTGCCTTTTGGCACTAGGAAGCCAGGAGGGGGTAGTGTCTGCCACCCGCCGCGGGCACCCAACTGCCCCCCCCCACCCCCCGCTTCAGCCCCTGGGATAGCTGGGATCCGAATCCCTACTCTGCTTGTTAACAAGAAGTGAGGCACGTTACTTAACTGTAAGCCTCACTTTCCTTGCTGTAACTGGGGATCATAATCCATTTCATAATGGATTGAACGCTCTAAGAAGCAGACCCGAGTGTTTTTTCCCTAGGTGTGATGAAGAGTGGGCGGTTGTAGAAACAGTGGGTCCGCAGAGTATGAGAGAAGTGTAGTAAACTAAGCGTTCTATAAAAGCAGCAAGGCACTTCAGGGGCCAAGTATCTTGCGTAAGCACGGGGTTCAAAGTCCAGCCCTCTTCCATTCTCACACTTGTGAATTCTTTTCTTTTCTTTTCTTTTTTACGGTACGCGGGCCTCTCACTGTTGCGGCCTCTCCCGTTGTGGAGCACAGGCTCCAGACGCGCAGGCTCAGCGGCCATGGCTCACGGGCCCAGCCGCTCCGTGGCATGTGGGATCCTCCCGGACCGGGGCCTGAACCCGTGTCCCCTGCATCGGCAGGCGGACCCTCAACCACTGCGCCACCAGGGAAGCCCACACTTGTGAATTTTTATAATCACATCTCAGGTTTAAAAAAATATTTTTTCAATTTGATTTGTTTTTATTTACCGTTCTCCTTTGCCTCCTTGGAGATATGTCTGAAGTATATTTCATTGTTGTGAATTTGGGACTTTCCCAGACCTTGTCTCTTTAATAGACCCTATTTACCTTTAAGAGAGAGGTTTTTAGGAGGAAGAAATAAGAGCTAATTGGGAAATAAAGTGAAAGTGTCTTTTTCTTTGAAACAACTCCTGGGGAGTGTTTGGGTATATGAATCTTCTGTGTGTGGTCCTATAGGTATAGTGGTGCAAGATATCTTCCATTTGGCCAAGGTGGTTACGATTTTGAACCTTTCCCCAGCTGCTGACTATAGATTTCTGTCTAGTTAGATCTGCCTTTTATAAAAATGTGCTATTGTGTATGTTAAGGATAATAAATAGTGGATATCCCCGTGGATTGTGTCTCCTGGCTGCCAAGGGACGTGAACGGTCCTTGATTGTAAATATGCCCAGGGCATGTGGTAATGTTCCTATTTTAAGTCTATAATTCAGATGGAAATTGAAGCCTTTGTTTATTAACATAGCTTGTGTGGCAGGGCAACTGGGACTGGTCCATTTACTGTTTGAAATTTTATCCATTTAAATCTGATTGTGTCTGTTCTTATTTTAATTCAGCAGTCTGTTTTAAGATCTCTGTAGAGTATAATTCTGCTTGGCTACTTTTGATATATTTCAAGCCTCCTTTAAAAAAAAAAATCAAACTTGTTTTTGACCCTGGTTATTTGAGAGCATGTTGGTAGTTAAATTATTCCCTTCTGCTTCATGGAAAGATACATCTATGAAAGAAAATCATTTTGAGGGAAGGAAAAAGGAATTTCATGCATTTCTTGTGAGGAAAAGAATGGCGGGTTATTTTGCCTCTGAGAGAAATAAAAGTATGAGACATTGTGAGCCAAGGGAAAGGTTGGCCAAACAAGGTTTGGGGGTTTCCTATCCCTAAACATTTTTTTGATTTAAAAAACCCCAACGTTATAGAATGATACAGAACAAACATTTCTTATTGTACCACATTTGCTTCAGATCCTCTTTTAAAGAGACAAGCTTGCAGATGAAGTTGAAAGTCCCTGTGGACTCATCCTTGACCCCATTTCTTTCCCATTCTGTTTCTTTCTTTGCCCATCCTGCATCAGTTAACTAACCATTGACTTTCGTTTCTAGGTATTTTTATACTTTGGCTATTTCCATAGCTCTAGGAATAGTGTTGCTTGTGTCTTTTTTTAGTCTGTGTTTAAATCGTTATCATTCTACAGCTTGTTTTCCTGCTCAGTGTTGTTTTTCAGATTTGTTCATTTATTGCATTGCTCTCAGACTCACTGCTCTCTGTTCTGCTCTGTGACTGTACAGAGCCGACCGTAAATTTTACATCGTTACCATGAGCATTGTGGTCCTTGTCTTGCATGAGTGAGACCTCTCTGGGGTATATACCCTCCTGTAAGTAGAATTGCCTAGGTATAGTGATGCATATCTTCGGCCTTAACCAGATGATGCCGAGTAGCACCATGTGAAAGTGCCACAGTGTTTGAACCATTTTATATTCCCATCGGTGGTTACAGCACACCTATTTCCCCTCATCCTCATTTTTAAAATTTGACAATATATTGGATGTCCTATAGTATCTCAGCTTACATTGCCCTGATTATTAATGAAGTGATACCTTTTTTCATACACTTAATGTCCAGCTGCAGTTCTTTTGTGAAATGCCTGTTCGTACCTCTTGGCCAATTTTTCTCTTAGATAGTTTCTCTTACTGATTTGTTCTTCCTTCCTTTACTGAGTAAATCAAAGTAACGAGAGAACTTCCAGCAACTCACTACCACATGTACCCACGTAACAGTACCTGCATCCACACACCTAAAGGTGAATTATTGGAGCTCCTATGGAAAGCCTTCCCCTCCTTACCTATGCATTAACAGTTCTGTCCTCTTCCGTCTGCATTATCACTTATTTGCTTTCCACAGGACCTTTGCCTGTTATTTCGCCCCTCTGAAACCAAAAACCAAAGCCCCTTCTCTTCGCCTTGCTTCCTCTGCCAGCTGCCACATAATCTCTTGGTATTTTGTAGCAGAACTTTCTGAAGTATCGTATGTACTCACTTTCTCCACTTCTCCTCTTCCTGTTCCTAGTTCCAGTCAGGCTCTTGCCCCTACTGCTCCACCAAAATTAATGTTGCCAAGTTACGGCCGACCCTCACTTAGCTTGATCCAACAAGCGGATCTTAGTCCTCAGCTCATTCACCTTGCCTTGTGCATTGGGCACAGTTGGTCTTTCCCTCCTCAATTCACTTTCTTTCCTTGGCTTCCAGGACATAACATTGGTTGTTTCCTCCTGCTGAGATCACTGATTGCTCCTTCTCAATCTCCTTTTATACATTCCGTCTCTCATTCCTTACCTTTCAATGTTATAATGCCTCAGTCCTCTGTCCTTTTCAGTGTCGTAGGTTTAAATACCACCTATATGCCCACCACTCCCAAATGTAAATTACCAGCTCAGAGCTTTCTTCCAAACTCCACACTGCCTACTCAAAACCTCCACTTGAGAGTTTAGCAGGCCTGTAACCAAACTCCTGATCTCACCCACCTGCCTCTACCTGTGGTCTTCCTCATCTCAGGTGATGACCCCACCTATTATTCCATTTGCTCAGATAAAAAAAACCTTGGAGTCATGCTTGATTTCTCCCTGTTTTCTCATCTCACATTTCATCTATCTACTTTCAGAATATTCCCAGATTCTGACCACTTCTTACCCCTTCACTGCTCTTCCTTGATGTAATCTAACATCATTTCCCACCCAGATTAATGCCATAATCTCCTAATTAGTCTCCCTTTGTTCTCTCTCTTCCTTGCTGTGGTGTCTGTTCTCAGCACATTAACCAAAGTAATTCCTTCAGATGTTAAGTCAGATGTGTGACTTTGTTGTTCTCCCCTCTGGAACTCAGCTGTAGCCACAGTGATGTCTCTGCTGTTCCTTGAACCCACCAGTCATCTCCTAACTCAAGGCTTTTGCGTTGGCTGTCCTCTCTGCCTGTCTCTAGATGACTACATCCCATACCTCCTTTGAGTCTTTGCTGAAATATAATGTGATCAGGGTAGGCCTCACTGAGAAGTTTACAGCTGTGGCTCAGTGCTCCAGTTCTCTCTTATCCTGTTCTGCCTTGTCTTTATCTTGTTTCACTTATCAGCTACTGAGTCTGTGCTTTGGCCTGTCAGTTTGTTCATGAAGCTTTTTCAGTAAAGAACTGTTTAAAATTTTAGTGAAGCCACATTCATCAATGTTTTCATAGTTTGTGTTTATTCAGCCTTGTTTTAAGAAATCCTGCAGGATCCTAGGGTCCAGTAAATTTTTTGGCTACAGTTTTTTGGCTGCTAGATGGGCTAGATTAAATTTGGCCTGAAACGGAGTTGAGAATAAGACCTTGATTAGGAGTCCCTTCCATTCGCTCCAGATGAGCATTAAACAGAGACCTCATTTTGGCATGATAAGCTCCTGTTCAAAAAAATAAATAAATAAATAAAAAGCCAGGCATGCCTTTTAGATGCTGAGATTGGGCCTCCTTCCCAAACCAAGGAGAGGTAAAGATGATTGAAGTTATCTCTAAAGTGAGTCATTGCAGGGCCTACATACAATGTCACTTCTCAGGATGAACAGTGATTACAGCACATATTGGTTTGTGTATTATCCGCCCACCAGATAAATCAAGCATTCTTTTCTATTTTTAGTTTTAAAGTATTTCCATGTAGATTAGAATCTAAACTAGGTAGTCCTTTTTAGCAGGCAAGATTCAGCTAAAGTCTTGTTTTCTCAGAATACATTCCATACCTCAATTGCCTCTTACAGATTTCAAAGGCTTTTATGTACCTGGTAATTTGGAGGAATTGCTTTTATTTTGTAGTTTCTTAGGGACTTCTAATATCTCTCTTGTAAGATGTTTGCACATGTCAATAGCTACTAGATCTTCAGGGTTAAGAGTAACAAAATGACTCTGTTTTCACTTGTGGTATCTTGTTTTCTGCTCGTGCTATTAGTTCTTTCCGAGCTTCATGAGAGACATATAATCAGACTCAAGTCACCCTGTTTTTCTGTTGGAATGTTTGGTATACTATTTATTTTCTTTCCTTCTTTTGAGAGTATCTTGGCTTGGCCCAGTCCTGTCGAGCATCTTTCTTGTTCACACTGCCATGTTCACACACTTAGCTGTATCTCATCCCATGATCTTCATCTGAATGCCTATTGAAACTATTTCTTACCATTCCTTGTTTTGGAGTTCCAAACAAGTGACATTGCCTTAAACCTCTGTGGTGTTTCAGAATAAATAGGGTAAGGTTCTGATATCAGGTTCTGTGGCACATCATAAGGCTGTGTAAGGGAAATGTCAAGTATTTTGTTCAATTCATTTAAAAAAACATTGTTTACTTAGTGAATCACACAGCTCCTCTCTGTGAATAGATTGCCCTGTATTGCTAGGGGAATATGAATACATTGGGACTTCCTTATTCCTGATGGCTGATTCTGGTAACCATTGATATTTGTCTTTATTAAAAATCCTGTTCATTACTGGCACCTAGCATCTTCTGTCTAGCAGGCATTCTTACACTATCATTAGTGTCATCATAAACTATTGTAGGGCTCCTCAGTAGTGACCCACTATTTTCATCTGGCTGCCTGGATGCTTATAAAATATCCATAATCCTATACATCTGCCCTTATGTTGGCCAGCGCTCCCTCTAGCCAGGCAGCTCTTATTTGTCCCATTTTCCTTGTTAAGGAAAACTCAGTGTTATTTCTTTAAAGATTTTCATGTTTCGGGCCATACTTCACTTATTAGGCAGTGATCATGGTTCCCCATGACTTTGATCAGAGTTTGGAAATCCCAGTTGCTCCTGTTCAGAGTGTGGAGATTCCCACGCATCAACTCTGAGAAAGGATAAAGATTCACCTTCAGTTCTAAAGGTGCCTTAAGTTCTTTGAAGAGCATGAGAATGGTGCTGCTGCCTTTATTTTTTTTTTTTTAAGCCAGAGAAATTAGAAGACAGGTGGATGGTGAATGTGAAGCTTGAACTCAAATAATTACGCACATTCTTGGTGATATCAGTGAATTGAAATGTTTAAATGATGTGTTTTGGACACCAAGGCTTGCTTTGGGTCTAGGAGGAAACCTCTATTTCGATGCCCTTGACCTCAGAATTGTCATTAGTATTACTTTAAATATGGGGGTATTAAAATGATAAATGTTCTTTATTTGAGAGTAGTTGGCTATTTAAGAAAACATAATTTGAATACTTCAAGTATAGAATGAATTATATAGAGATCTTGTGTCAGGTGTGTAAAAGATGGCAAAGCAAAGTTGAGGCCAGGTGGGCTAATCATACAGGATGGGGAAGCAGTGGTGTGCATCTAGGTTAGGGGTTATGGCTTAATTTTCTCCTTTTTTTCTGATCCCCCCCCCTTCCAAATATCTGTTCATGCAGTCCTGTCCTTCTAGCATACTTGCTCTTGTATATTATTCTGCATTTTTCTTTTGTGGTAGTACATCCAAGTATTTGAGTTTATACTATGAGGCAGTACTGTATACTTGGGTCTGGGATCACAAAGGACAACAGAAAAGGACAGGGTCTCTGTTCTCATGCAACTTAGGAGCTAGTGGGAGAGACATTAATCATACCAACCAATTTAGCCAACATCTCCCAATTTCTTGTACACAAGCTCTAGTCCTCCATACGCTGTCCTCCCCCTGACTGCAAACTTCTCGGGTTCCTTTGCTTTTATCCCCTCTATCCACTCCCTTGTCAGTCACCTATTAATTTATTTTTTAAAGAGATTCTCCTAGCTCTTAAGTTCCTGTCAATTCCCAGTTCTGTTGCCTTCATCCAGACCCTCTCTCATCATCTCAGTTATACTGCTCAGAGCCCCTCTTTTGGGGGAAGTCTGGGCCCCAAGAAATAATGAAGGAATTGGCTGTGTATTTGTGTGCTGAAATACTGTTTATTCCTGCCTCCCTCCTTTTGCTTGTCTTTTTTTCCCCCCAACTCTAATTTTCTTTCTAGTTTTTTCCTATCCTGCAAACTCATGTTAAGTCCCACCTTGTCAATGAAACATCTCCTGATTACTTCTTTCTAGTTCCATGAATTCTAATAGCACTTAGTCCCTAGTCTATATCACATAATTTAGCACTTATTCAGAACTGCTTTGTGTTACTTCATATCTGCAGGATTTCTTCTGTTATTGTTAGGTTACAAGGATTTTACATCCAAGAGTATAACATACATTTACATAGTGCTTTGTCTGAGGCTAATAGTTGGTAGGTGCTTAATAAAGGCTTACAGAGTAATAGAATGAGATTTATAGTATATCTGTAAATATTAGAAGGACGCTAATACTCAGTAAGCTGCTTCTATACTGCAGTTTATATAGCTCTTTCCCTGTTGATGAACATTTAGGTTGTTTCCAGTTGTGTAAACATTCCATTGCTTATTTTTGAGCCTGTCATTTGGAAAAAGATGGTCTTGTTCCCTGTAAAGCATTTAACCAAATACTTTGTTAATCGTTTACTGTATATCTAGCAATTATTCAATATTTGTGATACTGGGAGCTAGAGCATATTTCAGGTGTGTTGTCATTATCTCGCACTCTTGGCTGTGTTCATGTGTCAGTTTTTGCTTTGTTTTCCCATTCCTGATGTGGTATTTTATTTTGCTTTAAGGATAAGAACAAGAAACTGCGTCCCCTCTATGACATTCCCTATATGTTTGAAGCCCGGGAATTTCTGCGAAAGAAGCTTATTGGGAAAAAGGTAAGTGATGGCAGAAACATAATTTGCAAGTGGTTAGGGGTTGTTTTAATCTGGGCTCTTGTGATGAAATCCCAGAGAGCAGCAAATGACTCTCCTCCACCAAGTTAAGTAGTATTACTTTGATATGAAGAGAGGCGTGTCTCTGTCTCAGGAAGTGGCATCCCTTGGGAGAAGTTTAAAATTGGGGCCCTGACCACAGTGTGATTTCCAGGGCTCTCACGGCATGTTCTTTCCAGGGTCCAGGCTCAATTCCAGTCTCAGTAATTGCATATTGCCCTGAGCTCCATCCACTTCCATTAAAGCAGAGTAGCTCTCTGCTTCTCTCCAGCCACTTGCATTAAAAGTCGGGGCTGTGGGATTTGCTAATGAAAGAAAGTGGCTGCTTTTTTTCTGACTCCCCTGTTTCTGAGGAGAAGAGGGCTTCTGGAATAGGAGCCTGCCTTTTATGAAAGAGGGTGTGGTTTCCTGGTGGTTCGTTGGGAGACTTTCTGGTGTAGTGCAGCGGCTCAGAGGCCCTCAGAGGGCATTTCCTAGTGTTCTTAGAGCAGAATGTTCTATGACCTGCTGCAGAACTTGTTGTTCTGGGAAGCTGATAATGAGCCTCTGATCTTCCACTGATTTTCCCTGACCTCCCCAACCTGCATATCCCGGACATTTCTTTGTGTCCTGGGTAAACAGAGGAAACGAATAGAATAATTCCTGCGGTAATTGAGGGAAATCTGTTCAGAGAAAGACTGATTTGTGTTCTCCTTACTTTCCGTCGGTGGCGATTCTTCCAGGAAATGTTATGTTTTGGGCCAACTTTTATTATAGGTTCAGAAAGGTAAGGCCATTTGGTTCTAAGTCTGACCTCGACATGTGAAGCCATATTAGCATTCTTTACCTACATGCAGGTTTCTAAACGATTGTAGTTGTGAGAGGTTTGTCAAAGTACTGTAGTTACTAGAATGATAAATTATTGCAAGAGATTTTGAAGCTGGGCAAAAGATGAAATTGCTGATTTTGAGGTAGAGAAACCAAACTGGATTCCCTAAAACAAGTATTTATCTCCTCAGATTCCTTGAGAAAATAGGCTCGTTTGTCATTGTATAAAATATTGACAGAATGCTGTATTCATTCATGAAGTGTAGTGCAAATGATGGCTTTCAGCCTCTTTCAATTTCTAGATCTCTTGTTATCTGATTGAATGTCTGACGTCTGTTTCACCAAGTTGATACCATATCACTAATTTACTGACTCATAAACAATGGCATAGAGACAAGCAAGGAATTCCCCCTGCACGTGTTCATTTCTGTTGAGATCCATCCAAAACCACACTGAAAGGAGTGGCAGCGCACATTTGCTTCGTGCACAGCCAGTTGTGTGGTGTGTATTCTGGCTTCCACCTGGTTTGTTTGAATATTGCCCTTCCCTGATTGTGCTTCGTCCCTAGGAGCAGAGATCACAGCTCAGGGTAGCAGCTGCTGAGTGGTTCTAGAAAGTTAGCCCAGGCCTCTGCTTTCAAACACTATGTGCCTGCTGGGCCTTTGTAAGTCCTCTGTCTCAGGATAAAAGAACTGACCTCCAGTGTCAGATATGGCGGCAATTCTTAAGCAATTAGGCTCCTTCTTGGTGGAGAAAACTCATTTACTGTTTCCTCTGCATCAGAGTTGATTGGATTCTATTTGTGCTGAGCCCAAGTTTTGTCCCCCACGGTGACACTGTGTAAACGATGAATACTGTATCCCTGCCTAGGGAGAAGGATGCAGCTAAGCTCTGCTGGGCTGGAACATTCCTGATGCAAACTGCTTTTCCTGACTCACCACCTGAAACCACTTGCCTGTCTTCTGGGCCCATCAGTTGTGACAGCGAACACCCATGTGCTTTGGAGTCTGGGAGCAGACAGGGCAGTGGCTGCCTCAGGGGGGTGGCTAGCACATCATCACACATTTCTGCCAATTCCCTTCAGACCTCTGCAGCTGTTCAGTGCCGCACATGGTGATTAAGAGGCACCGAGAGAGAGCATGTGTGCCTGTGCACGAAAGCTGATTAGTACAGCCTGTCACAGCTTAAACAAGATAATGGAGGTAAAAATCATCTTCTCTGCCCAGACTATTATTTGACCATCCCAGAGAGTCTATAATAAGAAGTTCGGAGGGGCTTCTAGACTGTAGAGCGTTGGGATTGAAGGCAAGGTGGTGAGGTGCTTTGTTAGATTCAGTGGCCTCCATTTCAGTTATGGAAATTCACTTTGGTTCACTCCCGAGATTTAATCCTGGCTAAATGCCGTAAAGTAACCAGGCACCTCTCTGAGCCTTGGTTTTAGCATTTGTGAACTGGGAATATTATTTGCCTTTCCTCTCATGGATGAGAATCCAGGATAATACTAGTCATTCATGTTTTTCCAGGTGCCTGTTGCATTATGTGGTTTGGTTTTGTTTAATAATACTGCTTTCGTTTAGAATCTAGCATTGCCTGACTTTCTCAGGTCTGAGATCAAGATATGTGAATCAGTGCTCAACTGATTTGACTGCCATTAACCCCTTGTGCAGATTTGGGTGTCACCTGGTTCCAGCTTCCACAAAATGTGTATCTGCTTGTGGAGTGTGTATTTGTGTGTGTGTGTGTGTGTGTGTTATCTGGTTTAAGGGAGAGGTGGGTTATGTGCGTATCCTGGAAGTGTTTCAGAAGCTGTCTGAATTGCTATACTGCCTGGTAGAATGCCCTCCCCATCCCTTGTTTACCATCTTCCATCTGTGCTTTCACTAAAATATGACTAAGGAATATGCATGGAGGAGAGAACTGTCTTGCTAATTTCTTCTGGGTTTCTTCATGGTCCCAGTGTAGTGGACGCATGGAATCCTTGGTAACTTCGACATGTCCCTTCGTTTTCCAGAATGGCATCCTTAGTGAGTATAAAATGGTGAGATGCCCTCCTAAGAGAACCAGAGCTAAGGTCCTCTTCTGATAGCAGGAGCAGTTTCTTTCTCTGTGTACATTTTTTTTCTTAATGTTTAGAGACGGTCAGCCCAAGGAAAGCAAGAGTTTGTGTGCCTAAGTCATTTTGCTCTCAGTGGAATAAGGTAATAATAGCTGGGATCTTCACTGGGAATTTTCTCCAGCTATTTCATAAAATCTCTAAATATTTTTTAATCTGTTTAATGCAGCATTTATAAATGACATATGAATCACTGTAACTCCTGTCCCTTGATTGCAAAATTTCTATCACCATGGGAACCATTGTGTTCAAAGTTGTAACTTGTTTGGACAACTGAAGGGTCAAAAATGGTCGATGAGATGAAATTGCAAGAAGCGATGAAGCTTCAGCCCTGGCAATAGATAGGAGAGCCTGGACGAGCATCTATCTCCAGAAACCCTATCCCCCAATTCGTCTGTTCCCTAAAGGTTTTGTCACTGTTTCTGTTGATATAAGTAAATTTGGGGGATGAGGCTCATTTGTAAATCAACGGCTGACTTTGTTTGATTTTTATACCATTAAAATTTGTTCCGTAAACTAGGTTGACTCTTTAGGCACTAAAAATTGGGTAATTTTCTTGATAAATGCAGACATTTGGGAAGTTATTGGGCTATGAATTAGGGAATTATTTCTAATTCATATTGTTTTAGATTGTTCTTTTTTGGAAACCTATTTTACTTGAGGGTTGTACTTTTGGGGATGTGGGGCTCTTTGGGGTGGGTGGAAATGATTTCCATGTGTACCGGATTTACAGTTCCAGCAGGTTCAAAACTGAACTCATGGTAAACCTGGTCTGTCTAGAATGGTTGGTATTGTATGTAAATGATACTCTCTCTATTCTAGGTTAATGTGCCTTTATGAACCGGGCCGGCAACCCAACCACTGTTAATAGCCTTGTTTCTATGGGATAAAATATTCTGAATGTCTAAATCAGCTGTGGAAGATAGGGCTCATTTGTTCTTTGGTGGTGGCTGCCTATGTGTGATTTTCACGCTATTCCAATATGTAGCATGACCTAAAGACTTCTGTTTTTTAAGGCACTTCATATAATGCTCATTCTAAAGAGTAGAGCTGTCATTTATTGAGTTGTTTCTTGATGGAAAAATACTGAATTTTGTTTTCACTTTACTTAATTTTCACCTCCACCCTGAAAGATATATGTATCATTTCTATTTTCATAGGCATAGAAACTGAAACTCATAGGAATTAGGTATCTTACCCCAGATGTCTATGCTTTTAATCATGATTTTGAATTTAAAGGCATCTGGAAAGGCCCACTTTCCTGTTGTATGTACTGAATCATGGGTAGATAGCCAGGGTCACGGTGCTTTCTGGGATACGCCAGTTCTTGTGTATAACATGTACTCTACCTGCTGTGAGAAGTTGATCCTCTTCAGCCACATCGTCCTCGTCTACAGATAGCCGCAGGTGGTAAGAGCACCGTGGATCAGCCCTCTGATTGCCTTCAGCCCTCTAGACATTATCTCATTAGTCTTTGAGATGTCCCGGTGAAGTGATGTTTCATCAGATTGTTCTTCAGAGAAACCAGTGTCAGATTACGTGTTCTTCAGTTACGCAGACAATGTGAGGTCACAGGTAACTGTGCTAAGCAAGTGTGGAGCTTGATGGTCCTTTCTCTTCAATCTCTCGGCAGAGGTGAGGCTTCTGGGAGAAGGGGAAGGACAGGTCACTTTTTTATCTTGGGCCAGGGCCGCGCCCAGGTTGAGGAGCACAGGTTGAGGACTGGTCCCTGAAGATACCCGGTGTAGCCTTCCGAAGCCGAAGCCGTGCTCCACTCAGCCGGTGAGAGCTCTTCAAGGTCATGGAGCTTTTCTGAGGAGGATTCTTTCACTCTTCTCATGGGCTATATCACACGGCTGTCCTGTTGCTTAAAAATATTTTTGCCATGTGTTACTTAATACGCTGTGTTAAGTACAAAGCTGGCAGTCTGGGGATTCTTGTTCTTAATTACCTCTAATGTATTTTAGTTTGGTTTTTGTAAACATTTCCTTTGTCATCTCCACATTTTCCACTTCATATTGATGTGATACACTCACGCTATGGAAAAGTCCTTTACATTAATGATCAAAACAGGCCCTAAGGTTGTGAATGCATTGTGATTTAAATCGACAGGTTTATGCGAGGTTGCTTGTCCTTGCTTTCTCAGTGCCAGCTGTTACCATCAATGTGGCTGTAAATTTTTTGAATAAATGGCTTGAAGGTATTCGCCAAATCGAGTGATATTTTGAATGGCTTGTATTTTCTGACCATGCCTTTTCCAAGTAAGACTTCTCCCACTTAGACGGGCCAGGAGTGTGTCAGTGTGCACTGGAGACAAGGGTCATTGTAGATGCCCTCGACCCCTTGGCTTGACTCATCAACTCCCTTGTCTGGTGAAGGTAATTAGCAGAAATGACAGTAGCATGGCCTGTTTCTGGAGGCTTGTTCTCAGCAAGGTAGCGCTCGCCCTGCTGCCACTTAAGAGCTCTTCTTGATGGGTTTTTGGTTTTTTTATCTGCAGATTATGCAGAGTACCTCTGTGCTTTAGGGACCATCGGGGTGCTGAGCTGAGCATATAGCTCTTTGGCGAAATGTGGTATTTGTGTGGTGTATATTGTAATGCCTTCTTCAGAAAGGATCTCTTAGTTAAATGAAGAAACTGGAACTTTAAACTGCATTCCTGGAAATGTCTTCTGTATGCTCACCCATGGGAAATGATTTATTAGCTACCAGAACCCTCAGGATCTCCTGTCTTTGGTTACTACTGGGCATCACGTTGTTTAAAGACTTCTCTTCCCTGGACTCCCAAGTCGCTCGTAGGCTCTGGTGAAGCCCTTACATTTATAACTGATTTTTGGTCAGCTTGTCTTTGGTCAGTGGGTGGTGAAGCCACCCACTCCTGATCTTTTCAACGAGGATTCTGAAATGCCGTCCTTGGGGCTGGAACTTTCCATGCCTGTTCTCTGCAAATTGGGATTTTATTTTAGGGGGAGATTTGTGCTGAATCAGCTCAGCTGTGTTTGGGGGTAGGGAGAGAACAGGCTTTTTTTCCTGCTTTAAAAATAACCCTTATGTGCCAAAAACCCTATAAAATGTGCTGAATTGCAAATCTTCCAACTTCCTATACCTCCTGGTTTACAGCAAATAGATTCTTCTGAGCTTAGGCTCAATGATAGTGTATTAGAATATCTTACAGTGTGGACGAGAGTAAAGTGAGACTGTCCAGATGTGCTCAGTTGGGAAGGAAACCCAGCTCCTGCTATCTTTTCTCACAATATTTTTTTATTCGGTAGTTTCATCTTACAAGGGTCTATATAGGGTTAGCACATATAACTTTGCTAGTAAGAAAAAGGGTTTGGTGTTTTTGCAAAATAAGACATCATTCAGAAGTAGTGAGTCCAATTTTTAGGCACAGGCTCTTACGGGTTTCTTTCTGTGGCCTCTGTTTTTGCTGTGTCCAGAAAGTGAGGCTCATATTTCCGGTTGCTTGAGTATTTCTTTCCCAAGGGCATGAACAACATGTGGGTGTACAAGAAGGTAGTATGCACAATTGTCTCTTGGTTCTAAGGTGGAAATTCCTCCAATTCTTTATTTTTTTAAGACTTTCTTGATGTGGACCATTTATAAAGTCTTTATTGAATTTGTTACAATATTGCTTCTTTTTTGTATGTTTTGGTTTTTTGGCCAGGAGGCATGTGGGATCTTAGCTCCCCGACCAGGGATCGAACCTGCACCCCCTGCATTGGAAGGCAAGGTCTTAACCTCTGGACTGCCAGGGAAGTCCCCTCCAATTCTTTACAGCTGGGTGACTGAAGTGGTGTCTTAGGGCTGCAGCTTCATAATTAAGGCCATGCGGTTGTGAGCTCAAAGGCTATGTGCTCCTTGTTTTCAGGCGTTTAAAATCTGAGCGAAACTCTTGGTTCTTACTGAATCGAGTTCTTTTGTTGATATGTGGAACTGCCATTTTACTTTCACTTACCAGTTATCTTTTCTCTGGCAAATTTTCAGATATTCCTAAAAAGCTGCAATTCTACCCCATGAGGATTGCTGGCTTGGATGGTCTTTCCTGGTGTTTTCATAATGATGGGTGTAGCGGGATGAATAGTGTCCCCTCAGAATTCATGTCCTTTTAGAACCTCAGAAGGTGACCTTATCTGGAAATAGGGTCTTCACAGATGTAATGGGTTAAAATGAAATCCTACTGGATTAGGGTGGGGTCTGAACCCAAAGACCTGTGCCTTCCTTAGAAGAGGGTAGGACACAGACAGGGAAGGAAGGACACGTGACAGTGGAGATGGAGATTGAAGTGACGCAGCTGCGGCATGGAACGCCAAGGAGATGGCCAAGAGCCACCAGTAGCTAGGAAGAGGCGAGGAAGGATTCTTCCCTAGAGCCTTCAGAGGGTGCATCGGCCCTGTGTACATCTTGAAGTCAGACTTGAGGCTTCCGAAGTCATTAGAGTAAATTTCTGTTGTAAGCCAACCAGTTTGTGGTGCTTGGGTTACAGCAACCCTAGGAAAGTAAAGCAGCGGAAATGTAGGTTAGCTTCCTTTTTTTAAAAAATTTTTTTAAATTTATTTATTTATGGCCGCATTGGGTCTTCGTTGCTGCATGCAGTCTTTCTCTAGTTGCAGCGAGCGGGGGCTACTCTTCGTTGCGGTGCGCGGGCCTCTTCTTGAGGTGGCTTCTCTTGTTGTGGAGCATGGGTTCTGGGCGTATAGGCTTCAGTAGTTGTGGCATATGGGCTCGTAGTTGTGGCTCGCAGTTGTGGCTCACAGGCTCTAGAGCTCAGGCTCAGTAGTTGTGGCGCACGGGCTTAGTTGCTCCACGGCATGTGAGATCTTCCCGAACCAGGGCTCAAACCCATGTCCCCTGCATTGGCAGGCGGATTCTTAACCACTGTACCACCAGGGAAGCCCAGGTTAGCTTCTTTGTCTATCTTGCCAGTTGACTCTTGGCTGGAGTTCTCGTTTTTCAGTTTTGTACAAGACTGTCTTGTCTTTCGGTATTTGTGTTTATTCTTTCCGTCGTTACTCCTCCTGGGCTTTAATGCCGTCCCATCTTCAGACCAGCTGATAATTGGTATAGAGTAATTAATACTTGAGAGCACATTTCTAGTGTGGTCGGTAGGCTCACCCTCGGGCTTCTGTCCTGTTTCCCGTCCTTGAAGGATGAGTGCTGATGTCCACTTAAGAGGGCTGCCACAGTCACGGGGCCTCCATCACTTGGACTTCGATCATTAGTGTTTTGAAATATGGCTCAGCCTGGGAGAAATCATTCCTGGCAGGAGCTTTTGATGAACCATGCTCATCCCATTTAAGGCTGATGAATAGGACATTAGGAATAATAAGCACCGTGTGTAACATGTCGCCTGCTCAGGGTGTGTGCTATGGGGAGCTGTGCATGAGTGTTCTTCTGTAACTACAGGAATCTCAGGTTTTGTCTTTAATCTGGTCATTTTGGACGAGAAAACTTTGCTGCAACTTTGCCTTCCCACCTCTTCTGACTGCAAAAAGTGATTGGGCTGGGCTGATGAGCAGGTGGTCCTCTTCTGAAGACAAAGGTTGAGTAGGTTTATCCTTTTGGAGGCAGTCCCTAGGAGAAGGCCGGAAGTGGCAGCCTGGGGAAGTCAACTCATTTTTATTATTCAGGAACTATTTCTTGAGCAACTACTCCATACCACACCTTGTTCAAGACATTGGGGATTGAGCCTTACGAACACCTGTTCTCATGGAACTAATAGTTTAGAAAAGGCACATGGTGGTTGGGTACCTTTTTGGAGGAAAAATATGAATAAAATATCATCTCTGTCACAAGTTGCCTACAGTCTAACTGCGATAAGATTACATCAAAATGTGTGAAGTTGAATAAGAACAGATTTGAATAACTGAGATAAGAAACATGTCTCTTGGCAGGATTGGATTAATATTAATGTGAATTGTACAGATCATAGTTGTCTTTCAGAGACGAGAGGTCACACCTGTTGTGTGACCTTCTGCACTTAATGGCTTCAGCTGTCTCTCATATATGAATATTTCCACCCCTGATTTCTTTCTCTGACTTAAGATCAGTTTCCAGCTGCTGAATACTAGATACCCAAATACAGATGCCAGTAGATAGCTGTCATCTATTATGTCTAAAATGTAGTTCTTGGCTTCCATACGATTTTCTTCCCTGCTCACAAACTGCCTTGGCTAGGCTACCTTTGTTGTTGGTCTTAAATAATGTCACCACCCACCTGTTATCCCAAACTTTAGTATCAGCAGTCTCCCCATCCCAATTTCATCTGATTCTGCTATAGTTATCACTTCCAAATCTTCCTTTTCACGGTATTACCCATGGCTACTGGTCTGTATGCTCCTTATCTCTCAATCACTGCAACTGCATCTTAAGTAGTTCTCCTTCTAGTCTCTGCCATCTTTCATGTTGCTGTCAGAATCGCTTTCTATATGCACAGTCATGGTCATCTCACAGACTCTGGGGACACCCAGATGGCTGCAGAAAAGCATCTGACTCCTTAAACGAAGGTAAAGGAAAGCCGGTTGTATATAAAATAGCATAATGTCATTTAGGGATGTTTCCATTTCCAGTCTTACTTCCTACTCTACCCTCCATATGATACGTCACAAATAACTTCTCACCCTTGTGTCGACATGCCAAGCCCTTTCACAGCTTCTTGCTTTCACACTTCTTTTTCTGTAAGAATCTTAGCACGGTTCCTTATTCCTGGCTGGCTCCCCATGTAAAGTCGGGGGCTGTCTGTCCTATTACTCCCCTGTGCCCATTTCTGGAGTATCTGTTCCCAGGTCTGACCTCCCTCACCCTCTATGGGACAAAGAGCCTGTCTGACCCTTTCTTCAGCTCTCAGCTCCTGATGTCAGGAATCAGATTAGGATCCCCCAATAAGTCTTTACAGAGGTAGTGGGATTTGTCCTCTATCTGGCCGTTCTTAAGAAAGATTGGAAGTCTTTGAATACAGAGAAGGGATGTAGAAAGCTCATGGCGTAGCTCTAAGCTGGACAGGTGGTTTTCCTGTCACCTGTCTTCTTTAATTTCCTCATACAATATAGACCTTGAGCCCCACTTCAACGAGACTTCAGGCATAGCTCTGTCTGACAAATAAAAAGCAAGACCTTAAAAACAGGTAGAGGGCTTCCCTGGTGGCGCAGTGGTTGAGAGTCCGCCTGCCGATGCAGGGGACACGGGTTTGTGCCCCGGTCCAGGAGGATCCCACATGCCATGGAGCAGCTGGGCCCGTGAGCCATGGCCGCTGAGCATGCGTGTCCAGAGCCTGTGCTCCGCAACGGGAGAGGCCACAACAGTGAGAGGCCCGCGTACCACAAAAAAGAAAACCAGGTAGAATAAGGATATTTCTGTTTTTCTGGATATGAGTTATGGTTATGAACTAATCGCTCCCCCGCTGGCAGTGTGCTGGATGCCTGCAAGGCCACCCTCCCTGTGGGCTCTTCGGGAGGCAGCCCAAGCAGCCACTCCTTAGTGCGGGAGGTCAACTTTGGGGCTGTTTCTGCGTATTTTTGAAAATGTGCAGCATTTATAATTTGTTCTACTTGAAAAATGATTTTTGACAGAGGGATTTACCCAACTAGTAGGCAGTAAGTTAATATTTTTCACTTGGATTATTCATTATGATTTTAAACCTCTAAGTGACAGACACTTGATGGCCCCTGACTGCTCCCTGACGTTCCTATTCCCTGGGACCTGGGCTTCATAATGTCCGTCTTTTCCAACAATAGTCCAAATGTACTGGAAGTAAATAAGTCCCTAACTGGCTCCGCTTGGCCATTTCTGCGGTGTGTCGGGTACCTTTTAGCCTGGCGGGTTGCTGCTGAGCCCAGCTCCTCAGAGCCTGTCAGGCTAGACTTCGATGCGAGGGTTGGGCCGGGGGGACTGGACAGGAGAGGCCCGTTAAGCATCAGATTTTCCCCTCACGAGGCCCAGTTTCTGCAGCCTGTAAATCTCTGACACCCCTTTATCCAAAAAAGAGGGAGGGGGAGGGAATGTAAGGCGGAGTGACCTGGGCCCTAATTAGAAATTGGTTGAACATTTTGGTGAAATATTGCCTCAGGCCGTTGGTGTGAGCTGGGGAAGCTTCTTAACTTTCCTAGTGAATCTTAAGAGCTGAGAGATGCATCCCTAACTGTATGGTCTGTGCATTCATGTCGCCTCTGTTTCTTCATTTGTAAAAGGGGCGTGTTATTTTGACAGCTGTGACTCCTCAGGTGTGCCAGGATAGGGAGGGCATGGAAGCAGACAGCTGCATTAGGAATAACTTTTGGGCAGGGCACAAAGGATGGAACCTTGTAAGTTCCTAGGATGGAAATAGAAACTAGCACCTCAAATGCAGACCTGTAGCATTGTCCACAATTGTCAGCCCACATTACAATGAAGAGGTAGGACATTTCTGTGACCTCAGAGGCTAGAAGATATGCAGCTGAATATTGTGTATGTTCAAATTCTTACACTTGGGATGAGTTTATTTCTTCCAGTCTGCCTTATTTTCTTCACTCGTAAATTACAAAGGAATCTATTTTTGTAAGATCTTAAAGAATCCAGAAAGGGTCAACTGGTCATCCTGGTATCTCTGACCAGACTCTCTGACGTAACGGTCATCTACCGATCACTGTGTAGTTTTCCTGGTAGTCACCCTGGGGAGGGCAGGTCGATTCCCTTTGCCTGGGATGGAGGTGGGAAAACTTGGGTTCCTGGAACCAAGGGACCTGAAATATGAAGTACATCTAGTCCTTGTTCACCTAACTCCATGACCTTGGATGATGATTCCTTTTATTTTATTATATTTCCTTAATTTCCTTGTCGGTTAAAGGGGAGTGAACATTTTTTTGCCCTGTTTTTGCTGAATTGATCTACCTGATCCTTTTATAGTTCTGAAAGTGTAATCTTTTGACACCAAAGATTTAGTTTAAATAACAATGAATGGGGATACCTGTGGTAGCCAAAACACAAGATTTGAGGGTTATGTTCGCATGTGTTGAAGATAAATCTGCACCACCTTTATGGTGTGGCTTTAATATTCTTTTACCAGCCAGACTCCTACCTCCCAAAGAGAAAGCTAGGAGATTGAATTCATTCTTTTCCTGCTATGCTTATGTCACTGAGTTATGGTCACAGTATCTTTTATATCTTTTCAACTGAAATTTAAAGTTTAAACTGTTATGGTTGTGGTCACAGTCAAGTTTCCCATTGGGGCAAGGACCTTTTTTCTCCGTTTTCTGGGACCTCTGTTGTCAAATGATTTTCTCCCATTGGGGGGCTGGTGTTTTGTTTCCCTCCATCACTCATCAGTTGGCTACATTTTGAAATAATGGCTTGGGAAACCCAGTGCATCACAGTGACTGACTCTGAGGCAGCCTGGAGCCTTTTCACATTCTCTACTAGTTTCTCCCATTGCCGGTGGTGCTGCCAGCTGTGTGGAAGAAAAGCTGTGTGCGGTTTGAGCTCCCCAGCATGGGAGAGTCTTTGAAGATGAGAGACAAAGATGAGTCGTGTTGCCGCTCTTCCATGCTTCTGCTTTGGTGGTTGCTCATCGTAGCTTCCCGAAGGGAAAATGCTTATAAGATCACTAAGTCTAGGTAGATTATGACGTCTCTCTTGCTGTTCAGAGAGTGAACGTGGTATTGATAGTCTTTAATATCTCCTCCTGTACCAACACATACTCCCCATTCCTTTCCTTCCGTGTCTGTAACCTTCTGGTGGTTTTCCTTCCTTTTCCCTCCCCTCCTTCCACCTTGCATTTACCATCCCCCTCCTCAAAGGTGCTCAGACCTGCAACACGAACAGCTTCAAAATTCCAAGCCTGTAGTAGCTCTCATTTTCCAATACACACAACCCATCTGCCGTACTGTCTGACTTGGCCATTGCCCTGGATCCCTGGGACCCTTCTGGCCTTAAGAGGACAAAAGGTGATGTGCCGAATGTCATCTTTTCTTGTTTCTTGTTTCTGTTCTTCCACCAGCATGGAACTTGGTCCATGACCAAAGCTGACGAAGCATCAGCTTCTCTCTGAACAAGGTCCACTTGGTTTGCTTGGCAGTTCTAGTTTCTCCTTGGGCCATCACGGATGAACACAAAATTTGACAGGCTAGATGATGTGATACATTTTAAATTGTCTGCCTGCTTTAACTGTTACTTCCCTTGTTTCCGGAACAGGGAAAACATGGATGAGGAAGAAACTGTTGGTCAGTGCTTTTAGTCTGGACTGCCCTTCCCTGGGGGATTGTAGTCAGTGGGCCAGGGTGTGTGTGTCCTTGCTAGGTGCTCTGGTAATGTCAGCTTGATGCTGCCCCAAGCACAAGACCTTGTGGGGTGCTTGCACATTGTACTCACTAAGAAAAGAATAACTGTTTGGATGACACTGGGACCTGCTTCCGAATCTGTGGGAAGTGTGTTTTCCTTGGATGGTCTACCTTCCTGGAATTGGCATTTGGATTTGATCGTTTCTTCCTTGACTCCCAAGTCATTATCCCTGTCCTCCACCCCTGTGTGTCCAGGTTGATGTTTTTTCGGTTCTTGTTTCTTCCTTTTCTTGCAGAGATTCCTCTTTGCATTGATGTATACCTATGGCGAGGCAAAGATACTTTTCCTTACAGAATTTTTAAATTTAATTTTTAAACAGCCAGGAAGACATAATTTGAAACATTTTTTGGTTGTTTTATATAACATGTTCTTAACTTTAAAAAAAGAAATACATGGAGGTGTCATTTTTAGAAAGGACATATATGGATAAAGCAGTGCATCTTTTTTTATTTTCTCCTAAAGATTTTCAAAGTCAAATCAAGAAACTAAATCCTTTTTGTTGTTTCATTCGCTGAAACAGACATTGTGAAGACATTGAGGAAAGCCAGTATGGAAACGTAGGATATTTTTGACAAACTATTGTATAAAATAGGCAGACATTTAAATTAGATAACATATCTTTTATCTTTTAGGTATTTTTTCTAGATGTTTTTCTTTGCTAGGAAACCAATAACATTGTCTTAAGTTTTTCTCGTGTGTGTGTGTGTGTGTGTGTGTGTGTGTGTGTGTGTGTGTGTGTTGGGGGGCTTATTTTTTTTTAACATCTTTATTGGAGTATAATTGCTTTACAATGTTGTGTTAGTTCCTGCTGTATAACAAAGTGAATCAGCTATACGTATACATATATCCCCATATCCCCTCCCTCTTGCATCTGCCACCCACCCTCCCTATCCCAGCCCTCTAGGTGGTCACAAAGCACCGAGCTGCTCTCCCTGTGCTATGCAGCTGCTTCCCACTAGCTATCTGTCTTACATTTAGTAGTGTGCATATGTCCATGCCACTCTCTCACTTCATCCCAGCTTACCTCTCCCCCTCCCCGTGTCCTCAAGTCCATTCTCTACATCTGCGTCTTTATTCCGGTCCTGCCCCTAGGTTCTTCAGAACCATTTTTTGTTTTTTAGATTCAATATGTATGTGTTAGCATACAGTATTTGTTTTTCTCTTTCTGACTTACTTCACTTTGTATGACAGACTCTAGGTTCATCCCCCTCACTACAGATAACTCAATTTCATTTCTTTTTATTGCTGAGTAATATTCCATTGTATATATGTGCCACATCTTCTTTATCCATTCATCTGTCGATGGACACTTAGGTTGCTTCCATTTCCTGACTATTGTAAATAGAGCTGCAATGAACATTGTGGTACATGACTCTTTTTGACTTATGGTTTTCTCAGGGTATATGCCCAGTAGTGAGGTTGCTGGGTCGTATGGTAGTCTGTTTTTAGTTTTTTAAGGAACCTCCATACTGTTCTCCATAGTGGCTGTGTCAAATTACATTCCCACCAACAGTGCAAGAGGGTTCCCTTTTCTTCACACCCTCTCCAGCATTTATTGTTTGTAGATATTTTGATGATGGCCATTCTGACTGGTGTGAGGTGATACCTCATTGTAGTTTTGATTTGTATGTCTCTAATGATTAGTGCTGTTGAGCATCCTTTCATATGTCTGTTGACAATCTGTATATCTTCTTTGGAGAAATGTCTGTTTAGGTTTTCTGCCCATTTTTCAATTGGGTTCTTTGTTTTTTTGATACTGAGCTGCATGAGCTGCTTGTAAACTTTGGAGATTAATCCTTTGTCAGTTGCTTCGTTTGCAAGTATTTTCTCCCATACTGAGGGTTGTCTTTTCGTCCTGTTTATGGTTCCCTTTGCTGTGCAAAAGCTTTTGAGTTTCATTAGGTCCCATTTGTTCATTTTTGTTTTTATTTCCATTTTTCTAGGAGGTGGGTCAAAAAGGATCTTGCTGTGATTTATGTCATAGAGTGTTCTGCCTATGTTTTCCTCTGAGAGTTTGATAGTATCTGGCCTTACATTTAGGTCTTTAATCCATTTTGAGTTTATTTTTGTGTGTGGTGTTAGGGAGTGTTCTAATTTCATTCTTCGGCATTTAGCTGTCCACTTTTCCCAGCACCACTTATTGAAGAGGCTGTCTTTTCTCCATTGTATATTCTTGCCTCCTTTATCAAAGATAAGGTGACCATACGTGCGTGTGTTTATCTCTGGGCTTTCTATTCTGTTCCATTGATCTATATTTCTGTTTTTGTGCCAGTACTATACTGTCTTGATTATTGTAGCTTTGTACTATAGTCTGAAGTCAGGGAGCCTGATTCCTCTAGCTCCATTTTTCTTTCTCAAGATTGCTTTGGCTATTCAGTATCTTTTGTGTTTCCATAGAAATTGTGAAATTTTTTGTTCTAGTTCTGTGAAAAATGCCATTGGTAGTTTGATAGGGTTTGCACTGTATACTATAGATTGCATAGTATAGTCATTTTCACAATGTTGATTCTTCCCATCCAAGAACATGGTATATCTCTCCACCTGTTTGTATCTTCTTCAGTTTCTTTCATCATTGTCTTATAGTTTTCTACATACAGGTCTTTTGTCTCCTTAGGTAGGTTTATTCCTAGTTATTTTATTCTTTTTGTTGCAGTGGTAAGTGGGAGTGTTTCCTTAATTTCTCTTTCAGATTTTTCATCATTAGTGTATAGGAATGCAAGAGATTTCTGTGCGTTAATTTTGTATCCTGCTACTTTACCAAATCCATTGATTAGCTCTAGTAGTTTTCTGGTAGAGTCTGTAGGATTTTCTATGTATACTATCATGTCATCTGCAAACAGTGACAGCTTTACTTCTTCTTTTCCAATTTGGATTCCGTTTGTTTCTTTTTCTTCTCTGATTGCTGTGGCTAGGGCTTCCAAAACTATGTAGAATAATAGTGGTGAGAGTGGGCAACCTTGTCTTTTTCCTGATTTTAGAGGAAATGGTTTCAGTTTTTCTCCCTTGAGAGCACTGTTGGCTGTGGGTTTGTCATATATGGCCTTTATTATGTTGAGGTAAGTTCCCTCTATGCCTACTTTCTGGAGCGTTTTTATCATAAATGGGTGTTGAATTTTCTCAAGCTCTTTCTGCATCTATTGAGGTGATCATATGGTTTTTCTCCTTCAGTTTGTAAATATGGTGTATCACATTGATTGATTTGCATGTATTGAAGAATCCTTGCATTCCTGGAATAAACCCCACTTGATCATGTTGTATGATCCTTTTAATGTGCTGTTGGATTCTATTTGCTAGTATTTTGTTGAGGATTTTTGCATCTATGTTCATCAGTGATATTGGCCTGTAGCTTTCTTTGTGACATCTTTGTCTGCTTTTGGTATCAGGGTGATGGTGGCCTCGTAGAATGAGTTTGAGAGAGTTTCTCCCTCTGCTATATTTTGGAAGAGTTTGAGAAGGATAGGTGTTAGCTCTTTCTAAATGTTTGATAGAATTCGCCTGTGAAGCCATGTGGTCTTGGGCTTCTGTTTGTTGGAAGATTTTTAATCACAGTCTCAATTTCAGTGCTTGTGGTTGGTCTATTTGTATTTTCCATTTCTTCCAGGTTGTCCATTTTATTGGCATAGAGTTGCTTGTAGTAATCTCTCATGATCCTTTGTATTTCTGCAGTGTCTGTTGTTACTTCTTTTTCATTTCTAATTCTGTTGGTTTGAGTCTTTTCCTTTTTTTTCCTTGATGAATCTGGCTAATTGTTTATCGATTTTGTTTATCTTCTCGAAGAACCAACTTTTAGTTTTATCGATCTTTGCTATTATGTCCTTCATTTCTTTTGATTTCTCATCTGATTTTTATGATTTCTTTCCTTCTGCTAACTTTGGGGTTTTTTTGTTTTGTTTTGTTTTGCAGTATGCGGGCCTCTCACTGTTGTGGCCTCTCCCGTTGTGGAGCACAGGCTCCGGACGCACAGGCTCAGTGGCCATGGCTCACAGGCCCAGCCGCTCTGCGGCGTGTGGGATCTTCCCGGACCAGGTCATGAACCCGTGTCCCCTGCATCGCCAGGCAGACTCTCAACCACAGCGCCACCAGGGAAGCCCCTGGGGTTTTTTTGTTCTTCATTCTCTAATTGCTGTAGGTGTGAGGTTAGGTTGTGTATTTGACATTTTTCTTGTTTCTTGAGGTAGGATTGTATTGCTATAAACTTCCCTCTTAGAAGTGCTTTTGCTGCATCCCATAGGTTTTGGGTCGTCGTGTTTTCATTGTCATTTGTTTCTAGGTGTTTTTTGATTTCCTCTTTAATTTCTTCAGTGATCTCTTGGTTATTTAGTAGTGTATTGTTTAGCCTTCATGTGTTTGTATTTTTTTTTACAGTTTTTTTTCCTGTAATTGATCTCTAGTCTCATAGTGTTGTGGTTGGAAAAGATACTTGATACGATTTCAATTTTCTTAATTTTAGCAAGGCTTGATTTGTGACCCAAGGTGTGATCTTTCTTCGAGAATGTTACAGGAGCACTTGAGAAGAAAGTGTATTCTGTTGTTTTTGGATGCAATGTCCCATATATATCAATTAAGTCCATCTTGTCTAATGTGTCATTTCAAGCTTGTGTTTTCTTATTTTTGTTTTAGATGATCTGTCTATTGGTGAAAGTGGGGTGTTAAAGTCCCCTACTATGATTGTGTTACTGTCGATTTCCCCTTTTATGGCTGTTAGTATTTGCCTTAGGTATTGAGGTGCTTCTATGTTGGGTGCATAAATATTTACAATTGTTATATTTTCTTCTTGGATTGATCCCTTGATCATTATGTAGTGTCCTTCTTTGTCTCTTGTAATAGTCTTTATTTTAAAGTCTGTTTTGTCTGATATGAGTATTGCTACTCCAGCTTTCTTTTGATTTCCATTTGCATGGAATATCTTTTTCCATGCCCTCACTTTCAGTCTGTATGTGTCCCTAGGTCTGAAGTGGGTCTCTTGTAGACAGCATTTATATGGGTCTCGTTTTTGAATCCATGCATCTAGTCTGTGCCTTTTGGTTGGAGTATTTAATCCATTTACATTTAAGGTAGTTATTGATATGTATGTTCCTATTACCATTTTCTTAATTGTGTGGGTTTGTTATTGTAGGGGTTTTCCTTCTCTTGTGTTTCCTGCCTAGAGAAGTTCCCTTAGCATTTGTTGTAAAGCTGGTTTGGTGGTGCTGAATTCTCTTAGCTTTTGCTTGTCTGTAAAGGTTTTAATTCTTCTTTGGAATCTGAATGAGATCCTGGGTGGAGTAATCTTGGTTTTAGGTTTTTCCCTTTCATCACTTTAAATATGTCCTGCCACTCCCTTCTGGCTTCCAGAGTTTCTCCTGAAAGATCAGCTGTTAAGCTTATGGGGATTCCCTGCTGTGTTATTTGTTCCTTTTCCCTTGCTGCTTTTCGTATTTTTTCTTTGTATTTAATTTTGATAGTTTGATTAATGTGTGCCTTGGCATGTTTCTCCTTGGTTTTATCCTGTATGGGACTCTCTGTGCTTCCTGGGCTTGATTGACTATTTCCTTTCCCACATTAGGGAAGTTTTCAAGTAGAATCTCTTCAAATATTTTCTCAGTCGCTTTCTTTTTCTCTTCTTCTTCTGGGACCCATGTAATTCGAATGTTGGTGTGTTTAATCTTGTCCCAGAGGCCTCTGAGACTGTCTTCATTTCTTTTCATTCTTTATTCTTTGTTCTGCTCTGTGGTAGTTATTTCCACTATTTTATCTTCCAGGTCACTTATCCTTTCTTCTGCCTCAGTTATTCTGCTGTTGATTCCTCTAGAGAATTTTTAATTTCATTTATTGTGTTTTTGATCATTGTTTGCTCTTTAGTTCTTCTGGGTCCTTTTTAAACATTTCTTGTATTTTTTCCATTCTATTTCCATGATTTGGAGTCATCTTTACTATCATTACTCTGAACTCTGTTTCAGGTAGAGTGCCTGTTTCCTCTTAATTTATTTGGTCTGGTGGGGCTTTACCTTGCTCCTTCATCTGCTGTGTGTTTTTCTGTCTTCTCATTTCGCTTAACTTACTGTGTTGGGGGTCTCCTTTTCGTAGGCTGCAGGTTCATAGTTCCCGTTGTGTTCGGTGTCTGCCCCCAGTGGGTAAGGTTGGTTCATTGGGTTTTGTAGGCTTCCTGGTGGAGGGGACTGGTGCCTGTGTTCTCGTGGATGAGGCTGGATCTTGTCTTGTGGGCAGGACCTCATCTGGTGGTATGTTTTGGACCTTCTTATGACTTTAGGCAGCCTCTGTGCTAATGGGTGGGGTTGTGTTCCTGTCTTGCTTGTTGTTTGGCATAGGGTGTCCAGCACTGTACCTTGTTGGTCATTGAGTGGAGCTGGTCTTAGTGTTGAGATGGAGATCTCTGGGAGAACTTTTGCCGTTTGATACTACATGGAGCTGGGAGGTCTCTGTTGGACCAGTGTCCTAAACTCCGCTCTCCCACCTCAGAGGCACAGGCCTGACACCTGGCCGGAGCACCAAGACCCTGTCATCCACATGGCTTTTGGGAAGTCTGAGGTTTTCTGCCACCATTCAGTAGGTGTTTTGTAGGAGTTGTTCCACTTGTAGATGTATTTTTGATATATTTGTGGGGTGGAAGGTGATCTCCATGTTTTACTCCTCCAGCATCTTGAAGGTCCTTGCTTATTTTTTATGCTAATTATTTGAGTAGGTTATACATTTGTTTGGTTCAAAACTTAAATGCTAATAAATGCTATAAAATCGAAGAGCTCCCTTCTATCTTGCTCCTTTACCAATTGAGTTTACCTTCTCAGAAACAACTAGTGTTATTTCCTTGTAAATCTTTCCGGAGATATTTTAGGCTTATATAGACAGATGTGTTTGTGGGGGGATATTCTTCAAATACTGGTATCATAAATAGTTAAAATTTCATATGTATTAAGAAAAATGGTATCTCTGCATTTATATTTCATTTACAGGCTTAAAAGTACTAACGAGTTGTTGCTGTTGTTGCTGTTTTCAGCCTAGTTTTCTCTGTGACTATAATTTTCCTATTTGAAAATGTAATTATGAAATCTGCTAATATTGGGGATAGTGTCCATTCTGTCCTTGTTTATGATAGTGTATTTTGTTTTTGCTGTTTTGCTATAAATAACATGTACTGCCTGTTTTATCAGTGACAAAAGCAACACTTGTTCATTCTAAAAGAAATGTTTTTGAAAGAAAAGTTAAAGCAAAAAGAAACTACCACCCAGGGGTAACATCTGTTAATACTTGAGTGTATATTATTCCAATCTTTTTATGCATTTGGGTATTTGCATAATTTTCAACTTAGCTAATAATTACATGGTACTTAGTGTTTTGTAACCTTCAGTATGATGGTTTCCCTGTGTCATTAAATTGACTTCTACTTGAGGTACTTTTATCATTTAATATCTAGTGAGTATATAATCAATATCCTATTTTTGGCTATTTGTCGTTGTTTAGCACACGGACTTTTGGATCCACATAGACATGTGTTTGAATCTCTGGGGTAGCATTACATAATTCAGTCCTGTCATGAGCATTAAATGAGATAATATATGGAAAGCACTTAGTGCAGTGCTCAGCATATTGTAAGAGCTCAATCGATAATAGCAAACTACTGAGTCAGGGCTTAGGAAAATTAAGAACAGGGAGCAGTATATAATATGACAAAACGTGAACTTGCTCTCTTTTGTGTCCTGATAAGGTTGAATGAGAGAAAGACGGCTGTCATTTTATTTTCTTTAGAGTCTGTTACCTTTATTTTTTTTAAATTTATTTATTTAATTTATTTATTTTTGGCTGCGTTGGGTCTTCATTGCTGCATGCGGGCTTTCTCTAGTTGCAGCGAGCGGGGATTACTCTTGCTTGCAGTGAGTGCGTGGGCTTCTCATTGTAGTGGCTTATCTTGTTGTGGAGCACCAGCCCTAGGCGCACAGGCTTCAGTAGTTGTGACATGCAGGCTCAGTAGTTGTGGCTCGCGGACTCTAGAGCACAGGCTCCGTAGTTGTGGTGCATGGGCTTAGTTGCTCTGTGGCATGTGGGATCTTCCTGGAGCAGGGCTCGAACCCGTGTCCCCTGCATTGGGAGGCTATTCTTAACCACTGCGCCACCAGGGAAGCCCCCCTCTCTTGCCTTTAAAACCAATCTAGGGCTTCCCTGGTGGCGCAGTGGTTGAGAATCTGCCTGCTAAAGCAGGGAACCACGGGTTCGAGCCCTGGTCTGGGAGGATCCCACATGCCACGGAGCAACTGGGCCCATGAGCCACAACTACTGAGCCTGCGCGTCTGGAGCCTGTGCTCCGCAACAAGAGAGGCCGTGATAGTGAGGGGACCGCACACCGTGATGAAGAGTGGCCCCCACTTGCCACAGCTAGAGAAAGCCCTTGCACAGAAACGAAGACCCAACACAGCAAAAATAAATAAATAAATAAACTCCTACCCCCAACATCTTCTAAAAAAAAAAAAAAAAAGCCAATCTAACAAGATGAGAATCTATTGCTTACCCTTTTTTTTAAGAAAACCTTTTTAATCCCCAAGTGCTCAGTGACACTGACTTGGATTTGCCTGACTCAGAGGAAGTGGGAGTGGACCTGGGGAAGGGAGAGCTTGGAGAGTACTCTTAACATCCAGTTTGCTTCTTTTCTGAGATTTCAGGTACATTTTTCATATCTTGATAGAGTTTCCATGGGAAATGGCAGGAGGTATGATGAGAACTTAATTTACTGTGACCCAAAGTAAGCTAAATAAAGTACAAAGTATGCCCCATCCAGCATTCTTTCTTAACCCCCAGTCTCTCTGAAAGTCTCAAGCTTGAAGCCCCAAATTGAAGTCTCTGTCTCCTGAACTTACCTATCCAACAAGCACAGCTGTTTGGTCATCAGTTAGAAATAGATGTTGGATGTCCTGCTTTTCAGCTCCCAGATGAACACTCGATTAATTAATCCAGCATTTCAAAATATTATTTCCACTTGGTTTACTATTAAGAGGTCGAATTCAAAGATTGATTACATTTGAGGTAATATTGTGAAATGGGTTTATTTCTCATCCCATAGGTAACATGTTTTGTTTAAAGTACTTCACTGATACTTCAGGTGAGAGATTTGTTATTTTTTGTATTACAGAGTGCTAATTCTTGGTTGCTTATCGCAATTAATGATTTATGCTAGTACTAAATGAGAGGTATATTGAGAACAAAATGAAGTAGAAATGCGGCTTTATTAAAAGATGTAGATAAACTGATTGTTCAGTTAGTGTCATATTATATTGTCATTTCTCCGTAGTGTTATTCTCAAGTTTCCACTGATTCTAAATAGTGTCCTTTTTACAATAAAGTGCATATTAACCAAAATTGATTGAAATGAGTTAGGCCAGGTACATCCTCAGCACTATTGTCATTTGTTGGCCTCCAAAATTACCTGCCAATTCTAAGGACTAAACCAATATAGGTTTAGGATTCACTTTGGCTATACAGCCTAGAATGTAAATTCTGATCTTCATCCGTTTTCATGGTGCTCGTCTTGTCATCACTCTAGTAGAGGTAGCATTCGCACTGCTAGGAAAAGATGAAGGGTTCCTATGCAGTTTCCACAGATACAAATGGGAATGCATAAAGCGATTTGTATTTTGTCTTCTTGAGCCATGGAGTGTCTTTATTTTGAGTAATTCTAGTCCTTTTTTTTTTTTTTTGGCTGCACAGCGCAGCATGTGGGATCTTAGTTTCCCCTACCAGGGATGGAACCCACACCCCCTGCATTGGAAGGTGGAGTCTTAACCCTAGACCCCCTGGGAAGTCCCTCTAGTCATCTTCCTACTGTTGACCATCTTATTTCTTTAGTTCTTCACTTTGGAAAGCTTTACAGACCTCTTTCTTGACCTTTCTACTTTGGGAGTGACCCCATGGACTTCCTTCTTAGGTTAAGTATTCGCCACATATTTTCTCTGGTTTTTAGAATGTTAGACTTGGTTACTATAATTTGTAAGTTATTTTTGAGAATAGGGAAGTAGGGACATGCGAGCACCAAATAAAATTTTTTTACTTGATTCCAAGCCTTCTGGAGAATTGGAGCCAGAGGATCAAGTCTCCCCTTTTATCAGTGACACAGGTTATGCTTTTTACGAGTGTGACTCCTGTTACCTTAGACCACACCTTAACTGTGATGATCTTTTGTTTTCCTTCTGTGGGTTTTTGTTTCCTGATTATAAAAGCAATGTATGTTTGTTATATTAAATTTGGAAACGATAAAGGAAAACTAAAAGTAATTCAAAGCACTGTTAACATTTTGAGGTATTTTCTCTGATTCAAATATAAACATACAAATAAATCTATATGTCCTTATTTTTTCAATTGACAGCATAACCTGAACATTTCCTCACATCCTTAAATGAAATTTCATAAATAATAATTACAATGGCTGTGTCATTTTATTCCATGATTGTATGATAATTTATTTCACCAATTTGTGTTCATCTTAATTTTTTGAACTATGGTACTGTGGCTTTATTTTATGTTTCGCTAAACATGCCATACTGTATAATCAACTAGATTCACTGAGCATACAGAATCAGGCTTCTAGATTTGGGAGGATCTTAAGTTTAAAAGCGTTAAGGGCAGAAAAGCTTCTTTTATGTATAATTTAGATATAATTATAATTCGTATATAATAAGTCTTCATTGATGTTGAGTGCTTTTTTACACAGGATTTGGTCATTTAAGAAGTATAATAGCTTCCCCCCTTTTAAGTCCCATATATTTTCTCCCATTTAAAAAGTCATACTAATGGTTTTTGAGATTTTAATTCTAATTTAAACTTTAATTTTATTCTTCTCCATATATTTCATTTAGTCTAGTTCTTAATGCTTAATTTTAACCTTCCGTTATTTCCTTAGTTATTTTAAAGCAACATTGCAACAAAATCATTTCTTTGTATTTTTATTTTTGATTTTCTTATAGATCAGCAGGAGATACAGCAATAAGCTGGATAGTTTTGGAGAGAACCAGAGGCAGTAACCAAGGTTGGAAGTCTGTCTCAGGCTTCTCATGGATTACCCCTTCAGCCCCCTGCATTGTACCCTGTATTTAAGTGTAGCTTCTGAAAGGGTAGCTTCTCAGACTTGGAAGACCTTGGGCTCTTAGACTGTAAATCTCTCCAGGCATATAACAGGCATCATTTACTGAAATGACTTTTTATTGTGGATTACTGTTCTTATAATTTCAAATTTTATTTGCTCTGATATTTAGGTTCTAGTAGTTACAACTCTTTCATTGAATTGCTCTTTAAATTTGGGTAATTCATATAACTCCTCTGAATGTGCTTTTTCTTACATAGTGGTGGTATATGCTTGCCTTAGGTAATAACTGTGATTCCTTTCATTTGATTTTAAATAGTCATTCATTTTACTTTATCCCTTAAAAGCTCAGCTAACTAAGAGTTGGAATAAAAAAAATCTTTGTATAGTAATAAAAATTTTAACTTAAACACTAAAAAGTAACTTACTACTGAGATATTTTCCATTTTCAGTCTTTGTAAGCTACCCTATTCCAAATTGTATGAGTTTGCCATTCCGTATTGCAGAAGAGCTCCATCTTGCATAATTTTCGGACAGATTATTTAATCTTTCTGAATAACTGTTATGTTGTAGATGTTATTAATGTGACTTCCCCAGCTCCACAGCCCAGACATCTCTAAGCAGCTAAAATATAGTCTCACAATATTCAAGAGAAGCAAAAATGTGTATTTAAAAAAAAAGCTCTCACAGATAGATTGGTTGCTGATATGTTGTGGAATTATTAAAAATTGGTTATGTTCATTTTTTCCAGGTTTGGGAGTTGCTTATTAGATCAATGCCAGTTAATTCTTCTCTGTTTTCCCCATTTGCTCCAGATCAGGGTATCTCTAACATGCCTATAATTTCCTATTAGCTATGGGATGTTTTTCTAGGCTTTTGAACCTCACACTTATCATTGAATATTTTAGTGATTTAATTACTGTATTATGTTTATCATGACATTTACTCACAGGAATTTTATCAGATGCCACTAACAGAATGCTCATTTTATTAAATATTTCAATTTATAACCTATCAATTACAACCATTTGTTATGCAGGTTCTGTTTATAAGTGCATCGTTTCATTTGATTTAAACATACCTATGCATCTTGGTTTATATTTTACAGAGAAAATAGACAATATATTATGGACCCATCGTTTCTTTTTCACCTAATCTGAAATTTTCTTGTGGTTTTTTTTGATATGTGTTACTGTTCTGTTTGATTTCATTCATATATATGAAATTTATCATGTATTTATAGCAGTTTTGCCTGCGCTTTCTCTAATACAGTAAGTTTGATTTCCATTTCCTATACCTACTAGTTCTGAAATGTACTGAATGAAGTGAAATGATTGGGCTTCAGCCAATTCTTCTGAGATTGTTCAAGAAGTCTCTCCTGGGCTTCCCTGGTGGCGCAGTGGTTGAGAGTCCGCCTGCCGATGCAGGGGACACGGGTTCGTGCCCCGGTCTGGGAAGATCCCACATGCCGCGGAGCGGCTGGGCCCGTGAGCCATGGCCGCTGAGCCTGCGCGTCCAGAGCCTGTTGCTCCGCGGCGGGAGAGGCCACAACAGTGAGAGGCCCGCGTACCGCAAAACAAACAAACAAACAAACAAAAAAGTCTCTCCTTAGAGTAGTTTGCATAAAGACCTTGGCCAATGATCGCAATAAACTCGGCTATAGATGGAAGCCTCAGTTGGTGATTTTCTAGTGTTTGTAGGTTGGTACTGTTGTGTGATCCAGGTGGTTGTATCAGTATATTCTGCTTATACTCACTGGGCATTTTTCTGTTACCCTCTAGAGCTGCTAGAAGTTTTGGCTTTAAATTCTTTCCCACAGAGTTGTCTAAACTTCTGTGGTAATTCTACAGTGGCAGAATGTTGTTAAATACCCTCACTATATTCTTAATCTCATCTCTTGATATTCAGGTTAATAAATTTATAGCTCAAACAGTTATGTAATGAGTAAACCAGTTTTCCTATTTTGAGATTATCTTATGTGCTAAAAGACATGGAGACTTTTCTTTAGTAGCAGAAGAATTAAAAAAAATCTTTCCGTGCTAAATTATGGAGGAGGGCTCATTGAGTCTTTCTGTTTATTCCTTTCCTTCTGTGCGGTAGAAGAATTTATCATTCATTTTCCACTGTGGAATTGGTGCAGGCAGGAGAGGAATTGGGTCAGCTGGTATGCAGACCATCACATAGAAATGAGCACATGTGACAGGTCAGAGAGAGATGCACTGCTGTGGACACCAAGGATGTATTCAAACAGGCGAAGTAATGTAGATATCAGGATCCTTGAAACCAGAGTTACAATCTGGTTCATCATGAGTGAGTGTGTGCAAGGAAACTGGGAAGCAGCTGTAGCCAGTAGGAGGGTTAAAGCCTTACAGGATTGTGTCTTTTGGAAGAATATTTCCATAGATGGTATCTGTATAATTTTTGGCATTCTACACAGGGCCTCTGCTGTTTGTCCTGAGCACATGACCTGTTGGGAAGAAGTTTGCTTTCCTCTGAAGTGGCTGGTTGGTTGGTTATTTGAACCATCCCACAATACTTAGGCCCTGAGAGATTTCTTCTTCCTCTTTATGAAAGAGTGGCTTTAAAAAAAAGAAAAAATATATGGATTTGCTTGAGGTTCTCTGAACCAGACAGGTTGGGAGGTTCAAATATTTCCCTTATGTGATTTGACTCCGATGGCTTAGTTAGTTGTGTCAGTGATAGTAGGCTCTTCTGCATATGGTATCAGCTGCTCTCAACTGATTCTCAAGGTACTTTCTTGTTCTAAAAAAATTTTTTTATCATTATAATGAGATTTTAATCAAGTGGTTCTTAATGCACTTTGTTATGGCTGTAGTCTCAAACGTATATTTTCATGGATAAACACAATGTGGTTTATGCACACACTGTGTACACTCTGCCATAAAAGGAAATTAAGTACTGACATATGGAACAACCTGGATGAACCTGAAAGCATTATACCACGTGAAAGATGTGAGACACGAAAGACCACTTATTGTATGTTTCCATTTAAAGGAAATGTCCAAAACAGGCAAATTGAAAGAGACAGTAAGTAGATTGGTGGTGGCCAGGGGATGGGGAATGAGTGCTCAGTGGGTAAAGGGGTGATGGGGTGATGAAAGTATTCTGGAATTATAATGGTGGTGGTTGCACAGCATTGTGGTTATACTAAAATTTACTAAATTAGTATACTTTTGACTGTTGTTGACTGTTGGTGGAATGGCTGCTGAATGAATGACAAGCAGTACTTGGTGTTTCTTTGTTGATGTTACTGCTGGGTGGCATTTTATCCAGTGAGTTGAGTGGTGGGTGAGAGTGGGGATGGGAGTGACAGCTGAAATGTGCGATGAGTCCCCTCATTAAGGGAAGCATATACTTGTCCAATGATTTGCTAATTCATAGAAAGTGCTGTTGGATAATTACCTTTATGTTCTCATCATTAATGGGAAAAAATGTTTGGTTCACATGCTTGATTGATTTCACAGTTGTGTGTTCACTTTCTTTTACCTAAAAAGATACTGTCAGGCTTTGAAAATCTGCTTTTCTTCATTTTGGAAATGAGTTCCCAGTCTGTTGATTAGGTGTGGATAAGAAGCATTATATTTTGAGATTCTCTGATATATACAGAGAGGAGTGCATGAGTTAGAGTTCTACTAATAGGAGCAGTGACTGGAGGCAGATTACTGGTACACCAAACATGGTTTACCATATTTCATTATCTTCAGATTACCCGCTGCTGTGAGACAGTGTTCCATCACCACCAGTTCTTGACCTATGATGTCATACCTTTGGCTAATCTGTGCATTATGTTAGAGCTAAAAATGGAAACCCCAGGGGTTGTCATCAGTCTTTATTGACTATACCATGATGATTAAGGGAGACAAAACGAATTCAGTATCAGAGTGGGAAGTCTGTGTTCCTTGTTTATTCCACTAATGGGAAACAGGATCACAGGGCGTGAATTGGGGATGGGGCACAGCCCTTCGATTAGCAGCTCTTGGACTTAGAAGTAAAGGAAGAACAACAGAGTAGTCTGCTGTAAAATGTTGGGGGCTTCCCTGGTGGTGCAGTGGTTAAGAATCCGCCTGCTAGCGCACAGGACACGGGTTCGAGCCCTGGTGCAGGAAGATCCCACATGCCTCGGAGCAAGTTAAGCCCATGCACCACAACTACTAAGCCTGCGCTTTAGAGCCCGCGAGCCACAACTACTGAAGCCAGCAAGCCACAACTACTGAAGCCCGCGCACCTAGAGCCTGTGCTCCGCAACAAGGGAAGCCACCACAATGAGAAGCCTGCACGCAGCAACGAAGACCCAATGCAGCCAAAAATAAATTAATTAATTAATATTAAAAAAAAATTGGGAGGCTTAGTCAGTGGTCAGTTGGCAAAGTAATATTTTATGTCCTGCATCCTGTGAGGCATCATGTGGCTGCCTCGGCTATATGAAGTGCTGCAGCTAGTTATAACAAACATTGAGCAGTAGTATCAGACTTGTCAGTGATCAGCATGCCAAAATGCAGTTCCTTGTTACGTGACAAGTAGGGAAGACATATGGCAGGCAGGTGGTGGCGGCAGCATCATTATCAGTGCACAGTGAGATTGACAGTTCATTTGCAGATAGTGATGCCCACCTGCTATGGAAACAGTGCACCACTGGGCACCTGGAAGTGTCCTTCTAACAGTGTATAGCCTGCCCTGCATAATCCTTATTGGTTGGCAGACGCTACTAAGTGGTGACCCTGGCCTCATCCTGGGAACTAGTCTGATGAAATATTCAACATTGAAGTCTGGTTGTGAGTAAGCCAGTTTTTTGTTTGTTTTTTAGTAAAAGTACGTGTTTCCGTTGTACATTTTATTCCAGCTACCACTTGTTTATATTTTTAACTCAATCGTATTTTTTTTCTCCTCCAAATGTAATTTTAAAATCTTAGAAATTTATGGTGAGAAAAGTTCAACGTGCCCCATGATAGTACCTTTGAAGGTGTAAGCCCTTCTACCAGTGTTGGGTAAGTTCCACCAGATTGTTTCTAGGTGTGTCCTTGAATTCCCCCAAATAAGATTATAGCTACCATTGTGCCTTTGCTTTTTAAAATTTGAACATGTTATCATAGCAGAATATATAGATCTCCCTTGTTTTCAACAGCTACAGCGTATTTATTGAGACATGCTTGTAATATAGAGGGAAAAAATTGCCGTGGTGACTGCCAACTTGGAACTTGGGCTAGTGTCAGTTAGATCACAACTTGTAATTATGCATTTGTGTTAAACTACCATGAATGCAAAGGACAGAATGCTTGTACATACATCTTTGTTTCTATAGACTAAATTCCTAGAAGTGGAATTGTTGGGTCAAAAGACATCCACATATTAAATGTTAGTACAATTGCCAGTTTGACTGCAAAAGATGTACCAATTTAGGTTTCTGCCAACAGTAAAAATGCCACTTAGAGAAGCATATGAAAACTGAATGTTCATTAGAGAAGAGCATGGACAACAGTGATTAAGTTCCTCTGGAGAACTAGACAGAGGTGGGAAATTATGGTGGGAGGCAATAAAAAGTTCCCCAAAAGGGTAGATCTACACGTGACAGATCTCCACGGAGGACTATTCCTCAGAGAGGGAACGTGTCAGAGCGCAAGACTTCCAAAATTACGTGACAATTTTATAGGAAGTCAGTGAGCTGTAGGCTACTCTATCCCATTCTACAGCTGCCTCTGAGAAATGGTAAAGCAGGTACATCTAATTAGACTTGTGGCACCTAGACATGCAGCTTCAGTTGGCTCTTTTTAGAAAGCAAGAAAATAGATATTTCATACCCTGAGAAAGATGGAATGATTTGTCCTCCATGACTGAGACTTCTACTCCTTTATTAATGGGTTTTGGTACAGGACTTCTAATCACAACTGCCTGTGGGTAACCATCTATTTTCTTGGGAAAGTGATAGAAGTATCCTCTTGAATTCTTCAAGGAGATTCTGCAGTTGTCTGGCCTCTGCCTCGCTTACATGGGTAGACTACCCCAAGTTAAAAACTACACACATACACACACACACATAATTGTGGCAAGATGCACATTACATAAAATTTACCATCTTAACCATTTTAAAGTGTACAGTTTAGTAGTGTTAAATATATTCACATTGTCCTGCAATCAGTCTCTACCTTGCAAAACTGAAAGTATACCCATTAAACAACAACTCCCTGTCCCCTCCTCCCAGCAGCCCCTAACAACCACCAGGTACTTTGTTTCTTTGAGTGTGACTACTCTAGGTATCTCATTTAAGTGGAATCATACAGTATTTCTTTTTTGTGACTGGCTTACATAACTTAGCATGACATCCTCAAGACTCATTCAAGTCATAGCATATGTTAGAATTTCCTTCCTTTTTAAGGCTGAAAAATATTCCATTGTGCGTATCTACCACATTTTGTTTCTTCATCAGTGGACATTTGGGTTTCTTCTACCTTTTGATTATTGTGAGTAGTGCTGCTATGAACATGGAGTACAAATATTTCTGAGACCCTGGATTGAATATACCCAGAAGTAGAACTGCTAGATCTTATGGTAATTCTATTTTTAATTTTTTGAAGAGCTAGAGAAATTTCTTTACGTTGTATCTCTATGTTAGTAATGGAAATGGAAGAAAGAACTTTGAGTCTGGGAGAGGGCTTCTTTGGCTATGCAGCTGCTGAGAGGCAATTTGCTTCATGAATTTAGGCTGTAATTGGTGCCTTTGACCTAGGTTTATAATCCAGTGCTAACCACCTAATTTCCTAATACGTATTTGCGGGCTGGGGACTTGGCCGTGTGCATAGACGTACACTGTTTTTGTTAAGAGACCTGGATTTGGAGGTGGACACAGATGCAGTCAGGATGGTCTTTGATCAGTGTCTGTGTGTAGTTTCAGACATTGACCTTAGGTGTTATTGCTCTGGGCACGCTGTGCCTTTGATCAAGGGACTTCGTTTCATTTAGTAGGCCTCTATCTTCTGTGTGAAATACAGGGAGAGGAAGGTATATCTAAAGGAAGAAAGGCCTATGATGTTAACATCTGACTCTCTTGGAATCTTTTCTTAGCAACGAAACCAAGGATAATTTATACAACAGAAGGGCTGTATTTTTGGGCTATTTTTCTTTGTGCCATTGGCAGGTATTCCTTAAGAATTATATTTTTTCTTCATCATTCTCCTTTGAGGTCAAGATACACTTCTACTAGTCCAATTCACCATTCTAACTTTCACCTTTAAGTTAACTTACCTGAGTGTTCGTTTATTTCCTTTGTCTGAGTGACTTCTAAATGGCAGCTTGCGGGCGTGCTGGAGAAATAGGTGTGCTCTGAACGTAGTGAATGCAGGGTGGCTTTTCTGTACTGACTTTGCAATACCTAACCCCCGGAGCAATAGGAATTGATTGGAACTCTTGGCTGGGTGACTACTTTAGCTCCCACTTTTATTGCTTTGGTTTCCCAGTTTGGCCTTTTGTTGAGTGGCCTTTTCCTTTGTAGACTGGCACATATTATGTTTGTAGAGAAAATGTAATTTAACCTTTTTGTTTTTATCCATGTCTTAAAAGCATCCTTTTTCCTCCAGTAATACTTCTTAGATGCCATTAAGCAAATCCCCGTTCTTCATATCCCTGAGCCTCTCATCTTAGCTTTATTACAGCTGTTATTTTCGAGACTGGCTGACATTGTGTGTATTCTACACAAAGGCATGAGTATCCATGTATTTGTGCTGCTTGTGTGGCTGGAACTCCTCCAGGGAGAGCTCTGGGTGGAGTGATTTAATTTACCCTGACTGCTGCTGACCTGGGAAACTTTGGACCCAGATGACCATGACTGACACTTGTATAGAGGAGAAAAATGACCCACACTCAACCTTCATCCTCCAGAGGAAAGCAGTGGAGGTGGTGGCTCTGAGGAGAAGTAAGAAGAGACATGCAGGGAACCTGTGGGACAGTTTCCAGTAGTGTTTTGGGGGGCCTTTGGCATTCTTTGGTACAGACACTGTGGTATTAAAATTAGGTATTGGGATGAGTTAAACCATAATGCAGTAATGAGTAATATAGAGGGTGGAGCACTAATGCAAACAGGTTACACTTTTTAGATATATCTGTAGGTTTATAAGGACTTAAGAGGATTAATGAAAATGCTTGCAGCTGCAAGGTTACTCTCACATAGTGGTTTCTATTTGTCTTTGATCCTCATCAGATTTACTTGAAATATTTTCAATGGTCAGAACTTCATTTCCCTGATTATTTTATATGTGCTCGTTATCTACCTCATACATAAACTATGCATCGTGTTTCCAACCATTTTAATGTTACGTTTTAGTCAGGGTGTTATCACTACTTCTAGAAATCTTTGCCCAGCTCTAATGGCCCTTTATATAAAATGTTTTCACATTTACTTGTGGATCTCATGCCTGTGTATGCTTCTAATTAAATATTTACCAAACTGAGTGTTTCTCGGGGAGTAGTGATGTCCACTTAAATGAATGCCTAATGTCAGGTAGAGACTCTTAGCATCTCCATAGGCCCCGTATGAAGCTGGATTTTACCTTTCCTTTCAAAACAGATAAATGCATTTGCCCATCTGACAAGGGGGTGGGGAGTAATGGGTTCATTTTGTCAGAAATGCATCAAATAAGAAAGCTCCTTGACTCTGCTCATGGAGGTTGGGAAGCAGTAGAGGTTAACATTCCATTGATGAAAATGAAATGTGCTCAAAATAGTCCTGATTTTGCGGGGGGTGAGGGGGGAGGGGGAAAGGGTGATTGTAGATCAGAGAGAGCAACATAAATACATGTGAATAAACAGCCTTAACACCTAATTACAATGATTTTGAAGGGGGTGTTACCGAATACATCTAGGCTGTGGCTTGGAGAGGTAGGAAAGGATCATTGGTTTGTCTCCTTCTCTTTGCAGTGTAGATATATAATTTTTTGTCAGTGTATCTGTAAAAGTTCTTCTAAGTTAAGACATGCCAGAGCTAAACGATGTCCTAATGGGACACAGAGATTTCAGCTTTTTATTTATTTATTTATTTATGGCTGTATTGGGTCTCCGTTTCTGTGCGAGGGCTTTCTCTAGTTGTGGCACGCGGGGGCCACTCTTCATCGTGGTGCGCGGGCCTCTCATTGTCGCGGCCTCTCTTGTTGTGGAGCACAGGCTCCAGACCCCGCAGGCTCAGTAGTTGTGGCTCATGGGCCCAGTTCCTCCGAGGCATGTGGGATCCTCCCAGACCAGGGCTCGAACCCACGTCCCCTGCATTGGCAGGCAGATTCTCAACCACTGCGCCACCAGGGAAGCCCCGATTTCAGCTTTTGATTGTGCTGAACATAAACATAAACAGTTCACATCTACCAATTGCTCATTTTCTTTCTAATAATACCAATACTCAACAGAAGCATTGATCATAGTTACAAAAGCAGATATTTCTTTAATGTGAGTTTATAGTTACCATTAGAGTACATTTCAAACACCAAGGTGAAGAGTTCTAGACTTACGTCAGCAACTCAGTGATTAAGTCCAACCATTGAGTTGGTAGAGAAGTCGCTGAAAAAGTATCTTCATCAGATATTGAACAGAATATATTTTACAATGATAGTTACAAATTAGAGGAATTTTTTTCCCTTTGTGTGCACATTTATTCTCACCCCTGAAATTGTTTTCTGGAACTGAAAATTACATAAATAGCTTGCCTTTCTAGTCTAGTTAAATAATAGATTTTTTAAGTAAGAAAATGAATGATAAACATTTTTTATACCATGTTTTTTCATACTTGGTTTAAGAGTATTTACAAGGAATCTTAAAATAGAAGATAACAAAAGTTCTCCATAGAAACTAGAGAAAGGTATAACCACAAAAGGTAGGATCATGTAATAGAGGATTGAGGCTAAGACTCTGGTCCCTTAATGGACAGTCTGGGCATGTACAGTCCAGTATCACCACCACAGCTGTGTGTGGCTATTGTGCATTTGAAGTATTGCTGGTCCAGACTGAGATGTGTTGTTCCTGCACAACACACACCGGATTTCAAAGACTTTGTCAGTGAAAGAAAGAAAAAAAACCCCAATACTTTAAAAATAATATTGGTTATATGTTGATATGATAATGTTTTGGATATTTTGAGTTAAATCAAAAATACTATTAAAAGTAATTTTAGGGCTTCCCTGGTGGCGCAGTGGTTGAGAGTCCGCCTGCCGATGCAGGGGACACGGGTTCGTGCCCCGGTCCGGGAAGATCCCACATGCCCCGGAGCGGCTGGGCCTGTGAGCCATGGCCGCAACGGGAGAGGCCACAACAGTGACAGGCCCGCGTACCACGAAAAGAAAAAAAAAAAGTACTTTTATCTGTTTCTTTTTTTAATGTCGCTGCTAGAAAATGTCAATGTGCATATGTTGCTCTCATTTGTGGCTTTGATTGTTGTTGCCTCCTAGACAGCACAGGGTACGTTTGACATCGTTTATGAGAGTTTAGCTTATGTCTGAATAGGTGGCTCACCTGGGAGGTCAGTGTGCCCAGAAGCAGGACCAAGAGGGTCCTTGGCAATTTTGTTTTGAAGCTCATCCTGTATCTAGATGAACGGGTGACTGAACTGTGCTTCAAATTAAAAAAAAAAAAAAGGTATCTCACATTTTTAGAATGATTGCCTACATTGCTTGTTAGCAGTAAAAGGTCAAGAATGCATAAATTAAGTATTGTCCTATTATGCCTACAGCAAATGGAAACTTGGTTGCTCTCTGTTCCTTGTCTTCCTGATTTTGTAAGGCAAGGAGTGTCCTCCCCAAATTCCTCTAGTTAACCTATTAGTTGAGGTGATTCCCCACACACTACTTCAGTTATCTTTGGTAAATAAAATCTCCCCAACTAGTACCTGCAAAATTAATCTGGAAGGTGTCTAAATAAGTACTAAATAGTGTATCATTCTTTAAAATAACCCATATTTATCTGTAAGTTGGGATGAAATATGTATGAGGTACATATTCCTGTTTGCTGTGACTCCTTAAGGGGAAAAGTATATTTAATTGAGTGTTTCTGCCTAATGATTTAAAGTCAACATGCATCTTATTTATGCATGTATGTATGTATGCATGTATTTATGTATTTATCTCGCAGATACTTATCACCTACTCTGTGCCAGGCTCTCCCCAAGAAAATCAGTATATGTTTGTCTAAAAATAACTGACACAGCTTCGTATGAGTCAGGCCCTGCTCTAAATGCCTCATGTATATTAATGCATTTCTTCTTCTAACAGTGAGATAGGTAGAGTTATCCATGTTAAACTGAAGCACGGAAGTGAGGTAACTTTTCCAGGTTCTCACAGCTCATATGTAGAATTGCTGGTAACCAAAGCCTGCAGTCTGGCAGCTCCCAGAGTCCATGCTCTTATCTAAGCTGCATAAAATATTTTGTTCCACTTACTTTTGTCTCCCGGCTGCCTTAGCCAGACTTGCCCAGATGATGTGTTTTCTGTTTCTGTCATGAGAATGACGGGCCATACGAGAGCTTTTTTCTTAAGCCAGGGTATTTTTTTGAACAGCCCTTTGTGAATTTATGATTGGCCACATGGAATAGTGGGTGGGATTATATAGTAAGTATGCAAAATAACCTCACATAACAGCCTAAACTCTGACTGTGGCCTGGAAATCTTACGTATCTTTTATGCTTAGGCATTCAGATTTTGTCATTTCATTATCATCAGCATCATAATGTCTATGAAGTTCTCTGGTGGTTTGTCACCCTTTCTAGTGAACGATTAGTTACGTGAAGAGTATCCATAGATTGTCAGAATTCCTTAGGTGTGGCCCAAGTGTATTCTGTTGTACTAAACTGTTTCCAGACTTTATACGAGATTGGGATACAAATTTGGTTTTAAGTTCTCATCTTAGTTCCTCTGAAGGGTCCTTGAAATTGTTTTCAAGGAATATTCCACAATCTAATGCACCAAGGAGGAATCAGATTACCTGCTACCCTATCTTGTCTTTGAGAACCTCTTTGAGAAATAATACAGGAAATTATATTTTTCTTAACCTAAAGCATTATCCCAATTTCAATATACGTCTTCCCTCCTTCATGCTTTAAATTAATATATGAAACAGAATGGTTAACAGCTTGACTAAGTGGTCCTCAAAATGCCTAACCACCTCATTTCAAAAGTATCCTCCAGAATTTTATGTCTGAAAGGGTTCCTGATTACACGTATCCATTCATGAAACAAATATTCACTGTGTATGCTCCTACCGTACAGGCCCTATCATGGCAGTTTCCATGAATAAAAGGCATGTTTTTTTCCCTCTCCTGGCGCTTACACTCTTATCTGTACTAGTTCATAGTAGTGTAAGGTAGGAATTACACCGGTCTAAGAAAATACTACATAGCACACCATGTCTGGCTAAGTTAGTTTGTAGAATTCTAGAGTTCAGTGATGCTCTAAAGTTGTAGTCTGGTGCTCTCATTTACCAGGTGAATTACATGAGAAAAGTGAGGCCCAAAGATGTGGTGTGTGACTCATTCAATAAGAGAATGACAGGTGGAACCAGCAGGGAGCCCTGGACTCCTTGTGGTCCTTGCTGTAAAGAGGGATCAGGCCCTGCCCTGTGTCCTGTACATGTAAATTCCTGCATACCCAGTGTTCCAGGAGTATCTTTGCTGGAAAAATGAAGGACACATTTGCATTAACCCATTACTTCTTTTCAACTCATGCCATTCCTTATGTAATTACCCCCAAGCACAAAATTCAGGTTATCCACTATTCAGATGAAGATTTTGCTAAGATTTGCAGTTTTAATTGAAACTGCTCTTTTCCAAAAGTGATTGACAAGTCAGGGATACGTATCTAGAGATGAAAAACTCCAAGGCAGGAGCACAGATCTCAGAATCCCCAGGAGGGGGACATAAATGCCAATTACACATTGACTTTAATTCCTGGTTTGTCATAGCTGTCAGCAGGTGTGTGTCTTGGCTGTGGACTATTCTCAGGGCCTCATTTGTATTTGAGAATTTCTTTAATAATGTTACCTCTCCAATGAGCTCTTTAATCTCTTGACTTTCAGTTCTTTCTCTAGATAGAGGAAAAAACTAATTGGCAGGTGAATGTAGAATGTAGTTACTGGTTCTTTTGGTTATTGAAGATGAAAGATTTTTGGGAGGGGGGGGGTCTTCCCATTCATTTTCTTTAAAGACAGCTTGGGGATAGCATACCTTTTGGCCTGGAAGATGAGATGCTAAGGGTTCATTTTTGTTTATTACCATTACCCCCATCACCACCACCACCAGCGCTACTCAAGTGGCCTTCCAGATGAATAGCTGCTCTCTGGGTGGAGAGCTAATGTTACTCTGTGCCATGTACTTGCGCTGATGAGCTGCTGTCCCACTCCTGTCTGCTGAGGTGGAGGCTTGTCATTGGCAGGTGCAAGGTAATCTTGAGATTCACTGAGTTTATTTTTAAGCAGGGATGAATTTTTCTCCCTGGTAGTGGAATTGAGGGCTTGAGTTTGTTACTAGATGGATTGGGTGAAAACACAAAAACAGGTGAACATCTCCACAAATTTTTGACTTGCCCCCCGAATGCCCCAAATTGGACCATACCCTGTGTCTGTGCCCTTTTTAAACTTGGCCCTGAGTTACTTCACATCCTATGGTACGGGCGCCCTTGAGGTTTAGCTCCTGTACAATACTGATTTCCTGTGTGATTTTTGCCAGAACTTCAACAGGTGTCTACGTGCTTTCCCGGCCCTCTTCTGCTTCCGTAGGTTAGTTATCAGGCCTTGCCAGAGGAGAGTTCCAGGGTGGGTCAGTACAGACAACATGCAGAGGACTCTTTCCTTCCCAGGGATTTGAGTCAGCCTTGCTTCTGTGTGTGTAGACCTCCCATTCCTTGCCCTGTCTTTGGCCTGTAATAACTCTGGCCAGATGCCTACAGGGAAACTATGAAAACCTCTTTGTTGGAGGTACTAGTTTTTCAGCCCTACCCCCGCTCCTGGGCTGTTCCCATTCCTCACATTTATCCATCTCCTTAGCTTTAGAAAGATGATACGGCTGAGCAGTAGTGTCGGTGTAGACTTCTGACCTAAGGAGTCCTCTTTATATTGTCTTCTTTCTGTGTTGTTGTATGATGATAGTACTTCTCATGAGAAAGATTTACCTTACTTTCAGCCCTTAATTGGCTTTTCTCGCTGATGTGGCTCCTTGTTGCTTTTAAAACATGATTAGATGGAGCGTTCAAGTCAGTGATCTGACAGTCAGAATTTGGAGGCAGCTGTCCTTCTGGAAATTTCCATATTCATTTATAAAATGGTTTTTGGAGCAACAGGCAGTTTGAACGGATTTTGATGCTGCTCACCAGCAGTGTGGCTGAACTTGATGCTTGTACAACGTGCTGTCTCTAAGCTGACCGGTGGGAACTAAAGTCATAGTTAGGAAAGGGAATTCTGGACTTTCAGATCATGGGGTTGGCTTCAGGGTGCTTGACTCCTCAGTACAGGTATGTAACAGGTATGTAACCTCGGCCATGACCAAAGCCAAGCATTTGTCTTAATGCTATAATACAGACCCTGTGTGTTTGCTAAGGGATACCACATACCACTTTTTTATTTATTTATTTATTTTTACAACTTTCTTTTGACACACACACGTCCTCTTGAAAGGTTTTGTAAAGAAAAAGCATTGCTCAGTGTGTCCATATCCATATGTTTAGTATATACTAGGATTAACCTAGTATTAAAGGTTCTTCCAGTCCAGTCCATCCCCCACCCCCCCCACCGCCAATTTCCTAACTCCAACTCTGTTGGTATCGGGTGTAGTTAGCTGCATCATTTTGATTCACATATTGTGAAACCAGTCCCAAGAATCTCTGTGACTGCCATCTTGTTTGTTCTTCTTGACAGTTCTTAACACAGGCCTTGAGAACTTATGGCGGGCTGAAACCACATGCAGTTTTTCTGTAGAGGCATTCATTCATATTTTTGAACAGATTTTCAAAGGAGTCTGAGAAGGTTAGAGAACTGCTTTACCATAATGTCTAGGAGTCCTCCAGGAATGTTCCAGATCTCTTCTCTGTGGAGTATAATTTATGTAAGGCCTTAAAGGTTCAGCCATTTTTCCTTCTCTCTTGATATCAGTCATCCTTTAGGTTCACAGCATCTTTTAGGCTCAAAGCAAAATTGAACAGAAAGTACAGAGAATTCCCGTATCTCTCCCCCCTGCCCCCCACGTACTTCCTCCTCTGCCATCAACAATCCCACTCCAGCGTGGTACATTTATTATAATTGGTGAGCCTACATGGACACAGCATCATCCGGAGTCCATAGTTCACTAGGGTTCACTCTGGGTGTTCTACCTTGTATGGATTTTGACAAATGTGTAATGACATGTATACATCATTATACTTCTATACAGAATAGTTTCACTGCTGTCAAAATCCTGCCCTCACAGCTGTTCATCCTGTCTCGTCCTGCTAACCCCTGGCAATCGGTGATCTTTTTACTGTCTTTGTATTTTTGCCTTTTCCAGAACGTCACAGTTGGAATCATACAATATATAGCTTTTCGATTGGCTTCTTTCTCTTAGTAATATGTATTTCAGATTCCCCCATGTCTTTTCGTGGCTCGACAGCTCATTTCTTTTTAAGGGCTGAATAATATGCAGTTGTGTTCATGAACCACAGTTTATTCACTCACTTACTGAAGAGCACTTTGGTTGCTTCCAAGTTTTGGCATCTATATATAAAGCTGCCAAAAACATCCACGTACAGATTTTTGTGTGGACGTAAGTTTTTTACTGTCGGGATGTATGGTAAAAGTTTGTTCTATCCAAAACCATCTCTCAGAGTGGCTGTACTGTGTTGTATTCCCAGTAACTGAACGAGAATTCCTTTTGTTCCCTATCCTCACCTGCATTTGTGGTCAGTGTGTTGGATTTTGGCTATTCTAATAGATGCGTCGTGGTAGCTCATAGTTATTTCAGTTTGCATTTCCCCAGTGACACGTGTGGAACATCTTTTCCATATGCTTGTCATCTATATGTCTCCCTTGGTAAGATATCCAGGTCTTTTGCCCACTATAAAATTGGGTTTTTTTATTTTCTTATGGTTGGGATTTAAGAGTTCTTCCTATATTTTGGATTACAGTCCTCTATTAGAGATGGCTTTTTGCAGATATTTTCTCCCCATGTGTGGTTCAGCTCTCTTTCAGTTGTTTTTTAAAATCTTAGACCCACAAAGTCGTACTGTGAGTGAGGTCAGCTTTTGCTGTTGTGCTGGCACAGGGGGCTGCTAGTGAGCTGTGTTGCAAATTCTCAGCCTTAACTACCTTGATGCTTTTTTTTTAAACATCTTTATTGGAGTGTAATTACTTTACAGTGGTCTACTTGATTCTTTATTTTCAGGTCAACGTGACTGTGGACTACATTAGACCGGCCAGCCCAGCCACAGAGACGGTGCCTGCCTTTTCAGAGCGTACCTGTGCCACTGTCACCATTGGAGGAATGTGAGTGTTCTGGCTGGTAGCAACTCAGCCATAGCTGAGAGTTCTCTCCTCATTCAAGTCTCTCCTCCCTTTTGTCCTGATTTGCTTTCTGTTACTCTTAACTCAGTGGCTTATAATTGTTATGTGCCTGTGTAGCACTTTGTTTGCAAAGTACTGCATAATCGCTCATTAGTTAATCATATACTTTCATTATTGTCATTATTTAAGACTTATTGGGCTCTGTGTGCTTGGCACTATGTAGCACTCATTATTACTATTAATAATGCCGTTTATTGAGTGTCAGTCAGGCCCTTAGGTACTGTGCAAAATTAGAAAGATTCTCTGCATATTAGTTTAATTGTAGGCCAGAAAGAGAAGAGAGGTTAATTGGACCTTTTCTTTGTATAGATGTATGTAATCAGTAGATGACAGGGTCTCCCTCTTCTACTCCGCTGGCCTTACCCTGGTTACATTCCAAAGTCTTTTGGGAGCTCGGTTGAAGAACAGCCTTCCAAGGAGCTATCTGATGGGGGCAGTAGGAAGCCTGCTGGGCCGTGCTTCCACAATAGATATTAAAACAATCAGTCAGTCCCCAGGAGCAATTCTTACCCTGTGTAAACGACACCAGCATGCTGATTGTCTCCTTCTGTATTTCACAATCTTAAATGGTGTTTGTTACCAAACTGGTATTTTTCTTTTCTTTTAAAAGAGGGCATGGTGGAGGGGAAGAAAAGGATAGGCTTCTCATCAAAACAAGGATTGTTTTGTTGAAAGTACAGTGAAGCCCACTGGGAGAAACACCTCTCTGTAAGCTATAGCATGCCCCTGAAAGAAAGAGGATCTGGTGGCTAACTTACTTTCCAGAAGCTCTCCTGCCAAACAGGAGCTTCTCCCATCCGTCGCCCTGCTCCCCCTGCCCCCATTCGTGTTGTCACTTTTGGAAACAGGTATTTTTAGCTACTGTTGCGGCTCCTATAGGTATTAATGTTGTTGATGTTCACGCAGCAATCGGAGACTTCACTTTTGCCGAGAGGAACTGAATATAGGCTTTTGATGTCATTACCTTAATATCATCACAGGCATCAGGTTATTTTTAGAAGCACGTTCTTGAGAAATTAGATAATATTTTTGGAATGGGGAAACTAGGAAATATTTTACTCATTCTTCCATCTGTATGACTTGCAACAACAATTATTACCAATTTGTCACCAATTCTTAGGAGCTTGATGCATGCCTTCCTCCTGTGGAAAGCTGGAAAGTTAGTATTCCCCTAGATTAAGATTTACGCTGCCACATACAAGGAGTCCTCTCCGATAACTGCTCCTTCTATCTACTTACTGGTTAAAACAACACCACTGCTGTCAAAATGCACATCTTTTTATTTTTGGCAAATGGCTTCTATTCGTGTTTTTCTAATGACCCATTAGAGCGGATTCTTTTTTTTTTTTCATTTGGTTACCATTGAAGTATATTTTCAAAATAAAATTACACTGCTTAAAATTAGATATTCTGGACATGTTCTATGGGGTGTTAACATTGACCTTTCTATCTCCCAGTTCTTGTAATTAGATCGTAAGTATTACTTTTGCATTATTTACCAAGGTGTTTACCTCGGATTAGACCGGCTTGGCAGGGTACCCTGGGTGCGTTGAGTTTCCTCATAGATTTGTTTCTACTAAACTAGACTTTATGAGTAAACTGCTGGGCGGTAACTGGGAGAAATGTGGGGATGTACTAATATTTTTGAGACCAAACGTCACCAGATAGTAAGCTCCCTGAAGATAGGGATTTTTGTCTTGTTTATTCTCTGCTGTAGTCTCAGTATTCAGCAGTTGGTAGGAGTTCGATAAACCTGTGAGTGATTGTTTACTGTATCGCACAGTGTGTCCCTTTATGAAATAAAACTGGGAGTACTTAGATGTTTCATTACCTGGGACAGCTGTTTCTTCTGAGCTACAGGTTTATTTTAATCTGATAAATATCAAAAAAAAAACCTTGTATCTGATAGTTTTCCTTGTTTATTTGGTTATTGGAAGGTCAGTGCCAAAGATAGGGCATCTCTAGAAAGTCTTCCTGGTAGCATGCTTCTGATGTTCAAGTCTTCCTCATGGCTTCTCTTTGTTTTCCCATGGCCTTGATTTTGTTTTCATTTTTTCTTGAATTTTCTCTACTTAGATCATTCCAAATAATAGTGTAGGAGAGTTGAGGTATTAATAATAATGTCCAAAATACTCAGCTTATATTTAGAATTATACCGAAATCCTTCTATCTGCTTTTAATGGTTATTCAGAAACATTGACTAGAGCAGGGGATTTAATTTTTTTATCCCAAATGTTTTAGTTCCATTTTTTATTTTTTATTTTTTTGCGGTACACGGGCCACTCACCGTTGTGGCCTCTCCCGTTGCGGAGCACAGGCTCTGGATGCGCAGGCTCAGTGGCCATGGCTCACGGCCCCAGCCGCTCCACGGCATGTGGGATCCTCTCGGACCGGGGCACGAACCCGCATCCCCTGCATCGGCAGGCGGACTCTCAACCACTGCGCCACCAGGGAAACCCCTTAATTCCATTTTAAACACAAAAAGGTATTTATATCTCCAAATCTTTGATATATGGGCAGCAAGGACCCACTGTGAGTTGCATAACTTTCTCTATGGAATGATGACTTAAAAACACTAATTATGGAATCCTAGATCTTTGTGATTTACATCCCCCTCATCTGTTATAGTTTTCCTGCTCTGATTTTTGCACATGTTGCAGCCATTTAAAAGCCATTCCTCTTATTAAACCTTTTAAAACAATGTTTCATAAAGACACTTTCTTTTGGTACTCATATTTCAATTATTGATATAAAACTTAGTGAAGTACATAATAAAAATGACCAGTATAAATCTGGGGACAGAAACAGATTGGGATAGAAGTGCACAGGTGTGTTAGAGTGGTCCTCAGTCACTAACTGGTATCAGCCTCTGGGTTTTGGGGAGATCGTAGAACATGTGGGCCAGTTAAGGAAAGGTTGCTAGGAGAGCTCCTCTAGTAATTCATTGCCTCTCGTGAGAGGTCTTAGGCTTTGTTCAGCTTGTAGAGATGCTGCAGAATTAATGATCTTATCTAAACTGTGTCTAAACGACCCAATCTAAACTATGTCTGGGGCTTCACTGGTGGCGCAGTGGTTGAGAGTCTGCCTGCCCACGCAGGGGACACGGGTTCGTGCCCCGGTCCGTGAAGATCCCACATGCCACGGAGCGGCTGGGCCCGTGAGCCATGGCCGCTGAGCCTGCGCATCCGGAGCCTGTGCTCCACACGGGAGAGGCCACAACAGTGAGAGGCCCGCGTACCGCAAAAAAAAAAAAAAAAAAAAAAAAGAGATCGATTCTCGAATAGCTTTTCTCAAACTACTCATTCCAGGGGAAAGAGAAGGAAGAGACAGATGAGATGGCCTCTTTCAGGATTATTTCAAAGCAGATTTTTGAGTGTATTTCACATGCCAAAGTGTGTGAATTATCCCTATCCTCCATAGGGTTCCATCTCATCCTCCTGTTGTTTTCTCTTGCTGTATGGGTCTGCGTCGAGTCACATGGTCTTTGGGAGGCCTCTCTGGTGGAACCGTCTTCAACGCCCCCTCTCTTGCCCTCTGGGGAATCAATGAAAACGAGGTTCATCATTCCTCTAATAGATTAAAATTTTTTTCTTGATTAACTTCACTATAGAGTTGGCAAGAGTTGTTACCTGTTAATCAAAACAGCTTAAATAAAAAGATCAAACTTTGAGTTGTTTCTCATTCTCTGGCTCCCAGGTTGGGAATTAGCTGATCCTTTTAGGCCTGGATTGTTACAGGAAGCTGTCAAGATGGCGCTTCCTGTTAATTACTTTGTATTGTATTTAAGACACTTATATAACTCTTCTTGTGATTTAGTCTTCTATGTAATTAGCTTCAGTGATTAAAATCTCATTCTTCCGTTATTGCCAGAGCCTTCCTGGGGAGCAAGTTTTGTGGGGTGACCTTTACTTGTGCTGGACTTCCCAATTACTTTTTTTTTTTTTCGGTACGCGGGCCTCTCACTGTTGTGGCCTCTCCTGTTGTGGAGCACAGGCTCCGGATGCGCAGGCTCAGAGGCCATGGCTCACGGGCCCAGCCGCTCCGCGGTATGTGGGATCTTCCCGGACCGGGGCATGAACCCGCGTCCCCTGCATCGGCAGGCAGACTCTCAACCACTGCGCCACCAGGGAAGCCCCCCAATTACTTTTGAGCTGCAGTTTGGCAAACCCATATTACCTATTAACTGATTGGCCATGTCTTTTCTGCATATCACATTTTCAAAGAAAAGTGTTAAAAAAAATTTTGTTCACATTTATAAAGGGCCACCTAAAAATATGACTTGGGGTCAAGCCTCACACGTGTACGCTCATAATTACCACCACCCCGTCCCCCATCCCTGGAAAATTGTCACATATCCAGTAGATAGTGTCATTTAAAGTTTTGCCCCCTTCTCATTATGTGAAGTATTTCACAATAATAGGAGACAATAGACATGGCCCATTTTGGAAAAGTGAAAGATGGCACAGAGATGAAACTGTGCAATAGGAACAGTTGGGAAATGCCTCATTTCTGCACAAGGTCAGTTTTTTGAGAGGTGATTGGAGTTTTGTAACTGTGATTTTTGAAACATTGTTTTAATCTCTGCTCCCGGCCACATTCATGTAAAGCCACTGCTGTCCACCTTGATGCCTGTGTGGGGTCCTTACTACCAGAGATGTTGTGGCAGATCTCTTGGGCTTGGAGCATCTTAGTTACTCTTTGTTGTAATGGTTATCATCTAGCAGGAGCAATGCCATCTTTATGAACTTCCTTTGCGGCTCTCTGGCTTCTTCATAGATAGTTTGTCTTTATTATTTTTATATAAATCAGACTATTACACTTACAAGGAATCAGACTTCTTTTTTTTTTTGATGCGGGCCATTTTTAAAGTCTTTATTGAATTTGTTACAATATTGCGTCTGTTTTACGTTTTTTTGGTTTGTTTGGCTGCGAAGCATGTGGGATCTTAGCTCGCGGACCAGGGATCGAACCCGCACCCCCTGCATTGGAAGGCAAAGTCTTAACCACTGGACTGCCAAGGAAGTCCTAGAATCAGACTTCTTTTCCTTTTTTCATTTTCATTGGTTCTAGTTTGCAGGCGTACTTCCTCAGCTCTTCTGTTAGTGACTGAGCATGAGGTTAAGGTATTCTCCTTCGAGAAGAATTCTTTTCTAATCCTAGTTCAGTTTTTCTCAGCCATAGTAGGAAGCAGTGTCATACCATCCCTAGCTTTTCTGGCTTGAGTTCTGTAGCTGTAAGGCTTTTGCTGTCAGGTCAAATCTTAAAACACACTAATGTCTGACTTCCAAGCTAAACATAGGAAGAACGTGACCTCCTGAAACCCCATTTTCTGTCCTAGTGTTCTTACTCGCCAAGTGGCCCACAATATTCTGAAGAGGTACTCTTTCAGTACCTGACATAGTATTAATGTCAGTGGCTCAGCCAGGAGGTAAACTCTGGCTTGTAGCCACCACTTTTCTGCACAGATTTGTTGTTTACACTTCATCTGCTTTAGTGGGTTTCCCCCTCCAACCTTTTCCTGCTTTTAAGGGAAAAGAAGACATCAAAAGAAACATTCCTCCTCTCCCCTCACCCCCAAACACCTAAATCATAAACTCCTAACCAACCTTCACCTCTAAAAAGAGCACCGTAGGTTGCTTTCTCAACCTCACAGGCTGCTGTATTGAGTAGTAGAATTATTTATGCCTGTCCACCATCCTGAAGACATTGGAAGCATCTGTGGCATTTAGCGTAGAATACTTCGGAAAGAATGGTTAAATAACTGCACCTATCTCCTGCTGGCTTTAGCACAGTGACCATTTTAAGAGAATGGCCCCATACAGCACCATAAGAAGGAACTTGGTTGTGGCAAAGGGTTCAGGTGGGAACACTGCTTAGTTTCAGTTAGGTCTTGAACATCTTGTGGCTGTCTATATGTGGGAATCTCATGCGGCTGAGTCTTTTTTTCTTTGTACAGCCCTGATGCTTTCAAATTATTGTATTACCCTCATCACTGTATATGGAAGTTCAATTAAGCTTTTCATAATGGAGCACTTGGCTCTTACAAATCAGCAGAATCCTTTACTGAGCAATGTGTGTTCTTTCTTTCACTTTTCTCTATTTTTTTTTTCTCAGTATCAATTGAGTAGAATGTCAAGTACTGGGTGACAGTGTATACTGAGCTGATCTTCAGGAAGGCCCCCTTATCAATTTCACAAAGTATACCATGGAGAGCCTGGGGGAGAGTGAGGCTTTTCTCCAAATAAGGGGAACTCATCCTAAGGGAGGAACATTCTGGAATGTTTAGAGATATGGATAAGTGTGTTCAAAATCATCTTAAGTTAAAGGCCCTGTTTGGAAAAAGTAGAAATGCTATCTATTCCGATTTCTGTGGGCCCTCAAAGTAACGTAGTGAGGGACTGGGCCCAGACAGGAGACCAGCTGCTCCTTCTATATTTGTCTGCTAAGAACAATAGATTTATCTGTTTGTTTCTTCAACACATATTTGTTGAGCACCTGCTGTGAGCCAGGCACTGGGAATATAGCCGTGAACAAAGTCTTAAGCATTTCCCTGTGCGGAGGCTCTCCCGGCTGCACTTCATTCTCAGGAACTTTCTCGACTCTGGTCGCTGAGATGTCAAGAGTCCTTAAGGGTATTCACTGGCTTTGCTGCCCCCAGAACCTTGCTTATGGAAATTTTGGCTTTAAGAAACACAAGTGACTTTATATAAACAGTACCTTAAAAGGCTCTTTTCTATTCAGATTTTGCCCGGGACTTTTAGAGAATCTACCACTCAAACAAGTTAAAATAAAAATAAGAAATAATCCCTCATACATCTTTATTTTTAGATGAGTCAGTAACTTAACCTGTCAGTAGACAAAATGAAATGCTCAAGCGACTACCCACTGAAGCCATTTGTCCTTTTCCTCTTCACATTACCATTCTTGGGCCGTTCAGTGTTGGTGAAGCTTTGTGAGTCCTGACAATTCACCGTGGTTCCCATCCTGCTCCATGTTCTCTTAGGGACCTAAAGACTTGCTTACCTTACTCCTGCCTCACCGGGCGGAGGACCCGATGCTAACTTGTAACAGAGACTGCTTCTCACTTTTTGGGTTGGTTATCCTTATAACCCTATAAATTAACACTACTAATTTTTTAAATTTTTAGCTTTAAACAGTATCTCTTCGTTTTTTAGTGTTTGCACTATCATTTCTACCCTTTAGCCCCTAGTTTTCTTACATTATTTTTGTTTCACCAATGGTAAACTTTATAATGTTCAGTTACTGTTTCTGATTAACTTTATATAGTGTCTATGTACTGCCCACTCTGAAAGATTAGGAAAGTAGAATGCTTACACTTTTTTCTTATTCTTTTAAAAAAGTTCTTTTTGCTTTTATCAAGATTTATAGCATTTATTCAGTTTCTCCTCTGTCAATGTCATTGTCTTCTAACCTTTGCTTGCAAGATGTTCCTAAATATTTAAACCTATCCCGCATCCCCTAGCAGTTATAATTGTGTAAGTGTTCCTGTTGGACCAAAAAACATGATAGTGTGATTAGACCTACCATAAAAGAAATCCATGTCATTAAATGTCCAGAGAACTGTTGAATTAATTGTGTGTGTCTATATCCCTTCTTCCTTTTTACACTTCTTCATATACAGTTGCCACTATATCTCAAGTCATTCTTTTTGTGGATTTTCCTCTCATTTGTTGAAGAACCTTGATTTTTCTCATGTGTTGGGTGGTAAAGTTTCTAAATTTCTGAAAATGTTTAAATTTTTTTGCTTATGTTCTTGATTATTAGTGTCATTATAAAATTATGGCTTCAAAATTATTTTCTTGAAAACTTTGAAGACACTGTGTTCTATTGCTTCAACAACGTTTATGAGAAATCCAATTTCTGTTTCTTTAAATGTAACATTTTTTTATGGCTCTGGAAGAGTTTTTTACAATTTACCATTAATTGTTGGTTTTCTGAAACTATCAAAATATTTCGATGTCCTTTTTGCTTCATACTCGATTGTCTTTTCAACACTGAACACTAAAGAGATTTTTTTGTTGTCACTTCTTGAATCATTTTCTTTTTCTTTTGTAATATTGTATCTTCATATATCTAACTTTTCTTCCAAATTTTTAAGACCACCTCTGCATTTTTGTCCTATATTCAAGGAGATGTCTTCATTGTTTTCCCACTTGCTTAGCCAGCCAGCCATGTATATTGACTCATTTACATTCATACCGTCTCTGATTCATTCATCTCACTTATTCATGTACTTACTTGTTATTTCATATACCGAGTCTTTAGAGAGTGCCTGGTGTGTACTAAGCACTGGGTTAGGCACCAGGAATATATGGCAGTTCTAAAATAGAAATGATTTGTGCCCCCATGAAATTTACATGCTAGTCTATTAATCAAACCCATTTTACTTTTTAATGTCAGCACTCATATTTAAATTTTCTGTTCTTTAACTGCTCTATTTTAATAGCATCCTCTTCTTAGTCTATGAATATAATATTTTCTCTATCTCTGAGAATCTTATTTAAAAATTAAGCACTTCTTCCAGCTTTCCCCCATGACTAAATGCTCTTTACTTTGTTCTTTTTCTTTCATAAGTCCTCAAGCATTTTGTGAAGCTTGACCTATATTTATAAAGAAAGGACCAGGCTGGAGTTGGCATGGTTGTTCCTCTGCAGTTTTCTGTGTCTGCTTCTCCAAGACATCTGTCATAAAAAAGTCATAAGGGAGCAGGAATGATCAGACGCAGCCTTCCTTATGTGGTGCCTGAAAGTGGACCTGGAACATAGAGGAGGCAGGCAAATTTCAGGCCCCACTAAAACTGTCAAGGCGTGGGGGGCTTTCATCACCTGGTAGAGAGCCTTAGTGCATTTCCCTGGGATGGCCTATGAGGGGCGACCAGGGGTGGGGTGGGTCTGTGATGTGTTCGGCCTACTCTCTCTAAACACGGTGCCTCTGCTTAACTTTCAGGCCACAAAATCCATCTACCAAAATCACCTGCCCTCTGTTCTATTATAACGTGTGTTTTTTGAAGTGAATTATCTCGTGTGACATCGGTAATTTGGTGAAACACATTGATATAAAGTAGAAGTCATATTGGTTTATAAGTGATGTTCCCAAATACATTGAAGTATTGAAAACAGTAAGGGATAAACTTTCTTACATTTAAAGGGAGAACTTTAGCAAGGTATAAAGACTTAAATAAGAAAAATCTAAGTGTAAAGTTGAGGAGTCTATAGTAGGAATTTCCTTTCACATAAGTCATGACTACATTAGTGACTTCAAGAACCTTTATGCTTTTTGCTATGTTAAGCCCGGTAGCAGCCTGTCAGTGAGGTCACAAAAGCTATGAAGACACTTTTTCCAGAATGAAAACAGTGGATTAATGAAGAAGACCACACTATGCATCAGACTGTTTTGATGAAAATGGTCTCTATTGATGGCACAACATTGTAAATAAACTATACTTCAATTAAAAAAAGTTTTTTTTTAAATGGTCTCTATTGAAAACAAAGCCCTGTAGTCCCTTCTCTAGATGGAAGAGAAAGAATCAGAGCCCCAGAGTTCAAGGCTACTCGAACCCTAGAGATTTCTCATTGTGCACCATTTTTATTAGGGTCGTTTTTGCTGGTGCTTAGGCTAGAAAGTTCCATAGGGTTTAAGATGACTGAGTATAACCCTGTTTGTTTCGGGGTTTTGGTGGTTTTGTGGGATGTGAACTGCTTGGGATCACACAAACAAGTATGTGCTGGAAGAAATGCCTGTGCTTGCTGGTTAGGGCCTTTTTCTTTTACCAGGGGTCAAAACTCTCTGCTCCTAGCAGCTCTGTGGGCATCACAGGGATGGATGGGGAAGAGGCTGGCTGGCCGGCCCTGCTCTTCTGAATGCTGTTCCTGATTAATTGCTCAGATGATGTTCCCAAAGCCTACTCACCGTGTGCTTTGTTTGTGTCAATAAAGGCCCTTGAGGCGCCCCTGATTTGCCACCCATCTGATCCGATCTATTTTCTGTCTTTCAGGATTTGTGCAAACTTTCTGATATGCTGTTAACACACTTTCTTATTTTCCAGCGCTATTAGGGCTTTATTCTTGTGCATATCTGTCTTTTCTGTCATTTCAGTGGGACCTTGTAAAGAATGTCATGTGGACATACGTTCTCAGTCTGCCATTCTGACCTCCGTCAAGCATTCTTTATTTCTTCCTTTGGAGAGTGCAATTGATGTGATAAGGAGAGGGGACATTTGACATGATTACCAGTAAGCACAAATTGTGTCTTTTAACGCCATATCTCAGCCCCTTTCTCTTTACAGTTCCTGTGGCCAGCACAGTACACAGTGGTAAGGGAAGCAGGAATGGAGTTTTATAGATTTTTCTATCTCCCAGTGGTGATGCTGCTTCACAGGGATTTGCTCCAGTTCATATTGAGTGATATTTTAAAGTAATAAAAATTGTAGTATCATTTTCAAAAGTTTAGAAAATAGGGGGAATCAGCCATTATGTAATCATGCTAACATAACCGTTGTTTGAAGGGTATGCCTTTTGAGTGCTGGTTATTTTTTAAGAATTTAATTTACAAACAGGAAAACTTTGACCGTTTGTCATAATGTTGAGATGAAGACTAGTTATTGTTGGATCTGAAGATTCTGTGGATATTTTCTTCAAGTAGGCTTTGGAGGTAAGCACACTTGAGATTAAACCTCGGCTCTATGCCTTGATAGCTGTGCAATCTTGGGCCTTAGTTTTTTTCTTATGTGAGTTCGATACGATAATACTACACTCCGAGGGCTGTCGTGAGGATTAAATGTGCCAGTGCATTTAAAATGTCTAGCACAGTGACTAAGCCATAATAGTCAAGTAGTTAAATGAGTCCTAAGCCTGGCCCCTAAATTGGTCATTGGCCTAATTTCAGACCTAGGGGTCTCTTTTGTCCTTTGTCACCTCTCCTACATCTCTGGCCATTTCTTTTCACTCAACTTTTTCCTTTTTTAAGGATTCTTCTTGAATGTTTTTATATTCCACCCTCTTATTCTTCACAGTCCCCCCACCCGAGCCCATCTACTGATAACGTTGCTACCTCACAGATGAGCTTGAATAAGATGTAGAAAATGCGTAGTATGTAGTACCTGCTCAAAGGTTAGTTAAACAACAAATCACCCCATGGGATTATGGTTAGGTGTTGTTGTACTAGTCAGTTCTTATTGTTCCATGGCAGACACTTTAGTTTTGGATTTCTCTTTTCTCATTTTTTCACTTGCCACCGAATCACATCATTTTTCCTCTAAGCATCGAAGGCATACTCTGTTCACCTAAGACAGTAATGACTGATAAGTACTCCTGTAAAAGAAGTTAGATATTCATGAGTAATTTTTAATGTTTCAAGGAGTTTAACACACATTGACCATTGAGTAGGGACAATATTTATTCCTTAGTAAAAGCAATTTATTGAATAGTATCTTTCAAACCAAGAGGTGTGCTAGCAAGCAGTCTCCCTGGGTATACTTGTTGTGTATACATATTTAGCTACCTATTTACTTCCTACCTGTATATATTAGGTGTTTAAAAGGCAGAGGGCTACTGACTTAAGTGTTTTAGGAAATGCTGCTATTCTCTGCCCCTACCTTAAAAGTCTTACTGAAAGTCAGATTCTCTGAATTTTTTTTGTTTTCTTCTTTGCCGCGTCGTGGGACCTTAGTTCCCCAACCAGGGATTGAACCTGGGCCCATGGCAGTGAAAGTGCAGAGTCCTAACCACTAGACCGCCAGGGAATTCCCTTTCTGTGGATCTTTTAGACTGACCCTCTCTGCTGTGATGCCTTTGTGAAGTTTTGTGCCATCGTTGTGTTCACAGCAAGTGGAACATGGAGGGATTTAACAGATATTTGGACCTTGGAAGTCAGCATGCAGCGTAGAATTTAGAGATGTTTAATGGCATGAGCTTCATAGGGGCCAAAGGAAACTTGGGACTGCCTTTTATCAAGTTTCCAGTGTGGGTTTTACATGGAGCCTTTTGGCTTTCTGATACATCTGTTTACATGACAGCTGTGATTCAACAAACTGTTGCCTTAATGTGAGCTTCTGTTGTGTTAAAACTGATTTATAGACCATCACGTATCAGGTCAGCAACGAGGGGAATTAATTATATTGCAGTTCTATCCCGCCTCCTCCCAAAACAAAAATCATCTTGACATTGACTGCAAAATCACCTTTTCCTCTAAAGTAAGAAGCACCTGTGTAAATCATTTTTTCTTGTCACCACTTTCTCAGAAACCTGGCTTTGAAACTGTTTTCCTTCGTTTGTCACTTAGCACAGGCTGTGGCTATGGGGAGATCAGACCATTTGAGCGAGGGTTCACCACCACGGCTCTGTAGTTGCTTACTGTATTTCAAAGTTGGAAACCAAAATAACCCCACGTTCCCCCCAAGGGAAGGGGAGAATAGGAAGTCGCAAATCGCTTATTGTATTGCTGGGTTCATTTGTTGCTTCTACTAGAGCTGCGAATCGTTCAGTTAAAAAACACTGTGTCTTCTAATTCTTAGGCAAACGTTGACTACCAGGAAGCATTTTTGTTTTGACTTTGTTTTATGAGTGGAGACTCACTTCTAGAGCTTTTACCCGCTGCAGTTGTATACTTCGTTTATGCGGTGGAAGTCTAAAGCTGCTCCCACATTCTAGACCTTATCCATACTGACGTTGGGCTTGGTCCAGTTGCTCATGAATTCTGGGAAACAAAACACGACTCGCCTGTTTCCGTGGTGCCAGCTGGCTGGGTTATGGGCCATAAACCATAACGGAGCAGTTAGTAGAATTCTTACTGGGCCTGTTTTTCCTTGCTGACCCATCTGAGAGAACTTCTTTTGAGCATCCACCCTAAGAAGCAACCTGTGCCAAAACAATTTTCTTCTAACTTACGTAGAAGAAGATAGTTATTTTTTCAGGTAACAGTGGCTTGGTATTTTGCAGAGCAGAATGATGGCCTTCCAGAATCTAGAGTATTATTTTGAATGCCTTCCTCTAAACAAGGACAAAGCATTTTTCATGTATATCAGCACCTGCAAAAACCATAGAGGATTTTTTAAATACCATTTTCTAATGCATCTTTTTTTTTAAATTTTTTAATTTTATTTTTGGCTGCATTGGGTGTTCATTGCTGCGTGTGGGCTTTCTCTAGTTGCAGCGAGCGGGGGCTGTGCGTGGGCTTCTCATTGCGGTGGCTTCGCTTGCTGCGGAGCATGGGCTCTAGGCGCGTGGGCTTCAGTAGTTGTGGCACATGGCCTCAGTAGTTGTGACTTGCGGGCTCTAGAGCGCAGGCTCAGTAGTTGTGGTGCAGAGGCTTAGTTGCTCCACGGCACGTGGGATCTTCCAGGACCAGGGCTCGAACCCGTGTCCCCTGCGTTGGCAGGCAGATTCTTAACCACTGCACCACCAGAGAAGTCCAACCATAGAGGATTTGAAAAAGGCTTTCTGGGGCTACCCCATCTCCATTTTGGTCTTTACCGGACCTCTATGATTTGGCTGGTTCTCCTTGCACTGTCAGAGCCAATCATTCCAGATGCCATTATGTAATTTTCTGTCTTGGGTGCGTGTTTGTGTGGGCGGGTGGTTTTGTTTTGTTTTTAAGTGGTGTTTAATGTCAGGCTAATAATAAACTGGGTACGTAGGCCTGGTTTTGTCATAATGGCCACGTGTTTGCTTATTTGTCCCTTATTCCCCTGAGAGGCAGAGAACTCCCCCTCCCCAAGTGGTGCCAACATTTTGGAGGGACCTCTTGTCATCACAGCTGCCTAGAAAATGCAGCATTGCAACTGGCAGCTCTGTTCTGAGGAGACAGACATGAGGAATCTTCTCCCTGGTGGCTCCCACAGCCGATTGCTTATCTTCCTGCAACCTAAATAGAGCCAATAGAAATGAATTTGCTGTTCCTGAACCGGTTCCAAAGCTTGGTGTGCTCCCTACCCACAATTCTTAGGTTCTTGTTCTTTGCGGAATGCTAGATTGTTTGACACATGTATGATTCTGGGGCCCTGAAGTTGCATGTCTTCATTCTTGGCCCCATGAATTCTTGAAAAGAAGCCTATATTAGTTGTCTAGGCAGTTTTCCACAAAACTACATTATAGAACCACTTGGGGCTCTTAAAAATATAATGGTGCCCCATATTTTAAATCTAGGTACTGATATTTGTTGTTTTAAAAATACTGATCTTTACCCCCTAGAGATTCTGGTATTATTGGCCTGGAACGGGTATTTTGAATGGTGATTCTAATGTGCTGCCAGTATTAACAAGCACTAGGAAAGGAAGCCTAGAGGAAACAGGAGTTTCCAAAGCCAACATACTCCTCTACTCTCAGATAAGTTGTAGATGTATCAGATAAGACTGATGTATCTGAAATTAATAATGTGTACTTAGGTGACCGAGGCATAATTATTTGGCAGCCTTTAATCCAGACTAATATCCTCAAATGATTTGCTGTTTTGTGTTGATGCTCTTCTAGGTCTAACCCCATTTATGACCCTGGCTGTTTTCCTTCACACCTTTCTATTTATAAGCAGGGCTTGTGTTCAGCTGGTGTTCACATGTATAACAAACTAGCCAGTACTATAATGTTAAATATTTGAATATTTTGAATATTGCCCTTGATTATAACACACAAAAGTTTGAGTCTTTGAGAACCTTGCAAGACTGTTTTCAGGGGGAGATGTCAGTCTTGTTTTTAGAGTGGGTTTGGTTGGCAGAGGAGGAATAGTCAATAACTAGAAGTATTCCTATTTTGGATTGGATAGTTTGAATTGGAACTATTTTCCATACCTTGTTCTGCATTGTTGAGCTTTGTGTTTGAGAGGGTGTGGTTGAGAATCATTGCCTGTAAAGGGATTCTTTCAGCCTGAGCTTGAGTAGAACTTGGTGACATGTGTTTTTATTGTAAATGAACTGTCCCAGGATAGATCCATAAAAAAGTAAATAGGAGTCGCTGGAGGCTGTTTTTCCCATCTGGAAACTCAGGAAAATTGGAGCATATAGGTAGGTCATACCTTGCCCACTTGTGCCCGTTCTGTGTTTTTCATCTTTAGACCATTAGACTGTTTTCACATTGATAGATTATGTTCAGCAATAACACAGTGTTCATCGTAGATTAGAAGACAGTTCATTAGGGTCAGCACTCATTTCCCCTCCTCTCCCTATCCAGCCCTCTCCACAGTTTACCTTCCATTTTAATAGCTGAGTCATCTTTTTCTGGAAGGTATATTTTTTTATGGCAGCTCCAGGAAGGATGAGCTGAAGAATGAGTTTATTTAGAGTCTGGCAGGGGTAGTGGGACTGTAAGCAGACTGATTGTTCTAAAACTTCTCTAGAGTAAACTTGTTTCTAGGGCACAAAGTATAATAATAACGGCTTTGCAGCTCAGAACTCCCCCCCAGCCCCGCCCACACATAAAAACTAAAAAGACAGAGGAGGTAAAATCTGGCCAGAGTGTCAGGATTCTCTTCTCCCTCATTATGTCTTTTTTTTTTTTTTTTTTTTGTGGTACACGGGCCTCTCACTGTTGTGGCCTCTCCCGTTGCGGGGCACAGGCTCCGGACGCGCAGGCTCAGCGGCCATGGCTCATGGGCCCAGCCGCTCCGCGGCATTTGGGATCTTCCCGGACCGGGGCAGTAACCCGTGTCCCCTGCATCGGCAGGCGGACTCTCAACCACTGCGCCACCAGGGAAGCCCCCTCATTATGTCTTTAGGAAGTTATTCACCTCTGATTTCTGTTCCCTGTGATTTTAGATGATAATTTACCACCCATGACATAACTTGTATGTCACCCCCTCTCATTCCCCTGTGATAACAAAATAGTTGTGATACCTATCCAACCAGTTTTTTAAAACATCCGATAATTCATTTCTAAATTGGAACTTGTTTCTTTCTCATCAGCCTTGTAATGTATTACAGACATCACTCTCGCCATTGGCTACAGCAGTGATTTAATGCTAGGTTTTTAATGACTCCTTTGTTAACCCTGGTATTCTGGGATTTAACACCCACTGGCCGTTGACCATTGGAAATGATGAAAACTTTGATTTCATGCATATTGGATAACACTGGCCTGTTGCGGAAGCCATGAATCTTGCCGCTGCAGCGGCGCATGTGATGCAGAGGCTGCGGCTGGGTGGGCGCTCTCCCAGGCCATGTGCTGCCTCCAAAGAGAGGAGCTCATCAACTTCATCAGCCCAGGGTGCCCTCCTCCCAGGACAGCCAGGTTTGAAGCAGGAGCCTGCACGGATGGCTTCATCTACTGGACAGGTCTCTGGCCTTGTGAAGTGAGGCTCACCTTTTCAGCTGTTTCCTCAAAGATGCTTCCCTTGTACACGTACCTTTAACATCTTTCCTTTGAACCTTTTTTCTTCTAGTAAAGTCCTAGAATTTTGTAGGACTGTCTAGGGTTCAAGACGAGCTAGTCCACCTCCCTCATTTTATAAACAACATGTCTGAGTCCAGGAAGAGTGACCAAACTAGGCCGGTGTTAATGGGAGCAGCAACAAGAGTGAACACCAAAAGGTGTAGTGCTCACTGTGTACCGGCACAATCTCAGTATCATCATTTATTTACTTCTTTTCCTTACAACAGCTTCGTGAGGTAACCTTGCACAGCAAGTCCAGATCCCTGCCGCTTCTCTCCTTACCTCCTGCTGCTGTTGAAAGCAGAGGTGCCCGTGTTGGTTGCTTTCCTCACTCTTAATGGAAGCATTGTGAGTGCTCTTTGGAAGAGACGGGCTAGTTTATTTACGATGGAATCTTGTGGCCAGACTGTTAGTACCATGAATAGATGCCAGGTTCTTTTCTCCTCCCCCCGCAAAATTACTGCTCAGGGGAAAGGATGTCACCTAATACTTGGCATCTTCACAGAGACTCTTGTATTATTACAAAGTGCTTCCTCAGTTTATTTGGAGCACATCAGTTAGCCTGCTATAACTGCATGAAGGTCACATGGCAGCATTATTAAAAAGGAGCCAGTTGGATTTTTTTTTTTAACATGAGTGAAGCAATTATTACAGTGAATATGACCCCCTAATTGTGAGAGCTGAGTGTCACAGGAATTGACCTCTTAAAGGTCACTTTAAAAAGCAGTGCTCTAAGGCAGGAGAAGCAAACTTTTTCTATAAAGTACTAGATACTAGTATTTCAGCTTTGAGAGCCATGTGGTCTGTGTTAGGACTATTCAACTCTACCTTTGTAATGCTAAGGCCGCCAGACAACATGCAAACAATTGGGTGTGGCTGTGTTCCAATGCAACTTTAATTATAAAGAGAGGCAATGAGTTTGCATCCCCTGTTCTAGAAGCTGTGGAGATATGAATAGATACCTCTAGATCAAGTACTAAACCCAGCCACCTGAGTATTATGAAGATGCATCCTTGTGACTTAAGGAAAGAATTTCTGAGGGCATAGAGCATGTCTAAAAAGTTTAAGATGGATGAAAGAGAACTATCTCAAAATTGTCTCTAACGATAACGTACATTCTAGTGTTAAATACCCTCATGCAGAGCATAGTTGGAGAAAAAGAGTGGGTAGGGTTTTAATCAAAACAATACTCTAGATTAATAAATGTTATAAATAAATATTTGATTTCACTTATATCCAAAAAGTTATGATGAAGAAACACCCGTCCACCCCCGCCAAAAAAAAAAAAAAAGCACACCTGGTATCACATTAAATGCAAGTACATTTTCTTGTAATGTTTTCTCTTGACCCTTACCAAGACTCAGATTATGTGGAAATGGCTGTATTTGAAAACTGTTTTCAATACAGTCTCTTGTGTTTTCACTTCTTTCTAATTGAACTGTTGCCTTGCCGGTCACTGGTGACAGGACAGTTCTCTTCCTGCATTGGGTACCCCAAGCAGCCATCCATCTGCTCCTGGTTATTTGATCCTATAAGCGTGTCCTTGTTTTTCCAGATGTCCGATTCTCATTCTTTAAATGCTACCTAAGTCTCGCTATCTGGCACACTTGAACCGGGAAAACAGCCGTCTTTTACTTTCTTGATTTCCACTTAATTTCTTGATTTCTTATGTCTTTCTCCTTTCTGTCACATCCACCAGATCAGCACTGACTTAACCTTTGACTTGTCTCCGTTGAAATTTTCAACCTGGTCTCGTCATGAAGCAAGGCACTGCCTGGCGTGAGGAGTTTTGCTGGTCTCCTGGAGACAGTTTCTCTTTCTTTTCAGATGCATCTGGAATAACAGCTGCATTCCCATTCCTGAATAAAATGGGTTAGCACAGCTTCTCATGGCAAAGCACCTGGACTCTTAGGCAAGATTGGGGGTAAAATCCAGACCAGATTCATCACCAGCAGGCTGGGAGGACCAATTTTTATGGGGTGGGGATAGGCCACGTGAATGAGGATGTGACCAAACTGGCGTTGTAAGAGCACCCCTTGTAACTGTTAAATGTAAGGGATTAGATAATCTGTCATTATGCTAATTCTCAGTAACAGATGGTAGAGAGTTCTGCCTCTCAACAGCAGTTTTCACCCTGGGGGAAATTAGCTCGCACCCAGATCAGCAGTCAGGCAGGGATTTCATTGAGAGAGAAACACTACTGGTGATTGCATTGGTGTGTCCCTCTGAGCACATCTGCACCTGTGCCGTTTTCCTGAATTCTCTACAGTTTACATATTCTTGGCCATACCTCTTTGCTTCTTTCCATAACATAAAGAATTTGAGGTGGTTTCTTTCCATGTGGTTAATTTGGGAAGATCAGTATTGGAAGCAGTTTAGTAATGCTTTCAGACACATTTACCTATGTCGTATACTTCTTCAGAGAAAAGATGCCATACAGATAGCAGAAACATTGTTCATCAGTCTTTAGAATTGAACTTCGGAGATGAGCTGCCAAGCGCTCTAAGTGCCACACCTTGCCTTGATATAATACTTAAAACAAAAAAGGTTTAATTAAGCCCTTTGGCTTCATATTGCCTAAGAGTCATCTTGATCCTGCTATTTTTTGTCTGTAAATGATTTCTCTTCAGTATTTTGTTAATTCATAGCTTCACCTGTCCTCTCTATGCTGATGATTATCAACTTTTTATTTCTCATTGCTTATTCCTACTCCCAACTTACCACATACCTGCTTCTCATTTCCATTTGTATGTCCTAATAATGCTGATTTTTAAAACTGGCTTTCAAACTGTGTAGCTTGAAATCAGAGTTGATCATCGCTCATACAGGACGTAGTTCCAGATGTGCTTTAAACAGGCATGGTCATTCAGGTTTAATGGGTCAGTAAGTTGGTTTTTGTTCAAGAAGGAGTACAACCATTTTGGACTGGGAAGTCTAATAGTCAGGAACCAGCCAGGGACCAGCCATCCATAGCTTTAGTTCCCACCAGGAGCTGAAATTAAGGATGTTTGATCCTGCCTTGGTGACCCTTGGGGTCTTGAGAGAAAGCAGTTCAGTGATTAGGTGATGATTTAGTTGTTTATTGTTAAAGAATTCCCTCATCAGTCCTTTCCTATGTCTCTTGTTGCTATTGCTCTGCTCCGTGCAATCAACAACTTGGATCTATATTAACTCATTAGCCTTCTAGGGGACGAAGTGAGAGAGCGGCATGGACTTATATATACTACCAAATGGAAAATAGATAGCTAGTGGGAAGCAGCCGCATAGCACAGGGAGATCAGCTCGGTGCTTTGTGACCACCTAGAGGGGTGGGGTAGGGAGGGTGGGAGGGGATATATGTGTACGTATAGCTGATTCACTTTGTTATAAAGCAGAAACTAACACACCACTGTAAAGCAATTATACTCCAATAAAGATGTTAAAAAGAAAAAAGATGCCTTTTCTAACTGCAGGTTTTCTGCTCTCCATTTCTTCCTGCATAATGCAGCTGGATTAATTTTGCATAAGTTCTGTCTTCATGCTGTTATTTCACTATGAACAGCTATTTTAGATTTTCACAACCATCTTCAGTTAAGCCCCCTACCCCGTTCTCTTGCCCCTCACTGTCAGCAGACAATCTCATCTCCTATTTTCTGGATAAAATACGGGCTTATCAGGAAAATGCCTTTAATAGTCTCTCAGCCCCAAACTTGTCTTCCTCCTGCTTGCTTTCTTACCTCCTCCTTTCCCATCTCTGGAAGATTTCACCCTCTTTCTTTCCGAACTAATTTTTCTACCTACGCGCCCTGAATTCTGTTGCTTTTGGCCTCCTGAGGATTTTGTGCCATCAGCTCTCCCCACCCCCCTTTTAAAAACAATTTTTAAAATTTTCCCTTTAGTCTTCCCTTACCATGTCTGCTTTTCCTATTCTTGTCTTCTCTTCCTGGCCAAGTTAATTAAGAGTTAAAAGCAGTTTTAATTCTGTGTCCATTTGCTCTGCATTCTTCACCATCTGGCTTTGGCTACTCCACATCATTGAAACTGAGCCTACCTAGACCAGTGCCTCCCTCAGGGACACTATTCAATCCTTTTATTTGATCTCTCTGCGGTATTTAAAACATCACAATCTTTTTTGGACTTCTTTTTCTCCTTTTCAGTACACCATACTTGACTGAATTTCCTTCTACAACTCTGAATACTTGTCCTCCGTCTACTTTGAGTGCTCCTTAAATATTTGTGCTTCCTAAGCTTCTATCCTTGACCCTCTTCTTCCCTCTGCTCACCCTCCCAAGTGGTCTCATGCATCCCCTGGCTTCAGTTTGCAGGTAGATGCTGCTGATTTACCTGAAATCTGTGTCTCCAGCCCAGTTCTTCCTACCAGACTCTCCACCAATATATCCAGCTTTTGACTGGATGAACATCTCCACTTAGTTACTGAAGCTCAGTATGGCTGAAACGGAGCTCATGGTCTCCCCTTGAAAAGCTGTTTCTTTACTCAAATGATCACATCTTGATTGATGGTGCCAACTTTTACTTAGCCTTTTATTCCACAAATCAAAATGTCGTCTTTATCACCCGTCTCTCCACTCCTGATTACCTACAGGTAGATCTCAGGTTCATTTCAGCCTTTTTCTCCTCACTGCCTGGTTTATGCTGTCCATCTTCCTACTGGCCTTACTGTTTCTAGTCTGATCTCTTCTGATCCATTTTGCACACTACTGTTGCAATTTGCTTTCTGAAACGAGTCTGATTGTTCTCCTGCTTAAAGTCTTTATTAATCATCCCACAGCCTTTAGGATTAACACAAACCCATGAGCTGACCCTTGCTTACCTCTCCATGTTTATGCTTAATATTCCCTGGCTCTCATCCATTTCTGTTAAATAATAATAATGATAAAAATAAATAATAAATAAAAACAAAAACACACCATTCTTGAAGTAAGTTTGCTCTGTGAGCCTGGAACATAGATGTTCCTAGCCAGCTCCCGCTCACCCTTTAGCTCTTGACTTCTTAGTGAAACTTTACCTTTGGGACCCAGCCAAACCGAGACCCCAGTTCAGCATTTGTGTATGTCCTTCCTCAGGACCCTGTGCTTGCTTAATTACAAGGTTCACAGCACCTCAAATACTAGGTCACAAATATCTTGCCTTTTAATTCCCAGTAGATAATCCAGGAAGGTGGGAGGACGGGGTGGGGGCATGGAAGCAGACCATATAGGTTCTTGTGGGCCATTGCAAGTATTTGGCTTTGACTTTGAATGAGACAGGAGACACTGAAGAGTTTTGAGCAGAGGAGTGATGGTGAGATCTGTGGACTTTAATCTTAAAGGGATTATTCTGGCTGAGAATTATTATTCTAGTTGAGAATGGAGTTTCCAATCTTTGGTGCCTTCCTCTCTTATTGACCTTTTTTTTAAACTTTTTAAAACTTGGTTTTGAAGTGATTATAGATTCAAACAAGGGTCCATCCCATGTACCTTTTACCCTCCCCCACGCGCCAGTGGTTATGTCTTACACAATTATAGAACAATATCAAAGCCAGGAAATTTGACATTGGAACAGTGTGTGTGTATAGGTCTGTGCCATTTTATCATGTGTGTAGATCCATATAACCACCACCACAATCAAGACTGACAGCTCTTCAGCCATCGCAAAGACCTCTTTTGTGCTACCCCCTCCTAAGCCTTTCCCCTCCCACCATCAGTGACAAACACTAAGCTGTTTTCCGTCTGTAATTTTGAGGTCCCTCTGAGTTGCTGCATGTATCAGTAGCTTTTCCATTCTGTATATGGAAACTGGAGGTGGGCTGACTTGGTGGAAGGGAGCCTGTTTTATGACTTGAGACCTGAGTTCTAGTTCAGTTCAGTCACTAAATGATATTTTATGTCTCTGGGTCTCAGATTAGCCACCTGTAAGATGAGGGAATTGGAGTAAAACACTAAGATCTTTTCAGCTCTGAACTCCATGATCATAACGAATGAAGTCTTTGTGATTTTTTTCCCTATCATAATGAGGTCCACTTTTCTTGTTAATACTTACTCTTCAGTAATCTATAGTCTTTTGTATGTTGTTAAGCTCAGAAAGACTACTCAAACATCTCATAATTGTTTTATTGACATATTGCTGCTACTTACATTTCTCAGGTATAAACTTGATAGGCCAAAGTAGTACTTGGCGAACCATGTAAATGTCAAGATGATTCTCTGATTTTTCCCTATTTTCAGTGATAAGATGCAGAAGTAGGATTCCAGCTCTCCATAACCTAGTGAGCCTCAGAGATACAAGAAACATGATAAATTGCTGTTAAGTGTCGATTCTAGAATCAGTTCTTTGAACACATTTCTACTAATGAGGTCTGTCGGTTTCTTGCTGTTGATAAAAGTTCTTAGCCGAAGTAGAAGGTACTAGACAGTAAAGAACCCGCTGGACTTTAGTTTCACTGGTAGAAAATATACTGTATATTTCTTATTTGTTCATCATTCCCTCCTCTTTTTTATATTCCATAGCATTTGGGTAATACATTAAATCTTAAAGACATGGTGGGCATTAAAGAGTTGAAGAATCCTCTTAAGTTTGCCCAGCAGCCTGGAATCCCAGCATTTACCACCATAGTGGGTGCAGAGAGGAGAGGGCACTCACAGCCCCCAGTGGAAGGACTGGAAGAAATTGTACCCGTGGCCACAGTGCTCCACCAACCACAACCAGAAATGTGTATAAACCCTAAGATCTGTTTAATAGTTACTGAAGTGTTATGTAATCTAGTTGGCCTTGAATATTATAAGCTAGTGCTATATAAAGATATGTAAGACTATTGATCAGTAAATCCTAGCTCCCTTTAAAAATTACATTAGAATGTATCAAAGCTGGAACGTATTTTGTAGAATGTTTAGATCTACGCGCTCATTTTATAGATACGGAAACTGGTGCAGGCGTAGCTCCTTAGCAAGAGTTTAAATGGCCAGAGCACTGGAGTAAGAACCCAGATCCTCTGCCCTGAATCACGGCTCTGTGCCATGAGTTCTTTATGAAACAAGCTCATAATTGCTCTCTGTGGAGAGAGGAAGTGTGGGAAACATTAAATGGCTTTCACTATTGAAGAATAAATATAAATGCTGTGTGTAACTTCTGTCTTTTGTTGGATGAAGGAGAACTGGATAAACATTTATTCTTAACATTTCTGTTTTACCATATTCATCTGTTATTGTGTTATTCGGTCTCTTCACTCATTCTTTATAACTTAGATAAGGATTTTTTCCCTATTAAAGTGTTGATATTAGATGTGATAATTAGGCTCTCCTTTGTAGAATTAACTCTGCCACACTGTGAATGTCTTTTTTTAGAAGGTTGGTTATAATCACCTCTAATCCCTGTATGTGAATATAGTAGTATCTTTGTAAAAACAGATACATATTTTCTTGACTTTTAGAAATTTACCTTTCACATATTCCACACTTTAATATGTTCATAGATATTCCTAAACCAGCTGTTATTCTTCACTTGGAAAGGGGGAAGGTAATTGCCTCTTACAGCCAGTGTTTTAACATGTGACTAATTTGGCTTTCAGACACATATGTAAAGACCATATTACGCACAGAAGTACGGAATGACAATGGTGAGCTTGCGTAGCAGGAGCTCTCATAGGTCAGTGACTTGATTCAGGAGTCAGGGTGATGGTAGGGGACTCTACAGACTGTCAGTTCATTACTCCGCCATTACTGAGGGAGAGAAGTTGAGGGAGGTGTTCACCTCACACTGCTGTTCTGTAAAATGTTAGTTTCTCAGAAGAAAGAGGAGCAGAGAAAAGGGATGAAGAAAACATGCTTCTGCCTACAATCAGCATTTATACCTTGTGTTGGAACATAGAGAAGGAAAAAACGTCCTCTGAATCCCCAGAAGGCAAGCAGATTATTATAATTAAATGTTTAATGTATATTGTGGCTGGGATTATGAGTATTAGAGTGATGAAATTTATTATATGATGTGGAGGGTTTATTTTTAATGTGTTGATAAATTTTTAATGTATTAAGAGTGTCTTGAATAATTCATGTGCACAATATATTTATTGCTATTTTATAGAATTTTAAAAGGACAGCAGCATAATAAAGGGAAATACGCTGAGAATCAGAAGGCTATCAGATGCCCATTGTGATGGTGTCAGTCTGTGTTTCTTTAGACAACTCATTTAACAATTTTCAGGGCTTCTCTCTGGGTCTGTCTTCATCTATATATGGAGGGTTTTGGATTAGTGTATCTCTCCGGACTCTTTTTGCTCAGATTCTATGATTCAGTCAGTTATTACTTTGTTTGCATCCAACCACCCACAGAACCTCCTGGGATCTCTGAGAGTGCAATCAATCAGCTAGCCAATAAATACTTATTGAGTGCCCACTAAGTGTGTGGCTCTTTTTGGACCAATAGGGAATACGATCTGGCTAGGAAGACAAGATACGTACACAAAGGAAGATAATAATCTGCAGCAGTAAAAGATAAGTGCCAAACAAATGGCCCAGCCAGAGGAATTGAGATGGGTGACTGCCATGCTTGACTGGTTAGACTAAAGCAGGAGGTTGAAAGGCATTTAACAGAATAAGGTTAGAGAAGTATATGAGCGCTCCCTAGTAGAATGCCTCTTTAATAGTCTGTTACCTGTAGTTTATGGCACTGTAGTCAAAAGAGAACTGGATTTGAAATTTTATTTATTTATTTATTTTTGCCAACAAAGCAAAAGACGTTGTTGGGAAGGGGCGCCTGGGTACAGAGCTGCAGGGTAAGGGAACCCGGGGGGACTGCTCTGCCACATGGCTTGCAGTCTCAGGGTTTATGGTATAGGGGTTAATTTCGGGGTTGTCTCTGGCCAATCATCTTGCTTTGCCCATATTTGGTCTGACTCAGGGTCCTCCCTGGTAGCGCGCACATCTTTCAGCCAAGATGGATTCCAGCATGAGGGTTTCTGGGAGGTTAGCAGGACATATCCTCTCCTGCCTCCTCCTTTCTACCCCTCCTGGTTAGTTTTCCATGATAGCACTGCATCCTTCATCGGGATCTCCTGTTACGAGACAGTTCAGGCAAGTGGTTATCATTGGGCCTGGCCAAGGCAGGCAGTTTTGGTCAACGGTTCCCTAACAGTGTCAGCATTATGTGATATAACAGATTGATTCTAAATTAAGGTTTTTTAACCTTGGATTTGAAATTTTTAAAAATCTGGCTTCTAATTGAGACTCTACCACTTACTAACAGGATTACTTGTAGCAAGCCTAGAACTGGTTACTTTTTTTCTTTTTTTTTTTAAGAAATATATGCATACTAACTCTGTATTACTACAGAAGGATTGGGTTAATGTGTGTTAAAAAGCCTGTCCTATAGTAGACACCCAGTAGATGTTCATTAAATCTGGAATCATTATCGGAAAATTTCAAACAAGGTTTCTGTGATTGTGGTAGACAATGACGAGAATGTGGAGAATGACGATTAAGAGGATTCAACTCACAGTGCTCAGGATTGGTCAGCTTTGCTAGGAGGCCAGGTCGGGGGAGGCTGCAGTCCAGGTGAGAAGTAGTGGGGGCCGCAGCTGAGTTAGAAAGAACATTACAAAACAGTCGTGGGAGAAGCATTGGTGACTTGAATTCAAAGTTTGGACAACCAGTTTTATCTGGGAGTGAGCAGAGATGTCAGGCCTAGGTGACTGGGAATATGATGGTCCCACAATTAGAGATGTTAGGAGAATGAGCTGATTTGGTGGATTTCAGAAAAGCTTAATCTGGGGAAGTGAGCTTTATTTTTGAAATGCTGAGTTTTACTTGGTGATGAGTCATGCAAATTCACATGTCCTGCAAATAGTTTGAAATGTAAATGCATGGCATATTTAGCAATGAGTGGATCAGTTTGGATTGGAAGTGCATATTTGTTAGACAGCCTACTTCAAGCTAAATACAGTATTTAATTATCTTAATTGTTTTTGAGGGATCTAGTTGTCTCCTGGGAAACAAAGATGGTTGTCCAATAGAGGGAGTGTCACTTTGGGTGTATATCCCATGTTCTGTCCTGTAGTAGAGGGAGATTCAAGTTAGTCCATGAAGTTTCTGTCTATGAAACAGACATTTTTTTCTTGCCTTATTTTGAGAGTTGGAGATTAGGGTGAATATTTGAAGTGGCATTGTTTTATTGTTGCTTACATTTAATATGCCCCTCATACCTCAACCAAGGTTCATCACTGGCCTAACCTCCTCTGATATTTTGCTGACTTGGAAGTACGGCGATACTCAGAGAGGAGCTGGCATAATAGAGTATAATACCACGTTTTCCTTGTCTTATAAAGCCATAACCAGGATATTGCCAAATAAATGGAGTTGTCATATAAGAGGTGGCAATAAGATTACAGTACTGCAGAAATCCTGGGGGCAGAATAAAATTTAGTACTTAGCAAGCATAACTATTTGGTGTTATGCTTCTTCCCCTTCCTTTTTAAAATTGTTTTGACCCATATTTTCAACTATTCTCTTCCCCAGACAGAATTAGGGAATGAATTAGGTGTTCAATTCTACTGCTTCCAAGTATATTTCTGTCTTATTTTCTGTCAGTTTTTTCGGGAGAATCAGGGTAGGTGTGCTCTCGTGTAGGGCTTGAGTGGGGATAGGGTAATGGGGGTGATTGGGCTGAGACACATCGTGGAGCAGAGAAATAGCTGTTCTTGACAGGTCGAGTGAGAAGTCACATCTCTTCATCACCCAGTTTTTTACACCCTGCTCCCTAGATATCTTTGCTTTTATTTCTTTTCTTCCCAAACTGAAGAGTGCTCTTGGTGTTTAGTGGGTTGTGGCCTCTGAAGCTGGTGGGGCTTTTGTCTACGCTCAGGGGTAAGCCTACTATTAATACTGAGGCTTGGATGGATGTTTGTGTTGGGGATTCAAGGATTTCTCTTACTACAAAGCAGTAATTTTTTTGTGGAATGATTTTTTTTTTCTTTCCCCTTTCTCTCCCCTCTCCCCTCCCTCGTTCCTCCTTTCTTTCCCTGCAAGTCTTGTTTATGGGTCTCCTTTGGTTTCATTTTAACCTTGCATCCTTTTGGATTCTTCCAGCTGGACTTAGTCCATATCAGTCTGCATTGGTTTCTTTCCATCCCCTCCCCATGAGGGAGAATGAGTAGGATTTATGAAAGTATAAAGACAGAGTCCTTGTTCTGAAGAGTTCTTGATTTTCATAATCTCAAATCCAGTCTCTAGAGAATGCTCTCATTGGTAGAACAGTTGTGTTTAGAACCTATATATTCTGAATGCTCATTAAATATGAGCTGTTTATTGGAGAGCGTTTTGTTTGAAAGGGTGCCTTTTTGCTTGATTAGCTTCTAAGGCTGTTCAGGTCAGTCCATTCCATACTTGCCTGTTCTTGAGTCCGGCTTTCTGGGGTCATGCTTCTTTGTGGGTCATGTCGTGTTTCATGTTCCATATAACCACAGCTGGGTTGGTGGGTTGACAAAAGCAGTCACCTTTGGCTCTGTGTCTGGAGTGAGTATGTCCTCTGCCCTAAGACTCTTTTTTTTTTTAAAAAAAATATTTTATTGGAATAATTATTCAATTGTTAGCATGATATTCACGATAACATTATTCATAGGGTGATTCTTTCCACTTTAAGGAGATCTATTTTTATTTTATTTATTTATTTTTGGCTGTGTTGGGTCTTCGTTTCTGTGCGAGGGCTTTCTCTAGTTGTGGCAAGCGGGGGCCACTCTTCATCGCGGTGCGCGGGCCTCTCACTATCGCGGCCTCTCTTGTTGTGGAGCACAAGCTCCAGACGCGCAGGCTCAGTAGTTGTGGCTCACGGGCCTAGTTGCTCCGCGGCATGTGGGATCTTCCCAGACCAGGGCTCGAACCCGTGTCCCCTGCATTGGCAGGCAGATTCTCAACCACTGCGCCACCAGGGAAGCCCTGCCCTAAGGCTCTTAATCACTGCTTTTTCTCCCTCATTTCACTGTAGTTTCTAAAGCCTGGGTAGGGACATGGAGGCTTTTGAATCTTCTTTGTTGTTTTTGATCTGTGTTATGAGTTCCAGGAATGTCTCTAGCCACCGTTCGGATCCTCTGGTGACTGTCCTGGTAATAGGACTTGTTAAACAGAATATGGAGCCATTAAGAGTAAAAAGATCCAAAAAAATCTATTTTGGTTATTTTTAGAATTAACATTAGTTCAAGGGGTGAGTGAAAAAATAGGGAAGATGGTGGGAGAGAGATTTGGGAAGTCTGTAAAGCATGTCGTGCCACCTCAGATGTTTCTAATTATTGATGCTTCTAAAACAGAATCTCCTGTCTACATATGCTGCTTGGTTATGTGGGAAGTGCCTCCTGGATGTATTTTAAGAAAAAAAAAATAGGGAAACTCATTGTTCCAGATTCTTGGGAATTCAATCTAAGATTGGAGGATAGAAGACACTGGGTGGGAGAGGCAAAGTGCGACCCTTGGAGACGCTGTCATACTAGCTTGTGGCAGCTCCCTGTTGCTCTGCTGGGCTTTTTCCTAGTTTGAGGCCTGGGGAAAAAACAGTAGTCAGTAAAGATACTTGTTCACTGCCCATTGTCGTAGATCTCTCTCATCTAGAATTCTGCTCTCACCCTTTACAGTCTTATTTTGTCAGCCTATAAAAGCCAAGTCTATATCAAGCTTGAAATTGCCAGGTTCTTGCCTGGTGTGGGTATTAGAGGTCTGTGTGTGAACTTGTAGAGAAGATCGGAGCGGGACCTGGCCTTGGGGCCTGGTAGCCATTAATCATTTTCCCCACTTCTTTGCCCTCTTAGACTGAGAGCCCATGTTTTCTGTGTATATGAGTAAAGGTGGCCCTAATATTCTGAAGAAGATAGCTGTCCAGTCCTCCTCGCTTTCTGCCTCATTACCGAATCTTGTGGTGGTCTCTCCCTCCTTCCTTGTCTCTAACTTATTTGCAAAGAAAGACATCAGCCCCCCATAGGTTCCCTGTGGTTCAGCCCCACAGAAGCACATTCCTATATAGCCGAGACATGAGATGAGCCATCTGATATGTTAGAAATTAATATGGGAACCCTGTCAGCCAGAGCTCTCCATCTCAGCACTTTTGAGGAAGCCTGTCCTTGTCTTGAAGGTCCAGCCAATGTGGAAACAAAGCAGAGGCAGTTTCCCAGCATAAGATACTGGAATCTTTGAGGGTCATGGGTGACAGGCCCTGGCTACATGCCTGATGTCTTGTTGGATCATGTTCGCACAGTGAATAGCCATGGGGTACATTCTGTGCTCAGCTTATGAAATTTGACCCACGGGGCCTTGAAGTTATTGTAGAGAAGTCTTGAGGAATGCGTGTATGTGTGTGCATGTATGCGCACACGTGAGATAGGTACCTCTGCTAGAGGTGATGTGACCGTTATAATTGAGCTGTCAACTATCTTCCAACCATTTCCTTTAGCCTTGACTCAAATATATTGTAAAGGCATTTCTTTATGGGCTTACTTTATTCTGGATATGTGTCCACGTGTTTGTTTGCCTTAAGGAAATACTCTGCTTTGTAATCTCCGTGGCCATCTACTTCAGTGACCGGCAAAATGTTGATGGTGTTTAAGTGGAAAATGTTTAGTTCAAATAGCTAGGGATCTATGAGCCAAAGCCACTGAGAGTTATCTGTTATCCTTACTCAGATGGAGAATGAAGTGTATGTGTGTGTGTGCACGCACACGCCTGTGTGTGTTCCGGTGTTATGCCTTATGTCCACTCTTGAAATATTCTTATCCATTTACCCCAGGTTCTCTTGATAAGTAGCGTATACCCTTTAAATTAGCTCTACTGTTAGGACCGAACTGTGGAAGTCAAAGAATGTGTGAGACACTGTATGTGTGTATGTAGAGAAGATTATTCATGTAAGGAAAATAATTAAGGATAATGGAAGGCAGGCTTCCCACTGTCAAAAGGGATGTATAAATATGGAAAGGAAGAAAACTACACGAGCCCTATAGTGTTGGAATGGGGTTTTAGTACCTTTGTGAGCTCATGGTGAGCTCAGGTTCTCCAAAAAGCTGATGCCAAGACAGGATTAAACGGACAAGAGGTTAATTGGGGAAAATTGAGGGAAAATGGGAAGGGAGCTGGAGGAGGCTGTGAATGCCTAACCTCTGTGGAAAAGGGAGGGATGGAAGGTTGAATTAGAAAAACCTAAGCTGGGGCTGTGGGCAGTTGTAAGAGTTTCAGCAAAGGTGATAGGAGTCCTCAAAGCCAAAGCTGCCTGTCAGAGGAGTCCCGGGTCTCTCAGCAATAAGCCTGCCTTAGTATTTCCACTGCACCCAGTCATTGGCTAGAAGCAGCTGGTGGGAAGCATAGCCTTGGCAGAAAGAGAGTAATAGGTTTCAGAGCATAGCAGCTGGGCTTTCAGTCAATTATGCTTCCTGCAGTCAGAGATCCGAGAGGCACATTTTCATGACTGCCACACATGGTTTTCAATAGTTATAGATATAGAAATAAATGTATGGAGATAAAAATGTAAATGTGGACTACTTGGATAAATGGCTAATTTCAGAGCTGCAGAAAACAGTGGAAGATGAGCCTGGAACGCATTGTGCCCGAAAGCAAGGAAGTGCTCAGAGAATGACAGGACACAGGAGCCAGCTTGACTTGGCTCTCACTGGCCAAATTGGGAAAAATTTCAGCATCAGAATAAAAAATGATGGTAGTGGATTATATGACCCTTTAAATAAAATATTTCATGGCAGTATACCTATACAAATCAATAAATGAATAACTTGGGAGTTTGATGAAAATTACATAGCTCCAAGTGTCTCTTTTCAGTATCTATTATAAAAAGGAAGAAAGTAACTTTATAGTGGAGAAGCCTGGTAGACACTACCCGAATCAAGTGATCAAAATGAACATTATCTGTAAATTACACATCATTTCAAAGGAGGCCATGGGAACAACACAGCATCACTTCTGTGACATTCCTGCCGAAGATTCATAACTTGCCTCTGATCATAGAGACATCAGGCCAAAATTACTGGCCTATACTCTTGAAAAGTTTCAGGGTCGTGGTAGACTAATCATGGTAGACCGTTCCAGGCAGAGGAGACAGGACAACAAAACGCAACACCTGATTCTGAGCTAGATCTGGTTTCCCCTAAGTTCTCTATTGGAACAGTTGGCAACATTTGAGTAGGGTTGTGGGTTAGATGGCAGTACTGTGTCCATACTGATATCCTGGCTCAAGTCATTATTTTCTGATTATGTCGGAAAATGTCCTGGTTTGTAGGAAATACACACTAAAGGTTTTGGGGATGGTGGTATAACAGGTCATTTACTCTCAAACGAATCAAAGGTTGGCATGTTCTTTGTTACTGTATGTGCAATTTTTCTGCAAGATTGTTTTAAAACTACTCCCTCCCCTCCTCTCCCACACTTTTAAGTAATCTAGGTAATTTTAGTCAGTTATCTGATCTATCCATGTATTGATTATTACTTCCAATCTTGGGCTTGGGGCGTAGGGATGGGGAAGGCAGGCAAAGGTATGATCAGATCATTATAGCCTACTGTGACTAAAATCTGCTTTAATCCTATTCTCATATATGGGCACAGAACACCTTTTCTCCAGGTTGGCAGAGTATAGTACCCCATGGTTTCAAAGGTATCTTATGAGAAAGTATGAGCTTTTTGCAACCTGCTTGCTATGGAAATGAGTGGGAGGGGAGGATGTCAACTACATGGAGATCTTTTGAGAAAGCTTGCAAAGACCCACATTGCTTGTGTTTTTATCAGGAACGTCTGACCTTGACTAGTGGAAACGGTTCACTTCTCATATAACCTAAAATTCTCCTTGAGTTTGAAGAAGCATTTGAATCCCAGCACTAATTCTCTTTGTGTTTCTAGCTGATACAGAGAGAGATGATTTCCTGTTAGACCTCCACTCCAAGGCTGTTAGGTCGGTCCCTTTTTGTATGCTGATTGTGAATTATCCATTCAAACCAGACATGTATAATTAGAGTAGAATTACCGATACACTCAAGAAAGCAGAACTTATAAATTTGTCTAAAGCAGCATAATGTCATGGCACATAATTTAATGTTCTCTTTTCTTACTGGGCAACTAATCAATACACTGGTGTTGAGTTCCGAGCCATCTTTGGCCGGGGGAGATCTCCTGACCTTTCATTAGTGGCCAAAAGAAATGAATGAGAGAGTCAAGTACATGTATCTAGGCTAATTCCATTTTAGTTGTCTCCCTTTCATTCTCCCTCTCTTTTTTAAATTTATCTATTTTATTTTTGGCTGCATTGGGTCTTTGTTGCTGCACGTGGACTTTCTCTAGTTGCGGCGAGCGGGGGCTTCTCTTGCTGTGGAGCACGGACTCTAGGCGCGCGGCCTTAAGTAGTTGTGGCACGTGGGCCTCAGTAGTTGTGGCTTGCGGGCTTTAGAGTGTAGGCTCAGTAGTTGTGGCACATGGGCTCAGTTGCTCCACTGCATGTGGGATCTTCCCGGACCAGGGCTTGAATCCATGTCCCCTGCATTGACAGGAGGATCCTTAACCACTGTGCCACCAGGGAAGCCCCCTTCCATTCTCTTTAAATACAAGTGTTACATAATGGAGAGGAGAATAACAAAAGCTGGGAAGGCATGTAGAAAGCTTTTGTCCTTAATTCTATGCTGGGCAAGCTTGGCTAATAAATGCTTAGGATAAGAAATAATGTTCCAGTGCTGTATTTCCAAAACGATCAGATGTTTTTCTCATACTTGGGTACAGAGCAAGAAAGACACAGCCCTTGCCCTCTCAGACTTCGTAATTTCAAATTGGAAGATAGATGATGAATTGATTGTAATATGCTGTGATGTCACAGGGGAGCACACACCAAGAAGAAAATACATGTGGTGTGATTCTCACATGCCTGGCTCATAGGAAGGGCCCCATAGTGATGTCTGTCATTGTTTCCTGTGTTTTTACTCTCCATGCTGCTGACTACTAGCATCGAACCATTCTTCCAGGAGAAGTCTGTATTTAGGGAAAAGAAGCTAAGGGAATATGGCTCACACTGAAGCTTTGGAGAGAAGGGAGGGAAGGTGGTGGGCAGGTTGTGGATTTTAGAATCTGAGGCCCTAACTGGTTTGTAGACATTTGCTGGCAGGATCCGGAGGGCAAGAACCCTGCAGGAGAGGGAAGGGCTGTGCCCTTGGTTCTCTGCTGGCCACATAGGCACTCAGTTCAATACTGTAAATTGATTGGAGCAGAATTAACCAGGGTGGATCATTAAACATTTGTGCTAGTTTGCTTAGTATCCTCTAGCTTTTCATATAGGAGCTTATTTGTGTGAATTCTCCCTCTTCTGCCCTGTCATTCCAGCTTTCTCCTCCAGACCCCACGTGTTGACTGTAAAATGTCAATGCACCGTTATTCCAAATGCACTAGTACCAAACGTGTCTTTGTTCTTCTGGCATTTCCAATCACTAAGCCGTCTCAACCTGTCACAGGTGGGCTCGTGCCCATCTTCTCTCTGGCCTCTTGGTGGGCGGAGCCTCTCTCCTGCCCTTTCAGGCCTTTGGTGACACCCTTAGTTAAATTCTCCGCATACAGCATCATCTACAGCTGCTGATTTGGGGCTGCTGGCATTCTCCACACTGCCAAACCCAGCTCTGTGATAATGACAACGTTTGCCAGCACGCTTATGCGGTGACTCAGGAGACAGGGTGGCCAGCAAAGCAGCCTCTTTGTGGGAGTGGATTTTGAGAAGTGCTAATTCCGTGGCAGTTTGGAGATATTAATATCGTGCTGGCAGTAGATAAGCAGGCAGCAGAGGGGCACATAATGAGAAGAGAATCAGCCACAGCATCTTTTCCTCCTTTGTCTACCCGCACATATCCCCCCTCCCCTTTTTTAAAGTAAATCCCTGGGTTTTGATGAAGAGAACCCTTAAGTGGCTTAAACATGCCTATAGACTGCTTAGCCCGGCTCACTGCATCCCCGAAGTCTGAGAGTCTAAGAACCACTAGATTTAACTGCATTCCCCAGCGACACTAAATCGTAGCATATGGTACAGTAGCCTATTGCTTACCGTCCCTCCTCCCTAAAGGGCAGCTCACCAGATGGTCTGAGTGGGGCCTTTGGTGTAATTACGACAGACACAAAGAAAGACATAACCGCCGCTCTCCCCCAGTGATATTATGCCTCTTGCTTTGCAGTACTTGGCTACAGGTAACTTTTGAAAATTTGTTTTCGCAGTTTCATTTCTGTCCATCAAAGGTCCCTTTCCACGTTGGGGGGGAGGGGAACCATGCAGATACGCTTCGTTAGTTGTCTGAGCGCCATTTCCAGTGTCCTCTTCTGAGTAGATGGAAGCCACGCACAGTGGCCCCGCTTTCTTATGCTAGTGAAGAAAAGATTCAGCACGTTGGAGAAATTTTTTTGAAGCAGGATCCTAATCTGAATATCCTGTGGTCCTAAAAGGACTGTTGGGAGTATTGCTCCAAAGCTGGTCATCACAGGGCTTATACTTTTTACTTTGTTTCCCTGACTCATGCAATTTTTTTAAAAGATCTTTCATTCTACCCCAGTGCCTCCCCCTCTCCCTCCCCCCCCAATTCCTTCCTAGCCTCATCTCCTCCGAGCCCCCTTTGGGTTGAGGGGAGAGCCCGTGTTGGAAGTTCTGATGAGGAGAGACGCACTTTGAGTGTTACATGAAACCAGTGTTCCCAACATTGCCAAACTGGAACACGGTATTTTCTAGTTCCCATATAGGCTAGAAAGGAGATTTTGAGAAATTTAGGTCATGCTTTTATGTGCTTTGTTTTTTTTAATCTGCGTGCCTGATATTTTAGAGCAGACTTTTCTTGAGGGTAGTGGCTTGTTTATAACATTCTGTAAATAGCCCTGCGTAATGTGGGCTTTTTACAGATATTTTCTGCCAGGTTTTATGTATGGATTGATATAGCATCTGACTGTACTAACCAGAAAAATGCTGAGCCAGGGGACTTGGTTATTCCTCGTTTTTATTTGGATTTCTAGCTTAGCAACTCATTGGTCTTGAAATCCTTGGCTTCCCCCTCCCTCTGCCAGGATGCGTTAAGACCGCCAGGTGCTAACTTATTATTGCTGTTGACTGAGCCCCACATGCACCTCAAGTGCTCACTGACCTATCTTTTCTGTTGCAGAAACATTGCTGAGGCCCTTGTCAGCAAAGGTCTGGCCACGGTGATCAGATACCGGCAGGATGACGACCAGCGGTCCTCTCACTATGATGAACTGCTCGCCGCCGAGGCCAGGTGAGATGCATAATTTAAATTAAAGTGAACGCCTTGGGTCCCAGGGCCCCACTTTTTTCTTTCCCACTGTCCTGCCCATCCCTGAGCAGAATGCGACAGAAAACAACATGCTGAGAAAGCTTGTGTTCTTTTATTATTCCAGCTTTTCCCCATCAAAAGAAAAGGGACCTCACTTCAAACTCGCAATCTAACCTTGGTTAAACACTCTTGGGCCTCTCTATTTTTAAATCTGCAAAATTTAGGCATATATTAGATATGATCTTCTAGTAGATGCCGTAAAATGAACGACAGATGAGAAACTTATACGTGGAATATTTTTATCCCCACCATCCTCTCCTTCCCTGGGACAAACAGTGGAGCCCTGCTTACTGTGCAGGACGTTTGCCTCGGGTTCTTCCCTGCAGAGGCCTCTGCTCCCCGGCCCCTCCCATTTGTCACCTCTAGACCTTTTGTCATGTACAAAGGAAATGAAAACATTTATTAGGAAATGAGTTTGCTTTTCACACTTCTGACAGCTGGCAGGAGAGCATTTGTGAGAAGCCCTGTGACATTTTCCTTTTGTCCTTCATCCCCATGGCTGGTTGCCCCAAGGACATGCGTGCTGCTCAGCAGTATTTCTTACCAGGAGTTCCTCAGGGCTCTTTCTCATGGGGCCTTGTGTCACTGGGCGGTGCTGGGAACAAAGCGATTCCTCCAGCCTTCCCGGGAAACAGAGCCGGAACTCGGTGATGATCGCTGTTCTGACTCGGAGAGCTTATCAGACTGCTGGGCTCAACCAAAATGTATCCATTGTTTCAAAGTGATTGCAGGCGCTTGCCTCACGCAGATGTTTTTCTGTGACCTAGGACTTAGTTTGTTCTAGAAGTTTGGTAATTGCCAGCTTATGCTCCACAGTTAGAAGAGGAATGAGTTTGAGCACATGCTGTCTATACTTTAGACTTCGTCATTGAGATCACTTCTCTTGCTCTTTGGCCCAGAACATTGCCCTAATACATGACACTTACCTCTAACATCATGTCACATCCTGATGGATAGGGCATCTGTAGAATGTCACACAGAAAGCAGTCTGACAGGTTGCTGTGGCTTTTTGGATTCTTTCCTGTGGGCTTTTCCCAGTAGGACCTGCCTGGGACCTAAGTCTTCAGCACAAAGTTCAGTATCTTTGGTTGCCTGAGGCTCATTCATGTCTAGTATAAAATAATATGATGTATAGTCCATAACTGGTGTTTCTCTTCAATCCTCTCTCACTTCCTTATTCTTCTCTCCCAGCGAACTAAGCCAACTGGGCTGAAAGAACCCATAGTGGGAAATGTGTCTTCACATCTCTGACTACTATTTGATGATCTTGCTATTCTAGGAAATGGGCAATGATTAGACTGTTCTTTAGGTGGGATTTGGGGGGTGGGGGTGGGGAGGTTCATTCTGGGCATGCTCAGTCTGATCTGGTGGCAACTTGGAGAAGCGGTTATGTATTCCCAGTGTAGCAAAAGCACTTAGCAATACAGTGGGACCTAGAGTCCCATTTTCTGCCCTGGGTTCACTCTGCCACTGGTGAATATTTGACTCTGACAGGCAGGTAAGCATGAAAATAATTTACCTAGCTGCTCTGGAAAGTGAGGCCACAACAGGCTCTCTTATTATGCTGTTGTGCTACAATGTTTAACGAGGAGGCAGAGATAGGTGACATTTTTTAGGTTTTAAAAAGAAAACAGCCTTTTTAGTCTGGTACTCATTTCGAGCTGATAGAATGTAACAAGACACTTGCCTGTTAAAGCAGTGAGCTGCCTAGAGATAATTGTGTCAAGCCACTGCTTGCAGACGGATGGTGGAAAAACTGGCTCCGGAGTCATTGCACTGCTGCAGGTAGAGTAAACGGAGAGAAATTAAGCACTTCCCCTGGCCAGTGAGTCATTGCGGCATTGCCATGGAGCAGTACACATCTTAGAAAGCTTTAGGAGAAGTGGCCCACATGACCTGCGAATGAGTCCTCCTTGGGAGCGGTGCTGTCCACAAGCCTGATGCCAGCCCCAACAAGAAAGACCAGAACACTTGCCAGATAGGAATGGCAATTGAAGCAATTATAGCAATTGAAGACTATTTTCAGTGCAGAATGCACCCCCATTTTTGGGAAAATGATAGTCGACCTCACCGCAAGAGCACCTCTTCTCTGACACTGCTTTATTTTAGGTCGCCTTCGGTTTGAAGCACTCTGGCCCCCCTATGAGATATTCCCTGTGGTTTTTTTTTTTAAATTATGTATGTATGTATGTATGGCTGCGTTGGGTTTTCGTTGCTGCGCGCAGCCTTTCTCTAGTTGCGGCAAGCAGTGGCTTCTCTTGCTGCGGAGCACGGACTCTAGGTGCGCGGGCTTCAGTAGTTGTGGCATGTGGACTCAGTAGTTGTGGCTTGCGGGCTCTAGAGCACAGGCTCAGTAGTTGTGGCACACGGGCTTAGTTGCTCCGCGGCATGTGGGATCTTCCCGGATCAGGGATCGAACCTGTGTGTCCCCTGCATTGGCAGGCAGATTCTTAACCACTGCGCCACCAGGGAAGCGCTCCCTGTGCTTTTACATACTGCTTCTGCCCCTTATCCTACCTGTCCAGTGAATGTGATCTGAGTTTAGGGTTGTTTTCCTCTAGATAGATGAGCTATATTTTTTTCCAGTCGGCCTTGTAATTATTATGCCCCTGTCCATGTGGTCCCTCTATCTCCCAGCTGAGTGTCCTCTGCAGGTCTCATTAGCGAGTTGTTTACTCCTTTCCTTGGCCCTGAATAGAACCCCTAAACAAGAATGGCTTTGCTGTTGACCCCAAGTCTTTCACCGCTTGGACTGTCACTTAACTGTCTTTTGTTTATCATCCTTCAGCCACTTTTTAAACTCCAGTGATTGTGTACTGAACCAAGCCAATTTGAATTAATTTCCCAAGTAAAATTTCTTTAGGTACTGTATCTAATGCTTTAGCAAAGGCCAAATTAGTAACATCTGCTGTGTTCATGGCAAGTCACTCATCCTGGAAGTCTTTTGGTCAATGATAAGTGGGTGAACGTAACATGGCAGGGCCAGCATTCTCTTGAGTCCCTGCCCACAGGGATGGTGGTTCCAAGAGACTTCTTTGTCCCTGTCCCCTGGATCCCTGTTGTTCTCTCTGGTTATCACTAGTGATCTCGGCACTGGTGCCCAGTGCTCTGCCATTGACTTTGCTTTCCAGAGCACTGCTTGGCCATTAATCCTTTAAGAGAACATTGTAAGCTTTGGGGGAAGGGCAGCCTGTTAACTCTGTCTTTGCGGGTCAGCCAGCTGCCTGCTCGGGAGTTGATGAGCTTTCTCAGGGCTCTGCAGCTGCTGCTTCCTCTGCAAGGGGGTATGATCCGCCAGCCTTTCTCAGATCATCTGATGGGAGCTCAGGGAATGACGCATTAGGCGTGCGTTGGGAGACCAGGTGAGACAGAAGAGGAAGAAGAATGCCAGTTTGCAGCTGCCTATGCTTTCAGGCGTATCCACCTGCCCGCCAGAAAGGAGCTCATCGTACCCCCCTCAGCAGCTCTGTTTCGTGTGCCTGACCCTTCTCAGTGCCTTCATTCGGATGCCTGTCTGCTTTTGGGAAACTCTCTACATGCCTCAAACACATGGCGCATCTAGAGGAAGCCACATCTTTCTTGTTTAAAGGATAAATGAACCCCTAATTCCCGACAGGCGACCTTCCTTTCTAGTTCACTTGTCTGTCATCAGCTGCCTCTTCCCTCCTTACCTTGTGTCCTGGCAAAATAAAGATTTGGCACTTAAGTGTGTATTTTTGAGCCTTGCTTCTCTGTGGGCTCCATTGAAAAGCCCTTGCTTGTGTCCCAGTCTTCTGAGAGCTCCATTGTGTCCTCCATATTCGTAGCAAAAAGAATTTAGGTACAGCTGACCCACACTTTCTGATGCCACTCCTGAACTTGGTCCCCCCCCTTTTAGGGGCATCATGTGGACTCCTTTGGCAGTGTGTCACATCATTTCTTTTCTGCACCATTCTGATTTTTCACCCCCATATTGGCTTCCCAACATTTCCCATTCTTGTTTGACTTCAGTGTTTCTCAGCCGGTGGGCCGGCTGCTTTGTCTGTCTTGATGAGTGTTCTAAGCTTGAGGCGGGGCTTTGACTCCTACAGAGAATCTCATATTCTTCTGAGGTATTTCCAAGATACTGAGCCATTATGGGGACCCTTCTTATTTTCTAAGGTATTACACAGTCTCTCAAACTCTGTGTATTTGATATAACACATCCTGTTTGATTTTAAACAGTACAGAATGTGAATTCCCCTAGCATTCTACAGGTCTTCCTGGTGGGCTTTTGTTGAGCTCATTATGGACACTAAAGATAAGCTGGCAATGCGTGGAATCAAAGCCTGGCTGTGTGCCCTGTTTTCCTTGGACATCCCGACCTGTAGGATATCATCTGTCTGCATCCACCTAAAGCTACTTTTATATTAAAATGTAATATTTGAAGGTTTCCTAGAAACCGTGACTCTGTGGTTCATTGCAGGAAAATACAGTTGTTAGTTAAGAAGTTGGGCTTTATTCCTTGAAGGTACCCTTTAATTCTAAGATTTTGTGATTTCAAGATAGAATGTATATATTCAGAAAAGAAATTTATGCCCCAGCTTGACAGTGGGAAAGCAGTTGTATTGAACAACCTAGGGTCTGAGCAGATTTAAATGAATTTAGATTCATTCTGGACATACAGAATGAGGTTAGGGTTATCTCGGGAGAAGAGAAAAGGGCAGGCTCTCTCTTATCTTTTCCTGTGTGTTCTCTTTCTTGCCAGGCACACTGCAGATTAAGGAAACTGTGGTGTTGTCCTCCCTCTCTGCGAGGCAAGCGTGAGCCTGCCCTGGCTCAGCTCTGCCTGGGCTCCCGAGTCTTCCCTGACCCTGCAGGGACTTCCTGTTTCTGATTGAGTGAACCTTGCAACTTCCCTTTTCTTTAAAAACAAAAGCAACTAGTGCTTCTGTCTGCTGACTTTTGCATCTCCAACCTCCAAACCCTGTAAACACCAGCCCTTCATTAAAATCCTATCAAATATCTTTTGCTTTTACCCAACCAGCTTGGTTGATAGCACCCTCCCTGTTGTAGAATTCACTCTGCTTGTACCTCTAGGAAATCTGTGTTGGCATTTCCATCACAGACTTTGATCAGAAGGCTATAAACTTGTTGGTAACTCTTCCCTAGGCCAATACCTGTAGTCATTATTAAGAGGGAAACTGTTTCAAGTACAAAGCTCTCTTGGTGTTGCAGTTACTGGGTCTGCATTGGGCTTACTGACTTCCATGCTCTTGTAGCAGTGAACTGTAAGTGTATTTTGCATTTTTATAATACCACTGGGAGAGAAGTACGCTTGATTTCCCACTCCTGATTGAGCCAGAGCAGCTCCACTTTTTTTTTTTTCGGAATTTTCCCACAAAATTTTAATAGGTGGAGGAAAAAAATGACTTGTGCATAAAAAAATACAAAACTTTTTTATAGGGTCTTTCCTATCTGTGCCTTCAACTTAACTGGCATTTACAATGCTGTTTATGAATGAAACGTGAAGACTTACCAGCATTTTTTTTGCTCTCTGTTGCTTTAACTGGAAGAGGTCAGCATTACTGGCTTGACACTGTTCTGACTTGCGAAATGCCTTGGTATGAAGCAGGTTTCACCTTCCTACCAATCCGGTGAGAAAACTGGTGTTGAGGTTGGGTCTGTGTTTTGAAAATTTGAAACTAATATATCCTATCGCAGTGTATAGACCAGTTAGAGTTAACCAGTTCTCCAAGAAAACAAATCATTCCTCTAATGGGAACAGTTGTTCAAGGCTGGTTTTCTCTTGCACGTGATGGCTTTGCATTCGTGCGTTTTCATTCCAGTTCTCTTTAGTATACCCTGGGTCCCAGGTGGTGAAGAGAAAAGATAACAGACTCAAGCCTTACAAAGCATGCAGTCTCAGAGGGACACACGCTGAATACCTTGAATAGGACCTCTGGGTGTTGCTGTTTTTCCTATTCTCTTTTCTTACCTGTTTTCTCAGCCCCTCCTCTTTTTCTCCCTCTGCATCATGAGCACTGCCTGCCTGATATCTTTTTTATTCCATCTCTCACTTCTATTAAATTTTCCCATGAGGGCATCTCCCTGAAACTCATCTCTTCCATCCAGCCTCTGTTCTTCTCAATAGTTTAATGGTACAGCTTTAATAAACCAAGGTTTCTCGCTTTCAACCTAATGACCTGAACCAAGTGAAAATTCTCTTTGCATAAAACTAGATCCTAGTGAATACTGTTAAAAACAGAGCTCTGATTTGAAGTTTTTCTCTTTCCTTCACTGTTGAATTCCTGTAGCGCCAGAGTGAGGTTGGATTTTTGTAGGCCAGGCATTATAGAAAGCTGGAGTTGGGTGAATTATCTGCTGCCCTCTTCACCCGGCTGTGTTACATCATGCTGGTGCAAATGGGAGGCCAGCGTGAGAAAGGAGGCTGGTCTTTCTGTTCAGTATCCTAATGGCTTCGCTTCTTCCTTAACCCTGGAAGTGCACTCCCCGCTAGATTTGGGGCTTGCCCTTGCCCTGGTGGCACGGCCAGAGGTTGCTAATGAGATTCAGCACGTGTCAGTGTTGGGGGGCGTTTCACTGTTGGGGGATAGGGTACATCAGCTCCTGCAAGTGGATGTGATAACAGGAAAATGCATTAAAAGAGCTGGTGTGGGGAAGTGATTTAACGATACAGCTGAATGTGGGGAAATTTAGCTTTTCCCTTTCTTCAGAAGAGATGATGCACTCAACATCCAAATAGCAGTAATCAATCTGCATTTAAGGCGGCACAAATGGCCACTTCTGGAGAGCTGTATAATATCTCCATTTCCAAACAGTTTTCTCTTTCAGGATATTAAGAGGATCTGTTCACTCTTCATCCTGTCTTTCCTCCCCACTCCCAGTTCCATCTGATACAACTCAAACTGTGAGACTCGTCTTGATGACTAGTGTGAGGGGTTTGGGATAAAGTCGGAACCCATTAGCTTCAGCTCCTGTGTTGTACACAAGGTGTGGGTAGTTCTATAGGTCATGGTCAAATAATGAACTCACAGTAAGACGTCCTCCTTGCCCAGTCTTTCCTGTAATTATTAATCTGCACTGGTTGTGTTCTTTCAGAGGAACTTGTTCTAGACTAACCTTCCTAATTAACTTGGTCCCCCCTCTCCACCCAGCTGTGACCGTTTGTCCACAGCACCTTGTCTGTTCTCTACCATCTAACTGTTCTCTTGGCTAAAAGGCCCTAAGTATTTGAGGTTTCAAAATATTTCCAACATATTTCGAAATACATTTGAAGATTATCATACTGGGAACATAATTTTAATCCCAAATAAGTTATAATAATAAAGTGATAACATTTGACCCTTGACATTTTTGAATGTCTCATAACTTGACTCCCTAAACCACTGGTTCCCACAGGATGGTCCTCAGACCAGCAACGTCATTTTCACCTGGGAACTTGTTAGACATGTGAGTTCTCAGGTCTCCCCACATCTCCGTTGCCCCAGACCTACCGAATCAGAAACTGGGGTTGAGTCCCAGCAATCTCTTTTCACGCGTCCTTCAGGTTGTTCTAATGCGCATGAAAATTTGAGAACCACTGCCCTAAACAATTCTTTACCACTGTTTTGTTTTGGTTTTGGTTTTTAAGAAAAAATCAAAATGTGTGTCCTTTTTACGGCACATTAGTAATTTAATAGTTGGAATTGTAACCATGTGTAAAAGGTAATAGAGACTAAGGCATGGAATGGATAAGCTTTCGATCTCTTTGGATTTCTGTCCTAGCTATGCCTTCCCTGCCAGCCATACTTGTTCCTCACCAAGCCCATTGAATAGTTCTGTATTCCTTTCCTGTGACTCCTCTTTCCCCTTCCTCATACCCTGCGTTCGTGGCTTTTGAACTGAATTCCTTCTGAGTAGCCTCTACCAGCTCTCGGCTAATTTAATGTGAAATCATCTCAAGGGTTGCTGTGCTTGCTTGATTTGCCTCATCTGCGGTGTCAGGGGGCTGAGTGGGTCGGAGCGCTGAGTGTCTATTACACATATCCCTATCCTACTTTTGCTCTAATCCTTGGAAATCTCTCCAGAGGACTATAGTTCAAATAATTAATCACCAATACATCAATGCACCGAATTTTATAGCTACCTGTGAAGGGGAAGTCTCCTTTGTAGCTTCCTTTCGTTTGTAAGACTCTTTGCATCTAAATTTCTTGTAAACTCCCTCATGCATATGTTATCTCCTCAGCTGCCCCTGACTCCCCTCCTCCAGCTCTGGGCCTGGAAGTTGAGAAGGCTTACTTCCCATGCCTCTTGCTTCTGCATCAAGTTCAGAGAGCCAGATCTCAAGTGGATGGCAGTGAATCTTTTCCAGCAGGTCCCTGTAAGTGTACTCACATCGGAAAAACCATTTTTCCCAGCAGTAAGCCTGTTGCGTCTTTTGACTGAGGAAAAAGCATTAAAATGTTCTCTAATTTATTCATTTTACAGTAACAAACATCAGGTGCATTGGGGGAGAAAACAAAAATGTGTGGTCTAGTGGGGTTTTGGATGAGCAAGTAAATAATTGCAAATATAATTATAAGCATGGAGATACCAGTGGGTACCACAAATAGAGTACCAGTGGGTATCCACAAATAGAGTCCACGAGGCAAGGCGTGTTCTGTCTGGGTTGCCTTGGGAAAGGGAAGACAGGAATAGTGCTTTGCTGACCTATGACACAGCCATTCCACTTCTGTGAATTTATTCTAAGGAATAATTAGGGAGGTGCCTGACAGTTTAAGAGTTATTCCTTTGGCATTATTTATAGTACCGGAAGTATTATACTGGACTATTAACATTCACATAAATATCTAACAGTAGGCAATTGAGTAAATTATGGAATGTGCATCCATGTTATGGACTTATGTGAAGTTATTCAAAATGATGTAATAAAACTAATACTACCAGGAAGTGTTCATTTAGTTATTGTTTCTGGGGGAAAAAACAATCGCCAGACTTTTCCCACAATTTAAGTGGGTGGGTATGTGTATATAAACACTTAGAAATTTTGTTAATGATGCTTTTATCTTGGAATTGAATTACGCATCGTTCTTTCTCCTACTTTTTCTCTGGCCCTGTATTTCTGTATTGTCTCTGTGATCAAGACATGAAAAAATTTGGGACTTCCCTGACGGTCCAGTGGTTAAGACTCTGCGCTTCCACTGCAGGGGTTGTGGGTTTGATCCTGGTCGGGGAGCTAAGTTCCTGAAGTCCGCATGGCACAGCCAAAAAATAAAAATAAATAAAAAGATATGAAAAAATTATAAAACCAGTGTTATTGAGGCAATTTTGAGTTGTCATTGCCTCTCATCTCACCTTTCTGCAGGCTTGTCCTCTCAAGAAGACTTTATTTATTTTTTATAAATTTATTTATTTTATTTATGGCTGTGTTGGGTCTTCGTTGCTGCACGCGGGCTTTTCTCTGGTTGCGGCGAGCAGGGGCTACTCTTCATTGAGGTACACGGGCTTCTCATTGCGGTGGCTTCTCTTCTTGGGAGCATGGGCTCTAGGCGCACGGGCTTCAGTAGTGGTGGCACATGGGCTCAGCAGTTGTGGCTCGCGGGCTCTAGAGTGCAGGCTCAGTAGTTGTGGCACATGGGCTTAGTTGCTCTGTGGCATGTGGGATCTTCCCAGACCAGGGCTTGAACCCGTGTCTCCTGCATTGGCAGGCGGATTCTTAATCACTGCGCCACCAGGGAAGCCCCTCAAGAAGACTTTAGAGTGACACTGACCATTTCTACCTGCTCTAGTAGTCCTTTGGTCCTAATGTGGGACAGCGTGGTCTGCTTGTGTTTCCCATGAATCTAATATTGGGCTACCTCTTCTCTGGTGATTCTCTGCCACAGAGCTCAGTTTTTTCCCCCTCTCTTAACCTGAGCACAGCAGATCAGATGTCACACCTGGTGGAATAGCAATGCGTCTTCGTTTCTTCTTATATTAGTTTTCGATGAGGTGGCCCAGAGTTCCTTGTTATTTGCTCCGCTGCCTCATAATACCTCCTGACTCATTAGTTCACTGACTTCCCGTTGACCACAGGACTCAATTTCCTCCTTTCCAGTCTCTGTACTCTCCATCTTTTCTGTCTTATCAGTAATTCTGGTTTCGTTGAAAATGCAGCTGCACAAGGCCCACCCACCATTGTGCGCCTGTGCCTGCTCTGCGTCTCATTTTCCGGGTGTCAGGACCTGGTTGCTTCTTCCCGCTGCCAAGGAACCAGTAGAAAGACCAAAGGAGGTGTTCCTTTTTGCTGTGTTTCACTGCTGTATTCATCAGTGTGATCTGAAACACAATGAAAGCTTCTTGAGAAGTTTAGCAAGTTGCTCATTCTTTGTTCTGCTTTTTATCCTTTTCCGTTGGAATTATTTTCCTTTCTCCTTAGTCATTTACCCTGTATTATCTAGTAGGTGTTTCTGACAATCCTGCCACTTGGTTTCATTTCACTGTTTATGGTGGCCGGAGCTTTGCTCCCGTCACTGCCTTTCAGACTATTGGCCATCTCCTCTAGCTGTAGGACTCTTGAAGAAGGGAGCGAGAGGCTTTTGTTCTTGATGCACTTTTGCTTCTGCTTAGAGGCCAGGCTTTCAGCTCTTCTGCCTTGCCCCACTCCAAGTAGCAAAACCAAGATGTCTGCGACCTGGAGCATATATCGTGAACCTGCACCTCCAGGAGAGCCAGCAAGCCTCACTCTTCTGCGCCCTACACTCAGTTGGCATTATCCATGTCTCCAATCTGAAATATCTTCACACTCTGCATTAGTCAGCGGGCATTTGTTCAGCTTTACTAGACACACAGTCATTGAACTAGGTGACCCTGAGTTTAAAACTATGTGACATAGCTCTGTGTTAAGTACCGTAACGAGTATTAAGGATAGAATTCTAACTCTCAAAGGGCCTGTAGTCTAGCTATAGAAATAAAGTGAACACATGATACAATTTGAAAATACTGCATTGCAGTTTAAACTGCATGATGAACTGAGAGATACACGTGCATGTACCCATTCACATGTATAATTCTGCCATTTCAAAGTAGTTCATAGATACTTCCAGTGTTCAAACAGCCCCCCACCTAGGACCCCAGGTTAACAATTCCTACATGACAATTGTTTTATGATTGTGGTGAGGTGGTGGCTACTGATAAGCTGTAATTCTTTTCTTTCTCTAGTGTGGATCTATAAAGACAGTGTAATGAATAACTTGCACGTAGGGGGCCTGGGGAAGATGGACCTAATTGAATTAGAAGGAGTAATGTGGAAATGGTGGGAAGACATAAACTCTGGGGCCCATGAAAGCCAAGCATTATACTTTCCACTCGATGGATGTCACAGGCTGGTGGTCTTTGTTATGGGTATAAGTAGGGGAGCAAAATGAAAAAATCAATTCTGTGGAGAAGTCATGCAGCAGTGGTGTGCACTCTCAAAGGGACCTGAGTGGATTTAAAATATTCCTGATGTTATCTTGGAATAAATTGGTGTGGGCCTGGCCCAGGGGGGTTACAAAAAAGCCAAGTGAGCACAGTTAGGAAGGAAGTTTTGGATGCAGGCAAGGAAGCAGAAGCAGAGTTAAGGGACATTGTGGTTCCTGGTTACCAAGACAGTGTTGTTAAAGGGGAATGATGAATTCAGGGCCTCCTGATCTTCCTCGGCATTTCCCTGCTACCTCTCTGTGGTATGCTTTCTGTCACTTTATTTTCTTTAAATGCCTTGATGTATGAAAGTGGTTCTTTTTGAACTGGGAAACGGTTGGAGTTCCCATGCCCCAGAAAAATTCATATATATAATTCTACTACCACTTCAGGTTAGCTAATAGGTATTCCCAGCATCCTACGTGAAGCTCACTTATGTCGCCAGGTTAAGAATTCCTCGTGTGGCAACTATTTTATGATTGGGATAAGGTTGAATCTAACCATACAGTCTTTGAACTTTTTTTTTGTAAACTCACAAAAATATTCAGAATAATAATCTATACATTGAAATTAAGGTCATGGCCTCTTTGTTGGCACAAGATGAACTGATGACACAAGATGTCAGTGGTGCTAAGGCTTGTGCCTTGGAGAAGGAGGTTTTCTGCCTGTGCAAGGGGCCCCAAAACCGAAGAGCAAACTGTTTCTTCATATAAAGAGTGCTAGGTTCTAATTCTGTTGCGCTAAGGTAGCCGGGCTAATCTCCCTTTAACAACCTCCCTGCCTGCCTTTGCAGAGTTGATGGTTTTTATCTTCTAGTGGGAAGGCAGTAGTATCTCATACAGAAGAATTTCAGACTTCGTTGGTTAAAGGGAATAGTTTTCCAGTGATCTGAATGGGGTTCCTCTTCCATGCTATAGCTTCTAGAAGCTTCTAGAAGCAACCTAGAAACCTGAGTTTTCATCCCTGTCCTTTACTGTTACCTCTTTGTAGGTATGTGGACGTTACTCACTTTTCCTGGCTGGTGATGATTTCTGTCCATTATTGACACTGCTGGTTGTTCCCATCTTTGTCCTGCTGCTGCTTGGAGAAGAAAGCCTCTGAGAGGAGCAGCCTGTGGTCTGCCCCCCTGCTTCCCTTCTCCTGGCTGGCCTGAGCTCCAGCCTGCCTTTGTGAGAAAGCAGCTATTAAGCAGACACAGCAGGTGAAGCTTAGAAGTCAGGAGTTTCATTCCTTGCCTAATGAAAAGGGATGTTGAGCCGTGGTTGCAGCCTGCAGGCAGCATGGAGAGGGGAGTTGGTGTTTGCTCTGTGGAGCAGGTATCAGTGGAAGCAAACCTGCTACCTTTATACCCTCCCAGGTCTCAAAGACAGAGGGCCCCAGACCTATCCCAAAGAAGGTGGGTTATGTAAGATACAGGGGTAGCCTCACCAGGAAATAATGACAAGGCAGCAGAACCAGGATCTTCCTGTTTTTATTTTCCTTATATACAACTGTTAGTAGGCAGGCATGTCATATATGGATGCTTGCATCCCGGAACAAAGGTACATATTATATTCCTTTCATTAACCGCACTGTGGTAAGCCTACCACTCTTGGTGTTTGCTCCTTACCTCTTTGAGATAAAAGCATGAATCTCTTTCTCTTTTTTCCTATATCTTTATTGGAGTATAATTGCTTTACAATGTTGTTAGTTTCTTCTGTACAACAAAGTGAATCAGCTAAATGTATACATATATCCCCATATCACCTCCCTCCCAGCCTCCTGCACTGGGTGGTTCCCCCAGATCCCCTCCCTCCCCCCTTCCCTCCCCCCTTCCCTCCCCCTCCCCTCCCCCTCCCCTCCCCCTCCCGTGACATCAGCCTTGTGTCAGGCTGAGGGAGGTTTTCTGGGGATGGCTCACCTGGTGTTGTTTCTGCAGCAGCTGGCGAACAAGAACCAAAGCAACCTCAGCACAGGGAGGGAGACTCAAGCTGGCACATGAGACCGTTTAGCTACTCAGTGATCCCTCACACTTTGCCGTCTGGGTCCAGCATACCACTTATACTTTAGAGGACTTCCTGGGCGGGCAGCATTTGTGCTTAGTGTCTACAAATTATTAACTTTCAATTTTGTCTCTGTTTTTTTTTTGTTGTTTTTTTTTTGTTTTGGGTACGTGGGCCTCTCCCTGCTGTGGCCTCTTCCGTTGCGGAGCAAAGGCTCCGGACGTGCAGGCTCAGCGGCCCTGGCTCATGGGCCCAGCCGCTCCGCGGCATGTGGGATCTTCCCGGACCGGGGCAGGAACCCGCGTCCCCTGCATCGGCAGGCGGACTCTCAACCACTGCGCCACCAGGGAAGCCCTTGTCTCTGTTTTGCCAAGAACTATTTCTCAGTTTAAATATGATGTTGCCTGAAATTTATCTAATTTAGCAATTGTATCTAAAGTGTGAAAAGATGAAGTCTTTGAAGGTTTTTCCAAAATTAATGCCTGAATGTAAACAAGTATCTAATATTTTTTTTAGGAACAAGGTAAGAGAATTTCTTCTTTTAATATTAAGACTGACTTCACTGTATGACAGTAAAATTAAGTGAGAAAGAGAAAAATAAATACCATATGCTAACACATATATATGGAATCTAAACAAAAAAAACTGATTCTGAAGAACCTAGGGGCAGGACAGGAATAAAGACACAGACGTAGAGAATGGCCGCATAGCATAGGGAGATCAGCTTGGTGACCACCTAGCGGGTGGGATAGGGAGGGTGGGAGGGAGATGCAAGAGGGAGGAGATATGGGGATATATGTATATGTATAGCTGATTCACTTTGTTATAAAGCAGAAACTAACACACCATTGTAAAGCAATTATACTCCAATAAAGATGTTAAAAAGTAAATAAAACAATGAAACAGGGCTTCCCTGGTGGCGCAGTGGTTGAGAGTCCACCTGCCGATGCAGGAAACACGGGTTCGTGCCCCAGTCCAGGAAGATCCCACATGCTGCGGAGCGGCTGGGCCCGTGAGCCATGGCCACTGAGCCTGCGCGTCCAGAGCCTAAGCTCCACAACAGGAGAGGCCACAACAGTGAGAGGCCCGCGTACCTCAAAAAAAAAACCAAAAACCAAAAAAACAATGAAACAAAAAAGACTTAATTTTAAAGAATTCTGGATTGTTTCAAATGTCATATGTACACTATTATCCATATTTTCTGCTTTGGGGTATTATGTTTTTCCCCTTGGGGTGGTATGTTTAATCTTGGTTAAGTGCTGAATTTCTGCTTATGGCACAAAGCTACTTTGGGGTCACAGAGAGAAAGCAGAATTGTAGGCTACCAGCTCACCATTTTTGCCTTGAGAACCTGTTTTCTGACTTACTGCCCAGGCCCTGTTCTTTTTTTCCTCGTAGTATATGAGGTGCTCTCCAACCCCCAGGAAAGGCCAGGAGTTCAGCAGTGTTCTCCGTGAACCATCTGTTTATTGGGCAGGTCCATGTATTTTGGTTGTTAGAAGAGGAGAAGGCTGTGGGCAATCTGTGCCCACGTGGGACCTGCAGAAAGTGAGCAGGCCTCGCCTAGAAGAAAGGCGACTTACCTCAGGGTGGCAGTGAGCTCTTGCCTTGCTCGCTGCGGGTTTGTTCCCAAGCCCCCTCCTTGGAGTTTATGGTAGTAAAATGGGGAAAGCCTGCTGATGGCAGAGGAGGCTGTAGAAACAGGACACAAGCAGGATGTACACAGGGCTTTGGGAAATGGAAGAGTTAGAGCTACCATTAGTGTGCAGATCCCAAGGGACCAGGGGCTAAACCTGGTCCGTGGTCATTATCAGACACCCTGAACAGTAAATCACTGGACTGAAATTAAATGGAGCAATTGTGACCCATTTGCAATTTCTAAAGCTGAAGCCCTTGATTCAGATTCAGGAGGAATCATGGGAGTCAAGGAACTTGGAAATGTTTTCTTTCAGCCAACAGTTCAGATTAGAATGAGTGTATGATTTTTTTCTTAATTCTGTACTTTGACTTCTTCCCCTCATCATGGAGTGGAAACTGGGTGGTAAGGGAAGTGTTTTGTCGTATCTGAACAGGTGTTTCAAATCAGTTGAGTGAGAGACAAGTCCCCTGGGTTGGAAAAAGGGGCAAGTGGGGAGTGATAAGGGTCCGAGTATGTAAGAAATGACTGTTCCACTTTGCACTCAGCAACACCCACCCAGTTTGATTTGTGAATTGGTTTTAGAAAGTTAGGACCTGAGAGTAATGCCTCTACTCCTGCTCATTAGTGGAGCCCGAGTGGGAAGAAGGTTGCAGTGTGGTTCCTAGTGTGAGGGTCCGACGTGTTGACCCTGGCCTGGGCAGTTTAACACTTTCTCTGGGATATGGAAACCCTAGAAAGTCTAGTTCATGGAGCAGTCACACTCCTGAACCTCTTCCTCAATCTCTAAACACAGCAGTGTTCCCCGTGTGGGTCTGCAGGCTGGCAGTATGCGCAAAGGTCTTGACTAATGGTGTCATCGCTGAGTGATGTACTCATCACCTTTGATTCTGCAGTCCTTCATTGTTACATGAGTGATCATCATGTCCCTGAAGCTACCACTCAAGGGATTAGGAGGCAAAAGGTGGGAGATTGGAGCAAACCAGCCAGTGGTCAGATGTGTGTCCCAGGGTCCCCTGCTAAACCCAGTGTTATTACAACCTGAGACTGATTGAAAATGAGGCTTAATGTCAGTTATGTACCTTTGCTAATTTCTCCCCCCCCCCCCCTTTTTTTTCTTCAGCTGTGCGGTGTAGCTTGCCATATCTTAGTTCCCTGCTCGGGGATCGAACCCGGGCCGGTGGTGAAAGCGCCAAGCTCTAAGCACTGGACTGCCAGGGAATTCCCTTCTTCCCCATTATTAAAAAGACTTTTCTGTACAGTATTGCTTCATTCAGGGCAACTTATCTTTTTACTTGGGAGGAACTTATTTCCATTAGAATTGGAACACTAGCTACATATTTTTGCATTTAAAATGTTTCATGTGATTAAACACAGAAAGAAACGTTATTACTTCTGTTTTTTAGGAATGTGCTCTTCCAACTGATTCTTCTTTTGTGCCTAGAACGATGCCTTTCCTTTGGAAACAAGTTCTGGAGCTCTCTTTGATAACCAGGCACACTGTTAGCAGTAACTAGCAGCCAGCTTGTGGTAACCGGGCTTATAGGGGAAGAGCAGGAGTGTACCCTCCCCACCTCCCAATGCTCTGGCCGAGACTGGCTGCTCAGCAGCGTGCCCTGTGTAGTGACATGTGACCATCGGACCAACATCTCTTCCTGCCTCCTTTTCCCACCCTCCTTACCCCTTCCCAGTGTGATTTGTATTGTCATCGGGCTTCTTTTCTTTTTTCTTCTTTCTTTACAGGGCTATTAAGAATGGTAAAGGATTGCATAGCAAGAAGGAAGTGCCTATCCACCGTGTCGCAGACATATCTGGGGTGAGTTGTGTCCGTGAATGGAGCTGTGTGGCTCCGAGGCGCCAGGAGCTTGGCTGCTTATTCACCGAAGGACCTCAGTTGATGTGTTTTCTGTAGCTCACTCGTTTTCAGGCACTGAATGTGAATTTTTCCATGGCTTCTCCTAATGCATCTATACAGATCCTGTTTTATACTCCAGGAAAACAGAATTTAAACAAGGGCATAAAACCGCCTGTCTCTTCATCTGAATTTTTACTGAGTTGCTTTTCCCTTTTCTTATTATCATGAGTTAGGAGATATTTCTTTTGAGTTGTATTAAAATAAAATTACCTTTTAAAAAAAAATCCCTGTTCTGTGACTGGAAAGTCTTAGTGGAGAAAGGTCAAATACAAGTTCTAGGACAGGTTTAGGAATTAATGCTAATTAATCCTAATCAACTAGGGAGAAGTATGTGAGCATCCTTTGAGCTAACAGATATATTAGATGATATAGGAGAAGAGATGATGCAGATACTTTTGAGCTCCCTAAAGGCTGTGTCCAAACGACTGTTTCATGATCAGGATGCTACCCTTGCATATTTAGGAACTTTCATTGGCTGAATTAGACTCCTTTGTTAGTTGAGGGGGTTTGTTCATTGACTCAGCAAGTGCCTACTGTGCCTGGAACTGCTCTAGGCAGAAAATGTAACAATGAACAGAACTGATAAAGTCCCTACATGCAAGCGGGAAAGGGAGACAATAGCAATGCCAGGCAGCAGCGACTGCTCTGAGGAATGGAACAGACCAAGGCAGTAGTGAGGGTTCAGGGGTTGATTTTGATCAGGTGGCTGGGGGAAGGCCTTCCGGCTGTCAGTTTCACGCTCTGTTCCTGGGACACACACCATCCAGTTCAACTCCCATAGTCACTAATGGGTAAGGAGGGGCTCCAGGGCATGTGTAGGGAGGAGCACGCAGCCCAAGGGACATGACAGAGGAAGGGTAGTCAGTCTTAGCTTGGACACTTGGGAAGCTTGCCTTGGGCACAAGAAGAAAATACTACCGTAAACAGTAGCTCAGCCAGGCCCACAGCAGTGATGAATTCCAGTGTATCTTATGTTGTGTTCCCAAGCCTGGCTCAGGCTTTGCCTGTAGTTCCTTGTGGTGGCTTCTAACCTGTCTCGGCAGCTCTCCTCTGCCTGGGTGTGGTCGTCCCCTGTTGGCTTTAATCACTGGGATTCTGTTGAGCTTTTCCCTCTCTGTAGCAGTCACTGCAGACTACAGATTGCACAGTGTGGCAATTAATTAATTAGACTTCCGTCAAGACGTCGTGCCACTGTTTAACGAGCAGGGTACATCACTGTGCGTTCCTCGTAGCTCAAGTTCAGAGAAGCCCAGAAAACCTGTTACTAATGGCCTTTGAGCCACAGGTGACTGTGTTGTATCTCCTGAGGCTCATGGTTCACAGGTGACTTTCCCAGCAAGCTGGTATCAGGCCAGTTTTCTCTGTGGTTTACCGTGCTGTGTTATTGTTCATGTGTGTATTAATTTCTATATGTATCTGCTGTGGCATTCTCAACAATATTTCCTTTAATATCATTCTTTTGGTGAAGTCAAAGGGTAATTTTTTTGGTTATTCAACTGCAGGGGGACAGCGCTGTAAAATACCTATTTTGGAAAACATAGTGGTGACTCCTGCACTAATGGCAGATATGCCCACCCAAAAGCTCATGTCTGGTCCATACTCCAGGGCCGTCTAGAAGCTGAATTCAGCCTTGGGGATGGTGCTGTGTTTTGGCCTGTGGAGTTCCTATTCTTGCTTAGATTTCCTATTGGCATCGAGGTGAGGCCCTCAGCAGGTTTTTGAGGTAGAGTTACAGTTGCTTTGGGGCTGTCCTCTTGGTACCCCCAGCATAGTGTCCTAATGATCTTGAGCGCTGTCTTTGGATCACATGCTGCCTTCTACCTTGATGCGTTTTCTTTATGTTTGTGTGTTTGTTTTTGGTAGCAATGAATCTTAGGAAACCTGTCTTCATAATCCCCCACTGAACTGTAGTTCGGTTTCATACATACCTTTATCCTCTTTTCTGCCTAGATATTGGCGAATTGGTTTGCTCTTACATTATTCAAAAATTAATGCAGCGGGCTTCCCTGGTGGTGCAGTGGTTGAGAGTCCACCTGCCAATGCAGGGGACACGGGTTCGTGCCCCGGTCCAGGAGGATCCCACATGCCGCGGAGCGGCTGGGCCCGTGAGCCATGGCCGCTGAGCCTGCGCGTCCGGAGCCTGTGCTCCGCAACGGGAGAGGCCACAACAGTGAGAGGCCCGCGTACCGCAAATAAATAAATAGATAGATAGATAGATAAATGCAGCTCAGACTTCCCCACTTACCATATAAATAAAAGAGGAAAGCTAGATCACGTGGGAGAGTGGAAGTGAAAAAGCTATTCCATTTAACAGATGTCAGAGTGACCTTGTCCACCTTCATAACACATGATTCAGCTTAGATTGCAGCGTTTTTTGGTGCCCTGTATAATAGACAAGTTTTGTCTCCCCCTTCTAACCTTCCTTTCTTTCCATCACAATGTCGTGTTCAGTATATGTGTGTTTTGGGTGCCCTTGTGCCATTTAAGTGAGATGTATGGGTCTTCAGCTTCCTGAAGCATTCTGGTTATCTTACTGAGGGACAGGTAGGCATGTGGGGTCAGATGGGCAAATAGTTTACATCTGGTTGAAGAAACAAACATTGGAATAAAGGCCATGTAATACAGCATATATAATGGTTTCATTAAAGTTTCTCAATTTTTTTTTAATCCTTGTGTCCCTCCCTCCCACCGTTGGTCCCTCTGTTAGTTGCAGGTCGTGGTAAATGGCAGTTTTTGTTGAGCTGACACTGTATGCAATATGCTGCCACCATAATTGACTATGAACTGATATTTGTGCATGACCTCTCACCCCAACCGAGGTCACATCCTTGGAGGAGGAGAAGACGCATATGCTCTTCACGTTTTGTTCTCTGAACACTCAAGAAAGAGTGTGGAAGAGGTTATATCATGATTGTGAGACAAATAACCCATACATTTGTTCTAGTCTTAATGGCCTCCCACTCTTAGAGTCAGGTTTCTACCCCTTGTTCCCATCTCTTCTGTTGTATTTTGTAAAAATGATTTCAGCAGGTAAGGGTCAGAGTGCCTGAAAATGCCTCCTGTAGCGAGTTAGCAAGTGCAAGCATTGCTTGGCTGACTCCCTACTGTGGGAAGTTAAGTGACCCAGGTGTAGACTGACTCTGCTTCGGCAGGTGAGATGCGGGCCTCCTCGTGTGGTGCTGAAACAAGCAGGCCTTTTCATGTGCATTCATCAGCTTTTCCCAGGACTGACCGCTCAGGTGTTGGCTACTAAACATGCTTTCTAACTTTGTGTTCTCCTGTCCCCAGTTGAGCCTCTTGCATCCCTTCCCATATCAAGAACGCATTACAGTTTTTTGACTTTTCAAAAATGTTACGATGGCTCCCCAATGTTTAGGTCGTGTTGTGTTTTGATTTTGTTAATATAGACGATTTTTGACATTAACGTCAGCTGAGTGTTGTGTTTTCTGTAAGCTTCATGGTATCTGTGTGTAATGCCAACTGGATGAACCTACCTTTTGACTGGGGCTTGGATAAACTTGGCTCTTCTGCATCTCTACTCCTGTTTTTCAGGGTATCCACTAAAGGAAAAAAAAAGAAAAATCTGGTAATTTGGGTCCTGAAGCAGTTACTGGTTTCCTTTATTTCTGACTTTTGAAGATGAAGGAAATAGCCTATTACAAGCACCTGTCATTGCTGTCCTTATTACCCCTGTCCGGTTACCCTTCAGGCCAGGATGTTCCTGTGAATGTGAAACCGCTAAGAATTTGATCAACTTGGTACTAGATCTGATTCCATTTGGAGGGTGGTTCTGTGGTGACTGCTTCCCTTCATACAACCATGTTTTCATTATTAGTGGGTTTTGTTTTTCCCTGTTCCTTTCTCCACTCCCTCCCTCGCCAGCATACAAAAAGTCGGAATGCGCGTCAGTGGAATATAAGGCTGTTGCTTATCTTCGGTTTATTATTGTTTTTGCCGTAGCCTCCTCTGTAATAAATACAGTCTCCTGCAGATATAACGTGTAAAACAGGCAATAAAATGTGGCTGGTGCGTGGCTTGCTGTTGTTCTGGTAAATCAGACAAATCAATTACGGTTCTGAGGTAGGAGAGGGCTCCCACTCCTCAGGTTGTAGCCGCGTTGCACCGATTTCTTCCTCTGCCTCCCTCCGCTGGTGCTTGGTGAGTCATAGTGTCTATTTGACTTTTCCTCTATTTCCTGTCGTGTGTTCTTTCCTCTCAGGTGAGTGTGGGGTTATGACGTGTGTTGACGACACCATGAGAGGCTGGAGCCTAGCCCGGCATCCTATCCACTTCAGCCACATTTCTAACAGCCCCAGAACAGGTCCGATTACCAGGATGGGGCTGTCCATCTCCTGAACATCTTCTGCCTTTCCATGATGCGGAATCCTGATGACTTGGAAGCGGATTTTGCTGCTGTTTATTCTGCTCTTCTCTCCTTCCTTGCCTTCTGGTCGGGCTCACTTGAAGATTGTCTTCTTTGCTCACGTTCCATACTGACTGCTTGGTAACCTCCTCTATCCATCAGTGGTTTTTGTTGGAGATACATACTATTACTAATACGAATGTGCTTAAGCGTGGCCTAGAATGGTCCAAAGACTAGCTCTGGGGGTGGGGATTAGGGGGAGTCAGATTTTCAGGTCCCTGCTTTCTCCATTAAATCATGAAGACCTGCGGAGTTGCCCAGTCAGAGTCTCACATGCAAATATAAAGGATGGAAGTGTTCCTTTAAAATAAATAAGCAGGATTTTAAGCATGTCCTCCTGACCTCTTCCTTCAGGTTCTGGTTTTTCAGTATCTTTTTGAACTTGAATAGCAGTGTCCTCTTTTCCTCGGGGTGTTGGAGGCAACCCTTTCCATGAGTCTTGGGGGCCATTATAGAAGTTATCTTTTCTTAGCTCCCAATGGAGTTGGGCCTCAATGTAAGAGTTTTAAAATATTTTCGGCTGAAGAGATATAAAAAGTGGTCTGTCCAGTAAGTCCGAGGAAGGTGTAAAGCAGTACAGTCACCCAGGGGCTTTATAACTTAGGCCTGTGTTAAACTGCAGTTCCCTTGTGTGTCTTCTGGCCTTCTTGTTTAGAATGCCTCCTGCTTACATGACCCTAAAGTTCCTCTCAGCTTCTAATCACCGGTGATTTGATGGTACCGACGCTCCTTTCCTGTTTGTTTTAATAGCTCTTCCCTCTTTTACTCTCCCTTAGCCTCTGAGTAACCTCCTAACCCTCTAATGTCCCTTTTGTGCTGACTACACAAGGTCAAGGCCTAGGGTTCTGCCTGGGCGTTTGGTTGCTTAGCACTAGAGCTCCCTTCACACTATACATTTGTTCCCCTGGGGAAATCCCAGAAGAACCTTGTCCTGCAAGAGCCAGCGCACCGGCTGCTGACCTTGCTGCTGGAAGCCTTATGTGCTCCATAAGGTTGATGTCTGCTCACGGGGAAGCCAGGCTCAGTGCTACTGCTGGGCTCTCAGGTGCTTTCTTGCATCTCCTGCATTTGGCAACTCTAGTTTTTGCCAGTTTAGGGGAAGCTGCTGCTCTCTTTGTTCCTCTCCCCACACCCGAAGGTTCTTGAACTCCAGCCACTCCAGTCGGACTGCAATGTGCAGCTCGGTGACCAGGACTCTCACAGCACAGAAACATGCACGGCAGCCCCGTGGCGAAGGCAGCTGCGAGGGCAGAGTGGCAGCTACCCTGGGAGTCTCTCTCCCATGCTGCTGAGGCTCTTTCCTTTCTCCATCCCCTCCCCCTCTCCTCTCCTGTCCTCCCATCCCTCCCCACAGCTCCCTTTTCCCTTCTCCCTCTGCAAAAGAGTTGGAGTTTGTTAAGGAGACCTTGATTTGGGGGGAGTTTGCTTCAGCTGGTCGCCCTCCCTAATGGCTGAGTGCGTTGCTTTATGGCCTTTTGTCCATAGTTCTTTGAGCCCTAGGAGTCCTGTGTGGCCAGTTCTTGTTTTGTAAAGCTCTCCTATTCACACTCCCCAGGACTGCAGGGGTATCCCTCTCTCCTTCTAAAGAAATCCGAAAGCATTTATGCTTTCCATGGGAATAAGAGAGAAGTCTATCTTTCTTAGTCTGAACATGTTTCTGAATGAAATTGCACAGAAATTCTGGAATTTTAAAAAGATTGTATTTCAGCCTCTACCACAGTTAGTGGTTGTGTTTAAGCACCTCCTTTTACAAATTTAATCCAGTTTTTAACTGAGTTCTTCTGTTGTGGATTTTTTTTTTGCACCGTAGGGCATGAAATCTAGGACATAATCTCTCACCTCTTTTATTTAGTTTGGGACATCAGGAGAAATTGTTAGTGGACTTTGAAACTGGCAAGATGATTATTGGGTATCCTTTCAGTGGAACGCTGGGTGCTGCCTAGTAAACCCTTTGGGGTTATCTGATTCTGTAGCCCCTTTGCTTTTTTTTACATCTTTATTGGAGTATAATTGCTTTACAATGGTGTGTTAGTTTCTGCTTTATAACAAAGTGAATCAGTAGTTATACATATACGTATGTTCCCATATCTCTTCCCTCTTGCGTCTCCCTCCCTCCCACCTTCCCTATCCCACCCCTCTAGGTGGTCACAAAGCACCGAGCTGATCTCCCTGTGCTATGCGGCTGCTTCCCACTAGCTATCTATTTTACGTTTCAACTGGCATGTTTTGCACCCCTGTGGAGAGGGAATTTAACTTGTGAAGACCTAATAAAGATGCAAATGATTCCTGTTTATACAAATGTGGCCCTGCATAGACAGATACAATTAATTTCTACCTATAAAAGAAATATTTTCAAACTTTACATTTTCACTCTATAGTTTTGCGTCTTTAGCAAATTGACTTCAGCATTTCTAGCTGCCTGTATATATATCCATCCTCCAGGCTCTGCTTTGAATCACTTGTAATATCTTTCTGGTTCCCTCATGAATTAGTGAGTTTAAATAAAATTTTTGACACATCTTTATTTTATATTTGTATAGAAGTCATGATTTTACCTGTTTGAAAATTATCCTTTAAGCGGATAGGGGAAGAAATTGCAAAAACAAGAGAGAAATACAAAACTACTTGTAACATTGTTTTTATTGCCTCCTTTGTACCTGAAAATATGAAGAGTCATTTGGTTGTAGAAGTTCTTTTTAAAAATACAGTTCTAAAGTGAATATGTCTCTTTCATCTGCAGAATGCCCAATTCCATCCTGTACCTTACTGGGTCTGCCGTTTTTTCACCAACAAGCTTTTTTTTTTTTTTTAACATCTTTATTGGAGTATAATTGCTTTACAATATTTTGTTAGTTTCTGCTGTATAACAAAGTTAATCAGCTATATGTATACATATATCCCCTCCCTCTTGAGCCTCCCTCCCACCCTCCCTATCCCACTCCTCTAGGTGGTCACAGTCCGACAAGCATTTGTGTTGGAAAATTCAGGCGCCATAATAGGTTGAGGTAGAGGGACTGGACATTGAGCACAGGGCCCTATGTCTTGACGTTTGGTGGGTGTGTTCCAGCTCTGAATTTCAGCACCTCTGAAGAAATGTTTGATCAGGTGACTTGTCCAGAGGTTAGAGCACTATTAGAGACAGCATTTCTTAAAATTTGTTACTTCTTTCAGTAAAACATCTTATTTCCAAAATAATCTGTAGACTTGGTGTGTCACTGCTGTGAATTCTGTTTTCAGGAAGTTTTCTGCCACAAATTTGTCTAGTTCCCTTCTGATTCCTTGTTTAACTGACTTCATACAGGGGGACGCCTACAAATGAGCTCTGAGAAACAGGGTCCTAGCTTTTATTTAAGTGTCCTGAGCTATAATTTTTGTGTCTTTCTTCCTTTGTTCAAAGAAAGGAGAAAAGAAATTGAGGGAGTCCAGGAGCATTTTTTCCAAAGAAAAAAATGTCATCTCTTTCCAGAGAGAGTTGCCTCTAGCACAGATTCTGCTCTCGCTGGTTCATGTTCTTCAATTCTCTTTTCTGTTCTCTGGGTGCATGTGGGGAGTGTTCTATGAGTCTATTTCATGGGTCCAAATTGGCTGTGAATGAGCCCATTGCAGACTTGGCTAAATGAATGCTTCAGGTATTTTGGAGGCAGTTGATAACATTCCCGATTCCCAGGTTCAGGTGTGAGATCAGGTTGTCTGATCTGTCCTGTGACTGCCGAGTGATGTGATGAAACTTGAAATATTTCTGCCCAGCCACGGCTTCACTCTCCACCATCATAACACTGCTTAGCCCTAGGTTGAACTCATTTTGTCCTGTGGCTATTGCTTATGTAAACATCTCAAAGTAAGTCATTTTACCTACACAGGCATTCTGCTTACTCAAGTTGTAAGGCATTATTTAGCATGCTTCCAACATATTCCCTAAGGAATATGTTGTACAGAATTTTGTACGCTACTTGCAGTGTTGACGTCCAGATAAATATTCTCGAATCAGACCTCAGGGTGGCTTTGGAATTACCTAGTAATTTTGTGCCTCAGTTCCTCACGAAAGGGTGTTCTCAGGAAGAAATGATAGAATTCGTAAGACAAGATTAGATTTGGGAGGGTTTGAATTTGGAGGAAGACCTGTGTTCTCTTGTAGGACATTATTGCAACACGCCTGGCTACTTCACCCACCGTAGAGAATATTTTCATATTCAGTCTAGTCCACCGTTTCCAGTTCTCAGTCCACTGACTCCGACTCCCTTATGGATGTGCTGTTTCTGAGTAGCTGTCTCAGCTCTCCTGACCATGCCCTCCTCCTCCTTCAGGCCCTTTCTCTTCTTCCTGGCAATTTTCCCTTTTGATCCTCACTGCCTTCTCATCATGCCTTACTTCAGCATTTACACAATCACTTATTACCATGAGTTTGTACTTGTTGATATATTGATTGGTAACCTGTCTCAGTTGACATATGTGCAGTGGTTTTCCTGAATAGTTGATAAACTCCTGAGAAAATGGGATCTTTTTTGTATCTCTTCACAGAGCCTGATTTAGATTTGATCTGCCGGGAGATGACCTAAGCAGTATGAAATTGTGTTTGAACGAATGTGACCCTAGATCTTAGATGTACCGTTAACTGTGCTGGTTAGTAACTAGAAGTGGGTAGACTAGTAGAAGGATACAGCAGGAGGGATGCCTGTTTTCTAGCATATGGCGGCAGTACGGAGTACATGATTAGTAGCATGAGCCCCAGTATCAGATCAGCCAAGTTCAAATCCTGGCTCGATTGCTTATTAATTTGTCACCTTGAGGTTATTTAACATCTCTGTGCCATGGTTTTCTCATCTGTAACATGAAGGTAATAATGGCCCTTATTACCTCATTAGGTTGTGGTGTGCTTGAATGAGTTAATACATCCAAAGTATTTAGAACAGTTGACATGGTTCATATGGTGGTGGTGGTGGTTATTAAATGGCTGAGTGTCCTGCCTAGCCTACAGAAAGTCCTCTAAAATGATCCATCATCCTCATCAGTAGTATTTGTATTGCAAACTTTTTATCCAAGTCCCCGAATCATACTCCTTCTCTCCTGAGTTCTTTTACTGCCCCATTATCTCTCCTTGACATTTAACGTATGCTATCTGGCTTGTGTTTTAGATGCATTTGTCATGTTGAGTCATGAATGAATGATCAAACAATTAGTATTTATCAAAAGCTTATTATATTCCAGGCACAGTGCTGGGTGTTGAGGATATAACATTAAACAGTACAGGTGTAGTCCTTCTAGGTCATACACAATTTGGTCTCTAATTACAGTTGTGATAGAAGTATAGAGACCTGTGAGAATGTATCTTCACAGCCTACCCCTTCTCCCATGTGCTCAGAGACCATCTTTTAAGGGATTTTAAAATGAGGCCTAAAGGAGGAGTTAGTTGGAGGTCTTGTTCAATTGATAGGCTAGATCCTTAGAACCTCACATTTAGAACCTCAGTACAATATCCATATGCAAATACATCATATCAAAGTTGTAAAGTCACTGGTTGGAGGCAGGGTTAAATCTGTAGTTTTCCTTAGGAAGAATTAGAATTCCCAAATATATGCCAAAAGACGACAATTCTAACAACTTTAAAGTTATTTTTCTTTAAGGGTAGTTTCTTTATTGTTTAGCCTATCATTGCACATTTTTCATGTATGTGTGGAATTCTGGGTACTTTTTATTAAATCTGTTTCTGAGCCCAACCATGGCGCTCTTTACATCGTGCTGCTGGCTTTACTAGGAACACATTTTTCTTATTCTTGCATCATGCTAATGTGTGATTTTTGTTTGTATTTCTACCTAATGTCGATACTCCTTTTTGGCTCTGAACCATAATTATCTAAGTTAAACTTTTATTCCTTAGGAAAAGAGCTACTTAGTTTGCTGTCTTCAGTGCCATAAAGCTCTGTGCTTTAGATGATGTTTTTGAAGGAATCACGGAGCACGCTTCACATGCAATTTTAGGTCGGGATGTTTTCCACATCAGTGTCCAGACTTCATTACAGTGTCCATAATATTTATTTGTCTCAAAATATGTGGAACAATTATGAAGAACGAATTCACTCAAGAGAATGTTGACTCTTGGCTCAAAAAAAAAAAAAACTGGAGAGAGTTATCTGACCTGAATAATTTGCAAGTTTATCTGGGCAAAACTGAATCAGCCCTGAATATTAATGTATTTTCTTCTTTTAAAAACAAAAACTTGGGGACTTCCCTGGTGGCGCAGTGGATAAGACTCTGCGCTCCCAATGCAGGGGATCCAGGTTCAGTCCCTGGTCAGGGAACTAGATCCCACATGCATGCCGCAACTAAGGAGCCCACCTGCCACAGCTAAGGCCCGGCACAACCAAATAAATAAATAAAATAAAAACAAAAACGTACACAGTTCTTAGCACAAGTTTTCTGTCAAAATTTTTGTTTTTAAATGCATTGAATATCAATAAGCCAAAGGAAGAAAATCATCTCTACTAGTACTACCAGAAACTTTTCAATAAGAATACATCTGTTCACCAAAATGTAGGGTTGTTTTCTTTTTTCATTTTCTCTCCTCCCCCCTATCTTTTTTAAGTGATAAAAGGTTTTTTCAGAACAGAGACTTTCTTTTATTCTTAACGGTACAGTCAGTGCCTAGAACAGTGACACGTAATAGGTGCTTAATTCCTTTTCCCACATGAATATTCCTCTTTTACCTCACTTTTAATGTCTACCTAGTATTGTGTCTTATGTATTGTTGGATATTTAGTTTATTTGGAATATTTTTTCCTTTCTCTCTCTCTCTCTCTCTCTCTCTCTCTCTCACACACACACACACACACACACACACACACACACACATTGGTTCCTTAGCTAAATCATAGTCTATAGTTATTTTCTTAGAACAATTTCATAAAGTAGAAACTTAGACCAAAGGATAGCATGACATGTTTTAGCATGATCATTATTTACCTATAAATCTTTATTGAGTAAAATGATTAGATTTTAGTTTTATGCGTTTGTTATTCTTAAACACTGACCACCTTTTGTCTTAATTAATAATTTCTACCGTACTGGATATCCTTTTTCTCTGTTTCAAAAAGTTGAACTTAACCTTGCAAATTTTATAATTATTTTCATTAGCACTTTAAAAATGTAAATATTAACTCCTTCAAAATGCTTTTTACTTAATTTATTGGACCTAAATTGGCATGTTAGCAAGCAAAGCTGAATGTTCACAGTACTTTTAGGGGATGTTGAAATTATTTTAATCATGTAACCTTTATTTTACATTTATTTTCATTTTTTATATTATGTCATAGATTGCTTGGTTTTTTGTGTTTTTTTCCTCCTCCATCCTTTTCTGAAGTTGTGTGTTCTTGTCTCAGTTGGGGCAGAGTTTAGCATGGCATCAATTTCCTTGCCTCTGAGTTCTTGATTTGCCCATGAAATGAAAACTTGTGCTTTGTCAGACTATCGTTTAAATTCTTTACTCTGCACGTATTATTTTAATTATATCTTTCAAGCCATTTTGTGGTTCTGTAATAAATTCTCACCTCTTGCATATAGAGACCTTAGAAGTGATAAAAATCGATCTAAAATTTTTAAAGAAAAAATTGTACTGTATGTTACTTTTTTTTTTTTTTTTTGCGGTACGCGGGCCTCTCAACACTGTGGCCTCTCCCGTTGCGGAGCACAGGCTCCGGACACGCAGGCTTAGCGGCCATGGCTCACGGGCCCAGCCATTCCGCAGCATGTGGGATCTTCCCGGACCGGGGCACGAACCCGTGTCCCCTGCATCGGCAGATGGACTCTCAACCACTGCGCCACCAGGGAAGCCCCAAACCTGTATGTTACTTTTTAATCATAGCCTTGTAATTGATAATCCAGAGTTACAGATGCTGGTTGAGTGCTTTGTTCCATATTCTCACTGTCACATACAGGTATAAGCTATGTTTTAGACAATTCTCACATCCTTCTTCTGGTAACGTACGAGATGTTTATTGTGGTATTCCTATAATAATTTATTATCCTATTTTCTTAGAAAAGTAACAGCAGACTTGTTAAAAAGTTAAATGGCCTTTTCTTCACATCCCCATTGATTGTGTTTATCTTTACCAATTTAAAATAGTAATGCTATCTTTAACTATTTTCTTATCAATGTAATTGTCTGTGATATAAATTGGTTTTTCTACAATTTGGATAAATTACATGTTTTTTGAGAAATAATTAACCTGAAAATAATTGGAAGGTATGCCTTCCAGTGCATTAAGCTCCCTTTTAAACTTTTTTTTGGTTATAAATTGGTAATTTTAGACCACTGTCTCTTATGTCCATATTCTTGAGCAGTTATAATTAAGTTTCATAGTAAAATGTTTTCTTCATATAACTAAAGCAGCCAGTGGTATCAGAAATATAGTGTATTGCTATGCTCGTAGATAATGAAAAGAATTTATGTGTTGATTCAATGTTCTCATGAATAGGATAGTCTTTCGCCCGAATAAAATCTACAAAATCTGCAAAAGCAATCCTGTATTTACTTAACTGACCCAAGATGAGACATTTTCTCCATGAAAATATAGTGGGTTTTTTTTTGTTGTTTTTTTGTTTTTTTTAAGGAAAAGGTTGTAAGGAGGAAGGTTTTTATGGTGGAAGGCATGGATTCAGGAAATACAACCTAGGAAAGGATGTGAAGGGAATTTCCAGGGTCGGCCCAGGACATCTGCTGTGTAGCAGGCCCCACGGGTTACCATTTATGCAGAGGTCAATAGGCAGATGGGAGCGCTCCAGGGAGGGCTGTAATTTAAAAAGTCATGATTTTAGAAACGCTGAATATCAGTTTAACCAAGAATTGTAATAGTAATCTGTTGGAGAGCTAGAGTCTGTAGAAATGGGAATAGGGGCAGTTTGGGATGAAATAGTGGATGGGAAGAAGGTGGAGTTTATTTGTGAACACCACAAATCATGAGCCATAACTTTGAGACAGTTGAGTGGAATAGCAGACCTGAGGAGGGATGTGGCTTGGCCCTGCCTTGGTCATCCACGCTAAAGAAAGAGGATTGAAGAAAGGAAGAGAGCATACTGGTAAAAGTTGATACCTTATCCTAAGTAGATACAGATTTACATCTGCTCTCTTTATCTGAGACACAGCTATACCACCGTCTGCACTTTCTATACTAAACTGATAAGTAGACTTTTTTTTCTTGTCTTAGAGAATAAACGAAGGGCATTGTATTTCCTGTTGGTGATAAAATGCAGATTTTTCCCACTCAGAGGCTGTAACTGCATTTCTAAAGGTTAAATTGAATAGTTCTCACAGCATAATTTCAGCTGGTTAAATTTGGGAAACTGAAAGTCATTTGATAAAAGAATAATCTCTGAGCCTGTACAGAATTTTCATTTGATTGGGAATTTGGTATTATTTTATTCACATTAATCCGGCTCACAGAATGATTTTATTTCAAGGTAGAAAAGAAATGTCAATAGGCATATGTACTTAGTAGTACTCTTTTCATTATTTGATGAGAATATTTCCTCTGTATAGCCAACTGAGGGATGACATCATGCTTTCTCTTAGCCATTGCCTAAGAATTGATACTTTCTTATGGTGCTTTTGGGAAATGGCTAAGATTTTTTTTCTACGCTCTTCTAACCCCTTGCTTTCTCATCCAAACTATTTTCTGCTTAAAATTTTTTTTTTTCTTGCAGTATGCGGGCCTCTCACTGCTGTGGTCTCTCCCGTTGCAGAGCACAGGCTCCAGACGCGCAGGCTCAGTGGCCGTGGCTCATGGGCCCAGCCACTCCGTGGCATGCAGGATCCTCCCAGACCGGGGCACGAACCCGTGTCCCCTGCATTGGCAGGCGGACTCTCAACCACTGCACCACCAGGGAAGCCCTTCTTGTTTATTTTTAAATTTAGGTGTAACTTATGGAGTTTAGATAAACAGGTATACACAAAGCCATCACCAAAGTCAAGAAAAGAAGCTTTCATCATCCCCCAGAATGCTTCCGTCCCCTCTGGAGTCAACCCCCAACTCTTCCCCTGATCTATGGCAACCACTGATCTGCTTTCTGTCCTTACAGTTTACCTTTGGTAAGACTGTCGTAGAAATGGAGTCGTGTATTTGAGATCTATCCACGTTGTTGCCTACTTCCTCTTTATTGTAGAGTAGTAGTCTGTCATGTGAGTGGACTACAGTTTGTTTATCCAGAGCCCTGTTGAGGGAGATTTCAGTTATGTCCAGCTTGGAGTGATGACAGATGAAGTCCAGGCCATATTCTGGGGATCCTCTGATCTCTGTAACAGGATTTGCCTTGCTCTTAGTTGGACTGCCACGATTGTTGGGATGCTGCTTTGCATGTTTTCATTCTAAACACATGACTGTGCTTCTCTTCTTAACATTTGCCAAGTCCTGCTTTCTTTTCTCAGTACTGTACCTCATGGAACAGAGATAGATGGTGGGCAAGACCAACCAAATAAAAATACTCATAGACACCTGTCTTTTGCAGGGCTCTAGAGGTCAGGCGCATCCTCAACGTTTCAAGTCTGATGGCGGGGGCATTTTCCCCTCCATGTTGGGAACACAAAGGACATGGTCAACAGCTTTCTTCTTACAGTGTGGGAGGCACACCACACTGGCTCCCTCTGCCCTTTGGTCTCTGCTTTTTTAGGCTGCCCTCCCTTAATAATTGGTAAAGAAGTAGAAGCAGGGAAGAAAACTGAAGGTCATGTTCTCTGAGTGTTCTCCCGATTAGAATGCAGCCTCCCAAGTTTAGGGCTGTCTTCCAACCTAGGACTCTTGCAAATGTCCTCTTGCTTCACGCTCCCAGGAGTGGAGCCCGGAGCCTGAAACATGATTTCTCCTACTTTCTGATGTGTTGGAGCCTGAGTGAGGTGCTGTGCCAGCTAACTAAACACTGTGAGAAACTAAACCATAGACGACACTTGAGGAAAGATTATTGATGGCCCAGCTTCAGCACCTGTTTTTTCTCATGGTTTGTTTCTTTATAATTTTTTTTTCCCAGAGTGGTTTTCTCTAGGGTTCTCTCTTGTGTTCACTTCATTCCTGTTAAACTTGCACCTCACTGATGTTTACACCCTCTACCAGTCCCGTTTACAGACACTTCACCACGAAACATTGATAACCAGCCAGGGAAGGGGAGCTTCAAATGTTTAAGTGCTTTGTGGTAATGTTGGAGCTGGGCCTATTCCCAAGTATCTCCTCTCAGGGCCCCATTTATGTCAAGAGATTATCTTGCTATGCAGCTCGTTCCTCAAAGAGAATCATAAACTCATTGTGTGAATTGGCATATCACGTGGGGCCAATAGAGCCCTGTGGTTGGGAAGGAGGAACAGTGTGCGGTGATGGATGACTTTTTTGCCTTTCTGGTCAGGGATGTAGTTGTGATTTGTCTTCCACATAGTTGCAGAGGTAATTCACCTGGTCTGGAGAGCCCTGACAAGATAGATACCTATGATGATGAATTACCACAATACAGCTTAAAATAACAGAGTGTGTTTGCTTCAGTATCCTTAGCCGTAAGTTCTGATTTCCATGTTCTCTTTTTCTCTCTGCATCTGTCCTCTTGTACACATAGACTTTGCTGCTTCAATATTAAGATTGGTTGGACCCAAACAGCATTGTGCTCTGGAGTCCTTGAGCCTCAGGTCAGTCCTATAGATACAGGATTGTCAGCTCTTTTAGGGGAGAAAGACATGGAGCTCCCCATGGTTTGCTGGAGTGGGCAGTTCAGGCCGCAACTATACCTGCAGGAAGCTTCATCACGTTTGATGGGCCTCTTTCGAGTTCAGTTTCTCAAGTGCTTGTGGAGTTGAATACTCCCATGGTACCATTATAAGCTCTGCATGTATTTGGTTTTAGTTCTTTTTCCTATGATGTTAATCAAAGAGTGATTGTGATGATGGGAACTAATTAGTGAGCTTCATTATTAACCGTTCCCATTTGAGACTTGCACATGATAATCCTGAGTGGTTAATTGTTAACTAATAAGTTTACTGATTCCCATTTCCCTGTGCTGTTCTGTGTGCCATGAGGTTTGCCTCTCACCAGTCCTAACTACGTTAATGCCTACTGTATGGCTATTTTCAATGGAAAAATCATAGAATTCACTTTGCTAACATCTAGTGTAAACGGACAGCTGAAATCCCAGTTCCAGAATTCAGAGAACTTTGATTTATGTAAGTTCTGCTCTTCAAGGATGCAGGGGACCTAGCTGTGTAAGTAGTGTTCTTGTGGACCTCTGTCCTGTGCCTGCCATATAAGGATTCTGCTTTCCTTGTTCTCTTTCCCACCCCACTCCCATTCACAACTTTCCCACTCTCCCAAACTTGGTAATTCATTGTATTCAGTTATTTCAAACAGGTGTGTTTGCTTACACAGGAGGGTACTTTGTAGAGGTAAGTTGCAGTCTCACTGCTGTAGGGATTTTTTTTTTTATAGGCATTGACACATGCACCCACATTTACAAGAAATTTAGCCTGACCATCCAGAAGTGAGGGCAGAGTAGGAGTGTATGATTAAGGTATCTTTATAACCTTTTCCACTCCCTAAGGATCATCCTGCTTTTCTTCAGCGTCCTTCAAAACCCTGCTCCTGTAAGTTTGAAGTATAGATATTCACATTCTTTGAAATGAAATCACCCCAGGCATGTTTGTTACATCATTACTTTCTCAATTTCAAGGTGCATTGAGGAGGCAGAAACATTCCTTAAAGAGATGCCATCCACAATAGCAGGTTAAATGTAGCTAATACAACCTTAAATGAGCTTTTCTAGGAGTACAGGAAAATACTCACGTTTGGTTTGTTTTGGAGCACAGGTAATGTGAAAAGTGCCAGTGCAACAAAGAACACTTATCTGCTCAGCACTGCAGTTACTTCTTGATTATTTACACCAGTGGAGGGGAATGTTAGTACAGAAAACAAAACTAAAGCTAATTTATCTACATGGATTCTCAAAGCCTTGAGACTGTGTAACTCAACTATGGCAACTATGGCAAATAGATTCCCAGACCTCATGTAAACCAGCCACAGCACAGAAAACCTGAGGTTGAGGGACTTTGCAACTAGACTTCTAAGCAGAAATATTTGATATTTAATAGTCTTACCTTGAAGTGAGCATCCTGAGTCTCAATGTTGTTACCTCTCTAAATTTGAGGCCTTTAATCTTTATTTTTAAAAATATGTTTGGAGTTATAAGGAAATCTGTCACTTCACTAAGTCTTAGGAGGTCCTGCTTTGCATTATTGGAAGAAAAATTTAAATGTCATGTTAATGACATGCTTTGAACTTGATCACTTGGCTGCCCTTGAGATCCACCTGGCATCTTCAACCCCTCAGTAGGGCCTAAACTGGACTCTCTTATACTGGTTCTCATAGTCATGCTTTCTCTTATTTACCTATAGCTGTAACCTTAGAAATGAGTATTGGAATCTAGCACGTTGCTATACTTTCACAGGCTCTTTGGAAGGCAAGTCATTTAGCCATAGCATTTAGTCCATTTTCTAATAATCAAAATTCCTTAAAAAAAAAAAAATTCCATAGCTAAATTAGCAGACAATGACTTACAGCTACATCACCTGAGGGAACTTGTCAATCTGCCTTGCCAGTCTTTTCTTTTGAGCCACTGAAACAAATATTAAAGGTTTCAAGAATTTTTGGATTGAAAAGGAATTTGCCAAGCAAAGGAACAGCTTGAGATGACAAGGAAAGACAGACACCATTGCCTGCCTGTGACTGAGATTTGAAAGAGTTGATATCTTCTGGTGATTACATTCAATTTAATTGGCTTTATAAGAATTTTTTATTTCTAAAACTCTACCACCTTGGACAAGATTTCCATCTTTTCCTTTAACAGGTGGTCCACGGGCATATCGCCTGCTCCAGGCCTTTGGAGCATTTGCCTCAAGAGGATGGGGAGCTCCATGTCTTATCTTACAGTTTTGCCTCTGGAAAGAGACATGGCCAATTGTGGTGGGCTTTTAAAATTTGCTTTCATGCCTTCGATTGTCACAGTTGGCTTTCACTTCTAATCTTTGTCATAATCGATGGCATGTCACATTCTCTTTGCTGTCCTCCTGCGTATTTCTGGAATAGGACTAAGTTGTAGGTTGAGACTTAGGAGTGAGGAACATCCATTGGTTTATTTTTATCTATCTGTCTGTCTCTCTGTCTATGTGTCTTACATAGCTAATAGTAGGGCCCCTTCGTTTCTCCTTGATTCTCTGAGTAAGTATGTCTCTTGATAAACTAAGTAATCATTTAGCAAAATAGGAGAATCTGCTGCATTAAAGGTGTACCTGTGCGTGTGCTGTTTTATTCCTGTAAGCATCTTTTTCTCAGGTAAATACGTCCAGGAGACAGTGATGAGCAAATGTCTATTTCTGAAAAATATAGATTACTGCAGTCTTGAGGGAAGGCCTTCTCTTTAGAGACCTTAAGTTGCCTAATGATTTGTGATAATCAATTTGATAATTGTTGACTTATTGGCTCAGCTCAGGAATCATGTCCCAGATTTATTCTAGTATGGCAAGAGCATTTTAATCAGGTAGTAGTGCCTTCTTTCCCATGGAGCATTTGTCTTGCTTGGCTGTTCTGGACTTCAGCCAACTGCTAGAAAGGCATTTTCCCACTGTGTGTGGATAGTAGAATGCGTATTTGTTTAAGTGTTCATTGGGGGAGTTTCCAACCCACTAAAGCTCATTGTTACCTTACCTTTTACCAATGTGCCCTTAGAAACACTGAGAATTGATGACTGCCTCTCCTTTTCTCTGGGAATCTGTTTGAAGGGAAGGATGAATCTCATTACTATAAATATTGTTTTCATCCCAGCCTACCTCACTGCTTCTGAATTAGAGGAGCCCCTTTGGCTGCTGTAAAGATGCTCAAATACTTGATGGCTTGTTAAATTTTCATTGTCTGATGTGCATGAATTTAGGTGCAATAGCTCTGCCGCTCAGAGTTAGGAAGGAAGAGCTTGGCGAGTGCAGACGGCTTATGTCATCCGAGTCAGGAAAGTGTGCAGAGCTTGCTGTCCTCAGAGGGAGTTTGCCAGTGGGCTGGCTGCGCTGAAAACCTCCTGAATTCATCCAGTGACTAGTCCCCCAGCACGTGCCGTGTGATACTTCGATGCTTGCTTACTCTGTCATCTGTTTAATTAGCTTGAGAGACTGAAAGGACTTGGTGGCTCTTAGCTCCTCCAAAGCTAAGAGCTCTGAGGTTCAGAAGGTCCAGGATTTGGCACTCTTGAGGGTGGAATGCATGCAGTTTGTGTTGATGTGTGAAAAAAGTTTAAAAAGCCCTGTGCAGTTTCATGTGTTTTTATTGTTTCTGTAATTCTTTGCGCTGACATGATGCAGTATTTACTGGTCCCTGTGGTTCACATCCTGCAGTTGCAGATTTCCCAGGCTGGGAACAGGAGCAGTGTGCCCCAGGTCCTGGCTTATCCCTCAAAAGCATGGGGAGCAGGGCTTGCGGTATCGGTGCCCAAAGAAAGCTGCGCTCTCCTCCTTGTTAGGAAAACATAGCCTATTAAAGTTTGAAGACGAACTGTTTTGGGTTTCCTGGGAAAGGGCTTTAGGGGCTGTATCAGGATCCGGGTGTCACAGGGTTTTTTTGTTCGTTTGTTTGGGGGTTTTTAAATGAAAAGTAAAGGTTAGATGAATCTCCAAAGAAGGTGAGTATTGGTCTTCTCCCGTCAATTTTATGTAGAAGGAAGAAGAGCTCTTTTTCCTATTCCAGAGGAGTGAAATTCTCATTTCAGGCCACAGTGCTAACCTTTTTTTTTTTTTTTTTTTTTTTTTTGCGGTACGCGAGCCTCTCACTGTTGTTGTGGCCTCTCCCGTTGCGGAGCACAGGCTCCGGACGTGCAGGCTCAGCGGCCATGGCTTACAGGCCCAGCCGCTCCGCGGCATGTGGGATCTTCCTGGACCGGGGCATGAACCCGTGTCCCCTGCATCGGCAGGCGGACTCTCAACCACTGCGCAACGAGGGAAGCCCCGTCCTAACTTTTATATCCACTTTAGTAATTGAACAGAGGGGAGAAGAGAGTGAGAATGTTCTGGAAGCTTTTGATTAACTATATTTCTCCTATGAAAGTCACATCGGTATCTTGTTTTTGTCCTGGTTTCAGAAATGTCTGATATTCTAGGGTTTTTCGCCCAGCTTCCTGTGGTCTGCCAGACTTTTTGCCCTAGACCAGAGAGAAAGAAACATTTACCTAGATTCCATTACTTTTCTAACGATTCTTCTTTTCTCCCCCAGGACACCCAAAAAGCAAAGCAGTTTCTGCCCTTCCTTCAGCGGGCAGGTCGTTCTGAAGCCGTGGTGGAGTACGTGTTCAGTGGGTCTCGTCTCAAGCTGTATTTGCCAAAGGAAACTTGCCTTATCACCTTCTTGCTTGCAGGTAAGTCTTCTGTGTTATGTGTTGCTCTGAAAATTCTTCTTGGAGCTCGGAAGTCATCCCTGGAGGTCACATGCCCTCCTTTCTACAGGACTTGGAGCCCATGTAGGTGCTTCAGCCTCTAATTGAGATGTGAACACAGAGTTCCTAGGTTTGATCCTGCTGTTACTGCAGACCCAGCACTGGTCCTGTCCTGCTTCTCATTCCCGCCAACCACAGGACATAGGAGTGCAGGACAGCTAACAAGACAGCCCGTATCCTCACACAGCCTGAGTGAAGGGAATTCCAGACATAGGAAAACATTAATGATGGAGTGCTCACGGTTGGTGTTGCCCATTTGGGATGGACCGCCCTGCTGTGTTAGTCACGGGCAAGGCCACAGAGGCGCCGAGACACTCTGCCCTTGTAGCTCCACAGGCAGTGCCACTTGTGCTCTTTTATTCTTTCCAAATCCTTTATGAAACCCCAGATGTGACATTACCTTCACAAGCCCCTGCGTCCCTGGTATTTCCCTCTTGCACTAAGGGTGCCATGCCAGGGCAAGCCTTCCTCCTTTACTTTGCTGACTGACTGTCCATCTTTCTTATCCTGTCTTATCTAGTAACATTTCACAAGCCAGCAAGTCTGTGTGTGAACTGTGCTCTTTGAGAAATTTACGTGTGTGCATTCAAGGAGCAGAGCGTTTCATTTCTTCCCTGCCGGCAGACAAGAAAGTTATTTATTTCCATCAGTACTTCGCAGTTGTGGTCTTTGAGGGAGAAGGTCACCCCACCCCGATATACATTCCCAAAGATTGTATTCCATTGTGTTTACCCACTGCACGCCACCTCCTCTGAGGCCAGCCTGTTGCCTTAGCACTACTTCTATTGAATCCTGGGGTAGAATTTGCCATGGGGGAAGAGAACCGAGGGCCATGTTTGCCATCCCCTGCCAGATCGCTTCAGCCTTGCTCTCCTCGAAGGCACTGACGGTTTCTTCCCCATAAGGGTCTCCCTCAGGCCCCAACTAAATGGATTAAGTGCGATTAGTCACTCACCTAGCAGAAAGCCGTGAAGCTCACTGTTGCTGCCTGGCCCTCACTGCTCCGTGAGGCTCCTGAGCTCTCTTAAGAGGTTACTGATCACTGCCCAGCTCTGCAGGCTTTCTGCAGCTCAGGGGCAGCTCTAGAGAAGAAAGGCCGCAAGAAGTCCATACCTCGCCGAAGGGCTGTGCTCTCGTGTCTGCGAATATGAGTTGTAAGTAAACTGAGGGGCAGAGTGGCAGTGTGTGTGAGTCCTTTCATGGAGCCATTTGTGCCCTTTTTCTTAAGATTTCTGTAGCGGAGGAGCTTCTCAGCAGTGAATTCTTGTTACAGGGTTTGAGGTATATATTCAACTCATTCTTTGCTCTCTGCCTGCAAAACAAAGCATCCTTCTGGCAGAGCTTTATCCCAGAGGTGTGAAAGAGAAACTGTATTATTCTTTCCTGGAAACCTGGCTGCAGATCTATAGGGGAAAGAAAACATTGAAGTTCTGGCTTCCAAACTTAAAACCACCTGAATGGAGCCGGCTCAGAGCTTTAAACCTGTCTTGCCTGGAGTTTTCCTGCAGAACCCTTCTGGTGGTACCTTGCTGAAACACATGCAGCCTGATCACTCAACTCGGCATCGGCTGGTTCCTCTGTGTACTTGGCATTATTCTAAGCTTAGCAATTCAAAAGGCATTGCTTGAGTTAACTTACACTGTGAAAGATAGATTACAGAAGCAAATTCCTGGTAGAAACATAAGCTTTTCCATTTTTCTCCTGCCGTACTCTATGCAGTTGTATTATGCATCTTCTGATTTCTTTAGAAACCTGGCAGGGATACAGGACATTGAAAAGTTGGAAAAGAAAGCCAGCCTCGGTTTGAATCATGGCTCTGCTCTGTACAAGCAGGGGACTTTAGGGAGGTTTGGTTTTTTTTGGGTCTTGTTTTGTTTGTTTGACTCACTTCAAACGTTAGTTTACACATCAGTTAACTGGAGAAAGTTTCTTGCCGCTCAGGACGTATAAAGGTTTAGAGCAAGCCTGCCATAAAGTAGATCATCAATAAATGTTTCCTTCCTGTTCTTCTCACAAAGACTTAGTGAATTCATAACTAAAGCTTTCCTTAACTCTGTACAGAATGGCACAGTTGTGCAGTATGTGTGCACGTACCTGTGGCTCTACCACAGAGACTTTGACCTCCCCATTAATTCAAGTAAATCAAGAGAAGGAGCTAGGAGCTGTCCTAGCCTCCTCCTGACTAAGCAAAATGCTCACTAAAAGAAAAGCTACTGGCTTTCCTCTTTGAGTCTGGAGCAAGGAACTCTGCATCCAGGTAAGACACAGTCCTAGGTCTTAAGCGCTAGAGGGAAGACAGATACATGAACAAACTGTAGTGTTGGGTGTTAGGTGAGAAAATAGAATTATTTACAATGCACAGAAGTAGCGCAGAGAAGAGAATGGTTGGTTAGGTGGAGATCAGGGATTGTGTATCTGAGCTGTGTTTTAAAGGACAAATAGGAGTTTGCAATGTTGTAAGGACAGGACGGGAGGGGAGGAAGAGAGGAATATTCTAGATAGAGGTACCAGCAGGTATACAAAGATGTAGAGGTATGATGCATTCTGACGTGTCCAGGAAACCATGAATCCTTTGGTATTGGTGGGGTATGAAGAGTCAAGAGTAGGGTAAGGCTGGAAACACAGATGGAAGCTAGTCTTCTGTGGAATATACTGTGGACCCTCAGAGGCGCTCAAGGTATCAGAGCGTGTGTCATACTCACACTTGTGTTAAGAAAGTTTATTTTGGTAGATACATTGGTATACGTGAGGCTGGAGGCTGGGAGAGTGGTTAAGAAGCAAGAGGGATAGAGGCCCGAAATCTGGTGATGGAGGAGAGGAGAGATTGGAAGAGTATTTAAGAGGAAGACTTCCTAATTCAAGGAATGACTGAGGTTTTTTGGTCAAGGATGGGGGATGACATTGAGTATGGGAAAGAAAGTAAACAGGTCCAAGGCTTGAGTTATTGGGCAGATTTTGATGTCCACCAGCAAGGGCGACACTAAGAGTAGGTTCTTGGAACAGATCGTTGGTGGTCAGAGGATTAGATGGAGAATCCTCAGAGAGCAGTCTTCTGGAAGCCAAGGGAGGGGAGAATTCCAAGGAGTCAGCAGTGTCGGGTTTTACCTTAAAAGATCAAGTAGTTAAGAACTAGGGAGTGATTTTATACTATTGATTAATTGGTAAGTCACAGATGATCTTTGTCAGTACGATTGGGGAGTAAATGTGGGCAATAAGGAACAATTTAAAATAGACTGCTCTTCACAGCAGTCTAATAGAATGGAAAAAGGAGTACAGAAAAGTGAATGCTAAAGGGTCAAGGGAACATTCTGAAGATGTCAGCATCTTGAGTACTTTTATAACGAATTCTTAGGATTGGTGCAAAACGTGGTATGGATACTTGGAAAAGCTATTCAGTATACCTATTGTCTTCAGAGTGCCAGTTATAGACTGTAAAACTCAACAAAGTCTCCTTGGCTAATGAGGATATAAAAGAGGTGAAGTGAGAAGATGTCAGGAACTTGAGAGGCACTAGTCTGAACAGGAACTCAGAAACGATACAAGTAAATGTTTGCTAGGGCAGTGACCCTGCGGAGACAGAATGAATGCGATGGAGAACATGGCTGGAGGATCCTAGAGAGAAGGGTCCCTCGGTCATCCGGGACCAACCACAAAGCTGAACGTCAGCGTAGACAGACACGATGCTTACCCCGTGCAGCTGCTCACCTGGAAGGTGGTCCTCATGGCACGGCTTGGCAGCTCTCTGTGGAATGTGCCCTGCACCCTGTAAAATTGACGTCTGCTGGAAATGACGTTAGGGTTGTGATTCTCAAGGGGAAAGTCAAGAGAATTGTTCAGCAATCCCATATGTGCTGGGATCATCACTCCCAGCCTTTTGGAGAGCCCTCTGGATTTCAAGGTGGGGTGGACACTTTCCGTTTTTACGTGGCCTTTTTTGGGCAGACGGCCCCGCAGCTTGATAGGGAGTGGCATTTGGCCCAAGCCAGCTGGCCTCTCCGTCATGGTTCCTGCACCCCTGCATGTGGAATGATTGCTTGGTCAGATGGGATAGCAGGTGGGGCTGGGCAAAGTCAGCTGTAGCTAACAGGCCAGCGCCTCCTGAGAGCTCTTGCCCTTCAGTCCTCTGAGCACCTGGCTTAGGTTCAGCCGGTGAGCAGGTGACCTTACCGCCTCAGAACTGAGACGGTTCAAGGTCCCCCCGCCTGCTGCTGCGGCCTCCTCCTATGTGCACTTATTTCAGTCTCAGAGGCAGTCACAGGAAGTTCTTGTCCGGAGTTAACAGAAAGGTCAACATTCCTCAGGCCCCCAACACTTGTTTAAAAGCACCCTTTTTCCTCATCTAGCATTTAGTGAGCTCCATACATTTCCTCCTCTTAGAACAAAAGCAGTTTACCTTCAGTCTTTATTTTTAGTTCATTTTCACTTGTCCTGTGTGTCACCTTTTACTTAGTATCTCGTCTAAAGGGATACGGAGGCCCATATTTGCAGATTGCTTGGCCCACGATTCACGTTTTTATTCCACAGCACCGGTGGGCCTGGAGCGTGTGCCTTATTGCTGTGACCTTTATATTATGTTGCCCTATTTTGCATTACTTTCTTAGCTCTGGGCTACTTGGGTCATGCTGAGGGCACAGTTCAGGAAGTTGTCCTGTTGGCTAAGCATAGCAGGTATCAAATTAGTGCCTGGAAACCAAATGCCTGAATGAGAAGAGGGTAATAATTTGAGGTTTCGGTGTAAAGTAATCTAAGGAGTCTTGTGTCAGACATTTGGAGTCTTCTAACTCACTGAGCCTACCCCATTTACATTTCTGTGTTTGTTCCTAACGGTGGGACAGCAATAAGTGCGAGGAATTGTGGACCGAGGCAGGTTTGGCATGGTGGGGAGTGGATGTCTGTCACCTGGGGTGGAACTCACTGAACAAACCACCAAGAATGCAGCAGCCACCTGGCAGGGGGTTTCCATGTGGATCACAGCAGGTGACTTATAATTAACCAGTTACCTAGTCATATGAAACAAGACCAGAAAATGAGACTTTTCTTTGCCTGCCCTTTGGCATTTTTCAATTTTTTTTTCTCTTTGATTACAAGTCCCCTCTTGAAGCTGCCTTATGACAAGGGAGGCAATAAGGAGAGGTCCTAGATGTCTGGGGTTTGATAAATGGTGGCGGGAATGTGCATGATGAGCTAAAGGGTTGGCTGTGTGTCCTTCCACCCTGAGTGCCTTTGAACAAAGTACCTCATTTCCTTCTGTCTCTGTAATGTCTCTTCTCCAGCCAATCCTAATAGGAATATCAACTGCCTGTTTCAATAGACCAAGAACTTTAATGAGAGGAGAGGGAAGGTGAACAGGAATATCGTCCTCATCTCCTGGCCCCAGGAATGGTGGATCCCCATTGATTACCAGTGCCTAACGAAATTAACACAACACCAATGTATGTTTAAGTGAGAAATCCCATTCTGCTATCACAGAGGTGTAATGAATCAGGCTGTTGTTGTAGTTGTGTTTGCTGGGCTTCTATCCTTAATTAAGCAGTTACAGGGTCTGCTGATACTTATGAATTCTTTTCAGTTACTTTAATTGAATTGCAACTTAATGGATATTTGTAGTGGAGTATTCTTTCTCTTGGGACTTGCCCATTTGGTTCTGTCTCTGCCTCCTACTTGCTTCCAGTTGGGTCCCATTACTGGAAATGGGCAGCTTGACATGAAACTTTTCTAGGGCTGCTCTAGTTGTTCACTTTTAAAGGTATCATTGTGAATTATACGAATTACATTTGTGTCAGAAAGTCCTCTAGGGTCACTTGTCAGGAAATATTAGCACAATAAGCAGGTTTGGGGAGACTTTTTTAATGAGGCCAAGATTTTTATAAACCCACTAAAAGAAACACAGTCTCTGATAGCTTGTGGATGATGCTTAAATTAATCAGATAATTTCTCCTTTCTTGAATGTCTTTTAGTCTAATAGTTGAGATAGCCACACGAAAAACTTTAACAGGGAAAAATAAAATGGAGCTATGAAAAGTGTAGGCAACATACCATGAGAATGCAGAGGAAAGAACAGTCAATTGAGGAATGGAAAAGACTTCCCAAGGGAGGTGGTATTTGAGCATCCAGAAAGATCTGGAACATTTTCTTTTGGCAAAAGCTGGGTGCGATTCATTTAGGCCAAACAGCTTTGCCTGTATCATTAGCTCTCAGGAAGAGTCGCGTAAAGAAATGGATGGACTCATCAATCATTTTTCCCTCTGCTTTTGTCTGGTCGTGTAAATCTCCTTCTTGGGTCTCCCGCCGTGGAACATTCAGCACTCTGCCCTTAGCTCCCCATCTCTGCAGGCAGACCATCACCCATGGTCACGTGGATGGAAGTGCAAGCCTACTATTACAGCCTGATTATCTTCCATCTTTAGATTGTGAATCATCCCCAGAATGAGCCTCGTCATGTTTGTGGGTCACTCAATCGCATGGCTATTTAATAATTTTTTATATCCACTGGGCACTTTGCTAGGAATATTGAAATGTGTAAGATATGGTGCTAGCCTTCAAGCAAAGTACTTGTATCTACTGAAGTACAGGATATATAGACATGAAGAAAAAATATATTTGTAAGAAGTGTAAGGGGAGGAGAAACAATTCCTAGCCTTTTATAAAGTTATTCTTCTGTGATACTGTCAAAAAGACTAAGGCAATCCTGATTCATAACCCGGAAGTACAGTATCCAGAGAGGGATAGAGCCAAGTGCTGGCTCAGCCGCATCAGTTCAGGCCTGGAGTGTGATGTTCCATCTGAGGACCACGCTTTTAGGGAGGACATCAGCAAACTGCAGAAGGATCAGAAGACAGTGACCTGGGTGGTAAGAGACCTAGGAGGGCCGGTACCCAAGGACCAGTAGAGGCATCAAAGGAGATGTACAGGACAGTCGAGTGTCTCGGGGTAAAAGAGGCAAGGATTCAATTTTTTTCAGTAGTCATTTTAATTTTTTTTTGAATGAGACAGAGTAATAAAGACATCAATAAAAATAAGATTTGTTCAGCATGGTTTAATGGCAGCCACAGACCTTGGAGCTAGAACACTTAAAGATGCATTCTTGCTCTCCCGCTTCCTAGTTAATTATTTCCATTAGACTGGCCTGCTTATCTTGGTGTGATGCTGGGACCTAGAGGTGAGGGAAGCAGCAAGGCCCATATGGCAGTTCCCAGCCAGTCAGTCCACAGGCTCCAGCAACTGAGGGGGAGAGAGTCCCAGTGGTGGCCCTACCTTCTGCGGAGTCAGTCTGAGGGGTGGCACAGCCTCCCAATTGGGATGTTCTGCCCTCACCATCTCAGTTGGGTTTCCCGTGCCAAGGAAAGAAAGATGCTGATTTATCCTCAGTTTCTGGATAGGCCCATTGATTGCCTCTGGGTGGATAGGTCAAAGGTAAGTGAAAAGAACCCTTGCCTCCTAAGTCCTCTGACTTCTGCCTTTGCTCTTGCTGCTCTGGAGTTTTGATATCAATGAGATAGGGGGAAAATATCCTGCAGAGGCATCAGGCCTGTTCTCTGCAGCGCTTATGAGAGCCAGTAGAGTGGTACAAGAGGGTCAGACCTGTGAATTTTTCCCCAGGGGTTCCTTTTTCCATTCCTCTCCTCCCCTCCTACTCTAAGGTTCTTTCTGAGTCTGTTAAAGATTATTTAGGCTGCCTTCCACCTGGTGGGCATGGGGGGAAGGGATGGAAAGCTTACAGAGCTCTGATGGCTGTTCTTTGCTGGAGTCTTTCCAATACCAGCACCTGTCTCTGGTTGTGCCCTGATGCGGTTCTAATCCGATTCTTGTGGCGTCCCCAGAAAAATAACTTTCAGTGTGAATATTTCAGTGCCATCTTGTCAGCCTATTGACATTTTCCACCAGCCATTTAGTAGTAATGGTGGCAAGCAGTAGCATCCACGATTGGGCTACTCACCACTTCCCCACCCTGAGGGGGTGTCTATTTGCCCAGCCTAAGAGTAGGAAATTGCGTGTCCTGGATGCAGGAGAGGGAGTGTAAATGGTGTGGTAATTTGAAATTAAAGGGAAATGCTTAGAAATCTGGTAATGGGCAGCCCTGGGGTGAACAGTGTGCACTGTGCCCATAAGACTTAATCTTGGTTGCTATGGGAACCACCTTTCACATTCCCCTTTCAAACAGATATGACTGGATTTTATTTTTTATATATTTTTAATAGATTTATTTATTTTTGGCTGCGATGGGTCTTCGTTGCTGCGCGTGGGCTTTCTCTAGTTGCTGTGAGCGGGGGCTGCTCTTCGTTGTGGTGGCTCCTCTTATTGCAGAGCATGGGCTCTAGGTGCACAGGCTTCAATAGTTGTGGCTCGCAGGCTCAGTAGTTGTGGCTTGGGAGCTCTAGAGCGCAGGCTCAGTGGTTGTGGCCCACGGGCTTAGTTGCCCCACGGCATGTGGGATCTTCCTGGACTGGGGCTTGAACCCATGTCCCCTGCATTGGCAGGCAGATTCTTAACCACTGCACCACCAGGGAAGCCCATGACTGGATTTTAAAAAGCAGAAAGGTTCTTCATTATTGAAAAGTGTCTTTGCCCCCAAGCCCCGGGTCTTTTCACACCTTGGGTTCCTTTCAGAAAGTTTTCCTGAGGCTTCCCCAAACTAATGGGATGGATTTGCCAGAGTCTCTTCCTGGCCCTTTATATAACAGCACTGACATGGGCATTAGAACACGTGGTGTCCAGTATGGGCAGCTAGCCCAAGCATCCTCTCCTGTTGCCCCTGAGGGGGCACCACGGGTTTCCACTTAAGCAACTGGATAGGACCACTGGTCACATCATGATGGGCTCTGAGGAAGCCCAAGGAGCTGTGCTCAGTCTCAGTGCCGTGGGATCGGTCCCAGATTCTGATGTAGGGCTGCCAAGCACAGACCTTGTAGGAGCAAGAACAATTCACAAAAGTTCCTTTCATATTTGGAAGGCGTCTGAGACAACTGCATTTCAGTCGTGGTTTTTCATCATTAGAGCTTTTTCCCATTTATTTAAATTACCCACTTAATCCAGGCCTTGTATGTTTTCAAGGTTGTTGTTTTTTTCTTTTTTTAAAATAGATTTACTTATTTAATTAATTTATTTATTTATTGGCTGCTTTGGGTCTTCCATGGCTGTACATGGGCTTTCTCTAGTTGCGGTGAGCCAGGGCTACTCTTCGTTGAGGTGCACGGGCTTCTCATTGCAGTGGCTTCTCTTGTTGCGGAGCACGGGCTCTAGGTGCGTGGGCTTCAGTAGTTGTGGCTCGTGGGCTCTAGAGCGCAGGCTCAGTAGTTGTGGTGCACAGGCTTAGTTGCTCCACGGCATGTGGGGTCTTCCCGGACCAGGGCTCAAACCCGTGTCCCCTGCATTGGCAGGCGGATTCTTAACCACTGCGCCACCAGGGAAGCCCGTTTTCAGGTTTTTTTAAAACCATCCTTTGCTTATGATAAAATAAATGAAAATCTACATCTCTATTCAGCAGCCTTTGATTTCTGGACATACAGCTCCCTGCAAAGTTAACTGGCAGGCTTCTAAATGGGCTTTGGAGAAACTTTCTGTCTAAGCTTTTTGGATTCCCTGTAGTTTTCCTTATTATACTCACGCTTTACAATTAGCAGTCCTGAATAAACCCTAGTAACTCCCATGCTTACCTTCACTATATGTAGGAAGATATTTAAATGGACTAGTTAGTTAGTCTATGGCGGGTGGAGAAGTTCCCATTTCCCTGCCCTGGTGTGCCTCCTCTTCCTGAGCTTGTACATCTGCTAGTGATTTTTCTAGGGTTAATTTGGGTGTTTTTATTTTTAAATTGGAACATGGTGTCTGTCTCTTCTCTGTGTGTGTTTTGGATGCAGCCCCTGTGCTAGGCATGCGGTTATTAACTCTACTGATATACCAGTTTGCTCATTAGCATTTGCATTTTAAATTACAAGCTAGAGCAGACGACATTTATGCTATATTTGTACCACTGCCTTCTTCATGAATGATGTCGTATGTGCAGGGACTGCAGAAATAACTCCTCTAGGCCCCTGAGGTATTTTAGTCTCTTCTTCAACAAACTATTTCTTTTTTACTCTTGATTCTCACTGTTTGATGGAAAAGAATTTAAAAATTCCCTAAGTTTAGCCTTATTTGTGAGTACTGCTGATTAGGATGTGCTGATGACAGACCAACCCATCATATCAAAAGAGGCCTAGTGCACGGAGTGGCCTCTTTCCCTTTCACGTGATGCGCCTGGTGAGCAGTCTACTTTGACTAGAGAGGAGGGAATTTCTTCCCCACAGTTTGGTGGGTGGGGAGACATGGTAACAGATACTTGTTTTCGCTTCTATTCAGGCTCACACCCCTCTCTTCTATAGTTGAATAGTCAGAGGTTATTTTTTAACACCTGTTATTGCTTGGCGCTACAAGGGGAAAGAGAGGGAGCTTCTTTTTGACAAGAAACATTTAGATTACACCACAGTACAGCACATACTTAAATAAATGCCAGTAGTTAAGTTCTCTTCGGGGAACTCTTCCTCTTGCCACATGGGAACTCCACCGCCTAGATCATAAGAACCAAGTCAGAAGTGCCCAGTCATGGATTGTGGACCTGGGAATGGAGCCTCCTAGGCTGAGGCATGCCCAGCTCTGCCTCAAGGGTTTGGCCGGTTTCTGGCAGCAGATTGAGGGCCGGAAGTAAAGCTCTGGTAGATAGCTGTGCATTCACATCATTGTGCTCTTTCTTTGTGGTAACAAATGTTGGTTCTCTGAGGTCTGTCACAGGGCCCCTTCCTCTTGGTGAATTCTGGCTTTTAAAACACATCATGAAAAATCCAGGGAGGTCACACTGGAAAATAGATGTGCATTCTAGGTAATAAATACAGAGGTAGGTAGCAATTCTTTATCCATTCTGTCTTGCCCATCAGCTTCTCAAAAGAAGTTTAAAAGTTTGAAAGGTCAATGGGCACGACAAACTTCATGAAGAATTGTTACCTACCTCTGTATTTCTTTTCTTCCATGAAGTGGTTTGTGTTTCATGTCTGGTGTACTCTGTTAGACGTGTCCTTTAGTGGCTTCCATGAGCTCTGGCCTCCAAACACAGGAGCCTCAGTGTTTATGTGTTTATTTATGTTTTTCCCTATGTTTTTCCTTCTCTAGTTTCTTTTGATCTCTGTTCCTGTTACCTGGCAAAATTGTTCTCCAGAAACTGAGTCTAGGGGGCTTCCCTGGTGGTGCAGTGGTTGAGAGTCCGCCTGCCGATGCAGGGGACACGGGTTCGTGCCCCGGTCCGGGAAGATCCCACATGCCGCGGAGCGGCTGGGCCCGTGAGCCATGGCCGCTGAGCCTGCGCGTCCGGAGCCTGTGCTCCGCAACGGGAGAGGCCACAACAGTGAGAGGCCCGCGTACTGCAAAAAAAAAAAAACAAAAAAAACCAGAAACTGAGTCTAACAAGGCAAGTATAGATGGCATGGAGGAGATGAGCAGGTCCCTGGAGTGTTTGGAGTAATAAGCAAAGCATGAGATCCAGTGGCTGGCGTCACAGTGAAAGTACGGGGCAGATGAAGGTTCCTTGGGGTTGTATGGTGGCAGGCATCTAGATGGTACTCAGAGTGTTCAGAGTCTCATTTGTAAATGCTACATGAGGACGTTGGTGGAAACAGTTGAGACAAACAGCTCACTAAAGACCCAAGGAATCCCACAGACTCTTTCATGACATCTGTTATCAGGTGAAGGACTGCTTGCTGCCCATCACTTCCCAGCCTGCTGGGGCTCCAGAGGAGAAGGGATGGGGTTGACTCCCTGAGCTCCCCCAGCTGCCGAGCCATCCAGCCCCCTCGCAGTTCCCTGCACCTTCCTCCACTCTGTCCATAGGTTCTGACAGAGACCTTGAACTAAGTGGGTTAGGAATAAACTGCTTGAATGCGTTTGTGCAGATAGCTTCTCTCACCAGCTCTCTGAAGTGCTTTTTGAAATACACGGGAGCCCTTTGTAAGCTGCTTTATAAGCTGTGAAGTCCATTGTCACCGTTCTCTGCAGCCAGCATGTCTCTAACCTAAGTAATGTGGACTTGGCTCCTGGACAGGGCTGGGGATTGGCACCGTCAGCAGCAGCGCTGCCCTCCAGAGTCACCAGCAGCTGTTGCAGGTTGGAGGATTTGCAGAAATTGAGATGGCTGTTCCCCGATATTGGCACTTGCCTGGTGATGAATGACGTGTCTGTGCGCGGGTACTCTGTATGCTTTCCTTCGGCCTTTTCTTCTCAGCCCCTGATTGTGGCGCCCACTCAATGGCCCCGTTGTGGAGGAGGGTGCTGAATGGAGGGGTGAGTGGCCTGCCTCTACCGCCATTCCCTCCCTCCATTGGCCTGAACTGAGACAGTAAGAATAGCTCTTTGATCCCCTGAACTGGTTCTTGGGGCAGGAATTTCGTGGCACATTGCGCAGATGCCAAGGAACTAAGAATCCAACCTCCCGAGGCCAGAAAAATGAACTTCACCTGAAAGAGAGCCACGTGATCCCCACTTCCATTACTCTGGTGTCCTTTTGCCTTAACCCACGCATCTGTACCAGAGTGTCCAGAAAAGGTCTATTTTGATAAAGTCATTAATGGGTGGTATGTTTATTTCTGATGTGATTGCCCAAGAGTGAAATTTTTAGGGCTTTGTGCCACTTTGTATGATTCCTTCTTATCACACACAGTCATGCATATTCATGTATGCATATGCTGAAACTGGTGTTACAATGCCATCTCCTTAGAGATTAAACTGCAAAGAAACTGTCATGAATGACCTCTTTTAAGTGACTTCCACCCTCCCAACTCTAACTTCTGCCATGGTTCTCGCATGTCACCTTTTAATTTTGTCTACTTTGCCACTGTCTGAAATTTTCTAGTTTACTTATTTGTATGTTTTCGTGACTCTTTGTATCACCAGAGTGTAAGATGCTTGAAGGCAGGGACCTTGTCTTGTGACTGCAGAATCCCTGTACTAGTGCCTAGAACAGCACCTAATCCGGAGTCAGCATTCACTGGACGGTTCTTGGATGAATGAATGGCTGCACACTGGTTCTGGGCTAACACTTATTAACTTATTTGGAAATTCTGAAAACAAAATAACCGCACTATTACCATGGAGAATGAGTGCTAGAGCCACAGCAGCCCTAAAATGGAAAACAGAGCACCAAACTGGGTGCCTGTCCAGAGAACTGGACTAAGGCTTAAAACTGTCCCTCAAAGTCCCATAACCTCTCTGGGCCTTGGACTTTTTCAGAGAGTGAGGGGATCATATTAGGTTTCTCTCGAGATTTGAATCTCTAATCATAGTAATAACCTTAGTGAGCATTATACGCTGTGAATTAACTCATTTAATCCTTACCACAGCTGTTAGGTGGATACCATTACAATCCCATTTCATAGATGAGAAAACTGAGGCCTAGGAAAGTTAACTTCCTAAATAAAGAGCAGAGCATATTTTCTTGATCTTATCCTATGTGCTGTCATTTAGGATGTGTTGTGCAACTTGACATTGAATGTACTGAAGGTCTTACCTCTTCTGTTTTTCCAGTCTTCCGTGCATTCATCTCATCTGCCTGTGCTCTCTTGTTGGCTAGGAATCAACCAGATGTCACCTTTCTTCTGGGATGACCAAAAGCAAAGCTTAAGAAGGGGATGGTGGTGGCCCTTTTTAGGAAATGTAGTAATGTGGATATGAGATTTTAGTTGTTGTTTTAGAGTTTGGATTTGTTTCTTGGCCCCAATAGGAACACACCTAAGCTGAGAGCATGGCTAGGACATGTGACTGGGGAGGAGAGAGAGAGCAGGTCAGACCTGTGGGATGGGTTTATGAGCAGGGCATTTATGGACAAATTAAACTTTAGCCCTGAGTAAGCGAAGTCCTAAGCCAGTTATTACTGCTCTGGCACTTCTAATGGGCCCTATGCAACCCTTATAAATTATTCAGCTGCTTTACTAAGAAAAGGCCGAGCTACTTGCCTAGTCCTGGTGATTCTTCAGTAGAGCTCAGAGAGAACAGGTTAGAGGGGCAGCAGTACTTACCTCCAAGGAATCCTCCTTTCTCATAAGGAGATGAAAGGGTTAAACTGACTACCTCAAGTAGCAGAGTTTTGACAAATAATGCATAAAACTGTTAATATTGGAGGTAGACAAAGGGCTTTCCTCTGAGGAGATGCCTGCCAAGGTTCCCTGGACTGTTAGATCTGATGCATATTTCACCGTGTCTTGATTATGGTGGTTAAATGTCCCAGGTTATCTAGCACTTAAGCATCAGAAGTTGTTGGTTTTTTTAAAATAATACTCATAACATTTTATTTTGTTATAATTTCGAATTTACAGAAATGTTGCAAGAACTGTGCAAAAATCTTTCTGTTACTTCTGTTGAATTGTTAACATATTGCCTCATTTGCTGTCAGTGTAGTTTTAGAATCAGAAGACTTTTGCCAAATTGCCCCTCACATCTGTAAACAGTGAAAGATAATTTTTTCCATCTCATACAGAATATACTTTAAAAATTTTTTTCTTATGTGGTCACTGAACTTGTTCCCTGGCAACAACCATGATACTGCCCCAGTTTGGAAGATGGGCTGTTACCGCCGTACATCCTGGCTTTTCTGGGCGACCTCCTGCTTTCCAGCGCTCTATTCAAAGTTCAGGCCAAGTGTCAAGCTGATGGGTCTTTTTAGTTCAAAAGATATCATTATAGTAGCTTTGGGGGCTCTGTCAGCCCCAGATGTTTCCAGAGGTGAGGGACCCTGGAAGTAGCACTTAGGGCGGTGGTCTCTAGCCCTGCTTGGACGCCCCTGAGAAGGTGTTCATCCCAGCAGATCAGCACGTTTGCTCTCTGAGCCCCTAGAAATGATCCGGGCTTTCTAATCTTACTTCCTTTCAGATTTCAGTGAACAGTGGATCTGATTAAAGCAAAGTGACTCATTCAATACACACATCCAAGCGTGTTTAAGTTCTATTTTTTAAAGGTGCTCAGAGAATATCAGTGATCTCTTGAGGAACTCTACATTTATCTGGACTCTAACCTGCGGCAAGCTGAGGGGGCACCACAGAAAGAAGACTCAAGGCTGAGATTCCCCAGCATGCCCTGTAAAAAGCCTGGCACTCCTGTTCAAGGACCTGACTGCTTGTCTCACAATTCATGGCACAGAATTTCCAAAGAGAGACTCTTCTTTTTTCTTTCAACTTTGCACATTCTTGTCATCTGTTTACTCTTCTGCACCCTCTCCCAGTATTATGTCTTTGTGACTTTTCACAGAAACAATACCGTGTTGGTATTTGTGCTTCTTCTCATTGATTGTCTCTTTCTCCTTCACTAGAGTGTTTTTTCGTTCATTGGTGAATGGCCTTGATTTTGTAACAGTAAGAATTGTCACAGTAATGTTTACCACCAATAATTAGCATTTGTACTTAGGCATTTTGTCCCCATTGCTTTCCATGATCCTATAGAGGACTTGACGAGATTGTTACCTTTTAGTACGGCTGGAAATATTCAGCTTAGTAGAGTTGGACTTGGAGGCCTAATTTTAGGGGAATAAAATTGGTGAAAGGTGAGTTTGAGATATTTTAAAGGACAGTTGATGATAGAAAGTTCACTGGACGAGAAATGGGAAGACCTTGTTCTCATCCAGACCCTACTGCTGACTCTGGCCTTTAACAAGGCTCACACGGGTACCTGTCCTCACTCCTGGCTCCCCTTGGCTGTACGCTTACAGGCGCTACCCCAGCGATTGTTAACTCCGGGATATGGTCCCAGCTTACGTGACCTTGGATTATGTTAAATGCGAGCTGACATTCTTTCTAGCCCTAAAATGCCATGACCTTATGGACTCTTCCCCATTGCTCAGGAAATTGAGTTGATTGGATTTTTGCCCTGACATAAATGTGATCTGTATGAGGAGGTGAAGACAGCTTAGAACACAGCTGGTGTCTTCCCTCAGTTCATCAGATAAACACTCTAATTGGATGGCAGGGCTCAGTTTTGAAGTATCCTGAGCTTAAAAGTAAGCTAGCCAAGGGCTAATGCTAATCGATCCAGTTCTCAGAAGAGTAATTAGGGCCCTAACGAGATGAGGATCACGTGCTTCTAGGACGGCTCCAAAGGAGCCGAGAAGCTGCCTTGGGCTTCTTTGGAGGAAGCTGCTTCTTTAGAGCGCAACCTTTGCTCAAATTTCTCCCAGGTGTGCACGTAGGACCTGTGCCCCTCTGTGGCCCAGCTGTCTTATGTTCCTAGGTCTCTTCTCGGTGGGGTTATAGATGGATTGTGCTAAGCATTGGTTTATCCTGGGTTTGTTTTTCTTCACGTGCCCACTTTTTAAAGCTATAGACTTAAACACATAAGCTGAGAAATACATAAGTTTCAAATTCGGTTAGAATGCTGGTTCACACACGAGGTATATTGAGGGTTTACCTTTCGCAGCAGCCCAATTAGTAATTGCCAATACTGCTTATGTGCGATGGTGTGGGATTGCTAGCCGTTGCTATGAGAACCCTCACTTTTGCATTTCCTGACTCATTTTACACTGAACAATGCAGATGTGCAGAGATTTGAAGGGGAGGGATGATAGGACAGGGAGCTGGCAAGTAAACGAAACTCTTCTCTTGAATCCCTTTGAATGGCAGGTTCTCAGTACTCATTCAGCTCCTGCCCTTGTGGAAGCTTGTTTCCCCTAAATCTTTAAGAAAGAAGGAAAACAGTTTGACCTTTATTTGCAGCAAGCTTCAAAGTAGTTCAAGTTCAGTACTTAGCAGGAAGATTGCCTTTAATGAGCCAAGTTTAGAGGAGGTGGATTTTAATCTCAGTGCTCAGAAGGAGAGGAGATGCGCATACACAGTGAGAAAAGTATGTTTGTAGCTTTAACTCTTACATTTGAAACAGAACCAGTCCCCCAGCAGCATTTAGGAACCAAAAAACCTGCGTGTGTTATTTTTGTTGTTGTTTTTTTGAGCAAAAAAGCATCTCATTTGTAGCATGTGCCTGTGTGTAGGGTCTTGAATTTTAAAAAAAAAAGAAGACAAAACACCCTTTACTCAAGTCACTCAGAAGTCACCTTTATTTACTTCGAACTTCATCTGAGAAAGAAATTCCTGTTCCAAAGCAAAAGCTCTTTCCCCTTCTTCCTGAGCTCCCTCCCTGCTCAGGATTTGGCCCCAGCCTGGGGTGAAGTGTGGGTTAGATTCTCTACAGAAGGAAAAGGTGCTTCCCTCAGCCTTTGTCAGCGCTAATGGCCAGCTGTGTTTAATGCTCTCACTTTGTTTTTCTTTCCCTGGTTGTTTGGTGAGCCTGGTTTTATGCTGAATAGAAGATAAGCGTGCTTACTGATCCCTCCCCTTCCCGCTCATCCCTCCTGCTCTCACTGCACTGGGAAGCAATTCTTGATTTGCAGTTTAGAACTGAGACTTTAGAGGGGGCCTGTCGTCACCAGGACCCAGATGGGAACCGGCTGGCACTGACCACTGGCTGCTGCGGGTGGTAATATTTACTTAGAGACGCAGGATGGTTCCTGGGCACTTCGACATAGGGCTGAAACTCACTCCCAATGAGTTCTAGCATCGTGCTTCTCAAACTCGCGGGTCTGGAGGAGGGTCAGAGATCTTGCATTTCTAACAGGTTTCCCGGTGAGGTCAGTGCTGCCTGTTGACAGACCAGTCTTGATTGGAAATGATCTAAATCTGTTTTCCTTTTTTTTTCTTTCCCTCCTAGACTTGGAAGTTATGAAATCTCCATTGCCCACACAAATCCTTAGTGGCTGCGAGAACAGGTTTTGGAACCAGTTCCCCTCTCGTCTGCGCTTAGGCTCCCCCACTTGCTAGATACGTGTAGTTTCCCCATTAAAAAGTGGGGCTGAAAGGGTGTTACTGTGTAATGAGCAAATCATTCCTGTGAAGTGCTTCTTATCCAGTGACCAGCAAAAACCCAAAATGGCCATTTTGAGCCCAGACTTGATTGCATGATTTGAATTCTGTTCACATAGATGCTGTCATCTGGGGAGGCCTCAGCCTTGAGGTATTTTAGGGCAGTGCCTTCTTTCCCATCCCTGAGACTAGAACTGTGGTCTTATTGTGATGTTCCCTTCTTCCTGCTCACATTAGCCCTTGCTTTTTTTTTTTTTTAATTTTTTAAAATTTATTTATGGCTGCGTTGGGTCTTTATTGCTGTGTGCGGGCTTTCTCTAGTTGCGGCAAGCGGGAGCTACTCTTCGTTTTGGTGCGTGGGCTTCTCGTTGCGGTGGCTTCTCTTGTTGCAGAGCACGGGCTTTAGGCATGCAGGCTTCAGCAGTTGTGGCTCGTGGGCTCTAGAGCGCAGGCTCAGTAGTTGTGGCACACAGGCTTAGTTGCTCCGCGGCATGTGGGATCTTCCCGGAGCAGGGCCTGAACTTGTGTTCCCTGCATTGGCAGGCAGATTCTTAACCACTGCGCCACCAGGGAAGTCCCAGCCCTTGCTTTTTCAGGGGTGTGGAGCATCCTCGTTTGGTCTGTCCTCATGGCCGCATCTTGTGGAGCTGGAACGGATCTTTTCTGCCATGATACCTATATTCAGATCCTCTGTGTGGTATAGCAGAGTGGGGCAGTTAGCCCTCAGTGAAGGATCCCCAAGCAATGTGCCCAGTAGCAATGGAAGTTGCCAGTTAAATCTCAGCTGTATGTTAGGCTGCAGACTCTTTTTTTTTTAATACATCTTTACTGGAGTATAATTGCTTCACAATACTGTTAGTTTCTGTTATACAACAAAGTAAATCAGCCATATGCATACATATATCCCCATATCCCCTCCCTCCCACCCTCCCTATCCCACCCCTCTAGGTGGTCACAAAGCACCGAGCTGATCTCCCTGTGCTATGCGGCTGTTTCCCCCTAGCTATCTGTTTTACATTTGGTAGTGTATATATGTCCATGCCACTCTCTCACTTCATCCCAGCTTACCCTTCCCCCTCCCCGTGTCCTCAAATCCTTCTCTTATGTCTACCTCTTTATTCTTGCCCTGCCACTAGGTTCATCAGACTCTTAACACAGAGAGATACTGTGTGTGAAAAGGAATTCCTTATAGTGAGTAAAGCTACGTTGTTGGGACAGAATGTGATGGTGAAAATTGGAAGGTGGAAATGTGAGGTCTGCTTGGTTGAAGAATGCCTGAGTTCACGGGGCCTTTCACAAATCCTGGTCTCTTCCTTAGTAGTGAGTGTGGGAATCTCAGCAAATGCCTCAGGTTTTGTATTTTATTACTGAAAAAACAAAAAGGCTACTTTCTCTAGCACAGGATTCCTTAGTTCTTATTTGGCCTTATTTTAGGCCATGTGTTGGAAAATCGACATTTGCCACATTGAGGCAGCCAGCTTTTATTCATCTGTCTCTTCTCAGCTTCTGACTTTTTCCCAGAGAACTTTGCTGACTCTTGGACTTGAGTAAGCCCTTCCCCCTTATAATGTGTTCCCAAAGTTGCCCATAGTTCCCTGCCTTATGCTTCCATAGAATCCTTATCGAATATAGACCTTCTCTAGTTGACTCACAACTCGCCGAGTCTTTGTGTTGTTTGTCTCTCTTGCACCCACTGTGGTTAGCACAGTCCCTGGCACATGGTAGGCACTCACTAAATATCTGTTGACTAAGTGGAAACTTCACTTACTTCGAGAGTCACGCGTTCTTCAGTGGAAAATAGGGAGCAGGAAAGTTCCTTACGTTCTTAAAAGTTCATCGCAGAGCAATTTCTGATCTTCCTTTCTTTTGGCACACATTTCTAAGATACCCATGGGCTTTTGCTCTGTAGTTGTATTTGTGACACATGCGTTTGTAAGATTCTCTCGAGACCATATTCTACCTCCAGGAAGCAGGAGTGCACATAAATAGAGATCATCACTATGTCCAAAGGTCAGGCAACAAGCCACAGAAGGTGCAAGCTGATGGAACACACTTGGGGAAAGGGAGAAAGCCAACTTCACTGAGAAACTATTAGCTCTAGGCTGAAAATTAAGAACTCTTAGCTTTCCTGTATCTTTTCAGACCCATGACCTTAGCAGCCCCTGGAGATTCCTGAGCAGACCCATCAGCCGCCAAGGGGAGCAGCTCTGTTAGATTTCATGGCTGTTTGCTTCAGCTTTGCGTGCTAGTAGCTCATTTTTGACATGACAGGCTACAGCAATCCACATTTTTTCTGAAGTTGCTTATCAAAATTGAAAGTGTCAGATACCAAATATTTTGAGGCCATTAATTAACTAGAACATTTTTATTTATGCAGATGCCTGTAAAACATCTTTATCAATATATCTTGACCTTCTTCCCTGGTGTGGGTGATTGTTAAGACAAGTAAGAAAAGCGTGCAGTTAAGAAAGAAAGCATCTATGATCAGGTGTTTGACTCACTCTGGCAGTTCCTCACCCCCCAGCCTCTTGAGGTCTGCTAATGGGAGCAGAGGGCCATGTGCTAGAATGTTCTCTTCCCTCCTCCCTCTGGCTTCACCTCCCACACACAGTTCTCATTCATGATTCCTACTCCAGTCTTTTGTAGTTTCAATCCCATTTCCTCTTTATTTATGCAAGATACTTTTATTTTTTCCTGCCCCTAATTTTTTTTTTTCTCTCTCCCTCTTCCCTCTGATAGGAAAGGGGGGTGGGCAGGAAGCTTTCTGTGGTAGGACTTGTGAACCAGCGCCTGTGCTCAGTGCGTTTACGTGGATTCCTCATTGAATCTCCCTTAGCCCTCTCAATCTGCCCTTTATTTAATTTATCATCATAATGTTCGTTTGGGGGACAGTAAAAGAAATACCAAGGAAAAGTTCTAAATGCTTTGAATCAAATGAAATTTTTTCCTCATCCTATCAGTGAATTCTTTTCACTTAGATTTCAAGCTGTTGCAAAACAAGTCTTGTTAATTTTCATTTATTCAGAGGCTGCTTATCCCATTTGGCAATTACCACTTCCTTCCCTGCTCTCTCCTGCTGCTGCTCTTATCTTAGCCTTTTTACTGTTCCTCCTCCACCAGAGGGATGGAGAGGGGAATGGATAGAAAATTTAAACGGTAAATGTTGCTACTTTTTTTTTTTAATGAGATCACTGTGAGGCAAAAACTGACAACAGTTATGTTTGGAAAATTGGATTGACTTGTAAAAATTCACTATCTTACAAGTACTTCTTGGTGTTGTGGGCAAAGATGGATGGGCTGACTGATGGAGAGAGTACAGAGGGCAACTAGATGAGTGCCTCTGGATGGAATGAGTCTGGCACAACCTGTCTTCCTTTCTTCTCTCCCTTCAGCAAATATTTATTGAATGTACACTGTGTTCTGGGGACAGAGTGGTGAACGAAACAAAGGCCCACCTTTCTGGAGCTAGCCGTGGGTTTCTGTCTAGGGGTGCCGTGCTCAAGATCTTACTTGTGAAAATATGTAGCTCCACTCCCCCCAGGATGCAGCCCGTGAGCCTCTTAAGAGCAGGAGCCTTTGTTACCTACTCAGGTAGGATCGTTGGGCCTTCCCTCCCTTCTGCTTGATTTCTTCTCCATGATGAAGCAGTGGGTCTGCTGGTCTCACGAAGCAAGGCTTGAGAGAGACTCTGGGGAGATTCTTCTCATCCTTTAGTCTCTTATGTCTTCGGCTTTATCTCTCTTCCCCTGGAAAGTCAGTCTCCAGCCGTGTGACCACTCTCCGAGAGCTTTGTATTTGTGTTGGCAGAAGTTCGAATCTGGAGAGCAATGCTTCTTATGGATTAATTGCCAAAGTAATTATATTGTAAAATAATACGCATGATTGATACTTAATATATCCCTCTCCGGGGAGCGGGAGAGCTTCATTGATTTGGAGAGATGAGCCGGTTGCTTGTTTAGGAGCAGAGCTTTGTATGAAAAGCCAAATGGATGGCCTGGGCTTAAAGGCAGGAGCAGATGATGGGAGGTGGTTAGAGAATAACCGCCGTAATCAGGAGTGTGTTGCTCCAAGAAGGCGCCCGCCGGCTACACTCGAGACATGGCAAATCTCCAGGAGATGACGGGCAGCGGAGCGAGAGAAGAGGAATCTTGTTCTCCTGTTCAGGCTGTTGAGAACGAGCCTCCCCGTGTCTGCAGTGGGGTCCTGCGGATAAAGACTCCTCCCCTGCCACCCAGGCTCCAGAGCAGGCGCTCTGTGAAGCTTCTCCCTCCCCTTCCCTGCCCAGCAGGGCACACACAGCCTCTCCACACAGCTAGAATGCCTTATTTATTGATTTGGGTGATCCTAATGTGCCTATTTAATACCCTCCTAAAAGCGCTTTTTAGCACATGAGCAAGTAAGGAAGCCCACTAAATCCTAGGCACAGAGGGCTGTTTAAGCATGTTCCTGCCACTGCATATTTATGGACAGGGGCTGGAGTTATGACATTTATCTCTGTTCGTTAGGGCACTGATGTATATCTGCTGCATCTCCCATGGAGAGCTGCACCTTATCTTGAGAGAGAGCAGTGAGAGCACACCCATCACTCGTGCTGCCTGGCGGGTGGGGACTCCTTGCAGGAAGCCACGTCGCCCCCTACTGGCGGGGCTGGGGTGAGCGTGGTGGCACATGCCAGGGAGACTTGGGTGGAAAATCAAGGATTTAAAATAGGAGAGAGGACAATACAGTTCCTAATAGCTCTCCTCAGGGAGGCATGTTTTAACCTGCTTCCTTTTTTTTTTCTTTTAAACTGTATAGATTGTTTTTTCCAGTAAATTTATTTATTTGGCTGCGTTGGGTCTTTCTTGCTGCGTGCGGGCTTTCCTCTAGCTGCGGTGAGTGTCGTTGCTGTGTGCAGGCTTCTCATTGCGGTGGCTTCTCTTGTTGCAGAGCACGGGCTCTAGGCACGCGGGCTTCAGTAGTGGTGGCACATGGACTCAGCAGTTGTGGCTCGCGGGCTCTAGAGCTCAGGCTCGGTAGTTGTGGCACACAGGCTTAGTTGCTCCGCGGCATGTGGGATCTTCCCAGGCCAGGGCTCGAAACTGTGTCCCCTGCATTGACAGGCAGATTCTTAACCACTGTGCCACCAGGGAAGTCCCTATAGATTTGTTTTTAAAAGAGATGGTCGAGTGGTTTCTTTTTCTGTTGTTTTTTTTGTGTGTGTTAAAGAAATAACATGGTTATTGACGATTTTGTGAAAATAGAAAAATTAGAAATGAGTAATCACTTCCATCATCCAAACATTCGCCAACATTTGTGCGCAACTCCTTTCCTCTTGTGTTCCTAACCTATTCCCTGCTGGCTCTGAGAGCCAGGAAAGACCTGGTTTGATCTCCATGTCTTATGCAAGGGCCCTCACTAACTTGGATTAACTTGTCTGTTTCTCCATCCTTAAAATATAGGACTGGTAAATTTAAAGGAGATTAAAAATAGAAAAGTAAATGGAAAGCAAGCTGGAGGGAAGACGGGCTGAGTTCTGTTGTTAGATTCTCCTTGGTGCTGGCCCTTGGGAATTTGTAGTTGAGCAGAAATCTAGGGCTCTTTTTGAGCTTCTGAGACCCAGCCTTTTAGGGACCAACACCCACCCCATTTCTTGGGCGTATTATCAGGAATCTGTAGAGTTTATAGAATTAGTTTCTTCTAATCTTCCTTCCAGGCAGGATCCCAGTCTCCTAATGAATCTTCCTTCATGTGTTCTAGTGATCCTTCTGGTCTGTATTCTCTATAACAGATGTTTCTAAAATGCACATCTGCTCACGTTGTCGCCCTGCTTGTAATATCTCAGTGGTTCTTTTGCCTTCACAATAAGGCTTTGAAGGTTCTTCATGGTCTGAGCCCCATTCATCTTTGTAGCTTTCGCCTCCCTGCACCTCCACCAAGCCCTCTTCCTGAGCAGAGGCACTTGACGTGTCCAGAACCAGCCATGCTGGCCTCAGGGATTTTACACATTTTGTTCTCTCAGCTTAGAGTGTCTGGCCCCTTTTCTCCTTTCATCATCAGCCCTTCACCCCCAGGAGTCCAGCTCTAGGTATGTGCTCTCAAGGAAACCTCGCTTTAGCATCCTGATTATCTGTGTACGTGTCTGTATGTTCCTTGCCCACCTCTATGCCCACTCCTTAGCCCAGTGCCTGGCATGGAGCGGGTGTGCAGTCCATGTATGCCGAATGAACAGCAATGCACCAAGATTTTCATACGGTCATCACCTGCCAGGTCTCTGCTCCCATCTCCTTCCTCTGTGACTGCGCAGGTTCTCTGAAGTGCAGAGCCCAGGTACCCCACTTGCTCTGATTGCCCCACTGTGTGCAGTAGAACTCTGGAGGATACATCAGATGGCATCGGAGTGACCAGTCCATTTGGGGAGGATGGTGTGCTTGTTAAAACAGACTAAAATTGTCAAAGCAGTGAAGTGAGGATGCGGTTAGAAAACGTATGTGGAAGTTCACGGGACAAAGAGTGATCGGGGGGAGCTCCCTGGAGGGCTCGGAGCTTCAGCCAAGTCCTGAGGGCTGCTTCCTGGTCTGCCTGTGATTATTACTGGTCTGCTGCTGAGTTCCAAGGCCGGGAGCAAGCCTCAGCAAGCAAGCCGTCTCCTCATCCTAGCCCTGGACACTCCACTCCGTGCACTTCGATGCACGCGTCTGTGCGTGTGTGCGTGCATTTGGGGCAACTTCACCCTGGTACTTTCTCCGTTACTTTTACCACTCATCCGCTCTGTCACACTATACGATTTACTTGTTTAATATCTTTTCCCTCTACTTACAAGTTCCATGAAGGCAGGGATTTCTCTCTGCTTCGTTTGCTACCATAGAGTGAAACCTAGCACCTGGAATATTGCCTACTTCATAGTGGGCCTCTAATCAGTAGGGAGCATTTCCCAGAACAAGGAAATCCTGTATGAGAGGCCATATAGAAACCGAGCATTTACCAATCTGCTCCTCATTGTCTGTGTCCCGGGGAACTGGAAATACATAATTAAAATGCATGATCCCGGGCTTCCCTGGTGGCACAGTGGTTGAGAGTCCGCCTACTGATGCAGGGGACATGGGTTCGTGCCCCGGTCCGGGAAGATCCCACATGCCGCGGAGCGGCTGGGCCCGTGAGCCACGGCCGCTGAGCCTGCGCGTCCGGGGCCTGTGCTCTGCAACGGGAGAGGCCGCAACAGTGAGAGTCCCGCGTACCGCAAAAAAAAAAAAAAAAAGCATGATCCCATAGTTCTGTTCCCAGATCTCCAAAAAAGTCAGTCCAAGTGTGGTTTTTTCATCAAAGCTATTTTACCATGTTGTCCCTGCTGCTGCTGAGCTAATGGAGTTAGAGAAATGACAGTGTTAGGACCACACTGGCATAGTGTTTGGAACCAGTGGTAATACACTAACTAGCAACTTCTACTGCCGAGGTTCTCAGCATACTGATTGAAACTTCATGGAGCCCGCCCCATCCTTCTGAGCACTGGTCCTATGTAGGTGGTGGTCGATTCGATGGCCGTATCAATGTGAAAATGACTTTGATGAATCGACACTCATTCCCTTATCTTGTTCTTCTGATGCCACAGCTGCTGTCTTGATTCAAAACCGAGACTGAGGATATATAACCCACTAGGTTTCTGTTTCTGACCATCGTGTTCCATAGAAGGCTGTTGTTTCCATTCCACTTGGTGTGTACCTTTTAAAAACAGCAACAGGATTGTGGGCTTGTCCTAGTCAGTCTTGACCATATAGTAGAGGATTGTCCAGAGAAGGGTTGCTCAGGATTCTTAGACTAAGAATTGTGTGATGAGGATAGTGCTGTAGCTAACTAAGTCATGATCAGCAAGTGTTTGGCTGCTTCTTAAGTCATATGTTGAAGGCTGGGAGTGGACATGAGGACATTTGGTGAACCCACAGGCCCCGGTAGAATCTGCTGGAAGGCCAGTAGTGCAAGGCCAGTCTAGACTGAAGGGTCAGGTCGCATACGGGAAGCTTCCTCCCTATCCATCACACTGGTCCTTGCCACCCAGGGCTTGGGGTTGAAATGGTTAACGCTTCTGAATTACTCCAGTAGGCGCTTACTGTTTACCAGCACTGGTAGAAGCATCTAAATGGTAAATTACCTGATTTAACATGTATAATGATCCTAGAATGCGTTTAAATTGTTATCCGTGTTTCTCAGGTGAGGATACTGATCCCAGTTGTCTATGCAGATGGCATCCTCGAATGAATCAGGGCAGGTAGGACATAGCCATGCATGGTAGCCTGAGAGGCAGAACTAGGACTGACTCTCCCTGTGAGGGTCATGGTTGGCTGGCGTGGTAATAAGAGTCCTATGAGACTGGGGTTCCAGTTCCCTGTGGAGATTCAGGCCTCTGTGTGAAGCCCCTGGATAAATGTAACACATTGTCTTAGGCTGACTGTGTCTTTTTCGTCCATCGCTAAGTATCCAGAGCACGTGCGCCTTCTCTCCGACCTCTGTCTGCTCCACTGAGAAAGAGGTGTGCGGGGCTTCCCGCACAGGAGCAGCAGTCGCCCCTCCCGCCTTCCCCTAGCCTTTGCTGAGTGCATGGACGCGGCGATTCGGAGGCATCGGGCACAAGTACCAGACTAGAACCGGTGACTTCTCAGCCATCTGGGTTCTCTGCACACACAGGAAATAGGACCAGAGGTGCGAGTTGAGGATACGGGGGTGGAGAGGGAGAGGGCGTGCCACACGCTGGCATGTTTGCTGATACGGCTCTTATTACAGTTCTAAGGCAGTGTTAAATTAGCCAGTTAATAAAAATGAATATACTATTGGAAGCTACATTTGTGTGGGGCTTGTTGGTGGTGGTGTTAAATGGGCTAATTTAACACCATCCTAGTATGGTGGTGATTGTGATAGCAACAGCCCACAAGTTCAGGAGAAGGTGGGGGTGGTTCCCTCCACAGCTTCCCCGGGCAGTGCCTTGTGCCCTGTGTCTTTGTTTGGTGAGGAGATGGGATAAACAGTTTCTAGACATCAGCCGTTCAGTGGCCCTTGGGACTCTGCTTCATGGTCAGGGGGATGTCTTAGGAGTCTCTCCCTGGCAGACTATACTGCAATCATTTTTATGTACCTATTTCTTCACATGTAGCTGTCTATATATTTATTCACCCCTGGATGCCATTCTAACAATGGCCTTCCATTTCACTCAAAACTGGAGTTCTTATTGTGGCCTGCAAGTATGTCCTGTCTACCCCTCCACAATATGTGTATTTCTAACATGTGCAGCAGTGCTTGCCATATAGTAGGTGCTTGGTAAATATTTGTTGATGAATGAACTCCAGCTAATAGCCATAGTATTCTCCTGTGATACAGAGATCTAGACAGGTGTGTTGGCAGCCATGTTGTGAGTATAGATTTTCATTTTATCTCAGTACTGGCCAAAATCAATCAACATAAGAAGTTGTTCGTGTTCTCCCTCGAGTTCTTGTGCCCCCTCCAATCTACTGTCTGTTCCCACTCAGGTGGAGATAAAAGTAGAAATAGATCTGCTCTTCTAGCTGCTGCCTATTCGTCTTCTGGAGCCAGCTGGGTCAGAAGAGAAGGGCCAACAGTGCCTTTGCTCCTGTGGCTTTCCCCTTTCCCAGTTCCACGTGACAGGATCTGGGCCAGTATCACAGTTGTTGGCACAGACGCCCTGTTTTCCTCCATTTCCTAGAATGGATCCTCGTTATTGATTCACAGTAAGTTCATGGTGCGGGGCAGCCCAGATGAGCAGGACTAAGTGCCCTTAGCAGCTCCCCTCCTTCCAGCCACTGCAGCAACCGGAAGCGTTCCCCACATACTTCAGACTCCCTTTGGCGGTGATCCTGCTTCTGATTAAAACCACTAATCTCTCATAGAAGAATAAAGAAAACATCCTATTATAGTTATCTAGAAAATGGGGTGGAGTGCAGAAGTTTTGTTGAGCAGCATAACTTTTCTTTTTTTGAGCCCCAGCTGAGGTTAAGTACAGATGAATTAATAATGAAGTGAAAGCAGTCTGGTTATATGACTTACTCCACTTAGCTATGTCCTACAGCCCCAGGGGCATCAGTTGCTGAGAAAACAGACATTAAATCTGTATGCACCATGATCCTTCTGTGTTGATCGGTGCAGAAAAATGGACCACGTTGCCGTCTATATTCACATCTTCTCTGAGTTATATTTTAGGAGGGAGATTAGGGCCAGACTCTGAGAGCCTTTAAGGGATCATATCAGATGCTGCAGTGTTACAGTGAAATTGGAATGAAAGGTCAACTTCTGAGAGGTTCAGTACCAGCCTGCCAGCTTCCCAGGAACATCCTGGTATGAAGCTTTAGGGGAATCCAAGGGAAATTAGGTCTTGGAGAAGAGTTTTCTAGAGCCAAATGTGTCCTTTCCTTCCCAGATGGACTTGGGAGGTGTAGGCAGAGGTGCCTTAAACCATAAAAAAATCACTTCTACTTCTTCCTGGCAAGAGAGGGCATTCATTAAATGCGTCCCTATCTTTCGGACCACGTAGCCCCCTCACATGTGGACCTCTGTAGGTTTTTCTGTGGCCATAGCATTCTATCCAGACAGTTAGTGAATTTGTCGTTAATGTAGATGCATAACTGCTTTGCAGAATTAAATTGCCTACTTGGGTAATTAGGGAGCATGAAATTTTAACGTATCACCCAAGTATCTAGGTATATTTCTAGAATCTTGCTGTAGTCAGTCAGTGGCCACGTTTTTTCATACAGTATCTACAGATGGTACTTATTTAACGTCCTTTCCTTCCTTCTTTCCGTTAAACAAATGGAGCTACACGATGGTGAGTTCTGGGTTCAGACACGCTCATTTTGAGCTGCTTGAGCAGCAAGCTGAAAATGAAACTAGAAGAAACCTTAGGATGATAGCAAAACAAATAAAAATTAAATTCTCTGATTGTTTGCCACTGTACCAAGCACGTGCAAAGAGCACTCCTTTTCAAGAAAGAAAGACCTAAAACCAACACAACCAAAATTTAAATACTACTTTTGCCGTGTGAAATTGTCTAATCAGCCTCATTTTCCTCTGTTGACATCATCATCTTCTGTTTGTTCTGATGCTTCATTTTTAGTATCTCTATGGGCTTATGAAAGCAGAAAGATTGCCTGGGTTGGAACAAGCTTCTCTACCATTTCCTATGTGTCCGTTCTCAACCAAAATAAATCAGCGCAGATACTAGTGTCTGCTCCTTACCAGGCCTTTGAGACCTGCCTGGAAGAAAAAGGAGGGTATATCTTATCAGGCTAGCTGAAATCAACAAGCAGGACACCCTTCAACAGTAATAGTGTTGCCCTTTGGAGTCAGAAGGGCATCTTTCTTAGCATTACCTTTGAGAGCTGATTGGCCAGACCATTCTCAGCACGTAACCTGTGAGTTCCAGTGATTTGATCCTATCAGCACATTAAGATCATTGTGCATAACTCTTAAAATTTGTTAAGAGAGCATCAAGGTAGGATAACCACATTGGTGTATATTATTTATGCCTTTTCTCGTTATTAAAAAGAAGAAGTAATTTCAGAGTTCTAATGTAAAGCTGAAGTACACTTTGCATAAAGAGTATGATGGATTTTCTCACTACTTGGAATTGCTGTGCTTGAAGGAAAATGGGGAATGGGAATGAATATAGTGCAATAAATTAAGCCTTGAAACCCAAACAGTGCTGTGTAAGCAAGCTGACTACAAATCAAACACAAGTGTTTGCTAAAGAATACGTGCTCTCAGTTGAGGCTGAACAGAACCAGCCTCTTTGTACATATGTGTATATTTCTCTTGACATGTGTGAAGACTTGTTGCATTTCCATTCCTGTGGCCTCAGATCTCTCTGGCAAAAAAGTATCATCCACTCATGAAGAAGAAAACTGCAGAGCAGATTTCCCCAAATGGCAAAGAATAATCTTTCTCAAATGTTGACAACTAGCAGGTGGGACTTGGGTGGGTTTTCTAGCTTTAAGGATCCCCAGATTTCCTATGTTTGTTTTTTAATATGTGATTTTCATTTCTTGACATTGTTCTGGCTAGCATATACCAATCGTGGAAGGCTAGGTCATCGTGTGGATCACAGCAACCGAGCGCAGTGTGTTCATTCTTTTCAGCCCCATCCTCCAGGCAGCTTCTGATAGCCTTTCTGGAGCAAGTGCTGGAAACCATCCAGCTCCTCATTTTACAGATGAGGAGACAGAGTCACAAAGAGATGGAGCGGCCTCGTCATGGTCACAAGCTGTATTAGTCACAAGGCAGGGACTTCTTCCCATGGACTTTCATCTCTGTACCTTGTGCTCTGGCATAGCATGTTCTTAACTCACCTTTTCTGAACAGGTTGCTCCCAACTCAGAGCCAAAGCTACTTGAATCATGAGTTCAAATGACACTGTGATCTCTTGGAGTCTATAGAAAAGTTTGGAGTAGAGCGTATTTTCCTTCTTAGAACCTCACGTCAAATCTCCAGTTACTTTTTAGCTTATTCTGATGACTGCATTCCACTTGATCTATTTTTCTCTAAGTTGTTCAACAGCCATGGGCCAAAATCATTATGTTCTGAATGAACCAGGAGATGGTGGCAGCTAGATTTGAAACTGAAATGCAAAGCATGTGCAGGGTGCAGCAAGTTGTTCGCTTTGGGTGATTGAGGATGACGGGTGAGGGAGTCCGAGGAGGTGGGGCTGAATTGCATCTTTCCCAGCTGGGGGGCAGGTGTGGCATTTGGGGTGGAACCTTTCTGGACTTCCCATGAATTGCAGGATGTTTAGCATCTTAGCTCCCCCTCCAGGGTGCCATAGCACCCTCTCCCGGGGGAGACATTGGGCGCATCAGTAACCACTCCTGCAGTTCTCCAGACACTCCCAGGTGGCGTTCGCACAGCCCCCGAGTGAGAGGTCTATTGGTTGGTAGCAGTGTTGGAGAAGGAAGACAGAAACATGGAAAAACGGTTCTCCTGCTTTAGGAGTTGGCACTCTCTTTTTCAGTAGGATCAGTATTTAACAACGGCATCCAGAAAGAGAACTCCCATGCCACCCTGCTGCCTTATGCACAAGTTAGTGGCAGGGATGAGGTGGTGGAGAAAAATTTGCTAAAATCACAGTGGAAAAAAGCAGTAAAGGATGTAATTTCTGCTTTCATGGAACTGTCACTTGTTGCCATCCATGCTGTTTCTTTCTGGGAGCATGAATAACAGCAGCTTGATTTACTCCCTTCCTAAATTCCCAGCTGTTGTCTGTTCTTCATGCTTCACAAACGTCAGTGAGAAGTAAGCCCTGGCATCTGAGAGGTGCAGACCATTTCTTCTAATCAGCACCCTGCCCCCGCTGCTTCTTACTCCTGCCATGTTCTTTATAATCAAAAGTGTTAGCATTGTGTCGTATTTTTCTTGTGTCTTTTTACATAAGGGTATGGTAACTCTGCATTCGCCTGGAAACTAAAGTTCCTAAAATTATTTTCAAAAGATCCAACAGCATTTTGAGGGTCATTGGATCTCCCATCAAGCAGTGGTTTAGACCTTGGTTAAAGATACTAAAACTTATCAGGACGATTATCCTCTTAAAGTATTAGCTTGTATAGTCATACATACTTTTCAGTGTTTTCACATACTTTTCCCCCCTGGGTGCCCATTACAGTGCTGTGAGGTAGGAAGGGCTGCTGTTATCACCAGTGAGGCTGAGAAAAGCTGTTACTTGGCCAAGGTCACATAGCTTAATTAAGGACGGAACTGGCACTCAGTACCCCGCCATTTCCTCCTCCTCCTTTTCAGGGACTGAGGGAGGAGACCAATTTGATTTGTCCTCTTTGGATGTCAGAACAATGTTTCTTTTTTTAAAGGAATATTTTAAGCTTTTCAATTCCGATCTTCCATTGAGACAAGTTCTTTATTCTTCTGCCAATGAAATGTGACCTCCTGTCAATCAAACATCTGTGTCCCCCTTTAACTCTTGGTTTTGAAAGTTGTCTCAGTAACACAGACCTGCAGTCCCTGTTGCCTGGCGTATATATGTAATGTGGGGAAAAGCCATTTCCATGGTAGTAGGAAGTTAAAGATTTTTGTGACGTGCTGATGAGTTATGAGTCCACTTTTTACTTTCAGCCCCCTTTGAATTCCTCTGCAGAGGTTTGATGATTAGACAATGACGGAGGGAAGAAGAAAGCTATGATAATGGTTTTCAAATAGATCGTAATTTTAATTAAAAAGAAATCTGACTGATAACATGAAATCTGACTGATAAAACATGTTTAGATAGTAGGTATGCACACAGTGTTAGAATAATTATTACTTTTTTTGATTCTGTGAAATTATAGTAAAATTTGTTGGGAGAAAGAACGCATAGGAAGCAGTTTGTTTTAATAAGCCAGTTCCTTTTCTGCCTTAGAAGTGAGTGTAGTAGGATGATTTGGCATTGTGCTTTCCCAAGCACAACACATCAGCTCTCAAATATCCTGACCTGGGCTGTGGTTCTCAGAAGGAGCTCGAGTGTCCTGCCAGGCACATGCATAGAGTCCTTTGCTCCTGCGCCCCTCCTGATTGCCTTGCGTAGCACCCTTCTGCCATTGTAAACATTGGGAGCATCAGTAAGCAGTCCCCCGCTTTTGCTAGGTGCGTGTTCCTCTGGCCAGTTATTGTTCACTCTTTAAGGGTGAACTTCAGGGTTGACTCCTGTCCAGATCCTTTACCTCCTCTGTGTTCACAGGGCATCCCGTGCTGCCTCTATAGTTGCATCATCCTTGTAACCACTTTGTCGTTGCATTGGCTTGTGACTGTTTCTTTGTCTGGAGTTTTGACTCTGGGGACATGGTAGAAACTCTGTAAAGGGTGGGTGGGTGGGTGGTGATCTACTGTTCAGCCTACCCAACCACTGCATCCTGAGGAAGAGCATCACTGTGGCGTGTCCCTTTCTCTAGCCTGTCGTCGTGAGTGCCTTAAGCCAGGAGAGGGAAGGGGTGTGCTGACTGGGTCTTCCGCCACGCATCGAGGCAGAACCTGCAGTCTCGCGCAGCAAGGCGGAGTGTAGGGAAAAGTAAATGACTTAAGAGACAGAACGCTTGGGGTGTGATGCTAGTGCCACTCCCTCGTGTATAAAATGACAGAGGTGGACAAAGATACTCCCAAGGGTCTCTTAATAACTCTGACTTCGGGAGTTCTGTGAAATACCCCTTCTTTAGGGAGACACTTTAGTGAATTCATTACAAATATGAATTTCTGACTCACAGAAGCAGACTCAAATCCTGAATCTGCCATTTATAAACCCTGTTATGTAGGGCAACTTATTTAACCTGACTTTGCCTCAGTTATCTCATCTGGAAATTAGGGGTGCTCTAAGTGTTAAATAGCATGACGCATGTTTTTTTAAAAGTACTTAATCCGGTGCTTAACCACAACGGAAGACACCACTCAGATTACAGTAGCTGTTACTAGACTAATTTCTTTGGGATCAGTCTATATTCTCTTGATATATGTAAAAAAAAAAAAACCCTTTCAATTATATGTAAACCTCGCTGTGATAATACCAACTACTTCCTAATGTGTTTTTTGAAAGCCAGCATAGCCTATCAGATTATCTGTCTGCTCAGGAAAAGACATCCAAAAACAGAATTCCATAGGCTAAACCAGGACCCTGGGCAGCCTGAGTAAGATGAAGTGCATTCAGCCCAACTGATAGGATCCAGTGGCAAGAACAACTGCCTGTCAAAAGATACGGCTTATAATCTGTGCCTCATAACCAAGTTGGCCTGTGACTTTGTGTAGGTCATTTAATTTCTCTGATTTCCTGTTTCCTCCTCTGTGAAAATACAGAGCTTGGGCTGAACGATTTCTAAGGTTCTTTCCAGCTGTAAAATGTAATTCTGCAAATGTTTAGGTGGTACATGTAGATGTCCTTACAGTCATTTCCTTTCGTGTTTTAGGCTGGAAACCTAGGAGAGATAGGCAGTGTGGTTTTCGTCTCTCCAAGTTTTCCTTTAGGTTCTGTGTGTTATAGAACTGTCGTCAGTGTGTGCTTTCTAGGTCCTTTGTACATGAACTTGTATTAAGCCATGTCCCCCAACCCCCTTCTTCTGTTGAACGCCGGGTGTTAATCCCTTTTCCATGTTATCTTGTTAACTTTGACCCCTGATTCTTGCCTCATTGAATCTTTGTTCTCATCTGATATATATTAAATAAGCAGGTCCTCAATGTCTTTACCACAAAAGCACTGAATTCAAGTGCTGTGATTCATTCATTCCTTTAACGATCTTTTTACTGCACTTTCACCCAGCTTCAGGCCACCCTTTGTAGCCAGATTATTTTGCTGGACTTCAGCTCTGAGTTGTTTAGATGTCCCCCTACCCTGTAGCTCAGTTTCTTTGCTATTTAGGGTGATCACCAACCTTTTTCCATCTTGGAAAGCTTGTAGGCTTTCTCTCCAGAAAATGCCAGATACGGGAGAGAAAGGGTGTAAGCAGGCAAGGAAAGAGAGGGCGCTTGAAAGAGCATTGTTATTCAAAATGGCCGATAGTTTAATACGGCTGGCATGTCTCCTGTAAGAGTTTGGGAAGCCAGATTCCCCATCTTTGAAGGGCCCTGTGTCCATGCTGCTTAGATTGTGCCTCATAGAGAAGTCGTCGATGACTTCGAGTCGTGAACATTCTTAGTGAATGATGAGTCTGAAGAAGGCTATCAGTCTTCTCTTCAGAAAATACATGACCACACAAAGATTTTCATACAGTTTCATTGGATTGGCAAACACTAGCCCAAGCCCACCCCGTCCCTGACCAGGTTAGGAATCCCTAAGGTGAGTAATAGGAAGCAGTGAATGGTGGGTAATGCGTTATGTCTTTTTGTGCTTTTTCTTTTTAGTTTTAGAAATGATTATTACGTAGTAAAGCACACAGATCTTAAGTATACAGCTTGATTCATTTTATGTATATAAAAGTACACAGATAACTGCAAGTAACCAAGTAAGCCACTACCCATGTCGAGATATAGAATATTTCTAGCATCCCAGCAGGCTCTTTCTTGGCCTTCCCCTCAAAGATAACCAGTATTTTGACTTCTGTTGCCATAGATGCGTTTTGCCTGTCTTGGACATCATACCTGGAATCATAGTCTTATTTTACCGAACTTTATTTTACCCAGCTTTTGTCTGAGATTCATCCGTGTTATTAGATATAGTGGAAGTCCCTCCTTTTCCACTGCATTATCTATTTTTAAGAGATTACTTTTACCGCAATACGAAGACTAGATTGGGAGAACCCAAACTGCAGTCAGGATGTCTGGATAGGATGAAGAGGAAAGAGCAGATCTGGTTAGGAGGGTTCTGATCTAGAATTCTGCTGGTTGTTTGATAATAGAGGATGGGAAAAGAGAGGTCGCTTTTCTAGCTTGTAAATAATAGAATGTTTGCAAGGAGAAGGTTATTAGGTCACCTTGGAGACCTTGAACATTCGATGCCTGTGAATTTTTGCAGGTCCAGATGAATTTGGTAGAAAGGTCAGAACTAAAGATGAAAACTTTGAGCGTCAACAGCTTATAATGGAATCTGAAGCACAGGGACTGAATGTGATTGCCTAGGATTGGAGGTTAGAGGAGGACACAGCTGTGAAGATGCAGGTTTAAGGAGCAGTCAAGAGAAGAGGTTCTGGGCTTCCCTGGTGGCGCAGTGGTTGGGAGTCCGCCTGCCGATGCAGGGGACACGGGTTCGTGCCCCGGTCCGGGAAGATCCCACATGCCGCGGAGCGACTGGGCCCGTGAGCCATGGCCGCTGAGCCTGCGCGTCCGGAGCCTGTGCTCCGCAACGGGAGAGGCCACCCAGTGAGAGAGGCCCATGTACCGCAAAAAAAAAAAAAAAAAAGGTTCTGGCCGTGGAGACTTAGAGAAATAGGAGGGGCACTGGGCAGAAGGGTCAGCAAGGAAGCCGAGCCAGGGGCAGCGTGTGCGTCACAAAGGCGTGAAATTTGGGAGGAGGCTTTGTGAGGTGTTCTGTAGCACCTCTCCTCTCCCACTGCTCCTGTATGTTTATGTTCTGCCCGTATATGTGCCTGCCGCCCACACTGAACTGTGAGCTCTCAGAGGGAAGGTGCTTTGTTCCCCCCTGCTCACTACTTTCCAAAATCTAGCAGAGTCAGTCTTTGCCTGGAAGTGCTCATGGAATGCCCAGGTTGCACTTATTTCTAAGGCAGTCCTGAATTGGATGCCCTTCCCTGATGAACACCTGAGTCTCCTGGGGGGGGTCTCTTGTTGAGGGAGCTCGGGCCCAGGAACAGAGCTGGTTTCAAAGCCCGGGCTCTGCAGAGCCCGAGGGGCAGCGAGCAGCGGCGCTCTGGGAACGCCCTCCTCTTCAGCAAGCTGGGCGGCTCCTTCAGTTACATAAGATGTGTGTGTTCTGGCAGGGAAGAGCTGCCTGAGTGAGTGGTTAGCAAAAATGATTTGTGTGGAGTTATTTTGAGACCCCACAGGAGGGAATGGCAGCCAACCCCTGCAGTATTTTAAACCGCATCACTCATCTACAAAGATGAATCCATTACAGAGTCTCAGCCAGAACACTGGTAACAGGGAGATAAGAATCTTCAGGGCCCTGGCAGATGATAAGTGCCCGTTCTCCCGGTCCACACAGGTGAATGCAGTGCTTTAGACCGAACTCAGTGCCTCCAGGTTCTCCCACACATACTCCTGTCCTGTCTGCCCTGAGGGCTGGAAGTGGCCGTGCCGGTTTCCTTCTGTGGCGTTGGCCTGGGTCACGGGGCAGCAGCAGTTTGATTATGCTCTCATTTGCTGTATAGGATGCGAATGGGCTTTTTAGTAGAGGAGGGAGCCCCCTTTCTGTGGCCCCCAAACACATCATTTAGCGACTGGGCTCCTTTTGGTTCCAGGCTGGCCAGGAGAAATCCCTCCTTCCCCTTCCAAAGCATTCACCTTTCTCCTGACTTAAGTGTGAACAGCTGTCGAAGGGTGGGTCAATTACAGAATATAGAATTTTCCCGTTTAGCGACATTAGCAGAGACAGCCTCCATCTGAAGCACTTCTCTTGTCTTTGTTTCCTCTTGGCTGTTATGCTGTGAAATTGCCTCCTTGCTCCTGCACCCTCTTGCTGACAGCTGTCCTCTTTGCCATTCAGGAGCCAGCACCTCCCTACGATGGCTGACTGAGATGGAAAAGGCCTTCTCCCTTTTTCTCCCCGGGTCCACAGTTGTGTAGCCGGAGAGTTCCATGTGCTGGGACATCTGATTGCCTTCTGACCCCGAGGGATCCATCTGGGCTAGATGTGTTTTAGACACTTGCTAGGCTGTGGAGGGAGGGTCCAGAGAGAAAGAAAGAACCCTATCCGCGACTGTCCATCTTGTTATATATATTTTAGAGAACAATTATTTAATGACACAAACTATGGAAACTGAAAAATCGTTACATAAAACAGGCAACCACGTGGGTATACAGCTTTTCAGAGCCCCCCAGATTCCTTACAGGAATGTGTCCTCTACCATTTATTTGAAACGTAGGGGCCTTGTAACAAGCTTCTTATACCCCAGCACTGGTCCTACTAGGCAGACGTGGAAGGGGGCACACTTGAGGAGAAGCACTGCTCACGCTTGTGCGTGTGAGAGAGAGAGAGAGAGAGAGAGATGGCTTCCCTGCCACTTGCACCCCAGAGGAGCCGCTGTCCATGGTCTAAAAGGCTTCAGCTGATGACATTTCTCTCTGGTGGTGATACTGGACAAGGCTGGCCTGAAGGGGCGTGGGGCTGGGATACGGTAAAGCGTGAACTTGGAGCAGAAGGAAGTGAGAAGACACAAACAAGCCAGCATCGAAAGTTTTCAGGATGATAAAAGGGAACCTGCAGGCAGCCTAGGGCTCGGGAAGACACGTCCAGGGCGTGACGCGGCAGAAGTGCGGCTCATTGTTCCTTTGTCCCTGGAATGAAGCTTGATTCTACGCTCTGCCAGGGAATCCACCCGTTCCTGTCTCTGGCCTCTGCCCCTTCAGGCACTCTCGCTGCGTGTCCATGCCCGTCAGTAGGTGGGTGCAGCCCTGGTGTCACTTCCCCACAAATAGCAGTTTCTGATTTGCGTCATTACGGCCACTGCGGTCTCCTGAGCGCCTCCTTCCTCTGCTCTTCAGTCCGCCTCCCCCCACTCCCCTCTTCCCGCCCTCTTTCCTTGAATGTGTGAACACATGCAAGTGTGAGCACGTGCACACACCCCGCCGTGGTTGTCACAGCACCCGGAATCGCCATCAGGCAACGTGCTTTATTGCGAGCTGTGTTTGGGGAGTTGATGGTCCCCACCATCCCTCAACACACCACTGCCACTTCCTCACCAGTCGCACCCTTATCAGAAATCACGATGTGGGGCGAGCGTCTCGTCCGGGGGCTTATGCCTCATGCTGTCCTTCACCTGTGAGTAATGAGCCCACTGGGGCAGCTTTCCTGTCCCCTGAAGACGGGCCCAGCCTGAAGGACAGGTTAATATCTCCCATTCGCTGCAAAGAATCAGGCAGCTTGTCTGTCAGGTCCCTGATTTTCTCCCTCCCTGTCCTCCCTTCTCTCCTGCTTTTCAAATGAAGCTTTTCAAATGAACCCGGCGTCACAGTTCAAATCCTGGTGCTCTGGTGCCCTGTTGCCACACTGTGACAGGAGCTAAAAAGCCTCAATTAAGTGCGAGCCGTGCTTTCACTGTCCCACTGGCCACAGTGACGACTGAAATCATCCTTTCTTCAGGGCTGCATCAGTGGAAGGCAAAGGACACAGAAATCCTTTTCTTTCCCTCAGGTCTCCCAAACAGGGAAGATAACCACTTCAGTAGAACAATCCTTCCCTGAATTCTGCGAAGTGGACTCTAGGCAGTGGTTTGGATTTGCTTCCTTTTTATCCCCAGTAGCCCTGTGCATGAGAGAAGGAAATGAATAGACTGCTTATCACCACACCACCGGGGTCTCCAAGACAGAGTGGAAGCTGGCTGGAATGGAGGCCATGACGGCCTCCGCCTTCCTCAGGATGGGCTCCACCTCTCCCCACAGTCCCTCGAGGGCTCCCATGTACCGGGGGTTCTTCCTGCGCGGGGGGAGCTGTCTCTTGCTGCAGCCTCCTGCCTGGAGGAAAAGTCTAACACTGCCTGGTCCCAGGGAGACGGGGCTGGTACACAGTCTCTGCGCACTCCTCCCTGATCAGTCCAACTCAGGCAGCAAATTTCCCCTCCAAAGGTGCCTCTCTCCTCAGCGTGTAGGAAGGGTTGCTCCCTGGTGAACGAGCCCCGCCACCACAGCAGACGTTTAATTAAGTCGACTAGAAAGGTGTTTCCTATCGGAAGATGCCCTTCACATTATCTAGGCTTAAGGAAGAAAAGCAGGAGAATGGTAGGAAATCAAAACCCACGTCTTGTGTGGGTGTTCAGTCTGGAGAAAATAAGTCATGAGGATGAGCGGAAAGAGATGTTGTACTGTCTTCAGATATTTGAAGGGCTGTCAAGTGGGTGATGGATGTTTTATGTGGTCCCAAGGAACTGGACCAGATTTTAGAAGGCCTAGAGGGTCAGGTTGTGGATTTCTGATTTTATATGGTAAACTCTTGGAAGCCACTGAAGGGTTTTGAGCAGAATACTGAGCTTTAGGAAAATTAATCAGGCAGGAAGAATCAGGTTAGGGGAAAATGGAGGGCAGGTAGGTGGATCAGAGGATTCTTGGCCAGAAGTGACAGGAGCTTGAACAAGCAGAGTTAGGTTGAGGGTTGAGAGGATTCCATGGATCATGTAAACAACGATGGAGGTGGAATTAATGGAATCGATAAGATGTAGCAATCATTAGGTTATGTGGATAAAGTAGGGACAAATCAAAGATAAGGGAGATTGTTAGACTGAGGGGTTGCTAGTACTGCAATCAGAATAGGGGACAAGGAAAGGAGCAGAGGGGATTTAGCAAGACGGTAAGTTTGTTGAGTTTGAGGTGTTGGCAGGACGGTCAAGGGGGAGATATCTGTCAGACACTTGGGGATTGGGTCTAGAGCTTAGAGGACAGTTCAGGCTTACATGTCTGTAGGTTCTGGGTGATCACAGTGATGGAGAACATGGAAATGGATGGACTTTCCAAGGAAGGGTGCAGAGAGTGAAAAGAAAGAGGCCCAAGACATAACTGAGGGCAACAGCAGGAGACAAGACAAACAGCCCAGAGAGAGGACCCCAGTAGAGGGGAGGAAGGAATTTCACTACAGGGTTGGGGCACAGTGCCGCGCGCCATATAGAGATGGAGTAGGACCCCTGCTGAGAAGAGGTGATGAGATTTGTCAGTGAGGAGGTTACTTTTCCAAGTAGAGTAGAAAGATAAAGTCTGAGTAGCAGCAAGAAGTATGATAGTGAAAGTCTGTTGTCACGGAGTGGAAGGAAGCAGTTGTGAGAAACAGAGAAGGGCAACTCCGGAAATTTCAAAGTTTTGAATGGGGTCTGTGGGAGTAGAGTGGGAATAAAGGGGGCAGATGGCAAGTACAGGAGAGATGACGTTCCTAGAACGGGGTGCAGGAGAGCCAGCGTGCGGGCACACACCCGTGCTTGACGTTGGCTGCCTCAGCTTCCCTTGAGCCACATTTGCTTGCTTTTCACCTTCTCAGCTACATGACCGTGGGCTTTTTTAGTATCTTTATTATTATTATGCTATTACCTGTACTGATCTTCTGGTTCTGGGAAGTTAAACTCTGTCTTGCCTGAACTTTCTTTTTATATATAACTTTTTTAAGGGGGTTTGTTTTGGTTTCTTTTTAGTTTATTTTTGGCCGCATTGGGTCTTCGTAGCTGCACGCGGGCTTCCTCTAGTTGTGGCGAGTGGCAGCTGCTTCTCATTGTGGTGGCTTCTCGTTGTGGAGTACGGGCTCTAGGCACGCGGGCATCAGTAGTTGTGGCACACAGGCTTAGTAGTTGTGGCTTACGGGCTCTAGAGCGCAGGCTCAGTAGTTGTGGTGCACAGGCTTAGCTGCTCTGCGGCATGTGGGAACATCCCAGACCAGGGCTCGAACCCGTGTTCCCCCGCATTGGCAGGCGGTTTCTTAACCACTGCGCCACCAGGGAAGGCCTGAACTTTTTTTTACCCAGCTTACAACATGCTTTAGAGCAAGAGTCGGCAAACTTCTTCTCTAAAGGGCCAGAGAGTAAATAGACACTGAAGTTTGAATTTCATACAGTTTTTCACAGGTCACAAAATATTTCTTTTTCAACCATTCAGAAATGTAAAAGCTGTTCTTAACTCATAGGTTGTACAAAAACAGGCAGTGGGTTAGATTTAGTCCTCAGGAAGTTGTCTGCTGACCCCTTTTTTATGGTGCTAACCAAAAAAGGTGAAGGCCAGTCTTCATCCACAGCCCAGAATTCAAGCTACTTGTCAGGATAGGATGTATTTCTATATCCAAGATCAGCCTGTGGTCTTAAAGAACCTTGGCTCTTCAGAATTCCTCTCCTTTTTGGCTTGTTTTCATTTATTTCTTTAAGCATAGAGGTAGTGAGGTAGAAGGCTCTTCCTAAGAGCTGCTGAGCTCTCAGATTTTTATTCATCATCCTTGCTTTGGGGGGTGTTAGTATTCCTGACGGTAGCTGGGTTTTCTCTTCTGCAGTTCCACTGGCTAAGCATACTAATCTCTAGACACTGGGATTTCACTTGCCTCAGGAGAAGAAGCTCAGAGAAATTTTCTATGAGTGGAAAGCTCAGCAAAGGCAGTGGTTTGGAAGTGTACTCCACACATCTCAGAACCATTTTGTTCAAATGACAACACAGCTTGGTTTAGAAAAAGTCACTAAATTTATGCGAGTAAGCACCTTTTACATTTGCCTGCCAGGTGTGTGGCAGGATACCTTCTGGAAGCTGGTAGCCGCAGGATCCACATGCAGGTTTCCTGTGGCTTTCTCCCTACCCCCAGAGCTGTTCTCTACCAGCCTGGACAGGAGATTCAAATTGCTCTCTTTATCCATGAACATGGAATTTAAAAGACCAAGACTGGGATTTGGGGGTACCGAAAATGACATTTATTTTTATAAATCTAAGTTTCATTTGATTCAGAGATAAAGTTACATGTTTAAAATAAGTCAGAAAAAGCAAAAGTTGAGGTTCTCATAGAAACCAACTCCCCCTCGCTGCTCAGACATGGCTTTGCGCTTGTTAGGTGCTGTCTCCATGGTGCCACAGTGTTACGTAAGAGCTTGAGCCGTGTAGCTCTCTTGTCGCCGGAAAGACCACTGTGGGCCTAGCTCTTGACCTCAGATGCTTTGTTTTCTATGTAATGAGGCTATGAGGTGGCCGTTTTGATATGGATAATTAGGAGAAACTCAATGGAAAACATTTTTAGAGGGCACAGTTGTTTCATTCTGCTCCTAGTTGGTGGTGATATTATTGCAGCTGCTGCTTACAGCAAACCCCCAAATGAACGTGTGTATCGGGAAGCCGACAGCCTGCCATCTCCAACCTCCCCTTCACAAACACACCCCCAGAGAAAGCCTGGCTGGCTTATTTATGGCCATGCGCTTGGGATGTCATGGGAAGGGAACGGCCTTGTTCATCAGTCAAGAGTTTTTTCTCCCTTTAAAAATCATTGTTTTCAGATCTTGCTCTGCAGTGGGGAGAATCATAAAAGGTTATTCTGATGCTGGCCCGATTGTTATCTGCCACACCAGCTCCCCCTGAAAGAGCTCTTCTCCCTTTGGGGAATGATTCTTCGGTGTCTAAAGCCAAAGATAAATCAAGTTGGATGAAGCCAGTTCTGCACACTGCCTGTCTTGCCAGACTGAGAGCCAGCAATCAGTGTGAGGCCTCTAAGCCATCCCTTCCTCGTCTCCTCCTCAGACAGGGGTCAGTGATTTAGCATCTAACGCTCACTCTCCTTAAAGTCCCAGAAGTAAGAGTTAGTAGATTTCCTCATGAACTCACCAAGCATTAACTAGTATGCATACGGGAACTCAAAAGAGGACATTGTTATCACAGGTTTGCTGCATCTGTTTTTGCTAGGGTTTTCTCCTCTCTGGTGTTTGTTTAGCACACAATTACTGAGTATCTCCTTACTGTGGCTCCAGAGAGAACTAGCCTACCCCTCACCTCAAATAACTGCAGAACGGGATCCACCACTGACAGGCTGATAACTAGAGATGAGACTCGAGACGTCACCCCTCCCCTAGTGGTCACACTATTGTGACTTGTGCCGGAGAAACTTGTCCCTCCCTTCTGTAGATGCCTCCCTCCATCCCTCCCTTTCCTCAAAGGGAGCCGAAATTCCCGTCACATTGTGGAGAATGGATCTCATTGCTCCTGTCCCCAATTAACTTCGGTTTCTGGTCTTTCAACAGATGCATCAAACATTAGCAAATCAGGGCAACCTAATAAAAGTCTCCCCCAAACAACTGGAACTGTGAAGTAAAAACAGCTTCAGTCTCGGCTTTTGCCCAGTTCCGACTCCCCTGACTACCATTACCTGAGGAGTTTGATCCCTTTAATTAGGATTCCTTCATTCTTCTTTTCTCCCTTTATTCTCGTCACTGAAAGAGCCTCAGCAGTGACATGTTCCAAAATTGGCCCAGAAGATGCTGCCTCCCCCGAGGTAACAAAATAGCGGTTTAGAGAACAAGGGAGAGAATAAAGAATCTGAGACAATGCAAAATCCTAGTTTCATTTCTGACCCTTTCAGTACAAACTGAGGCCTTGTATCGTGTAGAACTAACTCTTGGGAACCCACTGGTCTACCGTTTGCCTTGCTGTTTGGGCCATCTTGGGAACGTGAAAATATAGGACCAGCTGGTCCAAGGTGGGACGGTTTGCCATTTTCAATTGTTAACTGACTCACTGACGACATTTGCAACTTGAGACCTCCAAAAGATTTCTGCTTTAAAGCTTATGAGAGGACTGAGAGCAAGCTTTTTTGGTACACGAGATGTATTACGTTTCTCAGCTCCAACAAGGTACAGTGGTTTGGCTTTGCATGTAGATTCAGGTGATAACCACATCGCTTAAGATTAGGCGGGTGGCCTGTCTGCCTCTGCCTTCTGTGCCGATGGCTTAAGAGTTCTGGATTCTGTTCTTGGTGCTTAGGGCAAGAGTAGAAAAGGAAGAACATGGCACTTTTCTTGGACTACACATGGAGTTCAATGTCTAACTCCCTGTGCGAAGTGGGGTTTTTTTTTTTGCGGTACGCGGGCCTCTCCCTGCTGTGGCCTCTCCCATTGCGGAGCACAGGCTCCGGACGCACAGGCTCAGTGGCCATGGCTCACAGGCCCAGCCGCTCCGCGGCATGTGGGATCTTCCCGGACCGGGGCACGAACCCGTGTCCCCTGCATCGGCAGGCGGACTCTCAACCACTGCGCCACCAGGGAAGCCCCGATGTGGGGTTTTTTTAATTTTGTTTTTCACTGGCGGGAAGGATGGCAGGGGAAAGTATAGAAGTGGAACTCATTGAATGCGAGGGTAGAAATCTCTGCTGAGAGTCTGTGTGAGGTATAAGTTGGCCAGCCGCAGCAGCAGGAACTCAGGCAGAGGTATTGGAGTGCAGTCAGTGTGACGGGAAGCTTATTTTGGTGTTCTTTCTGTGCCTCGCCTTGTCCTTGACGTTTACTCCAGGGGACTGTGTTTATGTAGAAAGAAGGGAGAGGTGTCCGTGATTTCCTGTCTGGGAAATGTACAGCATTTCATAGCATGCTTACCCAGGGTCTTAGAGACCGGGGATGAAGATGCTCCGTGACATGAGAGTCTAGTCCTCTGTCCCTTTCCCAGCTGTCTGTCCCCCAGCTCTACTTAGCTCCACTTTATCCGCTAGCCAGGTATGTGCCATGTGCTAGCCGATAAAGCCTGTGTTTGTTCTGAAAGCCCCACCAGAACGGCCGTTTTGTCTCCACTATGGTTTGAGCAACAAAATTTGTTAAAATTTCAGGGAGCAGTATTTAAAGCAGAGGTATTTTGACTTGAATATTACTTAAGAAGTCTCTCCCTAAATATAGGAAGTAAAACCATAGCCCCCTGGTCTGGGCTGCTTTCACAGAAGCAGAGGGATGGGCTTTGTGGCCACCTTTCAGCTTTAGGATCGAATAATTGCCTTTTCATTTCCGTTGGGAAACTTACCGATGACCCCGTAGTCATCCCTACACTAAGGTTTTCCAGATTTTCTTTCCCCTAATAATTGCACCCCCTGTTTTTAGGCTAAGCATTTTCCCTCCTTTTTGTGTTTACACCTTTCAAATACTTGCAGATTGTTATCGTGTCACCCTCTTAGTCACCGCTCAGCCGAGCTGTACAGATTTAAGCACCTTTAACTGGCCTTTTCAGGCAGGTCTGCCCACCCCTGAGTCATCTCTCTGAGTGCGCTCCGAGCATGGCCGCCTGGAGCCGAACATGGGGTCACGGGTGGGAATTGTTTTCCTCCTTTGTCGAGTTGGAAACTGAACATAGCTGCGGTGCAGCAGCCTCGGGTCTCGCTCACACTGCTGGTCGGTGCTGCCCATGTCCCCTGTGTATTTGAGTTGCGTTTCCCAAATGTGCTGATTCAAAGACCCGTGGGGCAAAGGGTGTAGCTGTGCTTTCTTTTTCGTCCTTGAAGTGTTGTGTCACCATGCGGAAGTGGGATGTGTGTAATTAGGAATTCTGTCAGCCCCCTCTCCTGGTATTTGCATAAGGTCTATGACCCTGACTGTTCATGAGCCATTTCCTTCTCTGTGTATGGACTTCTGTCCCAGAAGTATTTTTCACGGATGTTCATTCAACATTGATTGAGGATCTATAGTGCCACTGTGTGCTAGGCAGTGTGTCAGATGCTAGAAAGATCTGAATAAGATACAGTACCCACCCTAAGAAGCAATTTAGTTTTAGTTTAATTTGGGTTGGACATGCCAGATTCTCACATAGGCTTGCTCATGGTAGCAATGAGAAGAGAGAGCAGATTTATGGGAACATCCATGAAATTCTTAAACAGCATCCAAGGTGAGGTCAGATCTCCCAGATCCCGGAACATAGAGGGCGGTCGTGGGTCTGGTGGTTCCAGGACCTCGCTGCAGGTCTCTGGTGTTAGTGCTCCAGTGCTGATGCAGCGCGCTCCCCTCCTTCCTCCTCTTCCTCACGGGCTGATGTTCTGCATGCTGCCCAGTTCAAATTCCAGAAAGAATCTCTCTCACCTGTCACCTTTCATTTCTCTTTAGACAGAGCTTTTTTTTCCCCCTCTGCCAGCCTGCTATAAATTGACTATCCTTGAATCAAGTGCAGTAGCAACTCTCCCCTCCCTCCCTCCCTCCCTCCCTCATTTCTCACCTTCTGCTCTGACCTCCATCCCCAACTTCTGGTCGGGGGAGAGGACAGAAGCCAGGGTCATGTGCTGGAAGACAGCTGCCTGAGGCTGACACTTAGCAAGGGACATGGCAGTGGCGAGCCCATGATTGACTTGTCTGGTGCATCCTCCCAATGCATCCACCTGCCATAATCCAGTTATGTGTTATTTCTTAACATTCTTCACCCTACAGACTGAATGGTAAATTCCATCACCAATAGCATACTTCGTACGATGGCAGGGGAAAATAATATTGTCATGCTGCTAATTAAGCTTCACTAGGACAAAAAACCAGTCTTTTTCATCATTGAGTTTTCACCTCCCAACCCAGTGCCTAGCCCAGAGTAGGCACTGATGCGTATTTGTGAAACGGGGGGAGGGAAGGTCTGCCGAGGGAACTCGCCAAGTATCTGAAGTAGGCAGAGGGCGAAGGTGAGGTCTGCGTGCGTCCTCTGCCCTTGCCTCCATAATGTCCGATGTAGTAACGAGCACACAGTGGACACGCAATAATCACCCTCAACCTATCCTTCCAGTTGGTTACTGTTTCCACTAGAGTTCTGTTTCCTGCTGTGAATGCCTGGTCTCTTGTTTGCTGGGCTAAGTGCCACTGGGAAGCTGTCCCTTCTAGCGGAGGCAGATTTGCCATACTTGCCATACTTCCCTTTCACTCCCAGTAAAAAAAAAAAAAAAAGCCACCACGCTTTGAGCCCAGCTTGATTATCATAAAGCTCAGCATACAGTGTAAAATATTCAGAACGATGCGCGACTCTCTCACATGGCCATCAATAGAATCTTATACAGCCATTATCGGATCATTAACAAGAATTTGTACTTCTCGTTCCACAGCTGACTGACCGAAGTGTTTGTGTTAATTGACCTAGTTAGTCAATGTCTCTAAATGTATAATTTCTTTTTAATAGAATGCTCTTATAGCCCAGCATTTTACGTTTGAAAGGAGGCACCCTATACTCAGGGAGTCAAGCCTTGGATGGGAAATCTCAAAAGGGCATAACCCAGATTGTAGGATTTTCTGGCCAGGGGAGAATTTGGAGTTTCTTCATTTTACAGACAGAGACCTTGGGGCTTGGAGAGGTTTTATACTTTGTCAGTGGCAGAGTAGAAACCAGAAATGATGTGCTGATAGCTAGTGATGAATTTTCTCTTTCTAAACTGTACAAGATGAGGCAAATCCTCCTTCTGTTTTGTTTTTAAGTAGTCTTGGTCAGCCATCATATCCCAGAAAGCATAGAAAAGGTGTGAGGAATGATGGGTTTTCCCTACAGGCAGGTCTGTCTGTCAGGCTTTAAAGAGGTCAGGGAGCCTCCGGAGCAGGGGCAGGTGTGTCTGGCCTACCTCTCCGGCATCTGCCCTTGGCGGAAGTCAGCTGCACCTGCCCCGGGGGGGTCTCCCTCTCCATTCTGCCCCCCACCCCGACCCCATGGTAGGGAAGGAAATGTTCAAGAATGTTGGGGAACTTTTTTTGTTTTTTAAACAAAATGTTTGTGGTATATGAATGGCTTGCCCGTGTCAGGGGTGAGCTTGGCGGTTGACCTGCACCTGTGGTGTTGGGAGCGTAGCAGACTCAATGTGCCCTCGTCAGGGCCTCATCGGGAAAGACAGCGGTTGGTGGCGACGTGCATGATTCAGAACCGCGGGCTCTTCCTGGCCTGGCTGTGGAGGGCTCCTGGAACCCGGTGACACCTCGCTTCCTCCTCACCGTCTCGGGCGCTCACCTTTGCCGCCGGTGAGCCTGCCCAGCTCTGCCTCTGCAGTTGCTTTCAGAGACCCCAGCTTTCTTTCCCGTGCTGTGCTTTCTTTAACCTTTTCTAAGTCTGTTGTATCGGTAACAAAGCGGCACAGCCAGCCCAGCACTGCAGTGGCCTTTGAGTCAAGGTGCAGCGTGAACGGTGTTTCCTTACTGGCCAGGCTTTTGGAAAGGGAGGGCTCGGCGGGCCTCTTCTTGCTGATGGTGCATGGCCTTCCCCTGCTTTCAGCAGCCGTGTCTGTCTTTCCAGCTTTACGATGTTACCTTGTTTGACTTGCTCCCTGTTAGTGGACAGCATATTTCTCGCCCTGTCCCTTGATCCCTTGGGACACAAAAGCCAAGTCCCGAAGCTGGTGAGTAAGCACTCGGTGTAGACTTTGACCTCTTCAGGAGGGCCGTCAGGGCCACCCGACGTTCTGTCTTCACACCCCAGTCTTCTCCCGGGGTTCACCAAGCCGTGGGCCTTGCCCCACCAGAGGTCTTCAGTTAATTCAGTGTCATAACCGTATTTTTTTCATTAATGAAACAGAGAAGACAGCGTGTCACATGTAGTCACGATTGACCACTGCTCTGTGGAAACTTTGCTGTATATGTGTACATACCCATATTTAAGTGTGGGGTCGGGTCACAATCAACGTTAAAAGTTTGAAAAACGCCCGTCTACACAGTCCGTCTACAGAAGTAGCTTGGCTCATAGGTTTCTAACACTCAGATATCCAATATTATAAAAACCCTTCCCCCTATCCTGGCCCCAGCTGCGAGCCCTGGTCTGCTAATAGATGCCATCTCGCCCACACACTCCCTGTTTTGGGATCCCGTCTAGGGCCGGAACCTAGGGGTTCCCTGACCTCTGTGCTCCGGTCCTACAGTGCCTGCACCTCTGCTACGGTGATGACCCGGTACCGAGAGCCCGTCTGCCGTTACATGTAAACCCCAGCTGTGTCTCCACTCACCTGCCCGACAAGAAATCGAGTCCCCAGGCCCTGCACTCCTACCTTGTCTAACACCCTCTGGGGACAGCAGCACTCAACTCCGAAACTGGGTTTTTGCTCCATAGCTTTAGCACCTGCCAATCTAGGGTTCAGATTGGCCACTCAGTGGCTTGGTGATTTGGGTCCTTATGCCAGTTCATAGATAGGCAGGGATGCTCAGTAAATACTCATTTTTCCCGCTCTTTGTTCTCCTAGCGCTTATACCGGGGTTTAGCTGGGTTTCACTGTTTGATACCTGCTCCCACTGGATCTATTTTTAAGATACAACCTTTCTCTATCCTAGTAAGTAGTGTCGACTAAGCCATCCCTGACCCTGAGCTGAGATGTGACATTGAGACAGGTTTTGACTGGGAAGGGGTTACTTCAGAGGAGACAGGTCCAAGAGAGGGAAGAGGCAGCCCAGCAGAAAGGGAAGTAAACGATAAAAGCAGAGATGGTATTCTTGTTCTCAAGCAAATTTTCTGTTCGCTTTCCTTTCTCTTACCTACCTGCCTGACAGGAATTGATGTGCTTGGATGTGTTTACTTTTTCCACTTAAAGGGCAGGGGAACATCCTGGTTAAGCTTTCTCCTCTCGAAGAGCTGCAGCCCAGCTCCTGGCAAATAGAGGGACAGTGGAACGTAGGCCCTCCTTCGCCTCTGGGTCCACATGCAGTGGTTGGTGTTTGGTCACCACGGGCCCATGTGTTTCTCTCCAGGAACGTGATCTGAATCCATTCCAGCGTGACGTGTTCAACTCCCTGGGCTCACGGGGCCATCTTGCTTCTCAGTTTAATCAGTTGGTGGTCTCCCAGGATTCAGAGAGGGCTGCTGGGGTCTCTTGCTCTCTTGAGACTTCCGAATACCAAGACAGCTACAGGAATAGAGTGGGGACATCTCCTCAGCTAGGGAGACTCTTTGGGTCCTTTAAGTGACACAGCAGTCCCACCAACAGCACCCCAGTTCTGCCCCATCCAAGAGTCACACACAAGCTGAACACTTGTTGTCGCGTTACTCTTGTTTCCTCAACAGTGCTTTACCTATGGTTATGTGACCAGAAGTTTCAGTAGAATTGTTTATTTTTCTTTCTGACAATTATAATTTTTGCTTAGTTCACAGATACAGAATGAAAAATGTTTTTGGCTATTAATGTTGTAAGAATCATGACTGTCTTTCATTTTACTTGTTCCCCCATCTCTCCTTTCAAGGTTAATCTCAGGCTTTTTGGTTCTGTGAGTTTGTTGATGTCTTTTTCAAACATCAGTTCCACTTCTCCCTCAGAGCCTGGCACTGAAGTGCCGGGAGAGAGTGAGGCAGCCCTGGTGCTCTTGCCCAGGTGACACTCGGGTAGGACTTTCACCATCCCCGTCTTCATGCGAGCGGGAGAGTGGTCCTGGCACCAGCTCCAGCTGCTCTCCTGCTGCAGTTTCTCTCCTTGTGCCGTGCTCCCCGTCCAGTGTTCTGTTTGATGTCGTGTGTTCCTTTTTTGAGGCTTGGAGAGAAAGCTCTGTTCTTGAGCTTCTGAAAGACCAGGGTATAAACTATCACCTCTCCTCTGAGCTCCATGACCTTGAATCTGTGCTGTGGCCAGAAACATGAGCAGCCACCTGGCTTCATCCGTAAGGGATGTACCTTCTATCCCGGCAGTGGTGGCCCCTCTTCTCCCAAAGGCTCCCAGCAGGTGTCTGCAGTAGCCTAGCTGCCCTGCTGCCGCGCCTCCCGGTGCCAGATCTTTTGTAACTTCACCTGAGGCTGTTTGTAAATAAGAGGTAACACCTTGCAGTCCTGCCTTATTGCCGGCAGTCACTTAGAGACACGAGCACTAAGTGCACATCCCTCCTCACCCACCCCCCCATATTTTGATTATTTTCTTTTCCTATGTCTCTAGCCTAGTTCAAGTTTTGGCTTTGTAATTACAGCTGCAGTTTGAATATTTTGGAAATATTTATAAGTCTAATCCAGACATTAAAATGTGACATAGTTCATGGCCTCTCACAGGTGACCACTGTTGGTGATAAATATTTGCAAAATGAATGATTGAATCAAAGAGAATCAAAGAGAAAGAAAAGGCAGTCTACATTGGTTAGGAGCACCTATATTGTGTAAAATACTGTCCTTGAGTGTGAAGGGTAAGATTTTGTCCTCAGGAATCTTACAGTCTAGTTTGCAGATTGAAAGATGACTGAGATTCTGAGAGTGGGTAATTGTGTCAGTGATAATAATGGTAAAATAATAAGAGCTAAAATGTATTGAACCTTTCCATGTGTCGGGCATGGTACTAAATATTTTACCTAATAATCTCCCCTAGCTCACCCAACAGCTATGTGAAGTAGGTTTTTTACAAATAGGACAACTGAGGCTTTGAAAGGGTTCAGTAACTTGGCCCAGGTCACAGATCCTAATAGTCACGTAGGGTGTGAATCCAGGTGTGTCTGCCTCCAGACACCTGATACTTCATCAGGATTCTGTTTTTTCTGTCTCTCCTTCTGAATGAAATACTGACGGTACTGTTGTCCCAAGTATAGCCAGAGGACAGAGGGGGAAGCTTATTTGAAGAGGAAAATGACACCAAGTTAACACTTTTGCATTGGATGTGAAAGTCAGAGAGTAAAGAGAAAATGGCTGGAATGGCTGTCAGGAGGCAGAATGGCTGGGGATATCAGTGTAATTTAGGTGAGAGAGCCATTTATTGAAGTGATGATGGTTAAAGCAGTGAGACTGTAGGCCCGTAAGGAGTGAGCAGTCCAAGATGAGGCTTCATGCCACATGTTGGGGTATGTGTGTTTCCTGCATACCTTATTTAGAACTCCCCGGATGGTCTTAGTAATTCCCAGATTCTGTGACTGGGATCCCCTCTTCGCTGTTGCTGCTGTGATAGTGTTAGTTTTTCCCACCTCCGGCGAACTAAACGCCTCCCCTTCTACCACTGCCTCTGCCCTACCTTGTGTCATGGCATTCTGATCAAATGCCTGTCTCGTTACAGGGGTCAGGGGACCATCCTTGCTGGACACCAGGCCTAGTGGACCCCTTTTCATCACAAATTCTTTTCTCCTGACACAGGCATCGAATGCCCCCGCGGAGCCCGAAACCTCCCAGGCTTGGTGCAGGAGGGAGAGCCGTTCAGTGAGGAAGCAACGCTTTTCACCAAGGAGCTGGTGCTGCAGCGAGAGGTAGGGCATCTTCCAGGGGCTGCTTGGATGAGGAGGGGGAGAAAGTGGGGCTCACTCGGTCTGATGGCAGAGATCAGTCTGTCCCTTTTTCCGGTGCTCGGCCTTCCCCGGCCACGATCCATTCTGTGTCTGCCCACGTCCCGTTCCTTGAGCCCTGCTTCACTGGCCAGTGGGCGTCCTGAGATGTGGGATGAACACCAGGCCGGCCCAGCCAGGATCCTAAGGCTGAGAGCTTACGGCCTTGCAGTCTCCTCCTTGGCGAATTAGCTGAGCTGCCTGCCTCCAGCTGGATCTAGAAGCTTGACTAACCCTGTCAGGGGCCAATTTTCTTTGAACGTTTATTTGTATCTTTGAGTAATTGTATTTTCTGTAGCGGGTTTTCTGACCTAATTTAATTGTATTTTTGTTTCTGCCTGTTGGGCTGGCTCTTGCAGGCAGGAGTTAGGCTGCTCAGCTGCCATGGTGCCCATCTACCTGCTAACTTTTATCAAGTCATAGTCAACAGATCCATCTGCTTTCCAGGAGTATGCCAGTTACTCATCCTGCTAGGTGGGCACAGAAAAGGAACAGTGGGGAGTGTGCTGGGCTCAGGCTTAGGATTTTAGGTCTGCCTTTTTCCTTTTTTTTTTTTTTTTTTTTAACAAACCCATAGGGTACCTCCTGCTTTCATGCAGTATCATAATACACACAGTGAAAAAGATTATGGGCGTTCTAGAGGTTATCTTGCTCATGAGTCTTTGTAGGTTTTTGGGAGCAGATGTGTGGTCTTCTTTGGGTTGCTAAGTGATACAGATACCTGTTTATAAGCTTCCGCATCTCTCCTTTTGATTTGAAACGCCAGTGAATATATTGGGGGGGGTGGTGCTTAATGCCCTTAATTGTCTCATCAGTCTCACATTCCGCTCTATTTCGTTTGTGGTCAGATGCATTTGTTTGTGAAGAAGCCATCCTTATGTCGGCATGCAAGGTGTCTTTCCCCTCCCCCCTATTTTGTGACTCCACAACATAGGTTGAATTGTTATCAGTTAAAGATAGCTTCCCACTAGAGAAGTATTTCAAGAATCCAAACACTCCTGTTGTCTGTCAGTAGCTGGTGAAATTTTTTGACATTGCACAGGAATTAGGTCGAAGGAGCAGATATTTTAGAATTCCCCTCTGTAATGTCCCCTTTGGATAATGCACTACAGAGCTGTTTCATGTTGGAATAAGCAGGTGAGTCCCTTTGTTGGTTGGTTGTGCTTGGGATGTGGGGAGGAAATCCCCTCACTGGGCTGCCTACGACATTTGTTAGTAACATCCTCGTCACTTACTCTCTAAGTCACATTTCTGTTCGTTGCTCACCATAGTCCTCTTCCTGTTGTTTCCTGTCTCCTAAAGCTTCTTTCCCTTTCTTTTTCAACTCTTGTTTCTCCAGCCACTTTTCTTCCTGATCATGTTTCTGGCCCGCTGGTGATATCCAAAAGCACAAGGGGGTCAAAGAGAATACTGACCACTGAAAGGAGTGAGTGGCCCAAAACGCTTTTACTCTCTCATGGTTATTATGACCTTACCTTTGTCTGTGTATTTGCTGATATTTGATTGTTGAAAAAGATTAAAAGTTTTCCCCATTTTCGTTGGTGCCTCTGACACGTAAGTTTGCAGATCCTTAGTCTAATCCGCAGTTGGTATTGATCTTTCCTGTTTGTAATGTCCCGATCTTTCGTAGCCATGGGTTGGGGCTTCTTGATCGAGAACCTTACTACATTTTCTTAGCTGCTTGTTTGATTACTTGGGCTGACTGTTTTGAAAGGTCTTTATCCAGAGGAAAGATGGGTATGGCCTAAAGAAAGGATAACTTGAGATTCTGACTAAAGGAACCAGTTACAGCCTACTCTCCTGGGCATTTTCCTTTATATAATATATGAAAACTCTTTTCTGAACAGTGTAGGAATGAAGAGAGGGTTTTATTTGTTATAGGTTTATTCACTTACTTCTACCTGTATAGTACCTTCATTTTTATTCCAGGGGTTGTCCTGGCGAGTGTTTCTCTTTGCCATCTTCCCCCCCAACCCCCCTAGGATCTAGAAAAGCCTGATGGATTGGTCCTCAGATGTAGAGGTCCTTCCCACCCTTAGGAGAAGGGCCGCGGGGTTTCCTGGATGGCTGAGCAGGGGTCCGCAGCCTCACACCGCACACGGCTCTCACCTTCAGGGCAGCCTCCACTCCAGGAACTCCTCTGCGGCCAAGCTGCTGTCCTGTTGGCCGAAGTTGAATGGGTTTTCTTACCTTGTGCCTGTTCCCTTGATAATCACATTTAGCTCAGGTAATCAGGTGTTGTGAAGATGTGATTGGCCTTGATCCTGCCCCACCCCTCCTTTAAATTCTTTTTTATTATCTTATTTTGGGGCCAGGATTTCTCTACCCCCTGCCTGCTTTTCCCAGTCACTGTAAATCTGCTCTCTCGTGTAGGAAAGGAGTTAGTAGCACATGGATCTCATGATTTCACAGCACCTCCTGGGCCCCATGTGTGATCCCACAGAGATATGGCCGTTAAGTTGGACTCCAGAACCCATAAACTGAGTTGAGAAGGATGTGAAGTAGGGGAGAGACTGTGTAATGACCTGCGCCCCTAGGTCAGCCCCTGCCGGGGAGCAGACAGAAAGCTGGGGTGTGGGGTGCCTGGCCCTGAAAAGCGACTCCTTGTTTATGAGGTGGGTTGTCTTAGCTTTGGGCAGACACAGCAGGAATTGCTGCCTGTCTGCTTCTCAGTTTGGGGTGGAGACAGACTTGTAGTCTTTCCATCCCATATCCTCATGTGGAGCCTGTACCATCAAACACGAGACTCCTCTCATTTCAGCTGGCCCCCATTATCTTGAGACCTGAGAGCCCTGCTTTCCTGAAATGTGTTTTTACGATGACACTAGTCAGGACGGAGCGCCTAACATTTCTGGCCATCACTCAGCTCATTTTCCTGAGTGTCTCCCCTGCCACCTTTCATCACCTTTCTTCTTTTTCTCCATTTTTCTCCATGGTCGTTCTCCTCAGCCATTGGTTCCTCTTGGCTTTTGTTCCTTTCCCTGAGTCGGGAGTCTGGGAGGACTGTTCCAGGTCAGTGGTCTGGGTGTTCCGGTGGTGCTGCCAGCTTCAGATCATGAACAGTAAGCTAGACACCATGTCATTACCTGATTCTCTTTGTGACCTTGAAGGCCAAAGCAGCCAAGAAACTCTGAAAGGCCTTCAACAGTTCTTCTCAGCCTCACTCAGCTGGTGTATAGCAGGGATGGGCAGACCCGTCCCACTGCCAGTTTTGTAAATAAAGCTTTACTGAAACACAGCCACACTAACCTTTTTATGTACTGTCTATGGCTCCTTTCATGTTATAACAGCAGAGTTGAGCAGTTACAACAGGATATATGGTCTGCAATGGCTAAAAATATTTACTATCTTTTTATCAAAAATGTTTGCTGACCGTGCTGTACAGGTTTTGCCAAGTTGGGTTTAAATGGCTTGGTACAGCCCTGAAAATGAGTTTGTTCTCATGTCCCCGGCCTTTGAGGCCGGGCTACTTCTGGACCACACAACATGAGATCATTGTGTCCCATTGGACGGCATGTGCTTGGTGACACCCCCTTTGCCAGGCACCCGCCCCCCCCCCCCCCAATACAGCTGCCTCTTTCAGGCAATTCCCTGCCACACTGCCAAGGACAGGAAGATCTGGTGTAATTTCCCAGATGGGGAATTGTGCCCGTTGCTAGCGTCTTCCCAGAAGTAGTGGTGAGAGAGAGCATTAGATAACTGGCTTAGAAGTGCAGACTCCGAGGTTTTCACACTCCAGTTATCATGTGGTCCTCGGTAAGTGATTCTTTTCTGCCTTGGCATTCCTATCTAAAACATTGATCCAGCAATCCCAAGCCATCCCCTTCCTTTTGAGGCCCTTCCTGTGAATGAAACAGTCATTTGGGATCTCTCCACACCTTCGTTTCGGAAGGCCACCTAGCCAGCCCTCGCTCACTGACCCGCTGCTGCCTCTGCAGCTCCGCCGGGAAAACCTGCGCTTTTAGAGAGGGGGGTGTAAAGTATTATTAAAGGAGATCAGCGCCGCAGTTGAACCCTCTTCACAGTTCCAGGCTGTAGGAGGTGCAGCTCCCGGGGAGGGGCTGGGGGCTCATTTCCAAGGCCTTTCTCCGTGACCCCTTTGTCCTGAGATCTCCGAAACTGCCCTTTGCTGCTGCCTGGAAAATGACGTCCTCGTGCTGGACAGTGAGCCGAAAGCTCTGGCTGCTGCCCTGACCTATTTCCCTTCTTCCTGCTGGCATCAAAAGGGAGGATGTCCCCCTGGGGAGCTCATTCTGCAGGCTGCAGTGGCCAGGGCTCGGTCCTGGATGCCCTCCCTCCCACTACCCGTGCTCTTTTAGAAACAAAAATGCATGAAAGCATTACAGGCAACTGTTGCCGTTTCAAGAGCAAGTATTTATGTTTCAGAGAAATATGGACTTAGCAGTGAATATTGGTATACATTTATGCAGGGGTTTGTGTGGGAAAGAATGCTTAAATAAAAGGAAAGTGGTTCCTTCTCCTTTGTTTCAGCACCAAGTGTGCTGCATCTTGTCTGGAAAAGATAAACCGGTCTAAGCAGTTCACCACTGAGGTAAATAGTGTTTTCCCCACACCCTGTCTTTGCCCAAAGCACTGTGGTATGTGCCCTCTCACCCTTCCTGCTCCTGTCTGTCTATGCGGGCCCCTTCCCTGTCCAGGAGGCGCGTGGGAGGTGGAACAGTAGCCACATTACTTCTCCGGATCAAGGCGATGAGGATGGTTCCAGCCATGGGGAAATCCACCAGGGTGGAGGACACCCACTGCTCTCCGACTCTTGTCAGTGCCGTGCCCCTTGGTAGCCCTTGCTGAGCCGGGAATAATAACCTACTGGAAAAGCAAGCCAGCCGTCCAGCAATGTTGCACTTACTTGTACAAAGACACCCTATTCTAGATTGTCTCTACCACTTCCCAGGAAAGAGGGAAGGCAGTAAGGCCAGCTTTCTAAACAGCTCTTTTATCCCAGGAGGCGTTAAAGGCTATTTGGGGGCTAAGGCTTTTCTCACCTCCCCGCACATTCTTGACAGTTCATCACCCACCAGGGGTCTTTCAGTCTGTTTTTTCAATTAATTTAAGACTATTTTCTTTGACGGGGGAAGGGGGGGGCTCAGGTAAAGACTCTCTGTCTTAATAGTGATCAATCCTGTATAGCGTTTTCTAGTGCCAAAGTTCTTTCGTATATAATATATTGTTTTAATCTCACAGCAAACTTATAAGAAAAATATTACCCCAAGATTTACAGTTCTGGAAACTAAGATGCAGAGTGAACTGCCTCTATTCACAGAGCTTATTGTAGGACAAATACTAAAACCCAAATGTCTGTATTCCTAATCGAGTGCTTTTTCTCCCCCAATCTTGCCAGTTTTGCTGTTAGAAGGTGGTCATTCTTTTTAGCCATACTGTGTATTTCTCAACCCTCAAATGTCTGGAACTAATAAATTAGTAAAGGATCTCCCTGGAGGTCCAGCACTGACTGAGTGGTCAGTGCCACTGAGTCTGATTCTGGGAGCTCTCAAGACTGCAGAGGGATCTGAGGAATTTGCTGTGGCCCTGCCTCCCAAAATATCAACTCTCCTCTTGTCACAGTTCTTGTATCTTTTGACTGCCTGATTCCTGCTTCATCTGTTGCTTGGTGTTTGTGGGCCTTAATTTTTGTATGATTCCTCGCTAACCTGTCTTCCTATCGGTTTCATCATGTGTATCCATATTTCTATTTCTAACCTTTCTTAAAAGAGAAATCTTGACTTAAGTGCATTGTTTATAAATACATAACTCCCCATTGCGTCTGGGATGAAGTTTAATCTCCTTAGTTTACATATATCCTTGATAACCTCTCAACTTCATGTATCACCACTACTCATTTCACAATCTGCACCTCATCAGAACTGACTTTATTATACTCAAGATTCCCCATACATAACATTCCATTCCATCTCTCCCACCCCTTGAGCCGGCTTAAGCTCTGCACCCACTATACCAACCACCCCCCTTCTTTGCTCACTTATTCCCACCTGTCCTCCTCTCAGAAGCCCTCTCTGGATCTCTCAGGCCGGGTGAGATGGCCTTCTGTCAGTCCCCCAAGCTCCTTGTCCGTACAGACATCTGTCACGGACTGGCCAGCGATGCTGAAGGGATCTGTCTGTATTGGTCGCCCCACTAGATTGTTAGCTCCTCAAGGTCAAGAAGCATGCTTTGGTCTTTGTTCTTCGTATCTGACCTCGTATGTAAGAGATACTCAATAAATGTTCATTAAATCGACTAATTGATTCCCTGTGACCTAATTCTGGAGATGGGGAAGAAGGCCTGTTCTTGTCTGTTACAGTTCTTCAGGAAAGCTCTCTAAGCTTAGCATTTGTGGGGCGGAGAGGGAGTCTCTGGAGTATAGAGGTTGGACACACAGCTGCTAATTTAGGAACTTCTCATTGAAAAATTCCATTACTCAGACCTGACTGTGTGCTTCCTATGGGACCCTGACCTCCCTGGGTCTCCTCATCTTACAGATGGGGTAATGAGATAATGGTATTTGAATGTTTTGTTTTTTTTAATTCCAGTGCTCACAAAGAAAGTGTTAGTGTCCCTTCCCCACTCTCCTACTATAGGCTACTTGTCTCTTTCCCTCCCTGGTTGTTTTCCATCCTCTGCTTTTGTTGATCTAACTATTAAATGAGGTGAAGTGTTTATTGTGAAGTTCAAATTCCTGTTCACTGATAGGTTGTAAGCACCACATGAATACCAGGCTGTTATCTGCTCACTTACAGCCCCTTCATTTCTGGGCTCCTGGCCCTTGCCAGGTATCTCTAAAAGCTCTAGAAGGAGGGCCTTCAATTCCCATTCTAGTCCCATTCAGCAAAAGTGGCATCAGAGTGAGAATAGGTGAGGCTAAAATGAAGACTGTCACACCGTCCTTTCTTCCCCCTTCCCCTGGCTGCTGGTCTCCCTTATCGGCTTTTAAACTCCTTGGGAGCCGTCACCGGTCTCTTCCCAAGCAAGCTCAGCGGCGCACGCTGATGGGTGCCAGCAGTGTGCCGGCTCCAGTGGGATTCCTCTCTGCAAAGCTGCTGGCTCAGCTGGCTGTCGTCTGCTCCCTATTCTTCAGCTTGGAACTTTCATAGCTAGTCAAGCATAGAATTGCATCCATTCTTCTGAAATAGCTGCTGGGCCTAATCCTTCATTGGCTTGGCCAAGATCCTGTTACCTGTAATTATGTCATGCAGCCTGACTGGTATAGGTTTGATAGGCCTCACTGCCCTCCAGAGGCTAGAGTTCGCATCCCGGGCTGGCTGTTGGGATTGCAGGCAGAATAAGGTTTAGGCCCACAAGAGATTTAGCCTGCTTAGGATATATAGGAAGGTCTCAAGGAAGTAATTCTGTCTCAGGGAAGAAAATCCTTTTCAGCAGAGGGATTCTTCCTTTCCCTGGACAATGGGTCCCTACTGTTGTATGTAAACTCTTCCTTGACAGACTTCTGTATTTTTTCTTCCAGTTCAGTTTGGTTTTTCTTAATATTCCTTCCAGCACAAGGAAATCAGAGGTATAGTCTTTAGACCTGCCGCATTCTGTGTCCTCCACAAGTAGAAGCCTTGGCAATGCTAAGGCAGTCCCTGGCGCTGGTTTTTCCTTTCCATCTTTAGTTCTAACCCACATCAGTCCCAGAGTAAAGCTGTAAAAGGCTCAAACATGACTTCCCCTTGCATCTTTCTGCTATAATAGTCCATAGTACTTACTTTGAACTTCATCTAAATTGAGGCCTGGAAGCGAGTATAGTGGGCAGTGATTGCCGCTGGAGAATGCATTTACTGGTTTGCTAACAGATTATCACTACAAACGTAAGGTCGTAAAAATCCTTCAAACAGAGCCTTGCTAAGCAGAACCCCTGCCACCTATGGTATTCGATACTATCTGCCTGTCTGACATAAAACGACATTCTTTACGAGTCATCCCTGTGGAAGACGGCTATTGCCAGGCACATTCAGCAGACCTCCTGGTCTACCTTCTGTAGAACTATGGAGAGCCTCTGACCCAGAACAAATGGAGAATTGCCGTCAGGAGGTAAGACACTGGTGGACTCCTCAGAGGTAAATGTGCCTGCCGAGTGAGCTGGGTACCATTTATTTTAATTTAGATATCTCTTACCTCTTCAGTCACCCTGGATGCTCACTGCTTCTTAAGCTTTGGTTAGGGTTCTCTTTTAAAAAAAAAAGGCAGGGGGAGCTAACATTCTTAATATAATGACAGAGGGCTGAAGAAAAGGGACTCAGAATTTGTGTTTTTCAGATGAAATCCCTTATTAAGTCTGTCCACTTCTTTCTGGAAGCCTAATCTGGAAATTAGTTCTGTTTCATTAATACCTTCTGACTAGCAGATCATATTTACTTTTCACACGCAAGACGGCCTCATATAGACTGCCCACTCTGTTTCCAGAAGAGCTTCACCTCAGACCCCAACGCATTGGCCCACGCCCATGTAGACTTGAGTGTGAGCTTTCATGCTGGCACGTTCAGGGGTCTTCAGGCCCCATGCCTCCCTGTTCTGTTTGTCCTAACTATTCCCAGACACGCCCACTGCCTGAATGTTAATGATTTCCCCTTGGAATTACATAATTCAACTGATATCATTTTAGAACACGGCTCTTAATAAACAATAGCAGGGCTGACTGAGCTGCCCGCAAAGAAAAGCGGACTGTAGATTGCATTTGCTCTCCAGGTAATACTAACATTCTGGTTTTTCACGTGTGACTCCCCCAGGGACACAAGCCTGACTGCTCTGGTGGATGAGCCAACCTTAACCCTGCCCTCTTCTTGCCATTAGCATGCCCACTGCCTGTGTCTGTTGCCGGACTGGACGAGATCCTCTGGGTTCCAAACCTGGCTTTATAGATGAACTTCCCACTTGCCGCTCTACCCATGACAGTTTCTGGTCAGCTGAACTTAAATGGATTTTGAAAATGAAAGTGACCAGTGGTCTGTTATGAAAAGCAGTGGTGTATGAAATAAGATTATGAGCAAGCTTGAGAATTAACAGCAGAGATCCCCTAACCTGGTCTGAACAGCATGTCTGCCCATTTAAGGACATCTTTCCCTTCCTGGCCACTTAATAAAGACTCTGTTAGTAATGTGTGCACAGTCAGACCTGGGTTCTCATTCCAGGTTCACCGTGTACTGTGTGACGTTGGACATGATCCTTACCCTCTCTAAAACCAGGGCAATCTCAGTGTGTAATAGAATTCAGTATGAATGGTGCCCCTGGGGTTATGCGCTGCAGCCGACCTGCTAAACCTAAGTGCCTCACTGATAATGAGGGCTCTTGCTCTGTAGGGTTACTTTGGAAATAATGTATATATGTAATGTGCCCAGCACTGGTGCCCCCCGTAGGTAGTAAACACTCAGTGAGCAACAGCTCACAGCATCATTTTTATTATGAATGAAAATTCTCTTGGAGGTTAGCTAAAATCTAGGATTGGAACTTCCCCGAGGATAAACCTCCACAGCCAGAGCAGGCAGGGTGGGCTGGGCACAGGCCTGTGTGTTGGGAGCATTTAAGTAGAATCAGGGGTCAGCCAGTCTCTTTCCTACAAAGAAGATAAAAGTCAGGGTCTCTTTGCCGCTGCTTCTGCATCTTCCTGCACATTAGAACAGCTTCTTTCTAGGCAGGGTCACATTCAGTGGAAACACTAATGCTGAGAAGTCCTGAACCTACACACAGAGCCTCTTCTAGACTTGACTTGGACCATAGATAAGCCACCCGTCACCAAAGAGGGGGAAGCCAGGACTCCATACATACCACGTGGACATCTAAGAAGGAGTGGCTTGAGTATCTGTGCCATGCACTCCGACTGCCATGGGGTATTTGGAGGATGACCTGCCAACACCAAGGGCTCTCCCATGCTTTCTCTGTACTGGACTCTGACCTTACTCATTTCCCAGTGTCACTGGGACTTCAAAATGGGGGATACAGGGATGACTTATTTAGAGCCTGGCTGGTGCACTCTTCCTTATCCTCTGATGGTGCAGTGGTGGTCTTTTTTGTCTCCATACCACCTCACCGTGACCACAGCAGTCTGATTGCCATTGAGTTTATCTTTGATCTGTGTTCAGTTGGAGGGCTGGAGGAGAGTGGAGTGCCAGGCAGGAGCTCTAAAGGAAGATCTAGATATTAGCCAGGATTAAAATGGCTAAGAAAAGGACCCACGACAAACCCTTTGGGACACTCATTGCAGCAAGAACAAAAGCTATCCACTGAACCAGGAATGAAAGGTCGAATGGGAAGCTGCTTCACTGTGCCATTTTTCTTTCCAGGTTAGCATAATGCCTTCCTCTTCTCCCTTTCCCTTCTCTTGGTTCACTGGAATTCTGTGTAATGGTCACCAGAAGAGGATCTTGGCATTGACTGTATATTCCCAGAGATGGAAGGTCATGCAAAGAAAACCAACAGGTCCGTCCTTCCCCAACCAGAGCCCTGCATATGCCACTGCACTTCAGAAGTCTCTCCAGTGCTTGCAGTGCTGGGATGCCGTTACCTCTCCAGTTAAATAAATCTAAAACTACTGACCCAGGATTTTTATAGCAACACTGCAACCTTATATGAGGAGATGCAACAAATAGTCCATTACCACTGATTGGACATGGATTTTTGGCCTGGCCACTTGCCACTTGGTGATTTTAGAATAGGGTCACTTTCGGAACTGGAAGATTCCTTGTAGGAGGGCACTGCTGTTTGCTAAATAGTTGTTGCTTATCTTCATGCCCTCTTATAGCTGCACTCCGGCTCCTGAGCGTGGGGCCGGTCTCTCTGTTTGCCTGGCAGAGACGGCCAGAGCTCATCCTTCATCGGTTTACAGGGCTGCAGACGTGGCCATTTCCAAACGCCCAGGGTGCACTTAACCACTTCCTCCTTCTGATCTCAGCACTTCCACTCTAAACACATCAGCAGCTTTATAACTTGCATTTTATTTTGCTCTGTGTTTTGGCCCTTCAGGTATTTGTGGGAGGAAGGTGGGGAGACTGGCGAACTGTGTTGTCATTGATTTCAGAATTACACAATCACACCCTGAGTCACTGTCCCTGGAGAATCATGCCAGGGCTCTCACTGCTTTCACACATGGCTTTTTATGGTTGGGTTCTGTTTTATATTTGACATGTGACTCCTACCTTGGTTTCACCATCTGCAAAATGGGAGCACTCAGCCCTGTTCCACCTGGAGAATGCTGAAAGGCATGGTGGCGAGACCCCTGAGGAGCCCCTCGTCATTCCCACGTATGCAGTAAAGGGTTGCCAGGCCCTAGATGACAGATAACCACCCACAGGCTGAGGGCACTGTGTGACCTGGAGAGGAAGCTCCGGTGAGACAGTTTTTTTCCTCATCTGCATCTGAATAGTTAGACCCAGTTGATGAAACAAGAGAAGTGTCCTTCCTGGACCCTGAGATCGCACCATTCTTTACCTCGTCGAGCTAACCTTGGGTCATATTTCCCCTTTCCCTCTGCCATGCCATCTGTCTGTTACATTGCCTCTCACTTGACATGACTTTGGTTCTAATAAGCAGTACTTCGTAAACGGTAGCTGTCCCCAAGCACTGAAGAATTCTCTCGGTCTTCCTTAAAGCCAACTGCTTGGGCCAGGTCCTGAGAATCAGACACTACACGTATGTCTTTCTGTTATGGGTTGATATGCCCGTCTGTGGTAATAGTGTGCCCTGTTTCCTGCTTCGCTGGGGAACACTGTATTTACATATTACATCATCAAGCCTGTCTGCACATGATCCCAGGATTCAGATCCAACCTCTCACCTTTTGATCTTTTTGACATGTCTTTCAGCCCGGAGTGTTTCAAGGGTCAGGCTTGAACCCCGGAAGCCATTGTCTTTGCCAGTAGCAAGTATGATGCAAGATAGTTTCACCTTTATCTGCTGCCTATCTAGTTTTTTGGGGGGGGGGGTTGCCAGTTGACCCAGGGGGTGGGGTGAGTACAGCGAAGCTAGAGATTACTCTCGAAGCATTTGGTTCTTGCTTCCCCATACAGAATTTTAGTCAATTGTCGAGATAACCTAGCCAGACACCACTGAAGAAGGGCAAAGTCAGAAATTCATGAGGCCTTGGGACCAGCAGCGCCTCTCAGTGTACAGGAGGAGAAGCCACGTGGCTTCTATCAAGCACAGGAGGTGCGGAGGGAGCCCCGAGGCTGCTCTCCATGGCAGCCCTGCCCGGGGTGAGGAAGGGCTCTAGTTGGCACGTTCCCACGTCCCCCGAGCATCCTTAACACCCCGTGACAGGGAGACCACCTCCAGGGAGGCCCCGTGTTCTCCCACTGCCAAGAATTCTTCTCTCTGCCCTTCCTCTCTCACTTCTTCACCCTCCCTCTTGTGTTTCCGTCATTTGTACAGTATCATTGAGAGGTGTTGAAGAGATCAATAGCAGTTCACCTTTTCCCTTATTGATTAAAGCGGCGGCAAGGACAAATGGCAGGCAGTCCCCATTCATTGATCATGAGCGATCCATTTCCTACCAAGCCGTCAGTGACCTCTCCCTCTGCCTGTTACTTTGCTGGTCTGCAACTTGGGCTACTCTTGTTGCTGGGCTGCTATAACAGGAATGAGAGAACCACTGGGTTTGGCTTGTATAACCAAAGCTGGGTGGGGAAGGAGACTGTGGGCAGTGAGCGGGAAAAGCCTGGGGAGCCTGTTCTTTGACTTGTGGCTTTATTTGAGGGGCTGGCCACATGGGCTGTACTCTCAGGTAGAGGCGGCGTGGCGTGGCTGCCTCCCCCAACACTTTCCTCCCCCTGTTCTCCTAAAGTGCACAGCCTGCCTTTATTACACACTTTTCTACAGAATGTAAATTGAGTACGCTGAGCGAAACGCCCATGACCCCTGTGAAGTGGCTGCTTTTGCTGTCCGTGAGCCTTAACTCTGGCTCAGCCCGAGGGAATTAGTGGGGTGGGGAGTGGGGGAGGAAGGGTTCTTATGTTAGGAGGACTCTGTTTCCACCAGGGGTGAAGAATGGAGACAGTTCTTATCAGCTGCTTTCTTTCTCACCTTTAGAAACAAGCCCCAGAAGGGTGGGTGCCTGTGTGCGTGTGCTGTGCGTGTGCTGTGCGTGTGTGTGTTGTTCTGTTCTCCCTCAGTGGAAACACCCTCTGGCTCTCACTTGGGGAAGGTGATGGAGACACCCTCCCCAGGCCCAGCCCCTTCATGACATTTCAGGCACCGAGCACTAAAGAGTTGGTTTTTAAAACCTGCGTCTCGAATGGCAAATATTATAACGTCACTCACCTGGTGTGACGCCAAGGCTCTTTGAATCCCAGGGCACTTAAGAGGGAGGTTGGCCCTGACTGCAGAGGCAGCCCTCGGCTCACCCAGCCTCTTTTCCCCTTGTGTGTGGTGGTCTGAATTTTGTTGGTTCTCTAACACGTACCTTTACACAGAAGCACCTGTTGTCCACCATGCCCCGCAGGGTCGTTAAGCCCTCTCAGTCCCTTCACAGCATGAGCCAGTTCCAGAAACTGCAGTCAGTAGAGTTTTGACTGCGGAGCAGCAAATGTTTGGAGGGCCGCCCAGAAGCTGCCGCTGCTCCGTAACCTGCGCCACCCGGCAGAGGGAGCCACTTACCTGAGCAGGCACTTCATGGGAGTCGCGGTTCCCAGAGCTGTGGTTGCCGTCAGGCAGCTTGCAGTCTTTCGTGTCAGCCCGAGCACAGGGCCCGGCTTCTGCAGAGGAGTACTGCCATTGCAGTCACGTATCCTGAGTGAGTGCCCAGTGGGTCAAGGTCACTATTTTGGATGCCCCTCTCCCAGTAGGGAGATTTCACTAGAAACCCAGTGCCACTATGTCAGGTAGCTCTGCGGTCTGCAGGTGCCAGGCCCGGAGAAGGCAGCCAGTGCTCCGTGAAGCTGGTTAATTACATGTGAGCTGCCAGCAGGATGACTGTTCCTTTCCTATGGATCATTAGGAAACCATCCCGGCCGGCATAGATGGGGCGAGGGAAGTCTGATAATTCCATCACCTCCCTCGGCTTCATCAGACAGGTCTTCCTTTCCTCCCTTTCAGTCTAAAGCTTTCAAAATGGCTGGGGAGGAGGAGAGGAGGGAAAAGAAGTTTCCACTTAATGCACGTGTTTTTCTCCTAAGCTGGAAAGTGGCCCCCTGCTTTCAGATCGTCTTGGCAGCCAGAGTACGGAGGGTTCGAGGCTTGCCATGGGTGGGAAGTGCTAGTGGCTCAGCTCCTAATACATTTGCAGCAAACTACAGAACGGGCCCTGTTTGGAGACGAGGCAACGAGTGCAGCAGGTGGCAAATAGTCCGGCTCCACTAGGGCCCTGGATGGGCACCATCTTCTTCCTTCAGCCAAGGCAGCCTCAGTTCCTGCTATGCCTGAGTACAGAAAGCACTTCTGGTTTTTTAGAAGCTTTTAGGCAAAGATGGGAGAAGGCAAAGCAAAGAAAATATGGGAAACTCAGTCTAGTTAAAAACACTGCCCCGTCAAACAACCTAAAATAGAGCTTTTCCTTTGTCAGAAGAATGTAGAATAGAAATCTGCATTTCTCCATAGAGCATTGAGTGCAAAAATAAAAAAGGGATTATAAATAGAAATAAGCATGACCCATTCAGCTTCCAAGGACTTGAGCACACAGCCTTCTGAATACTGCCTTAGAGCATTTTATAGCTATGAGGCCTCTAGCCGTTATACTGTCCAATCCAAACGGTTCACAGTGGTTGAGAGCCGAGGCCGGAGGAAGGTAATCACTAGGGCACGTTCACACGGTAATTCATAGACCTGCTGTCTCCACGCTCCCATTGTATTGCTCCCCTCGGCACCTCCCAGGCAAAAGCCACTGCCACCTGTCCATCCACTCGCAGTACAGGTGGCAATAACTGGAGAGTGTGACATCGGTAGCGTGTAAAAGGGAGTCAGGTGAATGTGACAGGTGGACAGAAGTGGTAAGCAACGTGTGTTCTCTACGCTCCATTGTGAGAAAAGAACAAGAAGCTAAGACAGGAGGAAGTCCTCTGGGGCCTCTGCGTTCTGTAAGGGAGACTCGCTAGACAAGGGTGCCGCGAGAACGGCAAACAGGACGGGAAGGCCTGCCAGAGCGGGAGGAGGACAGGTGTCTGACCCACCTGGAATCGTCCACTGCTTTTCCTGACATGTGAATCGTAGAAAAGCTGTCTTTCTTGCCAAAAACTAAGCTTCACGAGAGCCCAGAAGAAGCAACCACGGAGTGCCAAGTCGAGGGTTTTTTCCTTTTCCTCTGTGTGCGTGTGTTGGGGATGAGGAGGGCGGTTTACAGAATTGCTTTGCTTCGCTTTTCTCACTGAGAGAGGGGCGTAGGGGTCAGATTTCCTGTCTGGATTGCCCTTGAGCTCCTTGGGGAGCTGGGATTGCCCCCCAGGCTTGAGCTCTGTGTTCTGGTCACGTTCGGCCCAGGCACAGGATAGCCCCCCAGCCGCCCTCCCAGCATCCCGTGCTCTTAGACCTGCTCCCTCTACTGTCACAGGAGGCTGATCCGAAAGCCGTGCCGTGGTATCAGGGTCTGGGCTTCACCTCCACCCTATAGCTGAGGCAGGTTACCCATCTTGTTAGCGGTGGTGTCTGCCTGTCTTTCTTGGGATTGTCAAGTGGGGGAGGAACAGATTACATTTTCCAGCAATTTAACTTTATTAACTCTGACTTTTTCCCCCTTTTTCCAAAGCACAACTGAATGGAGCTAAACACACACACAAGGGCTATATTTGGTCCTGATGGTGCTGTAGAGTAGGGAGGGCACAAACATAGAGGATTGTCTGCTAGGACCTAGTAAACACAGGGAGGTGTCAGGGCTGGAGAATTCAATAGTAATAATAAGCATTTATACGGTGCAATGACAACTTTGATACAGGGCATAATCTTCTGGGGATTGCTATTAATTGTGCTTCTGCCTGTGAATGGCCCCCTGGTGAGGGGCTGTGAACACCACTCAGAGTTAAGCTATATTAAACATCAATTAAAACAGCGTAAAATAGAAATGGAATAAAATATGCAAAGGTCAGAGTGGCTGTGAACATGCAGACGAGAGAGGGGGGAGAGGGGTTAGGGCCTGGTGAGCCTAGTACACTGGTGGATTCATGCTCCTAGTTGCTCTAAGCTTTTGAGTTTTCAGGTTTAGAAGGGTTGCCAGAGAGTGAATAATGGTACCCTCCAGCTTCCCTCAGTTCAGTTCTTCCCCAAAAGGGTTTCAGAAACTACTCATTGCGGCCAGTAAGAAATGAGCAGACACAACCAGGCAATCTACCAGCACTGTCCAATAGAACTTTCTGTGAGGACGGAAGTGTTCTTTACGTGTGCTGTCCAGTATTGTAGCATCTAGCCACTTCTGAGTACTGTGTACTTGAAATGTGGTTAGTGCAACCGAGGCACAGAATCTTTAATGAAATTTAAATAGCAACGTGTGGCTACTGGCTGCCATACTGGACAACGCCAGACATTTGCCCACACTGAGCACTCAGGAGATGTCCGATTGGCACTCTCCTTCCTGAACCAATTTGTGCCTTCTCCCACACCTCACACTGTTTTTTTCAATACTTTTTTTTTTTTTTTGGACCCAGTCTTCTCATGCTTTTGACTTAAGCTTCCAAATTCTTTCATAAGGGTCACACGCAAGGCCAAGAGATGAGAAAGGAGAACAACGCCTGCAACAAACAGGCGGTGGCTTTGTCCTTGCCCCCTTTTCTTCTGACAGCCCAGAGTCAAGCTAATACCAGATGTTCCCCACTCTCCCAGGCAGAAAAGAAGTGAATGGCTTTGGATCTCTGGCTGAAGATCAGATCTACGGCACTGTCACTGTCCCCACTGAACATCTGATTCAGTTGCTGAATCTGACCCTTGAGTTCCCCAGAACCTGCAGGGATTTCAAATTCCCAGGTCATCCAGGGAACACTCACCTGAGGTCCCTGTGGCACCTGAACTGTGAAAATACCTTTACCCATAGCTCTTTCAATACCTGTTGAGTCCACTTATTGCAGTGCCATAGTATAGTGGAACAAAGCACTGGACTTGTAATCAAAAACCCCGTGTTTAAGTCCTGGCTCCTCCATTTACTGAATCTGTGACCTTGACAAGAATCACTATACCTCCCTGGGGCTTCATCTTCCCCCATAAAAATGACTCGGCTAGACTGAATGACCCTCTGGGTGCTGAGAGGACCTAGAAAAGAGATCCAGAGAAAAGAGCCCCTCATTGCCATGAAGCCCTACGCCTCCACTCCGTTACCCCTTCAGGTGTCAAGCCTGCATTTCAAGCACCCCTTTCCTGAGGCCACCGAGAGGCCTCACCTGTGTCTAATTACCACTGACTCACACTTGGAAGTTGTCCAGCAGCACAGACACGCCCTGAGCCAGAATGGGTGGCATGCCCCGTCCCCCCGCCAATTATTGTCATACTCCTGTACATCTTGGGGAGTCGACGACAGTCCCCAGTGACTGTGGGGCATCCTCAGAGATGGTGTTTTAGCCTGCTGCAGAAGGCGGCGGGGGTTTCCTGGCTTAGGCAGTAGGTCCATAAAGAAAAGAAGGGTTTGGGAGCTGCCTGATGCGTGCCAACCGTCCTGGCTGGCTAGTTGTTCGCCAGCCCCCTCCTCCCAGCAGTCACTATTCGCTGCTTCAGGGATTGTCCCCAGCTGCCCAGAGCCCCTTTGTGAGCCAACACCGCACAGCTCACAAAGGGCCCTGTAGCATCTCTGACTGAGGAGCTGGTGAGCAGACGCCCTCAATAGAGGTATTTTTAGCTGCAGTGATACAGCCTCATCTTTTTGCAGGATGTGTAGGGCTTTTTTTTTTAATGAAATAAGTAAGATTGAAGACTGGGGTCCCAAACCCCAGCGCCCACACCCAAGAAGTTTTGGTGCACCCCACTCACCAGAGGCCTCATTAATCCTGCCTACAGCCAGGCGCTGAGGCTCGGAGTTGGCCCAGAATACCAGGCGGGAGAGACAGTGTGCACAGGGAGGAGAACCAGAAATAGAGCAGGCCTAATGCAGGCTGGCCTGCTGTGAGGTGCTGAGGGCCCTCTGGGCAGCTGGGAACAACTCTCCTTCCAAGCCTTTCAGACCTTTGATGGGTCTGGGGGACCGAGTGAGTGGGCCTCACAGTTAGGACAGCCTTGCCTTGAACGAGGGATTCCGTCCTGTGGCTTGCTGACTTCCTAATGCTTTCGTTTTCCTTTCCTTCATCCTGGCCTGGGACTCAACTTTTCCTTGCCTTTTTTTTTTTTTTTTATTGTATACCATGTGACGGGGGGTTGTAGGACATTCGTGGAGCTTGTGTCAGACCCCATAGAGGAGTCCTGGGGTGATGAGGCAGTGGCTCTCACCCCACCTGCACACTGGGATTGGGAGCTGCGGGAGGCTCTTAGGAAAGATCCTAATATCCGGGCCTCCCTGGCTTCATCAAGCGCCAGATTTTTACTTTAAGTTCTCCAGGCATATTAGGTGATAGCAAGGAATAATTTTATTAATCGTGTTAGGTGCGATAGTGGCATTGTGGTTATGTAAGAAAATGGCTGTGTTTTTTAGAGATGCATTGCTGAAGTATGGAAGGGCAAAATGACATCATGTCTGGGCTATGCTTTGAAATACTTCAGCAGAGAGAAGGGGGGATAGATGAACCAAATATGACAAGTTCAATGATTGTTGAGCCTGGATGGTTGGTGTATGGGAGTTCATGACAATTCTCTATTTTCAGTGTTTCACATTTTTCAAATTGAAAGGTTTTTCTAATAGTGAAAAAAAATGTTAATTAAAAAGCTCCCCAGGTGATTCTGATGCTCATCTCAGGTTGAGAAGCAGTGGTTTAAGAGATTAAATTTGGATCCCCACACCGTAGATCAGCTCTGATTTTGGATAACCTAAGACCTTTCAGGATGAGTTCCTACGAGTATCTGGACCCCAAACTCTTGGGTAGGTGAGGAGCAGGGTGGGCACAAAGAACAAAGCAGACCTGTGTCTGTCGTCAGAGTTCACAGTGGACAGCTGGACCGCTTTGCCTCTTGCACGCAGTGACCTCAGTGCCACCCAGCCCCGAGCGCTGTTGTGCCGTGTAGTTTGCCTGCCAGCGCTCCCACACTCCAGCCTGAGGACCTTGCTCGCCACACAGGAGATAGAAGACAGCTGCATTGTGACACATGCCACGGGGGGTCCTGATTTCCTCCGTGTTCAACACTATTCCTAGTGGGATTCTGCTGAAGCGGCAGGCGGGGGGAGGGGCTGAAACCTGCCCCTCCCCCTGCTCCCAGGAGCCCCCGTGTCCTCAGCTCTGCGTGCAAGTCTCCTCAGTGCCTCTTCCAACTCCCAAGCAGGATTTTGCCCCGGCTGCCCAGCAGGCGGGGCAAATAGCAGCCTGCTGCAGCCACACTAAATGGAGCTCAAGCTAGAAGCTTCCGCGCTACGTTTACACAGCACAGCCTCGCTTAGGACCCTGGCTTGGCAGCTCTTTGTTCAGGGGGCTTTGCTATTTACACCTCAACGTTCAGTGCGTCTGTGTGTCGCTAAGGGAAGCTGAAGCAGAGAGTGGGCTCAGACTGCCAAGGTCAACCAGCCCAGAGCTTCACTACCCATAGTATTTACTGAGAGCCTGGGTGCCCTCCTTCCCACTCCCAGGGGAAGCCTTGACATAGTCCTTTCAGCAAATGCCAGCTTGAGAGAAGTGCGAAGTCACCTCCTGCGCCTCTAGGAGGGCCTGGAGCAGGTCGTCCCCCCAGGGTCTGAGTCAGTATTGGTCCTGCTGCTGTCCGGGGCCCACATCCAGAATTCCAACGGGGGGACTTGCTTCCCCATAAGAACGAGCAGCCTGGGAGGCGCTCTTTGGCTGGGAGGGGGCAGAAGCTGTCCCTGACTCTGTGCTGCTCCCTGGCACATATCTCCCATCGCCACGCTCAGACCATCCATCGTAACTGTTTCCCCCGCTGTGCTGAGCTCCTCAAGGGCAAGGCCCAAGCCTTTCATGTCCGCTGTTCCCCAGTGCCTGGCACAGTGCTGGTCGCCAGACGGGCTGTAAGTAAGCACACACATGAATAAGTGAACCACAGAAGGGCTCCGGCCGGGAGTGCCATCAGCTAAGGATCAGAAACCTACCAGTTAAGAAAGTAGTTTCTCGTTCGTTTAGGCTTCTGAACCTAAACTGGGTGCTGATCGGGAGCCCTGCCTGAATCAGCTTGTAGAGCAGCCTATGACGAGGGAAGGCTTCTCTTCTTTTCCCACCTTCCTCAGGAATAAATGGTATTCTCTCTGTGCCTCGATTTCTCCCATTTGATATTCATGGGCCTCTGAACATCTGTCCTCTCTCCCTCCTTGCCGGGGGCTCTGAGCAGGCCGACATGTTTGTAGGAGGGTTTCCCTGTATTTTTTCAGGGCCGTCAGTCGAGTGGTACCTGGCTAGTTTTCTTGGAAGTTACTCTCCTGAACCTGAATGAAACCTCAGGATCCCTGGCTCAGCTTAAGCAAAACCATGTACAGGAGGCGCGCTTCTGGAGTTAGTGACAGGACTGTCCTGTCTGAGCGCTGAGTCTTCTCCCTGCTCTCTCAAGTCTAGAGCAGAGGCTGTCATCCTGGGCGTGCCCTCGGATCACCTGGGTACATTTTGAAAATATCCAAGTGCTGTCTCCTCCATGTGTGATCTAGAGTCGGGACACTGGTATTTTTTAACAGCTCCCTCAGTGTGGGGAATATGTACTTGGAACTGACAACCACTGTCTTTTCAAAGCGTCTTCACCAGGAGGAGCTGTACGGCACTGAGCACCCCACTGCTGGCCTTCCCCCCTCACCCACCCCCACCAACCACAGGAAGGTGGAAGAGCAGAAGAGTGTCTGTCGCTCCGGGCGCCCCGTGTCGCCTCCCTTAGCTAGCTCTGAGACGCAGCTGCCATCCCAGGCCGAGTGATTGACAGCGCAGGCCTACCCACACGCACACACACAGCCCAGGGCTGCTTAACCTCAGGCAGGTGACTGGAGGGGAACAGGTGTCTGTGGACAGCAGTTCGATTTTGTTTCAGAGGGCATTAGTGAGGGAGAACAGTCCAGAGCTGTCTTTGCAATTTGTTGAAATGAAGGCTTTAAAAAAAAACATCTAGCTCAAGGGATTCTCACCTGGGTTACGCCCACCAGCTCCCAGGCGTCACATCCCGCCCTGCAGTAGCAGAAGCGTCTGCCTCAGCAGTGAGAGGCAGGCCAGACACCAGTTGAAATCCCAGACGGCGTCCTCCCCTCCCTCCATCTCTTGTCAGATATTTCAAGCTTTAAGTCCTCACTCGTGCTCTGCCTACTTGGCTGGCTGTTCTTGCACTTGAGCGGCTTGTTGGCCTGGACAGGTCCAAGCTGTCGGAGCCGTCAGGAGCTGCACCTCCCCCCTCGCGTCTCCTGTCTGAGCCAACCTTGACTCACAGTAGTGCAGACGGCCCCGGCCTTATCCAGTGACGCCCGCCACTGCCCTCCTCCTCCTGTCCTGCTTTCCCAGCGATGAAGGGGCTGGGCCAGGCCTGGCCTGCAGGTCAACCTGGGGCTGCCACGGAGACCACTCTTAGTTCATGCTCTGGCATATTCACCCAGACAACACGCTAAAAATAAATAAATATATATATATATATATATATATATATTTTAATCTGAACCACATAGGACAAGGGTACAGCAAGGTCTAAGTTCAGATTATGCAGGAAACACTTTCCAGCCTGCATGAGAGCGAATCTGTTTTTGCAAATAGCCTTAGTTTTACCCACTCTGCTTCCTAACTATTCCTGGGAGCTGAGAGAGAATGAGGCGAGAGCAGAAATAAGCGTTCCTCCTTTTCCTCCCCTTCTCTCCCTTTAATGTAGACTGGGCAACTCCTCTACAGCACCTCGGTTTCTCAGACCGGCTCCAGGTGCCGAAAGGTGGTGCCCTGTAACATACCACTGTAATCAGTTCATTTCCTTTCTCCTTGTCCCTCTCCAAGAGAAATGAAGTGGCAGGTGACAAATGTGAGAGGGGTCGTGGGTGACCTTGTACACGAGAAAGACATGCCGCACCAGGGCTGGCCTCACTCTGCCTTTCCCGGTGCTAGGTCCCTGCCGAGCTGCAGACGCATAGGAATAAGGGTCCCATTTAGCCGGCTCGGCCTGAGTGAGACCCGCAGCCATGCCCTCTGGCAGCAGCCTGCAGCAGGGAGGGATGCTGCGGCAGCAGGCTCGTCAGCCACCGGTACAGCTTTGGATGGGGCAATCAGCGCAGACACTTTGGCTCACTCAGGTCGTCTGTAAACCTAAGGGACCCCAGCAGCTATTGGCATGCCATTGCTCCAGCAATACCAATATTCACGTGATTTACCCTGAGGCTTAGCTGCTACCCACATTATTTCCAAGAATTCTTCTCCGTTAGAGGAAACAGTCTGAGGCTGCTTCAACACAGCCCCTAAAGCCAACCCTTTTCATGCGGGAATATCAGGACTGAGATATACGGTATCTTTATTGGCACCCAAGGACCAATAACATAACTGACTAAAGACAGAGGCTGCCTGCAGAGCCTCTATCCCCCCAGTTAGAACCAGTCATTTGATGAGCATTCTCATGTCCTAGTGAACGTGAGATGGTGGATGGGATGGAATTAAGGGGGCTGATTCCACTCCAAATATCATGGTTACCTACAGCCTAGGGTTGGGGTCTACTCTCTTCTATCCGATTTGCTAAGTAAGGAAGAAAGATCTTTTACCCTAGTCCAGTACCTAGGAACCTTTTTGTGTCTCTAAAGCCACATGATACGTATCACCAAACTGGTCGATTTCCTGTTCTTCAGGACTGGCCCTGTTCTCCGGGGCTTCTGTCCAGCAAGGTATGTTGCTTTCTCTTCCTGCTACAGTTGCTGCTTAGCCTGTTAGCCCCAGGAAACTTATTCTCTTGGATCCATTTTCTTCTCTTCAAGTATCACCACGTTTTATCGACCTGCCTGCTTTCATTTTTGATCCACACGTCCTCGTCATTTAGAACCGCTGGACTAAGGTGACCTGCGGGCACAGTCCAGGTTCTTGACTTGGGTCCCAAGGGTCCGAAATTGACAGGATTTGTCTAAACCCTTAAAGTAACCTTTTTGTAGCCAGGAACCTTAGCAGATACACTACCCCCCACCCCACCCCTTACCCCCAGTGACAAAGGAGCCTTGGAGCCGCTGAGCGCAGTGACTAGAGGGCAGCAGAGCTCCAGCGGGGGATGTGGGGATGCTGCCATCTCCTTCCGGCCCAGCCTCTCGTCCTGTAACGGCGGCTCAGAGGCTTGGAGGTTGGGGTAGGGAGGTTCCGCCCTCTCAACTCACTGTGGCACTGCCTGTAAACCTGCCGAGCTAGGGACCTAGAGAGCTGCCTGCACTGCCCCCATCATCTGGGTGCCTGCTTGACGCCAGGATGCCCTGGGCCCGAGGGGGCTGCATAAGTACAGCTGCAAGCTGCCCAGCTAGATTGTTCTTGTTGTCCCAGCCCAAGGCGACCTCTCAGGCTCCGTGTGTGGCATTCACTGTAACTTTAGGCATGAGAGATGGCACTGTTATCTCTGGGGGCAGGTAGGGAAAAGATTCCCCAGCTGAGTCTTCCTGGGTCTCAGTTCCAAATGGAAAAGCACAACCCTCCCCCACCCCAACCCGTCATCGTCTCCCACTCTGCACACCCGATTCTGCCTCAGGCCATTTCCCAGCCGCAGCTCTACTGGGGGCAAACTCTTTACCCTCGTGGTACTTTGTAAGCTAGAGCAGTGAGGCCCAAACTTCCAGAAGCGAGATGAGATGATCTCGTGGGGCTGACAGGTACAGCACAGCCAGCATTTGTTTTGGGTGTTGATTTCCACATATTAAATGGTTCTCGTTGCCACTGCCACTGAACTTCCTTGCCCCTGTGTGTGATGGCCAGGTTCTGTATCAACCATGAAGTCCGTGCAGGGACAGAGAGCTTTGCTGCTGTGCTCTGGCACCTGAAAACGGTTCTGTCTCCAGCACGGAGCTGCCAGTGGGGAACTGCTGAGGTGACACGCTAGAGAATCGCCAGGGAGACCCCTCCATCTCCTGCCAAGCTAAACAAACCCTGCCCTGCACGGTTCTGAATCACACCTCCCTGCAGATTCATTCCTCCTTCCCTGGCTCAGCTAGGGTACCGCCTTACGGGAAAGTCCTGGGTGTCAGCAAGAGAGGCGTTTGAGGAGAAAGGAACTGATGGAGGAAGGGGGAGTGCCACTCAGTCATCTTTTAAGCAGAAAGGAAAAGGTCAGCGGAGCCACACGGGGCCTGGGCTACATCAGTGTTGACTCTGCCTTGCTGCAGCAAAGGGACCGGCTCACCGGGGCCAGCAGTGGGCACTGCCAACCCTATCCAGCTGCCAAGCACAAAGAAACGCGTGCTCTGTATACACAGATGGGTCTGCATGTCAGCATGAGCCTGTTTTTAGCCCTTGCCCAGGAAGGGCAGCCCACGATACAGTAATTTAATTAAATTTGCTTCTCTCCATGGCCCACATATTTGAAGAGGTTTGGGGGGGAATGAATCTGGCTGAGGAACATTACCCTGCCGCTCTGGCACTGCCCCAGAGCTGAGCCGCAGTACCATAAAGGGTCTTGCCATCCTGAACACGGCCCAGGGCATCTGTCTGCACTGCAGGCTCTGTGGCCGGGCTGCCTGCTGGCACATCTGGCAAGGCAGCCTCTGGAAGCAGTGCATCTCCATCACAGGGAAGCCACTGGGGGCAAAATAAGGGGACTCCCCACCCCCTACTCAAGACCTGCTGGCAGCAGCCTCAGCAGTACTTAGAGCCACGTATTAGCTTTTTTCCCCACCATCTTCAGTGTATGAGAAGGGAGAGGGCAGGATGAGAGGACCCCACCCCTCAACTGACACTGCAGCTTCACTTATCCCCGCAATTTCGGTGTTAGCCCACACACCTGTGCTTCTGCCCGGAAGGTGATCAGTATTTAGGGACCTGAAATTGATTCAGCTTTCATATTACCATGTTGCATATCTCAAATGCGATCAGTTTTTGTTCATTATGCCTGAGCTTAACTCGTTCCCACACACCCCACACCCCTGTGACCTCCCCCTGCCTCCCAGCCAGTGCCTGCTAGTCTTGGCATTAAGTTTATCAACTCCTCAGGAGGTGCCTAAGCTTTACTTTCTCCTGTCTTCTCCCTCCTGTCCAGAGTGTCTGCCCTTTCATCTTATCACTAACCTCTAGCCTATCTCTCAGCCCTTTTTTGTCCTAGGTCAGCAGTACCATGCCTTGGAGAGGTACATTTCTCTGGTTATCTTTCTGTCCCCCCAACAGCAGCACATCCTCCTGGCTGGTAATCTCTCCTGCATGATGATAATAGCAGCACCTCCGAGAGAAAGGGAATTTCTCTGGCACTGTTCATCTCAACACCAGCAGAACACAGGCTGTTGCTTAGGAGTGGGAATCATTAGAGTCAGGCCATTATTGGAGGGGACCAGTCTCTAGGGGAGCTAGCAGAAATTACTGCTCCTTAATAGACGGAAACTCATTTGCTCAAAGCCCCCACCCTCCTCTTTATTTCTCTGCATTCCCCACCTCCCCTCTCTTCCCAGCTTTGAAGTTGAGAAGAGAGGTAACTCCACCCGATCCAAGATGGCAAATTTCTGCTAAATTAACTTGGTTAAAAGAGATCCTTGGCTGTAAGCGGCTGTCTTTTAGAATGTTTCTACTGGGACTTCACTTGAAACCATCATGAAGGAGATAGATTCTAATTCAATATATGTGATAAAATCCTAGGCAGGGCCACTCCGTTTCCCAAGAGGGGATTTGTTGAGATGGGGGAAGAGGAGACGTTTACTAGCTGCAGGCCCCGAGTCAGCCTGGGCTGCCTGAGCTTTCCCTGTGAGGGTCTCCTTGCTCACAGTGCCAGGGAAGGTAGAAGCAGAACTCTAGACGTCCCTGCTTCTCCAGTGGTCCACTTGACCTTGAACGGACCTCTGACATGATTGAGCTTCTGCAGAACTTCCTTTCACAGGGATACCTGTTCTTTACAGCTCTTCACTTTTATAGGGATGGGGAGGGCGGCCTCAGCCACAAGTGCTCCTTCTAATTTGTTAGCTGTTTGGGCAGCCATCAGAACTCCCATGCCCTGGAACACTCATGGCTGAAGAGAAAGGAAAAGTTGCCTGATTTTTCAGCTCTAGCTGTTTGAGTGAAGTCAGGAATGGGCACCATCTGGCTGACAGCATTAAGCACAGATAAAGTACTGGCCTGAAAGGCCTTTCCCTTCTTTCCCTCCCTCCCTGGAAGCAAAGGGTGAGGGACTGCACCAAATTGCAAACTCCAGGGGACACTAATCACTTTGTAGCTTCTGTCAGTGGCGCCCCCTGGAGTTGTAAGTCGCAGTGGCCCTGCCGGTGCTAGGCTGAGAACCCAGAGACCTGGTCTCTGCATCACCAGCTAGCGGGCACTGGCAGTCACATCCCCCCTGGGCTTCGTTTTCCTCACAAATAAAATGAGAGGGTTCAACTAGATTTTCTGAATTAACTCGGAAGCTCCCTTCACTGTCTCCACATTCCTGAAGTTAGAAGCTGTAAACCATCATTCTGTCCTCAGTGACCATTGCCATTCCAAGGTCGACCAGCAGTGAGAACACACTGTGGAGCTGCCCTCAGCTGATATGATACCACTCACTGGTCAGAGCAGATGTGGACTTAAAACAGGAAGGTGGAAGAGGAATTAAAGGGAAAGCTACCCTGCAGACCAACAAGCTGAAACCAGAGGCACATGGAATAGGCCAATTCCGTGTTGTGTCTGTGCTTCTCTGTGGCTTCAGAACGTTTTTTCCTCAGACACAAGCATACGACACATCCGGTAGTTCCTGTCGCTTCCCTCACAAGGGAAACAAAATGAAATGCAAACATGTTTTGAGCTCTCTCAGTCTTGCCATATCCCTCTAAGTCTCCTCTCCCCATTCCTAATTTGAAGATTGTCTTCCCTTCCCCTGGTTCCTTTAGCAGTCTCTTCCTTGGCCCTCCCTCCTATCTTACTCCAGACTTCCCCAGTTCATCTCCTTAAGAGATGAATTGGAAGAATATGCTGTCATGTCAGAAGGAAGCCAGTGTCAATTCACACAGGCAAACGCTAATAGGATAAAGTATTATCCGACTTCCTTTAAGTCCAGAAATTAAGTCGTCTTGCAGTGGTAATAGATTATAACTGTATCCACTGCAGCTGGTGGGCTGCAGGAATAGGCTGTTAGTATGAGGCCTGGCCTCCATTTCTGGGACTGTGATGGGCCTGTTGTGAGGGGTGCGCTGTGTGTTCCTACAAACACAGCGGCACTATCCAGGGAACTGCCTACAGCTGATTCAGTTCACCTCCAGGGTGGAGCCTGAGTGGGAGGACCTGTATGAATGTTCTTAATGAACCTGGGTGAGCGGGTAGGGCCTTGAAGCCTGGGAAGAAGTAGCCCGAGGCCAGGAAACCAAACTTTGCACAGGGAACAGTTAGTGTGTGAAAGCACCTCTCCCTCATCTTTGCTGACTCATTGAGCGGGTAGAGTGGCTTATCTGGTAACTAAATGAGCACCTGCACAGACAGGGAAACCAGGATTGAGACCTTATTAAAGAAATGTAAGAGACTACAGATTAAGGACTTGCCTTGGGAGAGGAAGCAGAACTGTTAGAAGGAAGAAAGAGCCATCAGGCTTCTAGAATGGAAGGATCTTGCGGGATATCCTAGGTCCTATCATGGCAGACGGCTGTACGCAAATGGGAATTATGGGGGGGGGAGTCTGATAGGAGAATTAACGGGGGGGTGCTTTTTATTAATGGGAGATATAAGAAGGTGGGTGGATATTAAAGAAGCAAGTAGATCAAGGGCTGTTCCTTTGGTATTTGGTAATTAATCTAAACTTCAGTAATTGCTCTAGTATTGTTCCTAGGCACACAGAATGGATGAACCCGGAAGGCCAAGTACTACTTTGGTCCATCCAGTCCCCACACCTGGCATTAGAGTAGCCTGTCATCTCAGTGCCTCCCTGCTGTAGGTTTCAGAGTCTTTACCAGGATAAGCTAGAGAAGACAGCGCCATCCTCTCAGATGCTTAACTTCCTTTGCCAGGAGAGCCTCTCCGAGGGCTCTCCCCCACGGGCCCAGGCCTGACCTTTCTGACTCACTGCCAGGGTCCATGTGCACTGAACTCAACAGTCGTCATTATTTTTATGGGAAAACACGATTTATATAACACTCTTTTCGTGGATAAACAGTGAGCTGCACCCTCTCCTCTCCTCTCCTCTCCCCCCATGACTGTGCCTTCACAGAAATGAGGGAGGCCCTGAGGGAGCCTGTCAGGATCAGAATTTGATTACAGCCCTGAGGGTGGGGTTGCCCCCCCACCCTTGCCAAGCAGTGGACAGCCTCCAGCATCGGGAACAGGACTGTCGTGGGCAGGTGGTTTGGCCCAAGTACTGACAGCAAAGCTGGCATGTTCCAGAGGATGAAACCTGTGATCATCCTAAAATCTAATTCTAGCCTCTCATTAGGAAATCAAATGCATTCTTTCTTAGGCTTCTCTTGGAAAGTTGATCTCCCTGCTTTTCTTCTGCTCTGTTCCGTGCCATGAATATCGCTACCGGCCCTCTCCCCGTCCAGGGTCCAGCCAGCCTCCTGCTTGCTAGGGCAGAGGAATCTCCCTGGCTCTCCTCCCTAACTGCATTGCAGCCCCTTAGCCTGTGCATCTGCCATACAGCTCCATCCTGCTCTCACCTGCTCAAATTATGGTGCTTCTTCCTGCCTTTCTTTCCTTCAAGCCCTCCAATACTGCTTTGAAGCCCCAGCAGCCCTCTCTGTGCTCCCTTCTCCTTCCTGGTGCCTCCGTGGGCCCACCTCCCTTGGCAAAGCACCCTGATAAGGAAACAGGGCGAGGTGACGAGACCCTGGGAAGCTCACCCTCCTGGTAAAGGACCAGGACTTTTAGTAGGTGCTTCCTGTCCCAGCCCTCAGCTTGTGCACCTCCAGCAGCAGCATCTTTCCTTTCTCCTGACCCACCATAAGAAAAGGTAATCCGTTTCTGGCCTAAGACAGTGCCTTGGGCCATCTAAAGAGCTAGATTAAAGAACAGAGCACAAGGCAGTGTTTTCCTGGGAAGAAAAGTGCACCCCATCTTTCCCACAGTGTTTGGGCTTGTAGATGGTGCTGTCGTGCTGCCCAGGACTTCTGGATAATTAATTAGCCTTCCTCTTTAGAGTAGCTCAGTAGGCATGTTCTCTCTTTGGACATGGATGAGGTTCAAGAATAGAGGTGGTGATGGGGGCTAGTCAGTTGGTCTGTCCCCTTATCGTCAAATTTCAATTCCTACAACAACTACGGAGTAGTGAGGTAGATACCAATATTATGCCCATTTTACAGATGAGGAAAACGAGTATTTGTCCAAAGTCACATAACTAGTAAGCGATAGAGCTGGAATTCAACCCAGGAAGACTGGCTTCAGAGTCCACACTTGTAAGCACTATGCTATATTGCTTTGCAGATATGTATATTTCACTGAAGGTTCCTGAAGCCTTTATCCCTGCTCCAAGAAGCAATTTACTTCATCTCAATTTAAAGCAAAGATGAAAACAACCTTAATCCACTACCCAAACCATTCTTCCCCCCTCCGGGGAAAAGGGTGCTTTCTGAATGGACGGAAACCAAGAGAGGTGCTTTGAGCCAAAAGCTGCCTTGCAGTTTAGCTGAGGCAGGATTTAGAAATGGCGTGAACGGTGCCTGCATTAGCCGACGGCACGGAGTGCTGAGTGCCAGCAGAGGAGATAAAATCAGACATATGTTTGGATATAAATGTTCTCTCCCTTTTTCTTCTCTAATTTTAAGCCCTTGCTGCTTTGTTGCAGTAAAATGTTGAAGCCTTAATTGTGGGCTCTGGCCCCCTAAGGTAGTAGCCTGGGCTGAGTAAGGCCCACTTAGCCTTCTGTTAATCTCTACCCATCTCCACCATTAACGGCATGGACTCTGCATCTCTTCCCCATTAATAGGCATTGTCTTCAAGGGACTCTTTACTAGGCTGCTGCCCTCCCCCCACCAGCCCCCCCCCCCCGCCGCCCCGTCCCAAAAAGTTGCTAGCTACAGTACATGTTAACAGCCATGATAGAGCGGATGTCCCTAGGCCTTAGAAACTAGCCTGTCTGCTCTATCTTCACTGATAGTAGAATGCAGCTTTACACCAAAGAGTGATAAAAGGCCCTAGAACAAATTGTGGGAGTGGCGACCAGATCATGATTTTAGAGCTGGGGCCAGGGTAGATGCAATGGAGGAGAGGAGTTAAAGAGCCCCCGCCTCCGCAAATAGTCTCATTGTTCAGCCAAATAAGCAGAAACCACTCCGCTGGGGAGAAGTTGCCCTTGAGAGGTGCTCTAAGGCCTCTGTCAGTCCTTTATTCTGCAAGCTTCCAAGGCTAAGGCTGGGAGAAGGCCAGTCCATCGTTCCCACTGTGAGCACCCTGCCTCGTCTACTTCACCTTTTCCCTAGCAGCCGCTGCCCTCTGTGGGATCCCGTGGTTTCTGCCTGCCATTGAACCTAAGAATCAGGAAGCTGTTAGGTATAGTCCTGAGAATCCAACTCCTTAGTCAGCACACGTGGCCCTTGGGCCACCTCTGGGGCCCCTGTGGTCCGAATTCTGCTCAGGCCCCGGAGGGCAGTAGAGCTGGTTCTGAAGGAGACTGGACAGCTCCAAGAGGAGGGAGAAGAGAACACAGCAATAGCTATAGGAAGGCCCCATTTTCACTGCATATTGGCCAGGAAAGAGAGATGTTCTTGAGAGCCAGTAAGAGCCTTTATGAGAAAGCACATTGGTTTGGGTAGTCAAGAGACCTGGGTTTCAGTCCCACCTCTTCCACTAATTAGCAGTGTGACCTTGGACTGTATCTTTCAGTTTCTCTGGGGCTCGGTCTCCTTGACTGTAAAATGTGAAGGGATTAGACTACATGGTTTTTCACGGCCTTTAAAAAATTCTGTAATGAAAAGTCTCTAACTCCATATAATCAGCGGCAGTCTTTTCCCTGTAACGTGTTGCTATGACTCCCCTCCCGAAGAGCTGCCAACCCGTGTTCCGTTCTCAGGTAACAAACCCTACAGCTTGGCCAGGCCGAGGATGAGTCACCCGCCCAGCATTGAAGGCTGCACTTTCGGTGCTCGTGGGACTCCTCTCTGAAAAGTTGTCCCAAGTGTCTGCTACAAAGGAGGGTGTACCCGACATCACGGCAGAGGAGAGTTGCCACTCTAAATGCTGAACCGGTGCCCAGGTCAGGGAGTAGGCCCAGTGGGGAAAGGAACTCCCCTTGCAGCTCTAAGGACACTCATACCCAGGACCATATTCTCTCTCCCCCAGGAACGTCCTTTGAGGTTCCTTCTGGAAAGCACTTCTCCCTCAGATTCCAAGACCTGAATATGCCCCACCCCCAGGACAAGTGCATTTGTTCATAGGACTCTTCCCCAGGAATGTTTTAGGCCCATTTCTTCCCCTCTCCCCTCAGATCTTTGTTCAGCCCCAGAGCCTTTGTCATTCCACAGCTACTGCATAGTTCCCTGGCCGCCCAGATAGCTGTCAAAAGAGGAGGGGTGTAAGGAAACGGGCTCCACATCCTCTATTTCTGAAGCAGCTCCTTCCTTCACAGTTGCCTCTGAATGTGTACCCAGGAAGCTGTTCTAAACAGCCTGAGCTGTGTCTTATGGCACTAGGAAAGGGGGTGACTTCTTGCATTTTTCAACTGGTCCTCGCCAAGTCCCACCCTTTTCTCGGCTGCAGCTTTCTCTTTTTACTGGGGGTAGGGTACTAAAGGACGGGCGGAGGAACATATCATTGTAGCCTAGAGACATGAATGGCAGTTTCTAAAAGTGTGAGCCCATGCATACACACTGCCACAAACACCGACACCCAGAAATGTTGTGTATGTGAAATACACAAACACACAGAGGAGGATTAAGAATTGGCCCTTTCTTAGCCAACTGCTGCAAAGTGCTGCCTGCCTCTCTCTGTGTTCAGCGCCAGGGAGATGACACCCACTCAGTCCCGATTCCCTGCACTCGTATAAATACTAGTGCTGAAGAGACGCAGGGTCCCAGTTCAGGCAGCCTGCCTGGACCACGTCCCTCGGCTACACATCAGGAGATCAATACCCACCACCACCAAGACACGTTTGACTGACTATTCAGCACCCAGAGAACAGAAGCAACACCGCCTGTGGGATCTTTAAGCACAACAACATTATTGCAGTGCTCTTAAATCCAGGTCCCCCGGGGTCCCCGTGTAGAGCTGGTGCTGCCTGACCAGCAGCTTCTGCTGAGGTGGCGTTTAACTCCTGGCCGGGTCCCAGGAGCTGAGGCTGACCCATTTCCCCCGCTTTTCCAGGGCACAGGGAATTCAGTTCTACCCCCCAACAGAGCCAGGGACTAACACACTTAGCTTGTGAACGGTGCACTAGTATCGGGGTGCTTTTATTTAAGCTAAGGAAAAGTGGCTGACAGCCTTAGCGTGTTCCCATACTTCAAAGAAATGGAAGATTGTCCTCCCCTCCCCTTTTTTTTCTTTAAATAGAAATTATTTGGTCAGCGCTCATAAGAAGCTATAGGTTCAGGGTCTTACTCAATTTAACCCTTTGGGGACACTGAATTAAAAATTGAACAATATTTATTAAAATACAAAAATACACTTTTCTCACGTTACAATCAGTGGCATTTCCCCCCCACACCCCACCCCCTTTCAAATCTGAACCCTTTATTTCCTTTTAAAGCTAAAATAATAAATGAAAGAAGTTACATCATTAAATGGACCAGAATAACAGAGATCTCTGCCTTCCCCACCCACGCCCGCCCTTTCTCGTCCCCCTCCTCCTGAGGTAGCCCTGGGAGAGGGAAGCATTTCCCCCCATTGTGCTACATTCAACAGGACTCCATGCCACACTCATTCTGTGTGTATCACTTTGTTTTAACTGTGGATTTCGCATCTTTTTTGTGAACCATCCTGGTGAGGAAAGGCTTCATCACTTTCAATGAGCCTGTGCCCTTTTTGTCTCTCCTCTTTCTTCTCTACTCATGTCCTGCCCCCTCCCCATCACCACAACCAGTTGACATCAGCAGTAATAATCCCTAATGAATCAGCATTTAGAATAGTCACCAAATCACAAGCATGAGAAAAGCTTCCACTCCCCCAAGCTTCCCACTCCCAGCCTCTCCCCCCTTGTCCACCTTAAACCAATCCTTTAAAAAAAAAAAATCATCAAATGCATCACTGTCTACAATCATTTGTCAGATACCAGGAACAACAGGTGGACATGGCACAATGCTGAGTTATGGCCTCCTGCGAATACCTTCTCTCTGCCTCTGCTCTCCCTTCCCATCCCCCTTTGGTACCACGCCCCCCTGCCCCCCCAGGGGCCACCTCCTTCTCCTGGGAAGCCCTGAATAGACACATGCCTTGCACAGAGTGGGTTAAGCCCAACTGCAGGAATCTGGTGCAATGTGAAAGCGCTTGACTGACAGCTACGCCAGCTCCCTTCCTTCTCTGCTCCTTCCCGAAGCCCTCTGTCAGGCGGGTCACGCTGTGTCCCACTGCACAAACCAAGAAGACTTGTGCACAGGGATGCACATACTCGGTCCCTTAAGGTTTCAGTTGAATTTTGGTGGTTTTCCTGTTTAAACTACATTTTACAGGTCTGTCTTTCCCTTGGCCTCTGAAGAAAATATTATTGCCTCTCAACATTTTAAGCACAGTACAAATTCTTAGTGCTCTTTTTCGTTTGTTTGTATTCTTTGTTTAAATAAGATAAATCTGCAAAGACAGCTCTCAGCCTAAGAAAGATGTCTAGAGAAATGGGTATTCCTGTGTCCTATGAAGCATCTTCTAAAAAATGACAGTTCAGTCTACCCTCCACCCCTCAGCAGCCCACACCCTAACTCTTTAGGGATATTGGTTGGTGTTTTAGTTTGTTTTATTTTAGCAGTTTCAGCCCTATACCAGAAATCTCTCCTGGCAGCACAGCAGACTGACTTGTGGCTTCTATCCCACAACATTCCCAAGGTCCCCCACCCCCTTTAAATAGAACTTACAAGTTAGAAAATAGTTTTGTTTTGATTTTTCTTTTTAAATTTTAATATAATCTGTTTCTTTTACCAGCCCATAGACTTAATATATAAGCATATACAAGAAAAAGTCTCTCCCCACTCTGTACAAAAGTTGCTGTCTTTTGTGTGTGTGTGCATTCTATTGCATTTTATAAGTTTGGGGGGGGGAGTCATATTTGAGTTTCCTGTACCTTGTCCTTGGTATGGGTCTGAATGATATAAGGTTCAGAGATAGTAGTGACTGTGGGGTGCAGAGAGTTCCCCAGACTGTTTTCTGTCCAGTGGGCCCCATGTGCTGGTTTGTAGGTGTTGTAGTTAATATGGTCATGAATTGTGGGCAGCACGACTGCCCCCTCACCTGATACACCGGATGGAGCTGCTGCTGCTGCTGCTGCAGATGCCGCCGCTGGGATGTCTTCATCCACCTGGATAATCTCAACAGTCCGGGCAGCTGTGACTGTACTCCTCTGCTGGTGCCGCTTGCGAAGTTTATAGAAGACAATCAACATGGCAGCAGCTAGCAGAGTCACTGCCACGAAGCAGCCAATGATGATCTTGGTGGTCTTCATGACTTCATCCAGGCTGGTCTGCATCTTATCATTGGTGTCCGTCGCGGTTACCGCCACCTGCTTGGGCACACGGGTGGTCTGAATGAGCACCGTGGTAGAGGTGGTATATGCCGGCTGGTAACCGGTGGACGTAGTAGGAACGGGCTTGTACTTCCGTGTTGTATCCTCAGGCGAGATCTCAGTGGTCTCCACTGTGACAGTTGTGAAGAAGCTGTAGTTGGAGGTGTTGAGCTCGGCCGTGCTCACGTTGAGGTGGGCCGAGGCATTGGAGTTGCCCGCCACGTTGGTCACCATGCATGTGTATACCCCAGTGTCTGAGAGCAGCACATGGGAAAAGTTCAAGGTGCCGTCGTTGAGGACAGAGATCCGTGGGTGGCGGGAGGCGTGGCTGAGCACTGTCCCATTGGGCAGCAGCCACTTCACGGAGGACATGGGGGGAGTCCGACACTTGAGTTCTGCCATCCGACCCTCAGAGATATTGAGGTCCCGAGGTGCATCCATGATGAAGGGGGCAGAGCACTGGAAGGAGGCCTGGTCCACCTCCACCAGGTAGCGGCCTCGCATGTGCACGGGAGCATGACAGCGGCCACAGCAGGTGGAATTGGTGGGTATGTACTCTCGAAGCCACCAGGCTAGCCACAGAATGTCACAATCACAGTTCCAAGGATTGTGGTGTAGGTGCAACTCCACCAGGTACCTCAGTGGGGTGAAGAGGTCATGGGGCAAAGAAGAGAGGTTATTGTGGGCCAAGTTGAGTTCCACCAGGGAGGCCAGCCCATCAAAAGCATTCCGCTCAATCAAGCTGACCTGTGAGTTCATGACCCACAGCTTCTTGAGGGAGCTCAGGCCATGGAAGGAGCCAGGCCTGATCTCAGGGAAGTGGTTTCCTGACATCTCCAGCTCCTCCAGCCCCACCAGGGGGGTGAGGTTGGGCATATCTTTAATGTTGCACATGCCCAAGTTCAGGTACTTGAGGTTGAACAGTCCCTCAAAAGCCCCCTCCGAGATGTACTCTAGCTTCTTGAGCTCCCCCAAGTCCAGGCGCATGAGGGAGGGCACCCGGTTGAAGGCGTAAGAGGGGATGCTTTCTATGGGGTTGTTGCGCAGCCAGAGCTCCCGCAGCTTGGACAGGTATTCAAAGGCCCCGCTCGGGATGACTGTCAGCCAGTTGTCAAACAGCTCCAGGGTGTTGAGGCTGGCCAGGCCGTTGAAGGCCCCCACCTCGATCTGCCGGATGGAGTTCCTGCCCAGCTGCAGGACCTCCAGGTGGTGGAGGTGGCGGAAGGTGTCAGCCTGGATCATCTGGATGTTGTTTTCCATGAGGTTGAGGTACCGGGTGTTGGAAGGAATACCCTGAGGGACCTCGGAGAGGCCCCGGCGGGTGCACACCACCTTGCTGAACTGGTTACTGCACGAGCAGACAGACGGGCAGTTCTGGGGCCCGGCGGAGGCGGCAGCAGCGATGGCTGCACACAGAATCCACACTTGCGCCGTGAGGTAGACGACGGGGAGCAGGACGGCATTCCAGGTGTGGTGCACAGTTACCTGCCACAAGAGCTTCATGGTGTGGCACGTTCATAATTCACCACCGCCTGGGATTTTGGCTCGGAAAGGAGAACCAGCCCTACCCCGGCTTAAGTGAGCTAGGAGCTCCTCTTTCCATCTGGAGAAGGAGGTGGGGAGGGGGCGATTAGAGAGACGGAGCAGATCGGCCGGAAAAAAAAATCATGCCAAACTAAGAGTGGCCCCTCGTCTTCCAGCCCCCCCTCGAGGCCAGCCCTCGGAAAGCTGGGACTTTCTCTCCCCCTTTGCGACCATCCCCACCCAGTCATTCGCTCTCACCTACCTCGGAAGGAAGGAAGGGAGGGAAGAACTGGCGCGGTGTCCTTAAGCGTTCGCCGCCGGAGCTGGCCACCTCGTTCCCATTCTCACTTCTTAGTTTTAATTAACAAAAGGGGGAAGTAGAGGGGGCGGGGAGGGCAGAGGGGAGGGGAGGGGTGGGGGAGACAAAATGGCTTCTAGTAAATCCGGAGCCGGCTAGCGGAGCCGCGGAGTTGAGGCGCGCCGGGAGAGCCGAAGCCCGGCGGGCTATGCAGGTGCATGCCCCCCCCTCAGCCCGAGGCGGGGCGCCACCAGCGCTTCCCGGCTTTGTCCTTGGACCCTGGCCCCGGCTCGCACCAGCCGAGGAGGAAGCCGCTTCATCGCCGGAGTGTGCCTCCGGCGCCCCCCGCCCGCTCCGGGGCTGCCACCCGGCGGGGAGTGAGGGGGCGCCCCGCAGCCTCCCAGGCCGCGCTCGCTGCCGAAGCTGCCGCCGCGCTGGCCCCTCTCCTTGTGTCGGCCGCTCCCGGCCCGAGGCAGCTGATGCAGTCGTTCGCTCGCGGTGCTGCGAGAGTTAAGAGGAGGTGTTCGCCGGTCTTTCGTCCCCCCCCCGCCCGCCCGCCCGCCCGCCCGCCTGCCTTCCGACACACACCCCCTTCTCTCCTCGTCTCTTCTCTTAAGGGTTAAAAAGACAAAAACTGGGCTCAGTTTCCCAGTCCGCCGGCTGCTGGTGCGAGGAGCAGTAATCCGTCCAGCCCCCCGAGGGGCAGCGGCGTGGAGGCAGCGCCGGGACCTGGTCTGCCGGCCAGAGGAGCGCGCGACGGCCGGGTCGCCCCGCGCCGCAGGCCCCTTCGGGGAGTCCGGGGGCGGCTGCAGCCCCCGGAGGCGCGGAATCGCCCGCCGCAGCCGGGCCGCCGGCGTGCCGCCGGATCTGGCTTTGTGCAGAGGGAGCGAGTTCAGGGCTCCGGCCCCCGGCGCCTTCAGCGGCTGCGCTGCCCGCGGACTGCTGCAGCGGCCCCGGCGCTGGCGGCGGCGGCGGCGTGAGCAGCGGGGGTCGCGGCTGCGGGGAACGCTCCGGAGCCCGGGAACATGGTCCCCACTCGCTAGCAGCAGCGGCGGCGGCGGCGGCAGCAGCAGCAGCAGCAGCGGGGCCCCTGTGCACGGCGCCCACGGTCTCCTCCTCGCGCCAGGCTCGCGGTGTTGCAGGCAGCAGCCACGCAGACTGCTCTCTCATCCTTTTGTCCTTCAGTCAGAACGTGAATGTACTGCTGACGCATACTGTTCTGAGGAGAGAAGATTAGCGTGATGCAGTGCTCTTATGTATTAACACCGCTCCCCCTCCGCCGCCTGCCCTCGAGGGGTTAACGCCGGCGCCTTCCAGCGCCGCGCCGGCCCGCGCCGCGCAGCCCCGAGCTGTGCGCCTCCGTGCGACTTCCTCCCTCCCTCCCTCCCTCCCTTCCTCCCTTCCTCCTTTCCTTCCTTCCTTCCTTCCTTCCTTCCTTCCTTCCTTCTTCCTTCCTCTCTCCCCCAGCCCCACCCCCCTCCCCGGCCGCTTCCTCCCCGCCCCCTCTAGACGCTGGGAGCGGGCCGGGCGAGGGAACAGGAGTGAGCGTCAAGTGGGGGGCCGCGCGCAAGTCGCAGGCGTGCGCAGCTATTTTGGTCCGATCGCAGGGAGCCGCCGGGTGGCCGCTGATAGGCTGGAGCGGCGCGGGGCTGCTGCTGCGGAGGGATCGCGCCGGCCCCGGCCCCCGCCCCGCACCGGGCACCGGGCACCCTCGGGCTCTGGGTGCGCTGGGCTCAGGGCCTGGGGAGCCGGAGGCGCGGCGGCCCTCGGCGGGGCTGCTGCAGTTGGCAGGCCTCCCGCCCGGACCGCGTCATCCTCACCCCCGGCGACTGCGGACGGGGCGACCGGCCGCTCGGCCCGGGCTGCACGCTCGGAGTTCTGAGCTGCACTGGGGGACGCGGGGGCGGCCGGGGCGCTGCTGCACATGTGTCTGTTCGTCCTGCCCCTTCCCTCGCAAATTTCCTCACCCGTCGTCGGCTTTAACTAGGGCTTTCACTGATAATTTTCTTAATGAGGGTTGCGGGTGAGGCAAACCGTGGAAGGAAAGACCAAGTGCGGGGAGCTAGGGGAGTAACAACCTGGGACAGCGCGCCAACCAGCTGGAAGGATTGAGGTGAACTCCCAGCAGCCAGGGCACAACCCGTTCATTAAGCAGCCGGAGCCGCGGCTTCTCACTCTTCGCAGCCCCGCGCCCTTTCCCCTCCGTGCGCCCAGAGATTGGAGGGAGTGGGTCTTAAAGCTTCCGCCCCATGAGCTCCACCAGCTCTTCTTTGTTTCTGGGAGTCCCTGGGAAGAACTGCGTAGCGTCCTGCCCCTACTTCCGGTGAGAGGCGACCCCGGGGCGTTTGATGGACCAGTGTAGGAACGAGAACAGGACTTGTTCAGAGTTTTCCCACCGGGGAAAATGACTCCTCTTTCTCTGCCTGGTGCGGCGGAGGCCAACTGTGGCTAAGCCCTGGGAAGCCAGCTGGCAGAATATGGCACTGGTTTAGTGTTGCTTCTTTTCAAGGGCTACCTCCAGGCTCCTTTCCTTGTGCCCGCCCACCTCTGCCTTGGCAAGCTTGCTTGCCCATCACCTACCTGCACGTGGGCTGTTGCTTAAGAGGAGGAGGTCCTGGCCTGGATCTCTTAGCTCTCGGGATTCTGCCACACCCTTATCTCAATATTGTATGCTGCCCAGTAATCTGAAACCTCCTTAAATATGCCAGGGAATTTTTGAAGTCCGTGGAGGGAATGGAAACAGCTCCATTGTAGGCAATTTGGATTCCCTGTCGTTTACCAACTTTTTTATTATGTATTTGCAGTCAAATAATAACAACATTAATAGTTAATATGTTACCTAAGATCACATAGTAAGCGGTAGAGCCAGGCCTTGAACCCTGGCAGAGCTCAGATGTCTAGGAACTTGGACAGTAAAAGTGATTCTCCAGAGTTTTCTCCCAGTCAATAAGAACTCAGGTTTCATTCATTTACTTCAACAGTCATTTACTGGGATGTTTGTCTACTGTATGCTCTCCACTATACCAAGGATGGATGGATGGATGGATGGATGGGTGGATAGATGTGTTCTTGTTTAATCTGCCTTTACCCAGTGACACAGTTGCCATAGTTGTCTCCATTTTATGGATAGAGGTACTGAGCTCTGGCAGGCGAATAACATGCTCAAGGTCATACACCCAGAAAGCAACAGAGGCAGCATCTCAATCCAGTCTTCAAACCCTGAGTCCAGTGTTTTCATCGCTGCCACAAAGATGTCCAGTATGTTCACTCTGCATAGAGTAAATGGCGGAGACAAGGTGGGGGGACAGCCTGCATAAAACATTTCAGGGAAGGGTATATGGAATATACTAGAATGAAGGGTGGGAGAGGAGGGGCTGAGAAAATAGATCCTTTATTTAACTCGTTTGACTCACAATTACTAATCAAAGAGAGAAATGGAGGTTGAGTTCCATCTGGGCTCTTTTTCCCTTCTTGACTAAGCCCCATTTGCACACCATCAGCTTCAAGCAGGACACACCCATTTATACCCAGGTGTGAGTCTAGCCTGACAGGTATCTGTGGAGGAGAATTGAACACCCGCTGTTGAGAAGTTCTCTCCTTGCCACAGCTGGCATTGAGCTGGTAGGGTTCCAGAGGGACCCCGGCCAGGGTCTGGATGGCGCCCTGGTACATGGCTGCCCCTCCCCCCTCAGGCAGAAGCGGGGCCTGCCTGGCTGGTGTGGGCAAACTCAGAACCCATCTGTTCAGCTCCAGGCCCAGCAAATGTTGTGTAGGTGGATGGAAGGGTAGGATCAAACCGGTACTTAGTAATGGGGTGGTCTCGTGGTAAATATTTGTGAGTGATATCACCCAAGCTTCGTGCAGCTCATGGAGTTCTAGATAGGGGTACTTTGCCCTCTGTAGGCCAGCTAGGCTAAGGGAGCATCATAGAAACCATCAACTGGACCAAGGAGGCTGTGGGACCATGGCAGCACACACAGCCCTTTTGAACTGGAAGTGGCACTGAAGCCTCTAATCCTGTCGCTCGAGTGTCGTCTAGCCATCTGTCTGTTGCTCCTCACAGCCCCTGCTTCTGACTGCGTCCTTGATTTGGAGTGGTGCCACCAGGGAATAAAAAGAAGAGGAAGGGCTTAAACTTGGAGAGGAGAAAAGGAGAAAACCCCGGGTTGAGAGTGTTTTCACTTGTGGTTTCCCACAGAGAGACTGCTGCGATAAAGCAGAGTTGAAGAAGCCAGCCAGTGATCCGGCAAGGCTGTGTCAGCCGCTTGTTACCTGCACTAAGACTGGGATGCCTGAGTTCTAGTCCCTTTTCTGCCACTGATTAGACATGTGACAAAGCTTAAATTAAGACGGCTCTAAACCTTGGTTTCTTCATTTCTAAAATTAAGGGAATGGACTAGAAAGTTCCTTCCAGCTCTCATCGTCCACGATTCCCACCCCTCCTCAGATGTAAAGCTTTGTGAAGAAGATTGATCCTTTGGGGTTGTAGTCAAGTCTTGGTAACGCACCACAAAGTTGAGAAGCGAATGATTCCTTCAGTTGAATCGAGAAATCCACAGTGCCAGAGCAGAGCAGACTGTTTTCTCAGCTACTAAAAAGGCCTGCAGATCATAGAGTGCTAAAGCTAAAAGGGACCTTGGAGATCATCTGGACTTAACCTTTCATTTTACAGATGTCGTTAATGAAGTTCAGAGAGGCATAGTGACTTACCTAGAGCCACACTACTAATTGACATCAGAGTCTCTGTCCCTTCTGAGCTCAGCCCCTCAGTCAAGACGACAGTATGTGGCTAATTGGCATTTAAACCTGGGGCTTGAAGATATTTTCCAAATGCCTGCCTTCTGTGCTGTTGTATGCAGGTGCTATCATTATACCTTGCTGGGCTGGGTTAACGATGGGTCTTTGATAGAGCCATTCAGAGTGACTTTGGACCCCTAATAAGAAGTGGAGGGAATTCCCTGTTGGTCCAGTGGTGAGGGCTCTGTGCTCTCACTGCCGAGGTCCCGGGTTCAATCCCTGGTCGGGGAGCTAAGATCCTGCAAGCTGCGCAGCGTGGCCCCCCCATAAAAGAAAGTGTTAAAAAATTTTTTTTGAGAAGAAATGGTCGTCCAGGGGACTGGCTAAGGGGACCCAGCATAACTGGGCGCCTGGTAAAGCCCATGGTAGACCATTCCTCAGCCTGACATGCATCGCTGAGGCATTACCCTCAGCAGCCACTAGATGTCCATAATGCTTCGCAGGGTTTGCCAGGAGTGAGCAGGGTGCTACCTTGCCTCCAGTAGGCTTTTGGCCCCCTCAAGGTGGGTCCATCCGTGGCAGGAAGATCACATATGTACCCCCTGAAACTCTAGTTCCTATTTGCAATATTTTTCGGCTGCCAAACCCTACTCAAGTACCTTATCTGTTTTTATGCTGTTTACACTGCCGTTTTAACTAAGAAAAGAACAAGAGCAAGGGAGGAAAAGCGATTTGGAAGATAGGAGGAAAGAAAAAGAAAAATAGTATGGAAATTGACCTCCACAAAGGGAAAGACATCAGTTGGTTGGTGAATTAGTAGTGACAAAACATAAGAAATGGTCTATATGGAAAAAGTCACCTTCTCCTATCTAAGGCAGTGAACACATTGTGTGTGTGTGTGTGTGTGTGTGTGTGTATTTGCATCTCTCACTCACTTCCACCCACATGTACAGATACTCTTCCAGGGTCAACTGGTCATGAGGTTTCTGTTTAATGGATAAAGTCACCATTGCAAAAAAATAAGGTTATTTTTCTTGCCTGTGGTCCTGAAGTGAGCCTGTGACTATGCCATTACTACCCACAGTCATAAAGGGAATGGATTTTATTCCTTGAGCCTGATGATTCAAGGCGACACAGCTGTTCTAGACTTACTCACTCTTCCTAGTGCCTCCAAATCCACTGTCCTTTTCCCCTAAGAACTCTGCTCTCTAAGGAAGTCGGAAGGAAGTGGACAGAAAAGCACTCTCCCTCTGGGTCCCATCCAGAGCAATTTGTAGAAAACCTCAGAAAAGAAAAGATGCTTAATAAGAATGGCAAAGGGCTATAGAATGGAAGGGCCTCATCCTCTTCTCTGAGGCTGGTTTCCTGGGGCTTAACCGTTTCTTTTCGGGCTGCCAGGCCTGAGTGAAGGGAGAAACCTCCCAAGGCCCCAACTGCCGCCTCTTTTGGAATAGACAGTTGGTGCCCATTCTAGCCACAATTGTCGTTATGGTCAAACAGCCCAGAGAGGTCCAGCCAAAAGCCTTGGAAATGTACTCTTCAGGTGCACTAGCCCAGTACAGGCCCTGTGGTTTATCCTTCCCTTTAACTGCCTTTGTGTAGCAGTAACAGTAATGATGTTAACAGCAACATTTCCTGGGGCATTGATCGGTACCCATATTAATCATCACAACAGCTCTGTGAGGTGGGTGCCATTAGATTCCCCATTTTGCAGATGAATTTAAGACGCTTTCTCAGGATCACAGAACTAGTAAGTGACTATATCAGTTTCCTAAGGCTGTCGTAACAAATTACCACATATTTGGTGGTTTAAAACATCAGAAATTAGGGCTCCCCTGGTGGTGCAGTGGTTGGGAGTCCGCCTGCCGATGCAGGGGATGTGGGTTCGTGCCCTGGTCCGGGGGGATCCCACAGGCCGCGGAGCGGCTGGGCCCGTGAGCCATGGCCGCTGAGCCTGCGCGTCCAGAGCCTGTGCTCCGCAATGGGAAAGGCCACAGCGGTGAGAGGCCCGTGTACCAAAAACAAAAAAAAAAATCAGAAATTTATTCTCTCGCAGTTCTGGAGGCGAAAGGTGCAAAATCTGGTAGGACCCTCCTCCCTCCAAGGGCCCTAGGGGAGACTTTGTGCCTGGCCTTTTTTGCCTATTCCAGCTCCTGGTGACTGTCCCATTCCTTGATTGGTGGCTGCATCACGTCAATCTCCTTCGTCATGTTGACTCCTCCTGTTCTGTCTGTCTCCTCTTTGACTTATAAAGGACACTTGCCATTGGATTTAGGGCCCACCTGGTCAATCAAGGGTGATGTCATTGCAAGATCCTTAGTTGCATCTGCAAAGACCCTTTTTCCAAATAGGGTAACATTTACAGGTTTGGGGGTGGGGGCGTGGGCATTATCTGTCTGGGGCTCATTCAGCTCACTGCAGTGACAGAGCTCAAATCTATTCAGCATTCAAATGTTAAACCACTGTGATGCTGCGATGTGCCACTTAAGATATACCCTCCCTCTTACCTCTAGCAGGTACATCCTCTGTGTACCTGTGCTTGTGAGGGGCAGAGGAGAGGAACCAGGTGTCAGCGGTATGGCCATTGGGTCTTCCCGTTGGAAAGGGAGAGAGGGTTCCCTCAGTCAGTGCAACAGTTAGGAAACATCACGTGAGCCGAGGGAAGGGGGGCGTGTGGACCAGAGAAGCTCAAGAAATCTGCCTTGATTCCTTTTCTTGATAATTTTCTCACTCTTTACATGGCCTGTTGATTTTATCCCAAAGATCTTGGAACATCTAAGCATTTACCAGTAATATCAGAGGTACGTCTTGGCATTGCTACAAAATTTGGCTCACCTGTAACTAAGTCACAGAAATGTTGAGCTTCCCACTCATTGGAGATTAAGAAAGCCCTAAAGATCAGAGCCCAGCAGATACAAAGGCAGATGTGGGAGTGAGAGTTATGAGTAAATGGCTTTTCGAGTATCTCCAGCACAAATTTGATCCTTAACCCAGAGTCCATGCCTGCAGGTACACACACATACACAGTGGTTTTATAAATTTATTCAAGTTTTGGTTGGTGAAAGCCCAAACACTTTTTTCCCCCAAACTGAGTCCTACATGAAAGAGGGAGAGAGAGAGAAAGAATGAGTGAATACATGTATGCATGCATTCATACATACATGTTAGTGGGCATTATACCATAGTGGAGGTTATGAAAATATTTCTGGAATCAGAGAAACCTGGGTTCAAACCATGGTTCTCTCTTGCCTACTGTGTATAATATATGCTGTGTATATAAGTTGCTTCTTTAAGCTTCAGATTCTTCATGTGTAAAGTGGGATTAATAACTATTTATTTTGTGGTATTATTGGACTAGAAGCAAGTAAGGAAAATCAGTCAGTCTTAGCTAATAGTAATAGTAGTAGCAGCAGCTGTTACTTTCTAATAAGTAACAGACCTGGTGCAACCAAATAAAAAATAAATAAAATTAAAAAAAAAGAATACCCAGAACCTTGTAATTAAAAAAAAAAGATCAGCTTTTTTTTTTTTTAAATACAGGGAAATTTAAGGAGGATCCTAGTGGTCATAAGGTTTCGCCAGTCCTCAGTTTTTAAAATAAGGAAACTAGTATAGAAGGGAAATATTTTTATCCAAAGTCAATTACTGAGAGAATCCTTTTTTTTCTTTTATTTTTCCCTCTCTGCTCTTGGTATTGCACCTAATTTAGACCTTTCGTTCTTCATTTGAGATATAAGGTGTTTCTCACTGTTTTTAACAGTTAGTTTTGAGATAATTTTAGACTCAGAGACAGGTTGAACATACTCAGACTATAGGATATGGTCTTCACCCAGCTTACTATTATGTTAACATCTTATATCACAGAACATTTACTCAAAACTAGAAATTAAAGGATTCAAGACATAGATGTTTACTCTTTCCCTCTAAATCTATTCTCCACAGCCACCAAAGCCATCTTTGTGACACTGTGACAGATCATGTTATTGATTTGCTTAGAACACTCCAGTGTTCTTCCCCTCATAATTCAAATAACGACCAAATGGTGTACCATGAACCACAGGCCCTAAGCTGTCATGCCTTGCCTGCTCCTATGCCCTCGTGTTTCATCATCTTCCTGCTTACCCCCTACCCTTCAGCTATGCTGCTCTTCTTCTTTTGGAATACTCTAAGCTGGTTCTCCCCATTAGGGCCTCTGCTCTCTCCTCTGTCTGGAATGTTCTTCCCCCACATCTTCAGGTGGTTGGCTCCTTCTTGAGCAGGTCTCTTGGGACTTTCCATGACTACCCTGTCCTTTAGACTACTTTAGTAGCCCCACCAATCATAGTCACATCCCTGGGTTTTATTTTCTTATTTGATTTACCATCATCTGAAATTCTCATTTACTTGCACACCCCATGAAAGCAGAGGCCCTTCCCATCTTGTGCCCAACACCTAGATCATAGTGGTGAATTGATTGTTTCAGAGGAAAGAGGACTATTCTTTGACCCAAATGAATAGGAGTTCAGGCCTCCCTAATGATGTATCAATAGCCCTAGCCCTACTCCATAAACCTTTGAAAAGATAGGTGAAAAATGACCAGCTTTTGGGACTTCCCTGGTGGCGCAGTCGATAAGACTCTGTGCTCCCAGTGTGTAGAGGGCCCAGGTTCGATCACTGGTCAGGGAACTAGATCCCACACGCATGCCGCTACTAAGAATGCACATGCCACAACTAAGGAGCCCATGTGCCGCAACTAAGGAGCCCGCCTGCCTCAACTAAGACCTGGTGCAACCAAAAAAAAAAAAAAAAAAAGACCCCGAACCTTGTAATTAAAAAAAAAAAAAAAGCTCAGCTTTTTTTTTTTTTTTTTTAAATACTGGGAAATTTAAGGAGGATCCTAGTGATCATAAGGTTTCGCCAGTCCTCAGTTTTTAAAATTCCTAACCCCTTGCTGACAGATTTATGAGCAAGAGTTTTATGGAGGTGTCATCAAGGCTCACGGGTTCTTGGCAGTTGTGGATATGTGAAGAGTGAGCAGAAGAGCGAGTACAGGTACACAGATACGATTATCTGTGCTCATGGCTACATGTGCCTGTCATTTTCAAATTTGCTAAAGTGCATTTTCTCCAAAGGGAGTGAGGGCTGTTGAGCCTGAAATAGGGAACACCAGGACTGTAAGATGAAATGCTTTGAAAGTGGCTATGCCAACGCTAATTAAAGAACGTTAGGACAATCACTGCTAGCAGTAGTAAAGGGCGCCTCATTACCTCGCTTTATGGAGAGCTGGGTAAATTTAAAGGCAGCAATAATTATCCCACTGAGTGCTGGAGCTCTAGTGCAGTCGGTGGGCACCTGGCTGGGCGGTGAGAGGAGCCCAGAGCTTCTGTCCAGGGTCCTTATCTCTATTAGCTGCAGTCCCTAAATTTTGCATGACTGAAGAACAAACAGTTCCATCAGCAGACTCTTAATTTAAAACACTCAGGGGGGAGATTGAAGCAAACAGCTGTTTGGAGAGTCTGACTGGGAGCCTGGCCACCTGGGTCCTTCCCCAGCTTTGCTATTGGCTTTCTTTCCCTTTTCCCATGAGGGAAGATGGTTCTTCCTGTTGTGACGCCACTTTCCTTGACCATGGATATATCACAGATTTTGTTTAAAAAAAAAATAGTCGCATGGGGCTTCCCTGGTGGCACAGCGGTTAAGAATCCGCCCGCCAATGCAGGGGACACGGGTTCGAACCCTGGTCCGGGAAGATCCCACATGCCGCGGGGCAACTAAGCCTGTGTGCCACGACTACTGAGCCTGTGCTCTAGAGCCCGCGATCCGCAACTACTGAGCCCATGCGCCACAACTACTGAAGCCCGTGCACTCTAGGGCCCCCATGCGGCAACTACGGAGCCTGCGTACTGCAACTACTGGAGCCCATGCACCTAGGGCCCACGCTCCGCAACAAGAGAAGCCACCGCAATGAGAAACCCATGCACCGCAATGAAGAGTAGCCCCTGCTCGCCCCAACTAGAGAAAGCCTGCGCGCAGCAACGAAGACCCAATGCAGCCAAAAATAAATAAATTAAATAATTTTTTTTAAAAAATAGTCACATGGCTTAGGGCTATTCTCCTGGGAATATTCTAGGACCCCCCCCCCCCTTATGGAGCAGGTCACTGCTTCAGAGAAGACCTTATAGTTTAGAGAGAGTGAACAAGATGGGAACACACTTTCTATACTTACCCTAGGGCATTTCTGACTGAATTTAAGAAACATACTCAGCTTGGAACTTGTTCTGTGTTTTTAATCTGTTCAATTTGGCTTGAAACCTGTTGTGCCCTTTGCTGCCGTTTCTTCTTGTAGCTGTTCCATGGCCTGTACAGCAGTGCCATGTAGGCACTGCCTTCCCTTTCCCAGGCTTCTTTATCTGTTGTTCAGACTCTTTGTGGATCAGCATCTGTGGCCGTCAAGCTGCCTCGCACAACTTGTTCATTGTTTTCAATCTTATGCTGCCAGTTTCAGCTATAGCTCGGGTTTTCTTACTTCCAGTTGGTATGGCCTCAGTTCATCATCCAGTACTGGCCTGATAAGGTGGGTTCATTTGTCTGATCTAAGGAGTTTCTGAGGGAGACTTGGAAGACCCCTAATGAAAATGTGGGCTTGAGTTTTGTCTCTCAGTTGCTGTTGTGACCATCCTCAGCCCACCCCATCCTTGAGCCAAAGGCCAGGCTCTTACCCTTAGAAGTGGAGGGGTGTGTAGCACTGGGGACAACAGGAGCCTAGCCTGGAGCTCACACCACTGACTTCTCCATGAGTCATCAAACGACCGATGGGTGGGTTGGCTGATACCCAGGTTCCTGGGTGCTGCGTTCCTTTTGCATTACGTGCACCTCTTCAGGAGTGAGAGCTCCCCAGCCTCCAGCCTGCCCTTGATCCATGGTTTTAGATGCAGTTCTATCTGCACATGCTTCCAGTGGGAATCACCTTTATACCTAGAGGAATTTGGGGTGGGTAAATGTGAAATAAGGGAGCTAGGACCCTCAGCTCCTCTAGCAGTTGTAGAGAGAAGAATTAGAATTCCCCAGCTGGTTGTTTCGTCAGGCTGTCGTATTCCTGTTCTCTCTGTCTCTTTCACTTACTGTCTCTCTCACGTGCAGTTCGGAATTTGGCCAGAGCGGATAGGTAGATTTGGTTGTTTTTACACAAGGGTAACGCGACGATCTCATTCTCCTTTACCCCAGAACACTGCCCCTGGCCGTGAATCCCTGCCTTTTCAGTTTTTCCTCACTACCAGCCAGGAATGCTAGGCGGCATGTTCGGGAACCTGTCGTGTTGGTCTACCTGAAACTGTTCCTCTGATGGACGCCAGACTGAAATGGCTCTGCTGCTGATAAGGGGTGCTGGAGCCCCAATTTCGTGGGGCCCCCAGTTAGGGGTCTGGGAGTCTGCTACCGTGACGCCTGGACACTGACAGCCTGGCTAGAGGAGCCCTTGTTCTGTGTCACTTGGTGACTGGGGCCAGTTTGTGTGACAGCCCAGCGAGGCTGCTTGATTTGTATTCAGTGCACAAGCCCTAAAGAAAAAAAAAAAAGTCTGAGAGGGGCCTTGCCAGCCAATAACTCTGAAAGGATTCTTTGTGTAAGTGAGCAGTCTCTGGGCTGGACGCCCTCCCTGCCCCCAAGCTGGCCTCGCTGGCCCAGCAACTCGGTGGTGCTTTGGAGCTGGCCCCGAGCCCTTGGGGTTCACTCCCGAAGGGGAGACCATCTTGGTATCCCAGGCACACAGAGCGACTTCAGCTCTGTCCTTCCTGCCCTGGCATCTGACAGTCTGCCTCCAAATGCCAGTCCGTGGGATCTGTTCAAGGCCATGTGTGCCCACGAGACAGTAAGTGAGAGAGAGAGAGATGAATATGAAAAGACCAACTGACCAACAGACTGAGGGCATTCTAATTCTTCCTTCTAGTGGAAGCCTCCAGAGAAAGATGGAGCCTGTGTCCAACACTCCGGGGGGGCTGCTGCATCTCTCTTTCGGTCAGCAGGACCCTGTGTTGGCCTGAGCCTTTTGACTTCCTAACCAAGTAAAGCAGTCTTTTGCTCCCGTTGTCTGAACAGCGACAGACCTTCTGCTCCTGCACACCTGAGAGCTGCAGGGTAAATGTCTTTATCAAACTGAGACTAAGAGGGGCTCCCGCCCTGATCGGAGGCCAGGCCTGCCTCTGGCCTCCAGCACCACTGTTGACAGCCCTGCCCATTCTCAGCGCAGCTTAGGGGTGGGCTTCCTGCCAGCTCCGGTCTCAGTCTGCGTCTATCTCTTTAAGAGTGTTATTTGTTATTGATGAGCTTTCTGAACACATAACCTCGACTTGCTTGCTTAGGTGAATAAGACCATTCTTGTTAAATACTGTTTTCTAGGAAGGAGAAGAATTAAGCAGGTGCTGAAGGATTTTCCTAAAGACTCATGTGTGAGCCTGGAGGGCAATAGCGCTGGGAAGCATGGGGTAGGGGTCTGGCATCTCTGTGTTAGGCTGCATTTGTTGTGAGAGAAGCCGAGAGGTTGACTGAATTTTGTCCCATCACATGGTCCGTCTCAGAGGTGAGCCTGTCCCCTCGTGTTTCAGTGCTACTGGGTTTCTCATTCTGGTTTCACCTTTGCCAGGGATAAACGCCGCCCCTTTGTCTCATGTTTAAGGTATTGATCAAGGGCCTGATATCCAACTCTCTGGACAAAAATATCAAAAAATATGGTTCCCCATATTTAGTCCACCAAAATGATGTACTGAACATTGCAGCACTTTTATAGGGTGCCCATTAAATAGGACAGCGTAACCCGACCACAGTGTAACCTTCCTCTAGGGAGGGCGGTGGGCCTGAGAGAGGCTGTGTCAGGGGCCAAAGCTAGCAGAGTAGGGTCTCCTGCACTGGCCCAAACTCGGCTTCTCCTGAGGAACGTTTGGTCCCCCAAAAGGAATAGGGATGTGGTCCCACACAGCGACCCACCCACAGACTCAGTGCCGTCACATCAGGGTTCGTGGAGAAGAAAACCAAGGAACTATTTCCATTCGGCTGAAGGAAAGTGTCTCCCAGGCCCACTCCCATCTCCAGTGCCCCTCTGCCTCTCTTGGGCCTGTGGCACTTGTGGTTCTGTGTTAATCACTTCTCCATGCAGCACCGTCAAGGAGCTTTGCAGCCCTGATGCGAAGTGCGGGAAGATTTTTTCAGACCCCATCCACAAAGGGACAGGCAGGCAGGCTCCTGACAAAACAGGCTTTGGAGGCAAATATAGCCCTAGCTGTTTCACAGAGACCTTTGTCCCCTGGAGCAGGTCAGGTGTGAACAGAAATTCTGAAACCAGTGACTTGAAAGCTGGTTACCAAGGAATGTTCTGCATGGGCCCTGTGCATGTACAACATGCTTATTTTTAAAAGCCTTCCTTGTTCTCGCCTTGCTGGAATCATTCGTTGTTTTTCTCCCAGAGAAGATAATGAAACGGGGTTTAGAATAAGGAATGTGCTGGTCTTCCCTTGCTCCTAACCTCTCCCATCTGTTATTCCTCCTCTCACTGCTTATAATTTAAGAGATCCTTCGAGAAGGGACTAGGGATGGCCTTGCTCTCATCCTCAGGTGTAATAGCCTTTTCCCATTCGTTTTTTTTTTTTCCCCACATAACTCACATGGAGTGGAAGGAATGAATCTGTTTCTGGATTGATGAGTCTCATTCAGTCATAGTCCACATTGGTCTCTCTGGCCTGCTAATGCCATTTGAGTTTCTAAAGTCCTTACTTTGCAAATGCACTTGTGTCCTGGGTTTAGCTTCTGATTACAGGATTAGCAGAGATTATACAGTCTGTCTGATGTCTTCTCCAAGCTTTCTATCAGATTTGTGGCTATGAGTTGAGAGATTTGTACATGGACAGAACAGAAGCTGCAGGCAGAGATGGACCAATGAGGGAAAAAAGAAAAAGGATCTCGTGTAAAGAACTGGCGTGGTATCAGTCCTGATATTTGAATCAAAACCAGTTAAGAATCTGGGAACCTAGACTTTCTACCTCTTGATTTCATGACTCTGCTCCACCTGTGCCCTCTTTCCTAGACCAACTTTTCATGAACCCTGACTCCTCCCCCTACCCACCCCAGTTGTTGCACCGGAATAGAACCCTGAGCCGATGCTGTGGGTGGCAGCCTTTGCTAAGGGCTCTCCTGGCATCAGCCATCCCTCTGGCCTCCATCTTGTCAGTTCTCATTAGACAGCAACTCTTCAGTTGTACATTGAGGACCCTGAGAAGCTGGAAAAAAATGACAGATGGGCTTAGGACACAGAGCAACTCCTGTGACTCAGAAACATTAGGGTATGCGGCCACCTAGTTTTGTTGTGGAGGTTAAAAAAGACACAGGTAACTATGGAAAAGGCTCATGGGTCACTGTAGGCTATAGGTGCTTCGTGCTGCAATAGACCATCTATGCAAGAGACTGACTTCTCATAGAAAGTCAGTCCCAAAGTAAGGCAGCTCCAGGGTGGGTTAGTTTAACTGAGATGAGGCCCCAGGTCAGAATCAGGTACCTTAGTTTTTTTCCTCTTCTGTGTTTGAACCATTCCCTCAGCGTGACCACAGTTCTTTCTTGGCTGCAGGATGGTTGCCATAGCACCAGGCGTTGCATGCCCACACACCGATCTCCACAAGCAGGAGAAGCAGTGTGTTTCTGCATCTCTCTTTAAAAGCAAAGAAATCCTTCCCCACATCCTCTCACCTGACTTCCTCTATATCTCACTGTCCAGATTTGGATGACACTACTAAACTGTGATGTGCCACCAGGAAAGAGAACTCTGCTCCCCAGTGATGGACTGAGTGAGACCAGGGTTTCATAGGGTCCATGAATTTGGATGGGGAGAAAATTCTGTCTTTATTAGCCTCTAACTCAAATTTAGCATGTCCTTTGAATGTGAATGTAAGCCAAAAATCATAGTAAAACTAGTGTATCTGTGATTTTGTCACCAATGGAAATCACAAGTATTTTTATATCACATTATAATAGTTGCAGGAATTTCAACATTATGTTTACTCTTATCACTGCCTTGAGATTATAGATGTCAGACCTACTGCTAGATCTTGTTATTTGGTGTGTTAATAAAGAAGTACATATATTTACTATATCCTGATTTGGGTGGGTTTTAAAAAATATTTTAATAACTGTTTCAGTGTAAATGGTTTCCTCTGCAATCCCATGTACTTTAATTAGTGTATCCAAAAATATTATTATTCTATGAAGGGGTCCATAGGTTTCCCTCGACTGCCAGCAAGTCCCATGGCACAAAAAAATAACTTAGATCGTCACATTTTCCTGAGTCACATAGATATCACAAGGAAAAAGGACAGAGACTTGCCAGCAGGGAGAAGGGGAAATGGCTATTGAGTGGCGACCATCGGGCCTTTCCCCAGCAAGTGCCCATAGACTCAGGCAGCCAAAGTGCCACCAAGTGGTTCCGGCCCTGCTGTTGCCCAGCTGCGTTTAATTTACAGCTGGGTCTCCTGAACTTGAGGCGTTCGTTATACTGTCCATGTGCTATTGCCAAGTCCAGGTACCCTCTATGCTGTTATCTCCTTAATATTTTTCTTTAAATCACTCTGTTCTTTCTGAAACTATTTTGGAACTTTTAAAAATGGAAACATATCACTTATCATAAATGAAAGGAAATTTTAAAAATAAATACGGAGAATGCAGAACAGTGTTAGTGAATTCTGGCTAAATCCTGTTTGCCAGCAAGGCTCTGAGCCTGAGGTCTGCCCGGTTTTGTTAAAGAGATGCTAAAGACAGATTAGCAGTAAATCAAGACTTTCTCCTTAATTTATTCAGAGTCACTGAGAAATAATTGAAAATGGAACAGCACGGTTTGTGGTTGTCATTCAGTGCCCTGTCATTGCCCCATCTAAAATGATTCACTCCCTTGGAAAAAGCAGGGTGATGCCAAGTGACCCTACCTACAAAGGGAATGCGGTTAGTCGGACTTAGTTTTCACGAACATGTCATCTCTTAATGATCACTGCTTTCTAAGAACTCACAAACTACATTTCAACAACTGCTTCTGGGATTTGGTTCAGGACAGACTTTAAGCTTTCTTACCTGTGGTTCATGGACTTCACCATCTTTCCTTTTCTTTTGCTCCATTCTTTTTTCCCTTTTTAAAGGTCAGACTAGCGTTCGCCTGTCTCCATTCTGACAGCATCTCTTCTGTTCTCGCAGGTCCAGCAGCTGTCAGAGAACTGATGAGGCTTGATGTTACTCAGTGGGACTTTAGCGGGAGGCATCAGTTCTGGAACCCAGTGGCAGAAGAGGCAACCCCTCTTGGCATAGTCCCAAAGCTCAAAGAGGACAAACTAGGTGAGCAGAGGCCCTAAAAGTCAGAAGACAGGGGCCTGCACCAGAGTAGTTTTGGCCCTGCTCCCAGCAGGAGAGGAACACGCAGAGGGGATTGAACTGGGCATGCAACTTCGGGGTGCAGAGCCAAGAGTTGGAATCGGAGTATTTGAGAGCTGGAAGGAAGCTCAGAAGTCTAATCCCATCCCCCATCTAGAGATAAGAAATCACAAACCCAGAGAAGTTAAGCCATAAAGTCACACTGGCACACGGTAGTGGTAGAGCTGAGATGAGAACCCCTCCCCTGCGCTATTTTCACTCTTAAGGTACTAAAAGTACATTCTCCTCCTTCCGTTCACAGTGTTAAAACAGGGCTGGGGGTCACTCTCCCACCCTCCCCTCCTCCTCTCTCCTTTCCCTTTCCTCACGGTCATTGTTTCACCCCTTCTTCCCGTTGCACCTCCAGGCCCTCGTCCACGTCTGCAGCTCTGCTTCTCCCGAGCCCTCTCTCATTCCTGGGGCCTTTTAGGACTGGTGTTGAAACTGTAGCAGAGAATGTTCTTTCTGGTCATGTCGAACCTTTGTGCCGCATGCGCCTCTTCGTGATGTAATGCTGTTGCTGGTGGGCATCTTTATGATGGGAGATGAGGAGAGCTCAGAGAGAACTTCTTCCATCTCCCCTCTCCCATCTCCACCACAAAGATTCTAGTTGCCAAGTGTGGGGAGGCCTGGGGTCTACATTTCTCTTCTTTCCTGTTCATCTCTGGACCTCCGAGAACACAAGAGGTTAGAAGCTCTGGATGGAAGAGGATGAGACCACAGCTGCAATTTCCAGGTGCTGAATTAGAACTGGTAGTGATTTTTTTTTTTTTTTTTTTTTAATAATTCAGGCAACCCCCTTGTGAAGGACAGGCTGACACTTGCTGACCATGCTTGTGCAAAATTTCTCCTGGAGCTGTTAGTTGTGTGCATGTTTATTACACGCTGAGTGTGCCTTGGGGGCATGTTTGTATGTGAGCGGGCGCTGCCATCCCCAGAGCAGGCCTTCTGCAGAACTGAGACGCTTTTCTTAATGGTTTGAAACGACAAATGTTATTGTCTTTGAGTTAAGTGGTTCAATTAGCACTGATTGGAAAGAGTGGGATGAACTGGGGAAATGCTCAGGCTGTTTGGTAACAGCCTCAGGAACGGAGGGAGGGAGGGAGGGAGGGAGAGAAGGTGTCACCGACTAAAACAGCTCCCAGGGGTGGCCTGTCCTTCTGTGTGGATGGGGGAGAGAGCTGCCGGGACTGATTTTTGTTTTGGGGGCAAGAGCAGGAAGCTGTTAGAGAGGTGACGTAGGTGTGTCTGTGTAATTTCCCTGCTGCTGTAAGAGATCTTCCATTCTCCACATAAAATATTAATCACTCCGCGACGTGTCCCCTCTGCCCACTGGTTTAGCCCAGTGTCAGGATGTGCTCTGGTGTGCAGTCCTTCCAGCTGTTCACGCAGGTGTTTTGTATGTCCATCTTTCTGTCCACCAGAGACCTTTGGGGGAAGGTTAGCAGCATTGCAAAGCCTTTCATATCTTCTGAGCAACCTCGGGTGTTTTCACCCTGCAGTCCTTCCCGGGGATGGAGGTGGGGTCAGCACCTTTACTTGCGAGTCTCTGCCCTCCCCAGTCTCTTCTCTTTACCCCTTTTTCTCTGCTACCCTAACATGAGCAGCTCCAGGATCATTTCAAGCCCCAGAGCTTTTCATTCCACGCTTCCTCTCCAGGTCTGAGTTTCCCAGCACTGTGGAGGGCTCAGTGATTGATCTGTCGCTGTGCCTCGTCCCCCAGAAGGTTTTCTCTTTCCACTCTGGATAAAAGAAACAAGGCCCGGCTGCTCCGGGCTTTCATCTCCCAGCCCTTGTTCTTCCTGGCCCCTCCTCTCACAGCTGCTCACTTCCCCAAGCTTCCCCTGTTCCTCCAAGGCCTCCCAAGGAGGACAGGTTTCTCTTCCGTTGCCATCCCGACACAGGGTCCACCTCTTCCTTCCGTTTCCTCTTGGGTCCACCATGGTTCAAACCACCCTCTGCCTCTCAGTTCATTGCTAAGACCAGAAGACTGGAAGAGCTTCCCGCCTGCTGCCACGTTCGTGCAGCAGGATGCTGTGGTTGTTGGCATATGGACTTGGGAATCAGAGGCCCGCTTCTGAATTCTGGCCCTTTCACATGCTGGCTGCATGGCCTTACACATGAGACACTTAACTCGTTAACCTTTACTATCCTCATCCATAAAACATTAAGTAAGCAGAGTTGTGGGAAGAAAGTCACCTGAGAGCCCTGGAGTGCAGTAAGGGAGACAATAAGTCAGGGGAACAGTGCATCTCTGCAGGTGATGTGAAGGTGAAAGAGATTCTGAGCTGATGTCTTAGGGTCATCAAATGAAAGCTTGGCTAAAACCAGGGAGGCCGGGGTAAACACACACATAGGAAGGGCTTACCAGAGAGCACTGCATTCTGTATCAAGAAGAATTAACCTCAGGGACACCCTCTATCCCAGGCAGATAGCCTCGGGTACCACATAATTGGTCCCATCCAGTCTTCATGAGAAGGCTGAATCAGGAGCTAGTTGCATGTGCGTGTGTGTGCCTGTGTGTATGCGTGTGTAAGAGAGACGTGAACAGAAAGAGTTGTTTATTCAGTTTTCACCCTTTTCTTTCTCTCCTTCCTCTTTTTTGTATGTGGAGGGTTCTTCTGTATGAATGTCCGTAAGTAGACAAAGAAGTTTTACAAAAACCACTGTTTTTGGCTTCCCTGGTGGCGCAGTGCTTGAGAGTCCGCCTGCCGATGCAGGGGACACGGGTTCGTGCCCCGGTCCAGGAAGATCCCACATGCCACAGAGCAGCTGGGCCCATGAGCCATGGCCGCTGAGCCTGCGCGTCCGGAGCCTGTGCTCCACAACGGGAGAGGCCACAACAAGTGAGAGGCCCGCGTACCGCATAAAAACAAAACAAACAAACAAACAAAAAAAACACTGTTTTCTGGCCATCTTTATATCATAGATTGAGTCAGCGCGACCCAGCAGATCCTGAAGAGAAAAGTTGGATGAGATTCCCCACACCTCACTGTTCCCCCCCGCCTTCCCCCAGGTAGCTCACACTCATAGTCCCCACTCTCACACGGAGAAAAGACCTCCACAAGTTTCTCCTTCCCTGACTTGAGCAATTCAGTTATTGCACCATAGTGAGGAGATCATTGCTGCTGAACCATTCAGAAAGAGGACCTCATAGCCATATAAAATCCAGGGAATTGGACCCCAGGAGAGTCCCACATGCCCCTCAGACGCCATTGGAACAATCTTTGAACAAAAACTTGTTTCATCTTCCAGTTCCTGGCTAATTTTTTATTTTTTATTTTTTTGGTCTTCCATCACACTGTTTTCCCCTGGTCTTTGGGCCCAAATCCCACTTCCATTTATCATGTCGCCTGCAAATCCATTTTCTGTGCTGCCGCCAAGTTCCTTTTCTGCATTCCTGTAGCCATCTACCTATGACCCAGCCAGCCTCCCCCCAAGAGTTCCTGTAAGTATTTGCGAGAACCATTGTTCCGAGAAGATAGGCAGAGCCGCTGATGTGAGGGGCCCTGAGAGGGGACAGAGCCAGGTCAGCCCTCCCGAGCTGAGGAAGAGCATCATTGCCGAGATGTTTTTAAGCTCTTCTCTGCTTCGTCTCCATTTTTAATGTAGACTCATACCCCAAATCCATCTCTGGATCCTTGTAAAAGGCAGTAGCTTCATGTATCTGAAAGCTAAATTACGAAGACGAGCTTCTGGAGGGAAGAATTCAGACCTGGTCCTTCCCTGGTTCTGCCTGTTGTGCTGTGCCTCCAGGACTTCCCACAGGCTCCCACCATAGGGTTTTCCTTCTCAACAGTATTCACCAGGTCCTTACTTACGGAGCATCTTGGAGCCACAATACAAGTTTAAGTTACTGACCCTGGGTTTGTCTGCCCTTCCTAAGATTTGGGTGGAAGCCCAGAAGGCATACTTATCACATTTGAGATATACAAGATTGTGTTCTGCTAGGACAGAAAATCAAGGTTCAAAATTTCTTGCAAGTATGGAGAGAGATGGGTTGTAACTTACAAGGTGAAATGTAATTTACCAGTTTTAACAAATGCAGAGTCCTGTGTTCAAGTTCAAAAAGTCAGTTACACAATTACAAGATGAAGGTGACCTATCTTGATGGCGGTTCATTTGAAAATGACCCCAGGGCATTTTGTTTACTACAAACTGTGTACTAACAATGGTGTGAAATGACGATGGGTAAAAGTTGCTTTCGTAGAAAATAGTATAGTTCAAAGGATGTAATTATTCTGCTGTGCTGAAGCAACATCTGGGTACTGTGTTCAGTTCTGACTGTTTTTAGAGAGTTCTTGATAAATGGAGGCGCATTCCTAGGAAGGGACCAGGTGGTATAGAGGGTGGCTGGGATCCAGGACCAGGGAGTCATAGAAATCACTAGGGATGGAAAGAAAAAGCAGAATAAATATTAATAGTATGAATGGCTGCCATGTGGAAGGAGGCAGGGGACGGATGCTTTCTGTGGACTTGCTAAACCCCGTAGAGAGGTATTTGGGCTCAGAGAACCTTCCCCAAATTACCTGCAGGTAAATAAGAAAAAGTGATCAGATTTGTTCTGAATTGCTCCAGACTACAAAACTTAGACCAGTAAGAGGAAGTACAGGTTGAACTTGAAAGACGACTTTTCTAAATAGTGGAATGGACTCTTCTTTGAGAACTCCCTGTTAGGGAATATTTTGCTAGGAGCTGACCATCTCCCAGAAGTATGAGGAAGACATCTGGATTGGGAAGGAGATCAAGATGACCTTTGGTTCAGATGGGCTGTTCTGTAATTCCCGCGGGCTGCCCGAGGGCAGCACCAGGTACAGACGAGCTGCTGGGCAGGGGAAGTGGAGGAGGCTAGGAACGCCAGCTCGCCCTTTCTTCTGCTTTTGCTTTACTGGGCCATTTACACCAGCCTTCGCCCAGTGCCCCTTTTTGCTTGTCTTCCCAACCAAGAATGGGCATTTTGAGGAGGCCCCATCCTGCCTCCTTTCCCCCCATCAGTACAGTCCGCTCTGCAGCAGCCTCCCCCGTGGCGGGTGTGGCCATCCCAGGTCCGGACAGAACCGTCTTCCAGGCCAAGACGTTGGCAAGGTCTGGGTATATGTCTGCACGCTCACACTGCAGCCTGATCGATGCCTGTCGGAGCTTGGCCACAGGCCAGGCTGTTTGCTGAACACATCTCGTCCGTCAAGGGAAATCAGACGAAATCCATCTCCTTGTCCAAAGCCTGGCCCGATGGGCTGTGCCTGGAATGCCAATCTTATATCCCACCCTACTTTGTGCCTTGAAAATCATTCCCTCTGGGACTTCAGTGTTACAGTGATGGGTCCCCTGGGGCAGGAGAATTATAGTCAGAAAAGTGATGTGAAGAGACCAGTCCCAGCCCCTGCCCTTTAGGAACTTCCAGTTTAGAGCTGGTGGCTGCTGTAATGAGCAGTGCGGGTCTAATGCATACAGAATTGACCCATAGTTATCTTGAATTGATTGGCATAAAATAGAGCATAAATCAAATGGATTGAATTAAAAATTTTGCAGATGTGTTTTGAGCAGGGTGTGACCAGATTAGTATGTTGTAGACAATTGGTGGAGAAGGGTCTTTTTGAAAGCTCTCATTAGAGAGGCAATTATAGGGTTTTAAGGCTTTCAAATTGTTAAGGACAAGTTTTGGCAAAGGTTCTGTGTTTGTAATCCATTTTGGGCTATGAGAACTGTCACCCTGTGCCTTGGCAGTAAGTCAGCTAGCAGCTTCTCTTTCCTCTCCCTAAAGCCTCCTTTATCCCATACAAGCCTGTACCTGAAACTTCAAGAAGACCCTCTCTAACCCTCTGCCACTCCAGCACTTCCATTTCCCAAGGCTGCTGGCTCTTAAATGAAGAACTCTACCCTGCTCCCCACCTCTGTCCGAGGCCATGCCTAGTAATTCTCCCCCCTTGCCTGCCCTCCCATCAGGGGTCTGAATGACTCACAGGTGTCAAAGAAAATTGTTGCAGGAGGCCAGTCACTTTGGAAGGCAATATTTTTTTTTCCCCAGTAGCTAGAAGACTGTGGAACAGAAAGTCATTCAAAAGATAGAAGTGGGATGTCTGGATGGCAGTGGAAGGAGGTTTGTCCAGGAGCAAGAGGATGGAACATAGCAGTTGAGAAAGATGAGGTGCTTGGGGAGGGGGAGGGTTGCAAACCCGGCAAGCAGAGGATGGGGATCCTGGAGGAGGAGCCTAGGGATAAGCCAGAGTTTGAGTGGCTCCTTCGACTGCTGGTCCTCAAAGGGCCTTTCATGCCCAGGGAGGATGCTCTGGTATTGCTCCCCTAGGGATGCGCCGGAGGGAATCAGCCCCTTCTTGGGCCTCCTCACCCCACGCTGCCCTACTTCAGCAAGCTGAGTGCTCCCCCACCCCAGGCCTGTGGAGGACAGCAGTCAGACCTTCATTGCCCACACACAGGAGCCGCTCTGCAGTAAAAGAAAATAAACCAAGGTAGTGGGAAAGGCTGGTGCAGGGGGCGGGCTCCCAGAGAGCTGGACCAGCTGCTGCCCGTCTTCCCCGTACCACTGAGCACCATTAAGGCCACTGTCAGTAAGTCATCTGCGGTCCCCTGGGCCTCCTTTCTGAGGCTGAGTGACCCACCCACGCGGTGGTCAGTTGTAGCAGCAACAGCAGCAGCACATATACACAGGCATCCTGGTTCAGGCTCTGTAGTCCACTCCAGGGGCAGTAAGACGGGATAGAGAGAGGCGATTTCACCTCCTAATGCAAACCGACCTCAAGACAAGCCTCGATAGTACTGCCTCTGCTGTCCCATACCCAGAACTAGCTGGAGTCGTGGGACCCACAAATGCCCAAAGGGAAGCAGAGGGAGGCACCAGTACCTGGCCGACTGTCCTCCCGGGGTCCCCACCTCGCACATACATCGTTCTGCACGGCAGATACTTATGCCTTGCGTGGAGGTGAGCATTAGCAGTGGTTCGGTCTCCAGTAGTTTCCGTTCTGTCATGCCGCGTGTCTGGCCCTTTGACCAGAGAGCTTGTAAACTCCTCCTCCCTGCCCTCTTTCCTTGCCCCCTCTCCCGGCTCCCCCATCCCCAGCTGGATCCAGACCTGTGGATGAGCCTCAGCTCCCCCACCCCGCACACGAAGCGCTAAATCTTGCCCACCTGCCTTTCAACCCGCCGTTTCCCGAGCTCACCTACGCCCGGGAATGCTTAACTTAAAACCTCTGTTGCCACTCGGCAGTTTGTAATTCTGAGGCAGATTTCAACAGAGGAATCAAAATGGGCTGATGAATGTACTCAGAGAGGTGAGCAGAAAACAATACACACAGCATCTCTGTGGTGTGGGGACAGGCTTTCTTCACCATTTAGCTGAATAAGATGGATATCTGCAGAGGAGAGTTATTCTAATAGGATGGATATCTGCCTGATCTGTTGGCCTGCGGGAAGGTTATGAGGTTTACATTTCCTCATCTCCACAGCAATAAATTCTCTGGGCTTTTCAATTATAAACTTAGTTTTCAGTTGGGGAAGCCAGAAGGATTTTGTTTTGATCAAAGGACTGAAAGGGCAGATCCAATCGGGGGTTGGGAGGCAGGCGGAAAGGTGTGCCAGGCTCACCTCGTCCTTCATCTTTACCTTCTCCACTGCCTGTGGCCCTCCCCCCGCAGCTCGCCCAGACCAATTTCCCGTGTCCTTGGCTTCTCAGTGTGGCTGATGTTCCCACCACAGGGATTTAAAGGAGCCCCTGTAGCTTCCGAGGTGAGAGCCTGTCTCTGGATGTCTGCTCTAGCGTTCCTCTGTGGAGTCCAGGGCAGCAGGGGTGGAATGAAATGGGAGCAGTGGAACCTACAGGACAAGCGGCAAGGGGGTGCTCTAGCCTGGCCGCCTCCTGATGCAGGCCCAAGAGAATGGGTTACAGCCCGTGGCTCTCCCAGGCAGTGCGAGAGGTAGTGATGAGTTCCCCAGGGCTGGGCTCATGCTGAGCAACCAACAGAGAAGAGGTGCAGCGAGTCCCAGAGGGTAATGAGCCCAGAACACCACTAACCAGAGTGCTCAGCGTGGGATCATCGGGGAAACAAGCTCGGGCAGATCTGTGCGGGGGGGACCTCGGCTTTCTTAATGACTTTCTTCCTCTCTGCTGACACATCACCCCTCAGCCCAAGAGCAGAGCAGACAGAGCCAGCAGGAAGACAGATGCCTCTCCCCAGGTCCACTTCCTGACCTTTCTCAGCATGCCTTCATCCCCCCTCCCGGCCTCTAATGGGCCAACCACTCCCTGGGGCAGGGTTCCAGGAAACTCTTAGACATCTGGGAGTGCCATTCTCCTGCATGTCAGCAACCATTCTGCCTTCTGGTTAGTGACAGGAGCCAGGCTCTGCAGTTACACAGGACTGTGTTCAAATTCTGGCTTCTGTACTTACCAAATGACCTTGGATAATTTCTTTAACCTCTCTGAGCCTTCATTTCCTTATCAGAAAAGTGAGACTAAAAATAATCACTGCATAAAAAGGTTGTGAGGATTAACAAGGCAACATGCATGACTGTGAACCTAATTCAGTGTGTGGCACACAGCAGGTACCCAATAAATGTTAATTCCCCTCCCTCTTCCCTCTGATACGGAGCTATTGGTCTTCAGATGTGGAAGTGGAAATTGTGGTACCTTCTCGCCTGGGGCATTTGTGATCTACCCCCTGCCTAGCCCTGCTGTCAGACAGAACCTGTGTTCAAGGCAGTAACTAGAAGGGTACGGCCATAATGTGGTGGGTCCTCAGAGCAGGCCTTTTCCCCAGAACTATATGCAGGGACTATGTTTGGATCAGTAATAAGAAGAAGGAAAGGTCTTGTTTCTCTGTGATAATCTTCCTCTTATGTTCTCTGAATCAAACATTCTTAAAGGCCAAGATAAATCAATAGTTGAGTGCCAGTGATTGGCATCTGGATTTGCTTTTCATTTACTAAGCATGTACTGACTTTCTACTGTGTCAGGTGCCATGCTAGGAATTGGGACCACAAAGTCAAGTAAGCTATTTTTTTTTGCCATCAAGGAGTTGGCAGGCTCAAGAGCTCATCAGAGTGCAGGGTGATACCTGCTCTGCAACTCACAGGATTCTCTCAGTACAACAGGGGATTCAGAAAAGACTTCCTGAAGGAAGTACTGCTGAGGCCAATTTTTTAAGGATGAGTAGACATCAGCCAAGCCAAGGGTAGAAGGAGGACATGGATTCCAGAGAGAGGTACCAGTGCATCGGTTAGGAATTGCATTCAATTGCTGATATGGACCAGAAACCACATTTGCTTCAAACAAGATTGAAGTTTACTTCTTTTCTCATTTAAAAAAAAAGAAAAAGTCCAGACACAGGCAGTCTTGAACAGGTACAGTGACTCCCAGTGTCAACAGGGATCTGAGCCCCTTTCAAACTCCTGCTTAGCTCCCCTTAGCATGTGAATTCCATTCTCGAGATCCAAGGTGGCTGTGGCGCTCCAGCCATTCACATCTTCCTTCTTGACAGGATGCCAAGGGAAAGAGAGAAAGCCCAGCAAGAGCAAATACTTTCTTAGAATTCCCACTTAAAAGTCTCAGCTGAGGGCTTCCCTGGTGGCGCAGTGTTAAGAATCTGCCTGCCAATGCAGGGGACACGGGTTCAATCCCTGGTCCAGGAAGATCTCACATGCAGCGGAGCAACTAAGCCCGTGTGCCACAGCTACTGAGCCTGCACTCTAGAGCCCGCGCACCACAGCTACTGAGCCCACACTCCACACTGCTGAAGCCCGTGCACTCTAGGACCCGCATGTGGCAACTACTGAGCCCACGTGCTGCAACCGCTGAAGCCCGCGCGCCTAGAGCCCGTGCTTCACAACAAGAGAAGCCACTGCGACGAGAAGCCTGCGCACCGCAACAAAGAGTAGCCCCAGCTCTCCGCAGCTAGAGAAAGCCCGCACGCAGCAACAAAGACCCAACGCAGCCAAAAAAATAAAATAAATAAATTTTTTTAAATGTCTCAACTGAATCTCAGTGGTGTGAGAGAGGGGACAGTCCTTAAGCTGGCCACACTGATGTCTGGACTAAAAGGATGCCTGTTACTAAGGAAGAAAGAAAGAGTGGAAATTGGGAAATGGAAATTGTGCCACAGACAGCATGTGCCAAGGCACAGCGAGGTGACATTTCCGTGTCTGTTTAGGGAACACATAGCATTGTGTGCCCAGATCAAAGAGTCCAAGTAGTAAGTAGAAGAGGGATAAGAGGTGGTAGGAAATGAGACTAGAGAAGCAAATCCACATTTTCCACTAGCTTTGGAAAGCTCTGCTGGTTCAGCTGAACGGGGCAATCGCCAGGGTTCAGACCGGGCTGGTCAGGTGGCATCCGCCGGGGCACCAGGCTGAACTCAGCACCTCTAGTTCAGACCCCCTCCTCTCTCAAAGGAAAGCTGCCATGTGGCTCTGTGAGTCACATAGGCCCTGCCAAGGCTTGGACCAAGTAAGCTAGAATGTGTGTTGGCCAAAGGCCCCTAATTTTTCCCTTAGAGAACCAGAGGTTAGTCACTCTGTGACCTGGGTACACTCAAAATGTGTTTCTGTTGTCACTCTATGTGCTTGACCCAATAGGAAGAGCCAACGTTTATTGAGTGCCTTCTGTGTTCAAGACATTGTTCTGAGGACTGCCTCGTTTAAACCTCACACTTTCCTTAGGAGGGAGGTATTCAGTTTTATTACTGCCGTGTCACGGTTTGGAGAAACTGAAGCAGAGGCTTAAAATAACTCACCTAGGGTTACTAAATGGCAGAAGCCGAATTCAAGCCCAGATAGTCTGGCTCCAGAGCTCTCACTGGCAACCACGGTACAGTTCTGCCAGTGGATGAAGTCCCCCAAATCAGGAGAAAACATTGGGATTGAGGCAGATGGATTGAGGTAGGACTGAGCACAAAGCGTTTTGCTGTCTGTCTTGCAAGAAAGGAGTAAAAACTCATGCTAACAGACCAAGCCTGGTCCGGGCTGGGACATCTGCCTTTGTCCCCTCCTTCTGCCTCCTGTCTCCCCCCAGTGCGATCTGACTGTAGTCAGCACAGTCCACTGAAGAGCTGCCACTACACCTTTTCATTTCTCTCATCCCTGCCTCCCAACTGTCATGACTGTAACAGGGGTTTTGTGCATCTTGTTTAGGTTCCTACCCTTCCTTCTTTCCTTTCTGCCTCCCTGAGAATGTACAGGATCCACCCCCGATTCATCCGTCCCAGACCTGTGTCAGGAGGGATGACTTGTCCCACCCCCCCCCGCCGTCCCTCTAGGTCATCCTCTTGAGCTCTTCTTCTGGGCTGCACACACCGCCTCGTGGCCTCTGCTCTCTCTGTCATCCCTTCTCTCTCGTCCCTCTAACATCTGCTTGCACCTCCACTGACTTCAGCCTCCCTTTCTATCCAGAAATTCTACCCTCCTTCCTGCTCCTTCCTACCAGTCATGCATTATTTCCAAAGTGCGGCCTGAGTCATTCTGCACACTAGCGTGTGTTTGCCTTGCCCCTGCCTGTGATGTCCCGCCCAGCCTGCAATGCCCGGCCCCTCCCCTCCCTGGAGAGTGTCCCGACTCTCCAGCCCTCAGAGCTGGCTCTCTTCTTTGAGCCCCTCCAGTATTTGCTGTCTGTGCTACCACTCGGTGGTAATGTGGCGTTCTGTCACTGGTTGCCATGATGTGGCTTCACCATATCTTAAGTTCTTTGAAGACAGAAGTTATTTTTTTCATCCATTTGGGTCCACTGCAGGGCCTGATGCATTGCTTTTCTATTTAGTAGATGCCAAATAACTCTTTCTTGATTGGTTGATGACAGTAATTCCTAGGGCTCTTTACATATGCTTAATGTTTGTTTTTTTTTTTTAATAAATTTATTTATTTATGGCTGCGTTGGATCTTCGCTGCTGTGGGCAGGCTTTCTCTAGTTGCGCCGAACAGGGGCTACTCTTCGTTGTGGTGCGCAAGCTTCTCATTGCAGTGGCTTCTCTTGTTGCGGAGCACATGCTCTAGGCGCGCAGGCTTCAGTAGTTGTGGCACACGGGCTTCAGTAGTTGTGGTTCGTGGGCTCTAGAGCGCAGGCTCAGTAGTTGTGGCACACAGGCTTAGTTGCTCCACGGCATGTGGGATCGTCCCGGACCAGGGCTCGAACCCGTGTCCCCCTGCTTTGGCAGGTGGATTCTTAACCACTGCGCCACCAAGGAAGTCCAATATCCTTCATGTTTCTTATCCATTTCAGTTCCTTCAGCATTTGTCTTCCCATTTTGAAGAATCCCAATCACTTTTGGACATTCTCCTCTCTTTTAATCAGCTCAACTCGGCATTCCTGGTCCTTCTCCAGCCCTGCTGGGTCTTTTCAGAGATGCAAGGCTGAACCACAGCCATCTCCCCTTGCAGGGTACATTGTACCCCATTATAGCTTTAACCTGTGTTTTCTGCTGCCTTCCTGGCCTTGGAAGCTGTCTTTGCTAGGGAAGCTCTGCACCACAACCAGGAATATAGCCATGTAGAAGATGCTGCCCGGAAACGACAGAGCCCTGCCAGGCACATCCTCTCCCGGGAGGCCAGGATCCTCCTCCATCATGCACTTTCCAGCACTGCCTAGAATCCTGCTGCTCAGGACAGGCTGTAGGGACTGGGGGTAGGTTGACAGGAGACAGGCCTACAGCCTCATTCAGAGGCCGTAACATAAAAGCTCATGGGTTGACAAGGTAGAGCAGTTGATTCGGGACATGGGCAGTAAGATGGAGTTCTTTGTTAGGAAGAGTGAATCAGGGAAGGCTTCCTGGAGGACAGAAGTGGTGTGAGGTCGCCCCTTACAAACAGCTTCACACGTTTTCATTCTCTACTCCTGGGCAGAAACTTCCTGAAAGGGGTTGCCTTAGCATTTCTTTTTTTGTTGTTGTTTTTGGGTTTGGCCACACCACAGGTCTTGTGGGATTTTAGTTCCCCAACTAGGGATGGAACCTGGGCCCTCGGCAGTGAAAGCATGGAGTCCTAACCACTGGACCACCAGGGAATTCCTGTCTTAGCATTTCTTTACTGGTAAACAAGCAGACGTCTCTGGGTGGGCTCTGCCACCTCTACACCTCCCCTGGCAGTGCAGGGGTTGCTGCTCATCTGGCTTTTCCAGCTGTGATGCAGGGTCGTGGCCTCAGGGACAGGCAGGGTTACGGGAGGCCAGGTGGGGTTGGGCAGCTTACACAGCAAGCAGATCAGCAGGGCCAGGGTGGAGGGTCCTTGATGGGGAGTAAGAGGAAATGAGGTTGGGGAGACGGGGGGGTGTGAGCCCTGGTTTGTATATTCTCTCTTTGAGAAGGTACAAGATGCTAAGAATCTCCTCTTAGCCTTTCTTTTTCTCTCTGTCCTCCCTGAGGCATCCCTGTGAGGACCTGCTTAAGTTAGAGGACAGGGCTGGCCTTTCACTTCCTTTTTATTCCTCCTGACCTTCCCTCTCTGTGTTTTCCTGCCCACTGGCTCTAGGCAGCCCCTCAGGAGCAGCGAGCAATTGAGAGCACCTCCGAACAGCATTAAAAGAAATCAAATTCTTGAATGGTATTTCCACTGAGTGGCGGAGTCTCGAAGCTTTTTTCCGAGGGCACTGTGGCAGGAAGTCCATCCATGGTGGGAGAAGCCACACTGGCAGCAGTAGCTGTATCGGAACAGCCTTCAACAGGCAGTTAGGCTTAGGCAAAGGTCAGGCTCACTGGGCTTCTCCGAGTCAAAGAGATTCGCTTTAAAACCTCTTAATTGTGACTTCTGGGAAATCTTAGCTGGAGATAGTGAACATTTTCATTTCCTGTCTCCACTTTAGAACATACCTATCTTGGAGGAGGGCTCCCCACGTGGAGCAGAGAGCAGTTGTCAGTGGAAGTCTGCTTAGCGCGGCCAAATTGGGAGGTGGAGCCGGGCAAATGAGGCTGCCTTGGCCCCATCGGGGGGGCACCCAGGACAGCTACTCCCTGCCTGGGAACAGGGCACAGTCAGCCTGAGCAAATGGTAGCACTGAGGGGCTACCCACTAGCTCCTGGGACCTCATTAAGCTGAATTGTACTGGGGACATTTGGTTGAAATGGGAGCAAGAGAAATAATTGTGATTAATGGGACCCTGGCTCCCGTCAAGAGGCTGGACAGACAATCGCGTCAAGACCAAGCTGACCCATCCTACATACTGTCCTTTCCTACCACTAATGTTCCACCCTCACTTGCTCTGATCTCCTTCCTGTGGCTTTGGGAACTTTCAGGAGGTGACTACAAGGCCCACAGCAGCATCAGGAGCCTTTGCCAGTGGAGGAGGAAGTGGGAATGTGGTCCCAGCGTGGAGAAGCAGAGGGGTCAGAATACTCAGGCCAGCCCCTGCCCATCACTCGCAGCCTTTCTTTGGGCAGAGGCAGCTGGGGCCAGGGAGCAAACTCTAGCCCTGCCCGGGAAGTCTGGGGAGGCTTCATGGCATATGAGAGCTCGGCTCTGACGGTGTAAGCAGTGCCACTTTAAAATCGTCGTTAGCAGTGAGGAAACCCAGCCTCAACCCATAGAAGAGTGCAGGGGCCAGGGTCATTAACCAGGCCGATCTAGCCTCTGGCAGGCTGCATTTATCCCAGTCTCAGCTGTATGCACTCAGACCTTATAACGGGTGGCTTTTACCCACGGGCTTTTCTTTGCATTACTGACAGGCCAGAGAGATCACGGGCCCTCCAGGTCATACAAAGCAAGACTCCAGTTTTCCCACGTGACAGGAGGGTGAACACACGGCAGCCCTAGCCCACTGGCTCTGCCAGGACCCAAAGACTACAGTTGCAGGGGCTCTGTAGCATCTCAAAAGGTGTTTTATTTTCCTTACTGTGTTACAGTAGGTTTGAAACAGAGTTTGGGAACGTGCATCAGGCATGGGCAGAGTCCCCCCAAATGCCCAGATCTCCTCTCTATTGGGCCTGAGAGAGCAGCTCCTTAGTGGGGTGAGAGGACAGGACTCTTTCTCTGTGGCCCGTCCAGGGATGTAAGTCAGCAGGGCTTCTGGCCCCCTAGCGCATGGCCTTCGTGTGCATCGGAAAACGGTGCCCTACCTGGGTAGTCGCACACAGCGCACACGATGTACAGCCTGGTGGGGATGGATTTAAGGAAGGATACAGGTGACTACAGGAGTGGGGGGGCTGCATAAGAGGAGCCCAGAGGAGATGGTACCTTCTTAGCTGGCCGGATGAGGAGGCAGACATGAGGAGGAAAGGAAAGGCGGGGTGGCAGGGGGTCCCCCTCTGGGTACAGTGCTCCTTGATCCTCTCAGTGCCTTCAGCTGTGCTTTCATGCAGTTGATCTGACATTAGTCAGGGATGAGCATTCTGTGTTTTTGTGTCGACATTGTTTGCCATTTCCTATATTCAGTTCAATGGAACGAGTAAACTGCCTGGTCCCTGGCTGCCAGTGTGGAACTTCTTTCTGTTCAGTCCTTCTCTCTGGTGCCTTTTTTTGGCCTGCTAGAGGGGTTGGTGTCTGTGGCCCTGTTGCCAAGAGACCAGGTGATGGTGAAAGAGAAGGAGCCCCGTGTCCCCTTCCCTCAGCGTTGGACCCTCTTGCCCCAGCCTGACCGCCTTTGGGTGGCCTCCCCAGCCACAGCCCAGTTCTGACGACTCTGAAGAGTCCGAGCCAGGAGTTGGCTTCGCAGTCCACACCCCAGATTCCTCCATTCCAGCCGCAGTTGCCTCTCCTCGTTGGGGTCCATGTTCTCCTAGAAGGGCCTGAGACCTTGAGGCTTTCTCGGCCCTGTGCTCAGATGTTCCCTCAGCTGACCGTGGCCTGACGGGCACGCCCAGCCCCTGGCTTGGAGGATTTAGCACCTGACGGTGGTCAGGGCCCTGTCCTGTCCTCGTAACTCTTCCTCTAGCTTTCGCTCCTACCCCTGCCTTGCTGAGGGGTGGTGGCCAGGAGTGGGGGGTGTGTAGGAGACCAGGGGAGGCCCATGAGGCTGCTGCCTGCGCTCCTGCCTGGATAAAGAGAAGAGCCCAGGCTCACTGCAGTTATGTTCAGTACAGGCGAAGCCAAGTGCAAAGCAGCCCCTTCTGCTCGTGACGTCTGGGTGCCTCTGAGTCATCACTGCTGGCCGTACTGACCGAAGCCAGTTTCTGCCCCTCTGGCTCCTATGAGCAGACCTGCTGTGATGCGGCAGCTGTGGGACAGCCTTGTCACCTTAGAGGGGTTCTTGAAACAGGCCTTTTCCAGTCAGGTGGGTGCCACTGGACTTCCCCAAAGACTGTTTTCTGTCCCAGGAACTTTCCTTCTGCCAGGGGTCTGGAGAAGCTAGGAACTTTTCCCTTTCATCATCTATCTGTTGTGTGCCTACCATGTGCCATTAATAAGGTGTACCTTTAATAAATGCCCATCATATGATACTATAGTTAATATTGGTATGAACAAAGTGCTGTGAGGAAAAGCATTAAGTATATAAACGAGTGGTTCAAGTGTGCAGAATCTTAATGGTGGGTAGAGTAGGAGTTCACAGGTGTAGTCATAGGAAGAAGCACTCTCGCCAGAGGGAGTAGCCTGTACAGAGGCCTGGGACGATGCATCTGTGTGGAGCTGGAGGTGGATTGGCGTGACTAAAGCAAAAGAATGAGGGCCACAATGGTAGAAGATGAGACCAGTAAGAACCCAGTTTTATAAGGAGCTTATCCTCTACTGTACTAAGGAATTTGAACTTTGGTAGAGAACAAGAAAAGGATTTCAGCAAAGGAAAAATTGATCCAATTTGGGGGTTTTTTGCAAAGTAACGACGTTTATTGAGAAGTTACTGTGTGCCAGACTCTTCTTAAGTGTTTAATTTGGGTCTGTTCATTTATTCTTTAATAAAACCCTTTGAGGACTTCCCTGGTGGCGCAGTGGTTGGGAATCAGCCTGCCAGTGCAGGGGACACAGGTTTTATCCCTGGTCCGGGAAGATCCCACATGCTGCGGAGCATCTAAGCCTGTGCGCCACAACTACTAAGCCTGCGCTCTTGAGCCCGCGAGCCACAACTACTGAGCCCTCGTGCCTAGAGCCCGTGGTCCACAACAAGAGAAGCCACCGCAATGAGAAGCCCACACACCGCAACAAGGAGTAGCCTCCACTCTCAGCAACTAGAGAAAGCCCGCGCGCAACAACGAAGACCCAACGCAGCCAAAAAAAAAACAAAACAAAAAAACCCTTTGAGGTAGGTGCCATTATTATGCCCATGTGACAAATAGGAAAAAACTGAGACCCAGAGAGGTTAAAAACCCGCTCAGGACCACACAGCTGGTAAGTAGTAGAGCAAGATGTGAACCCAGATGGTCTGGCTACAGAGCCCGCATCTAACCAGTGTACCGCACAGCCTGTGATAAGCCACACACTGCAGCATCATCCAGGGGCCATTAGGGACTGGCGAGGCTGGTGGCAGGGATGCCAGTGAGGGGCTGTCACCCACAGCCAGGACCTGAACTCGGGGAGTGGCAATAAGATTAAAGAAGAGGGGGAGAATTCAAGAGATGTCTATGAAGCAGGACCACTGTGACCTGGAGATTGACTGTGAATATAAAAGGAGACGAGGATGATTTCTAAGCTGCTCGTGCTACTGAGTGAGATAAGAAATGCAGGTGACAGTGCAGCTTTTATCGTGAAGATAGTAGATTCAGGGTTGGACTCGTTGAAATTTATCTGGTGGAGGTGAATCCTGAAGAGAGGTCTAGGCTGGAAGCAGGAGTGGTGGTGTCATGACTCTGCCCCATGCAGGACGGAAATTGTCTACAGCCTCAGATGGCCCCTGGGGAACATCCACATTCAAGGGGCGTGTTGGCGCGAAAGATTCACAACTGAAACCAAGAAATCACGGAGAAGACGCCAAGACTGGGAATCACAGAGGCCTTAGGAAAGAGCTTCAAAATAGAAGGGGGAGTGCTTAGCTTTGTCAGATACCTAAAAAGAAATTAGTAAAATGGCAGTTAAGAGGTCTTGAGTGACCTCTGAAGCGGTAGTCACGTTGGAATGTCGACAGTGATGACCAGCCGTGTTGGATGGAGAAGTGAAAGGAGGTGAGGTGAATACTCTTTGGGTAAAGAGAAGGAGGTCGAGTGGATGGGACGCGAGGTCAAAGCAAGGTTTTCTAGGATGGGCAGGATATTTGTAGGCAAAGAGGTAGATGCTGATGGAAAGGGACTCAGGGTGGTTGATTGTAGGAGAAGGTGACTGATAGAAACAGGTGCCCCAGGAAGCAGGTGAGGGTGTGATCTAGAGCCAGGTGGGTTTTTTTGGCCACTCTGCGCAGCTTTCGGGATCTTAGTTCCCCAGCCAGGGACTGAACCCAGGCCCTTGGTAATGAGAGCGTGGAGTCCTAACCACTGGACCACCAGGGAATTCCCTAGAGCCAGGCTCTTTTTCTCCAGGGTGGAAGGGAAAGAAACAATTACTGATGCCACCGTAAGTGCTTTATGAAGGCAAAGTGTGGGTCCACATAGAAACCCACAGCAGTTCACATAAAGCCTGAGAGCTGGGCTCAGCAAAGCAGAGTACACGTGCCCCAGAGCAGGCCTTGGCATCAGGAAGATATAAGTGCCTACAGAGAGGGAGCTGGCATTCGGATTTGACCCGATTGGACAACATTTGGTTACTTTCAGGTCAGAGATTTGACAACCTCATACGGTTCCTCCACAGGTCCTACACACACCAATTTCTTCTGACAGAAAAGGCCAACTGACTTCTCACCCCAGCTCAGTCCCTACAGGGCTCGGGGGCAGCGTCAGAGACCCCGGCCGGGCTTGGGAGGACACCCACTGCGGCTGGCTCCCTGGCCCAAGCTAAGGGCCGGGGTCCAGGATGCTGTGTGGGGCCCCAGATGAAGAGCAGTCCTTGCCGCTCCTTTTGGCTGGGACCGCTCTTCTCCGCATCAGCCGGGAACATGAGGAGGAGTGGGGCCGCTCAGGTGCGCCCCACTTCCAGAAGGGATTCCAAAGCCTGCCTCAGGCTCGGGAAACCTGTGGGAAAGGATGTCAGTGGTGGTGCCCTGGACAGGGGTGGAGGCAGAGCGAGGGCCCCCAGTTCCGCCACATTCCCTGCATGAACCTCAGGGAAGAGAGAGTTAAATTTCCCTCCAGCTTCCAGCCCCGGGTTTTCCTGGGAAGATGAACAGTCTGCTTTCCTTATTGTCTGCACCAGAGGAGCAGATTGCGTCAGTTTGTAAACTGCGTTGCCGCTTGAAAAGGCCTGGAGTCAGCAGGTTTGCATTTCCCAGCAGACTCAGACGCTGCTGATCGCCTCGGTTCCTGCCTCTCCACCTCAGGCGGGACCAGGAGCTGCCCCCCGACCCCCCACCTCTGTCGTCCCACCCCTCATCCCTGAGGCGTTCAAGGAGAGAGAGAAGGAAGCCCCGAACTTCTAGCTGAACCACCTTGCCCAGTGCTCCGGCCTTCCCTCAATTTCCAGGAGCCTCTCGGCCCCTCTTGCCAACCCGAGCCTGATTTCCAGGCATTCCTAGGGCTTTGGCTTAGATGAGCACACAAATGTCAGAAAAGAGGTTTTCTGGGAACAACTGGCGCTGTGGGTCAGGCTTGAAAGCATCATTTGGTCTGGAGGTGATGAGGGGTTAGTAGCAGCGGCGCCGGTGGGGACTGGGGCCCTGCTACTCCAGGAACACAGGGGAGCTCGGTACCGCTTCTGCCCCTCACCTGCCCGCTCCCCGCCGGCGGGTGGCGGTAGTGAGACCCAGGAGGCATTTCATAGGCACTGCCTCTGCGGCTTCCCGAGCGTTACATTATTAATTGCATTGTGTTAATGCTCATCCTGTCTCTGAAGGACAACCGTGTGTCTGCGTGTGGCCGAGAGTGGAGGGACGAGTTCGCTGTGTTAGGCTGCTACCACATGAAGGTGAGGTGTCTCTTCAAGTTCACGGCTCTGGCTGTGGCAGCACCTTACAGCCTTCATGCAGCATCAGTGATGGTGGAAAGCCCAGCTCTCCGGCGGCGTGGCTACCTCTGCGGGGCAGGAAAAGGAGGCTCAATTGCACTCTGGTCACCCTGCATCTCTGCTCACATTCTTGCAGGAAGCTCTGGATAGGACGTGCGGGTTGGGAAGAGCTGGAGTGCCTTTCTTCCTCTCTGCAGGCTCTCCCTCAGGGCTTGCCGATGCGCCTGTGGGCCTCCCCCCGCCCTTCTCTCCCACGTAACCCCTTGTCTGTCTTCTCCCTCATCGACTCCCAGTCATACTGGTGCGCCACCAGGGCCACCACCCCTAAGCCCAGCTCATACTTTAGGATGTTCTGAGCAGAGAGAACCTTAAAAACCGGGTTCAGCTCTCACTAACATGTGGGGAAACTGAGCCCGGAGGAGGGTGTGACACCCCAGCCCAGAAGAGCTGGTCCCTGGATCGCTGTTTCAGTCCAGGGTTTTTGCTATGCTTCTCAATGCCTTCTTGCCATCCAAGCCTCATTCCTATCTTGTTCCCAGTTCCAGGCTTGTTACTGATGGCTTTGGGGTTATTTAAAGCAGGGCTAGGACCAGACAGCATATGGAAAGGACGGAGGCTTCTGCCTGTCGTGGGGGCCGATGATGTCACCTCCCCCGAGGTATCCGCGCTCCTGCTGCACCTTCTGGAGGAACCTGCAGCCAGCACCTCTCCCCTCCCCGCTCTGCCACCCCTTGTGCAGGAAGTCTTCCTTTCCAGATGCCCCAGGGCAGGCGTGTCCTGAGCTGCTGCTCTTGCCCAGCTGGCATCACCTGTCCTACCCGAGGCAGCCACCTCCCTTGGGGAAGGGAGCATCGCCCTTGGCTGTTTTCCAGGCAGTCTACATACAGCCTCCCAGCCTCTGGGGCCGCGAGGCTCAGTAATTTCCTGTGTTGCCTCAGGCACTGCACAAGAGAGAGCCCAAGACGCTCTCCCGGGGCAGATTGTACCTCTTTTCCATCCTCCCAACGCGTAAAAAGGGGAAGGTGGGTTATATGGGAGGGGAGACTCCCCACCCTCCCACATTGCCAAAAATCCCCTCTGTGCTGTGCCTCCTTTGGCTGCCCTGAGTCACCACGTGGAGCGTAACGCCCCCTGCTGTATGTCCTACCTGGTCCAATATTTTTAAATTCCTTTGCCCTAAGTGCCCCTGGCTGCCTCATTTAGGTTGGCCTTTCTGTGGAGGCGGCCTCCAGCTCACTTCCCCCCGACCCCACCATGAAGAAGGCTACAGGAGGGGACCTGCGTGTTTCCAACTTTGCCCGAGACTTAGAGCCCTGGGCATCCAGCTTGGCTCCTGGAGCAGGAGAGGGACAGCTGAATGAACCCCCCAAGGTGGTTGAAATTTCCTCTGTGGTCTTACAGCTGAGCTGTCTGGTCTTCTTCTCCAGCACGCAGTACTCTTTCAGAAGGCTGATTGGCTGGGGGGCCAGGAGAGGTTAGCGTCGTCGGCTCTGTAAGAACATCAGCCCCTGTCTGCCTTTCGTTTCTCCTGCTTCCTGCACACCCCCTCACCTGGCTGGCCCGGCATTGCACCCCGGCAGACTGTGCCTCACTGCCTGGAGCGGAAGAATGACTCCGCCCCCATCGCCTGTTTTGATCGAAGTAGTTGCTGCGTTAAGAAGCTGGACAGAATCCAGCAGGGGACCAGTGGCAGGGCGCGGGGGGCGGGGGTGGGCGGGGGGAGACCAGGACGCTCCAGCCGCTGAGAAGAGGGCTGTGGGAAACAAAACGTTCAGGGCCACTGCCACCTTCCCTCCCCGGGTTGCTTCCAGCCGTGGAGGGCGGGAACTGCTCAGGGTCTCCTCTTTCCTCCTCCCGTCCTGCCCTTCCCTGCGTACCCGCAGCTGCGAAGGGTGAGACCACAGCCTGTTGGGGTGGGCACTGAGGTGTGTGTGCTGCCTGGGATGGGAGTGCTTCCTCAGTAATTAGGAGACGTGCAAATTAACAGCCTGTGCCATTTGTATTAATTTGGTAAATAAGCCAGAACAGTTTCATTAGTGGCACCTTAATGTGCTTGGGAACAGGAGGACGTGTCCCGCTGTGAGGCAGCAGGGCCTGCTGGCTGCCCCGGCCCGCAGGCAGCCCGGGCCCAGTGGGGCTAGCTGCTCCCCCTCTGGGCATGGCTGGCTGGGCCACATCCCCGATCGGCCCTGTGGTGGAGAAGGATCCCTCCCCCCTCCACTGATTAGAAAGGCATCTGTTTGTTCAGCTGGGTTTGGGGACAGTCACTCATTAGGTTTTCCCGTCAGCCTGAACTTCCGTCAGCTCCCACTCTGGGTGTTAAGAACCAAGGGAATTGAGCTCAGCCACACAGGGCTGCTGCTGGTTGTAACCAGCCTGGCTGCTGTCAGCTGGCCCTTAGTTGGAGGAGGAGGAAGCAGTTTTACGTCACCAAAACTTCACGGCTAGATTTAGGATTTGAACCCAGGTCTGTCTGACTGCAAGATTCATGCTCTTTCTACCACCTCATGGCCCAGTCAGTACACCCAGCTCTGGAGCAGATTCAGAGAACAGGCTTCACTTGCCTTGGAGCTGACAGTCTAGGTGGAGAATAAAGACATTTTGAAATGAAATAACTGCCCTTCCCCAGAAGTAAATAATTGATGAAGAAGAAGCAGCAGCATTTGTGTGTCAAGCACTCTTCTAAGTGTTTAGCATACTTACATTAGTTCATGTATCGTCAAAACATCCTTTGAGGCAGGTACCATTGCAGTTCCGAGGTAACTGATTCACCAGAGCTCATGCAGGTGGTGGGTGGATTTGTTTGGCTCCAGAGTTGGTGCTCTTAACCTCTGTGCTGTACATTGGCCCCTACGTGTCAAAGGGAGAGTAAGCCCATAGATGTTCAGGCCAGGTGTTCAGTTCACTGCAGGCTGAGGTTTAGGGAAGCCTTCACAGGAGGGTGGTGTGGAAGCTAGAAGAGCTCACCTCACGGGGCCTAGTTCAGAACCACAAAATCCCCACCCACTCTGCCAGTATCAAGAGCACAGGACAAGAGATGTTGGCAGGTGACCAGACCAGCAGGGGTGCACAGTGAGGCAGCACCTCGGTCTCCTTCAGTGCCTGAGGACCAGGTGTGACCTTTGGACATCTAGGCTCTTGCTCTGTCTTTTTTTTTTTTTTTTTTTTTTTTTTTTTTTTTTTTTTGCGGTACGCGGGCCTCTCACTGCTGCGGCCTCTCCCGCCGCGGAGCACAGGCTCCGGACGTGCAGGCCCAGCGGCCATGGCTCACGGGCCCAGCCGCTTCGTGGCATGTGGGATCTTCCCGGACCAGGGCACGAACCCGTGTCCCCTGCATCGGCAGGCGGGCTCTCAACCACTGCGCCACCAGGGAAGCCCTCTTGCTCTGTCTTAACCAGAGTTATCACCAAGCTGCCTCCTCCACGTGGCACCACCCCTTCTCACAGTCTCTCCGGAGGCAGTCTCCTCCCCCCAGCTCCATGTGTTGCTAGGTCTCGGCATTCGGCTTCTGTATGAGAGTTGAGGAGGGGCAGTGAGGAGAAGAGCCATCATCTGTCCCTTGCCGACATTGCTCGTGTCCACATGTACACATACCCTGTGGTCCCCTCAAGGCCGTTATCAGCCCACCTGTGTACACACCAAATGCCCACATGCTTATGAAGTGTTCTGACAGCCTGTAGTAGTCACCCAAGGCCTGACCTACCTGAGGTCACATGCCGCTGTAGGAGGCCTCCCAAGGAAGACGGTGAGTCCAGATCTCTTCCTGGAACATTCCAGATGCCAGAGAGACAGGTAGCCATGCTGTATACCGCTTCGCACTCTACACCACACCCCATGAATAGTTATCTCATTAATGCTGCCGTAGCAGAAAGAAACCAGAAGAGGTTTCTTGTGTGTTTGACAAGAATGAGCCTCCCCTAACTCCTGTCTACAGTTCGAGGCAGCTTGTAGGAAATTGCTGTCTGTGTATCTGTATATAGTCAATCCTCATTACACGTGAGTCCATGTTTGCGAATTCACTTAATTGCTAAAATTTATTTGTAACCTCAGTCAGTACTCCTGGTGCTTTTTGGATCATTTGTAGACGCGCACAGAGTCTCCTGGGGAGCACATTCCCAGCTAAGGCTGCACAGGCAGTGGCTCTGCCTTCTTGTTTCAGCTCTCATTCTGCAAACAAGTGCCCTCCTCGTGGTCTATTTAGTGCCACAGTTTTCCGGTTTTTGCACTTTTTGTTGTAGTTAAAAATGGCCTCCAAGCATGGCGCCGAAGTGCTGTCTAGTGTTCCTGAGTACAAGAGGCTGTGATGCGCCTTGAGGAGAAAATCCATGTGTTAGATAAGCTTTATTCAGGCATGAGTTACAGTGCTGTTGGCTGTGAGTTCAGTGTTAATGAATCATCAATATGTATTAAACGCAGTGTCTTTAAACAGAAACACTCATAGAAGAAGGTTATGTTTTGATAAGTTGATAAAAATGTGACTAGAGTCTTGTAGGAACCTAACCCTGTGCTTCCCCTGGGGACAGTGGTTCAGGATTCCCTAATTCCTCGTTCATGGTGACTATAGAGATAAGTACCCCAGATAACTGTATATGAGCCTATGCGTGTGTATATGTATATATATATTTTTTAATTAGGAGAAAATATCAGAAATTTGAGTCTTTATGCTGAGTCTTAAAGTTGAACACAGAAACAGAGCCTTTACAGATATGGACCCACATCATGTTATAGTCAAGTCACAAATTCCTAGCAGTCAGTATGAAAGAGAGACATGATGAAGGATGAACACATATACCCACCTGGGAGCGCCCTGCTGAACCCTCTGCTTGGTTCCCATGCAACTGTCCCAGAGCTAAAGAGTCAAGACTTTGATCTTCAAACTGAACCCCTGTGCCCGTCCAGGCTGGGGCGTGGCCAGAAGGCTAGACATAGCACAGGGTGAGGGCAGAGAGGCCGCGGAAGCCAAGCGTCTCAGGAGCAGCGGGAACACTGGCCCAGCCCTATCCCTCCACTAGGCCCACCCCAGCTTCCCCTGAGCCCAGTTGTTTGATTGAGAAATTACTGTGGTGGCAGCAGCTGTAATAAAAGGGGAAGCAGAGACCCAGGGGCGACAGCTTTATCTCCCTCTACACCCCAGGATGGATTGGGCGGCAGCACAGTGCCCAAGGCCAGAGATGTCTTTCCTCTGCAGCTGGCTGGGCCCAGGGGCTTGTCAAGCCCAAGTTAACAGATCGATTGCAGGAAGGGAGCGGCTGGGTAAGTGTGAAGCCGGAGCTCACCTGCCAAGAGAGCCTGGCTGCTCCCCAGCAGTTTTGGCCCCAGGTGTGGCTGCTAGTCGCCGGGGTCGCCCTCTAGTGGGAGCCTCGAGAGGCTGGCATCTGGTTTGTGGCCTCAGGGTGAGATGTGAATTCGACATTGGCCTTGTAGAGTGGGATCTGAGCGTGGGCACCTTATAGGAGAGAAGGGTTGTACCTGGCCAGTTGCCTCTGCAAATCATCTCTCTGAGGTCCTTGCCTCCATCCCAGGAATCTGGTGCCAAGAGAAGCCATCAGGCTTCTTGTCCCACCGGCCCACCACAAGCCCTCGGGCTGGAGGGAGGCCTTGTGCTCGAGCAGGGCAGCCATCCTCAGTTCTAGGAAAAGGACACCTGGCAGTGAGCACATGGAAGACAAGAGGTCGGGAATGGGGGTGCTGGCATGGGCCTGGGCTCAGTGTCGGTCCAGGAACTGTTCCAGTTTGATTTGCTTTCAGCTGGTCATGAGCAGGTGTCTCAGCCCCCAAATGGTGGTGGGAGCCTGCGTCAGCACCCCGTACTCTACCCGTTGTCTCGTGAGCCCCCAGGCACGAGGCAGGCAGCCCTCTGCTCTTCCCAGAATTCTCCTGGGACCTGCTGCTGCTTGGCCTTAGTGCATGTGATAAAGCTCGGCAAATGAAGGAGATGGTCTTCTCATGTATCATCTGCCCATCCCTGTTCTTGTCTGACCACTGCAAGCCTGGCAGCCTCTTCCTCCATCCTTAGCCCTCCCACTGTAGGGGCGCCCAGTGCTTCAGCGCCCCGGGCATTTAAAAGGTGGCAAAGGGCTCCTCAGGGCGTCTGTCACTCACCTCAAGTGAATTCAGGTGGCTTATTGGCTGATGAGCTCTTGGGGCCCCTGTTTTTTATCAAGTACCATTTTGCCCACCTGACCTCTCCCACAAATGCAGGTCCTCCAGTAAATTGATTGCCAGAATTCGAGAAAGGAGAGGCACGTTTTGCCACCTCCAGGTGCTGGCCGCTGGTTCTCCCTGCTCCAGGCCTCAGCGGTGTGAGGCCCGCGTGGGGTAGGCCCAGCCCAGCAGAGCCCAACACTTCTGCCCGCCCCGGCTGTACCAGGGAAGTGCAGGTGGTGGAGGGAGCCGGCCTCAACCCAGTGGAAAGCGAAGAAGGGGCATCAGAGGTGTGCCTGGAGGAAGGAAGGACTGCTCCTGAGACAGAGGCTGTGGGGGAAGAGGAGGGGAGGGTCTTTTCTGCTCCCAAGTCAAGTGGGCGGTAGGGAAAGAAGGCAGCAGGGCAGCCTGGCTTCTGCTCTCAGCTCTGACCCTGGCGAGCTCCACTTCCCTTGTCTGTGCATCAGTTTCCCTGCCGACAAAATCAAGTTGGACTGGATGGGTATGACATCTCTTTTTTTCTAGCTCTCATAAGCTCTGCGTATTCCCTTCTGTGCCACATCCCCGCTTCAGGTGGTGTTGAACTTGCGTTCCACCTGAAGGGGTAACGGGGGGGCCTCAAGTAGGAAGAAGGGTGTTGAAGAGTAGGAAGAAGTCGGGGTCCCACCCCCACTGCCTTCCCTCCGCCGCCCAAGCCGCCTCTGTCTGCTTATAGGGAGTCGTGTCCAGCGTCTCTCCCTGCTGAGTCAGGACTCCGCCAGGTGGGCGGGCTGCTCTCCTCCCCCCTCGCCCCTCGAACCTAGCCCTCTGCCCTTGGCTTCTGCCACTGGCTCCAGCCCAGGCTTCAGAGAATTCCCAGGTATTTAGACATTCATTTTATTGCTTAATCGAGCTTGAAGCCGTTTAAATTAATACAAGTTTTTACGTTTGTCAGCAAAGGCTTTTACAGGCCCCTTTAGCAGGAGAAGAAAGAGGTTGGGAGAGGATCAAAGAAGGAATTCCTCGTGGGCCATTGCCTTCGTGAGGCGGGAGCAGAGTCCATGCCGGGTCTGGGGTCCTGGGTCTTGGGGAAGTCCTCAGGGGAGGAGGCCCGGGAGCCCCTGGGCTCTGCAGGGATCCTGCAGGGTCTGGGGATCAGCCTTAGCACTCCGCCCCGAGGTCTGGGCTGATGGTGGCGAGCACACCCTTCCAGTTACGCATTTTTAGGGATAACTTCCTGCTGGAATCACCCCCGAGCCGCCCCGCCCCCGTGTGGTAGTGTACTTCCTGCCCACATCTCTCTGCTCACCCGTCCCCTTCCCTCCTCTCCTCACCTGGCTTTCATCCTACCTCTTTCATTACCTTCATTAAGCATTACTTCATTCAGCTCTTCCGGGAAGAACACAAGTTCCCCTGTCCTTGGGGATTGCCTTACTCCCCCAGGGCCTGTCTTCAGGGCAGAGCTTGGGTTCAGTGGGTGCTGAAGAAGAGTGGGATGTCCCCACAGCTATGGCCGCTGCCTGTCTCACCCCTGACCTTTATCTACATGCTTGTGCGCACGTGCGTGCACACGCACGCGCACACACACACACACACATACACACACAGAGCTTGCTTAAGCTAAGGAGAGTGAAGTTTACCCTAGTAGCTCTCTGCCAAGAGCAAGGGGAGGGGATTTGAGAAGAGAGGGGAGTTTTGAAGTTGCTTTGTCAGTGATGTATCTGTCAACAATGGTTCTGGGCTGCAAGAGGCCGAAAAGTATAGACCAGCTCACAGCACTCAAGTGAAGTGTTCTAAGAGCCTCCCACAAGCTCCCACTCTGCTTGACTCATCCTTGCAGCTACTCCTGTCCCATGGAGTGATGGTGGTGGCAGTGGCCCAGGGCCGCTCTCCTCCGCTGCCCACCCTGGGCCCCTGCTGCAGGCTGACGCTCCCTGTCTCTGCTCCCCAGGTGGAGGTGGAGGTGGAGGGCATGGACAAGGCTGGCAACTTCATCGGCTGGCTGCACATTGACAGCGCCAACCTGTCCGTCCTGCTGGTGGAGCACGCGCTCTCCAAGGTCCACTTCACCGCTGAGCGCAGCTCCTACTACAAGTCCCTGCTGTCTGCCGAGGAGGCCGCCAAGCAGAAGAAAGAGAAGGTAGGCTGTGGAATTGGGCCTGGCCGGGGAGGAGGCAGCTGCCTCTCTCACCCTCCCCTCCACCCCCATGCACCAGCACCGCTGTCTCCATACGACAGACAGAAGCGGTTCTGTCACCCCTCAACTGAGTGACCCCGGTTGGCGTTGGTCTCAGACCCCATGTCAGGAACCGCACGCTGAGATGGCCCCGGACCCGCTCTGAGCACTCCCTGTTGGGCCAGCTCTGGTGGCCCTGGAGCAGGAAGCTGCCTGGAAGGTGACCTTGGAGCCCCTGGGCCGCAGGAGACCGGGAAGCCTTCCCTCCTGCACCCTGCCCTCCGGTGCTCTCAGAGAGGCTGTTGGCCTGCAACCCACGTCTGAGTTTCCTTCACGTTGCCCTGCAGGGAATCCCATTTTGGAAGCTGCCCCAGGAGATGCATAAAGCTGTTAGGACCCAGATTTACAGCCCATCAGTCTCTGCAGACACTGCATTGAGGAGACAAGGGGGGCAGGTCGCAAAGCAGCTTTTGGAAACAAATGGACGATTAGAGAACCCAGTGGTTTGGGTGATGGGAGCCGGGCTCGGCACCCCCCGCCCCCAGCCTGTCGCCACTGACTTACAGCCCAGCACCGATAATGGGGATAAATCAGCTGGCCACCAATGTGTCAGGGCTTCTCTGAGTTTGAGGAGGATTTCATGGGACGGCCATGCTGAGCCGTAAATTTGTTCCAGGAATAAACGTTTCTTTCCCCATGGGGCAGCCATCGGGCTTACAACTCGCCTCTCAGAGCCGAGACCCAGACACCTGCCACAGGGAGTCGGGGCTTTGGGGCCCGGAAGGCCCCTCGGCCTCGCCCCCACTCCAGCTCTTCCCACCTGTCCTCTGAGAGAGGACACATCACGTCCCCCAGGGGCCCGGTCCGGGACCCCTTCTTGGATCTCTGTGTCTGTCTTATTCCCATCCCCTGGAGATTAGGGCAGGTGACCGATCCTACTGGAGGCTGAAGGACCCCGGGGAGAGGTGGCCCCAAAAGCCAAGACAGGTGACAGGGACTGTCCATGCCTTGGAGGAGTGAGCAGGCCACCATGGGGCCCCCAAGGAGATTTCCACCCTTCCTTGTCCCGGTTCTGCTCACATTCAACCCTCTGCCTAGACTGATGGGGAGGCAGACAGCCTGGCTCCAGCAGAGGAGCTTCCTCTTGGAGTTCCTGTTTGTGGCAGCTGAACTTAAGACTGCCACCTCCATGTCCTCTGCCCGCCGCATGGAAATGGAGGAGACGTGGTGCTGGGCCTCACGTGCAAAGGCTGAACGAGTTAGCAGCTGGGTGTCAGTGCGGCAAGCACCGGCCTCTAAGGCCCAGATTCTGAAAGCATCTTTGCCCCCCGGCCCTGCTCCTTGGCTACTCAGCACCTGAGCTGAGAAGCTGTCTCTTCAGATCTGAGTGATCTTCTCCCCTCTGAGAGTAGAGACCCCAGAGGGACCGAGGAGAGGACAGAGAAGGGAATCTGGCCAGAGATGGAGGGTGGTCCCTTGCTTAGGTGCTGAACTGGGCATCGCTGTTTACTACGCAGTGGATTTGTCTGAAAGAACCCAAGTCATCATTTCGCGGGTGCCACGTGATGGTGCTGAGGAGTAATTGCTAGGGATTAATTACTTACTCAGCTGCATGGTTTTATTCCGGTCCAATTAAAATGCGGCGCACCACCCTCAGGGTGGGGGCCTGCCTGCCTCCTCAGTCCCTCTCCTGCACGTCTCAGCCTCTTCGAGGATCCCGGGGTGACCTCACATGACTTGCCTTATCCTGGTGGGGCCGGGACCCAGGAATAGTGTGGGCAGAGCCTTGCAGCGGCCCTCACAGTTAGCTGCACTCAGAGAAGTTGGTGGTCCTCTGGGGGACAGTAAACTATATATCTGAGGTGTCCCCAGCATCCCCAGCCTTGCCCCACTGGTGACCCCATGAGAGCTGCCTTAGCTGTCGAGAGACAGGCACATCTGGGGTTAAAAGATCATCGTGGTACCTATGAGCTGACTGAGGAAAGTAATACGGAGAGATTTGGTGAGACGAGGAGCAAGCAGAAGTCTTAGGTGGGTGTGATTACGTGCGTGTACATTCTGAGCAGGTCTGTCTGGGGAAACCCCGCGGTGCTGTATTCCCAGCTCTGAGAATTTAGCTGCCTCCCTGCCAGGCCTGATTCCTCCCTGTGCCTTGCAGACGCCTCTCCTCACGAAGAGGCTAGTCAGGCCCTTGCCTTCCTCTGTAGGAGGCTGATGCAGGGCTCCCCTCTCCGCCTCCTTTAGGGATCCTGGGCAGGTCTGAGGACCAAAGAGGGAGCCGCAGATGGCAGCTGTCTGGACTGTTCCCCCATCGCCCCTCCCCCTTTGTGCCCAGCAGGGCCCTTGACAGGGCTCTATTGGCCCTTGGTTGGCCTTTCCTGAGCTTGGCTTCCCCGACGCGGGCTTGAAGGCCTCCACCCCACTGGCCCCATGCCAGCCCCACCTCCGGAGCCTCCTGAGCAGCGATATTAAATAGGATTTAGAAAGGAAAGGCTCCAGCCCGTGGAGCCTCGGTCCACACTGCCCATCGTTTGCCAGGAGGTGCAGCCAGGGCTCCCCGGGGAGGAGGGAGGGCCAGGGGCAGGGTGAGGACAGGAGGGGACACAGCCTCTACTCCTGACCTGGCCCCGGAATGCAAAAGCGATCTGAGCAGGACAGGAAATGGCGCGACGGAACGGCGTGTAGCAGAGGAGGGAGGGGCTTCCCTTGCCCACTGCCCACTTGTGTCTGTAGCCAGGGCCATGGAGGGGTCACAGAGGGTGTCTTGCCGATGTGTCTGTCCCCTCCCTGCCCAGGTTCTGCAGGGGGCAACAGAAGCCAGTGTGGGCAAAGCAGGCCCTGGTTCTAAGGGTGGGGACCTGGGCGGCCAAGCCCATCCAGTTGACTGACTGCTTCCCACCAGGAAGCCACACTGACCAGCTTGGGCAGGGACCCCGCACGGCTCCACGATTGAAGGGCCAAGCCCGTCCTGTCTTACAAGTGGAGCTCCTCCATCTGAGGAGGAGGCAGCAGTATACACCCCTGTGCTCCCCTCCTGCTGCCCCGGGAGCTGTGGGACACCGACAGGACTGGCCCGTTGCTGCCTCCTTGTAGGAGAGGGGCCTGAGGGCCAACCCGAGGCTTTGTTTGCATCACCTGTGACCTCTAGCCCACTGCCCACCCTGCACCTGCCGGGGAAGATGCTCCGCCTCCTCTCTCCCAGGAGGAAACCTGATGCTGTCGCCTGAGGCACCTTTACTTGAGGAGCCGTTAGCAGTTTCTGCTCTCAACCTGTCAGTCTGTTCCCAATTCATCCACATGGAAGAAGAAGAAGCCGGGTGGGGTTAGGATGGGGGCCCACGCAGGAGGCAGTACAGGGGCCCTGCCTCTCCAACCCGCTGTGTGCGGGGAAAGGAGGGAGCACGATGGGAGAGGGGACGGCCGCTGACTTGGTCTGGAGCGGGTAGGGGCACTGAGTGCAGACAGATTGGAGGGTGGTGTGGTGGGAAAAGGGGGCAGAGGACAGACTGCCGGGTCAGGAGGGCCACTGCTGGGGAGGGGGCAGAAGTTTGGGCCCAGCTGATGTCTCTCCCATCCCTCTCCGCCACCCTCTGGCAGCCTCGCCCGGGCTCAGAAAGTCCCTGTTGCTCGTTCCATTTCTCAGGGCCCTTGCCTCTCCTAGTGGAAGGACACACACTCGTGCCACATTAAAGGCAGGAGCATGGCCTCTGCGGGTGTGGCCCAAAGTGGTTCAGTAATTCCAGCCTTCCTGCCCTTCAGCTGCTTCCTGATACCCCCCAGGAGTCCGTGTGTTAGCTGCGTGATCTTGTGGTCATACTCTGCCACCTCTTGCAAGGGAAGAAAAGGCGACTCAGAGAAGGCATGTGACTTGACAAAAGTCACACAGCAAAGTAAAGGGCAAAATGGAAAGACCAGAGTCCACATCTCCCCACCTACAGCTTTCCCCATTGCTCAGTACTATCTTTTGTGTCCAGAGGCCGTCACTGCCAAAATTCCCCTTGAAGAGCTCTAGGGCCAGGCCACCTGTGTTCAAATCCTGGTTCTGCTACATCTTGCAAGCCTGTGTGCCTCAGTTTCTTCATTTGTAAAAACAGGGGTAACGTTTATACCTTTTCAAACGTTTGTCGTGAGGATTAAATGAGCCAGTATAACGTTTAGTGTGGTACCTAGTAAGCATGTAAGGTTTAGGCTAATATTTTATCACCACCCCACTCATTCCTGTGTGTGTGTCTGTGGGACCCTGTGTGTGGTCCAGTCCCCCGTACTCCCCCACCCACTTTCCAGGGCTCAGATGGAGAGCCACCTCCCTCCCCTGCTATGACAGGCCTCACTACTGGGATAATCTCCTGGCCGCAGGATTGGATTTGACGTGCTGTCACCCCGAATCAGCTTCTGAGCCGCTACAGCCCTGACAGTGCAGGGCTAGGGGAGGGAGGGAGAGGGGAGGGTGGAGGGGTGTGGCCCAGCTTCTGAGCCGGGATCAGAGCAGCCTGCTGGAGGTGAGAACGGAGGCATCCTCGCCCAGTGGCAGCCCTCTCTCCTCCGCGGCCCAGGGCTGTCACTTGGAGAGTCTCAGGAGCGCCTGTGGCCCTGTGACAGTAGGAGGGCCTGGAGAGTTCAGAGTGACCCCCGCAGGGTGGTGTGAGGGAGGGAAATGGAGACCCAGGTTCTCACACGCTGGTATGCGTGGGAATGGGAATTGCTGGGGAGACTTTGGTCTTGACTCATTTCCCTGGGACCCTGAGAGCACATCCTGATTTGGCAGGCTGGGGTGAGACCTAGGCACCTACGTTTTCAATAAGCTCCCCAGTTGCTTCTGATGCCTGTCAGAGCCGCTGGATGGGAAGTGCTCTCCCCATCCCCACCCAGGGGTAGGAGGGTTCCAGGGGCTCATCCTGTGGTGACATCACCTCCACACTCACTTCCCGGGGCAGTGATTCCCCCTGCCCAGAGCCCCTTTCCTGGCACCCTTTCTGACTTCACTTCCTCATGCCCTCCTCCCCTGTGCTGATGGCACACGCAGGTCTGGGCCCGCTATGAGGAGCAGCCCGTGGAGGAGGTGGCACCCGTGCTGGAGGAGAAGGAGCGCTCAGCCAGCTACAAGCCAGTGTTTGTGACCGAGATCACCGACGACCTGCACTTCTACGTGCAGGATGTGGAGACGGGTGAGCGCACAGGCGCGGCCCCTCACGGCTGCTGCCATGATCTGGCCCGCCTCAGGGCCCCTCTGTTGAGTGGGAGGGAGGGACACAGCCCAGGACACAGCCCTGCGGCTGCTGCCCACCTCCCGGGCCCGAGGTTGTTATATCAGCTGCAAGTGAGCCGCAGCCCGGGCGAGACTGAACAGGTCCTCTGAGGACTGCTGAGGTAACCAGTTTTGTCTGGGTGGTGCTCGGAGACTCTTAGGTAATTGTTTTAGTCCCAGACACCCCTGGCAGGGCTGTGCAGGAGGATTTGTAGCCCTCAACGTGTATCAGGAAGCAACGGACAGATTGTCTCTGTGTGGTCAGGAAGCAGAAGCCGGCTCAGCTCAGTTCCTCTCCCCCTCAGCTTCCTTGGGAGGGGAGGAGGGGGAGCCTGGGCTCGTCTCTGCTGGGGTTTCTCCTTCTCCAGAGGTTGCCACAGCCCTGAGTGGTAGCCAGTTGCCACGGTAACTGGCGGTGCTCTAGGGGAAGTCATCCCCAGAAAGTCTTTCTGAGGGACCCTCCCTCTCCACCCTCTTCCTTCCTCCTACCCTCAAGCGCAGCGCACCGTGGCCAGGGTCCCCTCGGCAGAGACCTCAGGTTTCTGGAGGAGAGAGGGCAGTAGAGCCGGCTCTCACAGCAGCTGCGCTGGGGCCCCTCCAGCCCAGCTTCCCACCTTTACTCCCTTCACTCTCGCCATCCTGACCTCCCTCCTCTCATTGCCACCCTCTGCAGGGAAACGTTTTAGTTGAGGTCAGAGGAAAAAGCTCTCAGAGCCAGCTCTCAGTCCACAGAGCCAGATCCTTACTGGGCGGAGGGGGCTGAAGGTGTCGGTGACACTGGACGCAGCCCCGTAGGTGGCAGGGTGCGGCTCTGCCCACCCTCCCCGGCCTCACCTCCAGGCCCACTCCAGATTGTCAACAGCCTCGCCTCAGCCACCTCCCCTCTAATGGTATTTCCCAGGCAGCTACCTGCTTTTGTGGCAGTGTCATTTCACCGGGAAAGACTGACCGTCTCCAGCCCTGGGCTGGCTGTACTTGGGAGGGGAGCAAAGCCAGGCAGGGGCGGAGATGGAAATGGTGAGCCTGAAGGAGTCAGTTCTCTTGGGGCCAGCTGTAGTCCTGGTGAGAGGGGGCCCAGCCATTGCCTTGGGACTGAAGCCGGGAGGGGGCCTCCAGGCTGGGTGGTGGCCCAGGTAGGAAGGAGAGCTATTCCTAAGCACAGGAGCCAGCGAGAATGGCCCTTGGAGAGCTTGGGGAAAGGGAACTCAAAGAAGACCCTGCCCAGGGTACCCCGGCTCCCAGGCAGGCTCCACCTGGCCTCTGGGTCCTGCTGGGTAGACCTGCCTTGAGTAAGAACAGGCCCCGGAGTCTCCAGGAGACAGAGCTTGAGGGCTCAAGGCCTCTGCCCGTGTACTGGCTGTGATCTCAGAGGCTTCCCGTGCCAGCTCTGTACCCTGCCTGCCTGTCTCTGATTGCTCTCGGAAGCCAGGACTGCACTGAGTGGTAGCCAAGGCAGATAATAGGGAGAGAAGGAGAACTTGGGGGAAACCGTGTATTGTTGGAAGATTGGAGGAGCGAGTGAGGTGCTGTGTGGCACGCCATCTGGCTAGGTGTAGGCTCCAGAGAAAACCCTGCCTTCCATCAGATCCGTGGAAATGAACCTCAGCGTACACAGCCTCCCTCTCCTGAAACCTTTTACCCTTCTTGGAGGCAGGGACGTCCTCTGGCCCTGTTTCCCTTCTCTTAATTAAAGCCTGCCTTCGGGAAGCATCTGGTGAAATGATGAACACATTGCCATTGGCTCTAAATGACCAACCGGGCTCTGTGTAAGGACTTCCCAGAGGGCTTTGCCTGTTCGCAGAACTGTTGCCTTGGAGCAAAGTATAATAATAATAATAAAAATAGACCAAGTATGGCAGGACCTTGTCTGTGTAGAGGTAGCTTCTTAGTCCCTGAAATTTTACTGTCTGGGCAAGGAACGCAGGCGCAGGAGAACGGAGGGTTTATTGCCGGGCTGGGGGGAGGGCAGCGCCTTCTGAAAAGTCCCTGAAACCGTCCTGTGAACACCGGCATCGGGACCCGAGAGTGTGGACAGGGTAAACGCCTGCGGGCCCCTCTTCAGCACTGCAGTCATCAGGCACCCTGCACAGCCGGGGCTTTACTGGGTCTCTTGAGAGTAAGCAGAACCGAGTGAGCTATGGTCTGTGCCACGAAGGAGCTCCCAGTGTAGTGGCAGAAACATAAACCAGACAGGGAATGGATAAGGCCCCCTGTGACAAGCGTACCAACGGCCGTCATGTGTCAGGCCCCTGTAACAGAGTGGCCGGGGGCCCTGAGGATGGGGGGCGAGTCCTTCCCCACTACCAGCCGCCCTCGCCTCAGAGAGGGAAGGGGGAGCAAAGGGCCTGCTGAGAGCTTGAGTCGGGCCCAGAGGGACACAAAGGAGACGCCACTGGGGGCTGATGCTCAGCAGAGTAGGGGTGAGGGGCTGTGGCAGGAAGGAGCCAGGGGAGGGCACTGAGAAGACCTTGGGGGTGGCCACACCCAGTGAAAAACAGACCAGCAGCAGGGACCGATGACCCAGGGGCAGTGGTTCGGGAAAGACAAGGCAGGGAAGGGGTCTCCCTCCCCCCAAATGAGGAGGGCAGTGAGTTGGCGTGGGAGGGTGGGAACCCAGCCTGGCAGCACTTGGAGGTTCAGTTCAGCATGTGTCTCACGGGGCGCGTCAGGTCAGAGTGTCCACATTTGAATAGACTGAGACCGGGCCGTGCTGCCAGAATTGTTCCCCACCTTGCCCGGCGCAGATTCTGAGGCCCTTTCCTTGTCCAGGGTCGTATGGGGCCCATCCTTCAGCTCCACTTTTGCCCCCAGGAGACGTTGCAGAGAGTGGCTGCTGTCCGTCACCGCCTCTGTCGCCCAGGCCAGGGCCCGCCCTGGTAGGAATGGAGAAGGCTGGTTGGCCTTGGCCTTGCTTAGTGTCCACTCATTTCCTCTACCTCCTAAACCAGAGCCCAGGAACGTTCCCTAGGGCGTCTCTGGCCATGGCCAGTAGATTGGAGAGCCGAGACTGGGAGACTGGCTGCCTCTAAGGCCTGAAGTGTCGGCAAGATACTGTGAAACCTCCTCGACCAGGGACCAAAGAGGACTTCCCTGTGGGACGGGGACAAGCCAGTGCCACGGGCACGCTACAGCATTCCACACCCTGCCCACTCCCCAGCCCCATCTAGAGATGATACTCCAAGGCACATGGCACCCAGGTCTCACTCCTTGTACCTCCCCACAGGCACCCAGTTGGAGAAGCTGATGGAGAACATGCGCAATGACATCTCCAGCCACCCTCCCGTCGAGGGCTCCTATGCCCCCCGCCGGGGCGAATTCTGCATTGCCAAATTTGTAGACGGAGAATGGTAGGCCACCTGGACCCGAGCAGGGCAAAGAGTGTGAAGTAGGAGCAGCAGCAGTTCTGTCCCCAGGGCCCAGGCCTGCAGAGCCACTAGCCAGACCTCAGGCATTTGCCGTAGTGGCCGCTTCCACCGGGCGCTTGTTCTTCACCTGGGCTGCTCCCCGGAGCGGCCCTCTTTGTGGCCCACAGCCCGTTTGCGGCCTGCGCTTTAACCCGTGGTTTTTCTGCAGTCGGCCTCTGGCATAAAGAAGGGTCCCTCCTTCTCTCTCCTGGCCTACTCCTTTGGGGGAGCCCTGGCTGGCTGGAGCTCTCCAGCACCCCCCTCACCCCACGCAGGAAAAATGACGTCAGGGCGGGGCTAGGGGGTGGGGTGAGGGTGGAAGCTGGTGCTCAGTGAGCCCGGACCGGCCGCCACCCTCCACCCCAGCTGCCTGGGACGTGAGCGGCAGCGCTCACAGGCTGCAGGAAGGTCACTTATGTCTGATCTACCAAGCGTGGGGCCCATGGCCTTCCCAGGGTGACGAAGTGATGTGGATGCGTTCCCCGCTGTGGCCTCCCAGGCAGATCCGCCGGCTAATTACAGCTGCTGGTAGTGCGCTGGGTTTAAACAGCAGGCATCAATCTAGTCATTAGTCTTGTCGCTTTGTGCCCCAAGGACACATGAATCTGCTCCACACGCTGCCCTCTCCCTCCTCTGCTCCCAGCTATGCTCTGATTCCATTAAAGGGTGGCCACAGCACCCGAGCTCTGGAGTCCGAGAACTGCCCTTTGTGGCACCCATGGGTGTTCACTCTGAGCCCTGGGCAGGGAAGTGCTGTGGCCCCTGCCCTGCCATCGCTGGCGCTCCAGGGAGACCAGCCTCCTCAGGGCTGTCCCTTGAGTTCTGCCCGCGATGCCATTGCAGGTACCGCGCCCGAGTGGAGAAAGTCGAGTCTCCTGCCAAAGTACACGTCTTCTACATCGACTACGGCAACGTGAGTGTGGGGGCCCGGAGGTGGACGTGTACGCGAGGGGCCCCCAGTGCCGCCAGGGACCCTTCCACACAGTAGGCCCCTAGGTCAAGTCCATCTGCTCTCCCCAAGGTCCCGCTGAGCCTTAGACTCCCTCCCTCCCTCCCTCCCTGACAGGATGGTGAGTGTGTGGGCCTCTCTGCTGTTCCTCTAACAGGCCCGTGACCCCTGAGTGACTGGGCAAAACTGGCATCTCTGGTCCGAGGCCTGTGAGCACTGAGTGGTCCTCTGTCCAGACCCCAGCCCCAGCCCCGGTTCCTCTTCTGCCCAACGTCTCTGAAGAGTGGGTCCCTGGACGCCCCTGGTCCACATGCTCAGCTGGGTCCTTGTGTGCTGATCCCCAGCACATCCCAAACCCAGGCTTGCTGGGAAGGGGCTGGTAACCCTGGGAGAAATGTCCCTTGGGCTGGGCCTGGGAGTCTCCCAGCAGTAAGCAGGAGAGAACGCTGTCGTCCAGAGCCGCGCCGCTCCTGACGACTAGTGTGGAAGGGCCGTTAATAGAAAGCCCAGGGCTGGGCCACGCTCCCACCTTACCACCCAGCAATACACAGAGGAAGGGGTCTTGCCAGGCTGGGGTTGCCCCACACACCTGAGCCAGAACCACTAGCAGGTGGGGTGTTGCCTGGACCCTCGTCTTGGAGCGCTCTTCCAGCCAGGGCCCCCACCCAGCCTGTGGGAAAGGGGTCATGGAGCCCATGTCACAGAGGAAAGGTATTGGGGAAAAGTGGAGACAGTGATGAGAGTTGAGCTACCAGGTTGGGTATGCAGTAGGAGCCACCGGGTGTGCCACCAGCAGGCCCATCTTCCCACCTCCCAGGCTTCGCGGACTGGGCGGTCCGTGTATGTGGCTACTCGGAAATGAGCCCTGGGGGATGGGGGCACTGAGTTAGAATCCCTAGGGGCCTGGCCATGCGAGTTGTCCCCCGAGAGCAAGGGAGCTCCGAGTGTGTGATGCTGTGGCCTGGTGTGTCCTCTGCAGAGAGAGATCCTGCCGTCCTCCCGCTTGGGCACCCTGCCACCTGCCTTCAGCACTCGCGTGCTGCCAGCTCAAGCCACGGAGTATGCCTTCGCCTTCATCCAGGTGCCCCAAGACGTGAGTCTCCACGCGTTCCTTCCCCAGCGGGGACTGTGCCATGACGCTCAGACACTGCTGCAGTCCCAGCACATATCTGCACGAAGAAACCCAGCCCCGTCCCGGATCCCACCCCTCCCTCACCCTGGCCCCCTCTCACGGGGCTGAGTCCCCGGCGCGTCCCTGGTTAGTGGCCACTGTCTCTAGCGTCTTGGGCTCTCGGCTGCGGTGGTCTCCCAGCACTCCTTCCAGGCTCAGACGATGCCGCCAGAAGTAACTGCCCCCAAACAGCTCTGAGCGTGCCACACCTCTGCCGGAAATCCTCCACTGAGGTCCCGCTGGCTGATGGGAGGAGTAGAAACAATGGTGATGGTCTGTTAGTCACGGGGGAGAGGGGTGTGGCCAAGGAGGTTGAGGGAAGGTGGCGTCAGAGCCTCTGAGCTGGCTCTTGAGAAACGGGGGGCCTGGTGGGCCAGGGCACGTTGGGCGAAGACTGGTCCAGCAACCGCAGCCGGGTGTTGGGGGCCCTGTGGGCAGCAGCAGGAGATGTCGGGCCCTGTCTGCCTGGGCAGGGAGGTTATTCTTCGTGTTGTAGGCGGGAGGGGCTGTGGGAAAGGGGGCCCTCCACGTCCAGAGCCTGTTTCCTCCCTCGCTGGGGTCTAAGCGGGGAGTGAGGTAATGCTGGCACGTGCTGGGCAGACCTCCTTGAAGTCCGTGAACAGGACCTGGGCCCTCACGGCTCGTGGCTGGCGCTCGCCTCCCACGCTGACCGGGGTGTGTCCCTGCCGCAGGAGGATGCTCGAACAGACGCCGTGGACAGCGTGGTGCGGGACATCCAGAACACGCAGTGCCTGCTCAACGTGGAGCACCTGAGCGCCGGCTGTCCCCACGTCACCTTGCAGTTTGCCGACTCCAAGGGGGACGTGGGGCTGGGCTTGGTGAAGGAGGGATTGGTCATGGTGGAGGTGCGCAAGGAGAAACAGTTCCAGAAGGTGGTACGTGCTGCGGATGCGGGGTGTCCCTCGCACCTCCCGCCGCTGTCATGGGGGGACTGGGAGGGGACTGCACCGGGAGCCAGAGGGGGAGTGGGGCACCCACCGTCTTGCTGCTCCTGTTGGGGAAAGATAATGGATTTGGGTTCGTTGGGGTTTAAAATTTTAAAAGCTAATTACATCCCAAATTAATTGGCTGCTGGTTTGGCTGAAAACACAGCTGCAAACTGGAGCGGAAAGTTTGCCTTTGCCCGTACCCCCGGTGACAGGCTAGGAAGCTCTGCCAGGGGTGGCATGGAGAAGGTCACAGCCTGTTGTGCTGTCTCCCGTCCTCACCTGCTCCTCTCCCAGTCCATAACCAGCTCCCAGCACTCAGCGCCACTCTGCCACGACACCCCTCCAGCCTGTTTGGAGAGGCGCAGGGCTTAGAGCTGGGCCTGAGCCCCACCTCCCTCGCTCGTGAGACATCTGGCCCTAGAGATCAGTCTTTGGAAGCCTGAGTCTCCCATTCATGACGAGAGGAGAGCACAGACAGCCTGGCTGCTCGATAGGGTGGGCCACGAGGAGCGGGGGCTGACACCTGGGAAACCTCCTTGCACTGCTCATTTGTTGATCACGAGGACCAGGCCTCTCCCGCTCGGCCCTGTTCCCATCCCAGTTTCCCCCAGCCTCTCCCCACGACACGCCAGCCTCGAGGGACGGGCCAGGCCGGTGGGAAGCTCGTGCCCTTCTGCAGCGCCCAGCTCCCCCGCACTCCTGAGTGGAGGGACACGAGCGGCAGGGTTGAAACCAGTGTTCTCTCCACTGTGGCCTTGCTTCCCCTTCTCCCCCGTCTTTTGCCTTTCCTCTCTCCCCACATAATGATTGGTGGTTTGTGGATCCATGGCTCTCTGGTTCTGCAAGTTGATTAACTCATTTGGAACAAGACCTCAGTGTGAGTCACTTCTGTGCCTCATCTGGACAGGAGGGCCTGACCCTAGTCTTCCCCCCAGTTTCCTAGGTCACTCCTAGGAGTTAGCGTAAGTTTCCCTATAAAATTGGAGCTCCCAGTGTCCGCCATATGAAGCTACCCACAACATCGCTGGTGTCTAGAAACACCTAATGTGTTCATTCGTTCACTTACTCATTCTTTCAGTAAATGTTTACTGAGGACCGACAGATCTCAGTGAACAAGAGACAACATTCCATGGAGCTTACATTCAAGCATGAGGAGACAAAAAGGAAAATAAATACAATAAGTCAACAAAATTAAATGTCAGACGATAAGTGCAATGGAAAAAGGGAAAGTAGAAGTAAAGAAAGGGTCTCAGGAGTGTGTCGGAGGGAGTGGTGGTGATTTTAAACGGGGTCATTGGAGGCCTCCTTAAGAAGGCGATACTTGACCACAGACGTGAAGGGGCAGGATAGGTAGCCAGGTGGACAGGAAGGGGAAGCGTGTTTCAGACGGGTGAAACAGCCAGCATGGAGAGTCGAGAAGCAGCTAGGAGACTGTGACTCTGCACTTGGATTTTACGTGGAGGGACCCGATGAGCAGGGGAGTGACATGACCTGGGCCTCACCCTGAGCACCCCTTTGTCCTCTTGTCCCGCCAGATCACAGAATACCTGAACGCCCAGGAGTCAGCCAAGAGCGCCAGGGTGAGTTTTTGCCTCAGGAGCCCCCGAGGGTGCTGAGAGAGGGGCTTGGCCGTTTGGGTCCCAGCAGGTCCCACCTCCCTGAAGAGCCATTTTCTGCTTCCTCGCAGCTGAACCTGTGGCGCTACGGAGACTTCCGAGCCGATGACGCAGATGAGTTTGGCTACAGCCGCTAAGGAGGGAATCGGGTCTGGCCCCCATCACCGCTCACGCCAGTACCTCTTCCTCTGCCAGGAGGGGGTTTTCAGCTCCAGACCTCAAATGGGGGGCATAGATTGGGTCCAGCTTTGCTTCAGTGTATGGGAATGTCTTGTAGGGTGGCATCTGGGCTGGGGACGGGGGGTGGGGGAGCCCAAGGCTTTCAGGGGACAGGCCACTGTCCTCTGCGAGGACAGGCACTGCCAGCCGCTGTCTCTCCCAGCTGATTTTGTTTCTCTTTAGGGGTTTGTTTTCTAAAACTTGTCCTCAGATCAGGAGGAAACATGAAAGACTTTGTCCTATGGAGGGCATGGCCCTGGCACCCAAGGCCAGCTGGCACCCCACTTCTATCCCAGACTCCCCCTTTCCCCAGCTCTCTGTCCAGCTGTTGATTATGTGATTTCTCTGATACGTCCATTCTCAAATGCCAGCGTGTCCACGTCTGCCCCTTTGCCAGCCCTCCCCATTTCTGTATTTAAAGCTTTTGAGGCCCAATAAAATAGTACATGCTGTCTGCAGCCCTTATTGGTCATGGTGGAGGCCAGAGCCCAGCGTTTCGTCAGCCCCAGGCAGCAGGAGACCTGGGCACTTGAATGACCCCTGAGGTCTAGTCCATATGCCTGGCCACACCCCCTAGAAACATAGCCAGTCCTGGGAAGCAGGGCAGGCCTTCAGAGCTCCAAGCAACTCCTGGGGCCTGGTGGGCGTGCCTGACACCAGGGCCATCATGCAGAAGGCTGGGGATCTTCTCTTTTGACTCATCTGCACGTGGCTGCCCTCAAGAACCTTAGCAGCTCGGCAAGCAGTGCCCAGGACACTCCATGCAGGAAAGGCCAGGCTCGGCCCCGCCAGGCCCAGGCGGGAAGTTGCTGGGCCTGTCCTTTGGCAGGACCCACCAGAGCCCCCACGGGGGGCCAGAAGGGACTTGCCGAGGGAGATGAGGGGATTCCCCTCTTCCTGCTGTAGCAGAAGGAAAGGCTAATGCCAGATAGGCTGGCACAGCATGTCAAGGTCAGTGGCCCCCAGTCCCTGCCCAGCTCCCTCCAGCGTGTGTCCACTGGAGAATGGTGCTGGAGGATGGGGGCTCCGAGAGGGGTCTGGGCAGCAGGCCGAGGAGAGCTCGCCTCCCCAGGTTAGCTCTGGGTCTGTTCGACTTGACAAGATGTCCCCCAAGTCCTCCAGGTGGAGCTGGCCACGGAGCTCAGAAACCCCAGGCTACTCCTAGCCCCTGAGGGGGGAGCCCTGAGAGCGGCCGCCGTGGTGTGTGCAGTGAGGGGCCTGCGTGCTTCTCAGGGCACGAAAGCAGGTGTATGCGTGTTGGGGGCTCACCACTCCAGCAGCTGCAGTGTCCAGGGGACCTGCCCTTTCTCCCAAACCCCAGGGCCCCACCCTGGTGGCTCTGACCTTTCCAGGCACATACTCTGGTGTCAAACGGTGGCCCGTCTTCTTGGCAGCCCCGCTTCCCACCCCCGCGTTCTGATCTGGGGTGGTGCTCCAAGCTGCCATGTAAGATTGGTCCTTTGGTCAAGTCTTTGGGGAAAGTCGGTGGAGGTGATGGGGCCTGGCTGGCCAGCTCTCATTCCTAAACGAGGTCCTGGGTCCCAGAAAATTCTGGCTCCTGGCAGTTTTGCCCCACACCCACTCATTCAGGCCCAGGGGTCACGTGGGGTTCTGTCCAGGACTCCTGTCTTCCTATACTCCTATACTCCTGGAGCAGGGCAGGCCTTCAGAGCTCCAAGCAACTCCTGGGCCTGGTGGGTGTACCTGGCACCATGGCCATCATGCAGAAGGCTGGGATCTTTTTTTGACTCATCTGCACATGGCTCCCCTCAGGAACCACTGGGTTGGTCAGAACGAGTGTTTATGCTCCTCGAATCAGAACCCCTTTATGGGCCAGTAAACTGTTTTCCATGACTCCGTACAGCCCCTTGCGGCCCGAGAAGTCCGCAGGAATGGGTGTGAGCCTCTCCTTCTGTCTCCACTCCCGGAGAAGCTGTTCTGCCCCCGCAGGCAGGGCCCACTCCCACCATGGTCTCTCATTTTATTTTTCTCCATCGTGGAGGCTGGTCATGGAAAAGAAAATGCCCATTTCACCCATTTCTCTACCTCCTGGTAGGGCCCAGAGGTAGGTCGGTGTGTATTCACTTGAACGCAATTGGCAGAGGGGCGAGATGCCAGCTCACTCTTTTGTAAAAGGGTCTGAAGTCATCTCACTGTCTTAACAGTTGCCTTGGTTACATCTGTGCCCAAGGATAAACCCTTCATGGTTCTCCAGTTGAAATGATGCCTGAACCTTTCTCCAAGGCTGATTTAGACAAAGGTCAGAATATTCACCAGGCCAGAAGGCCCTGCTGCTGCTGGTTTTGGCCCCAGCTCAGTGTTACGCTCTTTGCCACATCGGTTGAGTTCCTGAGGTCTGTCCTGGGCAGGGCTGGGACCAGGGTGAGGCGAGCCAGGCGCCTAGGGTACAGAATTTAAGGAGGCACTCAGGAGTGTGCAGGTGCATTGGCGTATTTTATTTTCATCCCCAGTTGAGGCCAGTCAGTATCAGCACTTGCACAAGTAGCACCAAAAAAAAAAAAAAAAAAACCTCCAAAGGTCCTTCTCCCGCTAGAGTTGCAAAACATGGCTGTTGGTGTCAGGATCATAAGCTCTGCCTTCCCATCCACCTTTCCAGCTGAACAGCAGAATCTTTTGAGCACCTATCATTCATCCATCCATCCATCCATCCATCCACCCACCCACCAAACACGGATTAAGACCCAGCAGCACCGGCACAGCGATGGGTCTAGTGAGCGCCAAGACAACCTCCACAGGCTCGGGGCCGTGGCAATCTAGGTGCGGAGGAGGAGCCAGGGCTGAAACACCCTTAACAAGCCACAGTAGTGGCAGCGCACGAGGACGAGGGCCAGGCCCTCGCCTGGTGGCTGGGGAGGCATCACAGAGGAGGAGGGCCGAGTCGGACTAATGGATGGCAGGGGAGCAGCACTGCTAATCTGGGCAGGCTCTGGAAGTGTCCCGGTCTCTGAGGGCTGACGCTGCAGACTCTGGGGTTTAGACTAGCCACTAGGGAGAAGTACTGCTGCCCAAGACCCCTCCCCAGTGACTCATCTCCCTCCGCCCGGCCAGTGGGCGGGACCAGTAGGGAAGGCAGGCAGTGGAGGGAAGGGCTCGCAAGGCTGCCTCCACTTCATTTATTGGTTTGATTATTTCTCCATCCCAGGGAGAGAGTCAGTGGACCCCTTTTCTTGCTTTAGCCCATGATGGGAAGCAGGGGGGGGCTGGAGAACTGGTGCCTCGAGTGGTTATTGATGTCCTAATTACAAGAGGATGCTAATTTAATTTGAACCTAATTACAGTGCACTACCCTGGGTGGCATGTGTTTTAATAATTAACGCCCTTCAGTTGCGTAGGAGTGTAATAATATTTACACTGGGTTGGCCAGCAGCCTGGGGAGGCGGGCCAGGGGCCCGTGCGCCACCCTCCCCCCCGGACAGCTTAGCTGCTAGCAGGTGGGGAAGGTGGCACGTGAGTCTTGGTTGGCTAGTATCTCGTCAGCCTTCCCAGGGAACATGCGTGGGCCTCATTTCCAGCCACTTCCTTGACCCATCAGGCCGCTCCGCTCTACGGGGCACCAGGCCGGAAGTCTGAGATACATCGCGGCCTGCCCCTCACTGTGCCACCTCTGCCTGCCCGGGCCCATTCTAGGGAAGGGATTGTTCAGGGGGAAGGAAGGAGAGCTGCTTGGTTTTTCTTCTCTCTTTATTGGTAACACTTATAAGGAAATATACATTCAGAAAGGTGCACAAATTGTAACTGTGCAGCTCAGGTTTTCACAAAGTGAACATAGCCATGTAAACACACAGAACCTAGAACATCACCAGCCCCTCATAAGCTTGCCCCTCAGTCACTATCGCCCCCAAAGGCAAGTCCTGTTTTGTCCCAGTGGATGAATGTCACCTGTTTTGTTGCATTTTTGGTTTTGTTGTTTGGTTTTGCCTGGGTTTGAGTTTTACGTAAGTGGAGTCGTGCAGTACGTATCCTTACGTGCCTGCCTTCTCTCGCTCAGCTTGTCTGGGAGGTTCGTCCTGTCTACGTTAGCCTTAGCGTGTGCATTCTCATCTCTGTGTGCTCCGCTGTGTGCAGATACTTCTCTTTGGTGGCTGTAAAGAACAGAGATGCTCAGCAGTCTTGCCAGAGCCCGAGCTATGCCAGTCCCTGAAGGGGAGACCTGCTCGTCCTAATTATACAGCTGGGGGACAGGAGGTGACACATTTTGAGAAGGGGCAGCAAGATGACAGGGCAGGGCAGTTCCACCCACCACAAACCCAGAACAGTGTGGTTGCCAGCGTGCCTCCCATGCCCGGCCTTTCAGAGCTCTCAGTGGTGGGGAAAGGGTCTATTAGCAAGTTCTAGAAGCCAAGCAGAAAAACCAGGGGTTTAAGAGATGGTCACAGGGGACTTCCGTGTCTCTACCCAGACGTCTCGCTAAGTCACTCCTTCTCTAAGTGTGGCTGGCAGACCAGCTACCTCAGAATCACCTGGGGTGCTTGTTAAAATGCAGCTTCCAAGAATAGTGCCAGGACTATATTGGGAATGGGGGTGGGGTGAGTGAGCTCAATCCTCTCTCTCATCACAGGAAGACAATGGGTAATGTTTGAAGTTGATAAAACAAGAACTGGCCTATTGTTTAGCAATAAGATGGTAACCACCAAAAGATCTAAAATAGATGATTAAAAGCGGTTGCCTGTAGGTAGCACAGCTGAGGGTGGGGAGTGTATCTTATAAATCCCTGTGTACTGTTTTTTCACCACAGACGAGCATTTCTCATGATCTATTTTTAATTCACTCTCAGGTAAATATACATGTATCACTTCCCACTCCAAGACCTCGGTTCCTGTGGGCCGGGGCCTGGGAGTCTGCACTTTTGACAAGCTCCCTGGGTGATTCTGATGACTTCTCAAGTTCAAGAATTGGCTATCACTGTCCAAAGTCATTTTGCAGCATGAGGAAGGAGACAGTAACTCGCCCAAGGTCACCCAGTTTATTAATGGCAGGCCCAGAAATAGAAAACAGGTCCCCAGGCCTGTGATTTTTCTCTACATCATTAGCATTCACCTTGGTGGGTACCTGTCTCAGTGGGCCTGGCCGTCAGAGACCCAGAGGCGCGCTGGGGACCTGGCTCAGTTGAGGGAGGCCAGGGGACCCCTCCTGTCGCGGGCGCAGAGCGCTTGTAACTGCAGCGGGCTTACAACAGCCACGGTTTGTGCAAAGCTGCTGCTCGTGCTGCCCTGCCAGCAGCAGTGTCTGAGTTGTTTTCTCAGAAGGGGAGCCACCCAGAGCCCCCTGAACATTCAGGCCTTCAGCATCTGCTGAGCGCCTACCGGTTGCAGGCACTGTTCTGAGGGCTGGGATACAAAGAGGACTAAGCCCTAGCCTCGTGGGGCTTACAGTCTATGAGGACGGTAGGTGCTGGTGATAGAGAAACCTCATTAACTTCATGGAAGTAGAGGTCTATACAGATGCTGCGGTGGTCGCTTGTCAAGTTGACGGAGTGCACGCCACGTGCGCTAGCAGTTCCTGCCGCCTCTGTGGCCAAGGGCCGCCTGCACCGTAAGAACCCGCACCAGGAGTCATGTGCAAGAGAGGTCGATGCAGTTTTGTTCCTACTTCAGATCACTGGCACAACAGACACCACAAGCATATCCACACAATGAAAATGAATGAATTGTGGTAACAGAACAACACGGGTAAATTTTGGAAACAGTAAAGCAAGCGCATCTCAGAGGACTTCGTACCATATGATGCCATTATTCTAAAGTTCAAAATCAAGTAATAACGTTGCTTACACGTATGTGTATGTCGAGCGATCATAAGATTTATGGGATGTTTTTGAGAATGTAAAGGGACACTTAACTCCTTACGTTTGGACCACAGATGTAAACTGGCATTTCTTTGAGCAAACTGGTACACGTTGACACCTTTGATGTATGTAATAAAATACAAAACCAAAGCAAAGGGATGATAAACACAGAAGTCCGGGTGGTGGCCACCTCCAGAGGGAGCAGGAAGCCCTTTGGGGGTGGGATAAGGAAGGATGTCAGTTACTGGGAATGTCCCGGGACTCAGTCTGGGAGGTGGGTTTATAGATGTTTATTAGTAAGGTGGCATGGGAGCTCAAAGGAGAGAAAGTGAATTTTTCGTGGGAGTTAAGTGGAGTTATGGTCAGAGAAACCTAAAAAAGGAGCACTTCACTCTGCCAGGGAAGGTTTCAAGGACAAAGTGACAGCTTCTGCAGTTTACCAGGTAGAGAGTGGGTCTAGGTAAGGGAACACACTGAGTGAAACCCTCCCCTGGCTGGGGAAGCTGCGTGCTGGGTTCCAGGGTTGTCTGTGCAGCCACAGAACAAAAGACCAAAGCTCAGGCCCGCCCTCGCCGGCCCTGGACACTGACCAGTAAGGCCCCACCACCCCCTAGGAAAAAGCGTAAGACATCTGACTTCAGAGTCCCTGGATAACTTCAAGGTGAGGTGAAACTTAGAGTAAGGTGCACAGATTGTAAGTGTACGGCTCCTGGATGTGTACACGTCTATACATCCCTGAAGCCATCACTCAAACTAGAAGGTCAGCATACCGGAACGTTCCCTAGGCGCCCGCCACCCAAGATAATGACAGTTTTTACCTCTGTCCCCATAGCTTTGGCTATTCTTGGCGCCAGGGTCTTTTAAAAGACTCTTTTTGGGCACACAGTCTTTTGGCCAGAGCACGGAAGCTCGGGGCTTGAATCGACACTGGGCAGAATCCGAGCTTCAGAGCCCAGCCACGGCTTCTTCAGGACCTTGGACAAGGCCGCGGCGGGAGGTCCCTGTTCCCGCTGCATGAGGGCTTTGCTGCCAGGCTGGCAGCACAGATGCATCATCCCAGCTTGACGGATTCATTATTCTAGGCCCTGGGCCCAGCCGCTGTGCCATGGGAGCGAGTGACATTGAGGCAGTTCAGTGAGCGGGCAGCCTCAATCCATAGAGTCATCTGGGTGCCCGGGGCCTAGGAAGCCACCACCCCCTCTACCATGGGGCGGGTCTCCTGTCTCCACCTGAGTGTTGGTCCAGGCCAAGTGAGTGCCTGGGGACAGAGCCCGTGTTCTCAGTTGTCTGCATGGAAGGAGAGGCCAGAGCTGTGGAGAGTCTAAGCGGTACCCTGTGGGCTCTGGGACGTAGTCACAGGCACGGCTCCTCTGTGGTCAGGAGTGTCTCTGAGCCTCGGAGGCTTCACGGTAGAGGAAAGGGCAGGCTGCACAGCGGTCCTCCCTCGCGCCCGCCGCCGGCATCCGCCCCGCCTGTGTCAGCCCTCAGGCTGCCCTCTCTCCAGCCTGTCCTGCAGCGGGTGTTTCAGAGTTTGGGTTCAAACTTCTTGCGGAGCCTTGGGCTCAGGAAGCTAATTAACCTCTGATGCTGTTTCCTCACCTGGAAACTGAAGGTAAAAACGTAAAAGTTTCTGCATTTATAGTTGCTATCCGATTTCAATGAGAGACTTGTACAGCCCTTTGTGCAGACCCCGAAACAGACCAGTGTTTCGTGATGCCCGCTGATACAGGGAGGCACAGCGTCGGCAGCCTGCCTGTGCCTGGGTAGCCAGTGCCCGACGAAGGTGGGGGTCTGGGCAGAACTGTTTGGGTGAAAGGAATTCGTGATGACGCTACAAAATCCAGGCACGTAAAGGCCTCCTGCTCGTGAGAGCCTTGTGGGGTTCAGGCCAGATGGGAGCCAGAGGAGGGGTAGGGAGCTGAGGTCACTCGGCTGAGTCCCTGACTCTCCAGTTTGCAGAGTGGCGGGAGGTGGGAGTCACGTACACTCGGGACAGTTGCCTGTGTGAGCGAGACAGGTCTGGGGCTGGGTTTCACCCCCCAGCTATGAACACCTGGTGGGGAGAGTTACAGAGGGGTCTCCACAGGGGCAGCAGCGCACCCACTCTGGGCAGTGCAGTGGGAGGGTGGGAGCAGTGGGCATCACTGGGAACTGGCCTGGCCTCCTTGTCCCGTCTGGCCTGATCTGTAGAGGGCAGCTCCCGAGGAGAGGCCTGAGGCGGAGATCTCAAATGGTGCCGCATCTGATCAATTGCTATTGGCTCCCTGGGGTGCTGTGTAGAAAAGGATTCTGAGGTCATGCCAGAAAGTCAACTGCAATCAATGATTGATGTCTACCAAGAGTGTAAGGGGGGGGGGTGGGCATATGTGTCCCACATATTTGCTGTCTTTGTCTTGGTGCTTTGTGGGGAGGGGGTTCAAGAATCCTCTGACTCCATCAAAGTAGGAGTCACTTCCATAGCATCCTTGGCAGCAGGCGTCGGCTTCTCCTAGAACACAAGCCTGGAAACTCCCTCTCAAGGCAGTGGTGCCCAACCTAGCCAGCTCTTACCCTATTACTGTACTGCGTTCCAGTCACAAAGAATGTGTTGCAATTTAATAAACAAGAGTTAAGCGCCTAGGGACTTCCCTGGTGGTCCAGTGGTAAAGAATCTGCCTTCCAATGCAGGGGACGCAGGCTCAATCCCTGGTTGGGGAACTAAGATCCCACATGCTGTGGGGCAACTAAGCCCATGTGCCACAACTACTGAGCCCACACGACTCAACTAGAGAGCCCATGTGCCGCAGACTACAGAACCCACATGCTCTGGAACCCGCGAGCCACAACTAGCGAGAGAAAACCTGCATGCCACAACTAGAGAGAAGCCCGAGTGCCACAACAAAGAGGCTGTGCGCCCCAACAAAGATCCCACATGCCACAACTAAGACCCAGCGCAACCAAAAAAAAAAAAAGAAAAAGCACCTACTCTGTGCTGAGCACTAAAGACCCGTAGCTGAGCCCATCAAGTCCCCTGCCCTGCCGGGTGGGTGTCATCTGCAGATCTTTGAATCTGGTCAACTACAGTAAGACCAGTTTTCTTGGGGCAGGAGAGGACCCTAAAGGCAGAGATGGGGAGCTAGGCCCCAAACCTGGAAGGATCTGGTCCTTGAGCTGTGGGCATCTCCTGAAGACCAATCTTCCATTTTCCTCTGGCGGGGGCAGGCCTTTCAGGTCAGCAGGCCCAAAGCAGTGCTTCTCAAACTTTATCATGGTTGTAATCTTATTAAAATGCAGGTTCTGATCCAGTAGGTCTGGGGCAAGGCCAAGAGTCTGCATTTTTTTAATTTTATTTATTTTTGGCTGTGTTGGGTCTTCGTTGCTGCAGCGGGCTTTCTCTAGTTATGGCGAGCGGGGGCTACTCTTCGTTGCGGTGCGCGGGCTTCTACTTGCAGTGGCTTCTCGTTGCGGAGCACGGACTCTAGGCGCGTGGGCTTCAGTAGTTGCGGCTCACAGGCTCTAGAGCACAGGCTCAGTAGTTGTGGCACGCAGGCTTCAGCAGTTGTGGCTCGCGGGCTCTAGAGTGCAGGCTCAGTAGTTGTGGCACACGGGCTTAGTTCGTCCGCAGCATGTGGGATCTTCCCAGACCAGGGCTCAAAGCCGTGTCCCCTGCATTGGCAGGCGGATTCTCAACCACTGTGCCACCAGGGAAGCCCCAAGTCTGCATTTCTAACAAGCTCGCGGGAGATTCTTAGGCAGTAGGATCTGTGGGGAGCAAGCCCTGCCCCATACCCAGAGCCTACCAGGAGGAGGGAGGTAGAGAACCCACCTGGGCCCCACAGAGGGCACCAGTGAGGTGACCAAGGCCTGAGTTTGGAGACAGGGCAAGAACATGATTCATGCTACCTAGAGCCAGAAATCTGAGGGAAGGATCCACGCTCCAGCATGGCTCTGCAGGACAACCTGACCTAGGGGAGAATCTCTCTGCCCTAGGAGTGCCAGGGACAATGCTGAGAGTGCTGGCAGGCTCTCTCTAGACTATACGGCCCCATTATGATCATGATGTGAGCGACAGCCAACCATCCACGTGCCTGGCACTGGGCTAAGCACTAATGGGTAGCCCTATGAAGGAAGGACTTTTGGCCTCCATGTCACAGAAACCCTCTAGAAGGCAGGCCGTGTGTTACTCATCTGTCTCCCTATCCCCAGCACAGTCTCTACCAGTAGCAGGTATTTGATAAAATGATTTATGAATGAATGAAGAACTAAAGTGCAGCTCAACCCAGGCAGGGGGTATTGTATGGGACCAGGCCCAGAGGGAAGAGAGGAAAGATGGTCAGAGCCCCCAGGATGCCATACCAATTTACCCCGCCCCCTTTACCTTCTCACCAGGCCTCAGCAAGACTCATGCTGAACAGGGTAAACTGGGAGTCAGTGGCCAGCCTTTACTTGTTGGAAAAAAGGGAAATCCTTAAGCTCTATATTGCTCCAGGTTGATGATTCCCTAGTTCTTTTTGGAAAATTCTGGATCCAGGTCCACTGTGCTGAGGGGGCAGAGCAGGGCCTGACAAAGCTTAGGGCGGGTCAGGATCCCATTATCCAAATGCTCTTATACGTGGACCTCTTCCCTTGTGCCAGGCTCTGTGCCAAGCACATCACATGCTTGCATCCCACGGCCACCTTGCTGTGATCCGAGATCGTACCCTGGTCCAAGGCCGCAGACACGTAAGACTCAACCCCGGTGACCACGCCCAGACTCGGTAAACACCGCCTCCTCGGGGCCAAGGCGAGGCGGCCGGGAGACAAGACCTGGAGGAAGGCAGGTAGATGCAGCTGGGTGCTGCTAGCCCATGCCCTGTCAGTGAGAAGCAGCCAGAGGGAGGCCATGAGTGACGGTTCTTCTGAGGACACCCTCTGCTGGCTTGCGAGCAAAGGTTAGGGCATCACAGGTCTGGTTTGTGTGGGAGCTTCTCTGGGCCTCCCACATCAAAATTTCGTGGAGCCTTAGAACCGGAAATCATTATCGCCCCATTTTACAGATGAAGAAACTGAGACCGAGGAGAGGAAGTGACTTGGCCAGGGTAGCAGAACTAGTTCGCTGCAGGGCCGGAGTTGGGACCTGGCGTCTGGCATCCCGCAGGTGCGCCCATGGCCCGCCGCCTTCTCCCCGCTGGCCGCCATCTCTCCCACTTCCCGCCTTCCACCCTGAGTCCGGGGGGCCTCGGCCGCCCCCCATCCCCATCCGCAGATGGGTGCTGCACCCGGGCCCATGCACCTAACGATGGACACCTGGCTGATCGCTCGCAAGTGTTCGCGCGCGCCAGACGGAGACGCGGCCCACGGGCGCAGTGGCGCGCGAGACTGGCCAGGACGCCTCTCCCCTCGCCGACTCCTCGGGCCCCACCTCAAGTTGGGCGGCAGCAGAAGAGGGTAGCAGGTGCGGGCAGCGGGGGTTGCCGCGCCCTCGATCCCCTCAGCCAGGCGTGTGCAGGATGCCGTCCCAGCACAGTGGGGCCTGAGCCGCCCGACCCTGGCAAGGCGCTGGAGGCTGGGCCCTCTGCTGCTTCTGCCCCCGGGCCGCTCTCAGAATGCAGTCTCCACCAGGCGCCGGAAGCCCTCGACCCCAGCCCCAGAGAGGCCCACCGTCTCCTGGTTCAGATCCTCTTCCCGTTCCCCTGCCCCTCCCCCTCCACTTCTCCCCCCCACCCCCAGTCTCTGTGCACTTCCGGTAATTGTTCTTCCTCTCCCCTCTCTCCGCATATTCTCCACCTCTATCCCAGGAACTGTGATGCAGGCTACCAGTTACTCTCCATCTCCCACTCCCAACTCTCAGTAACCCCTCCTACCCATCAGGGTGACAGACACAAATGATTTGAGTGGTTCCCGGATTAGCAGCGACAGCAGCGTTTGGGAACTTGTTAAAAATGCCAACTCTCAGGTCCCACCTCAGACCGACTGAAACAGAAACGGTGGAGCCCCGCAGGTGACTGTGATGCATGCCAAAGTTTGAGGGCCTTTGATCTAAACATTCTTTCATTTACTCATTCATCCCCGACAAACGCAGCAGTTCTACCGATGGAGGAGAGGCACCCAGAAGCACCAGGTGCTCCACTAGCTGACCATGTGGAAGATACTGTCCAGTAGCTTTTGGATGGCAGATGGAGGCATTCCTCCTTGGTCTAGTGCAGACCAGGAAATCAGGAGGTGGAAAGGAGGCCCCAGGTTCAGGCCAGGAGGGAAGTGGATGGCTGCAAGGGTCCCCTGGGGTGCAGTGTGGCAGAAGCTGCCCGGGTTTGCCTTGGTGCTGTACTCAAAGCACCCACCATCAAAGCTGTAAGGACAGGGAAGTGACCTCCTCTGCCCTTGGCAAGCAAGGAAGTCTCTGGAGGGTCAGTAGTCTTTTGCCCTTTGCAGAGAGGAGGTAGCCCGACTGGGTGGGCACCCAGGGTCTTCTGCAGAGGAGGGCAGTCATTCATCTCCCAAAGTAAGCGCCCCCATGGGCTGTCCACCTGGGAGGGAACCCAGGCCAAAGGATTCAATGCGGAAAAGCTCAGAGTTCTGAGGGGAAGCTTTATGGGGAGATGGGTTCCCCATGCAATGAGAGAACAAGGAGGGCACAGACCCATAAGACACATGGAGCAGGTGACCAGGGCTGAAACACAGCCAGAGCCAGTTCTCCTTGGCTGCATTCCCACAAGCAGGGGGCCAGAGAGGCGGGGATACGCTGCACCCTCCCTCTGCTCAGGTGGGAGGGACGCAGTCCCTCCCCATTTCCTGCCTTCCTGGAGGGCTTCAAATGAATATGAACCTGCACCCCGCCACGCTCCACACTGTGGCATCACGTGGAGCCTGATGTTGCTTCGTGGCGGTTTGGGTGCCCCAGCACCTTGCCTGCCACGAGGCGCTGGCTGTTATCTACGCCCAGGCCTTGCTCTGATCTCAGGGAGGATATCTCATCAGAAGCTGGCATGCCATGGCAAACAATTAAAAGAGAAAAATAAACCTCAGCTCAATCTCAGGGTGCTCGGAAGTGAGGAATTCCAAGGTGGTGGCACGAAAAAATTATATAAAAATCTATTTTTACATCGCAATAATGTGCTTTTTTATGGGTAGCAATTTCTGGGTGGGCAATAAAGTGGCCTTTACACCAGGCCGAATCAGAGTTTATAGGCAATCGGTGCTTTTATCTGGGAAAATGTAACTCACCCATCCCCACACCATCCATCCTGCAGGCAGGCCTCATCTTCCGCAGCACCATCAGTATTGAGGAAATAATTATGCAATTGAAGTGTCAGCCGTCCACCCCCATCCCCCCGCCGCCATGATCTTCCAACAACATCTTCCAGCTTCTGTCATTGACTCCTTCCCAAAGATGGGACAAGCCATGGGTCCAGGACAGGGTAGTGGAGGGGCCAGACAGATGCTGACCGCTGTCTTCATTGGACCAGAAAGGAGCTCAGTGCTTAGAGAAAACACCACAGGACCAGCAAGCCCTCCACAGACACTGAGGGTCTGCTATGGCCCAGACCCTGTGCTAAGAACCTGGGACCCCATAACTGACTTGGAGAGCTCACAATCTTGTGACAGTCCTGATGCAGGCAGGGGGTGAAAGCTATGGCAGTAAACCCAGGGAGCCGAAGGACACAAGGGAAGAGTTGGGGGTGGGATGGAGTGGTGTGGGGCGTGGCACTGACCAGAGGCCTCCACTGGGGAAAGGGGCAATGAGAGAGCTGAAGGTATGAAGGTAAGTGTGTCCTAGAGGGCAGGTCACAGCCCAGGCAATGTCTCTAACTGGGGCATTGAGACAGGCATGTGAGAGGACCTGGTAGCTGTCCATAAATGCAGAGTGCTGAAACTGTCCTTCAATATCAACTAGTCTAACCCAACACTCCATGGACCCTGGAAATAGGTGACACATTCTGTTCAATACAGGCATATACACAAAGTGTATGGGCAGAGTTTAGGGAAATCAACAAGAGATGGTGCAGGACCCCAGGGCTGGCAAGAGAGGAGCTGTTACCCAAAACCTGGAGGGCAAGGGCAGGGGCAGTTAACGGAACCCTGAGAGAGTCACTGGATGACAAAGGCCATCAGATAGGGGACCAGACTCACTATCACCTGAAAAGCTGAGGAAAGAAGGAAGGTCGAAGGGAATGAGAAAAGTTTTAATGGGACATAGAAGCCTACTTCACTTTCCTCCCACCCTCCAGTCTCCAGCCAGTGCCTCCCAATGGCCACCCCAAACCAGGAGCCAGAGACCAAGGGAGCCTGTTGGTACTGCCCAGATGGGTCAGCCTCAGGGAAGACAGCCGAGTGGAGAAGGGTGGAGAGTAGATCTGGACACGAAACAGAAGACGTCCAGCACTGGCACATATTGGGAATTATTGGACAGGCTGGTAATCTGGCCAAAATGTAGCAGGATATCAATGACTATGATTACTATTCCTATGCAGCAAATCTTTGTAGATTTTCTCTTGTCACATTTTGGGTTCACCAGAACCTCTCTTCAGCATCAGCCTTGACACTCTGACCTGACACCACACACTATTTCATGGCCAGAGAGCCTATACGATATGGTGGAAGAGAACCCATGCCGTAGGATAGGTGGGGTGTAGACCGAAATGGCCATTCTGGAGAGGACAGCGGCAGTCCCGAGGCACACGCAGGCTCCAGCATTTCTGCTCCTGGCATGTCCCCCCACGAAGTCCTCACACACAGCCTCACAAGGGGACGGATGTGAGGATGCCCATGGCAGCATTCCTTGTGGTGGGAGATGGAGAGCCCATCCCTGGGAGGCTGGATGGGCAGAATGCATTGGAAGCAAACCACGGGCCCTCAGCAGTAGCAAGGAAATCGCTGTTCACAAAAACTTTCAAGAGTCTTAAAAGCAGTGCTGAGTAGAAAAAGCGAGAAAGGGAATGAGATCCATAATTCTGAAACACTCAGATAAGATTAAAACGCAGGCACAGCCACCAAGGGGGGAAAGCGGGGAGGGGGGCAGTGGTGGTGGGATGAATTGGGAGATTGGGATTGACATATATACACTAATATGTATAAAATAGTTAACTAATATGAACCTGCTGTATAAAAAACATAAAATTCAAAAACAAAACAAAACAGAAAACAAAACAAAAAAACCACATGCACACCAAAAAAAAAAAAAAAAATTTTGCCAGCACTTCTACATTTTAGAATGGTTGGCTTTGGGGAGGAGAGACAGTGGCATTGACAGGGGATAAATAAACAACACCCTAAATCAGAGAAAATGGCAGGGACTCCGCTGTCAGAACACCTGGGCTGGAATCAAGGCAGTTTTGCTGTGTGACCTGGCATGTTACTTAGCTGCTTCATCTTTTTAAATCGGAGGAAACAGTAATAACTAGATCCTGAGTCATGATTATGGGACCAGATACTGATCCAACAAGACCTGTTCTGGGGCAGGAGGGTCCACAAAGTGGCCGGAATGTGCAGGGCAGGGGAGCTGGAGGCTGCCCCACAGCAGCTGTGCGTGTATGGCCAGCTCACAGGGTACAGTGTCCAGAGCGCTGATAAAGTCCCTCAATGAAAAGATATGCCTCACCACCTATGGCAGGACAGAAAGCCACCATTAGGGATTCCTTGATTCCTTTCTCTGCCTCTTCTCCACTAAAATGCAAAATATGCCACCACCACCACCACCACCACCACCACCACCCCCCCCCCCGCCCCATTTTGTTGTTAACAGTCATTAACAGTTTCTGTCTTTAACTCCCAAGTTGGTTTGAATTTGTTTACAGGATTAGCTCCCTATCATCTGAAAAGCTGAAAAAAGAAGGCCTAAGGGAATGAGCCATGTGCTGGGTACATTCTGATGGGAGAAAGCAAGATGAGCTCCTGGGGTGTGCGATTGCCGAAGGGAACCACTCAAAGCAGGTAGGATGTTAGAGGGGGAGGTCCTAGGCTCTCCAGGGAAGGTATCTCAGTTTAAAAGGTGGAGGCATCTGAGTTTTGCAAGGAGCTGCCCAGGGGTCCCAAGGTGTCAGTTCATACTTGACGCCTCCTTGCCCAGTAGGGGTGGGTCCAGGGGCTTCAGCATCTCGGTGGGTTTATGCCTGGAGGTCTCCCCACTTGCCCCTTTCTCTACTCTCCCCCTTCTCCTCCAGGAGGCCACACATTCTGTAAGGCTTGGATTTCTTCTTCTTCTTCTCCTTCTTCTACTTCTCCTTTTCCTTCTCCTTCTCCTTCTCCTTCTTCCTCTTCTTCTTCTTCTTCCTCTTCTTCTTCCTCTTCTTCCTCTTCTTCTTCCTCTTCTTCCTCCTCTTCTTCCTCCTCTTCTTCCTCCTCTTCTTCCTCCTCTTCCTCCTCTTCCTCCTCTTCTTCCCCCTCCCCCTCCCCCTCCCCTCCCCCTCCCCTTCCCCTTCCCTCCCCCTCCCCTTCCCCTTCCCCTTCCCCTTCTCCTCCTCCTCCTCCTCCTCCTCCTTCTCCTCCTTCTCCTCCTTCTCCTTCCCCTTCCCCTTCCCCTTCCCCTTCCCCTTCCCCTTCCCCTTCCCCTTCTCCTTCTTCTTCTTCTCCTTCTCCTTCTTCTCCTTCTTCTTCTTTTCCACACCCTGCAGCTTCTGGGATCTTAGTTCCCTGACCAGGGATTGAACCCAGGCCTTTGGCAGTGAGAGTGCAGAGTCCTAAATACTGGACTGCCAGGAGATGACCTCGTATTTCTTTAATTCAATTCCCTTTCTTCCTATCTCTTCATTTGTTCCGGCTTTTCTGCCAGCAGGGAGGAGGAGGAGAGGGCTTGCTGTAAGCCCTTCCTCTGAGCTCGTGGCTCAAGACACTGGCCCTACTTCTCATTTGCACCAGTACTAGGAGGTAAGTGAGCAGCCCAGCATAGAAGCAGCTCTCGGGCAAACAGCTTCATCTAGCAGCCTTGTGCCCTCTGACCTTGTCACACTGCAGCTAGGGGAGAGAACTAAGAAGCATCTCCACGAGGACCTGGCTGTAGTGGATTGAATAGTGTCCCCCAGAGGATATGTCCAAGTCCAACCCCCTCCCCACACCCAACCTGTGAATGTGACCTTATTTGGAAATAGTCCTTGCAGATGTAATAAAGTTTGTACTTGAGTTAAGGAGGGATCGCAGGATGAGATCACCTGGATTCAGGGTGGGCCCTAAATCCACTGACTGGTGTCCTTATAGAAGGAGAGGGAGATTTGAGACAGAGACACAGGGAAAAGGCCACATGAAGGAGACAGTGTGGGAGGGGAAAATCACCTTCCCTCTACCCTTCTGAGTTCTTAGCTGAGGCCCCGCAGTCAAAGACGGGTTAACAAGAGAAAAGCAAACGGAAGTTTATGAACATGTACAACTCATGTATAAGTGGGAGATGCCCAGGGGGAAATGAGTAACTCCCCAAGGTGGCTTTAGAATTCAGGATTAAATACCATTTAATAGGGAAGGGCAGGGGGGAGGTCGGCCTTTTAGGGGAGAGCAAATAATATTTAGGAAAGATGAATGGGCCCTGAGAAGAACAGATGGGAGTAGCTCATGACACAGTCTGCCAGGGTGTCGTGTCACTTCTAGTTTCCTCTCCTGTGATAAGAGTCAATTCCCCTTGATTGATGAAACCCTGGGGAGGGGACTGATGACAACAGAGGTCCTTTGGGAGGCCCTGTCTTAGGCAGGTAAGGGGGAGTTCAGGGAAAGCCTCTTCCTGCACCTGCTGCTTTTCAGTTGCCTACAGTTTAAAATAATCAATACAGCCGAGTGGCGTATTTAGAGTGGCACATCCTGAACCCTTCCAGTCATCTTTTGGGGCTACCCTTCAGCAAGCAGAGACTGGAGTTATTCTAGCACAAGCCAGGGAACTCCAGAAGCCACCAGAGACTAGAATAGGCAAGGAATTTCCCCTAGAGCTTTCCCTAAGAGGGAGCACGGCCCTGGGGACTTGGCAGAAACGTGCAACTGAAGCTCCGAGCCACCTGGGAGGGGGGTGGGCATGAAGGGCTGGGCGCACACAGCACCAGCCAGGCGCCCTGCCTCCCAGCTGACGCCGGCCTCTTGCTGCGCGGTGCCTGCCTTTCAGGTGCCCCCTCCGGGTCAGAGGGCGTGAAGCAGCGGGGGCCCCCGTGAGCCCGGGACCCCTGAGTGGCACCACCCTGCTGCCGCCCCTCGGCCTCAGCCAGGGGAGACGAGGGCAGCCCGGAGCTCGCATCCCCCCGCGGTGATTTCATGCCCCATGAGACAGGCAATCATAAATAATAGACACACGGCAGCCTCCCCCGGGCCTGCCGCTGCAGCGGGCGGTGCTGGAGTGGCTGCCTGGAAAATCAACCCCTTCCCAACCCTGGCGGGGAGAAAGAACAGCATCGGGGAGAGGCTGGAGCCCGACGGCTCGGCCTGCAGAGCCCCAGCCAATAAACGGACTGAAAATCAGCAGCCTCTCCCCGCGGCGGCCACACCCTCCTTCCCCGCAGCTGCGGCTGTGGGTTTGGGATTCGCATCTCCAAGCAGGTGTCTGTCCCCAGCACAGCCAGTCTCAGGCTCGGCGGTGGCGGCCAAGTGGAGGAGCAGAGGCAGAGGGATGAGAAGGGGAAGGCGGGAGGTTCCCGGCTCGGGGCGGGGGGGGGGGGGGGGGGGGCGGCGGGGTCGTGGTCGCGGGGGCTCCCTTGGGACCCTTGGCTGGCTCAGCCGGCCCCAGATGGCTTCCCGGCAGCTCTGAGCATCCAGCCGTCACTTGCAAAGGGTGCTTTCTGAGCACCCGTGTTGGAGCTGGGCACCTAAGGAGACCAAAGATAACGGTCCTGGGATCCATCTGTCTGCACTTGGTGGGGAGACACGCGCAGACCCCTCGCCTCACTGGCTCTCTTTGAATGGGAGCTATGACCCACGGAGAAGAGACCCCACGGTGGGCACTGGGCCCCAGGCTCTAGAAGGGTGCAGCCTGTACACCTGTGCCTCTAAAGAATGAGTTGCTGTTTCACTTTCAAGCAAAGAATGAACATTCTAGTAAGGAACTGGGTGAGCGAGCGTTCTGCAAAGCATCGCCCCCTGGGATCAGGGGTTGGAAATGAATTTATCTCAATTATGTTTCCATTGATGAAACACATTTCAATAATGCATCTTTTGAAACAGGGAGAATGTGAGCCCCACAGCAATATTCCTTGTGTCGCTTTTTCATCACTCGCTACGTGGAGCCCCTCTGTCCCCTCCCACCTTGGGATCGTGCACACCCAGCTCCCATGTGCCCGGCGCTGGGTCTAGCTGGCCCCAGGTTCCCAATATATCTTACCTGGAGAACTGCCCAACTCTTCTAGCATATTCCTGCCTTCTCTCCTCTTTAAGTCCACTCTACAGGTTAAAAAAATCCCAAGGGCTTCTCAGACTGCTCGGCCTGACCCTTCCTTATCTGTGGCTGACCTAGTCCTTCACCCATGCCTGCCCACCCACCCTGCTCCTCAGAAAACTAAACACCCCGGTCTCTTTGTCCTCCTGTGCCTTTGCTAAAGGCAATTCCCACTTTCTAGAACGCTCTTTTCCACTTTCACTGTCTTGAGATCCTTCTGACTTTCCAAAGACCAGCTCACATGTGACCTTTATCCTCAATTCATCCCCAAGGAAAATTGATCACTTCTCTTTGTGTCACTTTGGACAACTTCTATCAGTGCCTACATTTCTCATTATAATGACTGTCTTGTGTATCTTTCCTGCTGAATGGCTAGATCCTAAGGTCCTGACTGAGAAGAGTGTCTGGCATGTAATAGGCATCTAATAAATGCAGCCAAGCTGCAGTAACCTGTAGATTCATGATATAAATGATTTTTGTTGCAAGCCACTGAGATTTTTTTTAAGTGCTTTGTTACACAGCATTATTATGTCAAGAGCTGATGGAGACAAATGGGTCCAGGGAGACGGGAGCAGTACGGGACTAAGCATGCAGCCTTGGCAGAGAGCTATTCCATAGGCGGGGTGAGTGAGTGAGTACTGATGTTGGGGGTGGGGTAAGGTTGCTCTTAATGTGCCGGTAAAGAGTCAGACCTCCCAGGTTCAAGTCCTTGTTCTGCCACTTGCTGCCATGTGTGTGTCTCTGGGCGAGTGACTCATTTTCCTCATCTATAAAATAGGGAAGATAAATCGTCTCTGTCTCATGGGGCCATTCTGAGGAGCAAGTGAATAGATACCAAGCCCAGTGCCTGCCGGGTGGTGAGGGTTCCACAAGTGTTTGTGGGAGATGACTACGACTAATTATAAACAGTCATCGTCTGCCCCTCATCCCTGGTCCAGCTCGCCGGCCCTCTGCCTGGTTCTACACAGCATGAGCTGCACCTGTCGAGAGGAGCTCCACGGGAGGGAGGCAGCTTTCCTCTGCCATTTTCCATCAAGGTTCCTCTTGATCTTTGATGTGTCGCGAGGGCCTGGTAGCAGCCTGTGCCCTGCCTTCCCTCAGAAGAACCGAGCAGCTCTCTGGCTCCTGTCACGGACCTCTCATCGTGGAGAGAGAGTAAGTCACAGCTCAGAAAGGCAGGGCTTGACAAAAGCAAGGGATGGAGGTGGCACTGATGATGATGACTCCGTCTTCCCAGCTCTTATGAGTCATGTAGACCCTCTACCAAGACCCCCAGCTTCTAGACATGGACAAGAGTCTTGAAGTCTCCAGGTCACCTCCTCTTTGGTCATGTCAGCGGACAGTCATTGTACCACATCCCCAGGAAGCAGAGACTGTGGGGATTCAGAGTTGGGGGTGGCTCAGGGCCTGCATTCCAGCCTGGCTGGGGTCAGAGGGACACTGGAAATAGCCGAGCAAATCACCGCATCACGTATCAACAGGACCCTCAAAGCTGCCCAGCCGAAGATCCCATGATGAAGGGAGGTCAGCATCTTCCAGGGAACACCCGAAAGGGGCTGGAAGGATGGCAAGGGCTTGGATAAATGGAGGCGAGGGCGGACTGAGGCATCCCGGGCGCCCCTCTCCAAATGGGAGACACGCCCTGTGTGGAAAACTGTGACTGTCTCATTGCCACCACAGCAGCTGTTCCCTCACCAACTCATCCCAGGAGGGGCCAGGCCTCATCAGCAGCCTCCTTCCAGGCTCGGCTGGAAATGGTCCCCAAACGGAGAGACTCCCTCCTGGGCTGCCATTTCCCAAGGCTCCCAGCACCCCAAAGCCAGAAATAGGGGACGGGGGAGGAATCAAGTCCTGCAGACAGCTGGTGTCTCCAGGCTCTGGGGCTGGCGTGAACAGAGAACTCAGAGCTCCCAGGAATCCTGCCCCCACTGTGGCCGCAGCAGGAGACATGGCAGAAAGAATGGTGGGTGGGGAGGGTGGAGTGCGGAGGCGGGAGCTGACGCAACTGGTTGACCTGGAGCAGGCCACCGCCCCATCGCTGCATGGCCTCTTCCTCACCTGGAAAGTGGGGAGACCACCAGCCGGGCCAGAGCAATGAAAGCGAGAGACTTGGGCTCAGTGGAGGTGAAGGCGTGGGGGCAGGGTTGTTAATGGTGAATATTAAGGTAGGGTACTTCTCTCCTCTTCTAGAAGAATTCCAGGCACATGGACCCCTCCAGCAGAAGCAAAAACCTCCAGCCCCATCTGTACCCTCCACCACTGGCAGCACAGGGACCAGCATAACAGTAACAGCACTTACACAGCATTCACTGTGTGCTGAGCCCTGCTCCAAATGCTTCACACGCATTCACTCATTTTCCCTGTGAAATAGTTTCACTACACCCCTTTTTTCGGATGAGGGGGCTGAAGCACAGAGAGGTTGAGTAACTTGCCCAAGGTCACACAGCTGGTGAGCCGTGAGGTTGGATCTGGACCTGGCCATGTTTGTAACCCCTCTCTTATGCCGCCTCTACTCCTCAGAGGTCCCCGGTGAATCCTCTGGGCAGCTCTTGAATCGAGAACTGGGAAGATCGAGACGGGGCAAGTCCCCAAGGTGTGCCATGAAGCAGTTTTCTGTGTGGTGCTCAGTAGAATCCCCCGGAGTGACTTGGGGCAGGGGCGGGGATGGGGAACGGGGACAAGAGAGACACCTCGAGGTAAATTAAATGACTGAAACCAAGAGATGCTCACGGAGCTGAGAGCAAATGAGAGGCCGAAGGTGGGGCTGGAAGCTGCTGTTTTTAAGATTATTCTGAAGGGAAAGAAAGAGAAGGGCCTGGAGAGATGGAGGGATAGGAAACAGCACGTGCGCTCCAAGCAGGGCCCAGCGCCCCGCAGAGGCCTCGGCTCTCCTTGGTTCACTCATCAGGTCTCCGCTGTCACCGAGCGCCACCAGCCTTGAGGGGAGGCGTGCAGGCTGGGAGACTCGTGGGGTCAGAGATGCGTCCCAAAAAGCCACTTCCTGATCAGAACTGGCTACGCTCCCGGTGAGGGCCACTGAGGGCCACAGGGGTGCTGGCTGGGCAGGGCCTGTGGTGGAGGCGTCGGCCGCCCCTCAGGAAGGGACATGGCCAAGGGTGTGAGCACTCCTCTCCCGCCTGCAGCGTTGGGCTGGCAGGGAGGAGGCCTGGGCAGGGGCACGCAGGGCAGCTCCAGGGACAAACCTCTTTGCAGTCGGTGGGTCCTGGCCTCCCCCGAGCAGGACGCCGGGGGCTGGGGTCTCCGAGGCTCACTGGCTCCCGTGTCTGACAGCTGAGGCTGACAGAGGCTGGAATCTCCATCCACACCCACACGTGGCCTTTCTCTGTGGCCTTTCTGCTTGTGAGTCAGTTTGGGTTTTTTTACAGCACGGCAGCCTCAGGGCAGTCAGACTGCTTATGTGGCAACTGAAGACTTCCAGAGTGAGAACTCACTCCAGCCAGTGAAGCAGAAGCTTTATCGCTCTTTCTGACCTGGCTTTGGAAGCCATGTAACGTCGCTTCCACCGTCCTCGCCCAACACTACCCTGCAGCCTCACCAGCCACAAAGGTGCACTGGGGGTCAAGGTCAGGGGACATGGATTCCCCACCTGATCTGGTATGGGAGATACCATCCTGGAAAGGGCAGTCTGCCACACTTGTAGACTATGCCCACAAAAGGAGGTAGCCCTTCCTTTCAAATCCAGATTATCATGCCCTGAGTTCCGCAAAGCCCTCCCTCCCCCAGGTTTATCAGGGAGCGTCCCAAAGGTACTCCATGTCACATCGTCACACAGGAAATTACCTCCGTGCACGGTCAGACTAGCTGTCCCAGAGCTCACGGGACAGAAAGGCTCACAGACCAGATAAAGATTCTCGAATTACATGGCTTATTAAATCAATTAAAATTGCACCGTGAGAAGCATGGGGAAAGAGATGGGTAAGTCAGCACACTTAGGCTGGGGTGCCCGCGGGTAGAAGGAGCACAGCACTGAATCCTGGGTGCCGGTGTTCACATGTCCTGCTTCTCCCTGCTGCATGTCTTGTCACTGATGGTCAGGGCAGCAAAGGGGCTCAGTGGATGGCGGTGCCTGGAGCCAACACTTGCTCTATCAGAGACGTGCAGAGGCAAGGCTGGCTCACCAATGAGCCTGTAGAGCAGCTATTCATGTTTTTAAAGATTCAAACCCACTTGGTGCTTTATTTAGATTATTAAAGGTATTTTCCACAGTAGGTGTTAATAGAAGTTAGCATCTGGGATGCTTGAAATTAGTCATTTTCTTGGGCATAGCACACATGGAGCCAGAACGAGTGTCACCGGTGGGCAGCCAGATTAGGACCTTGTGAACACTGAGCATCGTGTATATTTAGTGTATCATGGGTATTTGATGCCTGTGTTTTTAATCTTTCTTATCTATCAGTAATACTCTTATTTGTTCCATTCTTTGTCTCTCTGTTCACATACATAGATTCCCTATACTTCAAAATGTTTCACCAGCTATTTGCTTTGATAGTCTCTCTTAGTTGTTGTTTCTTTTTTATCAGAGTTGGATATTCTTAAACAATCCAGCCAACACACATTATACACATTCACTCTGGAAAAGGCCCTCCTGGGTGTCTTGGCTCTGTTTTCATCTTCTGATACACTGCTGCCTCTCCTTCCAGTCACCACTCTTCTGCATCCCTAGGTCTCTGCTGGTGACTATGGCTGAGGCCCTCACTCCAGCCTTGGGAAGGGGTCACTCTTCTCTGCTGTGGCTCTTCCTCTGAAACCTGGACAGACTTGCCAACTGCCATTAGAAGTGGCTGTCCTTGGAGCCCACAGACCCTAACCTGCTCTGGGTGGGCTGGCCCTCTGACTAGCACAGTTTGCACTGTATAGCAGAGACCAGCTCTCTGCCACCCTAAGGATGTTCCATGAGAGCTAGGTTTGACTCAACAGAAACCTCCCCACTCTCAGACCTGCCCTGTTTCCTATGGGACCAGCCATACCTTCTACAGGCAACCCAAAAAGGCTGTGGTTGACCTTGTCCTGACAAGACCATCCTGAGAGTCCAGCCACGTCCTTCCAGAGCCGGGTCTATGCGGTCACATCCCTGCATGTGGTCACCGACCATCCGTCCCAGGTGTGCCGGCGAAGCCCATCCGAGTTCTGGACTAGGTCTTTCCTCCAACGTGAGGCGAAGTGAATGAATGTCGGTCTTGGCCGCCTCATCCCCCAACCATATTCCCATTTCTGCTCCTCATCTCTAATGAGCAAAAGCTTCTGTTTAATTCAGTTGCATATTTGTTGACCATCTGCTATGTAACGCCAGGCACTCTTTTAGGCACTGCCGATTCAGCAGTAAACCAAACAGGCACAATCCCTGCCCTCATGGCTCTAAAACTCTAGTGGAGGAGACACACGAGACACCACGTCAATACATAATACAGTGTGTTAGAAGGTGCCACGTGCCGAGGTCGGGGGCTGAGCACTAAACCAGGGAGAAGGTGGATATTATGGGAGGAGGGGAATGGGGCTACCATGTTAAATACGGTGGTCAGGGAAGGCCTCACTGAGAAGGTGACATTTAAATGGAATCTTGAAGTACAGGAGAGAGCCCACCATGTGAATAGCTGGGGAAGGGATTCCTGGGCAGAGGGAGAAGCTCATGCAAAGGCTCTGAGACTTTGGACAAAGACGAAGGTATCTTCTAGGTTTTAGATTAAAAAAAAAAATCTCTTGGAACTTCCTTGGTGGTCCAGTGGCTAAGACTCTGTGCTCCCCATGCAGGGGGCCCGGGCTTGATCTCTGGTCAGGGAACTAGATCCCACATGCTGCAACTAAGAGTTCTCATGCCTCAACTGAAGGACCCCACATGGCACGACGCAGATCCCGTGTACCGCAGCTAAGACCTGGCACAGCCAAATAAATAAATATTAAAAAAAAAAATCTCACTACCTCTGCAAGGGCAGGTTCTTCCAAAGATGAGATGAGGGAGGACCAAACCACAGGCCAAGCCTCCACTCTGGGTTAGGCCTTTAGGTCAGCAAGTGTCTGCACACCCGATCCTCCAACAGGGAGCAGGTCCTTGTCTCACCCACACGACTACATGGCTTCCTGAAGGGCTCATTTCAGAGCACAGGGACGTCTGGTCCCAAAGACAAAGCCAGGTTTCCACCCCCCAAGGCAGAAGTCGCTTGCTTTTGTTTTCGAAAGATTGTTCTTTTGGATGCGGACCATTGTTAAAGTCTTTATTGAATTTGTTACAATATTGTTTCTGTTTTATGCTTTGGTGTTTTGGCCGTGTGGCATGTGGGATCTTAGCTCCCTGACCAGGGATCGAACCCGCACCCCCTTACATTGGAAGGCGAAGTCTTAAGCACTGGACCGCCAGGGAAGTCCCCAGAAGTTGCTTTTAGTCCTAGAAGAAAAATCGTCCTAACATTCCACATTTTAAGTCCAGTCTTTCTGACGACTTCTCTGCACTTACTGAATTTTTGAGGCCAGTATACCTGTGAAACCCTTTTAGGAATGATTATTGTCACTCCAATTTTGCAGTTTGGGAACTGAGGTTCAGAGAGGGCAATTCCCGTGTCCAAGGACACACAGCCAGTCCCTCCTCCCTGTCCTCTTTTAGAGGCTGTGTCTTTGGCCAAACAACTTGGCCTCAAAGCCTCAGGTGGTTCATCTGAAAGATGGGAATGATGCCTGCTTCCCAGCAGGGTGTAGTGAGAACTAAATGAGGTAAGGTAGGGTGGCACATAGCAGAGGCTCGATGAATTGTTAGTAGTATTACTGCTTTCACTCTAGGGTAGAAAATGGGGCTCTGGATCTGTCAGAGGTGCCGGTTCCCCACCTCCACCTCAGTCCGGCCTAGAGGGTCCCGCGGGGACACGAGGGGCACTTTGTGGGGCGCAGGAAGGGGAGGGGCTCTCAGGATAGGGGCTGGGCTCCTCTGGGCTCTCTGACCATTTTCCATCTTCCTTTTCTTCACAAGCTGCAATAATTTAACAACCCTGGAAGTGAAAAAAGATAGCTGGAGAAGCAAAGGTGGACTAGCTTAAATTAAAATTAAATTGAAGTAAATTAAATTAAATGGGCAACTTTCCGGTACTCATCTCTCAGGCCAAATTATTGTGGAGCGCTCGGGCTGCAGAGGAGACATCCTTGGGCGGGATTCTAGCACTTCCTAGTGGTGGTGCAGGGGGGCCCTCAGCTGCCCACCTGCCCTCTGGCGACTCCTCCTGGTTGAGGAAGGTGCTAGCGGGGAGCACAGGAAGCCAGAGGCTCCAAGCTGGCCGCACCCACCCCTGCCTCCTTCATCCTGTCTGCTTCCACCATTAGCTACCAGGTAGCTACCACACTGACTCCAATATGGGTGATCTCCACTTCCAGGTCCCTTGGCTGGAAGAGGTACATCTCTGATTAGCAGCCGTGGGGCTAGAGCACCACCAGGGCTACAATCATCTTGACCCCTTGGGATTCTAAGGCCTAACTTGGACTGGGGTGTGGTGGAGCCCAGCTGCTCTGCAGGGCACAGGCCCTTCAGCTGATCCTCCCCTCCCAGGCCACCACGGGCGCTTCAGACCCAAACAAACCAGATTCCACAGGCTGCAGGAGGATGATTAATTAATTAACCTTCCTTAAGGGCTCAGGCACAGGCTAATGGGCAATGGGCATTCTCATTATTATTTTTATCAGACTTTGCAATTTTATAGCTCCCATCACCCAGGGCTATCAGTGTCTCTGGAAGTTAATTAAGCCTGCCAGGGATGGACTCAGAGGGAGGGGGAGGCGAGGGCAGGGTCTGGGGGAGAGCCGGGGGATCCTGATTCCCCTCAGGGTTCGGGCCCAGGGCGCAGGGCTCCCCCACTTCAGGGGGAGACACAAGAGGGTGGGTGAGGACCCACCTCTGCTGTGCTCCGTGGTCACATGACTGAGCCTGAGGGGAAGCAGGGAATGGATGGGATTGAAGGTAGCCAGAGGGCCCCAGGCTCCAGTCTCTGACCCTCACACAGGGACAGGCCCCCTGCTCTCAGTTTACCTCGCTGAGCAGTGGGGAGAATTAGGAGCTAGAGACTGATAACAGAGCTTCTCTTGTTCTCCGTGACTTTCATTCTGCCAGCGGCACCAGTGTATGCAGCACTCTCCTTTTATGCCCCTTTTCCTCATTTCATCAGGCAATAAATACCTCTTGGGTGTGTCATGCCTATCCCTGGAGCTGGAGACAAACGGGTGATCCAAGTGTGGTCTGCCCGGCGCCGAGAGGACAGTGGTCCTTGGGTGGCCTGTGCTCCTGGCTGGGAAGACAGCAGTAAAAGTTCTGGGGATAATGGAGGCTCTGGGAGTGGGGACAGTGCAACCATCAAGTGGGCCTCCAGGGCCCCCAGGCAGCCCACGAGCCCCTGAGGCCCGCAGCTTCGGTGCCCAACCCTCCAAGCTGGCACCAGAGCAGACCCAGCACGTGTGGCAGAGATGGGGCAACCCACCCCCAAGCCCAGCCTGGAGCCACCCTCTATGGAAGCAGCAGCAGGAAAGAGCTGCTACAGACTTAGGGTGTTTGGTACAGAACAGACAACCGGGGAATGGGAACCCAGGGCACTGTGGATATCAATCTGACCATCCAGGCAGGGCCTCCAGCCCTCACACTTACAAACGGAGCCCCATCATCTCAGCTGCCACACACAGCAGGTAACCCTGGAGATCACTGGCAGAGAGAATCCAGGGAAGTGAGCTGTGGAAATCAGGACAGTTTAGGAAAGCAAGACCCCTCAGGGCACCCAGAGGCTGTGTAGCCTCTTAAAACAGGCCTTGTCACATCAAGATGTCCAAGGATCCTACTTCCCTGCTCTGTCTATTCTGGGATCTGATTAGGCCCAGCCCTTGTGTGCAGGGAGAGCTGGAAGGAGCCTTTTGGGAAGACAGCAGAAGGATTCATTGAAAACTACTGGCCTGAGAGCCGTACAGAACCCTGTATGCTATCAATTGAACACAATTATGCACGAAAACCTATGGCCGATATGCAAACCATTCTGATACACATTTATATTTTTTATGATTTGGAGTTTGAATTCATCTCAGTTACAAATCAATACATGAATCTATTCACCTTAAAAATTATCAAAATAAATCTCAAGTCTCTATTGGCCCAACTCTTCTGCTCCTCCCGTCTCCAGAGGAAGCCACCATCATGATTTGGGTGTGGGTCCTTCAGAGTCAAAAGAATTTTTTTTACTCCATTAGAGAGACCCACAAAAAATGTATAGTATTATTTTGGGAGAGTGCTTTTAAAAATATGTAAATGGGGCTTCCCTGGTGGCACAGTGGTTGAGAGTCCGCCTGCCGATTCAGGGGATGCGGGTTCGTGCCCCGGTCCGGGAAGATCCCACATGCCACGGAGCGGCTGGGCCCGTGAGCCATGGCCGCTGAGCCTGCGCGTCCGGAGCCTGTGCTCCACAACGGGAGAGGCTACAACAGTGAGAGGCCCGCGTACCGCAAAAAAAAAAAAAAAAAAAAAAAAAAAAAAAATAATAATAATAATAAAAATATACAAATGGTATCATAGATATTCTACGTAGGGAAGAAAAAATAATTTTCCCTCTACCCTTCTAGGTTCTTGCCTGAGACCCCTTCCCCCTTCCGCCTTCCCCCGGTAACAGAACACAGATTAACAGGAGAAAACAATTTAATTATATACATACATATAGGAGCCCCACAAAGATATGAGACTCAAAGAAATGACCAGAGCAGGAAGCGTTTATACCTTTTAGACAAAGAAACAATATATTTGTGAAGAATTGACAAGACAAAGAGGCTTGCACTTGGGGTAATAAAGTGCTGAAGAAGTAACAAGGTTTGTTTTTACAACCTTCTCAGCCCTAACTTCCCTGTCTCTGGTGATAAGGGTACCTCCTGCCCTCCCAGTACAGAGAAGGTACCTTTCACATGGGAGATTTATCGCCTGCTTTTCAGGGAGATAAAGGAGGGTCAGAGTGTCCTTCTTACACCAGCTGTTTCTCAAGTTCCTTTAATTCAAAATAATCAATATGCCAAAATGGCATATTTGGGGGGCGACTTTCTGAAACCTTACATCTGCAACTGACTTTTTCCCTCAGTGATATTTTTCACACTGATACATTTAAACCTGGTTCATTCCTTTGGGCTGAAGTGTCATCTTCTATCCTAAGAAGGTATCACATTTTACTGCTCTTTTTTTTTTAAATTACTACCACTCTTTTTAAAAAAATACTACCACTCTTTATTTTAAATTAATTTATTTATTTGGCTACATCGGGTCTTAGTTGCAGCACACAGGAACTTCGTTGCAGCATGCGGGATCTTTCGTTGCAGTGTACGGGCTCTTCCTTATGGCGTGTGGATTTCTCTAGTTGTGGTGCCCAGGCTCCAGAGTGCATGGGCTCTGTAGTCTGCCACACACAGCCTCTCTAGTTGCTGCGCGTGGGCTTGGTTGCCCCGTGGCATGTGGGATCTCAGTTCCCTGACCAGGGATCGAACCCACGTCCCCTGAATTGGCAGGCAGATCCTTAACCACTGCGCCACCGGGGAAGTTCCTATACCACTCTTGTTATTTCAAAAATTCCTCAATGATCATTCTTGTGCATGCCTGTGTGCACATCTGTGAGTATTTCCACATGTGTCTGTCTCTCTAGTGTTGACACAGAAGCATAATCACTAGGTTCTAGGATATGAACGTTTTCCATTTTAAATAGATACTATCAAATCACTCTCCAAAGTGGCTGTACCAATTAACACCCTTCCCCCAGCCGCTATATGGGCATGCCCATTTCCACACACCCTCACTAACACTTGATATTACAAAGAAATTTTTTTCCAAGTTGGTGATTTAAAATAGTGGAGTTTTGAGTCGCATTTCCTTGATTACTCCTAGGATGAACATCGTTTGTTTATCAGCATTTATATTTTCTCTTTTGTGAATTGGGTACTTATACCCGTTGTTCATTTTTTTCTATTGGATGTTTTTTCCTTTTTCCTATTGATATAAAGATATTCTATAAATGCTAGATTTTAATTCCTTTTCTATATATTTAAAATGTTTGCCATCAGTGTGTTGATTGCCTTTTAAATGTGTCTGTGGTATCTTGTACTCTGTATGAATCTTAAATTTTGAGTTGTAAAGTTTCCTTTATGTAGAAATCTCCTTTATGATTTGACATGTAGACTTTCTGTCATGTTTAAATAAGCTTTCCCTGCTATAAAGTAAAAAAGATAGTCTTCTATAATTTATTCTAATAATTTTAAAGCACTTCTTTTTACATTTAGGTCTTTAACTCATTTGGAGCATATTTTTATGACAATAATATATCCAGAAAAAACTATATTTCCCTGCCTCCTCTTCAGGTAAGGGCTCCATGGGACTTAGTTTTGGTCTAGGGGAAGCAAGCAGAAGTCTACGGGGGAATTTAGGGGAAAGTTTTACTTTCCTGCTATAGGCACTGCCCTTTCCTCTTTCTCACTTCTTTCACTGCCCAGAATTCAAGTGTGTTACCCTTTCACAAGAATTTCAGAATTAGTTTGTCAAGTTGCACAAAAAAATCTTGTTGGAAGTTTAACTGGGATTTCTACCAACTTTGAGTAACAGAGGCAACAGGCACTTAACATACTATAAATTTTAGTTTTGCATAAGTAAATTCACAAGAACGCAGACCAAAGCTGGTGCAAAGACCCCATGATGTCAACAAGAAACTGAACTTCTTTCTTCTCTACTTTTTTTAGCATGTGGCTTTTATATTCTTGGACTCAGGATGTGCTGTACTCCCAGGGATGGCATCTTAATAGCAATGTGAACTCTAAAGTATCTAGCATAAACCTAATAAAAAATGTCCAAGTCCCATGTGGACCCTTCCCACCCATGAACATGGTATAGCTTTTATTTATTCAACTCTTTTCTTGCAAATTCTTCTGCAACAACTCTACTTTGTCACTGATTGATTCCTATTTGTATATATCTCTCTCTCTACATAAATTTTCATCTCTACTTATTTCCATATCTATGTTGAAGGCCATTAGTTCATACCAATGTGTCTAATTACAGTCCAACATCATAGGGTTCTTTCTAATTTTCTCCTTTTCGTATTTGAACTTTTTCCACCTGTGAGGACTCTGAATCCCATCACCCTCAATATATTTGCCTATTTGATCAATTCTCATATGTAACCAGTCTTCTATTGATGCCGACATATTGGAGACAGAGAGAGAGATTTTCTAACTCTGTCTACTGAGAGGGCCTGGAAGTAACGCAATCCAAAATTAAAAAGCACACTGACTGCCCAGATCTTGGTTTCTTAATACCACTGTCCCCTAAAAGGAACCAGAGTTCCTTGGAGATAATGGCTGATTTCAAGGCAGAAGCAAGAAAAGTACAAGATAAGCCTGGAACATCTTGTACCAGCAAGTAAGGACGTGCTCAAAACATGTCAGAGGGACACAGAGGCCAGCCTGAATGAGCGCTCACTGGTCAAATCTGGGACTATTTGGGTATTAAATAAAATAATAATAACAACAGATTATAACTCAGTGAATAAAGTAGGAATCCATGAGCTTATACTGATAGAAAGCGAGAGAGAGACACACAGAGAGAGGGAGAGACAGAGAGACACAGAAAGACGGAGACAGAGAAAGGGGGAGAGACAAGGCAGGTGGGGGCAGGGAAGAATAGAGATGACAAAGCTTTTCTTTAATAATAGGATGCCACCTAATAAATACAGAAGGAATGACGGAATTAGAAAATTTGGCAACCCTCATAGTAATAACGACCTCAGCCAAGAAATATCAATGGGTGCTAAAACTAGTGAATGAAAGTTTGAAAAGTAACAGGATATTACAGAGCTTCAACGTACTTATGGATTACCAAGAGGGAAAGAGTGGCTTTCAGTGGAGACACCTGGCAGTCACTACCTCAGTCAACTAACAAGGTTAACATCATCAGTAATGAGACTAATTGAAATCGTGTACCACCTGCCAGGACTCAGTGAGAAGAATGTAGCATCACTTCTGTGATACTCCCGCCAAAGATGCATCACCTGAATCTAATCATGAGAAAACATCAGACAAATCCGAGCTGAGGTACCTCTACAAGATAACTGGCTGTGATCTTCAAAACTGACAGTGTCCTGTAGGTTAAGGAAAGACCGGGGAACTATTCTAGACTGGAGGAGACATGACAACTAAGTGACACACATGATCTTGGATTAGATCCTTTCGATGGAAAAGACATTATTGAGACATATATAAAGACATCAGTGAAGCTTGAATGGAGTGTGCAAATTAGGTGGCAGTGATGCATCCATGTTAACGTTTTCATTTTGCTGGTGTGTTGTAGGAGAATGTTCTTATTTGTAGGAAATGTACACTAAAGGAATCCTGGGTGATGGGGCGTGATACCAGCAACTTTCATTCAAACAGTTCAATAATAAGTTTTTTATACTATTTTTGCACGTTTTCTTTAAGTTTGAAATATTTTTGAAAACAAAAAGAAAACAAAAACACAAGAAAGAATACACAGATGAGAAAGCCAACAGTCAAATGCAGAATATGGGCCATTGTAAAGGACAACTGACTAGGTTTTTTTCAATGTCAGTGAGATGAGAAATAAAAGGGCAGGATTCAGGGGGAGGGTTAATCTAGTCAAAAGAGATTTAAGAGACACAGTAAACCAGTGTGGATCCTGATTTCAACAAAACAGCTCTGAAAAGACATTTTAAAGACAATCAGGGAAATCTGAGTAAAGACTGAGTGTCAGATATTACCAAGTGATTCTTGCTAATATTCTAAGTGTGAAGAAGCCATTGTGATTATATAAGGAAATGTGCTTTTTCTCCCCAGATACACATGGAAATAAAATAACTTGAAGTCTGGTGTTGGCTTTAAAATACTTCAGAAAGAGGGGATAAACCAATCAAGTAGAGAAAAACCTTTGATAATCACTGAATCTGGGTGATGGGTGTTGTATTAGGTAGCTCAGGCTGCCATAACAGAATACAGCAGGTTTAAACAACATAAATTAATTTTCTCGCAGTTGTAGAGGCTAGACATCCAAGATCAAAGTGTCAGCCGGTTTGATTTCTTCTGAGGCTGCCTTCTCACTGTGTCCACACCTGGTCGTCCCTTGGTCTGTGTTTGTGTCCTAATCTTCTCTTCTTATAAGGGCACCAGTCATGTTGAACTGGGGCCACCCGTATGACCTCATTTTACCTTAATTACCTCTTTAAAGCCCCTATCTCAAAATATGTCACATTCTGAGGTCCTGAGAGTTAGGACTTCAACACACAAATTTGGGAGGAATACAATTCAATCTCTTAACAGGTATATGGGAGTTTATTATACCATTCTCTCACTCTTTTGAGTATTTAATTTTTTCATGATAAAATTTTTTCATCATAAAAACAAATGAGGAAAAATTAAGTGAAGAGAGCCACTACAGATGTATCTTTTTTTTTTTTTTTGGCTGCGTTGGGTCTTCGTTGCTACACACGGGCTTTCTCTAGTTGCTACGCGGGCTTCTCCTTGTGGTGGCTTCTCTTGTTGTGGAGCACGGGCTCTAGGCATGTGAGCTTCAATAGTTGTGGCACACAGGCTCAGTAGTTGTGGCTCATGGGCTCTAGAGTGCAGGCTCAGTAGTTGTGGCGCACGGGCTTAGTTGCTCCATGGAATGTGGGATCTTCCTGGACCAGGGCTCGAACCCGTGTCCCCCTGTATTGGCAGGTGGATTCTTAACCGCTGTGCCACCAGGGAAGTCCAAGATGTATCTTTTGAGGAATTTTGCTGCAGAAGACATCAGAGAAACGAGATCATGCCTGGAGGTGGGACACGAGGTCAAGGGCATAATATTTTTCTTTTAAAATGACTCTTTTTTTTTTTTTTTTTTTTTTTTTTTTTGCGGTACACGGGCCTCTCACTGTTGTGGCCTCTCCCGTTGCGGAGCACAGGCTCCGGACGCGCAGGCTCAGCGGCCATGACTCACGGGCCCAGCCGCTCCGCGGCATGTGGGATCTTCCCGGACCGGGGCACGAACCCGTGTCCCCTGCATCGGCAGGCGGACTCTCAACCACTGCGCCACCAGGGAAGCCCTAAAATGACTCTTTTATTATGGCATATTTGTATGTTAATAGGAAGGATCCAATAGAAAAATCTGATGTACCATGGAGAAGACAGGTGACGATTGCAGACAAAAGTCTCTGAGTTGGCAAAGGGGTTGGAATATTCTGATAGGAATGGAGGTCCTGCCCACCGGAAGGGCAGGCTGCAGGGGGGCAGTTGCTGCTGGGGAACCTGGAAATCCTCTTCCAGTTGATTACGCTTCCTCAGTGAAATAAGAAGCAAGGGCATCCATCAGTTAAGAGTGAGACTTGTGGTTGCCAAGGGGGAGGGAAGTAGGGGAGGGAAGGGTTTGGAGTCTGGGGTTAGCAGATGCAAACTATTTTATATAGGATGGATAAACAACAAGGTCCTACTGTATAGCACAGGGAACTGTATTCAGTATCCTGTGATAAACCATAATGGAAAAGAATATGAAAAAGAATATATATATATATATATATGTATAGCTGAGTAACTTTGCTGTATAGCAGAAATTAATACAACGTTGTAAATCAACTACACTTCAATAAAATTAAAAAACTTTAATGAGCAAAAAATAAATAAATAAAAGTAAATAAAAGCTATCAGAAAATTATTTTTTTAAAAAAGGGTGAGGAAGTGTTGGAAATTCGAGGAGAGGAGAGAAGATATGAACTGTTCAGCTGTAGAGTGGAGAGTGAATTGAACACGGAAATGGAGAAGGAATGCCAGGGATTAGGGAGCCCCCTTTTGCAGGTCAGGAATATGGTTTGCAAATATTTTCCCCCAATCTGTAGCTTGTCTGTTCATCCTTTTAATAAGGTCTTTCTCACAGCAACAGTTTTTAATTTCAGTGAAGTCCAATTGTTCAATTGTTCCATTTATTGAGCTTGCTTTTGGCATCAAGCCTAAGAATATTTTGCCGAGCCCTAAATCCCGAAGATTGTCTCCTACTTTTTTTCTAAAACTTTTATAATTTTTACATTTTACAATTCAGTCTGTGATCCGTTTTGAGTTAATTTTTGTATGAGGTGTGAGACAGCTCAAAGTTCATTTTTTGGTCTCTGCACCAGCACCAATTGTTGAAAAGGCAATCTTTCCTTCATTGGATTGCTTTTGCACTTTTGTAAAAAAATCAGTCCAATATCTTTGTGTTGGGTCTATTTTTGGATTCCCTATTCTGTCCCATTGATCTACGTGTCTATCCCTTTGGCAATAACACACAGTATTGATTACTTTAGTACCTTAATGTCAGGTAGGGTGATTCCTCCCACTTTATTATTCTTTTTCAAGATTGTTTTAGCTATTCTAGGGCTTGTGTGCTTCCAGATAAACTTTAGAATAAGCTTGTCTATTTCTGCAAAAGAGCAGTTTGGGGAGAACTGACATCTTCACTATGTTGAGTCTTCCAATCTTTGAACACAATATCCCTCTCCAAGTATTTAGGTCTTCTTTGATTTCTTTCATCAGCATTTCATCATATTAATGGGATCTAGGTGGGGCAGAAATAAGTGTGTGTCTGATGCCTTGAACTGGAGACTTTGCTACGGAGACTTCCCTTCCTTCCAGTGTGCTCTGCCACCTCTGCCATTGCTTATTAATTCTTGGGTTAATCACTACTTCCCAGCTGTTGGCCCTACAGCTTTCTAATGCTCTCTCATGCTAGTGCACATTCCAGTGACAGTTAGTACATTCACAATATTGTGCAACCATCATCACCATCTAGTTCCAGAATATTTTTATTACCCCAAAAGAAAACCCCCAAACCATGAAGGATTCACTCCCCATTTCCCCTTCCCCTCAGCTCCTGGTAGCCACTAACGTGCTAACTGTCTCTATGGATTTACCTTTTGCAATTATTTCATATAAGTGGAATCATACAACATGTGGCCTTTTGTGTCTGGCTTCTTTCACTTAGCATGTTTTTAGGCTCGTGCATGTTGTAGCAGGTATCAGTACTTCATTCCTTTTAATGGATGAGAAATGTTCCATTGTATGGACGTACCACATTTTGTTTACCCATTCATCAATTGAGGGACATTTTGGTTGTTTCTACTTTGGGATATTATAAATAATCTGCTATGAACATTCACATACAAGTTTTCGTGTGGACACATGTTTTTAATTTTCTTAAGTATATACCTAGGAGTAGAATCACTGAGTCATACAGTAATTCTATGTTTAACTATTTGAGCAACCACCAAGTTGTTTTCCATAGTGACTGTAACCATTTTATATTCCCACCAGCAATGTATAACGGTTCTCCAAATCCTCATCAACACTTGTTATTTTCCTTTTTCTTTCTTTCTTTTTTTTTTTTATTATTGGCATCCTAGTGGATGTGAAGTGGTTTCTCATTGTGTTTTTTTTGTTTTGTTTTGTTTTGTTTTTTTTGCGGTACGCGGACCTCTCACTGTTGTGGCCTCTCCCGTTGCGGAGCACAGGCTCCGGATGCGCAGGCTCAGCGGCCATGGCTCACGGGCCCAGCCGCTCCGCGGCATGTGGGATCTTCCTGGGCCGGGGCAGGAACCCGTGTCCCCTGCATCGGCAGGCGGACTCCCAATCACTGCGCCACCAGGGAAGCCCCCTCATTGTGGTTTTTATTGTATTTCCCTAATGACTAATGATGATGAGCTTCATTTTATGTGCTTGTTGGCCATTTGTATATCTTCTTTTCAGAAATGTCTATTCAACTCCTTTGCCCATTTTATTTATTTTGTTTTTAAATTTTATTTATTTTTGGCTGCGTCAGATCTTCATTGCTGTGCGTGGGCTTTCTCTAGTCACAGTGAGCGGGGGCTACTCTTCTTTCCAGTGTGCGGGCTTCTCCTTGTGGTGGCTTCTCTTGTTGTGAAGCACAGGCTCTAGGCCTGTGGGCTTCAGTAGTTGTGGTGCACGGGCTTAGTTGCTCTGTGGCATGTGGGATCTTCCCGGACCAGGGCTCGAACCCGTGTCCCCTGCATTGACAGGCAGATTCTTAACTCCCTGCCCATTTTAAAACTGGGAACTCCCTGCCCATTTTAAAACTGGGAACTCCAGGGAACTCCCTGCCCATTTTAAAACTGGGTTCTTTGTCTTTTTGTTGTTGAGTTGTAAGAGTTTTTAATATATTGTGTATATTAGACCTTTTTCAGATTAATGATTTGCAAACATTTTCTTCCATTCTAAGAGCCTTTTTGCTTCTTTGATTGTGTCCTTTGATGCACAAAAGTTTTAATTTTGATGAAGTCCAATTTGTCTTTGTTGTTAATTGCTTGTATTTTTGGTGTCATATCTAAGAAATTATTGCCAAGCCCAGTCATGAAGATTTACCTTCATATGTTCTTCTAAGAGTTTTATAGTTTTAGCTTTTACCTTTAGTTCTTTGCTCCATTTTCAGTTAATTTTTGTATACAGTGTGAGGTAAGGATCCATTTCTTTCTTTCTTTCTTTGCTTGTGGATTTTCAGTTCTCCCAGTACCATCTGCTGAAGAGATGACTATTATTTCCCCCATTGAATGGCCTTGGTACCCTTGTCAAAACCAATTGACCATAGAGGTATGGGTTTATTTCTGGACTCTCAATTCTATATGTCTACCCTTATGCCAGCAACACCCTATTTCGATTACTGTAACTTTGTTTTGAAACCAGAAGTCTGAATCTTCCAACATTTTTTGTTCTTTTTCAAGATTGTTTTGGCTCCTGGGGGTCTCTTGCAATCCTACATGAATTTTAGGATCAGCTTCTCCATTTCTGCAAAAAAGGCCATTGGGATTTTGATACGGATTTTATTCAACCTGAAGACCACTTGAGGAGTACTGTCATCTTAACAATATTCAATATGAAGTCTTCTGACCCATGAATACAGATGTTTTTCCATTTATTTAGGTCTTTAATTATTCAACTCAGAGCTTCCCTGTTCCCATCCTTTTTACACTCGGTCTTCCGGGCGGCCTCTGCTTTCCTTCCCCATATGCTATCAAAGATCTTTTCTTTTAACTGCTTGAATTTTCACTTCGCTTTTACACTCTTTCTGAAATTCTACTAATTGTATTAGAAATTTGTTTGCATTAATAAGATTTGTTCTGCTTAAAATTTTTTTAACTGTAAAAGGAGAAGGGTTTGTCAGTTATTACGGTTTAATGTGAAATTGTTTAACCTCCTAGTCAAAGTTTCCCACCCTGAGGAATAAGAGTCGAACTGATGGAGTGGAAGGGAAACATGTTGGAAAACAGAGTGTCCCAGGTGGGCATTTGGGGTGAATAAGGACACTGGGATGGCTACCACTGTCTCTTCCCTCTGCACGCTTCTCTCCCCTGGGCCAGAGCTTTAGTTGGTACTAAAAGTCTATTCCTTTATAGGTTCAACAGACTTTTCAAGGTCATATGTAAAACAGTTCATATGGAGAAAATACATTCTGGATTCCAAAAAAGGACCAACCAACATATAAAACAGTGTGAAGTCTATCCATATTACTACAGGGAACACTCATCCACACTCCTGGGTGTGTAAGGAAGGCTCCATTGGTGTAACTGCTAGCTTTTCAACACCCTTTACTCTCTTTCCCTCCTGGGCATGAGCTCATCCCAGCCCGGGAATGAGTAAGCGAGTCTGCCTCCCTTTGGGGTTCAGTTAGTGAGTCTTTTTCTTCTCAGGCTGAGTCCTGCAATTTAGGCCTGGTCATCAGGAAAGGTGACATTTTATTTCTCCACCTCCTTGTTCCTGTCTTATTTTTCAATTTCTCTAGAACCTAGTCAGAGAAGAGAGATGCTATTTATTGGACTCTCTCAACATCTTGTTGAACATTGCTGGTTTTCAGTGTCCCACTAAATCCTGGACCAGATTTAACTAGTCAGGGAGTCTTAAAAATTAAAACTTTTTTCTGCTTCTGAAAAATATGGTCTTTAAAGGACCCAGACATCATTAAGGTGAGCCTAAAATGTGTTCACATAATCATTTATTCATAAATCTCATCAGTGGAAGATTGGATGTTTCCACCTGTTCACATAGGAATTTTTATTATTTGCAAAGATCCCTTCCGCAGGCATTTCTGGACTCACCAAGGGGTGTCCTGGACTGATTAGGCACCAGTCTTCACCATCACTTGTCCTTGCTCTGAATCCTGCCACAGCCCTCCCCAGCCACTGCCTTTGCCATTTCTGTTTCAGCCAGACAACTGCCCCTGTCTTCACTGTCACAGCTGGTGGTGTCAGGGTTCTATGGCTGCTGGCCTGACCGCTGTGCAAAGCTGCCCCTGGGCTGAGCTGCAGCAACTAGTGCTAGGGACCCTCTGTCATAGACTCAGGGAGGCTCTTTGGGTGGGAGGAGAGTGCTCCTTCAGGGGTACATTGAGTTAGGTCAAGGTGGCTTGGGTTCTGAGGAGTTAGAGTCAGTGGACAACTCATCCCAAAGCCCTAGGTCTCTCCAGGGCACACTCACACTCCTGGGGTGGATGAAGCAAGATAAGTTCCAGGGCAAGCAGCCACCCGGCCCGTGCTGGTGCCGACACCCATGGCTGATCTGGCTGGCTGGTCCAAACTCCCTTCTCTCTTAGAGAGACCTGCGTACAAGACCCCCGTGGTCTCTGCCTATAGTGCGGTCCCATCCAGCAGCCCCTTCTGCCAAAGCCCACAGATCGTAGCAGTGTGTCCCAGCCTCACCACCTCAGCTCGGACGAGGTCAGGTTGATTTGCTTTGGAAGGTGTCGCAGCCCTCCTGTAAATGTGGACACAGACAGGTACTGGGGGCAGGGTGGGGAGGGGAATGCCTACCCAAGGGATCCTTACTACCTGAACAACCATCTCCTAACTAGAGCTTTACCAGCGTCCCTGATTATCCTTAGTGTGAGTCTTAAAAGGCCAGATGAGAGCAAATACGAATGAGGGAGTGATACCCTCAAAGCAGAAGCCTCATTTTGGGGTCGTGTTTGGAAAAGCCCCTGTTCTGAACCTCCTCAAGTCAAAAGCGGACAGTGAGATGTTTACTCTGGAATGGGGGTGGGGGGTCTTGGTGGGCCATGGACCGTGGGTCCCCTCGTTCCACCTCCCGCCTGGAGCTCGGGAGGGTGAGCTGGAGGCTGGGTTTGAAGGAGGAAGAAGTCCATTCACAGCAGCTATGGGGTTTGCCACCCCCTTCCCGGGTGGGCTGCGGGGACGAGGCATCTGCAGCGTGGGAAGGAACCTTGGGGACCCAAGGGGGCCGGAGGATTTGGCCAGGCCGTCGCCCCCAGCCCTCTCCTGGCTTGGAGGGAGCCTCACTTCTGCCCTGGATGAGCCGCCGCCGGTCCCAGGTCGTCGGGGCCGGGGCGGCGCCGCGCAGTGTCTCAAGGTTCCACAAGGGGGCGCGCGAGCTCAGAGTCTGAGGCGCGGCAGGCACGCAAGGCGGCGGGAGGACCGCAGAGGCGACCCCGGCCTGGTGGGTGCCCTGCAAACCACGCACCTCGGGAGGATGGGCTTTACCTCGGAAGCACAGCAGGTCCTTAACAAGTTTTTGTTGATTGAGTCATAAACCGAATTACACTGAGAATTTCGAGCTTTAACTTGTTCTATCTTATTCTATCCCCAGACGGGGATAATTCTTTTTACATATTAAAAGAAGCCTGCTGGAAGAGGGCGATGCAAGCCCAGACGGCCTTATGCGTTCTATCTGGGGAAGAAATGACTGAAGAGGTGGGGTGGGATGTGCTGGCCGGGGGCGGGGAGCGCGGAGAGCAACTGTCCCACCGGCCCTGTGTTACCTCTTTCTGCTCAAAGCCTCAGCTAGGTTGGCCCCAGGCCCCGGGGAATTTCCTTGCCCTGGTCGGCTTCCTGGTTTCAGGTTAAGAACAGCACCCGAGGGCCAGAGGCAAGGTGAGCTAGCGCCAGGGTAGGGCATCTTTCCAGCCTTCCCAGGGACTCTCTTCCCCCGGGACACCCCCCAACCCCGCCGTGCTCAGACGTGGGCCTTTTCTGGCTGCTCATCCCTCTACGGGGCGTGGGCATCCCTTCTCCAGGAGAGTCCGCAGCCAGCTCCCCCAGACGCCTAGTCTGGGTTAGGACCCCTCTTCTGTTGTGTTGACAACGGGGCATGGGCAGTTCTACAGACCCAAATTCAAATCCCTGTTAACAGCTGGGTGATTTAGAGCAAGTTACTTAATCCTCTTTTTCTTCCCAGTTACACCAAGAAATGGGACCTACCTACCACAAGAGTAGCCATGAGACGCTCTAAGACTTTAGAACAGGAACTGGCATATCTTGACTAACCTCAGCTGGGAATGCTATGGTACCTTTTCTTTGTGGTGGAGACAGGTCTCCATCCACTGTCTCATTGTCAGTGGATGTAAGCCCTTCAAGGGCAGTGGCTGTTTTACTCATCTGGAGCAGTGCCCTGCACCCAGAGCCAGGCTCAATAAATGCTTACTGCAGACAGTATGTCCTGCCTGGGACCAGGCTGACCCAGGGAAGGACCTCTCACAGCTCCTGCCCACCCCCTCCCCCAGAGGTTCTCTGGGTCCCTGCTGAGGTCCTAGAATGACCCCCTGCTTCTGCCCTCTCTCTTCCCCAAGCCAGCTGCACAGCCTACAGCCCAGCAGCTCCTCAACTCCACAGGCTCTTGTGACCCATCCTTGCTAGCAGCTCCTGGTCTCTGCATGAGATGGTCCCAGCAGGGGACCCACACCCCAGAGGGCTGCTCCCTTGTCACCCGCCTCACCTCACCCAGGCTCCGCCACTGACCCCTTGTTCCCCTTTAGAGTGAAGAATCCTGTGGAGGCCCCCGGTCCTCTGCTCCCTGCACACTCTGAAGTGCGTGACCCAGTTCTCTGCTCCTTCCATACTCTGAAGTGCGTGGCTCTCGACTGCAGTCTGAACACAGGTGTTGACAGAGGTTTAGCAACAGTGGGAGAGGGCTGCATGATGGCGTGGGGCGGAGAGCTGAACCCGGCCCGGAAGGAATGGTGCTCTCCAGCTCTCTTGCAGTCTGGCTTCAGCCTGCTTCCTGGAAGCATGATGGTCTCTGCTCAAATGAACCCCCATCTCTGTGATTCTTGTCCCCTATCCTGCTTTATTTTTTCCATAGCGCTTATTACCACCTGGCATATTATAGATTTATTTATTGTCCATTATTTCCCATTAACATTCCCCACAAAGGCAAGGGCAATGATTTATTCAAAGATTTAGTTCTGAGCTGGGGTTTCCAGGAATGCCAAGTAGAGACTCTAACAACAAAAAATGCCAAAGAGGGAGAGGGAAAAAAAACCCAAACCACTGAAACCTTCTACTGAAAATTATGAAACATATGAGGAATTCTAATGCTAAGAAAGACAACAAAATCAATGAAACAAGACAAAGTCACTGAAGATTGCATTCATTTATAGAATAGTTTGACAAATTTTTAAAATAAATATGTTGAAGGGGCTCAAGGAGATGACTGAAAGAATAACTTCTATTAAATAAAAATTTTTTAAAAGAACAAGACATTCTAATAAGGAAAAGTGAGCCAAGAAATAGACATCTTGGAAGTGAGAAAAATTAGCCATTAAAAAATGTCATAAGAAATTCCACAACTGAAACAAAGGGTATATTAGTGAATTTGAAGATAGTACAAAAGAATTAGCCTAGAATGCAGCAGAGAATGAAGAGATTTAAAGAAGGGCTAATTAAGACACATGCATGATAGGAAGAGGCTCCAACGTATGAAAATAGGAAGGGGGGAGAAGTAATATCTGGAGAGATAAAGCTGGGAATTTCCTAGATTGAAGAGGACATGAATCCTTTGATCATAAGTGCACTCAAGGTGCCAAACAAGGTTAAAAAAAATGGGTCTACACCTAGACACACTGTACTGAAACTTAGAACAGGAACAATAACAAGACAATCGTAAAAGCTATTGTCTTAGTCCTTTGGGGCTGCTAGAACACAATACCACAGACTGAATAGAGATTTATTTCTCACAGTTCTGAGCCCATTTGGAAGTCTGAGATCAGGGTGCCAGAATGGTTAGGGGAGGGCCCTTTTCTGGGTCACAGACCTCATCGTATACTCACACGGTGGAAGGGGCAAGAGCTCTCTCTGAAGTGTCTTTTATAAGACCCTAATCCCATTCATGAGGGCTCCATCCTCATGACTTAAGTACCTCTTCAAGTCCCAACCTCCAAATACCATCACCTTTGGGGGTTAGAATTTCAACATAGGATTTTCAACATTCAGACCACTGCAGTATTATAAAGAAAAGATAAAATACAACTGAAGGCAAGTCCATTAGACTGTCAGCTGACTTACCATCAACAGTAATATCTGTCAGAAGACAATGGAGTAATATCTTCAACCCCTTGAGTTTACATGCAGCTACATTACCATGCAGGAGCAAAGATAAAATAAAGACACTTCCAGACGCACAAAGACAAAAAGAATTTTCCTCCCACAGATGTTCACCACAAGAAAAAGTAATTCAGTGAGAAAAGAAATGAACCCAGAAGGAATATGTGGGATGCAATAAACAATGGTGAGCCCAGACATTGATAAAACGTGTTAGTAAAGTTATTAAACTTTAAAAAGATAGTTTTTGTGACTTAAAAAGGGTGAAACAAATTTTAAAAAGACAATAAAGTCATAGGGAGGTGTGGTGTTCAGTGGTGGTTAAAATAAGCTAATGGGCTTATGTTTAGGAGAGTAGAAATACTAAATTTTGACATTGCTAGAATAATTTATTACTAAAATGCATATTAAAAATATAAAGGTAATTATTAAAAGAAAAGAAATACAATCCTTATTGTGTTAGTCTGCTCAGGCTGCTGTAACAAAATACCATAGACTAAGTGTGTGAAACAACAGAAGTTTATTTTCTGACAGGTCTGGAAGCTGGTAGTCCAAGATCAAGGTGCCAGCAAGGTTGGGTTCTGCTGAGACCTCTCTCCTCAGCTTTCAGACAACTGTGTCCTCACATGGCCTTTCCTCTGTGTTAAGGCAGAGAGATAAAATAGAAAACAAAACTAAGAGGTACGAAAGTCAAAAAGTAAGCCCACATTCAAGGGAAGGGGAATTAGTCTTCACCTTTTGAAGGGTGAAGTGTTGAAGAATGCATGGGTGCTCCATCCAACACATTAGGGGTGGATTTTTCTTTTTAATGCATCTTGCTTAGGAAAAATGAAGATTGATGTCTTTCACCAAGTTTAGAAAATTCTCAGCCATTATCTCTTCAGTTCTCCTCTATTCTTTCTATTATCTCCTCTTGGACTCCTGTCAGACATATACCAGATTATTTCATATCTCTTAATCTTTTTCATAGCTTCTATGTCCTAGTTGGTGCTGAATTATTGGTCATACCTTTGTATTTCTCTTCCAGTTCACTAATTCTCTCTTCAACTGAGTCTTCAATTGGGTCTAATCTGCTATTTACCCCACTCTGACTTTTTAATTTTAAAATCTTATTTTTCATTTCTAAAAGTACTATATGTTTATCAGTAATTGCAACTCTTCACAGTCAGTTTTGATAGTCTTTCATTGCTAGCCTATATTCATGACTCAGTCTCTCATATCTTTATACACTTGCTCCAGTTACTTTATCTAAAGATTCCAATATCCAATATCCTTAAGGACCTAACTCTATTGTTGGTTTTTCTCTTGACTCTCACTAATGGGAGCTCTTCCTTGTGTCTTTGGAGATCTTTTACTGTGAGTTCACATTGAGGGATACCAATCTGTGGAAATCTTTGGGCCTTAATTGAAGACGACTTTCTCTAGAGAAGATTTACATTGTTTTTTCTGGATGCCAAGGGATGTACCAACACAGGGCTGTAGCCACTTTAGCCATCTATCAGTGTTCGAGCTCTTTGCAAGTGTCTTGGGTTCAGCTCCTCCTTGCTGCTGGATGAAAGTTTAGTCTTGCAAAGTTTATCTTGTTGCACTTATGCATGGACATTGGCACTCAAGGCAATCCCATCATTCCTGTATGCTTATAATTTCACACTTTGGTTTCAGCTCACTTGGTCCCCTAGAAGTTTCCCTTACTTGCTGCAATACCAGCTGTGCAATAAGAACTGTTTTGAGAAAGATAATCATGATTGTGGCCACAAGTCTTGTCACGGTATCTAGGCTGCCTCTTCTAGAAATAGAAGTCCCAGGAATTCTTTACCATGGAAATATCCAGAAAAACAAATGGAACTAATAAGGGAACTCAGAAAATTGCTGAAAGAGGTCAACATAGAAAAATCCATACTATTTCCATACATAGGTAATAACTAATTAGAAAATACAATAAAGAAGTAATTCACAATGCAATAAACTTTGAGATACTTAGGAATAAATCTAACAAAAGATATGTAAGACCTTTACAGAGAAGAATGACAAAATATTATTGAAGGACGTAAAAGAAGATCTGAAAAATGGAGATTTTTAAATGTTCATGGAAAATATTCATGGGTTGGAAGATAATATCATAAAGGTGTCATCTCTTCTGAACTTAATCTATAAATCCAATGCAGTACAAATGAAAATTCCTGTGAATTTTTTTTTGTGTGTGTGGAACTTGACAAGTTTATTCAAATATTATTATGGAAGACCAAAAAAAAAACCCCACAAAAAAACAAACAGAAGAAGAAGAAGAGCTAAGACAATTGTGAAGAGGCATAACAAGGGACAAGGGGTGGAGCAGACTTTCCATAGTAGATATGAAGACTTACTATAAAGTTATATAGTAAGACAGTGAGGTATTAGCACAGAGACAGAAAAGTAACTCCATGGCTTAGAATAGGCTAGAGTCCAGAAAATAAACCCACTCATATGTGGAAACTTGATAAATGAGAGAGGTTGTTACATTAGTGGGGAAAGAAGGACTATTTAATAAATGATGCTGGGACAAATTATTATCTTTATGGGATAATCAGTCTTCATAGATACCATACAAAAATTCTATGTGGACTTTAATGTGAAAAGCAAAACTTCATAATACTTAGAAGAAAATATAGTAGAGTATCTTCGTGATCTCCAGTTAGGAGGGGAAGGCTTTCATTTTTTGTTGTTGTTTTTTAGGAGGATTTCTTTTTTTGTTTTGTTTTGTTCTGTTGGGTTTTTTTGCGGTACACAGGCCTCTCACTGTTGTGGCCTCTCCCGTTGCGGAGCACAGGCTCCGGACGCGCAGGCTCAGCGGCCATGGCTCACGGGCCCAGCCGCTCCGCGGCATGTGGGATCTTCCCGGACCGGGGCACGAACCCGTGTCCCCTGCATCGGCAGGCAGACTCTCAACCACTGCGCCACCAGGGAAGTCCCCAGGAGGATTTCTTAAACAAGGCACAAAACCTCCCATTTACAAAAAATGATTGATAAATTTGACCTCATTAAAATTTAGAACTTGTGTACAACAAAAGATACTATGAACACAATTAAAAACAAGACACAGATGTTTTTGCAATGCAAATAACCAACAATGAGTTAGCATCTAGAATATATTAAAAGGTCCTACAAATCATTTTTTAAAAAGATATAATTTAAAAATGGCAAATGATGCAAACAGGCATTTCTCAGAGGTGGAAGCCCAAGTGGTCACTATGCCAATCTGAAAAACTGCTCAATGTCAAAATTAATCAGGAATTTGCACATTAACTGCACATCATGACATTGTCAGTTATTAAACATTTAGTATTAATACATGTTTACAGTTTTAAGTGTGTAAACTGGTATAATTTCTTTCAAGAGCAATTGGCAAAATCTAGCAGAGCTTAGGGGTGTATCCTTACAGCCAACAATTCTACTCACAGGCACATCCCCTAGGGAAATCATTATGCATATGCATAAGGAGATTGTAAACAGGAACTGTCACCCCAGCATTGTTTGTAATAATGAAAAACCAGAATCGTAGGAGAATGGATAAATCGTGATGTGTCCCGGGACTTCCCTGGTAGCGCAGTGGTTAAGAATCTGCCTGCCAATTCAGGGAACACGGGTTTGAGCCCTGGTCCGGGAAGATCCCACATGCCGCGGAGAAACTAAGCCTGTGCGCCACAACTACTGAGCCTGCACTCTAGAGCATGCAAGCCACAACTACTGAAACCCGTGTGCGTAAAGCCTGTGCTCCACAACAAGGGAAGCCACCGCAATGAGAAGCCCGTGCACCGCAACGAAGAGTAGGCATCGCTCGCCACAACTGGAGAAAGCCTGTGCGCAGCAACGAAGACCCAACGCATCCAAAAAATAAAGAAAGAAATTTATGTTTAAAAAATTATTTTAAAAAACGTGATGTATCCCTATAACAGAGTACAGTGCAGCAGTTAGAGTAAATGAACAAGAGCTACATATAGCAATGAGGACGCCTCTAAAACCAGTGTCTACATCATTCAAGTTGCAGAAGGGTGCATGCTGTCTGATGCCTTTTGTGAAAATTTCAAAATATGCAAAATGATTCTCTATATTGTTTATGGTTATGGCTACTCCATAAATTTGTAGGAAAAATATAAAAACTCGGATGGGAAGCAAATACAATAAAATGTTAAAAATTGAAAAAGTGAGCATTTGATGAAGTGGGCACAGGGGTGTCTCATTTTTTGAAATATTTGAAAAAAGCACTCTGCAGCTGTGCGTGGGATGGATTAGAAGGGAGCAAGACCCGTTGGTGGCTTTTGCAGTGGCAGGAGTGAGAGGTAGTGGGTGGCTGCATGAGGGGGTGTGGAGAGAGGATGGTTTTTAGATTTGTCCTTGTGGATATGGGTTTGTGCTTGCTTTGTTTTGTCTTGCCCTGAACAACTCTATGGCTAAGTAAAAATTGAAAAGTCTTAACAATTTCAAGAGTTGTCAGTGAAGTGAGGAAATAGCACCCTGGCACAGTGCTGGCCTGGATGTAAATTTGTTCAGTGGCTTTATTGGCAATCTGGTGGCAGCTCCACTGCACTCAAACCTATGTGCAGGGAGGCTTGTGCAATGATATTCAGTGTGGCAACAATCCTGGTGTCCCACCAAAGAAGGATGTGGTAAAGATAACGGCTGGGAATACTGAGGTCTTTGCCAGACTGATGCTTAAAATCTTGAGAAGCTTTTTAGTTAGAAAGCTTCTGCACAGCAAAGGAAACCATCAACACAATGAAAGGGTAACCTACGAAACAGGAGGAAAATATCTGCAAATCATAACTGATAAGGGGTTTATATCCAAAATATATAAGGAACTCATACAACTCAATAGCAAAAAAAAAAAAAAATTCAGTTAAAAAATGGGCAGAGGAGGGACTTTCCTGGTGGCGCAGTGGATAAGAATCCACCTGCCAATGCAGGGGACACAGGTTCGGTCCCTGGTCCAGGAAGATCCCACATGCCGCGGAGCAACTAAGCCTGTGCGCCACAACTACTGAGCCTGCGCTCTAGAGCCCGCGAGCCACAACTACTGAGCCCACGTGCTGCAACTACTGAAGCCCATGCACCTAGAATCCGTGCTCCACAACAAGAGAAACCACCGAAAGGAGAAGCCCGCACACCGCAACGAAGAGTAGCCCCCACTCGCCACAACTAGAGAAAGCCTGTGCACAGCAACGAAGACCCAACGCAGCTAAAAAAGAAAAAAAGCGGGGGGGGGGGGAGCAGAGGAACTGAATATACATTTTTTCCAAAGAAGACATACAAATGGCCAACAGGTACATGAAAATGTACTCAACATCACCAGTTATCAGGGAAATGCAAATCAAAACCACGATGAGATATCATCTCACACCTGTTAGAATGGCTGACATCAAAAGAAAAGAGATAAGTGTTGGCAGGATGTGGAGAAAAGGGATGCCTTGTGCCCGGTTGATGAGAATGTAAATTGATGCAGCTACTATGGAAAACAGTACAGAGCTTCCTCAAAAATTAAAAATAGGACAACCATATGATGCAGCAAACCCACTTCTGGGTATATGTCCAAAGGAAATAAAAACAGTATGTCAAAGAGATATCTGCGCTCCTATGTTCACAACAGCCAAGACACGGAAACAACCTAAATGTCTAAATATATACTGGAGTATTATCCAGCCATTTGGGACAACATGGATGGACCTTGAGGGCATTATGCTAAGTGAAATAAGTCAGACAGAGAAAGACAAGTACTGCATGGTATCACTTATACGTGGAATCTAAAAAAACCAAAAATAAGTCAAACTCATAGAAACAAAGAGTAGAAAAAGTGGTTGCCAGGGGCTGGTGTGTGGGGGAAATAGGGAGAGATTGGTAAAAGGGTACAAACTTTCAGCTATAAGATGAATAATGTCTGAGGATGTAATGTGTAACATGGGAATATAGTGGATAACACTGTATTGTATAATTGAAATTTGCTGAGAGAGTAGAACTTAAATGTTCTCACCAAAGACAAAGGATAAATATGTCAGATGATGAATGTGTTCATTAACTTGATGGGGGGAATCCTTTCACAATATATACATATATCAAACCATCATGATGTATACTTTAAATATCTTACAATTTTATTTGTCAATTATACCTCAATAAAGCTGGAAACAAAGAGAAAAATAATCCATTTTCCTATGATTTGAAATGCAAATACATGTGTATAGTCATTTGTCATCTGATTCTTCTTATGGTGGCGTTTGCCTTGCAGACATTTTTTTATCTCTACATAGTTGAATTTACCAATCTTTTATGGCATCTAGGTTTTGTTTTGTACTTCAAAAGACATTCTTCACTTTGAGATTATAAAAACTCCTTCCATGGTTAAAAAAAAAAGAAAAGTTAGATCAACATGTATCGACATGGTAGATCTCAAATGATAATATTGAGTGAAAAAAGCAAGATGTTGAATGAAATGTGCAGCATAACGATGATTTATGTAAATAAAAACTGCAAAACAAAGTTATATATTTTCTGTGGACACAGTTATGTACATAAAATGCATTTTTAACAATTAGAAGGAACTCACCAAATTCATAATAGTATTTCTCCTAGTGGTGGGAGAGGATTAGGATGGGGTGTTGGTAGAGGTAAGGGGAGACATTCGTTTTATTCATTATGCCAAAATTTTTTTGGTAAGGGACACTGTATTTATTTATTATTTTAAAATTAAATTTATTTATTTGTTGCTGCATTGGGTCTTCCTTGCTGCGCGCGGACTTTCTCTAGTTGCGGAGAGCAGGGGTTACTCTTCCCTGTGGTGCACAGGCTTCTCATTGCGGTGGCTTCTCTTGTTGTGGAGCATGGGCTCTAGGCACGTGGGCTTCAGTAGTTGTGGCACACAGGCTCAGTAGTTGTGGCTCGCAGGCTCTAGAGTGCATGCTCAGTAGTTGTGGCACACGGGCTTACGCGGCATGTGGGATCTTCCCTGACCAGGGCTCAAACCCGTGTCCCCTGCACTGGCAGGTGGATTCTTTTTTTTTTTTTTTTTTTTACGCGGGCCTCTCACTGTTGTGGCCTCTCCCGTTGCGGACCACAGGCTCCGGACGCGCAGGCTCAGCGGCCATGGCTCACGGGCCCAGCCGCTCCGCAGCATGTGGGATCCTCCCAGACCGGGGCACAAACCCGTGTCCCCTGCATCGGCAGGCGGACTCTCAACCACTGCGCCACCAGGGAAGCCCTGGCAGGTGGATTCTTAACCACTGTGCCACCAGGGAAGTCCCGGGACACTGTATTTATATATTACTTATATACTTTAAAAATACATAAACATAGAATATAAGGCAGAAGAGCAAAAATACCAAAATGTTATACTGAGATTATTTCTTGGAGGTGAGAATATAGATAATGGCATCTTTATCCCTGTATTTTTTGGGGTATTATTTGAATTTAAAACTTTAACAGTTTGCCATTCAGGGAGGTTATGAAGAGCAAGTAAAGTCTTACATATAAACTGTCCTGTGGACTGAAAAGTGCGTTATAATAACAGAGTCCCAAGACATATTTGCTGATTTGGAGGTAGAGAAGCAGTGACAACTGCTTTAGAGAAGGCTTACCGTTACATGGAGCAGACACTGACTGGTCTTTGACCATGCAGGGGCAGTGGGCATGGGTATTTGGGTGAGTATGGGTGCTGGCAGCTCAGCAGGGTGGGGATGGGGTCGACTGCTGTCAAGAGCCCAAACTTTGGAGTAAGACCCACTTGAGTTCAACTTCTTACTCTGCCTTCAAGTAGTTATACACATTTCAGACATGTCAATGAAGCTGCCTGGGCCTCAGTTTTCTCATCTGTAAAATGGGGTCAAGAGTACTTACCTTGCAGACGTGCTAGTGATCACTGACCTAGTTCTGCAGATCTTGAACTGGTTTGATCCTCCAAGTACCTACCCCTCCCTACCTCTACCCCATTTAGAGCTGAGGAGTCCACTCCTCTTTTCTGGGGCTTGAGGAGTATGGAAAGGTGAGAGGGTTGGCAGGGACTGTGTTTCCACACATGGAGAGCCAAAAGGTGGATTGGGCAAAGGATTGCCTCTGCTGGCGGTCACTAGGCCAGGCTGAACGCTGGCAGAAATGGCAGTGACTGGTTGCCTGTGTGTAGGTGACGGCAATACTGTTAGAATGGAGGGGAGGCGCTCCCAGGCAATGACTTGGCTTCCATCGGGTGCTGGGGTTTCAAATAATCCTCCTTGCAGTGGTTGTGGGCCAAGTCTGCCCACTGAGCTCTTTTCAGGCAAGGGCCCTCCTCTTCTTAGGAAACTGCCCTCTCAGGAAACCCCTTCTCCCTCCTCAATTATTTCATAAAAACACTTGATGGCTCATTAACCTAGAGCATGAGCGGTTCCCTCTCTGGGAAGGCTTAAGCCTCCTAGCCTTCCAGAGCAGCAAAGAACCAGAAGGCAAAGGGGAAATGGTCTGAACTCTCATACCCGCGGTAAAAGGAACTGAAACCTTGCCATGCCTGGCACAAAGCAGGCACTTGTAGATGATAGCAAACATGCTTTCCCCTCCAAACATTGGATAAGCAGTTGATATTAGTAGGTAGCTAACAAATTGGGGAATTGCTGACTTAAAGTTAAGCAGGTTTATTGTGGGATTTGTCTGAGCCTTTATTATTTTTAAAATAAATCTATTTATTTATTTTTAGCTGTGTTGGGTCTTCATTGCTGCGGGCGGGTTTTCTATAGTTGCAGAGAGCGGGGGCTACTCTTCGTTGCGGTGTGCAGCCTTCTCATTGCAGTGGCTTCTCTTGCTGCGGAGCATGGGCTCTAGGCATGCAGGCTTCATTAGTTGTGGCACACGGGCTCAGTAGTTGTGGCTTGCGGGCTCTAGAGCACAGGCGCAGTAGTTGCGGTGCACGGGCTTAGTTGCTCCGTGGCATGTGGGACCTTCCTGGACCAGGACTCGAACCCGTGTCCCCTGCATTGGCAGGTGGATTCTTAACCACTGCACCACCAGGGAAGTCCCTTGTCTGAGCCTTTAAATTCTACTGCCCTTGTGACTTTCCAGGGAGAAATTTACACAGGAGGACTGTTCACAGTTCCCTAAACTTCCTGCACTGCGAGGCCCTTGTTCAAGGAATATGTGTAAGTGTCCTGTGGAACCAGAGTCTGAGAACACTGGTTCGGAAATACATTATGTAATTGGATTACAGTAATTTTGAATAATGATGATCATTCATCATCAAAAGAGTGATGATCACTCTTTGCCTTATGAAGACTTGGGCTTAGACAGTGGCTGCGGTGGGAGGGTCCCCCAAGCCCAAAGCACCCGATTTCATGCTCTTAGGATAGATTGTTAGTCACGGGGGATGGTACGGAGCAGGGGTCCCATATTTTAATCAGCTGGGGAACTTCAGCCCACACCACCTCTCTCTCCCCACCTGTCTGAGGTCTCCTTACACCCTCCCCTGCATCTCTAGCTTTTAAACACAGGGTTCGGTGCTCAATACTCGTGGGCTATCTTAACAATAATACAACTTCTCACCTGGGCATATTTTTAAAAGCATTTTCTTATTTCTAGGGTGAGGTAGATTAAACTTCCTCAGATGTGAAGCAGGGTGATTGTGCTTGGCTAGTGAGGGGATGTGTGTGTTAACTTCTAGTTAATGAAAAACTTCAGATGTAGATAAAAGTAGAGAAAATTGTTTCATGAACCCCATGAGGGGCTTTTGCGCAAAAGGTTAGCTTCTAACTTGTTGATCGGGACTACAACCTAAGATTTTTTTAATTAAAATTTTAATTTTGAGATAACTGCAGATTCACAGGCACTTATAAGAAATGATGCAGAGAGAACCCACGTAGCCTTTACCTCATAGCACAGGAACGTGACATTGGTACAATCTACCGATCTTATTGTGATTTCCCCCATTTCACGTGTGTGTGTGTGTGTGTGTGTGTGTGTGTGGTTATTTCTACACCTCACCACATGTGCAGATTTGTGTATCCAGCCCCACAGTCAAGATACAGAGCAGTTCTAACACCCCGAGGATCCCCTCCTCCCTCAAGGCCAGTCAGGGTGCTTCAGTCTGGGGGTGTGAAATGCCAGAGACTAAGGAGAGGGTGGGCTCAGGAAAAAAAGAGGTAAGACCCTGTATGGCAAAATAAGAAATGTATATTTGATCTCTGCCCCACTTCCTGGGGCAGATTTCCTAACCCCCTGAGAATTTCCTGGGTGATAGGAGGGTTTTTTGTTGTAACGAGGCAACTCTTGGTGGGTTCTTGGATGGGGGCTGGTCGTAAGAAAAAACAAGGGAGAATTAGAAGCTTAGATCTTTCAGCCCCCCCTCCCATCCTCCGGGGAGGGGAGGGGGCTGGAGACTGAGTTAATAATCGATCATGCCTCTGGCATGAAACCTTCATAAAAATCCCTAAAGTATGGGGTTCAGAGAGCTTCCAGTTTGGTGAACACATCCACGTGCTAGGAGGGTGGTGCACCCCAAATCCACGGGGACAGAAGCTCCTTTGCTTGGGAACCTTCCACATCTCACCCTATGGACCGCTTCACCTGGCTGTTCATCTGTATTGTTTGTAACAAACCAGTAAACATAAGTGTTTTCCTGAGTTCTACGAGCCATCATAACAAAGTATTGAACCTGAGGAAGTGGTCTGACGACTCCGTATTTGTAGCCAAGGTGGACAGAAGGGTGAGTAACCTGGGGCCCCACTACGTGTGTTTGGTGCCTGAAGTGGGGACAGTCTTGGTCACCTGTGGGAGCTGCATTAGCTCCAGGTAATTAGTGTCGGAATTGAATCGTAGAACACCCAGCTGGTGTCCAGAGAGCTGGAGAACTGGTCATAGTGGGGGAAAACCCATACATCTGGTGTTAGAAATGTTGAGTGTCAAGAAGAAAGTGTTTTCCTTCATCTTAGAAGACTGAGGCGGCTGCAGTGGGAGAGGGACCTCATGGAAAGAACAGAGAAGTTTAAAGGGGATTTTCAGAAAGTTCTGATGTGCCGTGAGTAATTCAACACCTCCATTTCCCCACAAAAAACCAAAGAATCTTCCATCGATTCCTTCAGAGTTGGATTTGCTTGGGGAGGGAGTGCTGAGGTGCTGAATCAGGTAAGGATTCCTAATCAGGGTCAAGGGAAATCACAGCTGATCCTCACTACCATCCAGACAGGGATGAGCAGGAAATATTATCTCCATATTTGAAAGAAGAGAAAAGATTGGATAGAAGTGAACTGCTCCAGGTCACAGAGCTTGTAAGCGACAGGCTCTGGAAAAATCCAGGTGTGGAGGCACCTGCTCCCTGGGCTCCAAATCACATCTGGTTGAGTCCATTAAGGCTCAAAATCATGAATTCCCTGGCGGTCCAGTGGTTAGGGCTTGGCGCTGTCACTGCCAAAGGCATGGGTTCGATCCCTGGTCGGGGAACTAAGATCCCACAAGGCACGTGGCCAAAAAAAAAAAAAACTCAGACTCAAAGTGGCCCAGCTGGAGCCGCTGCTTCCCCTAGATCTAGATCTGCTCCTTCCCCGTGGTCCCCTCAGTGAATGGTGCCACTACCCAGTCAACCATGACTGCTTTCCTCTCTCACTCCTGCATCCTGCTAATCAGCACATCCTGGGCCCCAAGTCCCAGCACACATCTCACCCCAGAATCCTCATCACCTCCACCGCAACCACCCAAGTCAATCCTTCTTCACCTCCTGATGGATGATTTTGCAAAAGTCTCCACAACAGTTTTTCTGCTTCAATAGCGGTCCCGCCTGAGTGATATAAATCAAGAGCTGGCCAATGACAGCCCGCAGGCCAAATCCGGTTCGTGAGCTAAAAATGATTTTTACATTATTAAATGGTCAGAAAAAACCCCAAAGAATATTATTCTGTGACACGTGAAAATATGCAATTCAGGTTTTATTGCCCATAAGAAAAGTTTTATTGGAATACAGCCATGCTCACTCCTTTATGTTTTGTCTGTGGCCGCTCTCACAGAGTGAATCGTTGCACCAGAGGTCATACAGCCACACAGCCTAAAACCTTCACTGAAAAAGTGTGCTGCCATCACCCCCTTCCCAACCTCCTCCATGGGCTTCCTCGGCCTCTCAGAGTGAAACTTGAAGGCCCAGAGGCCCCTGCTCACCTCTTTGACACCTCACACCTCTTCTTTCCCTCGTGTCCACCATCATCACACTCCGGTCACGCTGGCTTTGGGGCCCCCCCAACCAAAACCACCACCGCCCATTTACTGTATATGCTAAGCTCTTTCCCTCTCAAGCCTCTGAACCACTGTTTCTGTCTGGAATCCTCTTCTGCTCTTTGCATGACTGACTCCTTTTCTCCAGGTCTCTCCTTAAGTGTCATCTCTTCCAAGAGGCCTTTCTTGTCCGCTCCGTCACCCCATTACCCCATTTCATTGTGTGCTTCTTCCTTCATTGCGTGTTTTTTTCCTTCATTGCACTTTTGTCGGTCACCCCCACCAGGACACAAGCTCCATCTGGACAGAGGACATATTAGAGGCTCAATGATTGTTTGCAAATGAATGAATGAGTGGCCTTTCTTGGCCCAGGAGCTGTGTGTCCATTTCCCAAGCAGAGTGATTTCCATCTCAGGGATTGAGATAATTCCCATCAAGTCCTCCCCAGTATTTTATTCTCCTCTTGGATCCATTATTGTTATTAACCACTGAGTTTCTCTTCCAAAAATGTTATCCTTAGGTGATTCTGCAAGAAACCAAGGAGACAGCTGGTACTTAACCAGTTTAGGGAAGAAATGTGTCCCCTTCTCAGCAGGTGAAGAGGCTCCTTGTTCTACTATCAAGAGACCCAATCCATAAAATATATTCATCTTGTAAACATCCAACTTTGGTGAGTGGTACAAATATAAAAAATTCCAATTCACTTTTTTTTTTTGGCTGCCTTGGGTCTTCGAGGTTGCTGTGCACGGGCTTTCTTTAGTTGCGGTGAGCGGGGCCTACTCTTCATTGAGGTGCATGGGCTTTTCATTGGGGTGGCTTCTCTTGTGGAGCATGGGCTCTAGGCGCACGGGCTCAGTAGTTGTGGCTCGTGGGCTCTAGAGCGCAGGCTCAGTAGTTGTGGCTCGTGGGCTCTAGAGCGCAGGCTCAGTAGTTGTGGCTCGTGGGCTCTAGAGCGCAGGCTCAGTAGTTGTGGCTCGTGGGCTCTAGAGCGCAGGCTCAGTAGCTGTGGCGCACAGGCTTAGCTGCTCCACCGCATGTGGGATCTTCCCGGACCAGTGCTCGAACCCGTGTCCCCTGCTTTGGCAGGCGGATTCTTAACCACTGCGCCACCAGGGAAGCCCCAACCAACTCACTTCGTTTTCTAAGTAACAGAAAACAACCTAGGCTAATGAACACAGTAAATTGCTGGGGGCGTGACTGTGAAAAGTACAGTGACTAGGCTGGATTGCCTAGGATACGGCATACACCAAAAAAAAAAAAAAAAAATTCCCAAATCCTAGTGTCTGAAAACAACACAGGTTTATTTCCTGCTCACTTCACACCTCCATCATGGTTTTGGCAATTCGACGTGGTAGTCATCAGGAATCCAGATTGGCGGAGCACTTCACCCACCAGCCAGGGCTGGTCTCAGGGGCTCAGTCCCCAACCACAGGGGACAGGAAGGGCAGTCTATCCTGTGCCTGAAAGGGGTGGGGTTACTAGATGAACAGCAGTAATGACAACATAGGGGGGTGAAGAGAACGCGTTCTCTTTAGAGGCGAAGTAAGACCAGGGAAAAGGAGGGCGAGAAAGATGGGAGCCAAGCAAGAAGGGCCTCAGAGGCTCCTGAAGGCATGTCAGTGAGACTAACAGCTCTGGTCACACTCCTGTGTTCACCTGAGCTGTAAATTTCTGTGTCATCTATTGTCATGGTGTTTGAAAAGCTGATTCTGCACTCTTGCAGAGCTCTTCAACGACTCTTTACTCTTCGACATTTATAGCACCTTTCCAAATGGGTGAGTTACAGCAATCCTCCTCAAGTAAAATTATTCTCCAAGCTCCTGCTTCCTTGAGAAGAGGCATGTAAACCCCAGGGGACACACAAACCAAGGCATGAACTCTGGCCAGGCTCAGTTGCTCACACCTCGCAGTAAGGACAGAATCAATACAAGACAACTCATCTTTCTCTTTAGGGCTGACCCTAAAATGTGCTTTCCATTTATAGCCGACCCTTCCCGTTCGGTCGATATCTTCCTTTGGAGCGGTGCTGTCCAACAGAACTTTCTGGAATAATGGAGATGTTCTACATCTGTGCTGTCCGATAAGGTAGCCACTGGCCACATGTAGCTCTTGAGCACTTGAAATGAGGTTAATGTGACTAAGGCATTGAATTTTTAATTGTATTTAATTAAAAAAATTTAAATTAGAATAGCCACATGTGGTTAGTGGCTACTGTATTGAACAGCACTGCTTTGGAGTAAAAAGGAAAACTGTAGCTTTGTATTCAGCTCCTATCTTTGCTACACCAAGAAAAAGATAACAGTGGGCCAGAAAGACCAATACAAATGCTGGTCACGGTGCATTCGATTCTGTTTTCTCCTTCTGACTCATACTGCCCTGCACATGGTCACCTATCCAGGGAATATGTCTCGACTGTTCCTTGTATAAGAGTGGCCTCTAATCGGAAGGGGGGTTTGTGGTGGACCATTGACCAAAGGGTATGTCATCCATCCATAGGCTGGCCAGAGCCCAGGAAGGTGGCCTGTCTGGAGCCTCTGAAGGAGCACTGGTGATGGACTAAGCCAATCAGGCTGCCTTCCTTGGCATTTTAAAAGGTTTGGCCAATCAGCTGAGAGAGGAGGTGGGAGCCGGCAAACCAGGAAAGGCAAAGACCCTAAAGTTGAGAGAGCTGGGTTCCCTCCTGGCAGCTGTCCCGTTCTAACCCCAGTTGCCAGCCATATACATCCTTAAATAAACAAGCAAACAAAGTACCCTTTCCTTTAAGGTGGACTGAGTGACTATTTTTTCTTTACTTCAAGAGAAATTAACTAAAATTCCTCTAACTCAGGGTTTCTCAACCTGGGTACTCTTGACGTTTGGGGCCAGAGAATTCTTTGTTCTGGGGAGCTGTCTTGTGCATTGTAGGATGTTTAACAGCGTCCCTGGCCTCTACTCACTAGATGCCAGTAGCACTGCCCGCACCCCCCCACCTGTCATGATAACCAAAAATGTCTTCAGACATTGCCAAATGTCTCCTGGTGGGTGGGGGGACAGGGGACGGGGCAAAAATCTCCATTCTCCACCCCCTTGAGAATCAACTCTCCAAATGCATCCCAAGTCCACCTCTTCTGGCCTCCTTGAGGACAGAAAGATAAAAACAGCAGTTTATTCCTAGCAACTCGCGGCTCTCCCTCCCTCTCTTCTCCAGGCTAAATAAAGATAGCTTTTTTAGTCTTTTTCCTAGAGTCTGTTTCACAGATATTGATGGCGACATCTAAAGATGAGACTGAAAGCATTTGGTTGAGAGGAACTTAACGCTTAACGCTCCCTATTTATAGAGACTGTGGGCAGACACATCTGTGCAACCCTGGGACAGTGACAGCTCCCTGGTCCAGGAAGGGGCACCTCCAAACTCAGCGCTGGGTCCGTTCTTCCCATGAGCTGATTAAGATCTGCTGAGCCAACAAACAGCTGATTTACAGAAAAAGAGGAAATGATCTTTCAAGGCCATTGACATTTGTCTCTTCCCCTCCCTTTGAATATTCCAACTGTTTTGGAGATCTCTCCACTTGGTATTCTCACGGACACCTCAAACTCAGTCAAACGAAACTCCTGTCTTCTTCCTCAAATCCATGCTTTTGCCAGTGTTTTCTATTGCGTCCGCCTAGTTTCTTGAATCAGAAGTCTGACAGTCATCCTCTGAAGCGATGTGAAAGGAAGAGATTGGTAGAAGAATCTGCAGAGGGAGATAGTAGCTGCCTCATGGAGGATTTTGTGTGCTGTGCTAAGGCTTTTCAATGGTGATGTCTGCTTCCCCTTTCTCCTTAGTCATCTCCTCATTCACCTCCTGCAGTTTGACTTGCATCCCCATCATGCCACCCTAGACACCCTCTTGAAAGCTCCCATCATATTCACAAGTCCAATCCACGAGGAGGGGTTTATCCAGGGTGTGTATGCCAGAGGGGTCAGAAATCTTATGGGTCAGCCCATAACTCTGTACCCTACTGTCCCCTGTTTCAAACTCAACTATTCGAAAACAGTTATTTTCCCCAACTGACTCCATTTTCAACGTCACCATTTAAGAAAATGAGGCAATGGCAGAAACTGTTAGCTCTCTCCCAGGGTCCGAATTCTTCTTCTTTCATAGAAAGAAAATTCACTTCTACCACAGGGGGTATCAGAATTTTGTAGCCAGGTACAAGGCCACTTAGAAAATGAAGACCACTCTTCTCATCTTCCCTTGCAACTAGGTGTGGCCATAGTCAACTTTCCAGACAATAGAATGTAAGTGGAAGTGATGAGTGACAGCTACAAGAATCCTCCCTCACAGAGCCCCTGGCTCTTGCCTTTTGCCAGTTCTTTGTTCCTTTCCCCATAAGGATGCTAGAACCCAAGGGCCCCCAGCTGGTACCATGAGGACGGACACCACGCCCCAGGATGGCAGATGAGTGAGCTGCCAGGAGCCTGGCTCTCTCAGGATTTTGTAGAACAGAGCTGCCTTCCCAGCTTTGAACTGAACACCACTGGACTTTCATCTGGGAGGGAAATAAACTTCTATTTTGTTTAAGCCGTTGTTGATTTGAGTTGTCTGATACTCAGAGTTAAATATAATCTTAACCAACACAGGGGTTATTTCCCTAGTCCCACTAGACTTGAAAACTTAAATTTATTTTTCTTCCTTCAATCCCTTTAAACTCTTACGTCCATGAAGGTCCTAAATCCTGTTGATTCTTCCTTTGTGCTTCACCTCACACGCATCCCTTCTTTGCGATGTCTACTGCCTGTTCTGGTCCCAGACTATTCTCTAGGCTCCATCTCCCTTCCTCCAATCAAGGCTGCACAAGCCCTAGATCTTTTGAAGTTCAGCCCAAGTGTCATCTCCCTTTGTGGGGCCGGCCGGCTTTCTCCAGCCCGAGCGCCCCTTCTTCTGAATGTTGGTTGCCGAACTTGTCTACACCAGCTGAGCCGGTACCTCTTCCACCTCTTGGTTTGAACCCAATCTTGGCTTTATACCACTGGATCCTTGGCAAGTTCCAGATTTAATCATTTGCTGCTCATCTTCCTCCACCTTTGCCCGAAAGAGCAACAAGCATAATTGCGCCTCTATCAGAAGCAAGACCCGAACCTATGCAGGGTCCTGCATAGTTGTAACTTTGGCTCAGCGCTCCCCTTGCAGGGATTGAAAGCTAGGAGGATGTGGGGAAAGATTGTGGTTCAGGAGATGGGGGACCAGTGCAACAGAAGAGAGGGATGTGGGTGGGGGCTTTCTAGGACCCTCAGAGGCAGAGCTGGAGGTTGGTAAGATGATGAGGGTGTGCTGCTGCCTCTAGGGGAGAGACTGGACCCATGGACTGAGAAATTTTAAGAGCAAAGCCTGGGCAGGACCTGGGATGAAATCTGGTGGTCAAGGAACAGGAACTGAGAGAAGAACAATTTGAGCAAAAATGGCATTGGACCAACTGAGGTTGTTGAATGACTGAATGAATGGATCTTCACATATGTTTTGGGAAAGAACTTAAAGCACTGTGGCATCCTTGCTTGGTGCAGGAACCTGCCAGACAAGAGAGGCTAAGAAGGCATCAGATGAGGGGCTTACTGGGGAAGAGAGACCCAGCCAGCCATAGGCCGTATCCCAAGAGTGCAGCTCACTCTGCCATCTGCCCACCACAGCCCCCAGGTTCAAGGGGCTCCTGTTGGCTGGGTCAATTTCCACTGAAGTTAAGGGTGTGACCAGGTCTCCACATCCATGCTGATAACCCTGCTTGATTATCTCCTTCCAATAGTAGGTGAAGTAGGTGGTGAAAAGAGTCCCAGGGAACAGACATCAGTTTTCTTGAGTTACATGGTGACTTAACGGCAGTGCTGGGATTAGAAGCCAGTTCTAATTCTCAGCCCAGGGGTCTTTATTCCTGACTCTGTTGCCAAGTTAGTCACTTTACCTTTTGGGGGCTCAGAACAAGGCCTCTAGTGGGGAGTGGGGGGACTGGATGCCTCTTCTCCTGGCCAATCTGTGTTCCGCAGGAGTCCCAGGTCCTCTCTGACTGAACCTGTTTTTGAAAACTAAGTGGGGGTTGAGTGGGACAAAGAGCACTCTCTGGGGAGACAGTCTGGCAGGCTCCTGCTGTCCTGTCTGTCATGAAACCTGCTGTCCACGTGATGAACCACATCCTGATCTTTCCAGGCTAGGGGAGGAGGGAGAGGTCAATGTCTATTCCAGAGGATGTTTGTATTGGACAGGCCAGCCAAAGCATTCAACACATCAAAGGAATCTTTTCAAGAGAGTCACCATTCCTACGGCTCTACTGAGGGCCACCTCCACCCCTACTGGGTCCTACTCCAGCCCTATGGGTTAGTCTGAACTCAAGGTCCTACAAGCCAAGGGTTGTAGATCTCTGGACATCCCAGGAGCTTCAAGGTGGCCTGGGGCAGACGTTCTGGCTGACCAAGGACCAACGTTACCCTACCTGCAACATTTGGGTTCTCCCCTTCTTAGCAATTTGAACTACAGCTGCAGAGACAGGGCCAGGAAGCAAGGACAAATGAGCTGCTGAGCAGCCTCGGAGGCAACACTCTAACCTGGCACCTTGCAGCTCCTGCTGCCTCAGGGCTACAAGACACCCCAGGCAGTCAGAGAGGCCCCCAGATCCAAAGAGCCCTCCAGGCCCCCCCCCCCCGTGCTCCAGTATCCACCATGTATGAACATACACAGAATATCCCAACTGCCTTATTCCCAGGCATCTCCTCACAACACAGCCGGTCACCCGAGGCAGCCTGAGTGAATCTCTGTCACCAAATGGCCCAGAGACACGTTTGAGGAGAGGTGCATCTTGGAGGCAAAGTGGGGTACCGCTGCACCTCCCTGCACAGAGAACTCCTCCACTCCCCACCTTGAAGGGCAGGGAAGTGTTCCATTAGGAGACCCCGGGTGTGCTGACTGGGATGCAGAGCTGAGAGTCTAGGGAAGCACTGCAGCCAGGATGGGGCTGGGCCACAGATAGAGCCAGTCACAGGATTGCATGTGCGTGGAGGGGCTGGCGGCTGCCACATTTTCACTGGCTGGGGCAGAGCCCCTTCCTCACTCACTGTCCCTGGTTTATTGTTGTTTGCTCAGTAGCAGGTGCTGCCATGGGCCCAGATTGTGACTCTGACCCAGGTGGGTTTCTTCCTTCCATCACCTCCCCACCATACTCCCAGGTTGCCAGACAGACTCTGCACTTTCCTCCAGGGTAGAAGAGAAGCAGGAAGGATTCTCTGCCAGGGCCTCCCTCCTCGGAGCTGGGTGGAGTGGGACGTCCCCAGACTGAGATTGCACAGGTTTCTCTCAGCCCAGGTCTGCAGAGATATCACCATCAACATCACTCCCATCTCAAGGCAGGTCCTCGGCTGAGAGACGGTGAGCAGACCTGCAGCGTTCAGTTCAGCAGACATCTCCTGAGCTGAGCTATGTGGGGCACGTGGAGATGGGCAAGACCCAGTTCTGGCTCTGAGAAGTTACAACCCGGCAGGGAGATGTAGAATTTACGCAGAGAACAGTAACTCAGGGCAGAATAAGACCAAAGTCATGAGAGCCCTTCCAAGCGATCCAGAGACTAAGGACAAGTGAGCTCATATCCCTGGGGACAGAGAGGCCCGCATGGAGGAGTCAGCATTTGACCCTGGCCTTGGGGACCAGGTGGACTTTGACGTGGAGAGAGAGATGGAAATAGTGGGGCCGGGGCAGGAGATTCCCAAAAGAAGAACTGTCAGTCATTACGTTACCAGCAATTAATGTCAGCTGCTGTGCCAGGCACTGTACCAGGAGTTGCTGGGGGAACAGAGTGCCACACACCCCTGCCATGGTCCAGGGGGGAGCCAGACAAGTAGATGATGGCTGCAGCTCAGTGGGACAGGAGCTGTGGGTGAGCAGGGCAAGGGTGAGGGGATCCCAGATCATGTAGCCTTGGTGCAAGTCCTGCTGGAAATTAAGCCTAGAGAAAGGGAAGCAGAGACACACCATGTTCACCCCCACCCTACCTCTAGCCACCGCCACTTGACTGACCTTGAATCTGAAGGCTTTAGAAACCTACTTTTTGGCTTTGGTCAGAGGCTGATGATGTGGAGGAAAAGAGCACACATGCCAACCTTTTGGGGGCTGGTGCACTCGATGTCACTGTTTCCCCGCTGTCCTTTTACAGGCTTCCCCCAAAGATATCACCAGGGAGTGTATATATATTGAGGAGTGTGGGTTCACTCACTGTTGCAAAAAAAAACCACCCACAGGAGGGTCAGGACCAGAAATAGAGCATGTCATTTCTCCAGCACATTCTAGGTATCATCTCTTGTCATCTTCACAACAGCCTATGGAGTGAGCTTCATGACCTGGTTTTGCAGATGAGTCCCTGCAGCTCAGGGAGTGAAAGGCATATGCAGAGGAAGGACACACGGTCACAAGGGGTAAGGCCAGGCCTGTTCTCTCCAAAGCTTGCTCTTTGGTCTGGTTCCTATTTGATAGGTACAACTGGGTGTGTCCACCAAGGTCAGTGTGTGGTTGCCTGTTTACCATCTTTGTGGTCAACAGGAACAAAGGCCAAGTGTGGATACCACGGGTCAGGGTGCTATGTGAGAGGCAGCCCTCCCCCCGTGCTGCGGGACAGTGTGCTGTGTGATCCAAGTCACTGTCCTGAGGTCTGCACACAGCACAAGGAGACAGAGTCCTTGGGGGACATGTGTCCAAACCCCAGGCACACACCCCCTTCCAAGCCAGAGAGAGCAAAGGTGAGAGAAGCCCAGGGTGCAATGAAGCAGAGAGAAAGGACCTCTCTGCGACCTCTGGGAAGAAGGGGAAGGCTGAGCCGTCTCGAAAGACCCTCCCTGCTCCCCCCCACCTACACTCAGGTGCACTCGGAGCCCGCCAAGCCCGCTCCGCCCAGCGGTCTCAGCGTTTGCGCTCGGAGTTCCCAGGCCCCGCGCGCAGCCTCCCAGCCTCCGCCCCAAGGCTAAGCCCTTGCTATTTTGATCCGGAGGAGCCATCTCCTCACCCTCGCAGAGGCTGAGTCAACGGCCCAGTCACGGCAGGACGGAGAGCTTCGTAAAGAGCCTCTGAAGCTGGGTGCTCACGTTTCTGTGTGCCGGGCCCCGCCGAGAGCGGGAACGAGGAGACGCTCAGAAAAGTCGGTCGCTCCCCAGCACAAAAGATTCCAGAGCCTGTGACAAGCACCCCGGCCCCCAGTGCTTCCGTCCGACATCAGTTCTTTCCTGATGCCAGAGGGTACGGGGGCGCCGACCTGTGGCTTGGCGGCGGGCTGGACCCCTGCAGGGTTCCTCCTGCCCGCGGGGTCCGGGCGCGGCCGGGGGAGAAAGAGCAGGGGTGCGCCTGCTGCCTGAGAGAGGAGCCCCTCCCGCTCGGGTGTGCATAGGTGGGTGTGGATGGGCGTGTGGAAGGAGGTCCCCCGCCGACCGGCCGCGCGGGGTCGCAAGGTGGGGGGAGGGAGTTCGTCCTTCAAAGCCCGCAGGCAGGGCAGGAGGCCCTGACCTGGACCTACCCTTCTGCCCCGGGGCTCTGGCCGCACACCCCAGCAAGTCCCTGAAAGAGCCCGAATGCGGGGAGTGCCTGCCCGAGACAGACAGACCCAGGTGTGCTGTGCACTGTGCGTGTGTGCGTGCGCGCGCGCGTGCAAGGCGAGAGGGTCTCGGCGTCCCCCGCACCCTCTCCGGGATTCTAAATTTTGCCATCCTTTGTTCTCAAAATAGTCGGCGAGCGCGCTCGGCGCTGCCCTCGGAACGGGTGGGGACTGCAGCGCACTCGCTCGCGCGCGCAGAGTTAGCTGCAGGGTTACAAACAGTCTCTCCCTGCTCCCCCGGCCTGAATTAATGTGTTACTATTTTGGGCGCGCCAGTGTTTCCAGGGGAAACCTAATGACGCAATGACGTCAATGCAGGTCAGCAGCGGACTCTCCGCGAGGGCGGGCGGGCTCCCGGCTTTCAGGCTCCGAGCAGTGTACGGGCGGCAGGTCGCCGACGAGGCGGCGCAGGCGGCGGGCGCGGGGGCCAGGGAACCCCGGCCAGGACCAGGGACCAGAGGGCGCTCGCTCCTAGCGCCCGCACCTGGGTAACTTCCCGCCGCCCGGGACGGAGTTTCTTTGCTGCCCACGGACAGGAGGCAGCTTGGAGGGCACGCGGGGTAACCCGCACTCGCACCACACCTGTATCCAGGGGGACCAGAGGAGCCTGCAGGTCCGGACTCGCTGAGGGAGCTCCACGCGGGGCCTCCCACGCAAGGTACGCGCAGGTCCTCAGGGTGTCCCCAGCATGGGGGAGGGAGACACTCGCGCTCACTCCCGTCCACACTCCTCTAGTCCGTAACTGGGCGTCTGGGGAAAGGAGAAGAGGTGTCGGAGACCTAGCCCCTCCTCCTGTCTCCCCCACCCTTCTGAGCGCAGGAGCCGCCTCTCTGCTCCTCTCCAGCACCTTATCGGGTCTCAAGCTAGAACTGGGCCTTCCCAGTGGCTGTGCCTCCCTTGGAGGTGCGTCTGAGTCCGGGAAGCTAGGTGGGGAGGGACATCCAGGCCAGACTTGGGGATGTGAGACTGGAGTGGGAGCCTCAGAAGCCTGGAGGGGGGAGCCGGTACCCGTGTGCAGGGCGCGTGTATGGGACTGCTTGAGTGTGCCTGGTGTGTGCGTGTTCTGAGGCACGCCCTGTGTCCATGGGGTGTGTACCTCTGCTCTCACGGAAGTCTGCTGTGCGAGTGTGTCAGTGCCGTAGGTGTGAGAACGCTTCATCCACCCCTCCTTGCCCTGTAGCTGGGGTACCTTCCAGGAGTGTAGGGGGGCAGCGAGGGACCAGCCCAGGTCCAGGGTCTTTTCCCTGCTCATCTGCCACAGCTGGCCCAGATTGCACCCTACTCCCAGCCAGGCCATGACCCGCTTTCACCAGAGCTGGCTGTAGCTTCGGCTAGAAGCTCACTTCTCAAAGCTCAACCTGCCTTCTCGCTCGAACTCATTTGTGCTCTTCTCTCCTTGGAGCGTGAGTAGAAGGGGGAATTCATTTCCTTCCACCCGTTCTCACTGGGGCAAGTCTCAGGCTCGCGAACTGCTCTCCACCGGCTCCGCTGCAGCCCTCGTTTTCAGCACCAGAGTGCGGACAGCTCCACGCCCGCCCTTCCGCCGCCTCTTGCCTCCCAGCACTGAGTGCCCGGCCTGGGAGTGAGCACCCCCTGCCCGGGCCTCTCTGGCTTCTAACTCACTCCTGAACCCGACCCTAAACCCTCCTACGTCACCGCCCTCAACACACACAGAAGTCTGGCCCTAGCCTCCCTATCCCAGGCCTCTATCCGGAAGCTGGAAGGGGTAAAACCAACCTGCAAAATCTCCGAAGCTGACTGCCAGCCATCACTGCTTTGTGGCCTGATTTCCTCCAAGGGGTAGTGACTCTGAACAGAGGCTGCTAAGGCCCTGCCACAACTTCCCCTTTCCCACCTCAGTTTATTAAAAGTAAATAAAGCCAACTTCCTTCCCCCAAAAGGCAAGCCAGCCTTCAGAAGGCACTGGCAGGGTCCAGGGCTTTCTGGATTCTCAAAACACAATTCATGGCCCCTAATATCCCTTTCCAGACATCCTTACAGCCCCGTCCATTCTTCCTTTCCTAAATATAGACCTCACCTAGCGGAGGGGCAGTGGGGATGAATACTGCCCACCTCTCTACCTCCCCCAGCAGTCAGAGAGGGTTCAGCTGAATGTCATGGCTTTGGGGCTCTGGATGGAGTGAAGTCTGTGTGAGTTCTCACCAGAGCTGTGCTCCAGACTGCCCAAGAGGCCCCCAAAGTAATTTTTGTGGTGGCAGAGCTCTGTGTAGACCACATTCGTTGGACTGTGGCCACACAGAGGACTCTGAGATAGCCCCCCCTCCCCCCCCCCACGTGGAATCCAGGACACAGCAAATCTACCTGTGGCTCTCTCCACTCGTGGTTTCCTTTGGCTGATAAAAGCACCAGAGATGGTGCTGGAATATTGTCTCAGACACCTCTCTCCACCTTGCTCATGTGTCTTCTTACTGTCATCCCAGCTCCTCCAGGAGGAGCAGACTCAGGGATGGATGAGGGAAGCCAAGGAGAAGTCACCTCTCTCCATCCTGCCCCGCCCTATTTCAGAGACCTTTGGCAAGCTGGGGACCATGAACCTCTTTCTCTACCTGGAAATCAGAACATTTTTCCTCCTCAGATATTCTCCTCTCTCAGGTAGCAGAGATTAGGCCAACCTTGTCATATCTGACCCGGGGCAGATCCAGCTGTTGTCTTTGTCCTACTGAGGCTATAGCGCTAGAGGGGGTCTGGGCTTAGAGAGCATAGTGCCTCTTTACAGAAGCTCTGGGACCTGGAGTGAGGTGTGCACACTGTCAGCAGGAAATGGCCTTTTCTCTGAAGAAGCCATTGTTCTGCTTGCTTCTGAGCTATCAGAGTGAGGAGAGAGAAATCCCCAGGCTAGGGGCAAGGGAAGGAGAGACAGTCACCCCCCCTCCAGTAGCACTTCCTTCTCACAAGGTGGAAACCTAAGCCCAGCTCCTACAGCATCCTGAGTTTCCACGGGTCTCAAGGGGAGTCAGGAAATGGCTGTTCTTCCAGAGGAATTAATTTCTATGACAGAGCTGTGTGTGGTTAGGGAGGTGGCAGTGTGGGCAAAACATGCAAACAGCAAGGGGGTGTGGCTTCCACAAAAGGACAGTGATCCCTACCCTGCACCCCAGGACTTTTGCAGCTAAAATTTGGTCCTCCGGGAGTAGCACATCGACCACCATCTGCCTAGCCCCACTCCTGGCTACCCTTCCATGCTGCCCTGGCTCCCTGGCTCCCTGCCTTCCTTCTGTGCTCAGTTAGGTAACATCTGGCTGTGGCCTCAGGGGAAGGCTGGCCAAGGTCAGGCAGATAGAGGGATGTTCGCCCCATAGGTCTGAGCCTGGCCTGTCCTCTTATGTGCACAGTAGGGACTTGGAGAGGAGATCCAGGGAAGGTGAGGGGCCCTACCCTGCAGCAAGCCTGCATGTGACATTGCACTGGGTGTGGGGGACAGCCCAGGTCTCTGATATTGTCCTCGCCTGACCACAGGCATGATGGGCCAGAGGGGCTTCTGGTTCTACTCCCCCGGGTCAGGTGCTCTGCAGGGAGCTGGACTGACTCAGCACCATTCCCCATACAAGGGGCCAAATTCTCCTTCTGGCCCCATGCTGGTTGCTTAAGCAAGTCTTTATGACGAGCCGCATTTTCTCCATCTGCATGCTGGGGATTAGCTGAAGCAGAGGTGGTCCCCAAAGCTTGAGGGTCGACTTGTTCTGAGGGTGACTTGTTCTGCGGGTGCAGTAGCATCTGAAATCAGATAGCCTGCTCCTAAAATATCTGGGTTCCTGAGAGGCTCAGGGTGCCTTGGGGCATGGGAAAAGCTGCCCCACATCCACTGGTAACTTTCCTGCCTCCTGGCCACGGTCAGCCTCTCCCTATGGATGGACGCCCAGGTCCCATCATAGCAGCGAGAAATCAGGGACTCACTGCTATTAGAGAGGTACCCATGGGAAGCATGCGTGAGGAAATGGCTGGTCAAAGTCACACAGCTCTAACCCTCAGCTCAGAGCTCTAGCTGGCAAACCCCAGACAAAAGACAGAAGAGCTAAATGGAAATAGTCCTAAAGTTTAGTCTTAGTGCCAAGAAGCTTGGAGTATTCCCTTCCATAAGGAATCACGTAGAAGCCTTCCAATCACCTCGCTATCCATCAGTGGGGCCTCTGGGCCCAGTAGGGACTGAGACAAGGTCCAAGTGAGCTGGGACAAAGTCACTGTGCTTTCCTCACTATGCGGAGCTTCCCAGGAAACATGGATCTCATGCCCAAGGCCAACCTTTGGATTCTGCAGCCCTCAGAAGCGAGACTAAGAGGGTGTCTCCTCCGCAAAGGGGAACAACCCCCATGCACAGTGCTGCGGCTTCACCAGAGGCTGCAGGTCACAGGGTTGGCACTGACAGTGGGTCGGGGCCAGGGATTAAACCCCATCTCTCCTGTCTGTGTGACCTTGAACTAGTAATTTCTCTACACAGCAAGGAAACAGAGATAAAGCATCTGGCCCAGCCCCTCACAGGCACTAGTTAGTCTGATGAGTACAGTGAAGACGAATGTGTCGGGGGCATGGAGGGCTATTGACCCTAAGAGCCTGAGAAGACCCCAGCATGCTGTCTCCCCACATGCTGTCTGACCAAGTTCTGTTGTCAAGCTCTCAGCCTGTCTCTGTGCCTGGAAGCCAAGTACCGCATTCGGGAAGACAAGGAAATACCAATGCGCTAAATATCGTGAGATGGTCAGACATACAGCACCTGACAGTGGACCGATGAGACTCGCAGCAGTTTGTTAGTCACATACACTCACAGCCTGGGGAGGGGTGCGGGGGGGACACCGCATGCCTTGCAGTGTCACATGGCAGCCACACCAGGGTTGCACTCAGGAGCTGCCCTTGGGAGCGGAGCAAACCAGCGGGGGCTGCGTAGTACAGGCTTTGCAGTGATAAGAAGGTGGGTGCCCCCCGATTCTTGTGGGGGGTTGTGATTGTCTCATTTGAATAATTTCTTGGGCTGGCAGGGAAGTGAAACCCATTAGCTGAAGACTGGGGAGGGTGCAACTGGGGGAACTAGCTGGGTGGGGAGCCTTTCCAGCTGGATGGGGGGCATATCTAGAAGGAGCAGGGAACTCACAGTTAGGCTTTGGGGACGCATGTCAGGGCAGCCCTTGAAATTTTAGGCCTTATAATACAATGACTGAGGTCCTGTGCCCATCTCATTTCATCTGCACGACACCCAGTAAGAGAGTTACATTTCACAGATGAGGAAACTGAGGCTGTGTAACTAGCCAAGACCATCAGATCAAGCTTTGTGCCCTGGTCTCCTGACTCCATAGCTTATGCTCCCCTTGTGCTGTCCATCAGTGAGACCATCTACAAACAACAGCTGCTTCTCAGACACAGTTTGTGGGGCTGGCCCAGGCAGCCCCGCCATCTCCAGATGCCCCAGGAGAACCCTTTACATGTTCAGGACAGGATTCTCTGCAGCTTTGCTTCTGGTTGGGTTGTAACCAGGGAGAAGCAAAAGCCCTCTATGGCTCCTCTTTTTATTTTTTATTTTTTTTTGCGGTACGCGGGCCTCTCACTGCTGTGGCCTCTCCCGTTGCGCAGCACAGGCTCCGGACGCGCAGGCTCAGCGGCCATGGCTCACGGGCCCAGCCGCTCCGCGGCATGTGGGATCTTCCCGGACCGGGGCTCGAACCCGTGTTCCCTGCATTGGCAGGCGGATTCTTACCCTCTGAGCCACCAGGGAAGTCCCAGGTAGAAGCATTTGAAGGCAGGTGGCAGGAGGGCATTTTTGTTCCCTTAGAGTTGGGGAGAGTGACGGTGACTTAGTTCCTTGGGGTGAATAGATACTGGGATGCTGGGAGTCAAGACCCTCCCCCAGTCCTTAGCCCAGCCAGGGTCTCATGTGCCTCAGGGAATTGGCTGGGCTTTTTCCGGAAGAGGCCTATTTCCAGAAGATGCTCTAGGGACAGAAGAGTTTGTGTAATTTAGTTTTTGAGAAAACCAAAAAAGTAAGCTGTCTGGTTTTCAGAAACTGGAAGCCTCCAGCCCAGACCCAGCCCAGCCAGACAGGCCTTCCCATCCAGGCCTGTCTCACAGGAGTACTTGCTGTTCCTTTTAACTCCTCCTTCCTTTCCTGGAGGGTTGCTGGATTTATCAAATAAGTATGCAGGATGCCCAGTTAACTTCTAATTTCAGATAAATACAGGCAATTTCAAGATTCCCTGGAACCAAGGACCCAGAACCTGTACCTAGCCCTTCTTCACACCTTGAGGCTCTGGGTTTTCTGCTGCTTCCAGAGACAGGAGAGTGCCAGCTCGGTCCAGGGCCTTTGTATATGTGTATATGATGCTGATAAAATAGAAAGTAATAATCACAGCAGCTAAGGAAGCTGAGCCCAAGCTCAGGCAGCCAGAGGTGGGACGTGCCAATAGGATGCCAGTCATGAACCTACTTTTTCTGTTCCTTTTGTACCCTTCTTGCAGCAGCTGCATAGATTTGCAGAGACAGCTCATCAGAGAGGAGTTCGGTGCAAACCCGCAGGCTCCTTGCTATGGGTCAGGTGGCAGCGCCGCGGTGTGTGCAGAGAACAGCGGGTGCGCCCTGTCACTGCGCAGGGCCAACCAGCCCACTGTGCAGCATCCAGGCTGTAGGCCAGAATGCTTTGCAGGGGTTGCGTTTGATTCCGCCTCTCAGTCTGCCTGTGAGTGCAGGTCCTTGTGACATCCCCTCTGGTGGCCTGGGCTGCTACCAAGCCATCTGCTTCCTAGCTGGGCCTGACAGAGGCTTCCCTCGGCGATGGGCCTCTGAAGCCAAGCTGATAGGTGGGGACACAATTGGTGACCACATATTAGAGACGTGCAGACAGGCTTCTGCGTGGGCAGCTTTCCCAATTCCGTTCCCCATTCCATTCCAGAAGACTTAAAATTAAAAATTGGGGTAAGGAGGGCGTGTATTTTTAATCGTATTTCAGTGATGAGGCTAAATTAACCTCTCCAAAATTATACATAACTGGAGAGCCAAGACTGGGGTCTGATTTCACACCTATTCTGTATTCTGGACACTTCATCCCTCAAACCTGCAGCCATTCCTCAGAGCCAGAGCCTGAAAACAATGAATTGCAACACTGGCTGCATATTAGAATCACCCGGGGGCTTTAAAAACATTCAGGTCCAAACCCCAGAAAGTCTGATTTAATTGATCTGGGCGGGGCCCAGCCTTCAGTAGGTGATTAAAAGCTCCCCAGATGATTCTAATGAGCACCCAGGGCTGTGATTCATCACAGGCAAAGTCAGAGGTGGCAAAGGTTAGGAGTTCCCCAACTTTTCTGCACATAGAATCACCTGGGAATCTTTTTTGTTTTGTTTTGTTTTGTTTTGTTTTTGCAGTACGCGGGCCTCTCACTGCTGTGGCCTCTCCCGTTGCGGAGCACAGGCTCCAGACACGCAGGCTCTGGACGCGCAGGCTCAGCAGCCATGGCTCACGGGCCCAGCCGCTCCGCAGCATGTGGGGTCTTCCCGGACCAGGGCACAACCCCGTGTCCCCTGCATCGGCAGGCGGACTCTCAACCACTGCGCCACCAGGGAAGCCCACCTGGGAATTTTTAATAGTACTGCCACCTGGCTCTCTTCCCCAGGCATCCTGGTCTAGTGTGGCATGCACCCTGGGTATCAGGAGTTTTTAAAGCTCTCCAGGTGATTCTAATATTCAACAAGTTTGGAAACCATTGGCATAGGATAGGGCCTGGCTTCTCTGAGTGTGGTCTGTCCACAGCAGCATCAAGATCACCTAGGAGCTTGTTAGATATGCAGGGTTGGACTTCCCTGGTGGCGCAGTGGTTAAGAATCTGCCTGCCAATGCAGGGGACAAAGGTTCGAGCCCTGATCCAGGAAGATCCCACATGCCGTGGAGCAACTAAGCCCATGCGCCACAACTACTGAGCCTGCGCTCTAGAGCCCACGAGCCGCAACTACTGAAGCCCGCAAGCCACAACTACTGAAGCCCGTGCACCTAGAGCCTGTGCTTCACAGCAAGGAAAGCCACTGCAATGAGAAGTCCGCACACCTCAACGAAGAGTAGCCCCTGCTTGCTGCAACTAGAAAAAGCCCGTGAGTAACAACAAAGAACAAACACAGCCATAAATAAATAGATAGATAGATAAATAAATTTATTTTAAAAAAAGAAATGCAGGATTTCAGGCCCCACTCTGGACCTGCTGAATCAGAATCTATTTAACAAGATTTCCAGGTAATGTGTATGCATGTTCAAAGTTGCCTAGGGAATGATGAAGAGGCAGACAAGGGCATAATTTTTTTTAATCAACCCATCTGCTCATTCATCTATTCAGTCATTATACTGATAATCACAGAGTGCTGGCTGTGTGTTCACACCGTACTGGGCGCTGTTTATTCAAAGATGAATGAGGCTAGGGGTGCAGTGAGAACAAAACTGTCAGAACACGAGGCTGATGCCAGCATCTATAGTAGCAGAAAGGAGATACTGTGTGAGATAGAACAAGGACTGGTGCCCTTTACTCTCTGGAGAGCAAAGGTTCGTCTTACAGGGCAGGTGTGTTCAAGGGTTATGGAGGCTCAGGATGGCTGCTGTAAAGGTGGCTGGGCAGGAGGGAGGAGGGGTTCTGTGCCTTCCAAGGACCCTCAGCTTTAGCTGTGGATAATGAGGTCTCTATGGAGGCCGTAGGTAAGACAGAGGAGAATGTCCTGACTCAGATGGGTCTTCTAAAGAAAGCTGTGAAAGGTTAAGTGGAAGGACTGGAATGGAAGGAATCTGGTGGCCATGGAGACCCACTGGGACACTTAGAAAGAGGTCCAATGATGAGGGGGTGGCCGAAGGGATGGAGAAGAGAGCCAGGTTTGGGAGAGGGCTCTGAGGGAGGATCGGTAGGGCTTAGGGACATGTTGCATGCTGGCTGGAGGGAGAGAAGTTGAACATGACTCCTGGGTGTGCAGTTTAGGCAACCAGATGGCGGTGGCACCATTCAGTGGGGTGAAGATCCCAGGAAGCTGAGCAAGTTTGGACAGGTTGAGAGGCAGCTATGTGTTTGGGACTGGAGCTAAGGAGAGAGGTTGAGGCTGGCTGGAGATCAGGGAGTCAACAGCATCCAAGGGTTGCTGAAACCATAGGAGTGGGTGAGATAATTTAAAGATGGAAAGGAAGGGGAGAGGGATAGACAGAATAGTGGGGCCTTACCATTTAAGGGGAGATGGGAGGAGGAGAAAAGGAGGGGGATGGGAAAGAGGGTGGAGAAGTGGGAAGGAGCCAGTAAAGACAGGCTGGCAGGAATGGGTCAGAAAAGGAAAAAGAGCATTAAGATAGAGGATGCCTTGGGGCTCCCCTGGTGGCACAGTGGTTGAGAGTCCGCCTGCCGATGCAGGGGACACGGGTTCGTGCCCCGGTCCGGGAGGATCCCACATGCCGCGGAGTGGCTGGTCCCATGAGCCATGGCCGCTGAGCCTGCGCGTCCGGAGCCTGTGCTCCGCAACGGGAGAGGCCACAACAGTGAGAGGCCCGCGTACTGCAAAAAAAAAAAAAAAAAAAAAAAAAGATAGAGGATGCCTGAACATCACAAGACACTCAGGAAAAGGAGTCTAGTTCATGGAGTGAAATACTGCAGAGAATTTTGGAGATGAAGATTGAACGTTGGATTTGGTAATTAGATCACTAGTGACCCAGTGGTCGCAGTGGTGTGTGGGTAGAGGGACCAGATTGTAGTGGGCCTGGGGTACTGAGACAGAAGACACAGAAAGTGTAGATTCATCTCCAACGTTGGTGGGAAGAGAGAGGGAGAGACAGAGCGGTAGTTTAAAAAAGAAGTAGGACAAAAGGGTTTCTGTATCCTGTTTCGGTTGGAGAAGATGAGCCCATTTCTGAGCTAAGAGGAAAGAGTTAAAATTGGTTAAAGATACAGGGGGAGAGAAGATAACTATTGTCCAGCTGGGAGGAGGAGATGAGATTCAGAACAGAAAGAGAGGAATTCATCTTGAAGAGGAGACGGATGTTAAAGTAGTCCCCATCAATGTTCTCTGTGTTCTCTGGCTGGAACGAGTCACCTGCGGACAGCCGGGAGGAAGCTGCAGGCTGGGCAGCCGCAGGAGCCACGAGAGGTTCCTGGAGCAGAAGAGGTAGAGCCAGCCAGTGGAAGATCCCCAGCTGCAGGGACCCCAGCAGCCTGCACTGCATTGCATTTTTTTCCCAGCCACAGTGGCCCAGGAGGTGAGGAGCATAAACGTGCTGTTTTCCTTCAGGTTTGGGGATTGGCTAACCTGAGGGGCAAGTGAGGAAGGGCACCCAGGGTTCTGTGAAGAGCACCATCGATGCCATGATTTTAGGTCAAGTTTTCCTGCCATCCTCATGAAGGTCAAACGCAGGGGCAACACCCATTCAGTGAGCCTCCTTCATGGCGCTGGGGGCTAATGGGACTGCCAGGACCGTGGCTGAGCCAGATATGTTTGGAAAGAGGAAACCCCTACAGATGCACGAGGCAGAGGCAACTCTGTGTCACCCAGCCCCGGTGGCTCTAGAGATGGGGATACCAGACTCATCTGTCCTCCTGCTGACTCTCCAGCTCCTGAGGGAATCAGAGGGTCCTCAAAGGGCTGGAAGGAACCTTAGCAATCACCCAGTCCAATGGTTTGGCAGCAGTGACCCCTGGGGATATTTTGGAAATACGGGGAGGGGGGAGATTTTTGATTGTCACAATGATGAGAGGAATGCTACTGACACTTAGTATTAATGCACGAGACAGTCCTGCACGGAAAAGACAAGAAAAGGTTTGTCCCACTGTCCATGGCTTTCAAATACCTTGCCAAGCAGCAGAAAGCTGTCCACAATTATCTTTGAACTCTGGCCTACATATAAACACAGTTGAGTTTGCTAGGAATGTTTCTGTATATAAATCAAGGAAGGTTGTACTTCAGAACGTCGCTAAGAGCTGGGTATTAGTTTGGAAAATCACCTCTCTGAGAGCAAAGATCCCACAGTCACTGAGCCACGAAATAACATAGCTGTGTCCATCAGCATTGGCACCTGTCACATTCATGTTGCCTCTACACATAGACGCAAGCGTCTCACAGTTTCATCCTATTATGCATTACCATGCTTGAGCATTTACATGCTGGAACACATATTCCTATATTATAATTGTGTCATTTTAATTTTTATATGTCAGTTAGGGAATTGTATGGATTTTTTATTGAATGAAAGATTCTTTAAATTCCAATTTTCAAAAGATTCACACACATGATTTCATGTAATACCATAATAACCCTTTTTTCACCGCTCCAATATTGCCCCTCCCCCTTTTCCCTCTCCCCACTGGTAACCACTAGTTTGTTCTCTATATATGGATCTGTTTGGGTTTTGTTATATTCACTAGTTTGTTGTATTTTTTTAGATTCCACATATAAGTGATACCATACAATATTTTTCTTTCCTTGTCTGACTTACTGCACTTAACATAATGCCCTTCAAGTCCATCCACATCGCTGCAAATTTTATTCTTTTTTATGGCTGAGTAATATTCCATGTGTGTGTGTGTGTGTGTGTGTGTGTGTGTGTGTGTGTGTGTGTGTACACTATACCTTCTTTATCCATTCATCTGTTGATGGATAGTTAGGTTGCTTCCATACCTTGGCAATTGTAAATAATGCTGCTATGAATGTTGGTGTGCATGTATCTTTTTGAATTAGTGTTTTTGTTTTTTTCAGATGTATACCCATGAGTGGAATTGCTGGGTCATATGGTAGTTCTATTTTTAGTTTTTTGAGAAACCTCCATACTGCTTTCCACAGTGGCTGCACCAATTTACATTGTACTGATTTTTTAAAAATATTTTTAAAGCAGGTTTTAATCTCTATTATTTTATTTCAGAATAATAAAGAGGATACTATCAACCATTTGCTATAAAAGAGGGTGCTTTAACTCCAGTAGAGTTAGAAAAGAGTCGAGTCTAATCTCTCAACGAGTGAATTCTCTCTACAGCAACTCTAATGGCTAGTTGTCCAGATCTGCTTGACCATTTCCAGGGCAGGGAATTCATCCCCCCGCCAGTAGTCTGTTCCATCATCAGGCAGCTGGCTGAGCTGAGAAATGAAGAGATGGCTTGCATATAAGGAGCTGAACCTGTCATTGAATAACTTCCCCCTTCACTAGTGCTACTTCTGTCCTCCGAGGCCACGTCGAAAGTGTCAATCCTTCTGCATGAGATCTCTCTGATATTTGTATGTGGTCAGAAACCCCATGTATATCCCCTCTGCCCCCCTGCTCACTGTCTTCTCTTCTCCAGACAGAAGGTCTGCAGACCCCTCATCATTCTGTACATGACATGATTTTTGTGCCCCTTTGTTATCTTGGCCAAACAGACACTGTATTAAGCATGAGGGCTTCAGAGAGACCAGCAGGTTCCATTCTGTTCAGAGGATACTTTACAGACTGCTGACCTATTCACTGTGCTCAGCTCTGGGCACACAAAGATGATTGAGAAACAGGTATTGTCCCTGGGAGCTCAGCCAATGGTGAAATAGTCACATGAAATGGCACACAGAACATACTGTTATCTTCCTTCTCTCCCAAGACCCCTCTAGACGTATAGGAAGGGGATATTCTTTTTAAAGAAAAATACTATGATGAGGAGAGGCCATCAGCAGATAAGAGGTTTCCACAAACTTTTAGAAGGGTAAGAGCAGGTGGAGGTAGGGAACAGTCGCGTGGCAGAGTGGAGAAAGAATCGGCTTAGAGAGCTCAGAGAAAGGGAGGTGGAAGAGAAGGGACTTATTCACTCCTGAGAACTGGTCCCCGCAGGGCCGGCAGTGGCAGAAGGCAAGAGTGAGATCTGGTATCGGAGTAGGGAGATTATTTGAAAGTCCACTTATGTAACTGTCAACCTGCACCACCAAACAAATATTTACAGCCAGGGTTCTAACCCTCAGCTACATGATTAGAGGTTTCTGCTCAGGAAGATGGCGTGGCCCCAGAAAGCAGGCATGTGAGGGTCCCCACATAATAGCTGGCTCCCACTGAGAACCCAAAAGCCAAACTCAGCTCCTGAGAAGACCCCACCCAAGCACACAGAACTCCCAAATGACATTTCAGTGTCTTATGTTTCAACATACAAATAGATACAGCCAAAGATAATCCAGCCCCAGGGAGAGTCTCTGACATAATGCGACGGAGGGAAACACAGAGAAAGAAGACCCTGAGAAAATCGACATAACGTCAGGAGCAGAAAAGAATTCAGACAAAACAGACACAGCCTCTAATTAATGTCCACAGAGACAGTACCAAAAGGGAAAACTCAGAGGACAAGAAAGCGCTCATGGAAATTAAAATATTTTAAGAGTGCTGCCCAAATAAAATATTCAGTTGAATTAAAGATAAGATTAAGGAAATTTCCTGGAAAGCAGAAGATAAAAATTCAATAGTGTTGGAAGATGAAGTTGAGGAAATAACCCAGAGAGCAGATAACAAGACAGATGAAAAAGATGATAGAGATGAAAAGAGAATCAATTTGGTAGGTTCACATGGGACTAATAGGAGTTCTAGAAAGAGAGAACAAAGAACATTGAGGGGAGGAAACAATCAAATCAATAATACAAGAAAATTATCAGCTCTGAAGTTTAGAGGTCTTTACAGAGTTCCCAAGTCCATACAGAACAAAGAGTAAAATCAGTAGTGTATGTCAACCTAAAATTTCAGTATATCAGGGACAAAGAGAATAACCCGAAAACGTCCAGGGAGAAAATATCAACATAAAATCTCTGTGAACATTACAGAGGCATGAGAATTCTTAATGGCAACACCAGACTCTAAAATGCAGAGAAACCAGACCTTCAAAATTCAGAGGGAAGGGAATTGCAACCCAGAATTCAATACACGACAAATTATCATCATCTAGTATAGAATAAAGACTTTTTTTAGATTATATAAGAACTCAACACACCATTTAAGGAAGTTATTAATAACGTACTCCACAAAATAAAGGCGGAAGCCAAGAAAGGTGGACAGGAAATTCCAGAAGCAGTGGCTCCCATCTGGAGAGCAGCTGGGAGATGTCCCAGGATGATAACTGAGCCCAGGGAGCTGCCATCTGGTTGGGAGCCCAAAGGAGAAAGGGCTCATGACAGGGGGTTTCCCAAAGGTAAAGTACCTGAGGTGCCAGAGCTTCTGAATAAAGCATGGAGGATTGTTTGAAGGAGATCATGGCAAAAATAAAATAGAGACAATTAGAAAGTCCTGGTACAGCAAAAACCTACACACACAAAACTTAAACCTTGTACCCTAATTGATTCTGCACTGGCCATGTTTACATTGTCACAATACTATAAACACTAATTAACCAAAGATGGTGATACAACAGGAGAGGCATGGGCAGTGTAATATAAGTGAACCCTCATCCGTTATATAAGAAGTATAGATGAGGGTGAGCATATTTTCATATACTCATGATATATATTTCATGATATATTTCATATACTCATGATCCATTTTTATTTCCTCTTCTGTTTTGTGTTTTCATTATTTTTCTATTTCTATGTATTTCAAACCAAATTCATCATATAGCTTACTGATAAACCAAAGAAGGATTCCCATCAGGGTAAGGAGGAGTTAGATGAAGTATTAACTAAAGCAGTTAAGTAAGAGACAGAAATGAAGCACCAAATTAGGAAACAGGAAGTAAAATTGTATCATTAATGTAAAATGATGCGATTGCATAACTTGAAAACCCAAGAAAATCAATGGAAAAAATTGCAAATTGTAAGAATTCTGTAGGATTGATGATGCAAAAGTAATATGGCAAATTAACAGCATTCCTATATAAAATGAACAGAAGTTTAAAAATACAATGGACGGGGCTTCCCTGGTGGCGCAGTGGTTGAGAGTCCGTCTGCCGTTGCAGGGAATGCGGGTTCGTGCCCCGGTCCGGAAGGATCCCATATGCCGCGGAGCGGCTGGGCCTGTGAGCCATGGCCGCTGAGCCTGCGCGTCTGGAGCCTGTGCTCCGCAACGGGAGAGGCCACAACAGTGAGAGGCCCACGTACCGAAAAAATATATATATATATATACAATGGAGGGGAAAACCAATTGTAATAGCAATAAAAGGTAAGGTCCATTATGAAGAATTCTGAAACATTGTTGAGGAACGTAACAGATGAACTCATCAAATGGAGATGAAAAACTTCTTGGGTTGGAAAATGTTGATCCTAAGTATAACGTTGTTAATTCTTCCTAAATCATGCCTTACACTTAAATATCTAGATAATACCTAGATAATTTTTTTTCTTGAAACCAGACAAGCTTATTCTCAAGTTCATATGGAAAAATAAACATGCATGAATAGCCAGGAAATTCTTATAAAGAGGAGTCGTGAGAAGAGAACAGCTCTACCCTATGCGGAAACATAATTAAAATAGAGAGGCACTGGAGAACATTTGGTCAGATCAATACAACAGAATAAAGAGCTCAGAAATAGATACAAATTTATATGGGCACTAAAATAAATAGGTCTGGGCACAGCTGGAGACATCTGGGGAAAAGGTTGACTCCTACTTCTTTACTTCAAAATAATGGAACAAATATATAAAAGTTAAAACTGAAGCCATAAAAGTACTAGAAGAAAATATGGAGCATTAAAATATATATATTTCTAAATATATATATATATATATATATATATGATCTTGGAATAGGGGAGAACTGTGTGCTCATGAAGCAATTCAACAAAAGACTGGCTAAATCAACTATTTAAAAATATACATCTGGGGACTTCCCTGGTGGTGCAGTGGTTAAGACTTCATGCTCCTGATGCAGGGGGCCCAGGTTTGATACCTGGTCAGAGAGCTAGATCCCACATGCATGCCACAACTAAGAATTCACATGCCACAACTAAGGAGCCAGTGAGCTGCAACTAAGGAGCCCATGAGCCACAACTAAGGAGCCTGCCTGCTGCAACTAAAACCCGATGCAACCAAATAAATAAATAAATATTAAAAACAAACAAATAAAATACCTCACTCTTCCCCTTCCCCTTCCTCAATAAAAAATATATATACATATGCATTGGAAAAAAGCACATATAGACAAGATCAAATAACAAATGATAAATTGCTGAAAGATACTTGCAGACATATATGGCAGACAAATGCCTACTTTTTTCTATAGAAAGAATCACTACAAATCAATATAAAAAATGAAAAATCCAATTGAAAAATGGGCAAAGGATGTGAATAAACTTCAGAGATAAAGAAAAATTCATTGCTCTTGCACAGATAAAAAGATGCTCAACCTTACTTATAATGAGGGAACTGCAAGTGAAGATTGCAATGAGATGTCAATTTTTATCCATCAAAACTCAACAAAGATCAAAAATAGAATAGCGTATTGGCAAGGATGGGGGGCATTCATGCATTATTGGTGGGAGACTAAATTGGTATAAACCAAGATCTACTGTCAAGTGGAAAAGGCAAGGATAGAACAGTGTGTACAGGATGCTACCTACCATTTCCATTTAAAAAAGTGAACACATATATTTTGTATAGATATAGAGGAGCTCTGGAAGAAAGCACAAGACACGGGTCTCCTTTCTTCCTTCCTTCCTTCCTTCCTTCCCTCCCTCCCTCCCTTCCTTCTTTCCTTCCTTCCTTTTTAAAAAAATAGAAATAATTTTATTTTTTCTAATTATAAAACTAATATTTGCTTCTCATAATAAAAGAATCTGAAAAATACAGAAAAATGTTAAAAAAGGAAGCAAAACCATCTTCAGTCTTATCATTCAGAAAAATCACAGTTAACATTTTGGCATATATTCTTTCAGATATTTTTCCTGATATATATTTTTTGAAATGGCATCCTAGCTTGCACACTATTTTCAATCTGATTTTTTTCTCACTCAACAGCATCTCTGTCTTCCTATTTGAATGGTCAAAATTTATACTGCTTTCTAAGAGAAACATATGTATTAAGGACATTTATCTTTGTGTGTCATATCACAAATATTTTCCTAGTTTGGATTTTTAATTCGTATGAGGTTAAAAACTTTTTATTTGGGGGAATTTTCAAACATATATAAAAGAAGGGAGAATAGTGCAATTAGCCTCGGCATATCCATCACCCAGCTTCAAAATATAGCAAATTTTGGGCTTCCCTGGTGGCGCAGTGGTTGGGAGTCCGCCTGCCGATGCAGGGGACACGGGTTCGTGCCCCGGTCTGGGAGGATCCCACATGCCGCGGAGCAGCTGGGCCCGTGAGCCATGGCTGCTGAGCCTGCGCGTCCGGAGCCTGTGCTTCGCAACGGGAGAGGCCACAACAGTGAGAGGCCCGCGTAATGCAAAAAAAAAAAATATATATATATATATATATATATAGCAAATTTTGTTTCATCTATATCCCTCCCACTTCCGGCCCATTATTTTGAAGCAAATCCCGTATATCATAACATTTTATCTGTAAATATTTTGGCAATATAGTGTCTTTGACATATGGAAAATTTCATTGTTTCAGTAAATCAAATCAAATCAGAAGAAAATAGTCTTCATAAAATCCCAGCACGATTTCTTTTTTTTTCAGTTTCTAATAGTATTTATTTATTTATTTATTTATTTTTGACATCTTTATTGGAGTATAGTTGCTTTACAATGGTGTGTTAATTTCTGCTTTATAACAAAGTGAATCAGCTATACATATACATATATCCCCATATCTCCTCCCTCTTGCGTCTCCCTATCCCACCCCTCTAGGGGGACACAAAGCACCGAGCTGATCTCCCTGTGCTATGCAGCTGCTCCCCACTCGCTATCTATTTTACATTTGGTAGTGTATATATGTCCATGCCACTCTCTCACTTCGTCCCAGCTTACCTTTCCCCCTCCCCCTGTCCTCAAGTCCATTCTCTACGTCTGCATCTTTATTCCTGTCCTGCCCCTAGGTTCTTCAGAACCTTTTTTTTTTTTTTTTTTAGATTCCATATATATGTGTTAGCATACGGTATTTGTTTTTCTCTTTCTGACTTACTTCACTCTGTATGACAGTCTCTAGGTCCATCCACCTCACTACAAATAACTCAATTTCGTTTCTCTTTATGGCTGAGTAATATTCCATTGTATATATGCCAGCACGATTTCTTGAACAGCATATTCTTTCCCCCACTGTCTCGAAATGCCAGTTGGATTTTCTGTTCTGTTCCTTTGATCCATCTGTTGACTCTGACACCAATACTTTACTGCTGCAATTACTATAGGTTTAAAATATATTTGCTCATATTTGATATGACAAGCATCAGGGGATGCTCTAATTCAGTCTTTTTTCCCAAAAAAATTCTTATGTATTTCTTCACATTTATTCATCCAGATTAATGTCAGATTTATTTTATCAACTTCAACTCGAAAACTCAATTGAGATTTTGATTGCACTTATGAGAAATTCATGATGAATTTGGGGAAGATTGACATTTTTACACTATCAAGTCTTCTTATCTTAAAACCGAGTATGGCCCTCTATTCATTTGAATTGTTCAGTAAAATGTGAGAGCTTTTCTTTATAAGGTCCTGCACTCTTCCTGTTAAGATTTTTTCCCTGATATTTTATATTTTGGTTGCTATTGTGAATGCAACCTTTTTCCCATTATATTTTCTAACTGGTTGTTACCATTATGTAGAAAATCTAATATATTTTTCTATATTTCTTTTGTAACTACCTTAATCAACTTATTAATTATAATAATTTTCACTTGATCCTTGGATTTTCTGTGAAGTTAATCAGGTTTTTGACTCTCCCTTTCCAATAATTATATCACTTTTTCTTTTTCTTTTCTTTTTTTTTTTTTTGCGGTACGCGGGCCTCTCACTGTTGTGGCCTCTCCCGTTGCGGAGCACAGGCTCCCGACGCACAGGCCCAGCGGCCATGGCTCACGGGCGCAGCCCCTCCGAGGCACGTGGGATCCTCCCGGACCGGGGCACGAACCCGTGTCGCCTGCATTGGCAGGCGGACTCTCAACCACTGCGCCACACAGGGAAGCCCTCTTTTTTTTTTGACTATGGCATTGACTAGAACTTATTTCCATACAATCTTTCATGACAGCTTGAATCAAGGACATCTTTGCATAGTTACAGGATAACGTTTTATCTTTAAGCATGACATTAGTTCCTGGTTTAGACTTGTACTTTATCCCTCTTTGGAGTTATCACTCTATTCCAAGTTTACTCTGGGGACTTTTTTAATGTACACTATATTTTTTCAGATGCCCTTTGGGCATCTATCAAATGGCCGCATGATTTTTCTCCTTTAATCTCTATTCCTGAGACAAGTTGCATTGATAGATTTGTTAAGGTTGACAGTCTTCGAATTCCTGCAATAAACTTCACTTTGTCATTTATACTATTATATTTATTACTCTTCTGCTGGATTCAGTTTATAATATTTTTTATCCCATTAATGTTGGTGTACGAGACTACAGACTACTCTTTCAGAAGCTTAGCTGAGAAGGGGAAGAGAGAACCAAAGCCATAGTGACTCAGAATGAAGGAAGTATGTATTTTGAGCATACTTCTTCAAAGTATGAATAGGTTTGTGGAGACATGTCCAGGGGAGAGGAAACACTTGAGGACGTAAGAGAAAAAGGACATAACTGATGGAACAGGAGCCTGTGACGCTGAGAATGGAGGGGAAGAGTCCAGGACAGGTGAGAGAGGCCACATCAGTTGGGGCCGGTCATGGTTGGAGGCCTCAGTTGCCATGGCGTCAAGGAAGCACGGTTATCCTCCCGGGTTAGTGGGTGAGGGCTGGAGGCATGTAGTGGAAGTTGAGAACAGCTGCTGAGAGAAATGAGGAAAATCAGAGGATTGTCATGGATGCCAGGCCACACTGAGGTTGAAGACCTTGGCTTTGGGAGGCTTCAGTTTGCAAGATGATGTAATTATTTTTTCTAGGAGCGCTGTGGGTGTGGAAGGGGACTGTGGGCCTGAGGCGGTGTTGGCGTTCTGATGGGTGAATGTGGAAGGCAGCCGGTGGAGCTGTGGACCTGGCAGGTCCCACACGTTGGCAACGGGGATCATGAGGAACTGAGAGGATACACACGACACAGCAGGCCTCTCGGAGAGCACAGGTTGTCTTTTTTTTTTTTTTTTGGCGGTACGCGGGCCTCTCACTGTTGTGGCCTCTCCCGTCGCGGAGCACAGGCTCCGGACGCGCAGGCTCAGCGGCCATGGCTCACGGGCCCAGCCGCTCCACGGCACGTGGGATCCTCCCAGACCGGGGCACGAACCCGTGTCGTCTGCATCGGCAGGCAGACTCTCAACCACTGCGCCCCCAGGGAAGCCCACAGGTTGTCTTTTTTAAAACGTCCACCTTGAGGCAAAATTTTCCATTTTTGCCCTGCCACAAAACAAACAGAATGCACCATGGCTTAAGCCAGATAACTTATGTAACTGATTTCATGCTCTGTCACGTTTCTGACAGTTACAAGAAGTCTGTGCTTGTGTTGGGACCACAGGAAGTGTGTTCTACTGCAGGGGAAACGCTGAGAGGAGGGAGTGTTCAGGTGATCTGGCCAGCAGATCCAGCTGGCCTGGTCCACTGAGAGAAAGGGGGCTGGTGGAGACAGGGCGGCTGGGAGCTGGCCAAGGCTGTGAGTGCCTGAAGGGAGCTAGAGGTGAAAGACCTGGAGAGCAGGAGGCCCAAGTCCCCAAGGCTGGCCTGTTGAGTGGGCATTCTACCTGGATCTTGAGGTCACCCCCAAATGATGCTGGGAGAGACAGGGAGACAGTAAGCTGGACATAGGTTTCAGTGAGTGTGGAGGAGTGTCCAGGGAGTTGGGAGGATGGCACTGAGGCGGGGAGGTGCGTGTGGCTGGAAGGTAGGCCCTGCAGAGGAGGAGCAGGTATGTTTGGAAAGTTGCAGTGGGGAGCGAGAAAAATGCTGACTCGCCCTGGGCCCCTCGATGGAGGCTGCGAGGCCCAGAGAGGGGCGTGACCCACTGGAGACCATCCCTCACCCCCACCCCTGCCCACCCAGCTAACAAGCATCAGGGCTGGGATACACACCCGGGTCTGTGGCTCCCTGAGGGTCAGCAGGCAGACTTCTGGGTGAGGGTGTGACCTGTAGGCACTGCCATCCCCATCCTGCAAGACCCCGTCAGAGCTGAGCTCAGAGGCCCCCCCGGCACTCCCTGCTGAAGGTGGCCTCTGGCGGCTTGGCCATAAGTGTCCAACCCTAGTAATAAAGATGCAGATGTAGAGAACGGACTTGAGGACACAGGGAGGGGGAAGGGTAAGCTGGGATGAAGTGAGAGAGTGGCATGGACTCATATATACTACCAAACGTGAAATAGATAGCTAGTGGGAAGCAGCCGCATAGCACAGGGAGATCAGCTCGGTGCTTTGTGACCACCTAGAGGGGTGGGATAGGGAGGGTGGGAGGGAGACGCAAGAGGGAGGAGATATGGGGATATATGTATATGTACAGCTGATTCACTTTGTTATAAAGCAGAAACTAACACACCACTGTAAAGCAATTATACTCCAATAAAGATGTTAAAAAAATTTTTAAAAACTGTCCAACCCTGAATGTGCCCAGGCAGCACAAGGATGGAGCACCCTTCTAGGACCCAGGGGCTCTGCCTCCACATCAGAGTGGCCCAACCTGTCTCCCCTTCCTGATGCATTCTTTTGGGGCTGCCCCCTCCTGGATGAAAGAGGATGTAGTGCCTATGGGATTTGGCCCTGGATGGAAAGGGTTTACATCTGACTGTAGCTATTGCGGGCTCTTGGGCAGGCAACCATCTAAGTTTCAGACTTATTACCTGCAAAAAGGGGATGCAGGACTTAATCTAGCATGTATGTTTCCCATGCTAGTTGCTGTTATGATGAAAGGAAGGAGTCCATGTGTCACTGGTTGAGTTCTCCAGGTTCTCCCAGAAGCTGACTCTGGGAGGGTGAGTATCAGACTGGACGTTTATTAGGTCGCACTCTCAAGATCTGCACCCACTGGGGAGGGGGGGAGCCCTTCAGAGCCGCCGAGTCAGTTAACTCCTGTGCTTTGCCTTGGGAAGGAGAGGGCAATGGGCAAGATGCCCTCCTCAGTCAAGGACGGTTCCAGAAGAGGGATGGGGACCGTCAGGGTGGCAGCACTCCCTGCAGCTGGGACAATAAGTCCTTCAGTTGTAAAGCCAGGCCTGGGCTCAGCCCCTGCATGGATCGGTTGATCTGGGGGAGCCATGAACCCCCTAATATCATGAGAAAAGTTAGTATGCTTTCTAAGGTGAGAGTCTGCTTTTTATCAGCTCCCCAAAAGGGTCTCTGACCCTAGTTTTTAGGAACGATTACTTTAGGGTCACATTCTAAGTGGAGAAGGGGGTTCCTTGACCTTCTCATTCTACAGTGCGCCTCTCCCCAACTGGTCATGTCTGGGAAGCCCCTTCTAGGTGTAGTGGTTAATAGGGAGATGTTGGTGCCAGACTCACTGCCTGGATTCAGATCCTGACCCTGCCCCTTGCTGGCTGTGGCACTGGGGGATTTTCTTCTGTAACAGTGGGGGAAACATAGCCCCTATCCCACAGATAGCCGTGTGGACAAATGTCAGCGCCTAGAGCAGCGCCTGCTCTGGTCTAAGTGTGAGCTACTATGGGAAGGGATCATGATTTTCACCACACTTTCCAGGATTTGAGCTCCGTCAACCTCCTTTCTCACCACGTTGAAACATCATTTACCATATCCTCTGTTTCTCTTCAGAATGTGTTGGTATTTTTGAGGGGCTTCCAAGGGGCTCCCCCTGAGTCCTTGGCTTCATACCTGCTTGACTCCTTCAAAAATCTTCCTTGCTTTTTTTTCTGTCTTCCGTCATTTCACCTAAGCCATCTGCCCCTTCCCCAGGACCTGTAAACAGCAACAGCTCCCCTCACCCAACACCCTCCTCTGCTGCTTCCTCTTTCTACTTCCTTTCCCTTGACCAGTAAACTTCTAAAAAATAAAATAAAATACCTCGAGCTATTGCCTTCCCACTTTCCCCTTCCCCACCCTCTCGTCAGGTGCTGACTGTGGGCTCTACCCGGTTTCTTTCTCCAGAGCTGCTCCCTGAAGTCGTATGTCTGCTGAGAGCAAAGGACTGGCACTGCAGATGCTCTCCCTCCTATCCGCCCCCCTTCCCCAGCCCCTCCCTGCCTCCTTTCTCCCCTTGTACTTGCTCAGCCCAGGCCACACTCCCAGACTGACTCCCAAATTACCAGCCTTCTCCAGCTCTCTGGTGCCTGTCCAGCCCCCTCTTCCTCCTCAGCCTCAAGTCAGGGCACTGCTCTTAGATCTGTCATTTCTTACATCTGTAGGTGGACGTTTTTCACCAAATTAGGGGAATTTTCAGCTTTTATTCCTGAAAATATTCCTTTCTGCTCAATTCTCTCTCTCCTTTCCTTCTGATTCTCTTTATGTTAAATTACCTGATGTCGTCCCATGGGTCAGTGAGTCTCTGTTCCTTTTTTAACTCATTTTTCTGTGTTCTTCAGATGGGATAATTTCTATTGATCTATTTTCAAGTTCAATGACCCTTTCTTCTGAGACTCCAATCTGATGTTTTAAGTTTATCCAGTGAATTTTTTATTTTAGATCTTGTAGCTTTGAGTCCTGGAATTTCCATTTAGATCTTTTATATAGTTTCCATTTTCTGCTGAAATTTCTACATCTGTTCACTCATTACGAATATCTTTTCCTTTTAAATGTCTAAACATATTTATGGTAGTTGTTTACAAATTCCTCTCTATTAATTATAACATCTCTATTACTTGGGGACCTGCTTGTATTGGATCTATTTTTCTTGGTAATGGGTCTCATTTTCCTGTTTCTTCTCATGTCTAAAATGTTTTCTTACTGTATTGTTGGCCATTATGGATGAGACGTTGTAAGGAGTCTAGTTCGTGTTTTCTTCCTTTAAAGGGTGTTGATTTGGTTCTGGTAGACATTAATGGCAGGTGGATCATCTTGATCCTGGCAGGCTAATGTTTTTTTCTTCGCTGTTTTTTTTTCCTTGGTCTTAGGGTATGACACTGACTCTAAGTCATGGTTGTTAGCCCAAGGTGTTGACTTTCCGGGATCACTCCTGAATGCTCCAAGTACTTACTGAGGTCTTGCTACTTCTGGTTGGACTGGAATTTGGTCTCTGGGCCCTGAATGACCTGTAGTAATGCCGTACAGCAGCCGCTCCCTGCTGGGATTTGTGGAGTCTTGTCCTGTGCAGAGCAGCCCAGCCCTCAGCCAGGCAACCTTGCAGATGCCACAGTCTCCTTCAGCACAACTCCCCTCTCTCCGCTATTGTGTTTGTTTGCTAGGGCTGCTGTAACAAAGTACCACAGACTGAGTGGCTTAACCAGCCTGTATTCCTCACAGTCATGGAGGCTGGAAGTACAAGATCAAGGTGTCCCTCCGTGTATTCAGATTTCCTCTTCTTATAAGGATGCCAGTCAGATTAGATTAGGGCCCACCGTAACAGCCTCATTTTAACTTACTCATGTCTTTATTTTTTTATTCTTTTTTTTTTAATATTTATTTATTTATTTATTTATCTTTGGCTGCATTGGGTCTTCGTTGCCGTGCGTGGGCTTTCTCTATTTGCAGCGAGCGGGGGCTACTCTTCGTTGCGGTGGCTTCTCTTGTTGTGGAGCACGGGCTCTAGGCATGCGGGCTTCAGTAGTTGTGGCACGTGGGCTCAGTAATTGTGGCTCTCGCGGCTCTAGAGCACAGACTCAGTAGTTGTGGTGCACGGGCTTAGTTGCTCCGCGGCATGTGGGATCTTCCTGGACCAGGGATCGAACCTATGTCCCCTGCATTGGCAGGCGGATTCTTAACCACTGTGCCACCAGGGAAGCCCTACTCCTGTCTTTAAGAGCCCTGTCTCCAAACACAGGCACATTCTGAGGTATGGGGGTTACAGCTTCAACATGTGAATTGCTGAGGGTGGAGGCACAGTTCAGCCCATAGCAGCTATCCGGCCCCTCAAATTCTGGCCTCTTCAGCAGCCCTGAACTCTGATCTCTGCCATGTGGAAATCGCCTGGGTAGAAATCTGAGGCAAACGGGGGCCTCACCTCCTGCCTCTCTCTTCTCAGTAATTGCAGTCTTGTGCTGCCTGTGACCCGATGGTTGAAGAGTTGCTTTACACATTTTGTGCTTCCAATCAGGAGGGCAAGTCCAGTCCTAGCGACTCTATCGGGGCTGGAGTCAAAGTCCAACAGCTGCTTTTACCTTCTCTGCCCCAGTTCAGGGGTCAGAATTACTCACGGTGCCATACAGACTTTCCTTGCCCACGCCGTGAGGGTCACAGTCACGCTGCGACACTTAGCAGGTGCCCGGTGCGCGCTGGCCTGCTTTGCCCGAGCTTCCCTCCCAGCGCTGCCCTGGTCTCCATGGGGACCTTGGATGGGGACTGGGTGGCAAACACCCTCCCCTTCACTTTTCTCTCTGCCTTTGCCTCCCTTGGCTTTATTTATTGCCCCAGGAAGGAGAAAGCCACGTTTCCACAGGAGGCAGTTTTGGTGGGGAGACAGGCAGAGAGGTCGGGGCAGAAGGAGGAAGATGGAGATCTAGAGCAAGGCTCTTCCAAGGGCAGTCGACCAAGGCAGGGGAAGCAGGGGAGTAGGAGGGCAGTGCTGGCTTCTCTTCAGGGCTCCACAAGGGCCTGCGCTTTGGGCCCAGAATCTGGATATGACCTTTGCAGCGTCAGAATCGTGAGTTTCCATTCACTCTCCCAGAGCGGTGCCAGGGCCAGGGGCCTGACTCATGAATAGCAGAGAAGGCCTGAAGACAGGTTTATCCCTTGACTGTGGCTGGGAGGGGTCAGGGGTAACTTTCCAGGGCCGACACACTCCAGTTCGGCAGCTGCCCACAGCTTAGGGATCTGTACGGCCACCAGAGGACATCAGGGCAGCCTGGGATGAGGCTGGGATGAGCCCTTCCTCCTCTAGACCCAGGCTGCCTCCTTCCCCCACAGGGTGGAAAACCAGCCCCAAGCCTCCGCTCCCATCTCCCTGTCCCAGGCTCCCTCCAGACCACCTCCTCTGCTTTCATTTGCTGAGAACCATCTCCCCGATGCTTGGATGTGCCCTTGGCCACAGCTCTGAGCCCCAGACCCTCTCCAAGGGCCCTTCGAGGCAGGTCCAGCAGCACAACTCCCCAAACCACTCCTCCTCGGGTACTCGCCTGCTGTACCATTTACAGTGCTTCTTGATGCCCTGAATCCAGAGGGTGATGCTTCCAGGCCTGGCCTCCACCTTAAATGGGAAGGAGGGTTTTCTCTGCACATGTGAATATCTGACCTTTGGGAAAAGCTCCTTCTCCTGGAGGTCAGATCCTGGAGAACCCCAGCGAATTACGGCAGTTTTCAGATTTTGAGGCCCTCTTTTCAGAGTCCAACTTCCCAGATCCAATGAGTTCAGATGGCGGAGTGGGGGTGGGAAGTTGGGTTTCTATTAGCATCAGAAAGAAACACATCAGGAAACTCTAAGATTATTAATAGAATGAAATTCTATAAACTGCAGTACCTCAATTCACCCACCATTCAGAATATACAATAGTTATTTTTATCTAAATTATTTCCTGAACAAGATTCAGATGTTAAATTAAACAACTGTTACTCTATTTAGTTTCATTTTATGGTTAATAAAACTATGAGGCACAATAAGAACTTACAATAGATCCAGAAAATATTATTACTGAGCATTTAAAAAGAATGTCCTATAAATTAATGAGTAAAACTTGAATAAGGAGTGTTTCTACTTTAACACGAAGAAAGGAAAATGTAAATATGAAATTGAGAAAATTACAAGGGCCAATGTGTTACCAAGGGTGTTGCATCGAAAAATATGAAGCTAAAATGAAGAAAGATACAGGAAAGGTGATTTAGCAAGTGATGAAATCACAATGTAAAAAGGCCTAATTTTAGCAGGGGTCCTATTACACAGGAATAGGCTGGACGCACGTATGAAGAGGCCACCTCCTGCAGCTCTGTGGGGAGGGTCTGCTGAGGTAGCAGCAGTTATAACATGAAAACACAGCCCCTTCCCCCTCCCCCTCTCTTCTCTCCCTCCCTCTTTATCTTCCTTCTTTTTTCTCACTTCCTTCATCCCATCAACACTAACTGTGGGTGCTAGGTATACATCAGCTAACAAGACAGACAAGGTTTCCGTCCTCACGGATTTACAGTCCAGCGGGATAGGCGGACATTAAACAAATAAACAAACAAATCACACTAATAAATATACATTTGCAAAAGGAGATTAAGTGTTGGGAAGACGTACAGGGTGCTATGCAACGGACTAACCGAGTGGATTTCATCTGGTTGCTCAGGGAAGGTTTCTTAGAGGGAGTGCAGAGTAAGCAGGAGTTATCCAACTGGAGAGGGAGGGCTGGGGCTCCTGGCAGAGGGGACAGCAAGGGCAAAGGCCCCAAGGCAAGTCTGACGTGTTCAAAGAGCTGGAGGAATGCCAGTGTGGCTGGAGCACGAGGAGAGAGGGAAAGACTGACTCAGGAGGAGCCCCGGGTGCTGGGCAGGGCAGGTGATCATGCATGGATTTAAGTTAAGGGTGATAAGGGACCATTTAGAGATTTTTTTAAGGAGGAGAAGGACATGAGCATATTTGCACTAAAAAAAAAATAATAATAATTGCAGAGGAGTGAGTGGACGTGGAGTGACCAGGTAGGAGGCTGCTCTGGTCAACAAGGTAGCCAGCGGACGGAGTCTTCTATAGGGCAGGGGCAGTGGGGCAGAGGGAGCGAACAGGTGGATTCAAAATGCATTCAGGAGTTTGAATTTGAGACATATTCGAAATAAGGGGTGAGGAAGTGGAGGTGCCCGTTGTGGCCTCTCCACTTGGGGCAGAACAGCCAGGAGGTGGAGGCACCCTCTCCTCTGTGTGTCTGAAACTCTCTTGTTTTACAATTAAGAGGCATTAAAGGTGGCCTTTGAGAGGGAACACGGAGGCCCCCAAGGTCACCCAGCCAGTTGACAGAGCTGGGACTGGATCCCGGTGCAGCGGCTACCACTCAATGGTGCTGGGAGCAGATCTCCACTGAGTTCCCTGCTCCAGGCTGGGGTGGGGATTCCATGGTCTCAGGAGACCCCGGCCCCCCCACCCCCGGCACCCTGTGCAGCCCCGCCTCCCTCCCAGGCTGGGCATCCCCCCAGGTCCAGCAGCCTGCTGGGTGGCCTTCCTGCAGGCATGCCCTGCGGAGCCCCTCCACCCAGCCAGGCTGCAGGGACAGTGCCAGGGAGGCCTCCACATGCCAGCCCGGAGCACAGTGGCCACATCCACGTGCCCGCCTCCCTTCCTTCTGCTGTTTCTCCTCTCTGGGCAGCCTCCAGCTTCTATTTCTGCCTCCCTCTGTCCCTTCTGCCCTTCACATGTCATGGTCATCATCATTGCTGAAAGTGGCCCTCTACACAGTGGGTCGTCAACTTCCGTTTATTAAATTGGACTGCAGGTCACTTTCCCCCTGAGTTTGCCCCTCTGTCCCCATTGCTCTGACCCCTCTCCCCGTCTCCCAGATGACCTGTACATCGTCCACTGCTGACTATGACATCCTCATAAATTTGTTGCATCCATCCTGCCTGCCATCTTTCTGGGTCAGGTCCGCCCTGTTACCTCTCATCAGAATTGTTGCAAAGCGTCTAACTTCTCCCCCACCTGCAGCCTCTCCCTCCTCCAATCAATTTCTTTTCTCTCTCTTTTTTTTTTAATAGATCTTTATTGGAGTATAATTGCTTCACAATACTGTGTTAGTTTCTGTTGCACAACAAAGCGAATCAGCCGTATGCATACACATGTCCCCATACCCCCTCCCTCTTGAGGCTCCCTCCCACCCTCCCTACCCCACCCCTCTAGGTCATAGCAAAGCACTGAGCTGATCTCCCTGTGCTATGCGGCTGCTTCCCACCAGCCAACTATTTTACATTCGGTAGTGTATATATGTCGATGCTACTCTCACTTCGCCCAGCTTCGCCCTCCCACCCCACGTCATCAGGTCCATTCTCTCTGTCTACTTCTTTATTCCTGCCCTGCAACTAGGCTCATAGCTCTGGCCTTAGACAGTGCCATTGCCCTCTCTGGGCCTCAGTTTCTCCATCTTTAAAGAGAAATGTTAGACTAAGGGTATTGATAACTCTAAGAATCTGTCTTTAAAGATTCGCGTTAATTGGCTCTTAGGAGCTATTCAAAGATACGCTCGGTCAGTGACTCTCAGAGGGGAGTAAGGGCTACATCCCCCAAGGTGAGGGCGTGTCAGAATCTGCCTCCTCCAATCAATTTCATACATTTTTCCTGCTTAAAAACCTCCAGAATTCTTTTCCCATTTAGGTTGTTACATAATATTGAGCAAAGTTCCCTGTGCTAGACAGTAGGTCCTTGTTGGTTATCCATGTTAAACATAGCATATGTATAACTGAATCACTTTGCTGTACACCTGAAACTAACACAATATTGTTAATTAACTATGCTCCAATATAAAATTAAAAATTAAAAAAAAAAAACAAAACCAACCTTCAGCAGCGGCCCATGGCCAGCTGGAGGAAATGCCTGGCGCTGCGGCAGCTCGGCCATGGCCTTGCACCCTTTCTCACTTCTCCCCATCCCTCCCCGACACACCCCCACCCCCACCCCCACCCCCAGCCTGTTTCCACCTAGAGCTTTTGCTTCAATCTCTCTCTCCACCCCCCAGTGCTAGAAGTTCAACACCCCCCACTCCTCCCAGCACAGCTCCCACCAGGCTCCTTGGTGAAGCCCCGCCCCCCCATCTCCTCGTGCTGCCCCCACCCTGCCTGGAGGAGTCCCCCTTCCTGGGCACCCTCAGCACTGCCGCCTCCTCAGGCGCCCATCGCTGCCTACCTGGCCCGTCACTGTTTGTGCTGGTGCCTTGGCACAGGGGTCCCGAGGGAGATCGGCTCCTGGGGAGGCTGACGAACTCAGTGGGGGCTGAGTTTTGTCTGAGGGGCTCAAGGCATCCAGGGGGCCGCGTCTACACTTCGCTTCTAAGCTGGGAGCTCCTGGCGGGTAGGGACAGTGGTGGGCTCATCTCTGGATCCCCAGCACCCCGCACAGGTATGGCATCTGGCAGGCACGCAGCTGACCTCTGCCAGGTGAACAACCAGGGGGGCTAATGGGTGGCCCTGAGGCACGCGCGGCAGGAATTCAGGACAGGGATTAGGGAACCCAGGGAAGCGCCAGGAAGGAGGTGGAACTGGTGGACTGAGCAGGGAGGAGTTCAGTAGGGAAAGGGGGGAGGAAGAGGATGGAGAGCCTGCGGGGAGCGGGGGAGAGGCAGTCTCCTTGGGACGAGCAGAGGGGCTGGGTTTGGGCTCGGACAGGGGACAGTGTCTAGACCTGGTGAGGTTGGTCCTGTGTGGGCAGATGGTGTGCCAGGCGGAAGAGCTGGGGAAACAGAGGGAGCCCTGGCCTCCCCATCCCACAACACACTGGACAGGTCCCTCTCCCCTCCCATCAGCAGGGACGTGGCCTGAGGACAGCACTTCTGAGAACCTGGTCCAGCCTGCGTGGGAAGAGCTGGAGCGGAAGGGCAGCCTGAGGCCCTCTTCCCGTGCGCCACCCCACGTTTTACACTTTCCAGATTCCAAGAGGCACATTGGGAAGGTGAGCATCTCAGCAACGTCCACAGCTATTGCCAGAGGAGGGAGGCACCAGGATCAGAACGGCTCGGCCAATCCTGGGGCATTAGGAGGGATGCATAGAGACTCAGAATCAGAGAGGCCTTTGGAGGCCGAACCGGGAGCCGACTGGAAGTGCGGGTGCGGGGAAGAGGAGTCACAGTTGACCTGGTTGAGATCACTAAAGGCTGAGTGTGGAGGGAGAGGAGGGGAGGTGCACGCACTGCACCCTGGTGATTCTGGCACTGGGGGGCGGCGGGGGGCGGGCGTCAGGGAGATGAGGCGGTGACTCTCAATGCTGCCAGCAGAGGAGCAGCCAGTGGCGTAGGCGGACAGGCGGGGGAGGGGCATTCCTGGAGCCGAGGGAAGAAGACCTTTCCGGGAGGATCAGGCGACCACCTGTGTCCAAGGCTATTGACAGGTCAGGTGAGACAAGTTTGGAGAACCAACCACTGGACTTCCAGCATGGACATGATGGTGACCTTGACAGGAGTGGTCTCGGGGACAAAATGACTACAGGGGGTTGTAGAGAGAGTGGGACCAGGGCAAGCGGAGTAGCAAATAGTTTTGCCTGAAAGATAGGCAGTAGCTAGAGAGGGCCGCGTGGCCAGGGGAGAGCTTTTATTCGGGTGGGAGTGACCCAGGAAGGGAGCACAACCAGTCAGTGTCTGTGAGGTGGCCGGGATGGGGAAGGGGTGGTGCTCCAGGCACAGGGGAGTGGTGGGCCTCAGGTTGGAGCAGGACGACTCACCGGAGGTCAGAAGGGGAAGAGGTCAAGGGCACAGGTGCGTGCAGGTGGGGAGACTTGGTAGCAGGAGCATGAGGTGTTTCTGTCTGAGCCACGCACGGGGTTATGACACCCACTTTAGAGATGAGGAAGCCGGGGTACAGAGAGGCGAAGTACCCACTGTTAGACAGTGGACTTGACCTAAGATTCAAAGGCAGCAGAAACTCCCCAGACAGGGAGTGGGAGAAGGAAAGAGTCAGGCAAGGGGCAGGGGGGGGCCGTCGGCAATAGTCTAGGTCCTGTCTGTCCTGGAGGCCAAGGGCCAAGGGAGGAGGGCGCTGCATGGGCTTTAGGGCCAGACTGACCCCCGGCTCGGTTCCAGCTGGCTCTCAGCCACTCGCTAGCAGTGATTAGACAGGCCAGCTTCCCCCCCGTGAGGGGTGTTGAGAGTACCCACTCAGCGGGGTCTCTGTGAGATTAAGTGGGCAGCATGTGCCGGCCTGCAGCGAGCCTCCACGGGGGAACGCATTGGAGTGCAGACGTCAGAGGGAGGACCCTTGGAGAGGAGGCTTCAGGTGATGCCCGAGAGAGCACCCTGTGGGGGGCGAGGGGGCCTGTGCAAGCAGGGAGGGCCTGGCTTACTCCCTGGTGGCCCTCAGCGGCCCTGCCTCACGGTCCAGCACCAAGGCCTGCCTGGCTCGGCTCCAACCCCCCAGTGTGCCTTCCCCAAGCCACTAACGCCAGGTCCACGCTGGCTGGGGCACAGGCTGCAGCCGTGGAAGTGGGGCAGGAGGGAACCATGGGATCCCCAAGGAACCATGCTGGTGAGGGTGGAACGGGGTGGGGGGACAGGACCCGGGAGCGGCCAGAGCTCAGACGGGCTGAGGGTGGTTCTCCACTCCTGTGGAGACCCTGAAGCAGCCGCAGGCCCCAGTCCTCGTGATGCAGCTGAGTCACCATCAGGTGTGGATTCCCGGGGTCGGGGCGGGGGCTGGGGGGAGGGCTGAGCAAGCAGGCTCAGGTCCTGAGCTGCCGTGAGTGAGGTCCAGGGCCCCCCACAGGGAGGCACAGGCTCTCCTCCGTGGCTACAGGTCCCACATTCTTGTCTCTTCCCTGGACCACCCCACAGAGCAGGGCCAGGGTCTCTAGGCGGCCCCTGCTAACAAGCCCATGTTGGGAGTCGGGGAGGCATGCGGGCCCACGCTCTCCGGCAGGATGCAGATGCGTCCTCGACTCATTCAGGAAAAGCACGGGCCAAACCATCCCACCCTGAGCTCTGCAATGGACCGCAGGCCGAAGCCATCCATTCTGCACACCTGTGATGTTGACCGGGCTACAACTCCCTCCACTCCTCAGCACCTGTGGCCTCGGGGGGTCGGGGGGCGTCCTCCAGGTAAGGCAGGTAAGACCCAGGCCAGGCCAGCTCAGGTACTTCTGCTGACCCCCCTCATTAGGGAAGGACACTGAGATGCGGGGACTTAGCTGCCACTTTTGCGAAGCGGCTCACTTGACACGAGCAGGGGAGGTTTCTCGGGCTAAGCCAGCTGGCACCTGACCCCTGACTTCACCATAACAGTCTCATCTGCTGAAACAGAGGGCGTTGTCAGAGCAGACCAGCAGCAGACGCCTGCAAGTTCAGAGGTGTCTGGCCTCAGAGCTCTCATCCAACACCATCCTCTTCTTGGGGCTCTTGGCGTTTTGTGACTCTGGGAGAGTTCCCAGCAGGACCTGGGTACACTGATGCTGCAGTGCCCACCCCTACACCAGCCTGGCTATCTAACTGAACCTCAGTCACAGCAGGAGACAAAAATCCTCCAAGGTCAGAGAGAATACGGGGGGCCCCTTTGCCTGGGGGTGCACTACCGTCCTTCCAGCCCTGCCGGCCTCCCCACCAAACGGACCAGGTAAGAATTCGGTTGTGACATTGGGTGGGTGGAGGCAGGGGTTACTGGGATTCCAGCTGCTCACCTGCTTCCTGGGGCTCAGCTCTCTGCTCCCCGCTCCTCTCCTCTCCCCAGGTCCTGGCTCCATCGCCCTAGCAGAAGGCGTCCTGCGGGCCGAGCCCTGGAGGGACGCGCCTTCCCCTCCTGCCCTTCTGCCCAAGCAGGGCTGCCGGCCCCTTTGGATCTTTTTGCGGTCTGGGCTTGCTGTTCCTCTCTACAGTAGTCAGGAAGCCCTTACCCCAAAAAGTATCTGCGGGAGGCCTTGTCTACAGAGGGGACGCCCCCGAGGGCTCCAGGGGGGTCACACACCAAACCCGCAACATGGAGTGGAGCCGTCAACCTGGCCATCCCATAGAGCTGCTGGTGACCTCAGCGCAAGTGCTGAACCTCTCTGTGCATCGGTGCTCCACCACGCCTTCGATCATTTCCCTGTGTGCAAAGTCTATGGGAGATTCCACAAGGTAAGGAAAAACAGGAGTGGCTCAGTTGAAGGTGGCAGATGTTGTGTGGCGGCTGGGCTCCGGCCCTCTGTCCTGTCTAGAGACCACCTCTGTCTAGGCTCCTTTTGGGGAATTACCTCTCCCACCCTGTGGGGACTCCTGGTGGGACTGTCACTCGAGACACCTTGCCTTTCTCTGCCCACTTGGATAAGAGACCCAAGACAGGCCTGGGAATTGGAATCCCGTGGGGAGGGTACAAGATTGGGAACGAAACCGTCGATGCTGATTAATTAGCAGCGGTGCCAATGGGAAGACTGTGAGCTCGTGCCGCCGGCGTCCCCTGAGTTGTCTGGCACCTGCCTTCCGCCAGCCTGGACCTTCAGCTGCCCCCTTCACCTTATGAACCACCCCCAAATCCTTCCAATGCAATCCTTTATTGTGTTAGTTAAGCATTCAATAGAGCTGCTTGCCTCGGGATACAGAGACCTCTAGAGACAGGAGGTGGGATTGCTCCCACTGGAGAGGAGGAGGGGCAGGGCCTCAGGGAGCTGAGGGACCACCCTTGGGGGAGGCCCACATGGTGTCAGCCCCCAGGGCACAGGGGACAGAACAGAGGACAGAGGTCATATACAAGGCTTGGTTTAAGGCCCAAGGAAACATTACCAAAGGTGCGAACAATGTTGGGATGAAGGACAGAGGAGGACGTATATGATATGGAGAAATGTGAAATAAAGATAAACAGGGGGCTTCCCTGGTGGCGCAGTGGTTGAGAGTCCGCCTGCCGATGCAGGGGACACGGGTTCGTGCCCTGGTCCGGGAGGATCCCACAGGCCGCGGAGCAAAAAAAATAAATAAAAGGGAAAAGATGAACAGGTTCTTCATTTTCTAAATGGGGGAGAGGATGGGTTGTGACAACTGCAGGTGGCTGTGGATCACTGTCCCTCCTGCCAGCTGCTGGCTGTCTGGACACCATGGCTGTGGCTGCAGTGAGCCCCGTCTTGTGTTCCACCGCTAAGGGAGGTCCCGAACTTGACACTCTCCATCCAGGAAAGGCTCACTCCCCTGCCCCTCCTTATCTGGAATCCTCCCACCTGGCCCTGGCTGGCTGCTGTGCCCGGGAAGCCCACGGTGAGGGGCACCGTGTCAGGCGTCCCCAGGTCCATTAGCCATTAGAGGCCACATCAGAGCCACAGCCTGCAAGAAACAAGGCAGCTGGAAGTTTCCTTCCCCATGCAGAAGCCGCAAGAGGCAAGTCACACATGAGCTGATGTGTGGCCCACGCTGAGTTCAGAGGTGCTAAAGGATCCCGAATGAGGCTGGTGTTCACTGGGGGCTGGGGCGGGGGTGGTGTCAGGAATGAGGGCTGGGCGTGTGGGTCCCAGAGCAATTACTGTAGCTGTGTGAGGTCAACGGAGCCCCCGCCCGGACACAGACATCAGTGGGCAATGATAGGGTGGTGACAAAGGCTGTAAGGCTGACTAGTGCCTGTGACTGCCGGACCTCCTACCCCTGGTGCCACCCTGACCTCCCAACCCCACGCAGTGCAAAGGAGGTCATGCCCTGCCACCTGCCCACGGGCCCGCGAGTGGGGAACGCATCTGCAGCTCAAGGGTGGCATCGTGTGGTCAGAATGGGGTAGTGCGCCCCACAGCCTCCAGAGAGCTCCACTCACGGGTCGCTTCACCGCTGCTGAGTCCGACTCCGCTCTAGGAGGGCAAGGCCTGCAGATCTTGCTCACAGAATTGCAGTTTCCTTGAGGCACGGTCCTGAGGGGCTCAGGGCCTGAGAGGGATGGAGAGGAAAGAGACAGATGGAGGGCAGGAGGGAGGGGAGGAGGGAGGGAGAGGTTGCTGGAGGGAAGAAGCCTCTCCGTGAGGGGGTCTGCACCACAGGCCACTCTCCTGGGTCTAGGCCACCTTTCAAAGGGAGTTTCTGGGTCCACGTTCCAGGCGTTTGACTGTCCCTGGCCCTTCACTTGAGCCCCTCAGGCTGCAACTCAGAGCCTTGCACCCCAGGGAAGCTGTTCCCAGGAAAGAGAGTAGGGCCCAGGGAGAGGGAGGGTTCAGAAAAGGCTCCTGTTTCCAATGTTAATGGAAACAACCTGAATTTCAGAATCAATCAGATCTGGATTCAAATCTCAGGTCCTCCCCCTGTGAGCTGTGTCAGCTCGGGAAAGTCCTTTACCCTCCCTGTGGGTACCTCAGTGATCTCATCAGTAACATGGGGCCAATGATGCCCTCCCGGGTACCTCAGTGTCCTCATCAGTAACATGCCCTCCCTGCAGGGGCGTGGAGGGGAGTCACTGTCAGTCATGACCGTGGAGAAGAAGGCCCCCCACTCTGAGTCTAGGGCTGTCAGCTCTGGGGACTGTCTGCCCGGCTGCCTGCGCATTGCTGCGTCTTCCTGCTTTTGTGTGTATGTGTTCATTTGGCAGTGAGTTGTCTGATTGAAATCAGCCATGGTTGCATGCCCCCTACCTAACGCACCCAAACAGACAGGAGGTGTGCTGTGGCCCAAGGACCGTGGCCAGCACTGTAAGGGGTTGAAGCCAGTCCGCAGGCCCTGGGGGCAAGAGACGAGGATGGGAGGGGCATGGCCGCCAGAGCTGGAGGGGCCAAGGCTGAATCTTATGGAGAGGGAGGTGGGGGAGGGGAGGTGGCACAGAAAAAGCGAAAGAAAATCTAGAAAGAGAGGGAAGAAAGGAGGAGAGTTCAAGGCAAAATGGGAAGTCTCTCCAGGTGGCCGGTGTCCCCCCTCTGCGGCTGTTCAAGGTTCCCCAGAAGCACCTGAGCAAGGCATCCCAAGCTGAGGGAGTGTCCCTGCACCAGTCCCCTTCCCTCTCTGGGCCTCAGCTTCTGCCTCCAGAAGATCAGAGGAAGCTGGATTCCTTCTCTCAGCTACCATCCCTCCCCTCCCAGGCCCACCGGGTGTCTGGAGGGTGGGAGCTGTGAGGGTGCAGAGGAGCTCGTGGGCACGCCAGCCAAGGGATGCTGGGGGGTGCGGTACGGGGGTGGGCAGGCTGAGACAGAACACTGAGCCTCCGGGAGGAAGGAGTCAGAGAAATCACCAGCAATGAAACCTATAGGTTTCCCCAAAGTACCGTTTGAATAGAAATGTCAAATGCACCTGGAGTTGTTATACCCTGTAATCCTAATGACATATAATCCTATATACCAACTTGATAATATCACGGAGTGCGTATGTTAATCCTGCCTTCCTCCCGGGGATGAGTTTTCTCCTCCCAGCAGAGCCTACAAAGCCTTCTTTGTTCTCCCCAGAGGTGGCCTCATCCAGGCTGAGCCTGGGGAAGTGACAGTGGAAGGACCAAAGAGCTCCCAGAAGAGAGCTGTCATTTCATTAGGAAGGGAATAGACAGTTGTCATCTGGTGCTTTCATTTGTGCCTAATCTGGGTGTAATCTGAGTCCCCTGGGAGTTGCTGAGCCCTCCCACCCCCCCCCCCCCAATCATCAGACTCTCTGTTCTGGACTCTGTCTCCTCTCCCACCCTCCCTCTCTATCCTTTTCCTATCCTCTTATGCCTCCTTTCCCACTTCCCTCCCTTCTTCTTTCTTTCCCAGCGTCTATGGCTTGTTCTGCCAAGGACACCCTCAGACACTGTTCTTTCCTTCGAGAGCCCCCAGGGACTAGTGTACACTAATCCTTTGGGACTAGTGTACACTAATCCTGTGGGACTAGTGTACACTAATCCTGCGGGACGGTGTTCCCTAGCTGCAGGGCCTGGGCGGGCGGAGGGAGAGCAGACCATCGCAGGAGGTGGGAGCAGCACGGCTAGTGGTCTGTGGGCAGGGGGCTTTCAGGACAGGGGACAGAACGTCAGGCCAGTGCACCCCTCAAGATGCACCCTGGGCTTGTCTTGCCAGCGGTCCAGCCCATGCCCGTCCCCAGGACATAAAGCTGCCTTTGCTTTCAGAGCAGGAAATCTCCTTTTGGGCTCCTCTTAAGAAGGTGGGATTTTTAAGGTCCAAGTTGCAGTCACCCACACAATCCAGGAATCCCATCCCAAACCCCACGCTCCTGTGCTCAGCCTTCCAGGGCTGTGGTTCTGGAAGTGTGGTCCTTGGGCCAGCAGCTTCAGTGCCACCTGAGATCTTATTAGAAACGCACATTCTTGGTCCCAGCACCCAGCACCAAGGGCGTGCTGAGATGGTTTGCGTCACCTTGGGAGAACGAAAATGTGCGCATCTGCTCCGCAGCTCCACCTTTAGTGACAGTCGCATTGGGGTGTTGAAATCAGCTGCGGTGGGAATATTTACACCATGGAAACTGGCAAACACTACAAATCAGTGCCTATTTTCTTTTCAGAGAGCAGCTTCCAGCACACCACTGGGCCCCATCCAGACCTATTGAATCAGAAACTCTGGAGGTGGGGTCCAGCAATCTGGGTTTAAGTAAGCTTTCCAGGTGATTCTGATGCACACTCCAGTTTGAGAAGGACTCAGTGGGTCAGTGCTGGTGGAATCATGAATCTCAGGGCTGAGATAGAAAAGGGAGATGTGGTGGCCAAGGAGTAGGGAGGGTTTCACGAGGAAACTTTGAGAAAGGTAAAGAAAGGACAGAGAAAGTGAACCAGACCCTGGGCCTCCCCTCCAGGCAGAGGGGCAGCAGGCGTCTGGCAGGAAGCCCTCCTGGGCAGAGGTGAGACTCCAGCCCAGGGACGGGGCTAAGGTGCCGAGGAGGCTGCGTGAAGCCTGCTTGGATTGTACCTGTTTCTCCAGGTATCCGGGTGAGGGAGCCATGCGTGAGATCAGGAGGGCACAGAATAAGTGGCTGGAAAAATGTCCCTTTTGATGATATTTCCAAAACAACAACAACAAAAGCACACAAGCATTTTGTTAGAGGTATAAGGAAGGGAAATCTTGAAAGTTTTCTTTCAAGGACAAGATGAAAATGGAAAATCACAGTACCATACCCATTACTGCTCATGTAAATGGGGGCAAAATGCCGTGGGAATTTTCTTTGTTCAATTTTGAAATATTTCAAACATACAGAAAAATACAAGGGGGTAACATAACGAAAGTCTTGCACCCACTCCCAGAAATAGCGAATGTTAACATTCTGCCACATTCAGATCAGATCAGTTAAAAATAAATAAATGAGTAAACAAACCAGCAAACAAAAACCTTACAGACATGGCAGAGTCCCCTTTGCACCCTTTTTCCTCCTTCAAAAACATGGCAACTGTCCTGAAATTGATGGATTTTCTTTTCATACATGTCTTCCTACTTTGCTACATATGAATAACTCATAAATTACACCTTGCCATGCTTTGAGTGCTTCTTAGTTCACGTAAGTGGTGTCACACTGAACTATCATTCTGGAACTTGCTCTTTTTCCACCTAACGTTATGTTTCCAAGCGCTATTCATGCTAATGGGTGGAGACCTAGCTCATTCATTTTAATTGATGAATAACATTAAACTGTACAAATAGACCACAATTCATCTGCTCACCTACTTATGGACATTTAAGTTGTTTCCAATTTTTCACTGTCACAAATGATTCTGCAGTGAACATCCTTGAACTTGTTTCTCTAGGGTATATTCCTAGAAGTGGTGCTGCCGCCCTTGGGAGAGTGCATTCCCAGTGATACTCACGTTGCTGAATTGCTCACTAGCTTGGCTGACAGGTTCGTACTTCCACAGGTGTGGATATGATACGTTCTAGAATACTCTTTATTCAGTATGTTCTCAGATTGGGTTCTTTTCTGAACATAAAAACCATTATAAGGGTTTTCTCTGGTTCATTCCTGACTTTTCTTCTCCTAACTCTCTTCTCCCTGAAAGTCTTAAATTCTTCAGCCATCAATTCCTTTACCAGCAGGGTTTTCCAGAATGTGAACCTAGAAGGGATGACCCCCCTAGAAGGCCCAGAAGGGATGACCAGTATGTGTGTTACAAGGTGGAGCGGTGTATGTGTGTTTGTCTGTGCTTGCAGCTTGGTACCAAAGCCAGCAAGGAGGACTGGAAAGGGCAAGACTTTCTGCAACGGCTTTTCAACAATCCATCACAACCAGGAGAGAGGGGGGCACCCGCTGTGACCCAGAATCGCTCTCATGGTCCTCTTCTTCCACCTCTCTTACTTGGTGTGTGTTAGGAGCAGAATGGTCCCAGGATGTCACCCTACTGTCCCATCTTCCCTGCTCTCCTACCCCGACCCAACTCCAAATACTCTCTGAGCCATACAAACCCACGGGAGGTGCGATGTCCAGGGGAGGGGCAGGGCAGTCCCATGTGCTCCATCTGGGGGAAAGGGCTGACTTTTTGGCCCTGAGCCTAAGAGCTCTCTGTCCATGCCAAAGGCTGCCTCCTGCATCTGGGCCTGTGGGGCTAGGAGAGCTGCCAAGATCCTAGACTGGGCAGTGACAGTGGACAGCCTAGATCTTGGCCAGTGACTCTGGGGCCATTCAGAACTGCTCTGGAGTTCCCTCCCAGACCATGAAGCGAGGAGCCTTAAAGGTCTCTGAAGCAGACTTGAGAAAGGGGATAAAGGGACACCACAAAATCGCCTGTCTCAGACTAGAGGCGTTTCAAGGGGCAGAAACCCAAAGTGAGTGAAAAAATACAATTCACAGTTAAGTGGGAGTGTGGAAGGCCCTGATCCGAGGACTATTTCTGGATGAGACATTTTCCCCCCAACACTTTAAGTGCGGCCAGCAGGAGTTGTTTGCTTGTAGGGGGGTATTTGTCCTTTTTCAAAAAGATGAAGCCTGAAATTCTTTTTGGCCCTAAACGTCCTGCTCTCGTGGGCAACAGGTGGCTTGCTTTGTGCTGGAGGATTCATGCTGGAGGACAGGAGGCTTACCCCTGCGCCAAGCAGGTCCCATCGGAGTCCTCACCTTTGAGCCCCGCCCACCGGCCAATGAGGACTCGCGTTGGTGATGTCACTACATCCCGTTTCCCAGCCCTGCCGGGAGGATGGGACCAGCTGGGGAAAAGAGCCAATGTAAGTGACGGATGCCACAACCATGTTGGTAAAGAAGTGGAAGGCAAATGAGTCAGCAGCAAGTTTAAGCAATGAACAATTGCACCACGGGGTGTTTCTCAAATTCTTGTCTACTTTTAGAAAGTATGCAATGCCATTGGGTTGAGCGTCTTGGTTCTGAAATAGCTACAGAAAATGTTAAAAATGCTGTGGGTGAAGATGTGCCCACATTTACCTCTTCTGAAACAATAGTTAACAATTGCGCTGCGTGTCCCTCAGCAAATGTTTTAACGCTGGTTGTTCCTTAGTTTCCGTATCTGTCAATGAGGGGAATGTATGAAAATTGTCTCTGACGATTCCTTTCAGTCCGACAGTCCATGATTTGATATTATGTTCACATTCTTTTTTTCACACTTTTTTTTTTTTTTTTTTTTTTTTTTTTTTTTGCGGTACGCGGGTCTCTCACTGTTGTGGCGTCTCCCGTTGCGGAGCACAGGCTCCGGACGCGCAGGCTCAGCGGCCATGGCTCACGGGCCCAGCGGCTCCGCGGCATGTGGGATCTTCGCGGACCGGGGCACGAACCCAGGTCCCCTGCATCGGCAGGCGGACTCTCAAGCACTGCGCCACCAGGGAAGCCCCTATGCTCACATTCTTAATACTCAGGCTGGGTCTACACAATGCCAAGACCACTAGCCAATTCAGTTAGTGTGGACAAAACGTTCTTTCCAATCAATTCCTTGGCACCATGTAGATAAAACAACCAGTTAATTGACACAATTTTTCATTTTCACAATGGATTGGCCTGGCATCATCTTGACCAGCAGTTCCTTCATGGTGATGTCCTGACACACTGCATGTCTGTTATGAGGTGTGTCATAGAAAATTTGTTATTAATAATGAACTATTCAGATTTTCAAATGATTGATGCATTTTTTATCGATTAGAACAGATTCAACATATTCCTATGATGACGCCCCTGTCACTCACTTGCATTCTGATACACCTCCCTGTCTGGAAGAAGAAGGATTGGAGTTACAGCTGCCAGCCAGGGATTGCCTGTAGCCCTGAGCCAATGGGCAGTGTGTCACGGACATGTGAGTGTCATCTATCACCTGCAACATGGCATTTGACCTTGACTGATGGAGACCCTTGACACATGGTCAGACATCAAGTCACTGGAGACCCAGGCCCTGGGACAATCTGACCCAGATTGTGTACTGCTGCCAGCATCCTATAATCCAGCTGAAAGCCAATAAAGAAAAAAGTGTTGAAGAAAGTGCAAAATGAAGGGCCTGTTCATTATGCCAGTCTCTTAATCCAAAGAAGCATTATTTCACCATGATCTGTTCATAGCCGGGGAAGGGGAGGGGACATACAGTAGTGTTTACTGAGCATTTAGGTACCAAGTCCCGTTCCAGACACTCATGGCAGGTTTGAATGCGACTTGCCGTACTTTCTGTTCTCTGCTGTCCAGTCAGACAGCACTTCCTCCCCCTTGTGGTTTGGAATCTTCATGTAACATTCTGGCCAGTGAGTTGTGAGTAGAAGCAATGTGTGTCAATTCAATGTCAGGGTATTTAATTGCTAGTTTTAGACCCTTCAGAGCTCCCGCTCCCTCTACCATGGGGACTGGCAACAGTCCAGTGGCTGCCCCATCTTCAGCCTGAGTCCTGGGGGATGATGGGGCAGAGCTCCCAGCCAACGGTGATGCATGTGAATAAGGCATCGCATGCGCGGATAAAGCAACACTTGGTTGTTAGAAGCCACTAAGATCTGGGGGTCTCTCTTTACTGCAGCACAACCTAATTTTGTGCTGGTCGGTGCAATGTTTTATATAACATAGTATCATGTGGGAAAATGTGAGCTTTAGAGTCAAAAAGACCTAGGCTGGAATCTTAACACTTACTGACCTTGAGCAAATTCATAACTTCTCTGGGTTTCTTCATCTATAAAATGGTAGTTATGATTCCTATCTCATGATCTTGTCGTTAGGTTTGGAAATCGTATTTGTCAAATACCTAGTAAAGGATTTGGCATGTAGTAGATGTTCGACTATAATTATTTTAATTTCATTTATTCCTCAAAATAGGTCTATGAGTAAGTAGGGTTAGGGAGTATAAGAGAAAGGACCAATTCATTACTGATGTTCCAAATGGCATCATATGTTATGGACAACACTGACCAGGGACCCCAAGGGTAAGTGGATGTGTGAAGTCATCTGTGCCTACCCTCCCCTGAACTCAGAGAAGCTCTAGAAAGGAGAGGAGACCCCAAGGATACCATCTACAATTCCGTCTATTGCCAGAGGAAAGGTGGATTCCACTTACAGAAGTCATTATGGATACAGTCAGCTTATAAAATAAGAATATGACGGTGGAGTGGGCTAGTATCCCTGTTAGCTTCACTGAAACTTACCTTACCAAGCAGAGTGCCAGCTGAGGTCTTTCCCAAAGGCCCAATGAGCTAAACTCCTCTCTTAAATCAGCTTATTAGTATCATGCCCACTTCAACTGGCTCGCCCAGGACCCAGGAACAGTCTGGAGATCAGACTACAGAGGAAGCGAGAGGAAGAGACCATGCGTGCGGAAGCGGGGATTGCGGGGCCCTTTGCCTCCTCCCGCTGCCTGCGAACCTTCTTCCCTCCCCACCAAGCCTGGCCTGATAGAGCAGCAGGAGCACAGCCAGGGAAGGAGGTGGGGGAACCATCCCTTCCTCCCCACTTCAGTCACTCTGGAAGCCATCATGTTCCAGGGCTAGCACTTGCTGCAATTCCCACTTATATTTAATTTGGTGGTGTACATTATCTCCAAGCCTAGTTATCTCCAAGGTCTGCTCCCAGATCTCTGTTTTCCTCTGAAATGCCACGTAGTGGCCATGAACTTAGAATTACAGACATTCAGTGGTCTGCACCATAGAGCTCCTCAATTCTGCCTCTGGGATGGAAGCTCCCTAGACATATTCACACACACGGAGTGCAGACAGTCACTCGGGGCCCAAGGAGAGCTTGACCACCACTTTGTGACCCCCTGGTCATCAGCAGTAGGTCAGATAGGAAACACTGGTTGAGGGCCCCAAACACAGCCTTGGTCGAATGAAAAATAAAGAGATGTCCAGTTTCAGACAAAGCACCACATACTGGGACAGCTTTTTTTTTTCCCCATAAATTTCTTTCTTTACTTTTGGCTGCGTTGGGTCTTCGTTGCTGCGCACTGGCTTTTCTCTAGTTGCGGCGAGCGGGGGCTACTCTTTGTTGCGGTGCGCGGGCTTCTCATTGCCGTGGATTCCCTTGCCCTGGAGCGCAGGCTCTAGGCATGCGGGCTTCGGTAGTTGTGGCACATGGGCTCAGTAGTTGTGGCTCACAGGCTCTAGAGCGCAGGCTCAGTAGTTGTGGCACATGGGCTTAGTTGCTGCGTGGCATGTGGAATCTTCCTGGACCAGGGCTTGAACCTGTGTTCTCCTTCATTGGCAGGTGGACTCTTAACCACTACGCCACCACCCGAGGGAAGCCCCTCGGGCAGCTTTTACACCTGCCATCAGTCTGACCCTGACTTGTTCTTGGTGAACTTTTGACTTTTCCCAGGCAGATCAAGGCCTCATGAGAATTCCCATGGCCAGAGGGGTGACTGATCTCCAGCAAATAGGTGATTCTTCTAAGTTAGGAAGGTTTAGAAGAAGCATGTATTAGAGACACATGGCTCTGTGCTCAGGGGTTTACAGCATGATGAGAATGGAAGATTGTGGGATTGGATCCTGGACGGGCCTGGCAACCTCATCTTAATCAAGATTTCAGGTCGTACCCCTGACTCAGATTAAAGTCTACAAAACAGCTTTTGTAACCAGGAGCAGAGCAAGCTGCAGTGTGCTGGAGCAGACTCACACTGGCTCATGAGAGCCAAGTGTAAAATATTCAGGAACTTTGTGAACTGCCTTTTAAACCACTGGTAGCTTGAAATCTATTACAGTGGAGTATTTACACCATGGAACCTGGCAAACTCTGCAAATCAGGGTGCTTTTTTAAGAGCTAGTTTACCAAGGTATGCATGGCTTCTTGCAAAGCCTTTCCTTTCATTGGAAAAACTATTCCAGGGGTAGAACCAGAGAAACCAGTTTCGTATATGGAAAGATCATAGCCCTCTGGATCCCTAGACAGCTATGAGGACTCAAAAAAAAATGTAATATTGATAGAAACTTTGATCAGATAAGGGGCTGTGGCTTCAGTCCCTGTGCCAAGATGGTGAATGTAAAAGCTTTAGCTGAAGTGAAAATTACATGTAAATGTTGGGTTTTATAGAGCTGCAGGAGTCTGTAGTAATAGTCTGTTAAAAAAAAAAACCAACCAAACAAAAAAACCTTTATTGAATTCTCAGCAGGGCAGTGGTCTCTCAGGGATGTGGCTTCCAGAGAGCAGTCTCTGGCCCCCAAGTCTTGCAGAGAGGGGCTGACACCTGGGATTGAGCTGACTGTGCCCCACGCTGTAGGGGCTGCTGTAGGAGGAACACAGAGCTTTGAATAATCTATGCGGGAGCTTGAACTGTGTCCCCTCAAAATGCATATGTTAAAGCCCCAACCCCTAATGTGACTATATTTGGAGACAGGACTTTAAGGAGGTAATTAAAGTTAAATCAGGTCATAAGGGTGGGGCCCTAAGCCAACAGAACCGGTGTCCTTATATGAGGAAGAGACACCAGGATGTGTGCACAGAGAGAAAAGGCCATGTGAGGACACAGCCAGAAGGCGGCCATCTGCAATTCTTGCCAGACATCTATCTTGCCAGCACCTTGATCTTAGACTTCCAGCCTTCAGAATTGTGAGAATATAAATTTCTGTATTTTAGCCTCTCAGTCTGTGGCATTCTGTTTTGGCAGGTCTTGCCGACTAATACAATCTACAATGCAGATTGTTTTCTGTTTTTGCCTGTTTAGTGATTTTGCAGAATAAGACACCTTTCCACGATTCTTCACACCCTCTTAGTCTTGCCTGTGATTCTCAGTGGTCCCAGTCAGCCAGCTGGGAAGCCAAAGGGTGGAACTCTATAGACTGAGTCAGAACCATGGCAGGTGACTATATTAGGGAGACTGAGACTGAACATGGGGAGAGCTTGCCAGTCAGCCTCTAGTTGTGAGATCGTTGGCAAATCCTCATCTTTTCTGTGCTTCAGTGTTCTCATCTGTAAAATGGGAGCAAAAATACTATCCTCCCTCCATAAGGTTATGATGAGGATGAAATGAGATAACATAATGATAAGCACGTAGCACCATGCTCAGCGAGGAATCCCTCCCAAAGCACAGGCAGCCTGGGTGCAGCCTGGGTGAGACACAGGTCGGCTGGCCCTGGCACTGGTGGGTGGAGGAGCCCAAGGGGATGGGGGTAGGGGGTGCCTGAGAGAGGAGGGTCTTGGCACTGCAGGAGACCTGTACTGTCGAGGAGGAAGTCATCTTACTAGGACAGCTCCTCTTGACACCAGACCCGTCCCCAGTCAAATTTTTCTGTTTCCTGATTGTTCCCAAAGAGGATGAGACCTTCCTCTGGAGAACCTTGTGCATCTTAATAAATAAGATAATGAAATCTGGCTCTCAGCAAACACTCAATAAACGTTAACGATTTCTATCCACACACCACCCACAAGCAGTTTCCACTTCACCCCTCCTTGCAGCTGTGGCCTCAGGATTGAGGCATAACATGGACCCTTTTAATCAGACTGGCATTAGGTAACTTCATTAACCAACTTGGTTCAGCCTTTCTAAGGGGAAAAGCTCTGTCCATGTCAAAGGCTTCTCCAGGCCCTTCCCAAATACCCCTGCTTAAACAGGCTGAACTCCCCAAGAACGACCCCCGCCAGGACGCAGCAAAACCCGGCAGTGGTCCTTCCTGATGCTCTGGTCCTCCTCACCCTGCCTTCTGATGGGCAACTCGGCTCTGTGACTTTACTGAACTCCAACCCGCTCGCCTCTGCACGCTCGTGTCTTCCCCTTGTGACCTGGGAAAGAACCAAAACCGACACCAACCCTGACCCTGGACATTAGCCTTGAAGCAGGATCGGGAGCTACAGGGAACAGCTCCCCTTACAGGTGGTCTGAACCCAGGGGAGTTCGCCTCACTGAGTCAGACTCGATGGGCTGTGATACTTGGGCCATGGTGCTTTGTATCTGACTCCCAAGGGGCTCTCCCTAAAGTGACTGCAAGCTCCTTCAACACTTTTCTATTTTTGCATCGGTCTGAGCACCAGGGATGCTCGGGTAGAAATCACTTTGTGTCTCTGAGTCACCTTCTGGTTAAAGGGGCTTTAAAAGTCATGTTCTGGGATGGCCTGCTTTCTACCTACAAGAGAGCAGGTTTGCAGAGTCAGGCAACATTAGGGGTCAGCTTACAATCTAACCTTATCAGGGACCTGGTTGCTAAGGGATCTTTCAATAGAGATTACTGATAACAAACTCAGCAAAGAGCTGATTCTTTTTTCTTTTTCTTTACAGCACAATGGTAAATAACATGGGCTTTTTTTTTTTTTTTTTTTTGGCTGCGTTGGGTCTTTGTTGCTGCACGCGGGCTTTCTCTAGTTGCAGCGAGCACGGGCTACTCTTCATTGTGGTGCGCGGCCTTCTCATTGCGGTGGTTTCTCTTGTTGCAGAGCACAGGCTCTAGGCACGTGGGCTTCAGTAGTTGTGGCGCACGGGCTCAGTAGTTGTGGCACACGGGCTTAGTTGCTCCACGGCATGTGGGATCTTCCCGGACCAGGGCTCGAACCGGCGTCTCCTGAATTGGCAGGCGGATTCTTAACCACTGTGCCACTGATTGAGCTGATCAACCAGCTGATTCCTGAGAAAGGCATTCAGGTGAGGAAGATTCGCCTGCTGATTCAGAAAAAGGCAGTCACAAGCTTCGAATATTCTGGAGACATCACACCTTTGTATAATTTACTCTTTCTCTCAGCAAGGAAGCAGGGATGATGAAGCAAAGAAACCTAGAAGAAACTGAATCCTTCTTCTGAGAAGTTGTAAGAGGTCAGGAGGGGGGTCCTTAATTAAACATCAGAGATCAAGGCTGGAGAAAAACTGCAGACCAGGGCTCTTGAAAAATCTGACCAGATGTGGCAAACACCTAAGACGGTTAAAAGATTCAGAGTCAATGAATGTTACTCCATCCTAAGGAGGACCAAGATTAAATTAAATAAAGGATGGCAACACTAGTAATGAAGATACTGCTTTATGCCTAGGTGCTTGCATTTCTTTGGCTCTAACTCCAACTATGGATCTTATTTTTAATTAATACTTTTTCTTCTTTGTTCTTGGTTATTTTCATAAAAAGCTCCGTTTCAGATTGTTTAAAGAACACCAATGCCACTAGGAAAGCATGCTTCAGTTACAAATACCTTTGGGGAACTAAGCAATTCAAACCCAGCTAACTATCTCGTGGCAGTTTGCTCTAAGCATAGGCAAGGAACCTCAAAGGACATAAATAATCTGTGGGGTACTAGTGATGTGAATCTATAAAGTTCTTATAATTGTCATAGTGAAAAACCCCACCCTGGAAGGGGCAAGATTTAAAAGCCTGAAAATAATGATAGCCAATGTCTTAACGATGAATGAATAACAGTGAAGGGGAATCCCACACGGCATTTCCCTGGGGTGATGCTGGTGGGTGGAGGAGCCCAAGGCCTTGTTGCTTTAGGCAACAATGGCTGTAAATGGTTCAGGCAGTATGGCCAGCAGGAGGCCCAGGGCTTCTGCCAGACCCTGCTTCTCGACTTCATCCCTTTGTTTAGGTGAAAGGGATGAAAAGAATGTTTCCTAAAAACCTCACAGACACAAAAAGCACGGCAAGTTCTGCAATAGTGAAGGCGGAGGTATCTGTAAAACATAAAGTCAGAACCCTTGGAGGTTCCAGGAGCCCAGGGGAGATCCCTGGGGTTCTGAGATATCCTGGGGCAACCCCTTTGGCTCAGACATGTAGAAAAGGAAACACTGGGATCCCAAGAAAGAGATGGCAAAGTTCCCTGTGGCAGAAACACTTACTCCTCGCCAAAAATCCATGTGCTCACCCACAGTCCGAGCCCTCTGACCGGTTAGGGACCACGTGGCTGACAGCAGAAGTGACAGGTGTTGCTCCTGGGCTGAAATACAGAACCTGGCAGCAACACACCAACTCTCTCTCTGTCCTCAGGGGCCGCAGAGGCCGCACGTGGAGATGTCAGGGCAGGATGTGGAGTAGAACTCCTCCACCAACCTGAGTTGGTCATTTGGCAAGAGCACACAGTAAGCCTTGGAGGAGTAAACCCGGAGAATCAGAGTCGATTGCTCCTCAGTTTAGCCTAGATGGATCCAAAGTACACACTATGCATACCTCGTTCCAGTGTCAACCCAGCAATCAGACTAGCAGGCCACAGAATCTCTCCCAACAACTCAGGTGTGACCTTGAGGAAGTCACTTTTCTTCTCTGGGTATTGTTTTCCTCCGTGGCAACTTAGAGCTGGATAAGTTGACCTTTCTGTTCTGTTACTCTCTCGTTTTGCATTTTTGAAAATTTCAGTCTAATATCAACTCAAAAGTTACTAGTTACGGGTTTCCCTGGTGGCGCAGTGGTTGCGAGTCTGCCTGCCGATGCAGGGGACATGGGTTCGTGCCCCGGTCCAGGAAGATCCCACATGCTGCGGAGCGGCTGGGCCCGTGAGCCATGGCCGCTGAGCCTGCGCGCCCGGAGCCCGTGCTCTGCGGCGGGAGGGGCCGCGACGGTGAGAGGCCTGCGTACCGCAAAAAAAAAAAAAAAAAAAAAGTTACTAGTTACCAGTATTAGTGTCTGTCTATCCCTGTCTATGTATCTACCTATCTGCCTCTCCATCTACCCGTTTATCTACCTGTCAATCCATCCTTCCTCCCACTTCACTCCTGTTTTGTTATAAAGGGAGCTGTGACAGTTGACATAGTGTTTGGGACTCCCCATTAACCTCTCTTCCCTGAATCCTGGAGAGACTCCCAAGTATCCCAGCTATCATTTGCTGTGATGGTTAATTTTATGTGTCAACTGGGCTAGGCCACAGTGCCCAGATAGTTTGTCAACTGTGAGGGTGTTATTTTGATGAAACTAACTTTTTTTTTTTTTTTTGCTGTGTCACACAGCTTGCAGGATCCTAGTTTCCCGACCAGGGATTGAACCCAGGCCACGGCAGTGAAAGCGCTGAGTCCTAACCTGGACTGTCAGGGAATTCCTGAGACTAACATTTAAATCAGTGGACTTTAAGTAAAGCAGATTGCTCTCCATAATGTGGGTGGGCCTCGTCTAATCAGTTGAAGGCCTGAATAGCACAAAAAGATCAAACTCCCCTCCCCGTCCCAGGGCCTCCCCAAGCAAGAGAGATTTTTCCAGCAGGCAGCCTTTGCACTTAAACTGGAACATCTGCCCTTCTGAGTCTCCAGACGGCCAGCCCACCCCACAGAGTTGGGGTTGGTTGGCCTCCATAACTACCTGAGCCAATTCCTTATTATATGTATATCCCATTAGTTCTTTTTCTCTGGAGAAGCCAGACTTAGACTCTTGCCCAGGGAAAAGTAGAGTGGATCCCTGGGCCTGAGTGTGGAGAGGGGATGGGAGCCAAGCCAGGAGCAAATGGAAGGGACCAGGAACCCAGATCCCTGTGCTGCCCACTCCATCCACTTCCACAACATTATCCCCGCCTCCCTCGCACACACACCTTCTAGCAACCAGAGAGTTAGGGGCTTAGGGCTTTAGGGCAAAGCTCCCCCAAGCCTGCTTGCCCAAGGTCACAGCCACCTTCGCTCTGTAGGCACTGCTCCCAAGGTGGCAACTGCTCCTGGGCTGGAAAGCAGGGATTTATGCAGTCAGGAGAAACCTGAGCGAGCTGTTAACCAGTCCAACCTCAGCATCTTCCACAGTTGAATGGGAATAACAACATCTGGCTCTCCCTGCCCTCTGGCCTGTGGGAGGATGAGCGGAGAACAGTATATGAAGAGTGCCTGGTGAGTGCTATGCAAATATGAGGTGCTGTCACCCAAGATTCATTCGTTTCACTGGCTCACTTTCCTCTAAGAACTGTGCTGGATGGTGGGAAGCCAGGGATGAAAGACACATTCTGTCCTCAAGGAGCTCCCCATCTAGTGGGTGAGACAAAGAAATGAGGGATTCTAGCAGTGAGTGGAGAGTGCTCTAATACAGGCACGTCCAGGGTGAGACGAGAGCACAGGAGAGGTACTCCCTCTTCATCCCAGAGGGGCGGGTAAGGCCTCCTGCAGGAGGGGACATCACTGAACGATGAGCAGGATTTATCTAGATGAAGAAAGAAGGGGAGGGTGTCCCAGGCAGACGGACCTGCAAGTGCAAAAGCTTGGGGGCATGAGAGAGTTTACATGTTTGGAGCCAGGGCTCGCAGCCACCAGCAGCCAAGTGTTGGGCCAGGAGAGTGAAGAATAGTGGACCAGGTACAGCCCAGAGCATGTGGGGAGGCAGGTGGAGGCTGCTCCCCAGTTCCACGAGGACTGGGCCCTGTCAACACATCATCGAGCCTCAGTGACCCTCCCTCTCTGCTGACACTGCCTAGGACCAAGAAACTGCCAGACTTACCCCAGCCACGGCTCGAAAAGTGGGATCCCTGGAAATTTCTCCCCTCTGCACTACGAACAAGAACGTGTCCACACATGCGACAGACACAGATACGCAGCAAAACTTGCTCAGAGACACACAGGGGTGCAGAAATTTAGGATCCTGCTCCGAATTTTCTAACGTAAACATAAAAGGCCACACGCTGACAAACACACCCTAAAGGTCCTGCTCAGAATTTGCCAACGCAGGACAAGCACTGTCCTACCACATGCACCTCAGAACCATCCCCCCCCATCTGTACCCCCAACCTGCCCAGAGCCACCCAGTGCCCCCTCAGCTGGTCAGCTCTCCCTGCATCCACCCCCTCAGCCCCATAGCCCCCTTCCTGGGATGGTTCTGCCGGATTGTTTGCAACACGAACACTCAGAGCTTGGGAAGACTCAGCAGCTACTGTGCTGTGCTTTGCAACTCGCCCCTCACTCCTCAATTCTTTTTTTTCTGGAGAGCACTTAGCAGGAAAGGCTAATTTATGAAATCCCTAAAGATCTGAACTTTCCACAGAATTGGCTGCAGCTTCTAGTGGGTTAGAGTCTAATTGGAGCGGAGCAGAAGCTAGGAGCTGTGCTGGGAGGAGGGAGCGATAGAGCCACCACCACCCAGGATCCATGCCTGGCCGGGGTCCCCAACCTGCCTTCCTGCTGGGCAGGGAGCTGAGAGAAAGCAGAAGGTCCGGAGCGGGGAGCAGACACACAGGATGGGTCCAGGAAGGCGGAGGGGTCAGGGGATCCGGGGTGTGGGTGACACCTATTACAACTAGCATCTTAGCCAAATCTGAAACTCCCAAGAGCTGGAGGCAATGTTCACCCTTGCTCCCCACCCAGCTCGCAAGACCAAATCCATCTACGTCTACACTACCCCTCAGATTGCCTCAGGTTGTGAGCCGATGCTGCCCGGAGGTCAAATGCTCACAACCCTCTGCAGCAGGAACTACATGAAGGCCAAAGCAGAGCTCTGGAAGGGTAGAGAAAAATTCAAAATAAGAAGCTTACCTCTCCCTGTTGAAAATAACAGAAGAGACTTGCCCACCCCACCTCACTCCCTTTCCTTAGAGCATTTACCTTAGAAAACCTGTAACTGGAAGTGCTTTCTTGGCCTCTTTGAAATGTATGTAAACCTTTTCAAAAGTCAAGTAAGCCTCTTGCCAGCTTTATGACCCACGCATGTCTTTCTCAAGGACCCGGGAACCATTTCTTTGAACTGCAATCATCCAGGAAGACAGCGCCTCACCTCCTAGTTTCTGTGGGAGGGTAGGACTCTAACTTCGGCTTCCAGTAGCAAAACTAGCTCTTGTCATAAAGATATGAGTTATTTTTCTTTTGGATAAAGGCAGTAAGCCAACACAGATGGCCACACCAGTAATCAGGTGAATCTAGGATGCACTACGCATGACCAATGGTGCTATCAAGTTCTCTTGCCTGATGGCTGGTAGCTGCTTGTCTAGAGAAAAGATGATTTCTTTCTGTCTTTGCGCTCTCTGAGCAGATGGCCCCACATTCTGGTTTAATGTTAATTCAATAATAAAACTGTTTTCTTTGTCTGCTACCTCCACGGAGAGGTTTGCCGGGCTGGGAGGAGAGTTTGCTTTAAATTCCATTTCCCCAGTAATTCCCACACTCTCGTAAAGGGAGTTTATGTCAGTGTTCTGCCCAGGCCCTTCAGAAGGAGGGAGGGCCCAGAGTGGAGCGGGGAGAAGCACGTGGGCCCTGAAGGTCATATCCAGCACGGATGACGGAGCCTGGGCGTCACCTAGAAGAGGGGGGCTCAACTCCACCCTGGACTGGCCCCTGTTTCCCAGCCCCCAGCCTACCCTCCTCACAAGGCTCCTGGCCCTGGCTTCACCTTGTTCTTTCATGCACTGATTGTTAAACTTCTTTTGTTTTCCCCTTCAGCGTAGTAATCCTATTCAGCAGTTCTTTTCCACTTTGCATACAAAGTCAGCATATAATAGATGCCCAGATTCCATTTCTGCCTTTCTGCCGAGTCCCCTTTGTTCCCAAAGTCAACCTCATTCATCTGGACCCCATTCATGACAATTTATTTTTTAATCACTCTTCTAGACAAAGACTAAATTACACTTGGCTTTTTCTGTGAAGAAAGATTATGTCAAGTAAATTTGTCAAAGAATTTGCTGGGCAGCATTTAATTGATTTGAGAGTAAGAATTCTTTTTGAGCATTTAATGACGTCTTTGCATACTGGATTGTTGGATGTTGATTCTTTTTTCTCCTTCTTCCTCCCTCCCCACAGCTAGCTGGGAAGCCAGCAAAGGACAGGCCCCTTGTCACCTTATCTCTGCCCTGGCCAGGTTGGGGCTGGTCAGCTGCCTCTCCAGGCCATTTGGTTCAAGCCTTTGGAGTCGGATTCTCAACACTGGTTGCGATTTTACCACCTGGGGAGCTTTAAAATTATATGTGCCGGTGCGTGTTTCCCACCCCAGCATCTCTGCCTTAATTGATCTATAGTGGTGCCAGGGCGGCATCCGTCATAAAGGTTCCCAAGTGATTCTAAGGTGAATGGAGTGGGAGCTCTGTCACTTGGGTCAGGTCCCTCCCTGTGAGTTAAGAAGCCACCGGGTGACAGCTGAGAGGCAGCTCAGCACAGGTCCCACCTTCCCTACCCTGGCTGCTCATTTAAGCACCTGAGGAGCTTTTAAAACATGCAGATGCCTGGCACCAAGCCTAGTGATTCTGATTTTATTTGGCTGGGGTGGGGACCTGGGCACCAAGAGCCTCTGGTGTACACCGGGAGTGAGAACCACCCAGATGGGGGAGGGAGCCCTGACTCCTGAGTCAGACTGACCAGAACTAGAATTGAGGCTCTGCTGGGCAACTTTGCGCAAGTTAATTAACTTCTCTGAGCCTCAACCTTCTCATTCCCAACACTGGAGTGGTTACCCACGTTGAAGGGTTGACTGCAGCCGACACACGTAGGGGCTTCCTCCACCCTCCCGGTACAGCAGGGGTTAAATGTCTCCATAACCTTCCCTTGGGCAAATTTACTATCAGTAATTAACCGTGCTACCAATACAAATTCAATTTTTATCAATGAAAGGGTGCTGCTTTGAGGATGAGAAAAAGAGAATGCCAGGGTCTGTCTGTCCTCCCAGTCTTTGGTAAGTGTCACGACAGCGGCTCCTCATCTCATAAAACCCCATTCAGGAAGCTGGCACTTTTAAATCAAATTTTAATTCATTAAACCCTGCCTGGAACTCCCTAGGGGAACCCTCTGCATATATTTAAAGTCTTGCATGCTAGATCTTATTGTAAAGGAATGAATGCTTTTCTGTTAGAAATAATCACATTTGTATCACAATATAAATATGAAGTGATTTGGCTCAGGAAGTGAGCGTCAACCTTGGAATCAGATCAGACAGGTTCTAGACTGTTTGTGTACCTTGGGCCAATGCCTTTCACCTCTCGTGGCCTCCATTGGCTCAAATAAATTTTAGACTGAGATTCTAAAAACTGGGGTTGAAAATAGTGCTGCTACTACAAAGGGTGTGTGGTCCTGCAGCTCGTCCCTGATGATAATAGCTGTAGGCAGAAGATCGGTCTCACAGCGCTGTAGGGAGTGACTGCGACACTTTAAAAGCACCTCCTTCCCCAAAGCGCACCCTTCCATCCAACTTTCTGAACCTGCTCTTGGTACCACACTCTGCCAGATGTAGAGTAGGATGAAGATAAAATAGCTGTGGATTCAGCCTGCCAGCCCTCAAATAGATTGTGGTTTGGAGGTTCAGATAAATCATGCATGTAACTGACTCTAATGCACAGTAGAAAAGATGTCCAGCTGGGGGTCAGGGCAGGCTTGCTAGAGAAGGTAGTATTTTATCTGTGTCTTGGGGGGAGAGGAGTTTAGGTAATGGAACAGGAAATGCCTTCTTCCCCATGGTAAGGATGCTAAGGAGACCAGGAGGTGAATGGAGAGTGGTGTGAGTGGAGAGGGCATAAAGAGAATCCATGGGAAATGGAGGGGAAAGGCAGGCCGGCAGCTCCTGGGGGTCTTGGATTACTTTAGAGTAAATCGCCAGTTAGAGGTGAAATCGCCAGTTGAAAGGAGTGCATATTTTAAGACCTTTGGTATACATTGCTCAAGTGGCCTCCAGAAAGGATGCTCCAGTGTCCACTTCAAAGGCAGTGAGATGCCAGGAACGTTGATCTAAATGTGTGGGATGAGGAGGTGAAAGGTCTGTGAGTTGGGATGCAGTCTATCCTGTCAGTTTAATAAATATTTATGGGTCACGGGGCCGGCAAGACAAATGAAAATATCCCATTGCAAAATAGTATTACTGTATGATTCTATTTATGATAGAAAAAAGTATATATGTACATATCTACAGAGACACAAAGAAGAAAGAATTATGCATAAAAAATATAAAACATTAGTGATCTCAGGATAGTGAATTAGAAGAAATTTAAAGCATCTTCTCTGGATGTTGTCTGCAAGAATGTTCATTACTTACGTAATCAGAATAACCCTGTTTCTTAAAGTGACATCTTCCCAGGCACAGAGCGATGTCTCCCATCTGAGATATGCTCAGGCAGGAGCTTGGTACTGGGCGCTGGGTGCTGGGCAGCCACACTCTTTGGGAGCAGGCCTGGCCCAGGAGGGTCCTCCAGAACTCCTGGTGCCCCAGGGCTCAGCCATGCAGGGTGCCATGCAGCAACCCCTCTTATGCAACGTGCTGCAGGAAAAATGCGCCTGGCAGCCTGGCCTCAGCCCTGAGCAAACAGATCTCCCCACTCCTTGGCCTCATTACAGGCCATGATGAGACAAGCCAGGACTCAGGCCCGATGATTGCATAAAAGAAGGATGGATGGATTTCTGGTCATTGCGTTCGACTCCACTGAGCAGACATATTTGAACTTCCCCTCCCCAACTGCTCAGCCCATACAAGCCAGGCGCCTTCTTCAGGGAGCTTTCCAGGCTAACCCCACCATGCAGTGTACTCTGAATGCCCCTGCTCTAATTAATAATTAACATTTGTAGAGTGGCTACCAAGTGCTTTACTTATAACAACGCGAATTACCCTGACAACAACCCTATGAGGTGGTACTGCAATGCTCTCACTGTGAACAAGGAAATAGAGGCAGAGAGAGAAAGTAACTTACCTAAAGTCATAGGCTTATAAATCACAAGGATTCAAACTCAGACGGTGTGGCCCCAAAGCCAGCCCTCAGACACCATCCATACAGGCTCTCTGGCACACCACTGATGTCACAGTCATGTTTCCAGGGTGATTTTGAGTTCTTCCCAGATTTGTCCTGGAAGACTGAATTCCCCAAGGGTCACTGAGAAGGTGCTGTGTACCCAGCACAGTTAGGATTCTAACTGCAGGAGAAGTGAGGGTAGCCTATAGAGCTAGCTTCCAGCTGCTAGAGGCGTGTCTACAGGTGAGTATGCAAGTAGTGCCGTAAAACATCTTTAGGGACAAAATTAGGCTGGTGACTTGGGAAGCCTCAGGATGCATTAGATCTTAGCCTTCTGTGGGATAGAAGGCTTCTTGCTACTTCTCCACAGCATCTTCCCAAATGCCTGTTCAGCCCCGGGTACCTGGGTAAGGTCCAGCTCTACACAGGATCATGGCCCGAGTCCTTCCACTCCAGTGGGGAAGAGAGATTAGAGTAGAGAAAGAGCACGCAGCCCAGAGGCTGAGCCTATTGGAGTCAGTCTCTTGGCTGTCATCTCCTTCTTCAGAGTTTCCAGGCTGGATTCCAACCCGGGAACTAAGGTACCGATACCAAGACTGGGCAAACCAGCACAAATATATTAACAAGTTTTCTCCATATGGTGCAATTAGGGCTGACTTTTTTCACGGCTTTGCTTCTTTGCATTTTCTAATCTTCTACAATGAACATGATAGTTTGGTCAATTAAATCATTAAAGGGAAGGGAAGTCACTGTTCTCGCTCTGTTCCTCGCAGGGCTTTCCCCAGCCGTCTGTAGACAGCTAAGCTCAAAGTGCCCTCTATTCCATGTAACTTCCTCAGAGCCCCTTCTGTCCTTCACACCAGCCAATTCCCATCACCACCCTCTTCTTTCACACCCTCCACTGCACAGTCATCTACTCAAAACCTTGCAGATTGCAGTTTCCCAGGCCTGAGGCTGCTGGCCCCCCAAACCCTGATTTGATGAGACGTCATCTTTCCTGTCTTTGAAGATGATGCCTGGAACCACATCTCCACCTGGACTTCAGCCCCAATTAACTACTGGACATCTGCAACCAGATGTTCTAAACAACCACGCTCACAGCACACATCTTAGTCCCACCCTTCTTGTTCCTCAGCTTCATTGTCTCTGCCGGGGCACCATTGCTAAGCTCGAGGTGGGAAAGTCTATGGAACTATGACTGCTTAGTTTCCTCCCAGAAGAAAATGCAGTTAACAGGGCTGATGTTCTTTTATTCAATATGTCTCTTGGGTCTTTCCTTTTTCTGTTTCCTCACTCATGCTCCTGGAACCATGGCTGAGGTCCAGGACTAAATCTGACTCATTTTTTCATCTCTAGGATCTAGCATACGGCTCAGCACACAGTATGCTCTCAGTGTATGCTTCCCTGGTTGCATGAATGAACAATGGGTGCAGAAATAATCTTTCATAATTTGTCTCTTTGATTTTAGTTTTTTTCCCTGAAATTCTTCTTATATTTCTCTGCCAGTTGAATCACATGGTGACTTGACCATGTGAATCCCCTCTCATGCTTTTAACGGCTCCCACTCTCTGTCAAGGCCCTTCAACATCCAGCCCCTCTTTCCCTTTCCTTATAAAGAATTTGTTCTCTCGCTCCCTGAGGCTCTCCTCTGGCTGGGATCCCATGGAAGCCAGTGGACCTCATGGTGGGCTGTCCATCCATCTGCGGCACTGCTGGGCAGCCTGGCTCCCTGGCCCTCCTCTGCTTTGTTAAGCTTCAGTCTTCAGCTCAGTTGTTGGAGGTGTGTGATCGTGAAGTCACTGTTATATGTAGTCAGAGTTTATTCCAGGGATGTTTATTGAGGGCCAACTATGTGCCGGACACTGCTAAACGCGTTTGCTCAAAGCTTCATTTAACAGTCTCTGGAACCCTTACTATGTATCAGGCCCTGGGCTAGGACTGGGCAGACCCAGTCTTGACTCTCATGGAACTTACATTCTCATGATGGAGACAAAAGTATTAACAAATTAGTAATTAACTGATTGATTGATTGGTGCTACGTAGAAAGAAACATGGTGTTCTGACAGATGATAACAGGGAGGACATCCGTCATTAGCAGAAAGAACTCAAACCATTCATGCATCTGATAGGCATTTATGGAGCCCTTACTATGCAGCAGGAGCTCTTCCAAGGGCTGGCAACAGTGAGGTGAATAAGATATGGTCTTTGCCCTCAGGGAGCTCACCCCTGAGAAGTCACATACATATAGAAGAACCAATCCAGTCTACCACCCCCCCACACACACACAAATATTTAATTTAGGGGAAAAAATAGACCCATTATTTGACTGAATTATCCTGTTGCTTTTTTCATCCAATCTGTAAGCTTGTATAGACCTTCCTCACTGCAGGTTGAAAGACATATTTCACACAAGAGAAGGTGCTTGGGATTGCCTAAAATTAGAACAGAGTTCTAACCTTTGTCTGCCTTTCTTCTCCTTCAACAGGGCACCACCAGTGGCTCTGCAAAGCACAGAGCTCTGTGAGGCCACCCTCAGACCCCCGGCACACTATGTGAGCCTGCAGCTCGTGGCTGACCTCAGTGCAAAACCACAAGGGCCACAGCGACTGAGAACTGTGACCTCTAATGATGCCACTTGCTGGGCCTATTCCTTGACCACTCTGCATCTCAGGCTCTCATTCGGAACAGGGTAATAAGACCCGCTCTATTTCTTCCTGTGGGTTACTGTCAGTCAAAAGATATCATGGAAGTGCTTTGAAAAAGAAAAAGCAATACTCAAATCCAAAGGGTTAGAATTACCTCTTTTTTTAATTGTTAGGGTTGTCAAGGTTCAAACAAAAAGGATTTTGCTTCGTTTTGTTTTTGGCCGTGCAACGCAGTTTGTGGGATCTTAGTTCCCTGACCATGGATTGAACCCACGGCCTCGGCAGTGAAAGCACGGAGTCCTAACCACTGGACCAACAGGGAATTCCCACAGAAAGCATTTTTAAGTTTTACTATTTAAGAATAAAGTCAAGTGCATCGGAAGTTTGATAATACACCATAGTTGAGTGTAGCAAGCACTGTTCACTGCGTACCCAAGATCCATTTCTCCTCTCCTTCTTGCAAGCTCACAGAACCCCAATTCTTTCAGGAAAGGACAGAGCTTCCCTTCATCTACCTTGATCTGCCACAGCCCCAGAGGGGAGACTTATGATCAGTCTAAATCAGTCATGGCAATCACATTCCATTTGGCCAGTGATGGGTCTAAGGATGAACCTACATCCCATTTCTGGTCAATGAGAAACAAGGGAAAATGTGACTTCTCTTCCCCAACTTGAAATAGAATTTCAAGAGGAGAAAACATTTTGCTTCTGCCCTGCCCTTCCTACTGGGCACTCATGTGACGACATAATGCCTGAAGGAGTAGCATCCATCTTGCAACCGTGAAGCAATAAGCACAAGGACACAATGGAAGAATAGAAGGTCAGAAGGAGCAGAATTCTTTTTTTCTTTCTTAACATCTTTATTGGAGTGTAATTGCTTTACAGTCGTGTGTTAGCTTCTGCTTTATAACAAAGTGAATCAGCTATACATGTACATATATCCCCATATCTCCTCCCTCTTGTGTCTCCCTCCCTCCCACCCCTCTAGGTGGTCACAAAGCACCGAGCTGATCTCCCTGTGCCATGTGGCTGCTTCCCACTAGCTAGTTATTTTACGTTTGGTAGTGTATATATGTCCATGCCACTCTCTCACTTTGTCCCAGCTTACCCTTCCCCCTCCCCGTGTCCTCAAGTCCATGCTCTAGTAGGTCTGCGTCCTTATTCCTGTCCTGCCCCTAGGTTCTTCATGATCCTTTTTTTTTTTTTTTAGATTCCATATATATGTGTTAGCATACGGTATTTGTTTTTCTCTTTCAGACTTACTTCACTCTGTATGACAGACTTTAGGCCCATCCACCTCACTATAAATAACTCAATTTCGTTTCTGTTTATGGCTGAGTAATACTCCATTGTAGATATGTGTCACGTCTTCTTTATCCATTCATCTGTTGATGGACACTTAGGTTGCTTCCATGTCCTGGCTATTGTAAATAGTTCTGCTATGAACATTGGGGTGCATGTATCTTTTTGAATTAAAGTTTTCAACTTTTCCAGATATATGCCCAGGAGTGGGATGGCTGGGTCAGATGGTAGTTCTATTTTTAGTTTTTTAAGGAACCTCCATACTGTTCTGCATAGTGGCTGTATCAATTTACATTCCCACCAACAGTGTATGAGAGTTCCCTTTTCTTCACACCCTCTCCAGCATTTATTGTTTGAGAATTTTTTGATGATGGCCATTCTGACCGGTGTGAGAAGATATCTCATTGTAGTTTTGATTTGCATTTCTCTAATGATTAATGATGTTGAGCATCCTTTCATGTGTTTGTTGGCAATCTGTATATCTTCTTGGGAGAAATGTCTATTTAGGTCTTCTGCCCATTTTTGGATTGGGTTGTTTGTTTTTTTGACGTTGAGCTGCATGAGCTGCTTATAAATTTTGGAGATTAATCCTTTGTCAGTTGCTTCATTTGCAAATATTTTCTCCCATTCTGAGGGCTGTCTTTCCGTCTTGTTTATGGTTTCCTTTGCTGTGCAAAAGCTTTGAAGTTTCATTAGGTTCCATTTGTTTATTTTTGTTTTTATTTCCATTTCTCTAGGAGCTGGGTCAAAAAGGATCTTGCTGTGATTTATGTCATAGAGTGTTCTGCCTATGTTTTCCTCTAAGAGTCTGATAGTGTCTGGCCTTACATTCAGGTCTTTAATCCATTTTGAGTTTATTTTTGTGTATGGTGTTAGGGAGTGTTCTAATTTCATTCTTTTACATGTAGCTGTCCAGTTTTCCCAGCACCACTTATTGAAAAGGCTGTCCTTTCTCCACTGTACATTCCTGTCTCCTTTATCAGAGATAAGGTGACCATATGTGCGTGGGTTTATCTCTGGGCTTTCTATCCAGGAGCAGGCTTCTTGATGATGTCACTGAGCTACGGCACTTGCCTTCCTCCAGGCTTCTGGTTAAAGGAGACAATGAAATGACGTTAATGCCTAAGTCACTGTTACTTGCAGCCAATTGCATATGTAAATCAGTGCAATCTCTAAGGAATGTAACTTGACAATATATTTCTGTTTTGAACGTACATGCCCTTTGATTCAACGATTCTGTTTATCAAGAAATTCTCCCACTGATACACGCACACTGTGCTCAAATAAGTACATTTGAGTGAATTAATTACATTATGTATGTGACAATACAGTTAAATTGATTATGGTACACCTGTAAAATGAAACATATGCTGACTTTTAAAGGATTTGGAACACCTGTGTGTTGGTAAGAAATTGTGTTTTAGGTATATTAAGTGAAGGAAGTGAGATTAATAATGATTGAAGTTGGTTGATGGTACACGGAGATTTGGAATGCCATTTTTCCTTGCAAATGTATTGTGGAGATTTGAAATTTTCCAAAATAAAAAAATGTAAAGGCAAAGGGCAAGAACATTAGTGTGAATAATATGACATTATTTGCATGTTTTTTTTAAGGTAATAGATGTACGAAGGACAGAAAAAGAATATCCGTGGAAGGACACGCCATAAACTGGGAATGACAGTTACTTCTAGGGAAAAAAGGAAGACTTGGGGGAGACTGAGTTTTCATGTCTCTTTGTCCCTTTTGAATTTTTTTTAAAAAATAATATTTTATTTTACAGTATTTTATTTTAAAATAAAATAATTATTAATCAACCAAATGCAAAATATAAGTAGGGGATAGATAGCTAGGCAGACAAGCAGTCCATAGCCTCTCACTGTGGTCTCAAGTGCTGCCTGATGTTCAAGCAATAACTCTGGTCCCAATCTGAACTGTGACCCTAAGAAAAGGTGATGCTGGGACAACTAACCTGAGGCTGCTAAGGCCCTGCCTATAAGCTACGTCTCTACTTAGAACCAAGTTACAAAGATGTTGGGGACAAGAAAAACTTGATTGTAGTGGGTGCTACAGTCTATATATGAAAAACAATATAAAACACCATTTCCGTGGGATGTGAAAGATTTTCTTCAAAATGTAATTCCATTGTAGACACTTTTTTAAAAGCAGAAAAGCACAAAGAAGAGGTTATAAATTCCTGATCCCGTTCCCAGTAGTGACAACATATATTTTGGTGTGCAAGTGCGTGTGTTGGCATGTGTGTGATCAGAAAACACATACCATTGTATAATCTGATTCTTTCCATCTCACAAAATATAATTATTTTTTCCTATATCATTAAATATTAGTTTTACAACAGAATTTTTAATGTGTGCATATTACTCTCATGTGGCTTTTCAATAATCTTACCAATTTCCTATGTTGGACATTTAGTTTGTTTCCCACATTTTGGTAGCAGTATAATTAGAATTCATGGTCAGTGCTAACAATCTGTGACTTCCACAGATATATAGCTCAATTTCCTCCCTCCCTCCCTCCCTCCCTCCCTTCCTTCCAAAAATATTAAGAGCAAAACAATCAGGCTCAAAGCAATCATAAAGGACATTTTTTAGGTATTGGGGGAAATTGAAACGCAGACTAGCTCGTGATGTGAAAGAATTACTCTTGTGTGATAATGATCTTGTGATTAAGAGTAGAAATGCTTCCTTATTTTTCAGAGATATATACTGAAGTATTTAAGGGTGAAACGTCATGATGTTTGTAATTTGCTTTAAAATATTTTAGCCAAAAAGATTAATGAAGCAAATATCGAAAAATAATATTTGTTAGACCTAAGTTTGCGATTTTCATTTAAAAATATATCTTAGAAATTAAATACTTTGTGCAATGCACTAGGCTATCAACCGGGGGTATAGCGGTGAACAAAGGAGACCCTTGCAGTCCCGGCGGAGCACAGGAGACTTCGGGGAGCATGCTCCCGTTAGGAAGTCTCCAATGCAGCATGAGTGCTGCCTCCAGACCGTGTGAGCCTGGCTTTCCTTATTCCCTCCACACCATCATCACTGCAGGTGTGTTTTCCCAGGCCTGGCGCACGGCGGGCCGCTCTCGCTAACCCGAGGCTTCCCAGGCGCCCAGGGCCCTCGGGTGCCGCCGCCCAGCGGAGCTGGCTGCTGGGCCGCGCCGTCCGCGCACCACCGACCAGCAAGGGCGCCGTCCGAGCCCACAGCCGGCTCAGAAGAACCCCTCACCGCCGCCCTGTCCCTGGCGCCCGCGCCCCTAGGCCCGCAAGGCCGACGCTGGCGCCACCTCGAGGATTTCTCCTGCCAGCCGCCCCCAACTTTTCAGGCGGTACCCGAGGGTGCACGCGGGGCTCCTGGCGCAGCGGAGTCCCTCCCTCGAGACCCTGCGCCCGACAGGGCGGGAGCTGGCGCTCGGGGTGCGGCGGAGCCTGCCGGGCAGTTGCGCAAGTTGCGCTCGGGCGTCTATAAGAGGGGCGGGCAGGCATGGAGCCTCAGAGGAATCGAGGAATCGCGGCGCCAGCAGCTGCGAGGTAAGAGCCGGCGCTCTCCTTTCTCTTTCTCCGCTGGTCTTTCTTGACAGGTCACCCCATCCTGGGGAAACTGAGGCGGGCGAAGGGCAGAGCGGACAGATTGGTTCTGGATTGTGGTAACTTTGCACAAGAGTTCTGACCGGAGGGGAGGCGGCTGGGAGCCGGGAGCGTTGGATTTGGGGCTGGGCTGCACCTATGCCCTCGGGGCGGGAATCTGAGCTCATGGAGCCAGCCAGGGCCCCAGGAGACTGCCAGAGCCGCCAGCCCTGTCGCTGAGATGCTTTGCAAATGGCCTTGAGCACACCCGCAAAGGTCAGGGTACCCCGCCGCCATGTGCAGGGGACGTGCGTTGAGTTTCTGAGGAGTGCGAGTTAGGAGGGTTTTGAGTTTCCGAGGAGAAGCCTTGCTCTGCAAGTGAGATTTCAGGCATCATTTTCCAGCAGCGTTTCTGACTTTTGAATGCGAGGGGCTGTATGAAGCCCAGGACCTAGGAAGGGACGAGGTAGTAGAGGTGGGCAGAAAAACTGTCAGGAAGAACCCAAATTTCCCAAAGAAATTATGCTGGATCTCACCATATCTGGCCTCAAAGCTGTGCGAATCGCCTTCTACATTATGGATAAAATAGGGTTTCTCTGGGGCAACAGAACAGCAGGTCATGGGAAAGGCCTGTTACACTTTTCTCACGGTTACCATCTCTCTAGCCAAAACTGATAAAGACACACTATTGGCAGGTGAGACCTACCAGCCTCGCTTATAGCCCGCCTTCCCTCCTGGCTGCTTCAGATTTCATTGTGGATGGGTTTGCCTGTACACTCCAGTTTCTATAGCTTAAAGGTGTGGCACTTGGGAAAAGTGAATTCTTAAACACAGTTCAATCGAGTGACATGGTGGCCTGGTTGTCATTTGAGGGTTTTTTGGTTTGTTTGTTTGTGTTTTCTGGGGGCTGCATTGTGCAGCATGTGGGATCTTAGTTCCCCAATCAGGGATGGAACCCGAGCCCCCTGCAGTGGAAGCATGGTGTCTTAACCACTGGACCGCCAGGGAAGTCTCCTGGTGGTCATTTGAGACTAGCAGCTTTGGAGAGGATGAGAAGGTAGTCTGCAGGGGGGGCGGGGCAGAGGGCAGGGACTTGAAGACACCACCCCAGGAGCACGAGCTGGATGACTCCCCGCACTGACCTCTGTCCGCTCTCTGGTGTTTGCTCTGTAGAGCTCTGAGGCGGGCAGTGGTCAGCTGACACTGGTGGGACAGAGGGTATCCAGTCTCTTTCCCACCAGGACGGTGAACAGAATCATAGTCACTCCCACACTAACGCCCTCCTGAGCGGGAAGGCCTTGCTGATCCGTTCTCTCGTGTAGGCAGGAGGAAAAGGCAAGAGAAAAACAGTGGGTGTGATTCGGTTCTTTCCTTTTCAAGCAGTTGAGGACATTGGGCTGAGGGGAACGTTTCCATGTTGGCCAAAGGAGTGTCCTTGTCTTATTTTGCACATCTTATGCCCAAAATAACTCTTCTTGGTATTTGGGGGAAATATTTTCCTCCCCCCTCCATTCCAGGAAATGGCTCCAATCGCCAAGGACAGAGCCAGGGAGATTGCAGTGAATTCCGCCTGTCAGCCCCAGGCGGATGCCTCTTGTGTCTGAGTGGCTCATGCAGGGTACGGAGGTGGCCGCTTGGGAGAGCTCTCTTCACAGAACCTGGGTCATTGTCCCCGCTCTAGCCTCGATGCCACCTAGGGGAACGTGGGGGTCAGTGGGGGGCGGAGAGAGAGAAGGCCTCCAGGGAGGTGGTGTCCTTGTGGTATGTGCATCCTTCAACCACATGCATGTAATTTAAAGGAAAACCGAGCCAATTCTCCTGCAATCCGTCAGTCAGTAGGCCCTGTTCCCACCAGCAGTAGGAGTCCAGTGGCGACAGCTCCCTTGTAGCCTGCCAGCGAGAGCCTTGAAATTCTTCTTTGTCCACACAGCTGTCTCAGAGAAGTAGAAAGAGAGGCGGTTTCTGCTTAAAAACAACCCACCTGATGACTGGGCCCACAGAGGCCTTTGCACTACTCCATGTGTGACGACAAACGTGCCTTGCTTCTCAGCAGAGTGCATTTTACAGTCTTTCCCGTTCAATTTGTCAGCTCTCTGGAGCGATCGGTGTCAATGCCGATATCTCATCCATCCCCTGGAAGAGTTCATCCCCATCTGTGCACGTATTGAGTTTGTACTCTGGGGTGCTCCAGGCTGGGGGTGCCAGGGAAGAGGGGGGAAACCACAGGGAAAACTAGCCGGGCAGAGCAGAGACCTCTGAGAAGGGCAGGAGGCTCAGAGCACAGCAGGAAGAGCCAAGCTGATGAATGGGACCAAGGCAGGGAGCATCTGAGACAATAGTTAAGATGGAGCAGGACTCAGGAAGCTGAAGGGAATAGGGGCCTATGTGGTGCTAGAGGACATCTATGGGATGCAGGAAGCCGACCAAAGTCCCCATGAAAAGCAGACTAGGATGTTGAAGCATTTTCCAGTCTTCATTAAGAAAGTTTCTTAGGAATTCCTGCCGGGCAAAAGTGAATTCTAGATCGTGACTTTAAAATGGGAGCAGGTAAACCATTGTAGGGGTAGGTTAACCTTGTTAGACAATGAAGGTCAGGGATGGGAAATATTTCATTCATTCATTCAACAAAAGTTTAATGAGCACCTGCTCTGTGCCAGGCCCTTGGGAGATGCTGAACAAGTGGCATATCCACCACTCCTGCACCCGGCAGACATCACTAATTGATCACGGCACCTTCTCCCTCTGAGACTGGATGGAGCTTCAGATTCATCTCCACTCAGCACTCCAAGGAACCGCTAAAAATTGATCAGAGTTGACACGGGAATTGAAACCTATTTGTTATCCCTGATGAGATCAAATCTAAGGGTAGTTTCTGATGAACGGGAAGAATATAACCCCTCACACCCACATTCTGGCTACCAGTTAAGTATGTTAACGTGATTTCTCAACCAGCCTTCCAGTTGCAAATAAGAGAAAACCACTCATGTTAGCTCAGTGTTTTCAACTGTATATTGCAGCCAACATTTAAAAAACAGGACGGAGACTCTCAAGAGTGCATCCCCCATAGTAAAGGTGAATTTTATTTCCTGACACTTGTTTCTCTTACATGTGTGTATCTATATGTCTCCTGGATGAAAAAATATATTCAGAAAGTTGAAAGCTACTCAAGTGAGTAGTATGTGTGGAAGAGTATCTCACACTGGAGGCTAAGGACAGGGAGAGCCTAGAACCAGCAAGGTCAGGAACCAGGAAGAAGGTCAAGAAAGAGTCCAGGCATTGACCGTAATCCACCTCCCAGCAGCTGGATGGACCCTGGTCTCTCTTAGCTATTCCATGCATGTGATGCCAACCGTGGCTACCCTCGATCTTCTGAGTCCTCATCAGATGCAAACTGGACTCCTCGGAGCACTACTTTAAATTACCAGGAGATACGCTAATTGACCCAATCAGGAGCTGGAGGAGGAAGGGACACGGAAAGGGAAGAGAAGAATATTCTGGTTCTCTTGCCCACTACTGCTCATGCAAACATGGCCTCCAGGATTCGTGTCTGTGTGTGTGTGTGTGTGTGTGTGTGTGTGTGTGTGTGTGTGTGTGTGTGTGTGTCCTGAGCAGGGCAGATTCCCCGAAAGGTCCCGACTACACATAGAATCAAGCCCGGGACATTCTAGCTCTCCAGCCTCACATACTCTACCCTTCTACCATATTGAATTCTCCCAAACCCACCATGGTTGCCCCCAGCTCCACACTGTCCCCTTGGCCTGGAAGGCCCTGCTTGCTCTCTTTCCCCTGGGGAACTCCTGTCCTTCAGGTCTCAGTGCAAAGCTCTCCTCGCCTCCCCAGAGTCACCCCCTTTCCCCACGATCCCCCAGTTCCACGTTCCTTCTCTTGTAACCTTCACCACGTTGTGTTAAAATGAGTCGTTTAAGCTTCTATCTGTTCCACTGGATTCTGAGTAACTTGCAGGATCAGGATCCAGCCTTCTCTGTCTGTTCAGCCTTTGTCCTTTCCCCATCCTCAAGTCCCTTCCAACTTGGAGTTAGGGAGAAAGGAAGGAAGGAAGGCTGAGAGGGAAGAATGCGAGGGAGCCCACAGGAAGGAGTTCTACAGGGAGAGAGAGGGTGTTGACTGTCCAAAGATTTTTCCGTAAAATTAACAGTAAATACCACATCACCTGAATTTAATTCACAGTAGCATACCAAAGACTACTGGAGAGAGAGGTATAAAAACCTGATGGCTGGAGAAAAGAAGGAAGAGAGAAGGTTGTGCCCTTACTAACCTCTGATACTTTCTACCGGGAGAAGACAGAGGAGTTTGGATAGCTCAAAGCTGGCAGCCTCCACCAGCAAAGGCCTCTGTGACCCAGAGCTCTCCCCACCTCCCCTCTGACTGCTGGAATCCAAAGGCTGTGGGCAGGCCTGCCCTGGGGCCAGCCAACCTTCTAGCCTGAATCTAGAGAAGCGCCCCCCCACCTTGACATAGAGGCCCCCACTTCGTCTGCTGCATCCCCCAGGACAAGAGGGGGGGGGAGGGAGCTCACGTCTGGAGGCGGCCAGCTTCCTGGGGAAGGCGGAGGCAAGCTGCTCTGTGGAGAAGTGGGTGGGTGGCCTTTCCCAATTTTCATCTCCGTCCTTTTTGTCACCTGTGCTGAAAGCATTAGCCTGGGAGTGATCAGAGCTCCTCACTTCCACAGAAATAGCTTGGCCTCCCTGCACAGCCAAGGTGGCACAGCCCCACCCCTCCCTGTCCCCCCATCACACCTCCTGGGCCAGCTGAGAGCCACCATCTTCTGAGACCTCTGCTGGGGGTGCCCCTCTCCTCCACCTTCACAAACCCATTCCCCCCCATTCTCAGGGCCCTTATTAAATGCCACCTCCTCCAAGATGTTTCCTTGACTCCCTAGCTGGAAATAATGCTGACAACAGCTAACATGTATTGGGATTGGCCACGTGCCAGGCACAGAGCAAGCATTCTACATACATTATCTCGTTTCAGCCACAGATGGGAATTATGACTTGTTTCATCCCCATTTTACAGCTAAGAAAACTGAGTCTGCAAGAGGTTAGCAAATTTTCCCAAGGTCCTATGCTCCAACTGAAACATAGCTCGGCTTTAGAGCTCATAAGTTTACACACGACTTCCTCCCCTGAGTTATCCAAGGCATTTTATCTCTTTACAATTCCTTGCATTGTAGTTAATTAGGTAAATTCTTAAACCAGTTGTTTAAGAGCACAGTTTTGCTCTTTACTTTTATTTTTAACAAATAATATGTGTAAGTAGTTAACAATGCCGAATACTGTGGTGTACTACCTGGGCTTCCTGGGAGAACCACCAGTCTTCAGCCCCGACTGTCCCCACTCCTGATCCCACTTTTCTGCGATTGCATGTCTCTTTACCTCTGTCCCTGGCCCCCAGTGGGTGATCAATACATGTTAGCTGTCAACCATCAAACAGATATTGAGTAACTAGTATGTGTCAGGTGCTGTGCTCCGTGAAGCTGTAGTTGCTGTCTTGGATTATCCCTCCCCTACCCAATCCCCAGACCCTGCTCTTACCTTCCCCCCAAACCCAAAATCTCGGGCCACCGCCAGGCCCCACCCAGGTACTGACATTCAGGTGAACCAAGAAAAACTTGACGTCTGCCCGTGTCTGGGTGTATAAATTAATTAGCATTAAGTTTGGCTGCACTTAGCAGAGACCCAAAATAACAGTGTCTTAACCAAGACAGAGGTTATGTCTCTCACACACTCAGTACAAGTTCAGAGGTAGGTGGTCCATGCGTGTCATCTCGCCTGCAGCAAGTCCTCAGGGACCTGGCCCCCTCCAGCTCCCTACTCCAGTGTTCATACGGTAAGGCCCTCGTCCTCATGACCCAAGAAGCACCAGAATGCCAGCTGCCACAACCACAATTCAGGCATCAGGATGCAGGAAGGGATGGAAAAGGGAGGGGCAGAAGCACACAGCACAAGAGCTGCCCCATCGCATTCTGCTTGTATTCAGCTGGCCAGAATTTAGTCGCATCGCCACACCAGCTGGGAAGTATAGTATTTATTCTGAATGGCCACACCTCTGTCTAAACCTGGATGTGCTACTAATTGCGAAGAGGCGATAGGTACTGGAGACAACCACCAGCCTTTACTAAAGGGTTAATGTGTTGATATGTGTGTGTGCATATGATGTGTGAGCATGTGTGTTTCATGTTGTGTGTGCCTGTTGGCCAGGGTCTCCCCATCACTTTGATCTCAGATGGGCCTGTTACGAGTTCTCTCTGCAGCCCCCCCCCCAGGGAGCTCCCCTAACCCTGGCCTCTCCTCTTAGGCAGACTTACTCAGCAGCAGTTCCTCAATTCCACGTTTCAAGGAACTATGATTTATTTTCAGTGCCCACTGAAGCATGTTATCCGTGGTGATAGAGGGGGCTAGTAAAACTGTTTTTCCGCTCAGGTATTAAAGGGTGGCCATTATGTGAGAGTGACTATGACCAGAGTTAATCTGGTAATAAATTCTCTTGGGAAGGAGGGTGTCATTAACACATGAATCCTAGAAAAGTTTACCACTCTATCTTGTGCTGCAGGGGGGAGGACCCAGAAATACCAGGCACCCTCTTGAGATGGCCCAGGCGAGGCGATGGGCCTAATGCTAGATTCAGGGTTGGCTACAGGTAGTGCTGCCAGAGCATTCCAAGCGCTGCTGAGTAACTACACAATTCAAAAAAAGCTGATATTTACTCCCCCTGCCCCCAACCCTCACCCTTACACACACACACACACGCACACACACACACAAAATGGGCAGGGGCTTTACAGGTTCATTTCAATTAACCTTTGAGCCAGGTGGTGTGATTCCCCATTCCATTTTACTGATGGGAACCGATGCTTCAGGGAATTAAATATCTTGCCCAGATACACACAGCTCATAAGGGCAGAGCCCACTGATGAAGCTTTGGGGCCTAACCACTGTGCTTCCACCTTTGCTAGGGTTTCATGGAATCACACTGAGGGGTTAGCACTATTTAACTCCATTCCTCAAACGTTTGGTGGGCATGTTTACTCAGGGAATAAGGAGTTAATAGAAGCAGTATTAACTTTTTAGGAGCGAGAACAAGCACAAAAACATTTGACATGCCCCCTCCTGAATTACTTAGGATTTTTCATACATGAAGTTGATACAGGGGTACAATCTCATAGCTTCATCCTAGAATAGAGCAGGGTATTTTTTCCCGAATGCCATGGTCTCAGGAGCTGCCCTTGGTTGGTCATTGGAGTGCCTTGTAATTTGTGCTTTCCCTTAAAGCTTGGAGAAACTGGTGGGGTAGGGTAGAAAGCGCCCAGCCTTTCTGGGTGAAGCAGCTTTGGCTGTGAATCCTGGCTTTGCCGCTTACTTGTTTGACTTTGGACAAGTTAGCGCGTCTTCTTGAGTCTCATTTTTCCCCTTCGGTAAAATTCAGATTAAAAAAAACAGGACTTCTCTGGTGGCACAGTGGTTGAGAATCTGCTCTGCCAATGCAGGGGACACGGGTTCGATCCCTGCTCCGGGAAGATTCCACATGCCGCGGGGCAACTAAGCCTGTGCACCACAACTACTGAAGGCCGCGCACCTAGAGCCCATGCTCCACAACAAAAGAAAGCCCGCACACAGCAACGAAGACCCAACGCAGCCATAAAACAAATTAATTAATTTTTAAAAATACCTTTGATCAAGCATTATAATATAGAAACAGGTTTTTTTTTTTTTTTTTTTTGCTGCACTGTGCAGCCTGCAGGATCTTTGTTCCCCAACCAGGGATTGAACCTGGGCCACCACAGTGAAAGCACCGAGTCCTAACCACTGGACCACCAGGGAATTCCCAAGACTGCTTATTTCTATTATATTGCCAGAATATGAATTACACTAAATTGCCACCTATGGACAGAAAATGTGTTACCTGTTCTTATCAAGACCCAGATGAGGCAGAACACAAAAAGCAGAGATGAACTTTTTTGCCATCTCCAGGACCTTCGTGCTAACATTTACTTACTCTTCATCATTATTTCAGGCTCATCCACACATACTTAGCACGGATCATTGGCCACAGACTCATACCTTTAACCTGATTACCTTTTGCCTCATGTATCTCATTAAAACTTTGCTGCTTAATCAAGGATCTGCATGCATATTATTAATGTTAGAATCCATGGTTCCATGACTTTGAAAGTTTCAGACATTCTGGGTGAACGTGTTATATACTTTCTCCTGCCTTCATGCCTTTGCACCGGCTGTTTTCTTGGCCACTTATGCAACCAGTTTATACTCTTCCTGATCCCTCCTTGGCCTTCAATACCCAGCTCAGGTGACACCTATTCCAGGGAGCCCCCCCCCCTTTGTATTCCCACAAAATCTGGTCCTTCTTGCAGAGCTCTTTCTTCCTGTATTGGGATGGCCTGTTTACCTGTTTATCTCTCCTATTCAACTGTAAGCACTTTGAGAGTAGAGAACATCCGTTGTCCACTGTGGCATCCTTGGTGTCCAGCACTGCATCTGACGTATTATCAGACCTTCCATAAGTGCCGGTTGGATTCAGGCTCCCAGTGGGAGAGAAAGGAAGTAATAAAGCCAGTGATAAATGCCATCATGGAAATATGGCATGAGAGAGTTAATGGAGAGGACAGTAACACGATCTCTAATAATAGGATAGTAATAGACCTCACAACACCTTTAAAGCTCTTTCACACACGTTATCTAATTTGATCCTCATAAAAGCCTGGCGATAGGTATATTGCAGGGGATGCAGGCAGGAGTTTTTAGCGGTTATAGGATATGCCTGAAGTCATGAAGCTAGTAAATGGCTGGATTCAAACCATACCTTAAAAGCCCGTCCGTTTACTCATGCCCTGTCTTCCTGCTGTGTGGTCTACAGCACACCTCACCGTGGTTTCCTTGATGCGGCCATGCCTTTCCCCAAGGGAATGCATTTCATTACTGTATTTCTAGACAATGAATTGTCTTTGAGGAAATGATAACCACAAGCAGAAAGCAAATCTCGTTTTTATCCGCATCTGAGAATGTGGTTGGTAACGTGACCTGTGGGTGTTCTCTGAGACCCCAGCGACATGCTACGTGTGGTTCCTTCTGTTTTCAGGCCCCAGAAGCACATCCCGGGAAGAAAAATGCGTTGTGGACCCCTGTGCCGATTCCTGTGGCTTTGGCCCTATCTGTCCTACATTGAAGCTGTGCCCATCCGAAAAGTCCAGGATGACACCAAAACCCTCATCAAGACGATTGTCACCAGGATCAATGACATATCACACACGGTAGGGAGGGCCTGGGAGACGAGGTAGAACCGTGGCTGGCCCGTGGGGAAACCGGACCTCAGAGGTTGGCTGAGGCTGTGCAGCCTCGCGCAAGGGGCCTGGCGGCCTGGACGCCTCCCTACCGCATGGACAGCTGCCTCTGCTCTCCTGATCTCCCCTTGCCTCCCACCTCCTCACTCCCCTTCCTCCCAGACTGGAATCCTAGTGCCCAGGACCAGAGCATAACGGTCCGGTGTCCCCTTGGCAGGTGACCAGAGCCCCAGCAGCACCCTCTCTGGGCCTCCAACACATCTCTAGAACGTTCTAATCATTAGGCATTCTTCCTGGCTGGTAGCTGAACGCTGACCCTGTGAAGCTTCTCCTCATTACTGCTGGTCCTGCCTATCAAGCCCTCTTTCACATACAACCCTCTACGTATTTGCAAACAGCTCTCAATGTCCCCTGGGTCTTTTCTCTGGGGTCCACAAGCCTATACCTTCAGCCACTTCCCAGATGAGGTTGGTGTTTAGAATTAGGAAGGCTACGTGTGAATCCTCGCCCTTCTGTTCTCTATCCGTAAAATCTTAAGCTAGTTAAGCTCCTCAATGTCTTTAAACCCTGGTTTCCTCATCTAGATAATAGGACTACCTTAATAGTCTTCACAAGGTCGTTTCAAGATTAAATTAGATAAAGCTAGTGACTGTCCCCCCCCACACACACCCCTCCTGCAGAACCAGAACAGAGCATGCCCTCTTCAAAGGTTTTCAGACGTGGCTTTTGATATCCCCCTGCCTTAAAAGCCAACTTGTCCACCTGCATGGAGCAATCCAGAGACTTCCACATCTCCTGGCCTCTCTGGATTTCTAACGGTAGCCTTGGGTAGCCAGGGAGCCGTTAGGTGGCCGGAAGCAGGGACAGCTCAGAACTAGATAGCGTCTTGAGCATTTCATAGGGAAAAACGCTTAAGTCTCCTTGCTTTCAAAATAGTCATTCAACAAGCTGCACATGACAGACCCTGAGTGTCCCAACAGGTGTGGTGCAGGCAGTGAGCGCTGCGGGCAGCGGGGGAGGGGGAGAGCCCCTCCTGGTAACCAGAGTTATTGGAGTGGAGGAGTGAGACGGGGCCTTGATCCCTAAGGGGGGGGAGACTTCGTGGAGAACCTGTCTGGGAGGAAGGCGTCCGCTGTGGGTGGAAGGGTTGGGGAGGGGCATGTATGGAGGACCTCAATGCCTGGGGAAGAGACTTAAGTCAGTAAGTAAGAAATAGGGAGTCATGGCTGGTCCTATAGCAGAGGCATCTGGAAGAGGAAACGGCCTGCTAAAGCTGGTCTGGAAGTGGAGGGCAGGGTGGTTTGGGAAGGGCAGGAAGACAGAAGCCCGGGAGACCAGCTTGGAGGCTTGGCAGCCACGTGGGCACAAGAAATAAGGGCCTAGGCAGGATGGTGTGGAAGGGGGAAAGGAGACACCTCCACGCTCGCGGGAAGGGCCAGGGGCTTTGCGGAGCTGACTTCTCTCCCCTGAGCTCTTGCTCTCCCCTTCCTCCTGCATAGCAGTCCGTCTCCTCCAAACAGAGGGTCACTGGTTTGGACTTCATCCCTGGGCTCACCCCTGTCCTGAGTTTGTCCAAGATGGACCAGACATTGGCGATCTACCAACAGATCCTCACCAGTCTGCCTTCCAGAAATGTGATCCAAATATCTAATGACCTGGAGAACCTCCGGGACCTTCTCCACCTGCTGGCCTCCTCCAAGAGCTGCCCCTTGCCCCAGGCCAGAGCCCTGGAGACCTTGGAGAGCCTGGGCGGCGTCCTGGAAGCCTCCCTCTACTCCACGGAGGTGGTGGCCCTGAGCAGGCTGCAGGGGTCTCTGCAGGACATGCTGCGGCAGCTGGACCTCAGCCCTGGGTGCTGAAGCCTTGAAAGCCTCTCTTCCCAAAGCTGAGGGAAGAAACCTGAGCTTCCAGGTGTCTGCAGGAGAAGAGAGCCTGTGTGGACATCCTTTATGCAGGCCTGCAGGTCATTTCTCTGTCACTCCTCTAAGCCGCTCTTCTTCCAAAGGCAGAAAACGCCAAGGCAGGAAACCAGAGATATAAATACATGGTTCCGTGCCCACCGGGAAGGAGGCCCATCCAGCAAACAGTGGACTAGACCTGGGATTTTCACAGAAGCCTTCCTCCCTGTTCCATCTCCCTCTCACTGCATGCTTCACCGTGACCCGGGGTGATTTTAGACCCTTTGCACGATCAAGCAAGATTCCCTCTGAAAATCCGGGGAGCGTCGTGAAGGCTATAGGCACACACAGCTGGATACTCCCACGCAACACAAGTTGGAAGCATTTATTTATTTATTACGCATTTTATTCTGGATGGATTTGAAGCCAAACACCAGCTTTTCCAGGCTCTTTGGGGTCAGCCAGGGCTCAGGATGCTGCTGGGGTGCTGTTTCCAATCCCATCAATGGGCCTGACCAAGGCAAACCCATTTTGACTGACTTGAGGGTCCTCAAGTCAGTTTTCTAGAGACTGGCTTTGTTTCTACTGTGATTGACTTTTTTTTATTTTTTATTTTTTTTGGGGGGCTGCGTTGGGTCTTCGCTGCTGCGGGTGGGCTTTCTCTAGTTGTGGCGAGAGAGGGCTACTCTTCGTTGCCGTGCACAGGCTTCTCATTGCGGTGGCTTCTCTTGTTGTGGAGCACGGGCTCTAGAGCACAGGCTCAGTAGATGTGGCGCACGGGCTTAGTTGCTCCGCGGCAAGTGGGATCTTCCCGGACCAGGGCTTGAACCCGTGTCCTCCGCATTGGCAGGTGGATTCTTAACCACTGCACCACCAGGGAAGTCCTACTGTGACTAACTTTAAATTACAGTGTTTGCAATGGCATTGCCCTGAATGGATCTCGACGTGCCAGGTTATTTTTTAAAAGAAGAAGATGAATTTTGTCAAGTGTAACATATAGCCGTGTGCAACGGGAGGTAGGGAACGTGTTGGTGGGAGGGGGAAGAATCCAGAATGTATTTTCTGAATAACATTTGTGTGATGGGCTCTCTGGGTGGGGTGAGGTCATTTTCTCATCTTCGTGGTTTTCATGAAGAGGCGATGACTCCTTCAGGAGGGTTGTGGTGTTTCGCCAGCCGCCCATGGTCAGAGTGGTGAGGGGGCGGAAGCTGGAGATCGTTGGGGCAGTGGTGGGCTCTGGCCTTCTCTGACCGCTAGAGAGTGGTCTTGCTTATCAGGGAGTGAGGACCCCACATTGGAGACAGTGATCCCAGAGCAGGGGTCCCTGGCGTGGGCCTTTGAATGGTCTGGGTTTATCCCACACCGGGTTTATAACATGGTAGTGTCCCCATTTGGGTTTTGCATGCTCACCCAAAGCAAGGCCATGTTTCCCATCCATTTGGGAAGGATTTTTATTCCAGTGGGAGGGTGAAATCTATAGGGGGTCTGTGGGCTTTAGCAGATGGTCCCAAGACCTGGGTCAACACTGGGTCAGGGAGTCCCAGGACCCCAGGACCAGCCTCCAGCAGCGCCCTTCTCGCTAGAGGTCATGTCCAGTAGAACAAACAAGGGGGCTTAGGTTTCCCACCATCCTGTCACTGTGATGCAGTCATCGCATTACAGGAGGTGGATCTGCCCAAGGAAATTGGAATCTAAGCAACCAGTTTTAAGACTGAGCACCTGCTTGTGCTCAGCCCCAACTGGTGCCGTGGGCTGAGAACCTCACCAAATAAATATGAAAATCCAGCCCTACCCTCAGGGACCTTCCATTCCAGATGGTAAAATCCCACTCAACAGCGTGCAGAGGCTGTCGCTTCACCATGGCATCTGAGCAGCCGAGACACAGTGCGGTCCTCAGCAGGTGGGAAATGCTGAGCTGAGGAGGGAGGTGCCCAGGACCCACAGGCTAATCCTGCTTGCACTCGGTAGCATTTTTACCTTTCAGGGCACGTCAGCATCTATTACTGTGATGCCACATCCCTTTGAAGCAGGATAGCTGAGAATTTAAAAGTAAGAAGATACCTAAGACCATAACAGCAGACAGGTGGCAGGACCAGGACTAGAACCCAGGTCCTCTGACCCCCCAGCGTGTCCCTTGAGCCAGGTAATGGTCTCTGGAGATACGAATAGGGTTGGGCAGGGAGAACTGGAGTGCTTGCTGGAAGAGAGGAGTTCCGAGGCCCATTTTGCAGGAGGTGAGGGAAGTGAATTGCCTGGAGGGAGGAGGCTGTTTTATTGAAACTTTGGTGCTGAGACACCAAGGTGACAGGGTAATTAGCCAGTTACAAAGGAAGGCAGAGAATGGAAAGATGGGAGGGGAAGGGTCATGTTGAAGAGGACTTCAGGGGTAAAGATGTTTGCTACTGAAAGAGCCAAAAGTTCTAGAGTGAGACTCATGTGATGGACAGAGTCAGACCTGCTCTGGAAAATAAGTCCTGATAATTACAGCCACCGGTCAGGCTGGGGTGTTTTAAGGCTTTTGCTCACAAAACCTGGCACTAGGGCTCATTCCCAGAGTGTGAAGCTTCCAAAATGGAAATGATTGTGTTTTTCTGTCACATAAAACAATTTTTTTGTTCCAAAAAGTCCAAATAAATTTCCTTTGCCCCTCGGTCTTTGTTTGCTGTCGCCTGTCCTGGAGGGGCTTCGGAAGAGCTGCTTGTGTGTGACAGGGCACCGCCTGGCTGGCCCCCGTCCATCCCTGGGGTCAGCTCTGCCCCAGCTTGGCCATAGCAGGCCGCCAGTTATTCAGGCTAAAGGATTCCCCCAGAGCTCAGAGCACATTCTGCACCAGTCTACAAATCATCCTTGAGAAAAACCAAGCACCACATTATTTAAAAAACAAAAACTAAAAAAGAACAACCACAACAAAACCACAAAAAACATGCAACCCAGTAACAGACCAGGTGCACAGACTCCAAAAGACAGGACTTTTCTGGTCGAGGGCACAGAGCACAGCCACTCACCTCCGTGGTGCAGTTTGGACCTGAGAGTTTCAACCCAAGCCCCAGAGAGGACCCAGGGGGCTGGCCCATCGAAGGCAGTCACTTCCATGGGTGATTTCAAGGGCCCCCTTCCCCCCGACAAAAAAAAATTGCTCATGGCTCTGGAGAGTTTAATGAGATAATGACCTAGCAGTGTCTGGCTTAGAGTAGATTTAAGTGAATCTCCTTCTTGTCACATCACAATTAGCAGCAGGCTTTAAATGTCAGTGATCTGGGACCAGGGAGCAAACGGGTGCAAATTCACCTCCAGTGAAGAGGACAGCTGCCCATCCTTTCCTGGGTGGGGAGGGGCAGGGAGATCAAGCTCCTGACAGAGGGGAGACTGCAGAAGGGGGGCAGTCAGATGTGGCCAGAGCAGCCTAAGTGGGTCACTTGGCAGCTTTGGGGGGAAGTGTCTGGCTTCTTCAGGCCAGAAACCCAAGGCAAACCAACTTAAATAGAAAAGAGAGAATTTTTTGGCCCATGTTTCTGAGAAGTCCAGGCCACGGTCCATCTCTTACAACATTTTCCTTTCAGTCATCCCCAGGGACCTGGAAGGTGCTGATGCCATGATCCACCCCAGTCCCTGCCCGCCTGAGGTGCGGAACAGGGGCTGGGACCGTCTGAGCCCTCTCATTTCTGAGCAGACACAGCCTGAGAAGCCCCCGCCCACCTCCACCTGCCGGCTTGGGAAAGCAGCCCCCAGTAGCACGGTCTCGGGCAGGGGTGCCATTCGCTCCTCTGTGAGGCGACTCCCAGGGTCAGAGTGGAAGGGTGCGTTTTTCAAGCTGTACTTCCAGATCCTTTTCCCTCCTCAGGCATCCTGTCGTGCTCCCCTGAGGGCAGCAGCTCACAACTGCCAAGCACCTGGCAGAGTCTTGGGGCAGCTTCTGGTCACGTTCAACCTCCAAAGGCAAGACTTCGGCTGAGTCTAGTGAGAAAAACCTCAGACCAACCCAGGAGGACGTTTCTGAAGACCCCATCCCAGCAGCTTTCTGCACAACAGCACACAACCAAAATATTACACCCTATTTTTCCAAAAGGAATTTCCAGCCATTTACTGCAGGCTTTAACAGCAGGACCTGAGTCGGGTGAAGCCTGACCACACAAATCCACCTGGGTTAAGTTCACCAGTGGGGTGCTTAACCATCAAGGTTAAGGCTAAGGTTAAGCAACTTAACCTCTCTTAGCCTCAGTGAATTATCTGTACAATGAGAGTATAATAGCACCGTCCGCATAGGTGTTTTTAGAAGATTAGGTGGTAAAATGGTTGGGAAGCTATAAACCAGTGACTGACACACAAAAAGCACTCGATAACTTATGTTGTCGTTATTAGTATTAATGAGTCAGAGAAGCAAAAGGAATGAAGATTGATGTAGCAGACGTGTTTGATGCCCTCGGCCCACCTCTGAGATCAGTGCAGCTGAGCCCTACACACCACTCCCGCATCACTCCACGTTGAAGCCTTAGGGAGCGCTCTCAGCCCACACGGGTCAGCCCAAAAGTGAGGGAGAGTGAAGACCCCGGAGAAGCAAGTCCCAACCAGTGGAGGTGGGGGCCAGCCTCCCACCCTCCACAGAGGCAGTTCTGAGGTGCCTTCTACCCAGACTGAGCTCCGGGTGCCCACACCAGTCACCACATCACTAAAGCGCTCTCGGTGGCGTTTCCTCCTTCCGCGTCTCACTCTCCCCGCTCTTCACTCTTGCCTCCCCAGGTCACCTCCCAAATCTACCTCCTGCACCAGAACCCTTGTCTCAGGTCCTGCTTTTGGAGGAACTCCAAGGAAGGCAATTGCAGAGCAAATAGAGTGGTTTTGGATGCTGGGAGGACTGTGAAGCAAGGTTCCAGAGAGGCGCAGGAACCACACAGCCACGCTCAGGGAACCCTGGGCCATCCCGGGGCACAAGGCTAAGAGAGCGGTCCTCAGGAAGAAAGGAATCCACTCCAGGAAAGCTTGACTTGGGAAAGAGGTCAAGGACAGGCAGGGGATTCGACTAAGATGGAAGAATTACAAGATAGGAAAGAAGGAAGGGGGGAGGGAGGGAAGGAAGGAAGGAAAGGTGAAAGGAAGGAAGGAAAAGAATGAGGGAGGGAGGCAGGGAGGGGGAAAGGGGGCAGAAAGGAAAAAGGAGATGAATGAAAAGAGGAGAAATAAGGAATTCCCTGGTGGTCCAGTGGTTAGGGCTCTGTGCTTCCACCAGAGGGGGCAAGGGTTCGATCCTTAGTTGGGGAACTAAGATTCCACATGCCGAGCTGGGTGGCCAAAAAAAAAAAAAAAAAAAAAAAGAGGAGAAATATATATGAGGTTAAACATCACCTGTCTTAGTGAGTCCGGGATACTATAACTAAATACCATAGTCTGGGTGGCTTAAAAATAACAGAAATTTATTTCTCACAGTTCTGGAAGCTGGAAGTCCAAGATCGAGGTGCCAACAGATTTTGTTGTGGACAAAATTTGTGTTTGGTGAGGACCCACTTTCTGGTTCATAGACCATAACTTTCACCGTGTCCTCACATGGCGGAAGGGGCTGGGGGTTCTCTGGGGTCTCTTATAAGGGCACTGATCCCATTTAGGAACTGTCATGACCTAATCACCTGCCAAAGGCCCCAGCTTTTAACACCATCACATTGGTTGTTAGGATTTAACATATGAATTTGGGGGGAACACACACATTCAATCTGTGGCCTCACCTTACGATAACTGACTAGAGGAAAGGTCAGGCCAAATCAAAGGAGTCTGAATTATTGAATATTTTCTGCATAAAAAGTCTTCTTACAAAAATGGGACCTAATGTTGGCATTTCTTCCTTTCACTGAACTCCCACAGCCTCTGTTTGCTCCCGTGCACTAGCTCACAGGGAATCATTTTCGCACAGGTTTCACCGCCACATCCCTCCTGCTCTGGGCCGTGAGCCTCTGTGGGCGGGTCACCCCGCTTGTTGTCTGGCTATAGTGTCTGGCACAATGCAGACCCTCCGTTCTTACCTGGTGACCAAAGGAATTGGGACTCTTGTATAACAAGTCCACTATGTACATGTAAACCAGTTCTGCAAAACACTTGAAAACAGTCCTGGCCGTTAAAGGTTAAACTTCTTATTAGATTCCTGCTCACTCTTAATTTGCTCAGCAAACTTCTTTTTGAGTTCAAAGATATAGATCCAAACCAACTGTGAAATACAGCTTTGAGGCAATGACAGAAATTTGAACACGGCTTCTGTTTTAGATTATGACAAGGAATTATTGCTAATTTTCTTAGCTTTGATTATGGCATGGTGATTATTTTTAAAAGCTTTCTTATTCATTAGAGAGTCAAACTGAAGTAGTTTAGGGGGAAATACAATGATATCTGAGATTTATTTTTAAATACTTCAGGAAGAAATATATTCTTTTATATGTTATGTGTATGTATACATATATATGTGTGCATATATATATATATATATATATATACACATATATATATGAAGTTAAATTAAAAAATCAGCAAAATGTTGATCATTGTTAAAGCTGGGTGGTGAGTACCTAAGCATTCATTATACCAGGCTCTCTACTTTGGGATAAAATTTCCAGAATAAACATTTTGGGGGAAGGGTCACTCAGCTCAGCCCCTCCACTGTCTGGGCATCTGCATTCTTGGAAGGAAGGAGGTGGTGGAGGGAGGACGGAGAGTCAGGATACGACGTGGAGCCGAGCTGCATTTAACTTCACGTTTGATGTCACTGCCTGGCAGATGTCCTAGGGTCTGGGGAGGGGGGGAACGGTAGACTGTCAGAGCGTGTGTGAAACACTGAACTAAAACAGATATTTAGCAAATCAAACAAGGAGAAAGTGGTAAGAGACAGCTGAAGATGCTGGGAAGGCAAGTCCTGATGCTGGTTAAAAAAAAAAAAAGCAAAGGAGTAGAAATCAGGGCCGAGAGCTCTGCCTCATCCCTGCTGGGCCCCAGGGTGACCCGTGGAAGCCATGGACCTTCCCTTCCCCTTCCCAAGGAAAATCGAGGTGCTCCCTCCATGCAGTTTCTCCTGCATATTAAACATACTGTATATAGAGAGAAGCCCTCAGCCCGTTTGTGAAGGAAAATGGGATTCTTGTCTCTTTTTCCCACTGAAGTTATCGTTTAAAAAAAAAGAGGGCTTCCCTGGTGGCACAGTGGTTGAGAGTCCGCCTGCCGATGCAGGGGACACGGGTTCGTGCCCCGGTCCGGGAGGATCCCACATGCCGCAGAGCGGCTGGGCCCGTGAGCCATAGCTGCTGAGCCTGCGCGTCCGGAGCCTGTGCTCCGCAGCGGGAGAGGCCACAACAGTGAGAGGCCCGCGTACCGCAAAAAAAAAAAAAGATACTTCATGCCTAGCTTCAGAACCTTGTCCCTGGGACTCCGGATCAGGCCACAGCCAGGGGCAGGCTCATCCCTTTTCCTTCAGATCCCTCCCTGCGCAGGGGCACTACTCACCCCACCACATCCCCACACCCTCCATATGAGCTCTAGGAGGTTCAAGGCGTGCAGAACTGGGCAGGCTGAGGGCCCGGTTTGGAAGGTACATGAGGCTTCCTTCCCCCATTGGGCCAAAGCCAGGCCCTGGGCACTGAGTGCCGCTGAACCCTGGACAGGGCCTTCCTGTCTCAGGCCAGCATTTCATCCCGGGCAGATGTCCCCCAGAAATATCACAGGTCAGAAAACCAAGCCTGAAGTTGCTCTGACTTCCCCACCCTTTCTTGGCCATAAGTCCTGAGGAAATGCCAACCCTCACAGCTTCACGTTTTCTGTTCATAAAATGTGTGTGTTTATCTGAGGGAGAACCAGCAGGTGCAGCTGCAGTCACAGGAAGCAGAGCCTTCCCACCCCCAGTCGGGAGAGAGTCTCGGAAAGGGAAACCCCTCCCTTCCTCACATGGGCTCGGACCTTGCATCTGACACAAAATCTGGAACTGGTCTTCACAACCTGGTAATTATTTGGAGATCATGGACACAGCCCAGGAAACGCCCTCCCTACTTGAGGAAGGAGGGATCGATGACCTTCCTACCCTTGGGGGAGCGTGGCAGGGTGTTCATTATTTATCCCATGTATTGGATGATGCAACCGAAGCTTAGAGGTCTCAGAAGACTTGCCCAAAGGCTCCCACCTGAAGATTAGAACCTGAGCCTTCAGACTTGCAACACCCAGGCTGGATATACATACAGCACTCCCCCCTTAGCCGCAGTTTCCCGAGGTTTCAGTTACTTTCAGTCAACTGGGGTCTGAAAATACTACATGGAAAATTCCAGAAATAAACAATTCATGAGTTTCAAATTGCTCACCATTCTGAATAGTGGGATGAAATCTCTCGCCCAGGACGTGAACCATCCCCTTTGTCCAGTGTATCCCACCAATTACTTAGTAGCCATCTCGGTCATCAGATCCACTGTCTCAGTATCGCCGTGCTTGTGTTCAAGTAACCCTTGTTTTACTTAATAATGGCCCCAAATCACAAAAGTAGTGATGCTGGTAATTCAGATATGCCAAAGAGAAGCCATATGGTGCCTTTAGGTGAAAAGGTTGAAAGTTCTGGACTTAATAAGGAAAAGAAAAAACTCGTACGCTGAGGTTGCTAAGTTCCACAGGAAGAACAAATCTTCTACCCATGAAATTGTGAAGAAGGAAAAAGAAACTTGTTATAGCTTTGCTGACATACCTCAAACTGCAAAAGTTATGGCCACAGTGAGTGGTCACTGCTTAGATAAGATGGAAAAGGCATTAAATTTGTACAATAAGATATTTTGATGGTGAGAGAGACCACATTCACATAACTTTTATTACACTATACTGTTAAAATTGTTTTATTTTATTATAATCATTGTTGTTAATCTCTTACTATGCCTAACTTATAAATTAAATTTTGCCATAGGTAGGCATGTATAGGGAAAAGCATAGTGTATACAGCGTCCTGTACTATCTGCGGTTCCTGTGGGCGGTGGAACGTATTCCCCCCGCACCCTGCCCTGCCTTACCTTTCCTGTGTGGCTAAACCAGTGCTCAAACCATGTCAAAAGGAATCATTCTCTATCTCTCAGCTCTACTTTCTTCAACATTGGCATCATTCTTAGATGGTAGCAAAGGTGACCACAAAAACTCCAGGCTTCTACCTTCCAGCTTGACAACTACTCGGGAAAGAGAACATCTCCTTCCTAATTGTTCTAACAAAAGTCCCAGGACTGACTCTTCTGGGACTTGGCTTGGGTCACATGCCTATTGCTGAACTAATCACTGTGGCCAGGAGGATGCAGTATTCTGATTGGTCAAATATGAGTCTTTCCAGAAACTGGGGAAGAAGGCAATGCTACTTGGAATGAGAATAGGGAAGGGGTAGTCTCCCCCCAAAAAAGAGGTTCTGGAACCAAAAAGAGAGAGAGGAATGGACTTTAGGAAGACAGAAGGAATAGCTGATCCCCTCCAGGAATGCTCTGAGCATCTCTGTCCTGGCTCCTCTGATTCCTGACAGCCTTCCAGAGCATTATTCCAGTTAGGGTTTCTTTCTGAGAAAGGGAAGAGAAGAAACTCACTTTGACCCCTTACTTTTTTGTACAAAGATCTAAAACCAGCTCCGACTGGCCCTTAACTTCAAACTACACAGCATCAAATTTAAAAATAGCCTTTGACCCTGGACTTAGAAAAGGGTGGAATGATTGTCCTGGGTGCTAAGAACTTCTGATAAGAATGGGGATCATTTTGTTATTGGTTATCCTGGACTGGGCCTTGGTATGAAGTCATCCAAGTTGTCATTGCTCTTATTTGGGTTATATTATTGGTCTCTCCGCTTTGTCTGGGGTCATGCTTTTTCCACTGGGAAAATTGCTTCCTTTTTTCCTCCCTTATAGTGGAATACCTGCTGCTGACACTTTATACTGTCAGGCACGGTGGTTCTGGGCACGTTACCATAAGCATGATGATCTTAATGACTCCTTACAGGAGAATAGCACCTTGACATCTAGAAAAGACTTTCACACACATTATTACATTTGATCCCCACAATAACCAGGGCAAAGGGGTATAGTATTACACTCATTTTCTTTACATACAGAAATAGACTCAGAGAGGTTAAGTGACTGGCTGAAGGTCACAGAGCTACGTTGCCTTGGGCAGCAGGAAAATATGGGCAGGAATAAGCAGGCCTTTATTCAAGGGTTCATTAATTAACAAGATTAGACTTTATTGCTGCAGAGTTAATCAGAGCTAACTCCCCAGTGGAATTAGTTTGCGGTATGCAAACTGCAGGAGCTCAGAAGGACCGAAGTACAAACACTGGGCCATGGTGACCCCAGCAGCAATGACTAGAGTGCTGCCCAGCATGTCGGCACTTGGGGGTCACCCACAAGCAGCTTCAGCCCTGCTATGGGACTCCTCCTCGCCTGTCCAGCTCCTTCTCTCCTCACAGGGGCTGGTAGCTGGTCCGGGGATGGGACTGGGGCTTTGGTCACAGAGAGGGAGGGGACAAGTCTAGCCAGGCCCGGAGTGCTGGGGAAGTCTCAGGTTGAGTGAAAACTCCAGCCTGATATGCTGGGGGCTTCCAGTCCAAGGCCTCTCTTCTCCCGCACCCACCTCGCTGCCTTTTCCCCAGGGCTCGAACTCCTCGCTGACAAGCCCCGTCAGAGAGACAGCTGGCGGCCGTCCTTGGCCTCCTCACAACTCACAGATTCGGCTCATCACCAAAGAAAGGAAGGGGGCAGGGTGACCAGAGGACACAGAGCCTCCTGTCATGGGAGGAAGAGCCTCTGGGGAACTGGGGGCCCCCCCCCATTCTTTTGTCCTACCCCTAGAAACCTCCAGGGATCCTCTCGCCCAGACCCTCTGCCTGCGTCCTGAGCAAAGCATAGGCGGCTGAGGTAAACGGCGCCCCCTGCAAAAGTGGGCTCTGACCCCGCCCTTCCAGCCCCGCCCCTGGGGCTCATTGGCAAAGTCCTGGGCCGGCTGGCAGGAGAGGAAGTGACCCGGCCTCAGAAGCATCCGGGAAACCCACTCTGTGTTGGCCGCAGACCTCACAGTGGGGCTTAGTAGATCAGAGAGCTTTCCCAGCGTTGTTTGAGGTGAACAGGGCAGGGCTTTTCAAAGTCTGCGCGGGCCGGAAGAGAAAGGATCCAGTCAGCTCAGCCTGCCCTCCCCGGCTTGAGCGAAGTTTTCCCTGGGCCATCAGACTGCATGCTGTTGGGAGGCTTCTATTCTAGAAGGTTCGCCAAGCGTCAGAGAAAAACAGCGGATGCCAGAAACTCACCCACGTGAAAGGATTTGTTTTCCCCTATAGGAGAAAAATCCAATCACACCTTCTCCCAGTTGGAATATCTGCAATTACCTCCCCGCCCATAAGTGGGAAAAGAAAGTCAGGATTAATCAAATGACATCACTCTGGGAACCCTGTGCATCCCAGCACCAATCTTTTTGAAAGGCCCCATATGGGAAGACAAATTCAATTTGTCTTGTCTAGGGGAAAAATGAGTTTTAAATATGTTGAATCAAAAATGATATCTTATATACCAGACATTAGTGATCCAGAACAAACGCCCTGGGAGAAAAATTACCCTGAAAATTGCAAGTAGTCAGGTTGCTGAAGAACTGGGAATTTATGCTGCAGTCCAAGCATGGAAAGTCCACTCGGGACACCCTCATGTCCTGGGCTGGGCCCTGGAGGACTGGGTGCCTCAGACAGAGCCCTGGTTCCCAAGGGCCGGCCTGGACAGCTTCCCTCGGGGACACCTCCCACCCACCTCCCAGAGACCTGAAGCCTCAATGTCTTCCAGCTGGGCTGGGATGCCATGGCCTGAAGAACCCTAGAGAGGCGGCCTGGCCAGAGCGAGGTGTTGAGGGAAGGCTGAGGAGAGAGAGAAAATGTCCGCTTTCCACTGTTTTCCCAAGCCTACTGGACACTGATGCTATTAAAAATCTAGTTTACAAACCCTGGAGGATTCTGGTTGTTCTCTTCCAAGACAAGCTGGTGGAGTAGAAGGCTCCAGCCAGGAGATCTGGGTTCTAATCCTGACTCTGCCAATAGCTGGCTAGTGCAAGTCTCTTCCGCTTTCTAATCCTTAATTGATAAAACAAAGAGCTTGGTTTAAATGATATCCAGGATCTCTTTCAATTCCCTAAGATAGTTTTCTTTCTTTTTGCTCTCCTTTTAAGAGTGTAGAGCATGGTGAGTATGAGCAGTCTTTCAAATCAGTCTGCTTGGCTCTAAATCCCAATGCTGCTGCTTTTTAACTGTGTGACCTTGAGCAAGTAACTAAACCTCTCTGCGCTTCCATCTTCTCTTCTGTAAAATGAGGATAACAGTAGCCATCTCATAACCTTGTGAAAGGTTAAGGTGAATTTACATGTGCAAAAGGCTTTGCGTAGCTCCTAGCACACAGCTATTATTTACTGAGCAACTACTGTATGCCAGGCTCTGTACTAGGCATTGTAGATGCAGAAATGAGCCAGAGAGACATGGTCCCTGCCCTCCAGGATGTTACTGTCTCCTATCAAATGCTGCCCAGGAAGCCCCTCTGTCACAGGCACCTGTGTGTAGCCCCAAGGGTGGGGTGACTCCTGGCATTCTGCCTTTGGCGTGGGGTTGGGCATGGAGCAAGCCCCCCATTGGTCCCCAAAGCACACATCAGCTGTCTGACCTCTCAACTTTTCCCTTCCCTGCTTCTTTGTTGCTTTTGCACTCCTGATTCCATTTGAAGTCTAACTTCAAAGATAATAGAAATAAATAAAATCTGCAAGAGGGGACTTCCCTGCTGGCACAGTGGTGAAGAATCTGCCTGCCAATGCAGGAGACATGGGTTTGAGCCCTGGTCCGGGAAGATCCCACACGCCGCAGAGCAACTAAGCTCGTGTGCCACAACTACTGAAGCCTGCGTGCCTAGAGCCCATGCTCCACAGCACGAGAAGCCACTGCAATGAGACATCCACGCACCACGCACCGCAACGAAGAGTAGGCCCTGCTCACCCCAACTAGAGAAAGCCTGCGCACAACAACGAAGACCCAACGCAGCCAAAAATAAACAAATAAAAAATAAATTTATTAAAAAAAAAGAAATCTGCAAGAGACGTTCCTCCTCCTCCCCTATCCCTTTCTCTCTCTAATTTTCCTCTTGTTCATGTTGCATCACTTGGTCTCACAGCCTCGCTCCACTTGCCCCATTTGGGGAGCTTCGAGATTCCTTGGTGACTTCCTGCCCTCCTAAGAACACACTCTGGCCTCGCTCTTCCTAGAACCGGACACGGCCATAATCTCCTTGGTTAGTGAGGACACTGGCTGCGGGAACATCCAGCTTTGTTTTCCCAGGGGACAGGGTTGGAGGCTGCAGAAAACGCTCTGCTCCTGCACAGTCAGCAGGGCGGGTAATAGGGATCAATCTGGGCACTGTCCGATGCAGATGTGTCCCCAGCCCAGGAGGGAGGATGAGCAGCTGCTGTCTCAGGGCCCAGCTGCAACTCACAGGCGGGCGCAGGGAGAGGGCGGCGCTGGCCCAAAACAGGCAGCCCCAAGGGGTTCTGTGCAGCATCCTGGAGGTCTGGAGCTCCCTGCCCAGCCCTGCCTGGCCAGGAGGACTGCTTGATGGATGCCTTTAATAGACATGTTGGGGAGCTGGCAGGCCAAGCGTTTATGCCCAAATGCACACTGGCTGTTTAAGGAATTTCCAAATCATTCGCTGGAGCCTAGCTTCTGAAAAACATTTCTAGAGGAATCCTGTGGCCTCTCTTGCCACTATGCTCATCCTTGGGCTGCCAGGGGGTGGGAGGGTTGGGGGAGAAGTGTGAAGGGCAGCCCTTTGGCCAATCCTGGCAGGTTCTGGGTCAGGCCAATTAAATGACGGCAAGTGAGGAGCTGGGGCACAGAAAGTTGTTTGCAAACATTTCCTGAGTGCCTACTACGTGCCACGCACTGTACAGGCTCAGGAGAAACAAGAGCAAATAATAGCAAATAGAGGAGCTCATTCTCCAGCTGGGCAGACAGCCGCACAGAGGGCAGAAGAGGCTGCCAAAGTTGTGAGAAACACACGAAGGTGATCTTTGGGGTCCCGGTGTCCCTGCCATACCCCACACACTCCCTCACTTCTGCAGGTGCCAGAATCCTTTTACAAGTAATAGTGACCAATGACGTGTTCTTTCCAGCGTGATTTGTTTAGAGAGGAAATTCTCGAAACCTCCAAACTCTCCAGCAGTACATAGAGTTAGGGGCCTATCACAGCAAAGTTTTAGGAACCTTGACAGATCTGGGGAGGGGAGGAATTTGGGGGTGGCCCTCAATAAACCACATGCAGGCCTGAGTCAGGGTATCTGGGGTCTGCTTTGTGGCGTCCTGTCACTTTAGCTGGGTTAGCTGGGGCAAGTCACAGCAGCTCTCCAGCCTGCCTCTCTGGTTTTCTGTGCTGTTTAGATGAAAGAAAGAGGAAAGCACAGAACCTGGGGCACCACCGGCGAGTTCCACCTGCGGGAGCCTTCCTGTTCTCACCCCATAGCGGAGATGCACCCCGTCCTCACATATCCAGGTGTGTGTGTTCTGCTGAGTTTTATGCAGATTACTGTTCATGTTTCTTTATATGTAAATAGTTGTTGAAATAATCCAATATTTAATGAGGATAAACAGCAGAGAAAGGGCCTTTATGCTGAAGTGTGTGTGGAGGGGGATGTCTGTGACAACCACATTTTGTAATCCTGTGTCAAGCGTCTGAGAAGGCAGCTTCAGGGCCATCTAACACTGGCTAGACGGGAACCAGGTTGCCCTGGGACCCGGGCTGGGGACGCCGTGGTTGCGAATCCTTTAAGCTGATTTAACCCTGATTTTTGACCAGCGCCTAGTGGCTGCCCAACAAACGCTGGCCCACCCTCCTCTCCCAGACATGCCAGGCTGGGTCCCGGCAAGGCCTCGCGCCCTCTCCCGGCTTCCACCGCCAGGTGGCGTTTGGCCAGGGAGGCCCAGTCTGGTCCTGCGCGCCCAGGGCTTGGGATCGCGAACTTCTCCACCACCTCTGCTGCCTGCCTGTGCCCCGCCCAGAAACCGCTCCGCCGCGGGACAGAGGCCGTGGGTTCCAGCTCTGCCTGTGGACTCCCAAACTCCACTGAAAGGGGCAGGCCAGAAGCGAGGTCTGCGCTCCCAGAGAGCAGTGCAGCCATGGGGAGAGTTAACAAGGGCCCCTCCCACTGGGATGCCAGATGCCGGATTCTAATCCTGATGCTGGGTGGCCCTGGGCAAGCGTGTTCACTTCTCTAGGCCTCAGCTTCCTCATCTGAAAAACCCACAAGCTGGACTCCATTTTTTAGGTCTATTCTAGATTAATTATTCTATGATTCCACACATAAACGTATCAGGTGGGAGGTGAGGCCCTTCTACAGCCCCAGCCAAATCATCCAGCGGCCGCAATAATTTGCATCTGAGCCAACGCACCAATATAACACGTTTGGAAAACAGGTTTATTCCTTGTGCGAACTTAGGTCTGTGGGTAGTGGCCATCCCCAGTTCTGTGTTGAGAAGGAATCTGAAGCCTTATCTGGGTCCAGCAGGAAACAGGATGGTTCAGGGTTAGAAGCTGGGCTCAGAGGCTGCCACCTTTACCAGTTGTATGATTTGGGCAAGCTACTCAATCTCTCCCAGCCCAGGGGATGGTAATGTGCCTGCCTCCCGGGTTGGTTGTGATGATGAATGAGATAATGCATGTAAAACTGCTCGCAGGGGTCTGGTGCATAGTCAACGCTCTGCTAGAAGAGCCAGGGCTGCCTGTGGTGGGCGTGCCAGGGGTGCTTTACCGGCCACATTACCTTTTTCCCCTCTTCCCAGGGCTCATTTCTGGCTGATCAGGGGCGCTGTTTCTCTTAGAGGGCGATTAGGAATCCCACAGTATGAGAGTGGAGTCGGAGGAGACAGCCCACCCCCAAATCCTCATGAAACCTTTGAGTTGCTCCTTTCCTTTCCCTTTTGTCCTGGACGGGGTTTATTTCCACAAACGCCTTTGCGACCCCGCCCCCTGCTCTTCAGGGAGCCCGCCCTGTGCCCCTTTCTCGGGCCGAAGGGGCGAGCCGGGCTCAGTCGCCCCTCCTCCGACCCGGTCCCGGAGGGTCTCAGGCTTGCCTCCGGTAGGGGTCTTCCTCCTAGATTCCTGCCCCCGGCCTCGGGAGGCACGGGAACGGCCAGGTTTACCGCGCATCCCGGGCAGGGGCGCAGAACGCGCTGCCGCGGGCCCCGCTGGCGCCCAGCCGCGTGCGCAACTTGCTGGGTCTCCGGAGAGAATTCCACTCGATCAGCAAATTTCGTTTTATTGTTGGTTTTGTCTGATGGCTTTTCCCCAGTTCCTCTTTTTCCTTCTTCCCTTGAGTCAGCAATGCTTAGCCCAACAACGCAGATGGGGCAAAGAGGAAGCGACGGGCCCGGGGCGCCCCCAGGTCCCTTTGCCGCGTCCCCCAGGCCAGCCTGGCGCTGCGGCGACCCGCGCTTCTGGCCCGTTTTTCCGCTCACACAACTGAACTCTGCCCCGCCGCCCGGGGCTGGTGCAAGGGCACTGGCCGGGGAGAGCAGGCGCCGGTCACCTGTGGTCTCGTGGGTGCCCCGCCTGCCGGCCTGCCTGCTTGGCAGCTCCCTTCTCTGAAGCTCTTTCCCAGTGCTCTGGACTCGGATGATTTCGGGCCCTTTAACACAATGCTTTGTATTTAACGCACTTGCTCTCAGTGAAACTCTAAGTCCTATTGTCCCACACTGTTACTGTCAGCAGCCGAACTGAGCACTAGTAATATAATCATAATGGGAGTAATTTTTCAAACCAGTAATTTTTCATCTGAGCTTTAAGATCTGAAGGGACATTTGAAAGGATCCCTCACAAAAATACTAGGTTGGCCAAAAAAGTTCGTTCGGTTTTTCCCTGTAACGGCTTACAAAAACCCGAACGAACTTTTTGGCCAACCCAATATTACCCCACACTCAGGGCTAAAAGTCTATCGGTAAATGTATTTAGTATAAGTATGCCCCATGCAATATTTGGGACATATTCATACTAAAAATGCATCTGTTGTTTATCTGGGGTATACTTATACTAAAAAATGATCCACTGGGGTTTTTTTTGAATAAATTTATTTATTTTATTTATTTATTTTTGGCTGCGTTGGGTCTTCATTGCGGTGTGAGGGCTTCTCACTGTGGTGGCCTCTCTGCAGCAGAGCACAGGCTCTAGGCGCGCGGGCTTCAGTAGTTGTGGCTCATGGGCTCAGTAGTTGTAGCTCGCGGCTCCAGAGCACAGGCTCAGTAGTTGTGGCGCACGGGCTTATGTGCTCCGCGGCATGTGGGATCTTCCCGGACCAGGGCTCGAACCCATGTCCCTTGCATTGGCAGGTGGACTCTTAACCACTGTACCACCAGGGAAGCCCTGATCCACTGTTTATCTGAAATTCACATTTAACTGGGTGCCCTGGTTTTTTATTTGCTATATTTGGTATATAATCCTAGCCCCATGGGCCCTGAACTGACCTCACCTACCAAGAAATCCCCACTCCAGGCACAACCATAAAACCCCTAGCTGTGGGGGCCCTCCCCGCCACCAGGTGGCCTTTGTTTCTCCCCCATTTTACTGAGTGTGCTCACCCGGGATCGCTTCCTCCTCCTCCTCCAATGCTGCAGCCTCTTCCTAGGCTCACAAAACCCCAGCCCACCCGTGCCCAGGTGAGCAACTTGCCCCCCAGCAGGCAATCCAGGATGCTGCAAAGGCCAGGGGTAGGGGGCTCTGCTGAGTAAGCCAATCCCGCCAGCTGGGACTTATGCAGCTCGGGCTTCTTCCCAAGGCCCCCACTAGAGACAAGGGGGTCCCTCCCTCATAGCAACATTGGGATGGGGGTGCTAGAGAGCAGTGAAAAGGACTTGGAGTCTAGAGACTTTGATTCCGCCCCAGCTGAATACTGCTCCCAGCGTTCTCAGACAATTCCAGACATTTGGAGCCTCCGTTGCCTCATCTGCAACAGGGCTAATAATACCTAGCTGACCCCACTGGGGTGAGAGTGAGAGGATGTAAAAGCCTCAAGAATGAATAATGGAAGAAACGTGAAGATCTTCAACATTCCTGCTCCCTCACTCCCACCCTCCAATTCAGGCACTGCTTGGGCAGCATTTAAACTTTTTTCTTTTTTTTTTAATTTATTTTTGGGTCTTCATTGCTGCGTGTGGCCTTCCTCTAGTTGCGTAGAGCAGGGGCTACTCTTTGTTGCGGTGCATCGGCTTCTCATTACAGTGGCTTCTCTTGTTGCAGAGCACAGGCTCTATCTGCACAGGCTTCAGTAGTTGTGGCACTTGGGCTCAGTAGTTGTGGCTCATGGGCTCTAAAGCACAGGCTCAGTAGTTGTGGCACAGGGGGTTAGTTGTTCCGCAGCATGTGGGATCTTCCTGGACTAGGGTTTGAAGCTGTGTGCCCTGCATTGGCAGGCAGATTCTTAACCACTGTGCCACCAGGAAAGTCCCAGCATTTACATCTTTTTAAGAAATATCCCCCAGTGATTATTTGACAGAGCCCTAAATGACAATGATCAAGGTCCAAATGGGCCACAGAACTGAAACTTCTGGAAACAAGGCCCCCAGCACTTTTTTTTTTTTTTTTTTGGCTGTGTTTGGTCTTCGTTGCTGCGTGCAGGCTTTCTCTAGTTGGGATGAGCACGGGCTACTCTTTGTTGTGGTGCACGGGCTTCTCATTGCGGTGGCTTCTCTTGTAGAGCACAGGCTCTAGGCACGCGGGGCTTCAGTAGTTGTGGCTCGTGTGCTCTAGAGCACAGGATCAGTAGTTGTGGCGCACGGGCTTAGTTGCTCGGCGACATGTGGGATCTTCCCGGACCAGGGCTCGAGCCCGTGTCCCCTGCATTGGCATGAGATTCTTTTTTTTTTTTTTTTTTTTTTTTTTTTTGTGGTATGCGGGCCTCTCACTGTTGTGGCCTCTCACTGTTGTGGCCTCTCCCGTTGCGGAGCACAGCCTCCGGACGCGCAGGCTCAGCGGCCATGGCTCACGGGCGCAGCTGCTCCGCGGCAAGTGGTATCTTCCCGGACCGGGGCACGAACCCGCGTCCCCTGCATCGGCAGGCAGACTCTCAACCACTGCGCCACCAGGGAAGCCCCTGGCGTGCGATTCTTAACCACTGCGCCACCAGGGAAGCCCCCGGATCACCAGCTTTGCTTTCTGACCTATTGCTGACTCGGAGGACAGATGCCCAGCCTGTAGGGGAGCTCTTGGCATTGACGCATCCTGCAAACCTCCCCAAGGTGACAGCTGCCTTTTTGGCAGAGGACCGGGGAGTCCTTAGCCCAGCCTCTAGGATTCCATCCTCTCCTTTTTGGGCCCCAGCACGGCTCTCGGGGCACAGCTCTCTCATGGGTCACAGCCCCCTCCTGGGGCACAGCCATGAGGCCCCACCGTGCCAGCATGGACAGGAAGGGCAGAAACTGTGCAATATGCCAGGCTCTGGGGAGAACCTCATCTGCAGAAACACAGCGGGAGTCGGGGTGCTCTGAGCTGCAAACCCCAAAGCTGAGACCTGTCTGTCTCCATTAACTCATTCAGCAGACACGTTTTGGGCACTTCCTTCTCCCCCAGCACTGCGGATGGGGAGGCAAATACAAACACAGGAGCTTAGAGCCTGGTCTCTCATGCTTTGTCTCTCCTGAACGTCTCTCCACAAAACCTCCACCACAGCTCTGGGCTGGCAGCTTTCCCTCCTAATGTGCCAGTTTCTCTGAGATACAGGGTCTTGTCCAAAGCCCTTCCCTGCACACCCCTAATTCCATCCAGCTGTCAGAGAGGAGAAAGACAGGGAAAGAATAAGCGGCTGCGCAGTGAGGCTGACTTACCAGTGGACTCTGACAAAGGCCCAAGAGACCTGCATTGACTTTTTACATGTAGCGTATGTCTATTGAGGGCTTTTATGTGCTGAGCCCTAGGGATACAGGCGTAAACAGGAAAATGGGTCCCTGCCCTGATGGAGCTTATGGTCTGGCAGGAGAACAAATTAGGTAAGTCATAACAATCTAATAATAAATTAGTAATAATAACAATATAGGTCATAACAATGAGATAAATAATAACAGTGTAATGAGGGTTAGGCTGAGAGAAGTGAAATTGTTGTGGCATAAAGCAAGGGTCTCAGCCAAACCTAGGGGTCAGGAGTCTGGGTCAGAAAAGGGCTCCCCAAAGAAGAGGAGAGTGAGAACTGAAGGCTGAGCAGGGGACCTCCAGGTAGAGAAGGAGACAGAGTAACAGTGTTTTTGAAATTCCCAGGGCAAGAGAGAGGCTCTGGAACCTTGGAAATGTTATGCTTGTATGATTCTATTTATATAAAATGTTCAGAATTGACAAAGCCATGGAGAAAGAAGGTATATTCGTGGTTGAGTGTGAGGGGGTTATAAAGAGACTGCTAACGGATTCAGGTTTCTTTCCGGGGCGATAAAAATGTTGCAAAATTAGGGGGCTTCCCTGGTGGCGCAGTGGTTAAGAATCCACCTGCCGGGGCTTCCCTGGTGGCGCAGTGGTTGAGAGTCCGCCTGCCGATGCAGGGGACACGGGTTCGTGCCCCGGTCCGGGAAGATCCCACATGCCGCGGAGCGGCTGGGCTCGTGGGCCATGGCCGCTGAGCCTGTGCTCCGCAACGACAGTGAGAGGCCCGCGTGCTGCAAAAAAAAAAAAAAAAAAAAAAAAAAAAAGAATCCACCTGCCAATGCAGGGGACACAGGTTCGAGCCCTGGTCCGGGAAGATCCCACATGCCGTAGAAACTAGGCCCGTGCACCACAACTACTGAGCCAGTGCTCTAGAGCCCGCGAGCCACAACTACTGAGCCCGTGTGCCACAACTACGGAAGCCTGTGCGCCTAGAGCCCGTGCTCTGCAACAAGAGAAGCCACCACCATGAGAAGCCTGCGCCCCACAACAAAGAGTAGCCCCCGCTCACTGCAACTAGAGAAAGCCCGCGCGCAGCAGCGAAGACCCAGTGCAGCCAAAAATTAAATAAATGAATAAATAAATAAATTTATTTTTTAAAAAGAGAGTAGGGGCAGTATCTTACAAACAACCCAGTAATTGCACTTTTGGGCATTTATCCCAAAGAAATTAAACTTATGTTCAAAAACCCGAGCAGGAATGTTCATAGCAGCTTTATTCTTAACAGTCAAAAACTTGAAACAACCCAGATGTCCTTTGATGGGTGAGTGGATGAAGGAACCACTGTGCATCCACACTGTAGAATGCTACTCAACAATACAAAGGAACGAACTAGTGACACAGGCAGAGACTCGCATAGATCTCCAGGGCATTATGCCGAGTGACAAAAATCCAGTCCCAAGAGATCACCTGCTGTATGATTCCATTTATATAATATTCTCAACATGACAAAAATCATAGAAACGGAGAACAGATTAGTGGTTGCCAGGTGTTGGGGATGGAAAGAGGGAAGAAAGTGGGTGTGGCTTTGAAAGGGCAGCAGGAGTGATCCTTGTGGTGATGGAAATGTTTTGTATCTTGACTGTATCATCCTCAGTATCCTGGTTGTGATACCGACTATGGTTTGTAAGATGTTACCATTGGGGGAAACTGGGTAAAGGTACAGAAATCCTTCTGTATCATCTCTTACAACTCCATGTGAATCTACCATCATCTAAGAACAAAAAGTTTACTTTAAGACATACATTTTAAAAAGGTGACACACTGTATGATTCCATTTATATAGCACAGCTGAAATGACAAAATTATAAAATGAACAGATTGCCAGGTGCCAGGGTTTGGAGGGCGGGTGGAGGAAGGGCTGTAGCTTTTAAAGTTTAGCAGAAAGGATCCTTGTGATGGAGCTGTTCTGTATCTTGAGTGTGGTGATCCCACAAATCTACACATGGAATAAAACTGCTTAGAATTAATACACACACACATGCACAAATGAGTACATGTAAAACTGGTGAAATCTGAGCAAGACCAATGGATTGCATGAATGTCAATTTCCTTGTGATCTGGTACCATAAGATGTTATCATTGGGTATAAGGGGTCTCTCTGTATTATTTCCTACAGCTGTATGTGAATGTACAATTATCACAAAATAAAATATTTTTTAAATTATATTATATAAATTACAATCAAATAAATTATATTTTAAAAGACAAACATGGACTTCCCTGGTGGCGCAGCGGTTAAGAATCTGCTTGCCAATGCAGGGGATACGGGTTTGATCCCTGGTCCGGGAAGATCCTACATGCCACGGAACAACTAAGCCCGTCAGCCACAACTACTGAGCCTGCACTCTAGAGCACGTGAGCCACAACTACTGAGCCCACGTGCTGCAACTACTGAAGCCCGTGCGCCTAGAGCCCATGTTCCGCGACGAAGAGTAGCCCCCGCTCACCGCAACTAGAGAAAGCCCGCGCGCAGCAACGAAGACCCAACGCAGCCAATAAATAAATAAATAAATAAATAAATAAAAGATAAACACTAAAAACCCATCACTTCCTAATGATTTCACTCCATCTCACTACTACTCTGATCTTAAGGATATTACATCTGTGGTATCTATGTTGTGGCTAAGTGATGTCTTGGTAGCTTGAAATGGGCCACAGTGGGAGTATTTATACCATGAGAATCAGCAAACACTGCAGATCAGGGCTTTCCCCATCACCTGTTGGAGCCTGTTGTAAGACATCTCCCGGCACACCGCTGGGCTGGCCGGCTTGTCAGAGTCTGAGGGGGTGGAGTAGTCTTTGTGGAGGACAGAAGCAGGAGCTGACTGGAGGCACAGGCTAGTGAGACTTCTGGGCGCCGTTGGGGGTCCAGCTGAAGGTAGAGACCGGGACTTCACGGGGCCCCAGCCTGCCCAGCATTATGGAAAGTCGTTGGGTGCGTTTGTTGAGGGTTGGATTTTTGCCAGTTGCTTTCAAGGGAAGGGCAAGGGAGAGGAGGATTTTAAGATGTAGACAATTAGTGCTTGGAGCTGGAGCCTGGAATCTGAGCTGGGAAGGGAGGCATGTGAAGGCAGTGGGGACTGGGGGATGGGGACAGTGTGGAGGCATCCTGGGCCGGCGGTCCCGAAGGACCTGATGAGCAGGGTGTTACGGGCGACCAAGCAGGTGAGCCGAAAGGGTGGGGCTGCAGTCAGGGGGCGCAATGACTGCAGGTGTTATCTCAGGGGGCAGGGTCCTGGGCACAACCAAAGCCCACAGCATGGGCTGCAACGGAGGAGAGGGCCCTGAGGATGAGACGCCAAGGATGTGAGAGGCTAGCTGGACAGGTCATTTCCACGGAGGCTGGTGTCTCCAGGGATTATGGCAGGACTTGGAGCAGAGAAAACATCAGAAGAGGGAAAAGTGAAAATGCAGAGGGAGGGAGGGAGAAAAGGACCCAAGAGAAAAAAGCCTGTTCTTCAGGGAGGCCAGAAAGGGAGACTCATGTGTAAAGCTGGAGGATGTTTGGGGGCATCATTTAATGATATTAAATGTCTCTATTTTAATCAAAAAGGCTAAAAGGCTTAATTGAGAATCTAAATTACCCCAGGGACCAAACTAAATTCCTGCCTTTGCACTTCTTAAATTGTCATAAAAGTCTGAAATTATCAGAGTGCATCCCAAATTACAGGACAAAGGGTAACCAAGAAAATGAAGAGTGGCCGGGACCACCCTCCTATTGCCCTGGGACCAGCCCTGCTGGCAGCTGACCACAGCTCCCAGACATGAGTGTCTACTCGCTGGGCTAGTCTGAGGGAGGAGGCTTCAAAGGGGGCATCAACCAGAAGGTGGGAGCTGGGGCCAGATCTCAACTAGACAAGTCTGACTTCTCCCAGGACCCAAATGGGGACCCAGGTAAAGCTCCGCTCAAGCTCCGGGAGTGAAAGCATGGTGGGAAGTTCTGTTGAGTTGCAGAAACCATATCTTTCTTACTCATGTTTATAGTGCCTGGTCCAGTGTCTTGCACATAGTATGTCAGCAGGTGCTCAGTCAGTGTTTATAGAATTAAGGAAATTTTATTTAAAAAGAGAGAGAGAGTTTCAATCAATGGATTGGGAATGCGATGTGTTTCCCAGCCAGCCAGATTTTAAATTTAAGATGGGAAAGGGAAGGAGATATTAGCATAACTAACTCTTCACTAGTGGACTTCCAGCTCTCCGTGAAAGGTTTTCTTGTCGGTGGAGAGAAGGTGGGAAGAGCCTTTCTTCTTTCTTCTTTCCTTTCCTTTCTTCTCAATTACCCCAAGGGGCACCGGTCAGTTCGACGAGCCGTGCTTGTGTCAGTTAACCCCTCAGCTAGGTGTGCAGGGCACTGAACTGTGCACTTTCCAAGGACCCAAGCCCGTCTCAACTTCACCACAGCCCTTGGAGGCAGGGATGCTGTTATGTCCACTGTATCAACCAGGACCTTCAGGTTCAGAGAGGCCCCTGGATGATGCCACTGGCCAGGGGTGGGCCTGGGACACCAACCCACCTTCTGCCCTCAAAGCCTGAACCCATCACCCCACACCTGCCCCCCACACACACACACACACCTGCCCCCCCATGGACCCTGAAACTGAAGCAACAGCAAGAGGCCCTCTTCTCACTGACTCAGAGCTCGCTCCCTGTGACCCCTTTGGACAAACACCTGCCCCATCTTGTCCCAGAACTTGTGCCAAATCACGTTCTTGTTCTACAGGTAGAGGCAGGAGATGGAAAAATCCGGATTCCGCTGCCAAAAGAACGTCAATCTGGGGGCAAGGGATGGGTGGAAGGAGGAGAGAAGTATAGGAAATGACTCAAAAAGAGCTGAACTTGGAAAAACGGCAGAAAAATCTCTCGGGTGCCGCAGAGAAGTAGATTTTTTAACGAAGCTGTGCTAAAGGACTGAAAAATTGCTTATGAGCAGAGGGCAGCGGCCTAGGGAGCAGTTTGACCTGACAGGGCAGACAGAAGAACTGCCGGGTAGGCAGTGAGAGTGGCATGGACATATATACACTACCAAACATAAAACAGATAGCTAGTGGGAAGCAGCCGCATAGCACAGGGAGATCAGCTCGGTGCTTTGTGAACACCTAGAGGGGTGGGATAGGGAGGGTGGGAGGGAGGGAGACGCAAGAGGGAGGAGATATGGGAACATATGTGTATGTATAACTGATTCACTTTGTTATAAAGCGGAAACTAACACACCACTGTAAAGCAATTATACTCCAATAAAGATGTTTAAAAAAAAGAATAACAGTCTTGGGGCTCCTGAATTCACCTGTGGGCCCCATTGTCTGGGGAGTCAGAGTAGAGTGACAACAGTCTGATGGCAGTTCGGGACTGGAGGGAGGGGAAGGGCGGAAGGTATTCATTCATTTGTACATGAGTCCAGAAGCCTCCCTCTCTTTCCTGGGAGGAAGTGCTATTTCTTTCCCATTTGGCTGGCCCTTTGGCACACAAAGCCGTCTCTGCACTTACTCACTCGTCTGGACTGGGGATCACGTAACTTCATGAATTATTTTTGTCGATGTGGATGTTGTCGCCAAGGAGTGTTTGCTTTTTAACTGAGTTTGGGGATTTAGAAAGGAGTGAGTATGGGGTTCTATTTCATTTGGGTTTTACCTGTGGCCTTGCTCCTGGGCAGCCAGGGAGTCCTGTGGCCTGTGGTTTTCCCCGGCGGCTCCCCTTGGCCATCAGAGGGGCTGCAGGAGGCAGAGGAAGCCTGGCCTTGACGTGGCGGCCACAGGAACCCACCCACAGGCAAGGGCCTCCCCTGTTGCACGGGCTCCCCTGCGGAGTCAGCCTCCTCCACACACCCCAGCCTCCATGCCTCTCTCTGCTTCTCCCCCAGCTTGCACAGGAGCACGGGATGGGGCCGTGTCCCCAGGTGCACTCACAGAAAGGACCCGGCAGCTCCCGGCGCCCGCCTCAGCTGTGTGGAGAGATGGAGGGCCAAGGGGCGGTGGCACAGAGGGAACCAATGCCCCGTTCTCAGGTGCCTGTCCTTTCCCCCCCGCTGCCTCCTTTTTGTCTCACCCAGTGCCCCTACGGTGGGGGACGCTATAGGAGTCCCCAGCAGCCCCGCCTGGCCCCGCAGCAGTTTGACTCTCCCGTTTGCAGGGGCTGCTCCACATTGAGGAGGGGAAGGCGGCCGCTGGCCCAGCTGAGGGTCAAGCGGGTGATTGAGGCTTGAGGCGCCCAGGCGCCCTACACTGACTTTTCTGGGAGCCAGGAGATCCCAGTACTGTCTGAGCCCTCATGGTTTACTTTCTCAAGTCTTTTCCTTATCACAATGACACATGCTCATTGTAGAAAATATGAAAAATGCAGAAAACTATAAAGATGTTGAAAAACGATTACTAAGCGTCCATTCCCTTGGAAGCAACCACTAGTAAAACGTCAGCGTGTCGTCTTCCGATCTTCTCTGCTGTTTCTTTTCCTTCACGTGGTTGAGCTCATACTGTACTCCTAATTTCGTGCAGTGTTTGTTTCTCTTGACAGTAGGTGATAAGCCATTCTCGATGACATTAAACATTTCGTAACGTTATTTTAAAGGCCAGCTGTGACGGTTCATTTACTTCCATGTGTCCGCTTGACCGGCCATGGGTGCCCAGGTTAAACGTTATGTCTGTGTGTGTCTGTGAAGGTGTTTCTGGATGAGGTTAGCGTTCGAATCAGCGGACTCAGTAAAGGACATGAATAGAACAAAAAGTGGAAGAAAGAGGAATTTGACCCTGTTTTCTGCCTTACTACTTGAGCTGGAGCATCTCATTTCATCTTCTTCTGCCCTCAGACTGGGGTTTACACCAGTGGCTCCCCTGGGTCTCAGGCCTTCGGACTCGGACTAAATTACACCACTAGCTTTCCTGGGTCTCCACCTTGCAGACTACAGACTGTGGGGCTTCTCAGCCTCCATCATCACATGAGCCAATTCTCCATCATATATCTTGATGACAGATAGATACATAGATCAATCGATCCATCTCTTGTCTGGAGAACCCTGACTAATACAAAAGCTGTCACTGAGCCACCTCATATATAAGAAAGGAGAAATACTTTCCGCCTCTCAATGGATGGATTAGCGAAGAATTTGCAGCCACCTTTAATCCACCACAGCAGGTGTGTGAATGCTATGGTGCACCACTGGGTTCACCAGAGAAACAGAACCAATAGGAGATACAGATATAGATACAAACACAGTTATAGATCTCATTTACAATTACTATAAGGAATTGGCTCATACAATTATGGGGGCGAGAAGTCCAAGATCTGAAGTTAGCATGCTGGAGACCCAGTGGTGTAAGTTCCAGTCCTGGTCTGAGTCCGAAGGCAGAAGTCTGATGCCCCAGCTCAGAGACAGTCAGGCAGAGAGAAAGAATCCTTTACTACTCAACATTTTATTTTATTCCCACTTTCAACAGATTGGATGAGGTCCACCCCCACTGGGGAGGGCAATCTGCTTTACTCAGTCTACTTGGATTCAAACGTTAATCTCATGCAGAAACACCACACTCACAGACACACCCAGAATAATAGATAAATAAATATCTGGGCACCCCGCGAGTGAGTCAAGCTGACACGTAAAATGAAGCATCAGTCATCCAGCGCCTCCTTCCAGATGAAGGCATTTGTTTCCCTGCTGGCAGTGTTGGCTGCTCACAGCTGGGTGTCTCCGCAGAAACAGTCCTCTCCCAAAGTTCCACCCCCCCTCAAAGCACAGCTCCCTCCCAAAGCACAGCTGGTCATGTGAGGGATTCCAGAGCCCAGCCCCCTTACCTCTATTTGGGACAACTCTGAAGGGCCATCCCAGCTTTAGATCTCCTCATGGGATCAGCTGGTGACTCTGTTGTGGCTACATCACAGTTCAACTCTCCTGCTGCCCAATCCTCTTCCCTCACTCCCTGACAGATGCTGCTCTCAAAGTCCTCCCTAATAACCAGACACAGATCTCTGCCTCCGAGTGTTTCCCACCAACCTGACCTAGTCAGAGAAAGAGGAGGCCGAGCTCTGACTGGCAGACTCCATGCAGGCAGACCCTGAAATAAAATCAGAGCCTTCTGCAGGCAGTGGGATTTGTGACGCTGCAATCTGAGGGAGAAGTCGAGGCCCGGGGTGGAGTGCGTAGAATGAGAGGATCAGGAAACAGGTGAAAACAGAGTAAACATTGACCTAACCAATCCGCTAATGTTAATCACTTAGGCTGTCTCCAATGTTCACTGTTATAAATAAAAAGCATTGCAAAACATGCCTTGATTCCTAAGTTCTTTTGTTCACAGTTCTGATCACTTTCTTAGGACAGATTTTGAACAATTATGAATGAAAGACTGTAAGTTTTTTGGAGGCTACCAGAACTTTCCAAGACCCCTATTCACACTGCATTTACACAGCATTCTCCTTCAGCCAAACTCCTAAGAGACCTGATTTAGGGAAGGTCATTGACTCAGCTGGAGAATTAATTATTCATCTGAATTGGTCTGTGCAAAAGGCTCCAGAGAGCCAACAAGAATAAATGGAAATGCTATTAGAACTAACAGGCGAATTTAATAAAGTGTCTGCATGCAAAATTCAATAGCTTCCTCATCAACTACCAATAACCAATTAGAAAATACAATGAGGGTGGGTGGATGGGAGGGTGGACAACATAGTCAAAAAACAATTAACAGTAACAAAAATACCCAGGATTGATTTTACCAACAAGTGTGGGAAACAGGAAAACTAGATCTTAAAAATGTACAAACTTTTCTAACACACATGAAATAATTAATTAGACGGAAAGGCATGGCATATTCCTAAGAAAAATGAATGTACTGTAGGGTTAAACTATAAAAAAAGTGAATGTACTGTAGGGTTAAACTATAGATTAAACACAGTTCAGTCAAAAGTCCAAAGGGGTTTGTCATTTTCTTGTTAAACATGCCACAGTTGTACTAAAGTTTACTCAGAAGAAATACATATGCAAGAGTAGCTAAGAAAAAACTTGAAGAGGAATGAAAAGGAACTTCGCTCCAAAATAATCAAATGCTATGCAGCCATGAAAAAGAATGGAATATTTCCAAGAGATGGCATAGGCCCTGTTTGTTAGCAAACATGAGGAGAATGGCGTCCCTGAGCTCGTCTTCTGCCAGCATCCTCATGAGCTCCTCTCGGGCCTCATTCACACGCTCTCTGTCATTGCTGTCAACCACGAAGATGAGAGCTTGTGTGTTCTGGAAGTAGTGGCGCCACAGAGGCCGGATCTTGTCCTGGCCACCCACACAGTGGAGCTGATGTTCTTGTATTCCACAGTCTCCACTTTGAAGCCTGTAGTGGGAATGGTGGTCACGATTTCACCCAGCTTCAGTTTGTACAGGATGGTGGTCTTTCCCGCAGCATCTAGGCCCACCACGAGAATGCTCGTTTCTTTTTTGCTAAAAAGGCCCTTGAAGAGGTTTGCAAAGATATGCCCCACGTCGTAGACCCGTGGGAGCAACTCTGGCCAGAGAAACCCTGGTCGGCCGCAGCGCAGCTGCTGCTGCGAGGCAGGTGCTGGTTTCGCTCTGCGAGAAGTTTTAAAATGTTTCACTGCCATCCAAAGACCACGTGAGGATGAAAATGCCCTTCCTTTTCTTATGTAATGTGAAAAAGAGAAGCCTTTCTTTACCCTAAAAACACTTGGTGTACCTGGCAAAAAGTGGGTTCAAATAAAAGTTCCATAAAAGGCCCCAGAGATAGAGCCCTGGGCCAGGTCAGAGCCCTGTCCTGGTCCTAGCTCAGCGGCCAAGGGATCCTAGGAGTATCATCCTGTTTCCATCAGCTGTGAGACTAGGGTGGGAACAATTGCCCCTCAATGATCTAAGCCAGGATTGTTATGAAGATCACCTGAGATGATAGGCAAGCCCTGCCCACCCAGTCTTCATGAGAAAGGAGCGTTATCCAAACCCAGAGGCCCCCAAGGAGGCACCGCGGTCGCAATGCTGCAAAACTGGACTGAAAACCTGCCACAGCCAGACCACCTTCCCTCAGGTAAGCTTCACCCACTTCTCAAATGACCAGGCTGTCGCCACCCTGCCTGGGAAAGATCAGGAAGGGAAATGAGAAGGGGAGAGATGTTTTCCTTCATTCTGTCTCTCCCATCCTGAGAAAAGCTTCAAGCCAGGAGGGGATGGAGGAACCCACCATCCCTCCCCCTACTCACCCCATGGGTCTTGGCTCCCGTTTCCCATGGGGGGACGGCCCCGGGAATCCCAGGCTGAAGTTGATTGGCAGCCCCTCAGCCCTGCCTTTGCCCACACTCCGCTATTTTGATCCAGAGGCCATGGCTGTGGCTCTGACTCTCTCGACAGCCATGGGCTCTTCTAGGCCACAACATCGCGGAGCTGGTGACAGGCAGGGCAAAGGAAGCCCACACTGCTTCAGGGAACTGTCTTTTTTGTTTGTTTTTTTTGTGGTACGCGGGCCTCTCACTGCTGCCGCCTCTCCCGCCGCGGAGAAACAGGCTCCGGACGCGCAGGCCCAGCGGCCACGGCTCACGGGCCCAGCCGCTCCGCGGCATGTGGGATCCTCCCGGACCGGGGCACGAACCCGCGTCCCCTGCATCGGCAGGCGGACTCTCAACCACTGCGCCACCAGGGAAGCCCAGGGAACTGTCTTTTGTGCAAAGGGGGAAACAGGCCCTGAGGGGGGCAGGCCAGGTGGCAGCGGAGATCAGATGAGGACAGAGCACTGGCCCAGGTGTCAAAAGACCTGGGCTTGTATCCCAGCCTCATCCCGTGCCATCTTCCTTGTCTGGACCTCAACTTGCCATGTCTCTGAAAGAGATCGTGGTCTCTGACCCACGTAACACATAAGTGTAATGTCGGATCTTAAGAAACGGCACCGCGAAACAGAGGAAAGCTTCAAGTGAGCTTTGTTAGGGAGCGCTCCCGGGCGAGGTTCACTGATCCGAGAGAAAGGGGCCAGAGAAGTCGCACCTGGGCGAGGGTTGGGCAAGATTTTATAGGAGAAGAAGGGAAAGGGGTGTGGTGAATCTGGGAGGGCGCAGGGCATTCCTTATTTGATGGTCTTTTCGGGTATCCTGGGGGACCGTTGGTCCCGCCCCTCGAAAGGCGGGAAGGCTGGGCCGGGTTCAAAGTCCCCAGGTCAGTTTCTGGAACTGGGTGGTCCGGAGAGTTTCGGTCTGATGCAACCTGTGAATCTGATTGTGTTCCCCTGCCTCGAGCCAGTTGGCCTTACATCCCGACATCTTTGGTGTAATGGGGCGGCGTTCTGATCTCTGGCTACTTCTTGCTGAATGGGGGCGTCGAAAGGGGAGTCAGGCGACCAGAGGTCCGAGGCTTAGGGGAGGCCAGTGGGGGGTTCTGTAGGAAGCAAGGTGTAAGGGCCGAGGAGCATTTGGGTTGTGGCCGCCCGAGAGACTTCCTCCATGCGCCTGCGAAGGAACCTAAGAAAGCAGGGAGCGAGCATGAGCAAGATACAGATGAGAATTAAGGGGCCTAAGACTGGTGTTAGCCAGGTATAGAGGGTGGACCGCCACCAGTCGGGAATTGGGGAGGCGGACTGTTGGTGTTTGCGTTGGAGGTCTTCTCTTAAGCGATGGAGGGTTTTACGTTGTCTTCGACGAGTCCTGTTTCATTGATGTAATAGCCGCATTCCTCCTGTAGGAAGAGGCAGGTACCTCCTTTGTCGGCCGTCAGGAGATCCAGGGCTCGTCGATTCTGGACGGCAACTCGGGCTACTGAGGTGATCTGGCGCTGGAGAGAGGAGATGGAGCCGGCGGAGGCTTCAATGGCTAGCTGGAGTTTATGTTCTAAGTCGCGGGATATTGAAACACTATGTGTTAGAGCTCCCCCGCGCCCCGCCGAGGCCTGCAGCGACCAGGGAGGAGGCGAGAGAGATGCCTGCGACCAGAGGAAGAAAGATGGCTCTTTTTCGTCTGGTAAAGGGCGGCATGATTAGCGAAGAAAATTCGGCTTGGCTATACAGTGTGAGTTGTGGGACGAGAGTAACAGGGATACATGGGAAGGGGGAGGAAGAATTGATCTCTTTTGTGAGGGAACCATTGCACCACAAAAACATGCCTGGTGGTGCTTCAGTTGATGTGTTTACCGTGAGGGATGAGTTGCAAAGAAACCCAGTATCAGCTAGATTTGGGCGGCTACCGTAACAGATGGTGAGAGTTTTTGAATCAAGGAGGCAGGAGGGAAGCCGGGTTCAGGCGAGGGGAGAGATCAAGAGAAATAGCTGGGTTTTCAATGACCAGCAGGTGGAACTCCTGGATGTGGGAGGGGCCCAGGAGGGAGAGAGACTTGTGGCCTAGGAGGTCGGCCCGCTGGTGGGAGGAAAACACGGTTAGTGGGTGGGCCAGAGTCAGTTTGAGTGTTTGTTTGGTCAGTTTGGCTGCCGCTGCTAGGGCCCGAAGGCATGGTTGCCATCCCCGAATGGTTGGGTCCAGCTGTTTGGAGAGGTAAGCCACGGGGCGGTAGGAAGGCCCTACAGGCTGGGCAAGGAGTCCAGTGGCTATTCCGGCTCGTTCATCCACAAAAAGGTGAAAAGGTCGGTTTGGGTTGGGCAGAGAAAGGGGAGAAGATATCAGAGCGTTAAGGAGGGTGAGAAAGGCCTGTCGGAACGGCGGAAGGAGAGGTGAGGGGTTTCTTTAGCGGCTAGATATAAGGGTTTAGCGAGGAGAGCAAAGTTAGGGATCCAGTGTCGGAAAAATCCTATAAGGCCCAAAAAGGAGAGAATTTGTTCCGCTGTTTCCGGAGGCTGGAGTTCACGGATAATCCGGGTGCGGTCGGCTGTTAGACCTTTTGTGGTAGCGGTAAGGTGGAACCCCAGGTAGCTTACAGAAGATACAGATAACTGAGCCTTGGCTGGGGAGACCCGATAACCGCGAGAGCCAAGGTAATTGAGGAGATCTGCAGTATGTTGTCTTGAGAGGCTGAGAGATGGGCTACAAAGGAGGAGGTCATCTACATATTGAAGGAGTGTGCTGGGGGTAAGGGAGCAGGAAGTGAGGTCCCGTGACAGCGCCTGACCGAAGAGGCGAGGACTGTCGCGGAAGCCCTGGGGAAGAACTGTCCAGGTGAGCTGACTGGAAGTATGAGTATCCGGATCCGTCCAGGTAAAGGCAAAGAGGAAATAGGAGTCGGGATGTAGGGGGATAGTGAAAAAGGCATCTTTGAGATCCAGAACCGTAAAGTGGGCTGTGGATGGGGGCATATGGGAGAGCAAGGTGCATGGGTTTGGTACTACTGGGTGGAGAGGAATTATGGCCTCATTGATTAGTCGGAGGTCCTGGACCAGGCGATAATCCCCAGAGGCCTTGCAGACAGGCAGGATGGGGGTGCTGCAGGGAGAGTCCGTGGGGATAAGGAGTCCCTGGTTTAGGAGTCTGGTGATGATAGGTTGTAGGCCCCTAAGGTGAGTCTCAGAGATAGGAAATTGGGGCCTTGATGGAAATTTGGAGGGGTCCTTTAGGCGGATGAGAATGGGGGAATGGTGTGTTGCTATTATGGGCTTAGAAGTATCCCAGACTTGGGGATTGATTGGGTTCAGTGTGATTGGAAGAGGGGGATAGGAGGGGGAGGGTTCTAGAGACAGGCTGAGAAGAGGAAGCAGGAGTTGGGAGGAGGGGACCTTAGGGTCAAGTCTAACCAGCTGGAGGGAGGCCCCTAAGTGGAAAAGGACATCTCGGCCTAGCAAGGGAACTGGGCAGGGTGGTATGACTAAGAAGGAATGAGTAAAAGGGAGTCAGTCCTTCGATATGACATGGGAGTGGACCGGTCTGGAGTGCGAAGGATGGTTTGCCATCAATACCCATGACCGAGATCTGGGAAGGAGAAACTGGCCCGGAATAGGTAGGCAGGACCGAATAGGTAGCCCCCGTGTCCACCAGAAATGAGATGGACTTACCTGCTACCTGTAGCGTTACCCTGGGCTCGGCGAGGGTGATGGGGGTCTTCGAGTCCAGGCGCCGTCAGTCATCAGCCAATCCCAGCAGCTCGAGTGATAATGCCGTTGGGTCAGCCTGCCCCCCCGCGTGGAGACGCTGAGGGAGGGCCAGCGTCTTCTCTTTTTGTGTTATCCCCGTCTCTTCACGGGGAGGTCAATTTCACTGATTAAAAGTAAGAGACAGTAAAACCCTCGTGTGGCCATTCATACAAGTCCTTATTTAGAGAACAAGTGATTATGCTACCTTTGCACGGTCAAGATACCGCGGCCGTTTAACGATTGTCACTGGGCAGGCAGTGCCTCTAATACTAGTTATGCTAGAGGTGATGTTTTTGGTAAACAGGCGGGGTTTGTGTTTGCCGAGTTCCTTTTACTTTTTTTAATCTTTCCTTGGTGCACACCTGTGTTGGGTTAACAGTATGTTTAATAAATAGTTTAGTGTTGGGTTATATTTATTGGCTGTTAACTACCAGTATATTATCAGTCCCTGATATAAACTTGTGCGAGGAGAAAATTTTTCTTGTTACTCGTGTTAACAGTATTTCTTCTATAATTAAATAGATTAGTCCAATAGGCTAGGAGTTATTTGATTTATTGTTGAAATTAAAACTTATTTTTGTTGTTGAGCTTGAATGCTTTCTTAATTGGTGGCTGCTTTTAGGCCAACTATGGTTTAAGTTTTATATTACTCTCTAGTAAAGGTTGTATCCATTTCTAAAAAGCTGTACCTTTTTAGACTAACAGTTAAACATACGTTGAAACTTGCTGTGGTTTTTAGTATTGTTTAATGTTGAACGGAAACTCCTGTCTTGGGCGACCAGCTGTCACCAGGCTCGTTAGGCTTGTCACCTCTACCTACAAGTCTTCTCACTATTTTGCCACGTAGATGAGTTTGTTCCAGTTACTGCTCATAAGTAGCTCGTCTGGTTTCGGGTAATTTAACTTAAGGTCTCTTTGCTAAATTATTACTAGTTAAGTCATTATGCAAAAGGTACAAGGGGTAAGCTTTGCTTTTTTCTACTTTTAATATTTCTTTCATCTTTCCCTTACGGTACTTTCTCTATAGCGCCATTGATATTTAAATTTCTATCTCCTATACTTTAAATGTATGGTAAATGTTTTATTTGATTAACTTATAGCAGTAGTGATGGGGAGGGGTATGGGCTAGATATAGTTCAAGATGTGCACAAGTTGTGAAATCTTCTAGGTGTAAACTAGATGCTTTATTTAAGCTACATCTTGTTTATCCAAGCACACCTTCCGGTATGCTTACCTTGTTACGACTTGTCTCCTCTTGTACGCTTGCTTAGCATGGGTTAGTGATCTGGGGCTTTTCTATGGTACTTGAGGAGGGTGACGGGCGGTGTGTGCATGCTTCATGGCCTTATTCAATTAAGCATTCTATTCTTAATTTACTGCTAAATCCTCCTTTAGTTTTTAGGTTTCATAAAAACTTTCGTGTGGGTTTAAGGGGTGTTCTTATTATAGAAAATGTAGCCCATTTCTTCCCAATCCATAGGTTACACCTTGACCTAACGTTTTTATGTGCAATAGTTGTGCTTACTTTCGTTCCTTTTTAAGGGTTTGCTGAAGATGGCGGTATATAGACTGAAGTAGCAAGGGTTGGTGAGGTTGATCGTGGTTTATCGTTTACAGAACAGGCTCCTCTAGAGGGATATGAAGCACTGCCAAGTCCTTTGAGTTGTGGGCTGTTGCCGATAGCACTCTGGCGAATAGTCTTGTTTTAGGACTATTTAAGTTTACGACTAAGCATAGTGGGGTATCTAATCCCAGTTTGGGTCTTAGTTGTCGTGTACTCAGTTTATGGTAAAGTTACTTTCCTAGTTTAACTTAATTTTAATTATGGCTTTTTACAGCTTAATTAAGGCTTGACTTTATTTTTGTGTTGTTCCTTGACCCTCTTTACGCCGGGTGTCTATTAATTTGGGTCAATCGTATGACCGCGGTGGCTGGCACGAAATTTACCAACCCTAGTTAGCATGGCTAGGTCAAACTTTTGTTCATAGCCTAATTCTTGTCACTGCTGTATCCCGTGGGGGGTGTGGCTAAGCAAGGCGTTATGAGCTACTAGCGTAGTGTGCTTGATACCTGCTCCTTTTAGTCTTTAATGATTTGGAGGGCATTCTCACTGGGATGCGGATGCTTGCATGTGTAAGTCTGCTAAGAACTAATAGAAAGGCTAGGACCAAACCTTTGTGTTGATGGGGCAGTAATGCCCATCTAGACATTTTCAGTGTCTTGCTTTATAAAAATTTAAGCTACATTAACCCGTGGAGTAGAAAATTATTTGTATAATTTCATTATGGGGCTTGTGTCAGATTTAGTATTGATTTATTTAAAAAAGTGCGTGTAGATCTAGGGACGAAACAGTGTAGGGGGGTGGTGAATATTAAAGCAGACGATCAGTTTTGTAAGGGGTAAGGGGGGTTTAAACCCCTATGAGATAGTTTTTTGAGACTGGGGGGAATAATAGAGTACTATGTCCTGTAACCATTAATTAAATAACACCTGTTGGTTGTGCTAGTCCAATCAAAAATACACACAGGTCCAGCTACAATTTATCTGACTGTGACAGGGCCTTTCTAAGGCCATAGCTGAGTCGATGCAGGCCCCCCCCCAAAAAAATAAAAGATACCAAATGTATGAAACCTCAGTTATGTGTGAGCATGGGCTGATTAGTCATTAGTCCATCAAGATGTCTTATTTAAGGGGAACGAGTGGGCGATTTTAAGTTAAGATGGTCCTGAAGTAAGAACCAGATGTCTTATAAAGATCACCGTTAGCTACCCCCACGAAGTATGGGCCCGGTGCGAGAAGAGGGATCCCTGCCGAGCGGGTTGCTGGTTTCACGCGGCATGGTGATTAAGCTCGTGATCTAATGGAGCGGCCATAGGATATAATGGAAATAAAATTGTTATGGGACATATAATATGTATGAGTATGCATATTATGTAATATGTAAAATTAATGAAATTTAATACGAGCTTTAACTTACCGTATGGAAAATAAATGAATGCACAATAATACATAGCATGTACATATGAATATTTACAAGGAGAGACTAAAATATTAATATGCATGTGTATATGTGTATGTGATATGTACAATAAAATGTTTTTAAAACAAATTACTTTTAATACTGACACAGTACTATAATGTTATGGTAACTCTACAATAAGCTTTTTCAAGGAATAGTTTATGTAGAATTCCAGCTTTGGGTGTTGGTGGTGAGGTTTAATATCTCTTCCTTGAGTCTTAGGGAGGAATGGGGTTCTCCTTTTCCGGTTTACAAGACCGGGGTATTTTGTTATACTACAAAGACTCTTCATTTTAAGAGTTTATTTTCAATAAGGCTGATTGTTGGTATTAGCACTAAGATTAGGAGAAAGTATAGGATAGATGCTAATTGGCCTACGATGATGTATGGGTGTTCTACAGGTTGGCCTCCGATTCATGTTAAGGTTAGGAGGCCTGCGATTAGAGTTCAAAATAAGAGTTGGCTAAAGGGTCGGAATATTATACTTCGTTGTTTGGATGTTTGAAGTATTGGAATAAAGATTAGGATGAGGATGGAAAGTAGTAGTGCTAGTACTCCTAGTTTATTGGGGATTGATCGTAAGATTGCGTATGCAAATAGGAAATATCATTCTGGTTTGATGTATGCAGGGGTGCTTAGTGGATTTGCTGGAGTATAGTTATCGGGGTCTCCTAGTAGGTCAGGTGTGAATAGAGTTAGTGCTAGCAGGGTTAGGATTAATAGTAAAGCGCCTAGGATGTCTTTGATTGTGTAGTAGGGGTGGAATGGGATTATATCTATGTTGGATGGGATTCCTGTGGGGTTTTGGATCCTGTTTCGTGTAGGAATAGCAGGTGAACAGCTACTAATGCTGTGATGATGAATGGGAGGATAAAGTGGAAAGCGAAGAAACGTGTTAGTGTTGCTTTATCTACGGAAAACCCACCTCAGATTCATTCTACTAAGGTAGTGCCAATGTAAGGGATTGCTGATAGGAGATTAGTGATAACGGTTGCGCCTCTGAATGATATTTGTCCTCAGGGTAGGACATAGCCTACGAATGCAGTGGCTATAACTATTAATAGTAGGAGTACGCCAATGTTTCATGTTTCTTGGAATATATGAGAGCCATAGTATAGGCCGCGTCCGATGTGGGCGTAAAGGCAGATGAAGAATATAGAGGCTCCATTTGCGTGTAAATAGCGAATGAGTCAACCGTAGTTAACGTCTCGACAGATGTGTGCGACTGATGAAAAGGCAGTTGAGGCGTCTGGCGTGTAGTGTATTGCTAGGAATAAACCTGTTAGGATTTGTATGATTAGGCAGAGGCCTAGTAGGGAGCCAAAGTTTCATCATGAGGAGATGTTAGATGGAGTGGGAAGATCAATGAATGCGTCATTGAGAATTTTTATTAGTGGGTGTGTTTTTCGGATGTTGGTCATTAGGGTTCTTGTAGTTGAATTACAACGATGCTTTTTCATGTCATTGGTCGTGGTTGGAGTCCACGTGAGAATAATGGCAATGTATGTTGTTTTTATTATGAGCGCTATTTTTGTAATTAGTCTTGTGGGCTTTCTTCAAAGCCTTCACCTGTTTATGGTGGTTTAGGGTTGATTGTGGGTGGCGCTATGGGATGTGGAATTGTTTTTAGTTTTGGGGGTTCGTTTTTAGGTCTAATAGTATTTTTGATTTATTTGGGAGGAATGTTAGTTGTGTTTGGTTATACAACGGCTATAGCTACTGAGCAGTATCCTGAGGTTTGGGTTTCTAATAAAGTCGTACTAGGGGGATTTCTTTTAGGTTTGGTGGTAGAATTTTTAGTGGTGGTGTATGTTTTAGAGGGTGGAAAAGTGAATGTTGTGTTGGAGTTTAATGGGCTAGCGGATTGAGTCATTTATGATACAGGGGATTCTGGATTTTTTAGTGAGGAAGCTATAGGGATTGCTGCGTTGTATAGTTACGGCACTTGGTTGGTTGTTGTTACTGGATGGTCTTTGTTTATTGGTGTAGTGGTTATTATGGAGATTACTCGGGGAAATTAAATAGTAGCATACAAAGCGTTATAGTGATGAGGAAAGATAGGAAGTAGAGTTTGATAAGCCCTTTTTGGTTTGAAGTTAGTGTGGAGGCCTTTAGTTGAATGAGAGCTATAGTTTTTGGTAGAATGGTTTCTGTTCAGGCCAGGTCTAGCAAGGAGGTTGCGAATTTCTGGCTTATTGTTAGGACTAGGTGAGGGGGTAAGCGGTGTATAATTGTAGGGAAGTAACCTAGCAGGGTAGAGAATTTAGTAGAGTCTGATGGATAGGGATATTTTAGGTTTTTTGAGTAGGTGTTAATTTCGAATGCGAGAATAAAGCCTAGAGTTGTTACTATAAGGGCTGTTAGTTTTAGGTATAAAGGTATAGTTATTAGAGGGGTAGTTATTGGGGGTATGCTGTTGGAGAGGATGAATGCGGCGAAGATGCTTCCGATTAATAGGCGTGTCACTATTCCAGTGGCCTGTTAGCCCACAGCTGGGCCAGGGCTTAGAAGGAGGTCGGGGATTGGGACATTGGCTAGCCCAGAGGCCTTCTTTTCCGCATTTGAAGCCGGCCCCCGGCGGGGTTGCCTTTTGCGGACCCCGTGGATGCTGTGATCCATGGGAGGTGGCCGGCCTTAGGGCGGCTACAAGAGCTTGGGTTTGGAGGGCCACCTTCTGGTGCATCCGAGCCTGTCGGCTGGATTCTGCCAAATCCTCACGACCATTATAGACTTTAAAGGCCATTTTTACCAGATCTCGAATAGGGGTTTGAGGGCCGTCTTCTGCCCGTTTTAATTTCTTTCGGATGTCCGGGGCTGATTGGGTGATAAAATGGGTGGCTAGGACCGCTGCCCCTGCCGGGGTGTCGGGATCCAGCCGGGTGTAGAGAGTTAAGGCCTCTGTAAGGCGATTGAGAAAGATAGCTGGATTTTCGTTAGGCTCTTGGGTTATCTCTTTTAGTTTTTCAAAATTGACCACCTTATGAGCGGCAGCCTGCATGCCAGCCAGGAGGCGTTGGATCACGAGGTCGCGTTTACGACGGCCATCTTGGCCATCCTGGTAAGTCCAGCCTGGATCGGTGCCAGGCACGGCAGTCGCTCCGACAGGCATGGAGTTGTCGGTAAGGTGAACCTGATCTGCATGGTTTCGGGCAGCAGTTTGAATTCTTTCCCTTTCGTCAGGGGTTAAGGTAGAGGACAGAACCACAAAGACATCGCTTGAGATAGGTAGCGAAATTCTTTGATGTAGTGGGTGGAGTCGGCAGAGAAGGAGCCTAATCGTTTTTCAATTTGAGAGAGGTCCTGGAGAGAGAGAAAGGGACATGGACTCTGACCAGTCCTTCCGCTCCTGCTACCTCCCTCAGAGGGCAGAGGAGATTTGAATCTTGGGAGTCGTGAGAGCGTGTATGTGCACTAATTGGCGAAGCAAGGGGCGTGGGAGGAGAAACGGTCGAGGGAGGCGGGGGAACGGTTGGAGGGGCCGGAGCGGGTTCGGGAGGAGGAGGGACCGCTTCAGGGTAGGGGGGAGAGGCGAGAGATTCGGGAGGGTCGGTTAGTGGGGAGGAATCCAAGGGGACTGAGGTTTTGGATGGAGGATTTGAGAGGTAGAACAATTGACGTAAAGGGAGGGGCGGGAGCGCAAATACCAGAAGGCCTGAACATTGGGGACCTCGGACCATTTGCCCGTCCTGCGGCAGTAATTATCTAGATCACGGAGGATGTTAAAATCGAAAGTCCCTTCAGGATTGATTCTCTAGAGGATATTGTGGCCAGGCCACAGTGGAATAGAAAATAAGCCGTCGGCAATGGAGATCTTGGGAAAAACCGAGGGCTGTAAATTTGGCTAGGAGGCACCCCAGGGGCGTCTTAGGATCTGGTTTCGATTGTGAGGTTCCCATGACCCCCAGTCTGTCCCTGAGTGAGTGGAGAGGGAGAGAGGCGTCCCTGGTCTCAGTCTCCAATTCACGACAGGTCGGAGGGCGGTCAGGCAATTGGGACGTCTCCACAGTTGCCCGAGGCCCGGAGAGAGGACGGAGGAGTCCCTGACGCGGCCACGATTAGGGACAGGGAGTCCGGTGGGCAGGGACTCTGGGGGTTGGAGGGAACAAGGGAGGGGGACTTACCCCGTTTTCTGCCGGATCGGGTGGATGAGTAGAGGTTCCCTGGTTGTCTCCTGGGGGAGGGGAGGAGCGGCCCGCGCCGTAACCCGCGGGGCTTGGTACCCCTCCCGAGTTTCGGCACCAAATGTAAGGTCGGATCTTAAGAAATGGTAAATGGCACCGCGAAACACAGGAAAGCTTCAAGTGAGCTTTATTAGGGAGCGCTCCGGGGCGAGGTTCACTGGTCCGAGAGAAAGGGGCCAGAGAAGTCGCACCCGGGAGAGGGTTGGGCAAGATTTTATAGATGAAGAAGGGAAAGGGGTGTGGTGAATCTGGGAGGGCGCAGGGTATTCCTTATTTGGTGGTCTTTTCAGGTATCCTGGGGGACCGTGGGTCCCGCCCCTCGAAAGGCAGGAAGGCTGGGCCGGGTGCAAAGTCCCCAGGTCAGTTCCTGGAACTGGGTGGTCCGGAATGTCTCCAGGGCAGTTTCTGGAACTGGGTGGTCCGGAGAGTTTCAGTCTGATGCAACCTGTGAATCTGATTGTGTTTCCCTGCCTCGGGCCAGTTGGCCTTACAATAAGGTGGGTCTGGGGTCTGATCTGACGAGGGAGGTTGCTTTCGGACTGCCAGCGGACTCCGCTGGCTTGGAAGGAGCCGGAACACTCTGCCTCTAAGTTGCTGTTCCTTTCATTCGTGGCGTTACCCACCTCTGAAGTAACACAGGCCTACTTTGCTCCCTAGGGCCCTGAGGCGGAGCTGGTGGCAGCTCCATGAGGGCTGGACAAACTCACATAGTCTGGCAACTGATGGCCACCACACTACTGGAGGAAGGATGTTTGTTGGGGTGCTTTTAAAAGAATATTATCTATAATTCTGACACCAATTACAATTTTGCATCCAACCCCAATGTGTGTGTTTTTCCCCACACTACGCAACTCTCCAACTGGGTGTCCTATGTTCCAACTCAATGCTGACACTATCTACCTGGATATAGTGTCAGATTCCACAGGTTAAGGGCTGGGTCCCCCATGACTGACCCCCACCCCCCAAATTCAGAAGCCAACCACAAGTTCAGGTTGTTACCTGTGCTCCTGACCAATCAGAGGTTCCAGTGACCCCCTTCTAATTTGCTAGAGCAGCTCACAGAACCCAGTGGAACATTTTACTTACTAGATTACCCGTTAACTATAACTCAGGACCAGCCAGATGGAAGAGGTGCACAGGGAAAAGTATGGAGAAAGGGCAGGAAGCTTCCATGTTCTCTCCAAGTGAGCTACGCCCCCGGATCTCCTTCCACATGCTCACCAACCCAGAAGCTCTTGGAACCCTGTTCTTTCTGGGTTTTGTGGAGGTTTCCTCAAATAGGAGATTGATTAAATCATTGGCCACTGATGACTGAACTCAATCTCTAGCCCCTTTCCCTGCATGGGAGATGGGGTGGGGGGCTGGGAGGGCCATAAGTTCCAACCGTCTAATCACTGGGTTGGCTCAAATGGCATCCTTAGGGGCTTTCCAAAAGTCACCTTATTTAACATAACAAAAGAGACCTCTATTACTCTGCACAGGAAATTCCAAGCGCTTTAGGAACTCTGTTCCAGGAACAGGGACAAAGGCCATATATATATTTCTTATTGTAAATCGCGATATTACGTTATCTTATAAGAACGGTGCATCTAAATCCCGTTCTTTCATTGCAAGTAGTATAGGAACAATGTTCTGGACTTCTTCCTCCATCTGAGGTGCCAACTGCCATGATAGGGTCTTTCCCAGTGCGGGCTAGAATACAAAGCATCTTTCCTGCAGTAGCTTCCAAAGGGAAAACCCCAAAAAAGCCCAGTATTTGAGTATCTTTTTGTTGAAAAGTGCATGCAGACAATGGAGTGTCAGACCCAGGAGAGAGGAGAGGGAAAAATGGAGAGAAGTTGAGAGTGAGAGGCAACACTTGAGAATGAGCTGCTTTTACTAGGGTTTTTGCACATACAGCCTTTAACGTCCAGCCCTGTGCATAAGGGCTGGGAGTCCCTCGGGCAGAGGGGAACAGGAATGCGATGGGTTCTGGCCACAAGGCAGATTAAGCAATACATGAGGGGAGCTGCTGGTAGCCTGAGGCCCAGACAGTTGTGCAGGGAAGATGAAAAGAAAAGGAGTGACAGGAACTGACATTAACTGAGCACCTACTATGAGGAACGAGGCTGAACTAGACAGAAAAAAGAAAATACATTAAATGATAGGCTGTGTAAGGTCGGATCTTAACAAACGGCACCGCGAAACAGAGAAAAGCTTCAAGTGAGCTTTATTAGGGAGCGCTCCCGGGCGAGGTTCACTGGTCGGAGAGAAAGGGGCCAGAGAAGTCGCACCCGGGCGAGGGTTGGGCAAGATTTTATAGGGGAAGAAGGGAAAGGGGTGTGGTGAATCTGGGAGGGCGCAGGGCATTCCTTATTTGGTGGTCTTTTCGGGTATCCTGGGACACCGATAGTCCCGCCCGTCGAAAGGCAGGAAGGCTGGGCCGGGTGCAAAGTCCCCAGGTCAGTTCCTGGAACTGGGTGGTCCGGAATGTCTCCAGGGCAGTTTCTGGAACTGGGTGGTCCGGAGAGTTTCGGTCTGATGCAACCTGTGAATCTGATTGTGTTCCCCTGCCTCTGGCCAGTTGGCCTTACAGGCTGGGGAGAATTCACTGCAGCAGGTGACTGTCTGCTACACCCCTCATCTTCATCATCCTCAACAGCCAATCACTAAGGACACCATCGGCCACACCCTGGGGCTGGGATTGCCATCACGGGGCTCCATCTACTTGCGGAAGTAAGATCTAAAGAAATGACAAGTAAGCCACAGTCGCATATGCTGTCAAGTGAGTAGATGTCAACCAGAAAGGGTCAGGGACCAAGGGAGGGACCACAGTGCCCTGGGTTGGATGAGGTTCCCAGGGAGAAATGCTGGATAGCACGTGAGTGGAGAAGGACAAATTGGTGTGGACAAGGCACAGCAAAAAGAACACAGGTGGTGTGCTCAAGGGATTGTGACCAGCAGTTTATTATTCTTTTTCTATCACTTTGTATTTTGGGACCCTTTCACATACATCACCTCAGGAAATGACTCTGTTGTCCTTCACAAACGCAATTCCCTGGACCAGATGGCCTTCTGTTCCAGTGAGTTCAGTGGAATTAAACGAACTCCTACTATGTGTAAATCATTGTTCAGTATTGCAGGGTACATAGAAAAGTGTAAAATATAGTCCCTGCCCTCAAGGACAGAAAGGATTTTCCTTCCATCAAACGGCCAGGGAAGGAGATTCCGGCGTGACTCTGCAGCAGTGAAGTATTCGTCTGACAAAAGGCAGCAGGCTCTGGACAGCATGGACGAGCCTAAGGAAAACTGGATTTGCCATCTATCAAGATGCTCCATTTGGGGGTTGTCCAAAAGGTATTCTGGTGACTCTGCAGTTTCCTTCTCAGAATTGGTTACCAGGCTCAATCAGTCTGTGCCCTTCACATTCTTCCCACTATATTATTTCATAAGCACAGAAGCCCGTCTGCAGCCAAACACCAGCCCAGAATCAAAAGCTAAAGTAACTGCAGATGTACCTATAACTCATCCATGTCTAGACCACTGAATAACACCCCAATCAATGAGCAGTCTCAGACTCTGCAATTAATCCTGGAAAAGACGAGACATCGGGACAAGAAAGAAAGAACCAAAATAGGACAATGCATGCATGCAACTTCTAAATCAGTCAACCTTGGGCAAAGGGAGGTCTGGAAATTTTCACTCTGCCTGAGAGAAACAAAGCAACCTCATCCTGGGCCTTTAAGCGCCAGTTAGGACTGAGTGAGAGAAAGCACAGTTGAGCAACATCTGAGACAAACTGAACTACAAACTTATCTTGGGCATCCTCAGTGTGATGATGTGGCTACTACCATGATGGAGCAGTCCATGGAGAAGTTTCAGGAACTTTCCAAGTTGAGTGGGCAGAGTTGCCACTTATATGACAGAATTGGCAGATGCCTGTCAGTCACTTCTCAAAAAGTGAGTGGGAGGAATATTAAGCAAAGAACTAGCTACGTGGATCAGCCAGAGGGCCTATGACTGATGATTCTGGGTGGCCAGCACTCACAGAGGCATATTTGACCTCCTGCTTCCTCAGATGACTGAAGATTAAATACATGGTGAGAAGGGGATCTCTGGAACCTTGAGGTTCTGCACTCTGAATTTTTAGCTGGAAAACCTCTTTTCAAGGCAAAAACATAGCAAAGGACATTTGAAAGTATTTCGAAGAACGAATTCACATGCACTAACTTTGTAACAGGAAGCTGCAGATCTCACTTCAAGACAGCTGAAGCAGAATCCTCGCTGCAGGCGAAGTCTAGAGCAAGGGACTGTACACCCTGGATCAAAGCAGTCTTCAAAACTACCAAGTCTCCCATCTACCCCCCTCCACACACTCCCCCTCCACCAAAAAAGCAAAGAAACAGCCAGCACACAATCTTAAGACTCTTTATTTAAAATAAGTATCTCTGGGCTTCCCTGGTGGCACAGTGGTTGAGAGTCCGCCTGCCGATGCAGGGGACACGGGCTCGTGCCCCGGTCTGGGAAGATCCCTCATGCCGCGTGAGTGGCTGGGCCCATGAGCCATGGCTGCTGAGCCTGCACGTCCGGAGCCTGTGCTCCACAACGGGAGAGGCCACAACAGTGAGAGGTCCGCGTAACGCAAAAAAAAAAAAAAAAAAAAAGTATCTCTGAGTCAGGCTGCTGTATAACCAAGCAGGAAAATCTACTGAAACTTGACAGTTTTGATCAATGGCCTTCAGTCTTGGATGTTAATGAAATGTTTGTTATTGTTGTTGCTTTTTAACCAAGCAGTCTGTAACTCCACTTTCACGTCTAATTCAGAAAACTCCATTTCATGAAACATCAGGCTCTGAAGTGAAGAAATGAGCATGATTCTCCTTGCATGAATACTCGCGAGGCAAGCGTAAGAAGCTGCCCAGATAACCCATGGTGAGGTGTCCCAGAGGAGGACACCGTACAAGCAATCTGGTTGTTGAGTAAGTGGATGATTCATCTTATTACTTTTTTAAAGAACTGTGCAGTGTGTGTACTTTTAAACTGTATTGTAAATCACACATTAATTTGTTCCACATAGGAACGCCTACACTGAGAATCATTACACTTTTTCAGGTCAACATTCTTTAAACATTATTTTAGCTTGTTTTATGTTATTAACTAGTTAATTATTATTATTGCAAATGACCTTATATTCTCTTTCTTAAAGGTATGAAGTGAGTGGATACTGGCCAAATAATTTATACACATAGGTATTTGGCTACGTTTGTATCAATTAATATAAAAACCATAAAATATACCCATTTTAAAATCGTATCTTGTAAACCTTTAGAAATAAATGTTACATAAAAAATAATTTACTCCTGTGCCTACCTTCTTTATAGGTAAGAAGACAGACCAAATTTACATTTTCTTTGTCCTTTTTCTTTAAAAGTATATATTTATTTATTACATTGCCTGCAGAATTACATTTTCTCTTGTCTCTTTTCACTGACAAAACTGATAGGGGTTCTGGCACACTATCCAGCTCAGAAATATTCCTGAGTAATAAAGTGAAGACAATATTGAATACGAATTCACCAAAACTGCCTCTGTGATTTAGTTCAATGCAAATCCTTTATGTATGCAGATTATATAATCCAATTTGCTATTTTTCTTTTGCATCTTTAAGCTTCCTAAATAGTTTCAAAAGTAAACTATCAGACATAAGATAATTTTTTGCAAAATTATATTCACAAATAACCATATGCTGAAAGTTATATATTAAGGAGTGACTTTTTAAATGAAAATGATACTAGTATGTGGATTTTTAAATATGCATAAAAAACGGAGTTTTAATGGGCAAAAATTAGCAGCTTAAATAGTAATGGGATGAACAATAATTTTGAGGTTTAAGTTTTATTTTCCTTGGGATTCTTATCATATAGTTGTATCTTAAATACAGATTTAAGAAATTTAGAAAACATGACATCATTATATGATAAAGTATATGGAGAAATGCAAAATTGTCATTGTAAACGTTCAGCAATATATTTTTTTAATTTAGTGATTCAAACATCATTTAATAAAATAAAGGTAAAAAAAAGAAAAGAACTGTGCAGTAACGTTTCAAGCAGCTGACTGATGTTTTAAACACACTGGGCTGCTGTACCTGCCAGAAGAAAAAGCTGGAGCTAAGAAAATCTGGCAAAGCTATCTGAAATGAACCCAATTTTTATCTATCTTAAATGTTCAGATTATTTTTAAATGTTAATTTATAGATATTTGTACACTATGGGAAAAAGTGTCTGGTGAGCAGACAGCTGGCCAAGGGAAAACAGATCAGAGGCCAGGCAGGCTGTGGATCTTCTATTTACACCTTTAATAAAGTGTCTCACTCCCCCACAGAATACAGGCCATCCTAGGGTTGATGGGTTGCCGAGCTGCTGCCAGAACATTTCGAACTCCCCAAGTCGCACTGTCTCAAGGTAACTCTGGAGATACAGCCTCTGTCCTTTAGTTCTCTCCAAAAGGTTTCAGGATTTTCATGGTCTCTCTTTTACCCATCTTTAAACCAATTAAGGGCATTTCTGAGCAGTCACTGGTTTCCCAAGATACTGCAATGAAACAGCCATATCCCTAGGTCAGCAATGGTTCTGAAGAAAGCATCACTTATTATGGCACCAGACTGGACTGGGGAATTAAGAGCTTTGTGCTCTATTTCCAACTCTTTCTCTGGCCATGCTCACTGCTCTCTCCACCACCGACCACCTCTCTTGAGTCCTCAGGAGGAGGTGCTGGAAGAGAGGAAATGCAGGTTAGCACCACCCAGGCTAGTGTCTGTGGGCCACTGCCAACTGATTTCTAGTTAACTACCAACAGTTACCCACTCATTTGGCAAACAATTATCAGGTGTTGCTCCTGGCCAGGCCCCACGCCCTCAATTACTTTCCAAGTTTCTCCCACCCTCAAAGACTAGGTTGGAAATCATGTTTCTCTGCTCTTTCTTAATCGATTCCTGCAGTATGTAGGACTACATACCTGAATTAGAGTTAGGAATATCAAAAATGTTTATAAATAATAAAGGATTCCCATATATTAGAAAGGAGAGTCTGTTATTCAAAAAGCCACAAAATATCTCATTTAGAGAAGACACTTAACAAAATATACATCTTAAAAATTCAGCAGTCAAGAATGCTTTTTATAATTGTTTCCATTTAAGCAACAGAGAATTAAAATGGATAAGAATTATAAACACAACTTCACACAAACTATGCAAGAAGCATCACGTTTTTCTGAGACTCCTCTTTGTGGTTATCTAACCACACACGAGGGAGGGACCAAAGTTCAGATGTGCCCCAGTCGCAGTGCCCCAAAGTGGCAGTGCACTCAAGGAGTTTCCTTCCCTCAGTAAATGACATGGGGGAGGCGGCGGGGGGGGGGGGGAGCTTTACCAAGAAGCACACAATCCAGCTTCTTACCCAGTCTGCTACCATCATCAACTGTCAAACCATTTGCTCCTCTTTGCAAGAGGAGCTCCTTTAGAAGGTCCCAATAACTTCTGCTTATATTGTTCGACCAGCTGGTTGAAGCGAATTTCTGTCTTATTTCCCTTAGCTTTCTTCCTAGGTACCTACAAATGAAAGGCAAGGAAACGTAAGATAATCGGTTTCAAGCATTAAGTATTACCTTGCCCTTAGGCCAGCCAAGGGAGAAAGTAGGTTCAGAGATCTTGTCCACCACAAGAGGGACTTCCAGGCAATGACCCCACAAGAATCATCCATTGGTAAGAAATCAGATCAGGAGTGCCTAAGAGAAGGGCCCCACTAAAGTACCGTGTTTCAAAGGCCTCTCCCCCTTCAATTCCCAAATGTTCACACGAATCTCCTCCAAGATGAGTCACAGCCCCAAGTCTGGATGGTCTTGCTTGTTGCCCTTTCCCTCACCAAGAATTACAGGGTTTCAAAGAGAGCTCTATAAGATAGTCTGATGGGTCAGAGGCTTTCCAGAGACACAGATTTCTTGAGTAGGATGAGAAGCTAATGCTCTTGTACCCTTTAAAGAAAGGAACTAGGGGGGCTTCCCTGGTGGTGCAGTGGTTGAGAGTCCGCCTGCCAATGCAGGGGACATGGGTTCGTGCCCCGGTCCGGGAAGATCCCACATGCCGCGGAGCGGCTGGGCCCGTGAGCCATGGCCGCTGAGCCTGCGCGTCCGGAGCTTGTGCTCCGCAACGGGAGAAGCCACAACAGTGAGAGGCCCAAGTACAGCAAAAAAAAAAAAAAAAAAAAAAAAAAGAAAGGAACTAGGCAAGGAAAAAAAGAAAATTTGACTTCAAATGATCAAGAATGCAGGACCACCACTTTCTATTAAGAACTAGGGCTCCGGGCTTCCCTGGTGGCGCAGTGGTTGAGAGGCCGCCTGCCGATGCAGGGGACACGGGTTCGTGCCTCGGTCCGGGAGGATCCCACATGCCGCGGAGCGGCTGGGCCCGTGGGCCATGGCCACTGAGCCTGCGCGTCCGGAGCCTGTGCTCCACAGCGGGAGAGGCCACAACAGTGAGAGGCCCGCGTAGCGCAAAAAAAAAAAAAGAACTAGGGCTCCTTGGAAGCTAATGCCAGGGTTGACGAAGAAATAGATAAGTTGGGACATCCAGTTGTACTAGGAAGTAAGGACACTATCAAAGACAGGATCATGTCAGAAGGACTCAGGCAGGAGTCAACCTGAAGGGGCTTCTGCTGGCCTCAGATGGGACAAGAATAATGACTGCATCTGACTGAAACACATCAAGTACATAAAAACTCAGGAATTCACAATACTAAAAAAAATTGTACTTGTCATCTGAGGAGGTTGGTAGGGCAACAACTCATTACTCTGGAATCTGATAAAAGGAAAAGGACAAAATCAAGCATTTACCCTGCCTTTCCTACACAAATGATATTTCATGGGAACCAAACAGTTGACGAGGGAAGATTCTTTTTTTCTAGAATTCTTCTTAAAAAACACAAAAGCATTGATAAAATTAGAAAATTACCATTCTGCAACTCGTATTGAAATACGGATCTAGATAGCAATCATCAGTGGGTGCTAAGACCCTTAGGTGGGAGGCTGATGGGGGACTTTACAAATGGAGGGATAAGGTAGACAATTCCTAAACTTACTGATGAATCACAGCATCACTAAAAAATGGGGCAACCAGACACTATGCACCTTACAGTGCAATGCAACAGAAAGCACACAGCACCACCTATGAAATACTCTCGCCAAGAAAACTGAACTTGAATCCAATCTAGCCTCTAGATCTAACAACCAGTTTGTAGGCAACATGGGGTGTTAGAGGAACAAGTTAAATGACAGCACAAGGAAGAAAGCAACTAAATTCAAAATGTAATACATTCTAAGGCTAAGGACCTGGCTTATCCAACAAATTAACTGCATGGAAAAAAGCAGGGGTGGATGTAAGGAAGACTGGATATTATAGGGGGAAATAAAAGATTTAAGAGATTTAAAAATGAAGTATAAGGAATTCCCTGGCGGTCCAGTGGTTAGGACTCTGCGCTTTCACTGCCGTGGCCCAGGTTCAATACCTGGTCAGGGAACTAAGATCCCACAAGCTGCAGGGCATGGCCAAAAAAAAATTCCGAGTATAACATGTGGACTTTGTTTGGAACCTGATTCATACTAACCAACTTAAAAAATGTATTTTTGAGGCAACTGGGAACGTTTTAATATGGATTACATATTAGCTATTAAGAGCTTCTTATTAATATCATTAGATGTGATGATGGCATAATATGTGTTTGGGTATATGTGTGTTTAAGGCCTGATCAGCTCGAGATGAATTCTGAGATATTTTTCTGAGCAATATACCTCATTTCCACATGAGGCACATTTACAAGTGAAGTAGAATTCACTTTAATATATTCACAGGGTGGGGTGGGGTGGGGGGGTAGGTAAAACAAGATAATTGTTGAAGCAGAGTAACCAATACATGGGGTTCGTTTTCTTATTCTCCCCATTTTTAGGACCGTGTACCTCCACATCCTCTAAAAAGCTGCAATCCTGTACCTAAGTGCAATCTAGAAGCCCTTTCCTTTTTTTTTTTTTTTTTTTTTTTTTTTGGCGGTACGCGGGCCTCTCACTGCTGCGGCCTCGGACATGTAGGCTCAGCAGCCATGGCTCACGGGCCCAGCCACTCCACGGCACGTGGGATCTTCCCGGACCGGGGCACGAACCCGTGTCCCCTGCATTGGCAGGTGGACTCTCAACCACTGCGCCACCAGGGAAGCCCCGAAGCCCTTTCCCTTTGCACAACTAATCACGGCACAAGCGGCTGCCGACCCCAGCAGAGCTGTGCCATGCCAAAGCCTCGTGGCCTCCAGAACTTACCTGCTTGGAAGATAATTTCTGCTTCTCTTGCTTCCAGTGGTTTATCTGGGGGGTTGGCTTCTTGGGAGGGAGAGGCTTCATTTTGCCTTTGTCCCGTAACCTGAAACAATATGGTCAAGTGTCACCCTGAGTTCCTCCTCTAATTGGGACCCCTGAGATTTTTCTCAGCCCAAAAGATAAAATGCCTTTTCTTACTCTGGCTCTTTCTAAGCCCATGAGAAATCATGCTAAAAAGGGATACTGCAACAGAATGTCCTATGGCTCAACATCTGTATACTTCTCTTTTTGTTTTAGCTTGAAACCTCAAGGAAATCTCAAAAACCTTCATATACTTAAAAAAAATTGTGTCAAGATCGACTTCTGTTGACAGCACTAATCTGTTGTCCCAAACAGAAACCTCAGGTAGATGGGCCTCAGCTGACAGAGAAGAGACCGCCATCAGGACAGGAGGAAGCTCTTCAGAAGAGAAAAATAATGAAAGCCCGCACTGGAAGGCTCCTCCGAGGCCCCCTCTGCCAGTCCTGTTCCAGCCTCCATTTGGTCCAGGAGTGACTCTGCTGGTGTAGAGATACTTCATGCGGGACTGGAGCACACTAAGCATCCCTTTCATCCAAACAAAGAGGAAAAAGGGCGAAGCAAGACAAACCCCCTGAGCCGCCATCCTGCCTCTCACCTAATTTTGGGGCCTCGGTGTGAGGGGAGCACCAGGACCTTTCTTCGCTTCTTCCCATCAGACAGCTCCACGTGCTCCACTTCGGCCTTGGTCTGGAACCCTGTCCACGAGACAGATCCTGCCTTCTCCTTCTGCTCCACGGGTGCCTTGCTTTGTTGAGGCATGTGGTTCTGAGCTGTTTTCTGTTGCTGTTTTTTCCCAAGCTCTGGTTGTTCTTGCTGGGACTGCTCACCAGTTGCCGACACGGATTTCACTTTTTGCTGTGTAAGACAAGGGAATGGCATTTAGTTACTGGGTGAGGTTTATTTGCTGGAAATATTCAGAAGAGGAATGAGCTGGTGAGAGAAGGGGAATTCTTCCCCCAAATAGTTAGAGACTATAGGAAAGTGAATGCAAGTAGTTCACAGGCCCTGAAATAGTAACAGATGGTTACTGGGTGGGGGACACAAAACAACCATTTCCCTTTCCACATGCAGAAATACGGGAAAAGTACAAGTATGTCCAAAACGCAAAAGCCAGTAGAAAATAGGCCAGTAGCATGGGACAATTACCAAAGGTGTAACAAATGTATAATGGGAGTGAGATGAAAGAAGAGAAATATTTGAAGTAATAAGAGCTAAGGATTTCCAAACTTAAGGACAGACACTAAACCACAGATCCAGGCCAAAAACCAAACAGGATATTAAAAAAAAAAGAAAAAAGTACACCTAGGCATATCATATCAAACAGCAGAAAATCAAAGAGAAAACCTTGAAAGAAGCCAGAGGTAGGGAAAATACATTACCTACAGAGGAACAAAGTTAAGATTACATTGGATTAAAAAAAAAAAAAGATTACATTGGATTTCCCTTCAGAAACCATATAAGCAAGAAGAGAATAGAAGGAAATATTTAAAGTTTGGGGGAAAAAAATCACCAACTTAGAATGCTTTACCCGTGTAATTATCCTTCAAAAGTGAAGGAAAAACAAAAACTTTCTCAGACAAACAAAAATTAAAGAAATCTGGGAATTCCCTGGCAGTCCATGGTTAGGACTCAGTGCTCTCACTGCCGGGGGCCCGGGTTCGAGCCCTCAATGGGGAACTAGGATCCCACGATACGCACAGTGAGGCCAAAAAAAAAAAAACTTTAAAGAAATTTATCACTGGTAGACATGCCTTACAAGAAATACTACATGAATGTATTAAGGGAGAAGAAATGACACGTCAGAAACTTGAATCCATATAGAGAAAGGAAAAACATTAGAGAAAAGATAACTGAAATGAAGATAAGGAAAAGATGACATGAGAAGGAAGACAAAGTATGTTACAGATTTATTTTGCACTGAAGTGGGGGAAGAAAAAGAAGATTCATGTGAAATTAATGTAGTAATAACAATGTTATTTTGTCCTTTTCACCTCAGAAATCTAGACAGGCACACTGACACAACAAAGATCTATTATATGCCTCTTATGTGCCAGTCTCTAAGTGGTAAGGGTACAGATGGACAGAATGAAGTGTCTACCTTTTAGCACTCACAGTCCGGTGGAGAAAAGCGACATTCACAAAGTAAAAAACTAAAAAAAAGTTTAAGGAACTTCATGAAGTACAAGTAATAAAGTCTTATCTCTTTTGAGAGAGGTGGGGAAATGCTACTTGTGGAATATGAGTATGGAAACTGAGTAGAAGTATCCTTGAGTCAGGGGAGAGGAACACTTTTACACAGAAAGATCAGTATGTACATTAAGTGTAGGCAACAAATAAGGCCACCTGAATTTTTTTTTAAGCCAGTAGCTACAGAATCACCTCTGACTTAGGCAGTAAATAATTGTATAACTACAATAATAAAGCTGCCTTGAATAATAACCAGAACTCAGGTTTTTCCAACCCAGGGCCATTGAATTAACCACTGATACTGCTCCTCTAAAGGTCATGCTCAGGGCTTCCCTGGCGGAGCAGTGGTTAAGAATCCACCTGCCAATGCAGGGGACACGGGTTCGAGCCCTGGTCTGGGAAGATCCCACATGCTGCGGACGAACTAAGCCCATGCGCCACAATTACTGAGCCTGCACTCTAGAGCCCGCGAGCCACAACCACTGAGACCACATGCCACAACTACTGAAGCCCGCGCACCTAGAGCCTGTGCTCCGCAACATAAGAAGCCACCACAATGAGAAGACCGCGCACCGCAACAAAGAGTAGCCCCTTCCCGGCGCAACTAGAGAAAGCCCGTGTGCAGCAACGAAGACCCAACACAGCAAAAATAAATAAATAAGTAAAAGTCATGCTCATGATATACATCATAAAGACACCAAAGCTTGCAAATGTTTGGTATATACGCAAGTTAAGGTATAATATCAATGAGATCTGTAAGAGTTATGGTGTCAAGAATAACCTGGCCTTCTATGTCCTGCGGCAGGATGGGTAAGAGAGTGAGCAATGACTGTGTGCTGACTGTGTAGTATGCGAGACAACTTACACGCACTACCTCATTTAATCCTCATCAACCATGTAACATAGATGATGTTAATCCTATTTTTACAAACTAGAAACTGAAGCTGAGAGAGGTAATAACTTGCCAAGGAACTCAGAAAGGGGCAGAGCCTGAGTTTGAACATGAATATTCTTGTTCCCAAAGTCCCTGTTCTTTCCTCTATACTACACTAGATTAAAAACAGTACTAAAACTATCAGGCATCACACTTCTGGAGCCATCTAAGAAGAAAACAGAATTATGGAAGAGAGAGCTGAAATCTACAGGTAATGTAAAACTTAACCTTGGCTATTAATTTTGACACGTACCATCACCAAACACTGCAGTACAAGCACTGCTGATTGGTAATAACATCAGTCTGATTCTCCTCTCTCCTTCCTCCCCGTTCTGTGGAGCTATCACAAGCCAGGCCAGCAGAGGAGAGATGGCCTGCAGAGTTCTAGGAAACTAAGAGTAAAGGGTAACAAAGAACCTAATGAGGAAGAGACCTACTTTAAGGGAGCAGAACCACAAACTGCACAAAACAGTTTAAATATGGCCCTAAAAAAATATTGTTTTAACTGAACTGTATACTTAAAAATAGTAAAGTTTATGTGTATACTACTACAATTTAAAAAACAAAGACGGGGCTTCCCTGGTGGCACAGTTGGTTGAGAATCTGCCTGCCAATGAAGGGGACACGGGTTCGAGCCCTGGTCTGGGAAGATCCCACATTCCGCAGAGAAACTAGGCCTGTGAGCCACAACTACTGAGCCTGCGCGTCTGGAGCCTGTGCTCCGCAACAAGAGAGACCGCAACAGTGAGAGGCCCGCGCACCGCGATGAAGAGTGACCCCCCACTCGCCACAACTATAGAAAGCCCCAGCACAGAAACGAAGACCCAACACAGCCAAAAATAAATAAATAAAAATTAAAAACAAACAACAACAACAAAAAAAAACAAAGACAGAAAAAACATTTCAGTTCTGTACCAGGCTGCGCTGGATCCTCAGTTCCTTTATTTTAAGTTTCCTTCGATCTTCCAAAGAGAACTCCACTATTGGTCTCTGTGGCAGAAGGGGACAGAAAGTCATTCATTAGATTTCTTAATCTCTGCATGCAATGAGCTGAGATATCGTCCCACCACTACCCTCTTTCTTGCAAGTCAGAGGATGCTACTCACTTCACTCTACTTAAATGCAAGGAGCCAGTTCTGCAAGCAGTCTATCCAGTTTAGTGTTCCTTCTAATCATCTTATCACCTGAATCACTGATCACTCCTCCAACGCCTTGCCACTCTTACCCACCATACAAACGTCAGAGGGTTTTCCACAAATGGCCCTCAGAGGAACATGTTCCCCGCCCACAGGATGAGGCTCACCTTCTGAGGCCCAAAGATTTCTGGATTGTTGTTGATGTGGCGTAGGGCTGCCAGGGCATGCTCGTGCTCCTGGAACTCTGCAAAGGCATAGCCCAAGGACTGACCGTTAATTTTCCCATGAGCTCCTTTAAGGCCTCGCATTACCCGACACTACGAGTAGAACAAGAAAAAGAATCAGTAATTAGAGGATAAAGATCCTTAACAGCTTCAACAAGAAATCAGGTTATTGGAACAGTTTTCACATATATCACCATCACAAGAGTTTTACTGGAATAGCACTTACAAATGTCTGTTTTATTAGAATACACCTACAGAGAGCACAAAATGAGTTAAACAGATATTCTCTTGCTTTCTAAGAGCTTACAGACATCAACACAGACCTACAAATAAGCATGTAAATAAAATAAACTTCCCAAGGAAAAATTATAATAGCTAACTGTTGACACGACAATACACACAAGCTGAGAGGTATGTGGTACTTGAGGTTGTATAAGTTAGCACTGAGGCTTAAAAGCCATCTGTGGATCTCCTCACTGAAGAAACCACTCAGAAATGAAATTACTGAAGAAGGGAAGGATAAGGGCCTGATGGCTTTAGATAAGAAAGACAATTCAGGTATGGGGAAGATCCTGCCCAACATATAGCCTCAGAAATACAGGAAGGAGCTTCAGCTGTCTTGGCTCAGAGCTCAGATCCTCTCTGGCATGATTTTTCCCTAAATCCTTAAGCTGTAATAGGCATCCTGGGGCACCAAGGAACAGTAGGATATTTGGGGAAAACTGATAGTTTACGTGCTTTTACTGCTGGAAGCTGTAGTTATCATGTAACAGAGAAGTCTAGGCATTGGGTACACATGGATGCTGCATTTGGTGTGTGTCCAGTATCTACTCTGTGCCTAGAACTGTGCCATGTACTGTAGGATAATCAAGAAAAGCATAAAATGAGGCTCCTATCCTCAAGAGGCTTACTATCTTACTGAGACACGATATTTACACATACGAAAGAATTAAAAATTCAATATAATGCAAATATTGTAAAACACACATACATTTCTCTAAATGATGGCAGGTGTTAAATGTGCAGACTCTTACTAAGCATTGTGGATGTTAATGAGAAATTACACAACTCACCCTTATGCCAGTAACAGTTGAACAGTTACCAAGTTTTACCAAGAGTGGTGTCGGCTACGTGCTGACATGTTCACATTCTCTCCTGGAATTCGCCTGAATACCAATACCTTACATTTTGAAGAGGATTTCCAGGAGTAGGAAAATAGTTTACGGTGATGAATCGGAGCAAAGCAGATTCATAATATTGGCTAGGTTACTTATTCAATAAACACTAATCAAGAGATGGCTATGTGCCAGGTATTATGCCAAGAACTGGGAACAATGAGATAACGCCCACTCTCTAAGGGCTCAGCCTGGTGGGGAGGAATGACTGACAGACCATCACAGGACATGCAGTAGTCAGTACGATGACACAGGTACACAGGGGTGTTGTGGGAGCAGACGAGAGGTCTCTGTATGCACACAGAGCCTAACCAAGTCTTGGTGTGAATCCAGAGTCTGTCTAACACAACTGCTGAAGACCCGGGTGGCTCTCTATGCTCACCACAGGGCACTGAGGACTCTTACTACAGGGTAAGAGCCTACATGGTAGTGAAATGCCCTTCTAAAGAGCAAAGCACACAGATTATTTTCTCAGCAAGAAAATTAACCTTACAGCACCTGGTATAATGCTGAGAACACAGCAGGTATTCAATAAATGCTTGCTAAATTAATTCATGAGGGCAGAGACTTCCTCACATTCTGCTGCAATTTGGTCAGATGTGAAAGGTAGTTCTTAGAAGAGGTAAAAAAAAAAATCTCAACCCCATAAAACCACAGAAATCACCAAACTCAGCCTTGTCTGCTGACTGTGTCCAAAAGAAAATCTGTCAGTCTGCCAGCACCACAGCCTGAACGAAATACTCGATCTGACCCAGGATGAGTACCTGAGTTCTGAGTGGGCAGGGCCAACTCTCACCTCCTTGATGCGCACCCCCTTCTCCCCTCGAGTGGCGTTCAGCAGCAGCTTTCTGAGCTGTTTGTCATCCACGGCCTTTGGGAGATTGTGCAGGCACAGCCTGGTCCGGGAGACAAAGATATTCTGGTCCTTGAGTTTCTGATGCTTCAGCAGCTCAAACTGAAAGAACAATAAATTGTTAACAATACAATCCACCCTTTAAAAATACAGGCTCATAATTCTCCAACAGGAAAGAATCATGATGCCTATCCAATAACCACACATCTAGAAAAAAGGAGGGAAACCACCCACCCTGCAGCCTTATGATACTCAGCACAGGGAAAGAAAGGGTCAGGGAAGCAAGATGATGGTGGAGAGGTTATAAGATCATGGGCTCTGGAGTCAGACTGAATTAGAAATCCATCTCTAACTGGAGAAGCTACATAAAATTGTTTAAGTCTCAATAATTTCACCTACAGAGTAGAACTGTAGATCAAAATATAAGACCAATCTTTCAGTACTGATGTGAGGCTGCAATGAGGTAATACACATAAAATCCCAAGCTCAAACCCGGCCCAGAGCAAATAAAAAATAATACTGTAGTTAACATCTATGCCAAGCCCTTATCTACCCATCAACTCAAACTAATTACTTAGTCCTTCCAAAAGGAAATGGAATTTATTTAAGAATTCTTGATAGAATATTGTCTCGTCTCAACTCTGCCACCTTGAGGCAAAGAAACGTCTCAACTCTGCCACCTTGAGGCAAAGAAACGTCAATGGCCATAGAAACAAACTGCGTCTAGAGCCTCCACTATGCTACACAAAGCACTGGTCCCAGGGCAACCTGTCTCTAAAGTGAAAGGATGACATTCTTCCCCTGATTTGTTTGTTAAAATTAGCTCAGTAGAAGAAAGTCTGAAATTAAATTTTTTCTTTTATCAAGTCTCATTCCTGCTGCTTCTTGTTTGGTAAAGGTACTAACAAATCACAAAATAAACAAATACCCTGGAAATGAATATTAAAAGGGCTATTTGAAGAGGTTATCATGCTTAAATTGAACAGTCTAATTTTTCTCCTAGGAAAAACTGTGCCTGTTGTGACTTACAATGTGTATAATCTAGTAAGCTTTTTGCTAGAAAAATTCACTCTAAGGGAGAATTAAATGTGTCACTATCACATTGTGATCAGAAAAGGGCATACAATGTCCCCCAAATAACCATGATTTCCAGATGTTCACTACCAAAAACAGTTGAGAACACTAGTCTAGAAACTGTACAGAGAAAAGACATGCTGCCTCTTGCTGTCACTATATTCTCATCGCTGTCCGTCATCTTCTGCACTTTCAGGTTCCATAGTTAATTCTGTTAATGATCATGCATCTTTACCATTCTAGGCTGGCTTAGCTTTTTGAAAGTAAGCTATACGGGCAAAAGTAAAAATTACCGGAACAAATATTACCGAGCAGCAAAGGAACTCAATAGCATCAGTTATCAGTGGAAATCCCATAACATAGAGTTTTCCTACTGGAGACACCACCCTCCCCCCATCAAAACAGACATCTTAACTCTCCCTTCCAAGACCCATATCTACGCCCCCTTCCCTACTAACTCTAGCCACCCTGACCTTCCTTTCTTATGTTATTCTGCATTTATACTGACACCTAATTATATACAGCCCGAGCCTCTAGGGATCTACTCCATGATCCAGAAGCAAACTATGTGGCAAACGTTTACTGCTGAGCATTAGGAAAATAAAGAATAAGACCCAGTTCCTATAATGGCATATAATGCTGACATGATATTATGTATAATGCTGGCTTAGTTGCTGTTTCACCTGTGTGCTTGTTCTCTAACAACAGTGTAAGCAGCACCTGTGACCGATACTTGCTTGGCTCTTTGATGAGCATCTCTAGCATTCAATTATTATTATTTATGGATTTTATTAAGTCATGCAGAACATGAAGACTGGTGCCTAATCTACTCACTCGTTCTCTTTTGGCCATATCAGCAGCACTCACACCCTCTGCAGCCTTCGTCCCAGCACGAATCACTGCAGAAAGAGGGAAAAAGGCCAAGACATCAGCAAGGGAATTTTCACTGAGCAATAAGAGGAATGTGATTTGAATGATGCAAGCTCTCTGTACAGGGCCCAGAGGACTATGCTGGCCAGGACATAGTGGCATCTGGGTAGGTCCAGAAATAGGCTACAGGGCTAAGTTCTTGTCTATGAGCTGCTCTCAAGGACTAAAACTCTGAACATTTTGTGATTTTGTTCCTCTCCTTCCTTTCCCTCAAAGAGTTTCATGTACATGCCCAAAGTCAGATGGAAAGGCCTAGAGGAAATTCTGGAAATAAGTACATTTTAGGCATCTAGAATGCAAAAATGCTCTACCTATAACCTGTCCTTGGAATTTCAATGCGCATGTATTTGGGAGCCATTACTAAGCAGTGAGATAAGCCAACCTAGAAAACAGCTACATCGTAACACAGGGCCTAGTCTCAAAGGCTAATGGTCTCCCATTTGCTAGTCCAGGCTGTGCAGCTGTGCAGCAGGTGGCAATATTGTGTGACCTAGAGGAAAGGATTCTCTTTTGTCTTAATTAAAGCTAATTCCTGATTATCTTTCTCACATTAAGGGAAAGGTACTCAGTGCTTATTTAAAACCCAAGAGTAATCCAAAAGAGTAATTTTCGTCATAATTTTCAACTTCTTCAGAAAACCTATCAGGAATGATGACAAAAGGCAAAGGTAATTTGAGTTTTTCCTCCATCTTTGCCCTGCTAATCCTCTGACGAAAAGGTCTAAAGGCAAGCAGGCAGAAAGGAGAACGGGACTCGTTAATCCATGAACTGGGTGAAGCCTTCCTAACAGAAAGCCACATCTACTAAAGTGGATTAACAATATATCACTGTTAAAGAGGACATAGGAAAAATAAATAAAATAAAATAAAATAAAATAAAAAAAAGAGGACATAGGGTTTTTAATTTGAAACATGCCCCAAACATACTATTGCCAGGTCACTGTCACAGCAAGGGGCCAGCTACTCAGAAGCCTGGTTCCCATCTCCCTGCCACCACTCACAGCCTTCTCGGGCCAGATAGAGGTTCCGGGTCCCAGTCGGCTTCTTCACCTTCTTTGTCCGGAGCTTTGCAGCCTCATCACGGGTCACTGCCAAGTCAACCTTAAGCTGCCGGCCATCCAGTTTAAGCCCACCACTCTGTAACAGATTGCAACCTCTCTTAAAATTCATGAGAAGTAGAAACTAAGCACCTGACAAGGAACACCAAGGAAAGGGAAAACAGCAAACCCCAATTATACTGTGGAACCCAACCCCCAGGATGTTTTAGCCCAGCTGGTTGCAAGTAGATCACTGAGCCTAACAGTATTTAGCACAGCTGTGCAAAGGCCACATGTTCGTTTGTTTTAAGGGAGCTGATTAGTCCCAAAGTAGGCCCAAATTGAGGAAAATGATCTGTAAACTGGCAAATTTTTAGTATTCTAAAGAAAGCTAATGAAATGGTAGTATTAACTCTACTCAGGAGAATTTAAGAGGCAATGGCAATACAGAGTAACTTATCTCAAAACAATTTATACTTGGTTATAGAAATCACAGAAAAATTCTCAATCACCCACACTTTCTCTCTCAAACATTTACTCCACTTCACAGATGGCCTTAATCCCTTCTTGTCCCAGTGTTTCATGTCATCAGCCTAGGATAGAGACTGACATACAGAGAGTGAACCGTAAATAGATTATTATACCTGTTTCCTCACCTGTAAAGTAAGAATGATTGTACTTACCTTATACACACCTACAGGGCTGATGTGAGGATTAAGTAAAGTGATGCATGTAAAGCTCCGTGCCTAACACACACTACGTGCTCAACAAGTGTTCGCTTTATTATTATTATACCACTGACAATAATAATAATAAGGCTTTGTGCTAACAACAGACGTTGCCCCTGGGAGCCACTACTGCCTAAGTTACAGAGTAAAGGAAATGTCTTCCTTACCTCGGTCTCTGGAGAAGCAGCTTCAAGGCATTTCTGAGCCGCTTCTTGAGTCATGAACTGGGCAAATGCACAACCTGCACAGAGAGAAAAAACGAAGTAGATCCCAAACACCCATGGCCCACCAGGAACCCAAAGACAACAATACAAATGGTGGCAGCCTGACACAAAGTAGAGGAGTAGGAGCATCCTTTTGTTTAGTACTATGAGACTTAACTAAGAAGCACTGTGTCAGGCACTGGAGGTTCAAAGACAGGTAAGATAGCACACTTGCTCACAATGAACTTTTATTATTACTTCCTTCATCTTTTCTAAGGCTTCTTAGAAACTTTAGTCTCACCATTCCACTCCTTAATAAGAAATATCCACAAGAAATCTAGAGAAATTCCAGCCTAACATTTAATTCAGTATCACTCTCTCTGTGCCTATCAGAGGACTAAAAAAATGAGGCAGCAACCACTTAACCCTGAAATTAAATTACAGATCTCACTGTCATCACAGTCACTGGGAGGCATTATATAAGGACAGATCTAGCTCTTAGAGTAAAAGTCCCTGGCCTCTATCCTATGAATACAGTTGTGAACCAGAAAGCCGTGAGCTCAACTCTGTTTTGTTTTGTTTTGTTTTCATGAATTCAACTCGACTCATGCTATAGAATTTCCACACCTTTCACTGGTTAGAGGCAGGGCCAATCAACCCATCCTAATTTTCTGCTCTTGATAAAAAACAGCTTATGTAAGAAAAAAAAGTTCACCTTACAGTAAACACACAAAAAAATTAAGTTCCATAATATTTTGTTAGTATTCCTTTAAACTTTAATTATTCCCTCATATATGAAAATAATGCCATATTTCCTGGAGCTACTGGAGCACTGATCTTTTGCCCCTCTAAGAATGAATGGCAGCAGACTAACTGAAAGGACACCTGTGGCAGGCCAATCTAAGGGTCGCCATCTAGTGAGGTCTTCCCTGCTTCCTCCAGGCAGAGCCAAATGCCCCCCACCAACCCCCGCCGGTCCTCCACTCTCATCTCTATTACAGCACTGGTCAGGTGGCATCTTCCCCAAAAGACCTGAAGGTCTCTGGAAGAGGGGCCATGTTTCTTGGCTATTTCTACATTTGTAGCACCTACCATAATGTTCAGCATTAGTAGATACTCAATAGGAAGAAACAAGTAATATAGAAAGAAATATGGGGGGAAAAATGTTTCTAACAGGCAGATTAGCCTGTTTGTCCAATATGAAGAAAATAGGATGAGTTCTTCTCTCTGAATGGGTAAGAATTTTACCATTGGAATTTCCAGGGTAACTACTGGGTTAAATCCTACCACCTTCCTAAAAGTCTTCAGACAATACTTAGCCCTTCCAGGCAGTGAAATAGCATGCTGACAGGGATGAGGTATAGGAGGAGGTTGTGTGAGGAGGCAGAAAAAGTGCCAGAAAATTTTAATATGAGCTCAGGAAAGACAATGCATTATGAAAAAAAAATAATGGAAACTATGCCTATTAAGACCATTAACTCTCAGCTAACATTAACAGACCAAGAAAGAGACTGAGCAAGTCAACTACAGACTCCGTTCTGAAAATGTCAACCCAATACACTACTGCACCCAGAAAGAGACAAAAGAGATCATCAAAGTCAAGCAATATCCTACAGTACTTGTAACATTTTATGCAATCCTAGTTGCCCATTTTCAGAAAAATATACTAGAAATGGAGAAGGTCCAAGAAGCACAATTGAATATCAGAGCTGAACGCACGTTAACTGATTAGTTGAACCCACTCGTTTTACAGATAAGAAACTGAAGCCCACAGTGGTTAAATGATTGCCAAAAATCACCCAGCCGGTCTATGGTTTAGCTGGGATTAGATCCCTCATCTCCAGGAAGCAGTTCAGTTTTCTTTCCATTATACTACCTCATTTACATCTTTCATAGCTGAGTAAAAACCAAAAATGATCAAGTTTCATCAAACGGGAAAATAAGAAGGTTCAGAATGGAGGCAATTAATCCATAGATAGGCTCCAGAGAGCCCCAAAACACTCAGAAATGGCATTTTTCTGAGGACAGGGTTCAGAGTTTTTGCTAGATCTCAAAGGAATCAAGAACCAGAATGAATTAAGAATTCACTGCTTTAGTAGAACGACTGCAGTTGATAAAATCAAAGATTATGAACGGGTTGAAAAGGTGCTTACCTAACAACAGTATATTAGAATGAGGAGCGGTCAACCTTTAAGCTCAAAAGAAATAGCTTTAGGGGGGGAAAAAAAAAAAAACTAAGGCAGCACTCCTGCTACATAGTTTTCCTTCTGACTATTGCCACTGCAACAAAGTTTCTGTCAGCTTCCATCTCTAACAAAAGCAACTGAAAAATATCCCAGCAATTTCAAGCAATGTGGAATGATTAATACCCATGAGATGCTATCACATCTGAAATTCAAAGAACAACAAATGAAATTCATTACCCTAAAGTAAATAAGCAAGAGCTTAAAAAGCTGAGACAAAATTATGGCCGGCAGCACCATTACAGATGCTGAGCTTGACAACATGGAGACAACCTCAGAATGTCCTTGGTGCTTCTATGGATCACAGAAACCTGGATAATGGTGGACCCCTCAGGGGGGCACACACTATGCTCTCATGTAACCTAGTCAGTGCCCATGGCAGTGGTCTCAACCCTTTTGGGCCTGACCAGCTGACAGCAAATACCTTTAGAATGCTCTGTGTCTGGATGCAAGACAATGCGGACATATTTAAGATCTCCAAACTGCTGGAGGAGCTCTCCAAGGTCTTCTTCCTCTGAGTCGAAGGACAGGTTTCTATGGAGGACAATCAGGTCACAAGAAAGGTCAATTACAAAAGTGAGATCCTACGTTCCAGTACAAGGTGAGTGAGTTAGACATCAACTGGAGTGGTTCTCTTGCTCATAACCACCCTTCCCAGGGACAGCACCAGGGGGTGGCTCCCACTAGCCAGGCTATGACTCTGCCTATAGACTTTTTACTTTGGATATACAAGTGTATGTATACCAGTGTATGACTCTGCCTATAGGCTGTAACCGACTGACCTTCCTGTTAATCAAATTCTCCTTCCCAGGAATATAAAACTTGAACAGACATATACAAAGACCAGAAGTTTTGGATACAGATTCACTTCAAAACAGCAGTGTCCCACTTGAGGGAAGCTTATGGGGAGCTGAAAATGTTCTGTATCTTGATCAGAGTGATGGTTACACGGATATACATATATCCATGTATAAAGGTATATGTATATAGATGGTTATATACATGAAAAATGTCACTGATTGTACACTTACATTAAACACACTTTACAGAATACATGTTATACCTTAACGAGGGATAGAAAAAAGGATGGGCGTCTTCAGAGAAAAGACCACATAGCCTTCTGCAGCCAGGGTCCCAGAACCACCCAGATTTTCATCCCCTTCTTGAGGTCTGCTCTTTGACAACTTTTATTCCGTGAGCCACACTAATGTTCATCCAACATACCAGCCTTTTCACTTAAACTGGCCAAACTTAGTTTCCCTTACTACAACCAAAAGACTCACAGACAGCTAATGAAAAGTCAAATGTCTCTCAATGTCTCCTCTGTACTCCTATGAAATCCAGGTTTCAGTTAAAATTTTACAGAAGTCAGAAAATCCTTCAAAATAATAACTCAAAACCAAACATGGTAAAGTTTACTAGCTAAGTGCAAAAAAAAAAAACCTACTATTTCTCTCGATGGGATTAGAAAATGTTGGAAGGAGATTTTGTTCTGCTAAATTTCAACACAGTGTAAAGATTCCTCTTTTCCCAGCTATGCACAGCCTTTCAGGGGTAAGAAAAACAGTCCCAAATAAATATCTACAATTTTACTTCTCTTATGCTAGTTAACAACCCCATAAACAGCTCTATCTTATGGAATAACCAAGATAAAAGAGATGTTCTGGAATAAGACATATCCTAGCTACATTATTTCTTCTAATTTGCCTCATCGTGGACATAGTTTTCTCTCTTCCATCCTTTACTTTCCTAAGTTCTTTTTTAATTAAAAGATGTATAAGGGGGCTTCCCTGGTGGCGCAGTGGTTGAGAGTCCGCCTGCCGATGCAGGGGACACGGGTTCGTGCCCCGGTCCGGGAAGATCCCACATGCCGCGGAGCGACTGGGCCTGTAAGCCATGGCCACTGAGCCTGCGCGTCCGGAGCCTGTGCTCCGCAACGGGAGAGGCCACAACAGTGAGAGGCTTGCGTACCGAAAAAAAAAAAAAAAGAAGGCAGGAACTCCTGAACCCCAGAAGCAGTGTTATCTTCCAATCTCCATTTATTGAAGTCTCCTATTATCAAGAATTTTGTTCCTAGGGCTTCCCTGGTGGCGCAGTGGTTGAGAGTCCGCCTGCCGATGCAGGGGACACGGGCTCGTGCCCCAGTCCGGAAAGATCCCACATGCTGCGGAGCGGCTGGGCCCATGAGCCATGGCCCCTGAGCCTGAGCGTCCGGAACCTGTGCTCCGCAACGGGAGAGGCCACAACAGTGAGAGGCCCGCATACCAAAAAACAAAAAACAAACAAACAAAAAAAAAGATGTATAAGGAATGGTATCCTTGGTATTGAGGTCACAGGCTTCTAAGTGTGACATTCCTTCTTTCCTGTTACACAGAATCCTCTACAAATACAAAATTATATGGAAATTACAAATAACACATTAAAAAAAACATGGAAAGACATGCTATAAAGAAAGAAAATGGGACATATATACACTAATATGTATAAAATGGATAACTAATAAGAACCTGCTATATAAAAAAATTAAATTCAAAAATTAAAAAAAAGAAAGAAAGAAAATGGGCTACAGCACAGCATGTATAGGCTAAAATCATCTTTGTAAATATTTATGATGTTATGAACATGTGTGTGGGTGTTCCCCAAGCAGTGATTAAGGTTAACTTTTTGCTTATTCATTTCCTATATTTCCCACAATAAACATAAATTACTTGTATAATGAAAACAATCTTAAAAGACTATACAAGAGAATAAAATAGACATCTTTAAAATAAGACCCAAATGGCCCTAGCACAATGGTACTTAAGAAAGGATGAGAAGGCATGCTTGAGGTATGCCGAAGATATCCCAACCTCCTGAAAACACCAACCTACTGCAGTCAGTAGGACTAAAACAGCAATGGCAACATGATACAACACCTATCTCCCTCCCTCAGTTTTCCAGGAAACAGATGGGATGCCTCACTATACTCTGGACATGACTGTAGAAGATAAGTTAAGCATGAAGAGAGAATTCGTTTGGGATAAGTGGTATCACCCCTCCCCAGCACTCACCCTAAAACAAAGGCCAGAAGCAAGATGGTTCTAATAGTTGAAAAACTGATTTGTTCCAAATGATCCCACCCCAATTACAAAGAATGAAATCTAAATGAGGACAAGATATAAAGACCCCTGCTATTTATCTTCTGTGTATAGTTCTGATTCTCCTACACATTTCTCATTGTGTGCTATGTTCCTAGGCAGATGTGCTAATGGTCTTTGATACATCTAACTTTTTGGCCTAGCTAACAGAATTAGTGCAAAAAGAAGACGAATGAAGAAAGGAAAGAAGGGAGGGAGGAAGAAGGGAAGAAAAGAAACCTATGAAGGCAACACAAACAGCAGTTCTCAAGATAGAAAGTCATACCTGATAAAGACAGTTTTCCCTTCATTCACATCAGAGGGTAATTTCCTCTTCTTCTTCTTCTTTTTCGAGACTTGTATATCCAAAGTAAAAAGAAAAACAACAAACTGAAAAAGACTAGTACAAGCCTTACAACAAAGGCTTTTAAATATATAAAGATCTTACATAAATTAAGAACTCCAATTAAAAATGAACAAAGGATATGCAACTAAAATATACGAAGATGCTCAAATGCACTCATAATTAAAGAAAAACACAGCACAAGAAATGAGATACTATTTATCACCAACAGATTGGCAAACAACAAAAAAGACAGATGAAATCCATTGTGGTAAGGGTGTGGGGAAAAAGAGAGATTCCCATATACTGTTGTGACAGTGTAAGCTTTCTGGAAATACAAAATGTAAACATTTGAGGAGAAAAAATATATATCTACATTCGCATACACAAATATACATTATATTCTACGTAAGTGCATATACATTCATGTTTTTGCTTATAAAAGCATTAACTATCCTTAGATACACAAGAAACACTGGTTGTCTCTGGGGAGGGGCCCTAAGTGGCTGCGGATTTGGGTTTAAGGGAGACCCATTGATTTTAAGAATAGACATAGGGGCTTCCCTGGTGGCGCAGTGGTTGAGAGTCCACCTGCCGATGCAGGGGACGTGGGTTCGTGCCCTGGTCCGGGAAGATCCCACATGCTGCGGAGCAGCTGGGCCCGTGAGCCATGGCCGCTGAGCCTGTGTGTCCGGAGCCTGTGCTCCGCAACAAGAGAGGCCACAACAGCGAGAGGCCCGCGTACCGCAAAAAAAAAAAAAGAATAGACATATATGCTTATATATACACGGAAAATTTCTGGAAGGATACAAAAGAAATAACAGAGATTACTTTGGGGGACTATTGGGAGGACTGGTGAGGAACTTTTGAAGATCTTACATAAATTAAGATCTTACATAAATTTCTATATTATACCCTTCTGCACTATTTATATTTTTTGTACTGTATTCTTAATTAATTTTCTCTCATTATTATCCATCAGTCTTATAATTTTTTCAAGTGAAAGAATGGTAAGAGATAGCTGAATCTGGTTGTAGAATGCAAGGTCTCTCAGTTCCTTCAGAATAAAAGCTTCTTTGCTTCTAAGGTGTCTACTATTCTCTCCTCACAGAAAAGGCTTATTTCCTCAGATTTCTCATATGGTCAAATCAACATGCCAGACTTACAGAAAAGGGAGAAGGGAGACCTGATAAGTGAATAAAAACCTCCACCCAGACAAACTAAAGGACCACTTACTGACTGCTCCTCATTCTGTAATGACCTGCCTCCCTCAATAAACTAGTTGAGTTTAAACCCAACCTTCTTGATAAAAGTAGCAATATGGTTTGGTTACAGTTTTACAAAATGCCCCAGGAAGTCCTTTATCCCCATTTCAGTTCAAAATTGTTGTTTATACTCCACCACTGCCACAGAACAGTAACAATGATAATACTAGTAGTAGAAGGCATTAGTCACAAAAATAATTTAATCTTCACAACAACCCTATGTGGTTATTATCTCCATTTTATAGATGAAGAAACTGAGGTATAAAGAGGTTAAGTAACTTGCCCCAAAGTCATACCTTAAGAAAGGAGCAGAGACAGGATTTGAAACCCTCTGCCAAACAAGCTATTATTGTGATCTCTAGGAAATGTGGCGTTTTATTTTCTTTTAACTCCTGTTCACCCAATGTCTAGCACTGCAGGCACTCTGAATATTTGTTGTCTGAATAAACGAAGGTGTAGTAATAGTAAAAAAAAAAAAAAGAAAAAAAAAAGAAGTACATTTTTCTCTCATGACAGGTTTAAATATCACTGTCACACGAAGCATCTATTCCAACCTTTCCAAAGAGCAAACACGTGGGCATTTACATACAACATGGGAAGGGTGTGCACAGAAGTGTTCATTCATCAGGTCCAAATTGGTTCATCTACATTTTTAAAAAACTCTGATGGAAGTGCAGAAGTGTTTTTGTTGGTCTTTGCTTGTTTTCTTGCCAATCCTTTGTGACTGAAAGTAGTGGAGCCAGATCAAAAGCTCCTAGAGAACAAGGATTTCTTTTTTCTGTTCAGCCCAAAGTTTAACATTAGTAGGTGTTCAAGAAATGTTTCTTTTTAAGTGAATGATGAGGAAAGGAGACTTGATTTGCTCAACTGAATGGAGTAGTGGAATGCTCAGACTGCCTCCGCCTCCCTCCCAGTGACCACTAAAGGCAGAAGATTTTATCAGCAGCCAAGTTACATCTAACTTAATGAGACTCACACATTTTTTAGAAGATTGTTGGTGGAGGGGGTGGGGGGAGGGGGGCACATAAAAATAAGATTAGTAGCAACAAAGGCAACTAATACTGTTGGGAAGGTACTCTCCGCAATGTCAGGAGATGGGGACCTCTAACATCCAATCACAGATGAAGTAATATGGAAACTAGAGGCAAGGACTTCACCAGAACCAGACAATTAAAAATGAAAAAGCCAGGACTTGAACCCACATGATTTGACTCCTAAGCCCATGATAAAAGGCAGAAAAGACTGCTTAAAAGAACTGAGCTTTTCCAGATAAGAAATTCTGAGTTCAGTAGTTTGTTACTATCATAATGGATTATTTTATTGTTATTGTCCGTCTTCATCCTGGAAGGTGTCAGTGATTCAAGTACCTCTGATTCTGAGTAGAATATACTAAGCTGATGTTCTAGGGTTTGCTAACACTGCAGACACGCTTAAAATAATACCTCTAATCAATGAGGGGAAAAAAACACCATCTTTGGGCCTTCAAATCTACTCCATATTATCTGTTGTTTACAGACAACAGCATGGATGGAAAAATACAAGTGTTTCCCTTCCTGAGTTTGTTACATTTAATAAAATGTAATTTTAGTACAGAAGTAAATAAATTAAATTAATTAATTAAATTAATTAAATAGTGGTAGGATGCAATTAATTAATTAATTAATTAATTAATTAATTAAATTAATTAAATAGTGGTAGGATGCAATATCCTGTTTATCCAGTTATTCATTCAATTTGGGTAATTGAGAGAGACAGAGGCAGTACCTCAGCATTAAGCTAGGTTTTAAATTCCCTAAGAATCTTAATCCTCAAACACTATTCTAAACTCATTAAAAAAAAAACAAAAAACCTTTAAAAGAAAGGAATATAGGGGCTTCCCTGGTGGAGTAGTGGTTACGAATTCGCCTGCCAATGCAGGGGTCCCGGGTTCGAGCCCTGACCCGGGAAGATCCCACCTGCCGCGAAGCAACTAAGCCCGTGCGCCACAACTACTGAGCCTGAGCTCTAGAGCCCACAACCCACAACTCCTGAGCCCACGTGCCACAACTACTGAAGCCTGCGCGCCTAGAGCCCGTGCTCCACAACAAGAGAAGCCACCGCAATGAGAAGCTTGCGCACCGCAACGAAGAGTAGCCCCCGCTCACGGCAACTAGAGAAAACCCACCTGCAGCAACGAAGACCCAACGCAGCCAAAAATAAATAAATAAATAAATAAATTTATTAAAGAAAAAAAAAAGGAATATAAAGGTTTCATTTTCAGCATTTAAACATAAATTTGACAGGACACCTTAGGGTCCTATTTAAAAAGAGGACTGAGCTGAACTGATGCACATTTCTCGGTGACTTATTTTAAATTTAAGGCAAACCTTCCTCCTCTTGCTCTTCAGTGTTGGTATCACTCTGACCCAGGTCCTCTCCACCATCGATCCTGTCTCTTTCCTCCAGGTCGCTGTTGTCATCAGAATGCTCCTCTTCACTGCTTTCTGCAGGTGCTGCCCTCTTGACTGCTCTGCAATGGCACAGATCAGAACTAAGGTTCTGGGATGAGAGAGGGGCCTGCCTCTCCAACTTCACTGCACATGTCAATTCTGCAATGACGGGGGCAGGGAAAGATATCATTTTCCTCTCACGGACAACCCTGAATCTTCCTCTGTTGTCTCAGAACACACTGAGCCACTTACCTCTTCTGAATTTGCACAGGCTTGGTCAGCTTCGACTCTCTATTCTCCTCGTCCTCCTCCTCTTCTTCATCATCTTCCTCATCATCATAACCACCATCATTCTCCTCCTCCTCCATATCCTCTTCTTCCCTGCCATTCTCTTGACCTAATTCCTGACATTTAGGTTCAGGCCTCTTCTTCTCACCTACATACATAGTTGGTAAAGAAAGTTAGGAATTCATTTAGTATCCAAAACAAGGTTATTTAAACAAGAGTAACTAATACCCCAAGTTCCCGGTTCCTTTGGTTTTACAGAAGCTCATATATTTTTCTTACTGTACATAATAGGAAAAAGTATGGGGAAAAAAAAAGCAAAAAAACAAACAACAAAAACCCCTCATCACTGAGATTCCCTCGGAGGCTGTCCCATTCATCAGAAGCCTTAAGGTTAACCTGGCTCAGCAACTGAGCCTCTGCAAACAGCCTATCATTGTGCACCATGGCCAGCACAATGCATGCTCTGGAGCCCAGCCATGAAATTTAATCTCTGTGAGTTCTGTTCTCTGAGCTCCTGGTGGCTTAAAAGCCAATTGTTTTCTAAATAAAAATCAAGTTTTAAGTTTCCCTATTTTTAATGTTCCATCACTCCCTATTACGAAAGCTGGGAAAGTACAGCAAGTAGTAGGGGCAATGAACTTGGGCCCCACTCTTCACATCCACATCAACGAGTGGGCTTATATTCAAAAGATCCTGTTTTGGGACCAGATCACCAGATGGTACAATACAGACTGACAAACAGGACATAAAACCCCTCCTACCCAACACCACTGCATCTTACCTGCGACAGAGGCAGACTGTGTATTTTTATATTTATCCTTTGCCACAGCCCAATCCACAGCCACTGTCCGCCCTGTCAGACAGAAAAGTAGCATCAGAAAGGCCTTCTCTTTAACATTCCTATTTCCTATAAATGACTTCCTATTCGTCAAAGCCAGTAATGGAACCAAAGGAGACGAAGAAACTGCAGATTCAGAGACTGTTGGTCCTAAAATAAAACTCCTGGTAGGTGTCTATTCTTTTAACCCTTAACCTTTTTATCAATGAACAGAAGTTTTGCCTTTCTACACAGCCACTACACCTAGAACAAGATAGAGTAAGAATCAGAACAGTGTTTCCAGTTAGACCAAGTTTCCAGTTATACTAACAAGAGGGAAAATAGACATTCTGGAATAACTGTGCGTCACTCAGAAGTTAGGAAGTCTCCAAGCCAATCCCTCCTTCAGGCACTGTACCTGGTAAATCAATACCTAGAGTAACATCAAGATCAGTTTAAAAGCCCACAGGTGGACTTCCCTGGTGGCGCAGTGGTTAAGAATCCACCTGCTAATGCAGGGGACACAGGTTCGATCCCTGGTCCGGGAATATCCCACATGCCACGGAGCAACTAAGCCCGTGCGCCACAAGCACTGAGCCTGTGCTCTAGAGCCCGTGAGCCACAACTACTGAGCCCGTGTGCCACAACTACTGAAGCTTGTGCACCTAGAGCCCATGCACCACAACAAAGAGTAGCCCCCGCTCGCCGCAAGGAAAACCCAATGCAGCCAAATAAATAAATAATAAATAAATAAATTTATAATTAAAAAAAAAAAAGCCCACAGATGCTGAATAGTGATCATAACCAAGAGGGAGGAACCTGCTAATCCCACATCCTCTAGACAGCAACCTGCCTCTATCAGTCAGGGACAGTTTTTCATTAGGGATTTAAAAGGACACTCATCACCAAAAAAAGAAAAGAGAAGGACAGCATGGGTCCTTTCAAGTTTAACCCTAAGATCAAGTACTAGGAATATTTCACCAAAACAAGCTTCAATATTAGCAATGAGACTCTCAACAAGGCAAATACCTTTTGAAAATTGTAGAAAGTGGGTTACTGTGCTAATTTGCCTAAACACCAGAAATATCTGAGTCAATGGTATGGGCATAGAAAACTCACCTTTTATCTCTTTCATGTTCATGCTTTTGAGAGCCTTTCCTGCTTCTAGGAGGTTTTTGAACTGAACAAAAGCAAAACCACGCATCTTTCCATCTGTGTGCAAACACAACAAAGAAGTTAGAGGTAGCAGGTAGGGAACCAACAGACACTAAGAAGGATGTTACAGCAACCTGGACTGGCAAGAAGACCCAAATCCTATCAACCGGTCAGCCCCTTGCCCAAAGCACAAGCCTATATCCTGCTGAGGTTACCCTGACACAGGCTTGGGGAGAGCAATGCATTTTCTCAAACTGTAACTTGTCTTCTAAAAGTAGTTCTGATCTAACTAGCAATACCGTAAGGGGACTAAACACTGTTATTTGTCAAGCACTGTGCCTGATACTTTGCACATATCATATCATCTGGGGCTCACAGAGTATGACCCGAACCTTGTGTTTCTGCTTAGTTCAAAGGTGATACAGAAAAAGACCATTATGTAAAATAACCTTAATCTAATCCACACAAAATAAAGGTTTGCCAGTACCTGGTTTCCTAGGGATGTTTACTTCCAGGACAGCTCCAAACTGAGCAAATACTGTCTTCAAGTCATCTTCTGAACACTGAAGCCAAAAGTGAAGAAAGAAAAAGAGATATTATCACAGCAAATGAACACAAAACATCAACTATTCAATTAGTTCACTAGGAAGAGCTTGAATATTTGCACTCTTTTTTAAATTTTGAGACTAGGACACCAAACATTTCAAAATAGACGACATCTTGCTTTGTACCTATACAGGCAAAAAGGACAGATATCAGAGAGCTTTTCCTTCCCTCCCTTTCTCAGCAGTAGTTTCCCCAAGGCATCTTCACAGTCTCCGTCCTTAGTAAGTTTTTGTTTATACAGGCCCATTTTCTGAATTCAACAAGGCTAAAGTTCGTTCCCAGAAGGAATTAAGCCCAATTATACCATCTTGACCAATGAGCATGCCTTGGCTCCAACAGCTTTCAGAACACTCACTGTTAGTTTTCTCTGTCTCTTACCTTAAAGCTCAGGTTCCGAATAATTAATCTGGCTTTCTTATCTGCCACTTTGGCTTTTTTAGGCTGCAGCTCCTTCTTTGGGGACTTTGAATTTTCTAAAAAATAAATGGCAATGAAGTAAATCTGTGATCTCCTCGGCCCAGAACATCACAGGAAAGAAGCTACTAGCAACAGATGGCATTTAACACAGGGTTAAGTATGGCAATGCCCAGGGACACCAGGTTTTCCAGACTCAGAAGTAAACAAAAGACTAAAATAAAACTAGTAACAAAATACACTGGATGATTTTGGACATCAAGAGGAAATTCAGGAAGCTTTTAGGCCTAGACCTACTCCCAGAGCCAATCCACTGCCCCCTCAATCCTGGGGGAAAACTCCCTTCAGCTACTAGAAACTCACCAGTTTTCCCCTTTTCCTTGGACTTATTTCTCAGTTTTTTCTTGGCAACAGTCACGGTGATCTTGCAGCCTTCGAAGGTGGTAACCTCCTTGAGGGCCCTCTGAACATCTTCCAGCATAGAAAAAGTGACATAGCCGAAGCCTCGACATGCCTTACTCCCTGGAACAGTATGGGGATGGGGGGAGGGGGGATTAACAGTAAGCCAAGATCCCTAAACCAGTAAATTCTCACAGCCCTAAACTAGCAAATATACAGCCAGGCCAGCCAGTCTGCCAAAATTCTCAAAAGAGAAAGAGACAAGGTTAGCATGAGTGGCCCCTGTCCCCTCTTTGCTCAGAAATTGTTAGGCTTCCTCTTCTAATGTGGTGTCTTTGCTGTTAGCTCCCTCTCTTCCTTCTTTCCTGATAATTTCAAGAATATGGAGGACCCATGATATGCATTACACCCCCGAAGAAGAACTCAACGTCAAACAGAACAAAACATCACCAGAGAAGGTAGGAAAGGTAAGTATGGTAGCTTCAAAAATTACAAAGAAATAATTCAGCCACCGCTCCACAGAACAGATCAGCAATGAACGTCAGGGGCCCTGAAAAAAGAACCTCAAACAGTAAACATTGCTTCAGAAGCCTGCAGACACTATTACAATTATTACCAAGCCCTAGAAATCAATATCAAATTAAACCTTTCTAAAGCGGCTGTAAACCTCTTATCTCATTTTGTCAGAACACACCAAGAAGGGAAAAGCCAATATCATCATTGCTTTTTTCCAAACGAATCATTTAAGACAAACAGTTGCAATTATCAACTGTAACCCACCTTTGCCCTTTTTGGTATTTTTTTTTTCAGTTTAATATTTTTCTGTAGTAAAATTTTAAGTAATTTACTGCATCAAAAAAGAAAAGCACAGACCAAGTAGTCTGCTTACTACCCAAAGAAGAAACAGAGCTCACACGCTCTCCTTTTACAGCTACACCCCAATCTGCTTCTGGGTACAATCCCTCTAACACAGGACGCTGATCCACGTAAACTGGTTAAAGCTGACTCTTGGCACTAGGAAAGCATACTATGATCTGGTGATCTCTTTTTCTCTTGAAACTCCTTCTCACAAAAGCCTGCCCACTCACCTTTCAGAAAACAAGAACAAGAAAAATCAGGGCCCTTCCTGATCAGTACAACCAAAAACGAAGCAGCTGAAAGGTGAACGAGTTCAGTGACAAAACAGAAGCGTGTTGCTCACAAACACACCATGCGTTGTTTATGTCTGCACAAAGCACTCTCACACATTTACTTGAATCTTTACGACAATCCTGTGAAATTATTCCCATCTTAAAGAGGTTAAGTGGCATGTCCAGGTCATCACTACTGGTAAGACCTCACCCCACACCCCCTCCCTCCTATCCCACTAAGTACAGCATTCAGTACATCTGGCTACCTGGACAGAAAAGCACGTTTTTTCTTAAAAAGGGAAGAGCAGCTTCTGTTAAAGATGTAGACTACATACACAAGCTACAGGTAAGGTTACATGTAGCCTATATTCTGAGGACCCAAAAGGAGAATTCCCATTCAAAGGCCTGTTCCTCCCCGGAACACAACCAACCACTGTTGAGCAGCGTTTCTCAATTGTTTTGATAACCCACAGTAACAAACGTAACTTATAGTGGATCCAGGATGCAGTTTTTTACAAAACTGAAAAAAAAAAGTTTTATGAAAACTTTTCCTTTACCATGTATAGATATACTCCTATTTCATTAAAAAAATCTCTCTAATCATGACCCACTCAAGACCCACTAATGGACGATGATCTGCAGTTTAAAAAACACTGCTATACAGCACTCATTCTCATTCTCTCATTCGCCCGTATCTATACTTAAAATGACAAAGAACCAGGCAGCTGCTATGGTTTGTATAGCAATCAGAGCCATGTCGACAATCCTAATTCTAATTTCTGTTACTAACAAAATAGAAGATAAGGACAGAGTGATTATTAGCACACTATTAGCCTGCCTACTCATCACATACTTGGACACCACGGGGGGAAAGAGAGGTACACAGGATGTTACTTCCCTCCTGTTGCTCTCCTGAAAGACAAGGAGGTAGCCACCTACAGAGACACACTGATGACTTGGAAGGAAGCTAAATTTATGTTCTGGGCAACATCAGGTGCCCCTTGACACAGTCTAGGTAAGAGTAAGAAATGCTTCTACAATTAAAACCCTTACAATTCTTCCTCAGTCTAATACATGCTAATCCTCCTTCATAGCGATGCCATAATCATCAAACAGAATGCAAAGCATATGGCAGTATTCCACAAGTCAGTAAATATCTCCTGCGGCTCAAGCCAAAACCCTTGGAGTCAAACTTGACTCCTCGACACTCTTTTTTTTCTCATACCCCACATCTGATCCATCAGCAAATTCTTTCAGCTCTACTCTCAAAAATATCCATATTGCAATCACTTTTCACCACCTTCACAGCTACAACAGCTGGTCCAACACCATGACCTCTCTCTCACCTGGATTACCACAAGAGCCTAATAACTGGTCTCCCCGCTTCTGTCCTATTCTTAGCAGCCTATTCTCAACACGGCAGCCTGAGAGAATCTTCCAAAATGCAAGCCATATCATATCTACTGCTCCCTGCTCAAAACCAGTGGCTTCATATCTCAGAGTAAAAGCCAAAGTCCTTGCAACCGCCTATAAGGTCCTACATGATCTGGTAGCACCAGATCGCATCTGCTAATTCTCTTCCCTTCACTCACAGCATTCCAGTCACCCTGGTTTCGTCACTATTCCTCCAATATACTACACACACTCCTCTTCAGTATCCTTTAGCTTCCTCTGCCTAGGCTGCTCCTCCCACTGAGAAACACATGTTCACTCTCTCACATCAGAAAGGCTTTCCCTGGCTACCTCTCACCCCTCTACAGCTTCCCCACCACCACACACACACACATCTACAGAGACTCCCTATCCTTTTTCTCTGCCTTATTTTTCTCCTCAACATTTATCACCATTATCACTACATATTTTGCTTATGTGCTTATTGGCTGTCTTCCCCATCTGGAACACAAGAGCAAGGTTTTTGGTTTGGTTCTGTGCACTGCTGTATCCCCAGGACCTACAATAGTTGCCTGACACAAAATACACATTCAATTAATATTTACGGAATAAATAACTGGGTGAATGAATAACATACTGGTTAAGAGCTCCCGGTCTGGTGATCAAATTCTGAATCCACTACTTACTAGCTGTATGAACTTAAGCTGAAATTACTAAATTTCCCTAAGCCCTAGATTCCTCGTCTGTAAAATGGAGTTAAGTCTCCACCCAACAAGACCGATGGGGAAATTAAATGAGATAACACGTGGAACTCAAGCACCGCACGTGGCAATCAGCTGATTCTCAATAAGCCTTACTGGTGTTCTATTAAAAGTTAGTTATTTACTACCAAATAAGATCTTATATGTGAGCGCGCATAATAAACGGAAAGCGCTACATAAACTTAAGGGACTGATTTGACTTTCAGAAACGGCCCGTATGGATTCATCTAAAGCAGAATCCGTTTAGAAAAGAAATTCAACTTCTAAGTCCTTTCACTATGGGGCAGGTAAAGGATTATACGGGTCGCTTAAATTTGGGTGTCCTCGCCCCCATCCGGCTCCCAGGAACCCCAACTTTGTCCTCGACCGCCCCGCCCCCTACCTTTCTCAGTCACCACGAAGCACTGCTTCACCGGCCCCACCTGACTGAACAGCTCCTCCAGCTGCTCGCTGCGGGCCGAGGGCGGGAGGCGGCCCACAAACAGGGTCAGCCCGGCCATAAGGCCGAGAAACAGAAGCGCGCGGCTTCGCGCACGCGAGTCAAGTGACAGGTTTTAGTCAGAGGACCACGCCAAGTTGCCGGGAGACTCCGGAAGTGCTCTTCACTCAAAAGAGTCCGGAGGAAAACGTGGTAGAAGGGGGCAAAAACACCCCGGAAGGAAAAAATCGTGACGCCAGGGGGCGGAGCTTCTTGAGCGGGGTTCCACCCCTAATCCAAGTACCGCCCCCGCCGCTGTAAAGAAGTTTGGCTTCGCTATTTCCTACACTGCTTACAATCTAACCTCCTGGAGATCGATACCAAACTCAGCAGGGCAGGCCGGAGAAGTTGGTTTTACTCTGGCCCTAACCCAGGATCTAACATATAATGGATGTTTAATAAATATTTTCTGAAGTGCCACCACAGACTCCCAGATTACGTGCATAAAACACAGCCAGAATACACATCAACACAAGTACGTCACGTACATCATTCGGACAATTCTCATGTTCTCAGAGAATATGAGACATCTGTCACACTATAACAGATAACTACAACTCTGCCTTTAACACTTCGCAGACAAATTATAGCTACTAAAGTACAAATAGGCACATATCATACACATTCTTTCAAAAAAATATTTACTGAGCTCCTACTATGTGCCAGGCACTAAGGATAAAATTGGTGAGCTAAAAAAAGATGGGACCCCTACCCTCATGGGGTATACAGTCTCGTGGGGGTAGACAGACATTAATCAAAAAAAAAAAAAAAAAGAAAGGAGGGCCGTTGGCCGGGGCCTGCAGTACGCCGCTTCAGTGAGGGGCTCAACCACAGCCAACCGTCTTATTGCTTTACTGGTCGCCACTCCCACGGCCGGCCCGACAAGACGCGCCTGGAGCGCAGAACAGATTTCCCTTGGGCTCGTGGGCGCTGCTCTGAGCAGCGTCACCCTTTATACCAGAAAGCTGGCGGGCACTATGGGGAAAAAACAAAACAAGAAGAAAGTGGAGGAGGTGCTAGAAGAGGAAGAATATATGGTGGGAAAAGTTCTCGACCATCGAGAGGGAAAGGGCAAAGTGGAGTACCTCCTAAAGTGGAAGGCGTTCTCAGATGAGGACGACACATGGGAGCCAGAAGAAAACCTGGATGGCCCCGACCTCACTGCCGAGTTCCTGCATCACAGAAAACAGCACACGAGACAGATAAATCAGAGGGAGGCAAGCGCAAAGCTGATTCTGATTCGGAAGATAAGGGGGAGGAGAGCGAACCAAAGAAGAAAAGAAGAGTCAGAAAAGGCCTGAGGCTTTGCCCATGATTTGGAACCGCAGTGGATTATTGGAGCTACAGACTCCAGTGGAGAACTCATGTTTCTGATGAAATGGAAAAATTCTGAGAAGGTTGACCTGGTCCCTGCCAAGGAAGCCAATGTCAAGTGCCCACAGGTTGTCATATCCTTCTATGAGGGAAGGCTGATGTAGCATTCCTACCCCTTGGAGGATGATGACAAAAAAGATGACAAGAATTAACTCTCTTGAGTACCAGCCCCTGTCACATCTGACTGTGGGTTTCAAGTGGGGAAAGGAGTTCTACTTGTCTTGACACCATAGAGGTGGCTTGAGAAGATGTCCTTTGAAGAGCCAGTATAGTTTCTGTGCCCTACAGCAGCCCAAGTGCTTTAAAGTCACTCCATGCTGGTTTGCACACCCATCCCAGTGGAGGGGAAGAAGGGTCAGTGTTTCAAGGCAACCCATTCTGAACTTTGCTGAGAAAAGCAAAGGGCCTTCTATGAAGGACAAAACTTGCAGAATGGGATGTGGGAGAGCAAAAGATACTGTAGCTCTTCAAAAGAGCATCTCCACAACCCACAGCCTTCTTCCCAATAGTGTTAACTCTGCATTTTTACAGCATAGCATATATGTAGTTTTTGGCTATTACTGGTGTATTATTTGGGGTGGGAGGGATGGGGTGGGAAAGAGGGAGATGGGTTAGGATAATTTATGTTAAAATTTGGGGCCTGATGGGGGAAATGGTGAAACAAAGGAAAGAACAACTAATAATGATTTGGTTCTGTGTCCAGAATATTTCATCCTTTCAAAAAATGTCATTGGCAACCTAAATGAGGACTGCGAGAGACTGTTTAAAAGCTCTGAATGCTAATCATTAGAGAAATGCAAATCAAAACTACAATGAGATATCACCTCACACCAGTCAGAATGGCCATCATCAAAAAATCTACAAACAATAAATGCTGGAGAGGGTGTGGAGAAAAGGGAACCCTCTTGCACTGTTGGTGGGAATGTAAACTGATACAGCTACTATGGAGAACAGTATGGAGGTTCCTTGAAAAACTAAAAATGGGACTACCATACGACCCAGCAATCCCACTACTGGGCATATACCCTGAGAAAACCATAATTCAAAAAGAGTCATGTACCACAATGTTCATTGCAGCTCTATTTACAATAGCCAGGACATGGAAGCAACCTAAGTGTCCGTCAACAGATGAATGGATAAAGAAGATGTGGCACATATATACAATGGAATATTATTCAGCCATAAAAAGAAATGAAATTGAGTTATTTGTAGTGAGGTGGATGGACCTAGAGTCTGTCATACAGAGTCAAGTAAGCCAGAAAGAGAAAAACAAATACCGTATGCTAACACATATATATGGAATCTAAAAAAAAAAAAGGTTCTGAAGAACCTAGGGGCAGGACAGGAATAAAGACGCAGACATAGAGAATGCACTTGAGGACATGGGGAAAGGGAAGGGTGAGCTGAGACGAAATGAGAGAGTAGCATTGACATATATACACTACCAAATGTAAAATAGATAGCTAGTGGGAAGCAGCCGCAGAGCACAAGGAGGTCAGCTCGGTGCTTTGTGACCACCTAGAGGGGTGGGATAGGGAGAGTGGGAGGGAGACGCAAGAGGGAGGAGGTATGGGGATATATGTTTATGTATAGCTGATGCGCTTTGTTATAAAGCAGAAACTAACACACCATTGTAAAGCAATTATACTCCAATAAGGATGTTAAAAAAAATAGAAAAAGAAAGCTGTGAATATCTGAAACTTAGAAGCCAAGGTGTTCCCTGCCTGAGCTTAATGCTATTCCCAACAAAGGACTAAGCCTGTTAAGAAGTTACCAAAGCTGCCATTTGAGGGATGGAAACTGGTTGAGGAGGAAAAGTCTTATGGGAGTGTATACACAGACAGATCATTCTGTCTTTGAGGTGCTAATTCTTGAAATTGACAAGAAGACCCTTTTTTTCCAGTTATGAAGTTATAAATATCAGCTTCTCCATCCAAGCCACTGGCTGAAGTATCTGGGGAAGGGCAGGGGGTGGTATAGGAGGTGGGAGAGGAGGCAAAGACAAGGGCCGGTGCTCTTAGGTGGAAAACTCTTGGAGTCTCTGTTTTTTGAACTTTGAAACCATTGGTGGCAGGGTTCAGTCACTGACAGCACAAATTCACTGAATCACTTCAAGAATTGAATGATTTCAGAAGCCCTGGTCTCAGGAGAAGATTAAATTTTCATACTGGGGCAGTGGTTCACTTTAAAACAAAACAAATTTTTTTAATCCTAAGAATTAACTAAAACCCAAAATGCTGTCTTGAATCATGAGATCCATCAGTTCTTGACATCGTCTAGACCTGCATCTAGAACTCCCTTGTAAAATCTTTTTAGGCACGGGTTAGGTTTCTGTGAAAACTTTTGTTTAAATGTTAAACTTCATACCAACATTGCCAGTTCTTGTCTTAATAAAACTATATAGATTTATTTTAAAAATTACAAATAAATCATAGCCTGCACCATGCAAGATCACGTGAGAACACACCCAGAACAAACATGACATCCAGCTTGCACACACAGACCTAGTACCCAGGTCCTCCCAGAGACGGGAGATCTTTCCTCAGGTCAGCTTATCAGACAGAGCCAAGGCTGAGGAATCTCACTGGCCAGGAGATCTGGGCGCTCCTGGATCCTGGAACACAGACAGTGTTTGCCATCCCATTGGGCCCAGGAACTGACCTGTGTGCAGGACTGCAACACCCTGAAGAACATTTGTACAGAACAGAAGTACCCAATGCCTTTTTTTAATAATTACTTTTAAATGGCATAACCTGAACACAGGGTAGGTAGACAATTCAAAAAGTACAAAAGGTACAATGAAAAGTGTTTCCCTTTCTCCTCAAACCCCATCTACTTTCAGCACATTTTGGTTGGATGGATGTCTGGTTGATAGTGACAGGGGGAAAGGGAGAACGTTTAACATCAGATTTATGAAACCCTAGCTTTTAAGCATTTATTCTACACTTAAAAGAAAGTGGCACAGTTAGTTTTAAACACACAACTCAGCAGAGGGAGTATGGAAATAAAAAACAGATTTTTAAGGCCATGGGTTAATTCCATCCAGGAGAAAGAGAGACAAATAGACAAAGGAAATGGGATGGATCATTTGAATACAGTTGGTTTGGAATTCCACATTCCTCTCTCTTTCTTCTCCTCCTCTCTTGCCCCCTCATCACCTTAGAAATCAAAATTTCATACCCAAAGTCTAAATTGGAAGCTTCAGGGCCCTAGCTATATGGAGGCTTTCCCAGTCCTGGCTGCAGTGTGCACTGGGGAAAGAATCCTGAGAAGGCTGCTCCGACATCCCTTTGGGACACACCCTACAATGCTCAGTTGGAAATACTTTGGACCAAAACCTTCCCTATAGAACAAAAGGAAACTGTGTCCCTGTGCCCATCAGAGGGCAGCAGCCACCCACAGTACGGAGGAGTTCTTTGCCCCTACGGGAGTGTAGCAATGCAGCTGACCCTTTGTACTCTTCCCTACTTTCAGACCTGGCTCCCCATCTCAGTCTCCCAGCCTCAGCCTCAGCCCCATCCCCTCCCATCCATTTGTAACAGGGAAGCCATGTGGTTCTTCAATCAGGAACATTTGCTCATCCATCTAACCAGGACACATGCAGCGTTCTTTATTAAACAGCAGGAGTCGTGGTACCCTGCACCACATCGGCAACGTGGCTTCCAGGGGAAATAAACTGCTGGCCTCTTCTCATCCATCACTTGCAGGAGCCTGGAAAGGAAGTAAGAGAGGCGTGGGCTGTGCTCAGCCAGCCTCTCCCAAGCCCCATCCCTCTGGCTCCATTCCCGCTTTCAAGCCAAACCTTCTTATAATACCGCATACTTCTTGTTCTTAGCACTTCTCGCAAATGTAATTAATTACTTGTGTAACTGTAATTATTTATCTGATTAACTCTTTAATGTCTGCCTTCCCCCAAAGACCTTCCACTTCATAAGCTCAGGGCTGTTGTCCACCTAGTTCACCTGTCTACCCCCATCACCTAGCACATTGTAAGCATCCAATAAAATGCTTTAAAGAGATTGAATGAATGAAGGTGAGTTTGTTTCTCAGTCTCCTACAGTACTAAGAATTGGAACTGAGGGCGTATATATTACACCCTGGTCTACCCGGGCTCTTCTGGGACACTGCTTTGGGTAAGGAAGGGCTGAGGCATGAGACAAAAGGGAAGGGTTGTCTCCCGAAAGTCTCAGCCTCTTGATCAAGTCAAAGGGCTTAGGCGATTCTTGCTGAGGAAAATCAAAGAAGTGCTGGAGCTGGTGAGTAAAAAGCTGTATTCCCCTGCCCGCTCCCCATCTCACCAGCCCCATTCAGAGCTTCCAAACAGAAAAGGAGTGTGTGTGTGTGTGTGTGTGTGTGTGTGTGTGTGTATGCGTGCCAGTGCCCGCTTCTGTGAGAGAGAGAGAGGCGGACAGACAAACATACAGAGAGACTGACTGGGGGTATGTGGGGCTTGGACTGCTTTGCTAAGAGCTGTGTGCCTGAACCCAAGGACCCTTGATGGGGACAGTGAGTGAGTGAGAGGAGCTGGCAAGGTTTAGGACGAGGAAGAGATGGCAGAGAGGACTTGAGTGTGAGCAGAGGCAGATGGAAGGGTAAGTGGGCAAGAAAGGAAACAATTTCTCGGAGCAGCTCTGGTGCTGGGGCCGCTACAGCCACTACGACACCAGTGAGAAATGCCTGTAATTAGGAGGATGGCAGTTCTCTGGGCCTCAGCCCAGAGTGACGATGCAGCAAGAATTTCTGAGCCAAGCTGAGCCAGGTGATGGAGGAGACACAGTCAGAACCACTCCAGTCCCACTCCTCAGCTGGGCCTGCCCCACCCTCCTCTCATTTTCTCCCCTACGATGACCCTCACTTGCCCCAAGCATCATTGGCTTCCCTCCTCCTTCTGAGATTCCAGGCTCTGGGTGCTCCTTACAGCCAAGACAGAGCTTCATGGGTGAGGAGAGCAGTGCTTTAATTCTTCCACTAGTGCATTGGACCTGGTCTGGTGAGGCCCCTCCCCTCCCGGCCTCCCTGCTTCCCTCTTGCCTCCCTTGCTTCCCTTCTCAAATCCGCACACGCTGATGGGCAGAGTTGGAAGGAAAACCATTCCTATTCCTGTTTTTCCACTTCAAGCCTAGTAGGTGTGCCCCTGTAGGCTTCCCCGTGATGTGCAGGACATCTGCCAAAACACTGCCAAAACTTAGTTTTCAAATCTATGACTCTGTTTTAGTTCCACTATGAACTTACCGCATTTTAGCCAAATGACAAATGCACACTACAGCCAAATGCTCTGGACAAGGGAGGGATTACAGAGTGCCTGGTGGCCGGATGTATTCATGGGTCTCTGCACTGTGAGTTCTGCTTTGGTGGGTAGGATGGGGCTGGGGTTTGGGGAAGACAGGCTTTCTCCAGGGAGGATCTGCTTCTGTGGGAGATGAATGTTCTCCAGGGGAAGGGGGTTGTTAGTCCAAACTTGAAGAGATCCTGCTGGTAGGTGGAGCAAGTCGTTTCCTCTGTGAATTCCTCTGGGTACGTGGCAGGGAGATTGCTGCGAAACCCAGCTCAAAGTGATCAAGCCCTTGAGATGTGTATCAACATTTCCATGAAGGACTTTGACACTAGCTAGTCCCGAACCACTTGTCCATTAGGACCTGAAGCCAGTTTCTTAGGAATGCAGACATTTCCACCAACGACTGTAGAGTTTCCAACCTCATTTCTCAGGGCAGTGATCCAACTCTGAAAAGCCACTTCCCAGGGAGTCAGAAGGGTCTTCAAGGGGCCACTCCCAGGACCCTCACTCAGCCCAGATGGGCCATGGACCCGTCTACGGGGAAAGGTCATGCGGAGGACAAGACCCCTTGCAGTCAGGAGTGAAGGTCACTGGGGTCTGGGATGGACCCACCCCACCCAAACACTGCTTCTCTTCCAGCTCTGGCAGAACCATTGCTGCTATTGCCTCATCTAAGCTTTTCCAAGGAGGTGAGACCTTTCTCCTCTGAAAATATTTTATTGATAAATTAACTCTGAAAGCGCTTACCCCCCACCCTACTGCTGTAGAGTCTCCTAGATGGGCCGTGGACCCTTCTATGGGGAAGGATCGTGTGGAGCACAGGGAGTCTCACGCAGGGGTGGGATTTCCGGGCGTGGCAGAGGTGGGTTTGGGGACTGAGGCCAGCCCTGAGGTCGGCTGAGGACAGCCCCTCTCACTCAGCACCAGAGTGGGAAGTGGTGGTCTGGAGTGGAGCACCTTGGAGCTTTATTGCTGGTGAATGCCAAGGAAAAGTGGGACCCCTGCCAGCCTAGAATTGCAGCTGAGGGCATCAGTGCCCAGGGCTCCAGAGAAGGTGGCACTAGTTCCCAATCAACAGAACCTGGCTGCTGACTCACCCATCCAGGAGTCCCTGGATGGGAAAGGAAGCGGGGAGAGGTATCTGAGCCAGGCGGGATTGGGGAAGGGTTACAGTGTGCAGGTCTCGGGCAAAACAGGCGCCAGAAGGGGGCGTATTGTCGGGGCGGCGAGGCGCCCACATCTTCACAGGTCTATGGTGTCGCTGCCCATGCTCAGCTCGTCAATCTGTCGGCAGGCGTCCAGGAATTGCTCCTGCAGCAAGGCCTCTTCGGCCTGCAGCTCAGGAGGCGGCTCTGGGGACTCGCGGGAGGGTGGGGACAGGGCCTGGTAGGATCCTGAGGCCGGGAGGTTAGGGCTGCTTCCTGAGGGCCGCGGGGGACTGAGGACGCAGACCAGCGGACAGCGAGGGGGCCTGTCCGGGCTGGAGCACAGCAGCATGGACGAGCTGTCCCGCGACAGTCCGCACAGTGAGCCGGATGAGGCGCTGCTGCCCGCGGGCCAGGCCCCGGAAGAGGGGAGCTCGGGGGGCGCGGGGGAACCAGGGGCCTCCCCAGACCTCCCAGTGGGCCCGGCCCCGGTCTGCGCCCCCAACGAGGCGGTGCGGTAGAGGCCGAGCCCCTGCAGGGCTTCCCCGAAGGCCGGGCCCTGGAAGAGGCCGGGCTTCAGCAGGGCTTCGCTGCAGAGGGCCTCCTCGATGCTGCGTCGCAGGTTGATGGGGGAGGGCGGGCGGAAGTCCACGGTGTAATCGCTGCAGGGGGAGGAAGCCGGGGAAGGGGCCGGGTTGGCGGCCGCGCCTTCGAAGCCACGGCAGCCTCCTCCCTGGAGAAGGAGGTCGGGACCTGGCCCTGCCAGGGCGCATAGCTGCAGCAGCTCCGCGTCGCCACGCGCTATAGCGCTCCCCAGGGGCTTCTTGTCGGGGGGCCCGGCGACCCAGCCTCCGGGCAGCAGAGGGGCGGCGTGGCCGGGGGACAAGCGGAAGAGCTTGGCCCAGCAGCGCGGCGGCACGCGGGGGCTGCAGAGCGCCGGGTAGAGGCCCAGCAGCGCCAACGGAAGCGCGACGCCCACCTCGCCCAGGCGCAGGCCGAGCTGGAAGGCCCACCAGGGCCAGGGCCCCTCCAGGCCAGGTTGGCCGCCGTAGCCCAGCGCGTGCAGCACCTCGTAGCCCTGCAGGGCTCCGCTCAGCAGCCCGAAGGTGCCCGCCACTGGGGCCGTGCGCGCTGCGCGCCGCCAGGACTCGAGCGGGCCGAAGGGGCTGCGCGCCTGCGGGAAAGGAGTGGCGCCCTTGAAGCCGGACACTCCCAGGGGCGCTCCAGCCCGCCGACGACGACCCCCCAAGCAGGACAGCGCCAGCAGGAGCCCGGAAAGGAGGGCGGCGAGGAAGGCGTGCAGCCCGCGGGAGGCGAGCCGCAGGGCCCGCAGCGGGCGATGGGCGGCGCTCCCGAGGGCGGCGGCGGCAGCCAGCCCCAGCCCCAGGAGCAGCAGCGCGGCCAGGGCGGCAGGACAGCGCGGCGGGCGCGGCCGGGCCAGAAGCAGGCAGGCCAGGCCCAGGCCGGCGGCCAGGCAGGGCAGCGGGAGGTCCTGCAGCAGCAGCCAGGCCAGCGCCGGCAACCGGTCGCGGTGCCCGTAGGCGTCGTAGAAGAGCGGGAAGGCCCGGGTGGTCCCGGCGGAGAGCAGGAGCAGGTCCAGCAGCGCCAGGCAGGGGGCGCCGGGCGGACAGCGCCAGGGCAAGAGGGCCAGAGCCAGCAGCGCCAGCAGGGCCACGAGGCCGAAGAGCGCGCCTACCCCGTACACATGGGCCTCCCAGGCCAAACCCCAGCGAGCCTTGGCCTCTGTCCAGTCGGCCTCCAGGGTCAGGAAGAAGAGGGGCAGTGGGGCCGCAGGAGGCTGCGCTTTGCGTTCAGGCAGTTCTCTGATACTGCAGGACCCTGGCCCACATTCTGGCTGCACCGAAAGGTTCCCAAGGCTGGCGGGAGAGGGGTCATCCAGGCCAGAGGTGGAAGTGGTGGAGTCTGTGGGCAAAGAACGTTTGTGTGAGGCATTCCGTGCAGCCCTCCCCTTGCCCACCCTACAGCCAGTAGCCTGTATGCCAATCGGAGAGTCCTCATAGCTTCCAGGAAGGACTTGTCTTAAATTTGAGACTCAGTGACCTCGCAGGCCCTCACCCTCCCCTCCCACATCAAACTCCTCCGGCTGCAGTTTCAGCCCTCATGCCCTCCCCCCACCCCATCTACCCCCAGCTCCCTGCTTTGTTCATTACCCTGTGATTCCACTGAAAAGGGTTTTTCTTAAGAAGTCACAGAATTTTACAAGTGGAAGGAGCTGTAGAAGCCCCCTCTAGTTCAATCCTCCAGCCAGGAAGGAGGCTGTGTGAGAACAAGGATCGCTTTGCTCACATCTGAATACCCATGCCTAAAACAGTGCCTGGCACAGAGCGGGCACTGAGCAGATATTCGCTGAAGAAATGAATCCTCTTCTTTGCCAGATGAAGATATTGAGGCTCTGCCGAGAGGCCAAGTAACTTGTCCAAGGTTACACATTGGCAGAGCTGCAACTAGAATCCAGATCTGAGCACCAGTTTGAGCCCCTCTCCTTGATTTCAGAGGCGCTTCATAATACTAGTTTGCTTCTCTCTTGTTCTGCACCCCTGACTCCCAACTCCCACCTTGGTGCTAGAAGAAGCTTGCCCTGCCTTTTTTCAGCTGCTCCCCCTTCTCCCTGTCTCGTCAGGAAAAGCCACCCCGCACTGCCCCCCGCCACACACACATAGCAGGGGGAGTGAGATGACTCTCCCATCCCCAGCACCCTGAGAAAACACAGCCTTCCCTATTCACTGGCCTTCCTGCCTGCTACACCTCCAACCTCGGCCTACCCATGGCTATGGTCCCCATCCTAACTCAACTACAAAGCCATTGGTCTGAGGCTCTTACAATGCCCCTTTGGTTCTCACCCCCTTTTACAGAAGGTGACATTGAGATGGACTCCCCTGGGTCTCAAGGCTACCCTTGAACTCTGAGGAAGGAACATTTGGGGGGATCATAGCTTAGCGAGTGAGCCCCTCAGGTGCTCTGGGGTTTGCTAACTTAGGCTCCCAGCCCCATCCTGTGCTCTAACAGCTTCCCCACATCCATTGAGGAAAGGGAAGTCAAGTAAGAGAGTGTGAGGACTAGGATCCCTAATTCTACTCTCCTGGAGCTAGAGAGGGGTGAAAAAGAGTTAGACCCAAGGATTTTCCATGGCCAGGCAGCAAGGGAAGATGCTTCACGCTGGACCTCCCTCCCCCACCTAGCAGGCTTAGCAGAACTGCAGCTGCAGGGAAGGATGGAGGGAGAAAGATGGTGGAGAAGGATGGGAGGAGCCATCTGGCGATGGGGAAATGCACGGGAGACAGATGTAGAATGAGGTGGGGAGGATCTCCTGACAAGCAGACTCCTGCCCCAACTGCCTGGCCATACCCAGCCATGCCTCAGCAGGACAAAACAGGAAGACTCGAGGCGCACCCCCATCCCTACCCCAGGCAGTGCCAGCTTGTGCTGGGGACATGGAAAACAGAGCAATCCTAAGAACAAGGAAAACCAGTGAGCGGGCCAGAAAGCAGCCCTGGAGAGAGGGGAGGGGAAGGGAAGGTAGAATTGGGCAACTGGGAGGGCAGAGAGGGAGCTGCCAAAAAATTACATATATACAGCTGGCTGCCTACTGCCAATGGCAGCATGTTCCCTGGTTCCTGTCCCATCATATGCCTCAAGTCTAAAATGGGGAAGAGCACCTACTGCACAGGGCTGTTATGAGGATACATGGCCAGTGTGTGCAAAGCTCTTTGGAGAGACTGGTGCATCATAAGCATTTGATATACAACTGTTGTTGGTCTGATCATTATGGGCTACTGTTTATCACCCGTCAGTCATCGGTGTGTGTCTGTGTGAGTCTGACCATTTCTGGCCTCAAACTAAGTCTCCATTTAACTAACAAAAGGCTGTCTTCCCTTAGAAAGTCAACAATTAGTCAAATGAGTGAACATCAACGCATTGTCTCTCTGTGAACCCTGTTTAAAGAACACCATTTGGATGGACTGACCATCCCCAAACACCTACTGAAGACACAGCCATGAGTTAAATGAGGAATCATTCAGCTGGGAACTGACGGCTTGCTGATTCGGTGGGGGGACAGGGTCAGTCTAACACCAGTGGGATCAAATAAACAAACATTCTCCCTCACCCCTCATTTATTGGTCCCCTCAGATACCCTTGCCCAAACCACTTCTGCAAAGTGGACGAGTCTCCTTGGTCTTTCCGGTCTTGGTGGGCTCTGCAGAGAGGCAAGGAGACCCCAGCCAGGAGCCCACAGCCTGCGCCAACCTGTTGCCCCTCATGCCTCCTCGTCGCTCACTGTACAGACAAGTGCAGCTCTCAGAGAGCTGCCCCACCTCACCCTCTTCCAGCTCCACTTCTCACTCGATGGCCACAGAAGACCCCATCTTTCCCCTCTGGCCCAAAGCATTATGGCAACTAGAGCAACTTGCAACATTCCTAAGAAGCCAGAAAAAGAATGAAAACCAGGAAATAGAGTACAGGCCCAGCTCAAGTGTCAGAGGAGAGAGCTCTGACCTAGGAGCACTGCTCCCAGGGGGCAGGGCAGGCCAGGTATGGGACAGGTGAAGAAGGCCCAGCCTCTGTCTTTGACGGCTCCGCTTGACCTCATCCTCTGTCTCCCCATTTGAGGCTTCCACAGAAGGGGCCCTCGGTTTCCCCCAGAAGGTAGCGACTTCCTAGGATCCCTCTCCTGCGCAGGCCTCCCTTACAAGGTGGTCCCACTCTGGCCCTGTGGCTCCTCTTGACCTCAGGGGCAAGAGAGGAGATGGGATGTCAATGTGAGTAACTGGTGAAGCCAGAGCAGACTGGGGAGGAGTTGCGAAGAGGGCCCGGCTCAATTTATGGCTGCCCACATCAAAGGGCTGGGGAATCACTCTCTACTCTGGATGCCTGAAGCTGCAGCACGATCAGTGGCCTGGCCCCATCCCTCCCCCCAGCCCCACCTCCAGGATCACAGAGGATTGGTACTCCTTGTAAGGATGACATTCGAAATATTGAACCACTGTTTCAGGGAATCAGAACAGCTGCCAGCCAGGTGGTCAGGGAGGCGAGTGGCGCTCAGGAGGCTAAGGAGAGTGGGTAGTTATCAACTGGTATGGAAGTCTTTTACTATGTTAACGACCTGCACAACTGTTCAGCCCTTACTGGCTGAATGCAAGCTCTGTCCGAGGTGAAGCAGACCTAATGCAAGAGAAGAGAAGCCCTAGGCCCAAAGGTTAACTGTACCGAGGTTAGAAAGTTCCTAGAGAAGACACAGAGAGACTCCCTTTATCCCCTAACTGCTTGCCACTACTCCCCGCAGAAGGTGCTGGCAGGAACAAGGCTCTTTGGCCTTCTCTCCAGGAGGCCTGCAGCCCTCCGGGGTTTATCCAAGAGAAACAGCCAGGAAGAGGCTGGGTTCCTGCAGCCGTAGAGAGGAGGGGGAAGGAGGGCGGGGCCCCCAGCCGCTGGGCTGCCTCTGATATTGTCCAGACTCATTAAACCTGCCTGGCCAGCGCTGTCACCAAGGCTGGCAGACCGCCACCCAGCATCCTTCCCCTGAGGCCACAGAGCCTGCCCCCAACTCCACAGCAGATCCTGCCACTGCTGCACACTGGGCTCGATGGGGAGGAGACGGCAGGCTCCCCACCCACACGCCCAGGAGTGCTGAGTCCGCTCAGGAGGAAACGACAAGCAGGTGCTGCATTAAGTCTGGAGCTGGAAGAAGCTCGGGCGGGGACCAGCGATTTCCACTGCTGCACCAGTTCCTAGTGTGGAGTGGCTGAGAGGATTCCCAGCCACAGTTAACCCTTTGCATGTCCCCCTTGGCCTCACCTACCAGAACCTCTCCCCAAGCAGCATGCCCTCTGCCTTTTGTGGTATGTGTTGTCCCACCACATTTAGGGGCCACGTTTGCCGTGTCTGAGAGGTAGATCTGGAATGTACTTGGGACACACCGGGGAAAGAAGCAAGGTTAACAGACACTATTTAATGAGCTAATACTTTGTGCCCGTTACATTATGTGGAAGCTTTACAATAACAAAATAGGCACTATTATTAAACTCCAGATATAGGAGAAAATTTAGGCTCAGAGAAGTTAAATAGCCTGTCCAAGGTCACCAGCCAGTTAGGAAGGGGATTGGGATTCAAGTCTCAAAGCCAAGTCTCAGGATTCCAGAGCCCCTGGTCTTTCCTCTGCACCACCAGCTTGTCTATGTGCGTGTTCTGAAAGGCTCCCTTGAACAAGGATGGCATCTGTCTGTGTAAGGTCTTCTCTTTAACGTCTTCCCAATGAGGGGCCCAACTCTGCCTATATCTGACAGCATGTCACGTCAGATCAGACGGCAAAGGAGAGAGCCCCAAGGTCGGAGTGGGAGGGTAGGGAGGCAGGCCAGGCAGACTGGAGTAGAGGGTGGGGTTAGTGCTGAGGCTGTGGAAATCATGAAGGAGTTCCTGTGTCCGTTTGCCCCTGATACATTTGTCTACATCCTGCTCTGCCTGTGATTGTAAAACTCCCAGAGGACCATTACTTAACTCTGTGTGGGACCATCCTCAGCAACACTTGTTCTCAGACCATTAATATATATCTCCACAGTGGTGATGAAGAGAATGGTGATGACAGTGAAATACAAGGATCCCAGACTGCCGATGAGTGGCTAGCATGTAGTAAGTGCTCAATAAATAATTGTCAGGCTTCCCTGGTGGCACAGTGGTGGAGAGTCCACCTGCCGATGCAGGGGACACGGGTTCGTGCCCCGGTCCAGGAGGATCCCACATGCCACGGAGCGACTGCGCCCGTGAGCCATGGCCGCTGGGCCTGAACGTCCGGAGCCTGTGCTCCGCAACGGGAGGGGCCACAGCAGTGAAAGGCCCGCGTACCGCAAAAAAAAAAAAAAAAAAAAAATTGTCAAGTTTCAATGAATTGGCTACTTACCTAGTGATGCTGTTGCAATCAAGGCAGAGCTTAGGGAAGCAGCTGGGTCCAGTGGCCTTGGACTTGGGAGCTTTGTCTCCTGGGGGGATGGGGGCGGGGACAGAGTAGTGCCAAAGAGCCCTGCAAAGGGAGCACACAGGGCTAGACTCTGCCATCCTACCAGCCGGCGTTGGCCTCTGGAGCTTTGGAGAAAATCCTGTCCTTTCTCAGAGCCTGACCTATGGGAGCCGCTGTCCCAGGAATTGTAGCCACATGTGTACCAGAAGCTAAGCTACAAGGACCAAACCAGACTTAGTATGGCAAAGAGGGCATTTCCCCATAGAGCAGTGGCTGATATCCCAGGCCCTGGGAGAAGGAATGCGAGCTGCCCTTGAGTCAAGGGAAAAAGGAGGTGCTGGCATTTAGAGGTGTTCCATAAATGCTTGTTGCGGTAAAGTAGACACTCACCTGGAGAACCCGAAATTCCAGAGGCAGAGCTTGGGGATGTAACTGGGTCCGGGGGGCTCAGGCCTGATAAGTTCCGGAGTGGGGACACAGTAGTGCCAAAGAACCCTGCAAAAGGAGCCCAGGCTGAAGCTTCCTCCTACCTGCCAGATTGCCCAGCAGGGGCGCTCCTCAGGTTGGGGCGGGTACTCACCAAAGGGTCCCAGGCGCCCAGCAATCTCTGCCAGGCTGGCCCGCAGGCTGGGCAGCAGGGGCAGTGTTCGATGTCCAAGCGTTGGGGCTATGCCTGCTCTCAGCGCCATGTCAAACTTCAGCTCCAGCTCACTCTGGTGGAGTCTGGGAGCACTGGATGGAGGTGCTGTAGCTGTCAGAGCAGTATCCCAGGTCATGGTGCCCATCCTGGGCTGGTAGGGAGCAGTGGGCCGGTCAGTGGGCCCAGTGAGGAGGGATGTGGACTCCAGAGGCCAGGAGGAGGCCCAGGGAGTAGAGCTGCCTTCAGCAGAGCCCCGCTCTGGGGGGGAGTTCCCGAGAGAGCCCACCAGGAGTTCCCAAAGGGGGCCAGTCCTCAGCCCACCGGCCACCTCTTCCTCTGGCTCCCGGCTCGGCCCAGGAGAAAGTGCCCGGATCTCCGTGACAGAGCTCCCCCAAGCAGCAGCAGGTCTCCGAAGGTGGAATTTGAAGTTAAGCCCCAGGTTGAGAGACAGCACGGAGGCCTCACTCTGAGGTGGCGGCGCCAAAGTAGTGACATGGGCACCTGGGAGAGAGGAGGCAGCCTGGGCGCCCACAGGGACAGCAAGCAGGACCCAGTAGAACAGCCCTAGCCCCAGACAGCCATACCCTGCCATGGCCCCTCCTGGCCTCAGGCGGCCTGGGTAGGCAGGGGACTCAGGTCTTCAGCACCTCTGAGCACGAAGGTCCTGGAGAGAGGAGAGGTGCTATGAGCTCTGGCTGCCTGGGATCTGATGCCCCAGAGAGACTTCTGATCCCAGAGAAGCAGGTGGTGGGGATAGGACACAAAGGCTTCCGCCCAAGGAGAGTTGCCAGCTTCTTCCTGAACATTCAGGCCCCAGCACAAATCTCTTCCCTGCAGTTTCCCTTCTCTCCCAGCCAAGGTTCCTTCTCCCTAAGCCCCTGCCTCCCCCACCTGCTCAGTCTGGGGACGGGTCTGACTGCATCCAGCTGCCGTCATCCTTGACTGACAGCAGAGCGAGTGAGTGGGCGTGGCTCCCAGACTCAGATCCCTTCTGAGTCTTCTCTTCTCTCTTTCCTCCCTCAAATATCTGTTGAGGCCTACTATGTGCTGAGCACCCTTCTGGTAATACAACTGTGAACAAGCTAGCCCTCACAGGTGAGCCTCAACACATTCCCACCCCAGCTCCGGCCCCCTCTACGATGTGTGTCCGCTCACTCAGACCCTGGGAGCACTGGTCCCCGGAGGGATGCAGCACAGGGTGAGCTGGCAGAGATGGAGAAGGCAGCTCTGGCCAGGGAAGCAGGGTGCCCTGGTCTGGCAGAAGCTCTGTCCCTTCAGCCTTTTCCCTCTTTCCTGCGGCTTGGCCGGCTCCCTATCCCTTAACCCTAAAAGTACTGGGGGGAGGGTCAGCTTGGCCATCTCTGGCTTCCGGGGGGGGGGGGGAAGATGGCTAGGCAGGCCAACTGGACAAGGGGCTGCTGCAGTAGACTCCTAACTCCCCGGCCCCCAGGCGCCTACATCTGGTAGGGGAAGGGGAGGGTGAGCCAGGGACGGAGGTGCGCCCAGCACCCTTACATCACACACACGGCCACACCTAGCACCCATGACACACTCACCTACTCACCCTTCACACACCCCTGCACGTAAGTGCGCACACACGCGCACACACACACACACACACACTTGGTCCTGCCGAGCCCCCTCCCTCCTACACGGGTTCAGACCCAAGCTCAGTGAGCTCGCAGCCTGCTCTGTGTCACAGGCACACACACACACCCCTACCTCACAGACACACACAGTATATACCGACACAGAGGCATACACACCCCTACACACACATTCGCACTCTCCTTACAGACACACAGCACACACCATCATCCCCCGACATGCACATTCCTACACACCCACCCACCCGCCCCTACAGGCAGGCGCGCGCGCGCGCACGCGCACACACCTCCCTCTCCCGCTGCCCTGACGGCAGACGTGCTCCTCTTGCTCTCTCCCGCAGGCGGGTCTCCTCCGACAAGTCCCCCGAGAAGGGGCGGTCGCGGCGGCCCAGGCGCCCCGCTGGGCGATGCTCCACCGACTCTGGTCGGTTCTCTCTGCGCCCGACGCCCCCTTGGCTCGTCCCGGCCACCGCGGCTTCGCCGACGCGCTGCCCCGGGTCTGGCGCGGCCCGTCCCCGGCCCGCAGCGCTGGCCCCGGGCAGGCGGCCCGGCCCGGCTCAGGCTCCGCGCTCCCTCCCACTGCGCCGCCTCCGGGCTGCGAGCCTCGCTCCCCGGCAGAGCCGCGCGCCGGGCTCCGCGGCAGCCGCGCTCTGACCGCCCGCCTTCCCCGCCTCCTGCGCTCCCGCCCCTCGCGCCCGCCCTCTCCCCTCCTCCTCCCCCGGACCGCGGCTCGCGGTCCGCCCCCAACCTGGGCGGCAGGCGGGCGGGCGCGCACAGCAGGGCTGAGCCGCCGCCGCCTCTGTGCCCGCGTCCCCACGCGCGCTCATTCACCCGGCGCTGCCGCCCAGCCGCGGCAGGCGCGGGCACCGCGTTCTCAGCCCGGCGCCGCAGCCGCACTCTCCCAGGGCGGCCCATCACACACATCCACTCGTACGCCCTCCGCAGGAAACACCGCGGGCCAGAGCACCACGCGCACGCTCGTGTGCACACGCACGCGCAGCCTGCCCAGGATGGCACCCCCGACAAGAAGAACCACTATGTTTATTAAGCCGTGAGTGGAAGGTGTAATAAGCACGTCTGCACCCCTTATTTCATTAGTCCTCAGCACAACCCTGTGGGTGTCCCCATTTCACAGACAGGTAAATTAAGGCCCGGGGTGGGTGGGGAAACTCACGAACTTGCCCAAGATTACAAAGCTGGGCAACCTGAACCCAGTCCTTCTGCAGTTTTCTCCATCACCTGGTGGCTTTCAACATTTGGAAGTGCCTCCAACACTTCACAGGTGAACCACCAAGTGTCAATCTGTGTGTAACATTTCTTTTTGCTAAAACTGATCTCTCAAAAATACTGAAGAGTTTCAGAAATGTCTCTCACCTTGTGAGAGGTGGCTTACAACTTGTTTCCAATAAGGGGCAAGAGGAGAACAATGAAGTCAAAGAGTGTGCAGTCCAGGAATATAAGAGCACGCAGGCCAGTGTTGAAGATAACTAAAGAGCAGGGCTGTCACTGTGGATATTTCATGGACCCTATCATGCTGTCACAGTGACTGATTTAAGTAGTACTGGCTCGTTTGTGCTGACTTGAATCTCTAAATCCCTCCCAAGGGCTTCCCTGGTGGCACAGTTGTTAAGAATCCGCCTGCCAATGCAGGGAACACGGGTTCGAGCCCGGGAAGATCTCACATGCTGTGGAGCAACTAAGCCCGTGAGCCACAACCACTGAGCCTGTGCTCTGGAGCCTGCGAGCCACAACTACTGAGCCCGCGTGCCACAACTACTGAAGCCCACGCGCCTAGAGCCCGTGCTCCGCAACAAGGGAAGCCACCACAATGAGAAGCCTGCACACCGCAAGGAAGAGTAGTCCCTGCTCATGGCAACTAGAGAAAGCCCGTGCACAGCAACAAAGACCCAATGCAGCCAAAAATAAATAACTAAATTTCTAATAAATAAATCCCTCCCAAAATGTTAGTATTTGAAAGTATCAGGCGAACATAAAACACAGGCGGTTCCTTGCACCATACAAAGCTGTCCCCAAAATCCCAGACATTCTACTGTGTGCCAAGCACCATGCTGGATGCTTAGGTGTCTCCTCACTTAGTCCTCACCATAGGCCACACAGAGAGAAAAATGAGTGTCACCAGGTAACAGCCTTGGATGTTACCCTGATCCCCCTACCTTGCTGTTCTGCAAGGTTGGGGAGAGGGTGCTTAAAGAGTTACCCAGGGGCTTACCTGGTGGCGCAGTGGTTAAGAATCCACCTGCCAATGCAGGGGACACGAGTTCGAGCCCTGGTCGGGGAAGATTCCACATGCCGCGGAGCAACTCAGCCTGAGCGCCACAACTACTGAGCCTACGCTCCAGAGCCCGCGTTAAAAAAAAAAAAAAAAAAGAGTTACCTAGGGCAGATCTGTCTCAAGAATGGCTAGCACAGCACTTGGCCCAGGCACATGCTCAATGAATATCAGCAAAGTGAAGAACGAATGAATGAATGATTCTAGGGCCCAAATGGGCGATGGGTTGCATTTCAGAAAGGCATCCAGAACTCACTTTCTTATCACAGAATTCCCCCAATTGATGTAAGATAAACTCAGGCCACTAACTGAGCCCCTCTCCAGGAAACATCAACGATGAAGTCTGGGGTTTATTCTGGGTCTCTAAACAAAATATTGCCAAGGGCTTTCCCTGGATGCACCCTCAGGGATCACTATAGGGCCCCTCCTCTAGTAGGAAATCGCCCTAGTCATTTAGGGGCTGCCTGGAGGCTGCATACTGGGATCCAGCCTCTGGGTTTCTCTCATATACTTAATAAAAGATATCCCACTAAATAAAAGTTATCCCACTAGAGACGCTTTCCTTGAATCCTCCTCATAGAAAGGCTCATTTCCTGCTAATCATGTTCAGTTAAAGACTTCTAAATGAAAAGACAGAAATAAACATGCCCCAGTACATTAAAATAACAATCCTCCATGACCAATAACAATCCTCCCAGTAATTATATATGTATGTATATATATAATATATATATATATATATTTTTTTTTTTTTTTGCGGTATGCAGGCCTCTCACTGTTGTGGCCTCTCCCATTGCGGAGCACAGGCTCCGGATGCGCAGGCTCAGTGTCCATGGCTCACGGGCCCAGCCGCTCCGCGGCATGTGGGATCTTCCCGGACTGGGGCACGAACCTGTGTCCCCTGCATCAGCAGGCAGTCTCTCAACCACTGCGCCACCAGGGAAGCCCTAATTATATTTTTTAAAAGGGAAGTTAGGGTTCTGGGTTAAGATGGTAATTGAATGTGTACATCTAATTTCACTCCCTCCTAAAACCCCACTAAAACTTCCATAAAGAGATTTTTAAATCAAGAGATAAACCTACAAGGATAGACAGAACAGGGAAAAAGACAACAGTCACAAAATTTTTGAAGCAGGATGCCAGACCAGCCATCTGGTTATTTACTGACTTACCAGCCCCAAGGAAAAAGACATCTCAGCTGGCAGTGGCGAAAATTGAGAGCCAACTTGATCTACATGGCAAGGTTCTCAGAGGCACAGAAATTGGGAGTCCAAGGTACCTCTGGATTCCCAGAGGTGAAAGGTGGAAGAGGTTGCTAAGATAAGGACCAGGATGAGAAGTTAGATCCCTCCATCTCTCCCCCAGCTCCAAGCCCCTGGGCAACAGTTCCTCCCCTATGCCAGCCAGAGTCTGGGGGATTTTCCTCTGAAGAATGTAAGATACAAGGTGTCTGGGTTGGAGCACAGTTGTGCATGGAGATACCATACTGAAAAATACTGAAAACAAAGGGATTAAGTGACCGCGCCATATGGAATGCGGAATGCTGAGCTTTCTGACACCATCAGGGTCCCCAAGTGCTGGAAGCAGGACCTAGGCAGGAAACCGGAAGACACTACTCTGGGGTATTTCACCAGTGCACGAGGAAAGACCTAAAGATACTGACATAAGAAACAGCCCAGCCAGCCCACCCTACGGTGGCAAACCCAACCTCTGAGCTCAGAGTTTCTGACTAGCCTCCCTCCCACCTACACGACCTTAATCACGGCCAAGTGTTACCAGACATCCAGGAAATTTTCCAATGCAGAAGACAGCCACAAAACAATCAGAAAAAAAGTAACTTGGAGGAAACAGGTTACACAGGGAGAAGAAAGTGTCAAAAAGACCACAGTTAATATCCTTAGAGAGATAAAAGATACTGCATCCATGAAACAGGAACAAGATGCTCTACAAAGGAACATCCAAAGATGTTTGTAGCAAAAGCAACAATTATGTCTAAAATCATGACAGCAGAAACAAAAACATTCAACACAGAGATAGGCAGATAAAGTTGATACAATCTCCCTGGAAAGTAAAGCAAATATACAAAGAGATAGAAAATATAGGCGGGGAGGGGCTTCCCTGGTGGCGCAGTGGTTAAGAATCCACCTGCCAATGCAGGCGACACGGGTTCAAAGCCCTGGTCCGTGAAGATCCCACATGCCCGCGAAGATCCCACATGCCACAGAGCAACTAAGCCCGAGCACCACAACTACTGAGCCTGGGCTCTAGAGCCTGCGAGCCACAACTACTGAGCCTGTGTGCTGCAACTACTGAAGCCCGCGAGCCCGTGCTCCACGACAAGAGAAGTCACCGCAGTGAGAAGCCCGCGCATTGCAACGAAGAGTAGCCCCTGCTCGCCGCAACCAGAGAAAGCCTGTGCGCAGCAACGAAGACCCAACGCAGCCTTAAATAAATAAATAAATAAATAAATGTATTAAAAAAAAAGAGTAAAGGAGAAGCCAAAATATCATTATATTGTGAAACATTTGGAAAGCCATTAGAAAAAAAAATGTGATTAGGTTAAAGCTAAATATCCCCATCAATAGTTTTTCTATACAAGAATGGGGAGAAATATCCCATTCGATATAGGCAAAAGGCATTAAAGAATGAAATAAACTTATTAAAAAATGAAAGGAACCTATGTGAAGCAAACTACAGAACTTTACTGAGAGATATGAGACTTTGATAAATCCTTCCACAATGTATACATGTGTCAAATCATCACATTGCACACATTACATATCTTGCAGTTTTGTCAATTTGTACCTTAATAAAGCTGAGAAAATAAAAGAAGCCTTGATCAATGGAGAAACCAACCTTGTTTCTGGATAGAACCTCTCAATATTTTATAAGATCATTAATTCTTTCCAACTTGATTCGTATGTTGAGCACTATTCCAATGAAAATATCAATGAGATTTTTTAAAATTTGAAATAATTATTCCATAGCCCGTCTGTAAAAATAACAGGCACAGGAAGAGAAAGAGTGGCAAACGGGATGTATGGCAAAAACTTGCTCCTTGGGTAGTGTGTATTGATTTACATAAATACTAAAATATAGTACAAAGCTACAATGATTTCTTTTTTATTTTTATAAATTTATTTATTTATTTTTGGCTGCGTTGGGTCCTCGTCGCTGCACGTGGGCTACTCTTTGTTGCAGTTGCACGGGCTCTAGGCGCGCGGGCTTCAGTAGTTGTGGCGCACAGGCTTAGTTGCTCCGCAGCATGTGAGATCTTCCTGGAGCAGGAATCGAACCCGTGCCCCCTGTATTGGCAGGCGGATTCCTAACCACTGTGCCACAAGGAAGGTCCCTATTGTTATGCAATTTTTAAAGGTTACTTTCCATTTACAGTTTCTACAAAACATTGGCTGTATTCCCCGTGTTGTACAATACCTCCTTGAGCCTATGTTACACCCAACAGTTTGTATCTCCCACTTCCCGCCACTGGTAACCACTATTTTGTTCTCTATATCTGAGAGTCTGCTTCTTTTATGTTATATTCCCTATTGTGTTGTACTTTCTAGATTCCACATATAAGTGATACACAATGATTTTTTTAGACTGTGATTCTGGCACAAGAATCAATGGGGAGGGGAAAGCAGTGGGAAGAAGCACTAGCTAAGCAACTGGCCCATTTCTTTACTCCTCACGGCAGAACTCCAGTTGCCTGCACCATCGTCTCCACTTCCTTACCTCCTACTCCAGCCCGGCTTTCCATCCCCTTGCTCTACTGAAACAGCTCCTGTCAAGCCGTGTGTCAAGTCACGATGACTTTAGGTTGCCAACTGCAGTAGACGTGAATCTTCTTCCTTGACTTTCCTGAAGCAGTAGATGCCCTCCATCACTCACCCCTCCTCTATCGCTCACTCCTCTTGGCTCTGGAGACACTGCACCTGCCTTGCTCCCCTCCTTTGCCACTTGGCCTTCTCCACTTATAGTCTTGTCTAGGCAATTTCACCTGGTAATACGGTTTTTTTTTTTGTTTTTTTTTTTTTTTTTTTTTGCGGTACACGGGCCTCTCACTGTTGTGGCCTCTCCCGTTGCGGAGCACAGGCTCTGGACGCGCAGGCTCAGCGGCCATGGCTCACGGGCCCAGCCGCTCCACGGCATGTGGGATCCTCCCGGACCAGGGCACGAACCCGTGTACCCTGCATCGGCAGGCGGACTCCCAACCACTGCACCACCAGGGAAGCCCTGGTAATACGGTTTTAAATACCAACTCTGACCTCTAAGCTTCAGTCTCATATTATCTAACCACCTACCTGACTTCTCTGCTTAGCTAAGAGATGCTTCAAACTTGTCATGTCCAAAAAAGAACCCTTTCCCCCAATCATTTCCCACGAAAAACCAGTCAACCTCTCCACCAAAGGAACTTTTCCTCCAGTCTCCCTCATTCTTTCCTATTTTATGTAATACTACTACTTTTCCGTACTCAGTTGACTAACCAAATATCTAGCTGTGGTTTCTGATTCCTCTCTTGCTCTCACCCTTGCATCGAATTCATCAGCAAATCTAGGCAGCTTTATCTCCAAAAGACTTCTCACATCCATGCTCTTCACTGCTCTCTGCCACCATCACTGTCTCACCTAGATTACTGCTTTCTGTTCCCAACCCCTGGCAGCAACTGATCCTTTCACTGTCTCCACAGTTTTGCCTTTTCCAGAGTGTCAATTGGTTGACAGCGTATAGTTTGTAGCCTTTTCAAATTGGCTTCTTTCATTTAGTAATATGTGTCTAGGCTTCTTCCGTGTCTTTTCACAGCTTGATAGCTCATTTCTTTTTAGTGCTGAATCATATTCCATTGTCTGGATGAACCACAGTTCATTTATCCATTCACTTACTAAAGAACATCTTGGTTGCTTCCCAAGTTTTGGCAATTATGATAGAGCTGCTATAAACATTCACATGCAGGGACTTCCCTGGCAGTCCAGTGGTTAGGACTCTGCACTTTTGATGCAGAAGGCGCGGGTTCCATCCCTGGTCGGGGAACTAGGATCCTGCATGCTGCCTGGTGTGGCCAAAACAAACCAACCAACCAATGGACAAAAAGAAAATTCATGTGCAGGTTATTGTATGGACATACGTTTTCAACTCTTTTGGGTAAAAACCAAGGAACACAATTGCTAGGTCATATGGTAAGAGTATGTTTAGTTTTATAAGAAACCACTGAACTATCTTTCCGTTTTGCGTTCCCACCAGCAATGAATGAGAGTTCTACTGCTCCACATCATCACCAGCATTTGGTGGTGTCAGTGTTTCAGATTTTAGCCATTCTAATAAATGCATAATAGTATCTCATTGTTGTTTTAATTTGGAATTCCCTGATAACATATGATGTTGAGCATCTTTTCCTAGGCTTATTTACCATCTTCTTTGGTGAGATGTCTTTCAGATCTTTTGCCCATTTGAAAATTGAGTTGTTCATTTTCTTCTTGTTGAGTTTTAAAGGTTCTTTGTATATTCTGGATTACAGTCCTTTATCAGATATGTCTTTTGCAAGTATTTTCTCTCTGTCTGTGGTTTGTCCAAATACTACTGTTTAATCAGAAAAAAAAGAGCTCTTCAGATTCAACACAACACACATCACCCAGGCGAGTGCCTCGACACCTTAAACACCTCCATCACCCAAGAATCCTATGATCTCCCTGAGTCCCACACTAGGATCCCCCTCACCTGCTCCCAGTGGCCTGGCTAGCATCTTCCCTCAGCCACTGCCCTGTCTAGCTTTCCTGAGCTCAGCTGTTCTCTCTCACTTCCTCTCAACCATGCTCTGAAGCTTCCTGCCCCTCTCCCAGCTCTGAGAATGAGGCCACATTCCAGTGACACTCCTAGCAGCCAAGAACCAGCCACCTGAGAGTGGAGTTTGGTTTGGTCCTGAGAGGCAGAGGGAGGGAAATGGCAGCGTGGAAGGGCCATGGCAAGAATCAGTGAGAAGAGTCAGGCGTCAGGTCTGGGATGAGGGCTCCTCAGTCCAGCTGTGTGGGGCTGCCCTCTCCCAGGAGGTCAGAACACCTCCCCAGCACCCAGAAGGCCAGTGCCTACCGGTGACTGCCTGCTCTCTCCAAGAGAGATGAAGAAAAATGGGGGTGAACGAGAAGCAGAGTGGTGAGAGGAAGGAGTCTCGAGGAACGGAGATGGGGACACTCCTGCTGATGGTTCCTGGGGTGGGGGAGCTGGGGTAGGCTGGCAGAGGGTCCCTCCAGGGAGTCCCTGTGTTTCATCTCTTTGTGTCTTTAGCTCAAAGACACAAAGCTTTAGCTCAAAGATTAGGAGTGAATAGGGCAAGGGTCAGGGAGGTCTGCTGCACACATTGCTGTGTAATTTTTTTAAAAAAGAAGAACGGTGCTTTAATCTTTTGACAAGGGCAGCTGTTCCCAAATGTCTGCTTTGTGGGCCTCTATCTCCTTGTTTTCTGCAGTCCTGAGACTTAACTCTACCTTACTGTTTTCCAGTGTATCAGATTCCTCATTTGCAAAATGGGATAATAACAATCCTTCCTCGAGAGAGTCCCTGGGACCACTAGATGAGCCCACATATACAAAGTGCTTTGAATATGTAGCAATGGCACATTGAAATACTCATGGAAGTGTTTGCTACCGTATTACTACGGTATTATGGTTCCAGGAGTGACAAATAAAGCCTCTGGGGTGAGTGGAGGAGGTGAAGTTTGGGGGCAGTGTACAGAAGAGGCTCGTAGGGGATGCGGTACAAGGAGGGGGTGGGGATAAGTAAGAGACGGAAGTGGCTAGGAGAGGAAGATTCCTACCCGGGGATGGGCTACGAGGTGCACTCTAGCCAGCAGGTAGAGAGAGGTAAAGAGCTTGCGACTGGTAGGAGCTGTGATACCATCTGCAAGGCTGATCTGTTTAAGTTTTATAGGACAGAGTCGGCCCCAGGGAAAAGTGTCCTGGTTCTCACATCCCGGCGAAAAAGCACATGCCCTGCTTAGAGCAGAGGTCCCTGCCCTGCCCCTCCCATCCTGACCAGACCCTTGGACCACCCAGGCTCAGGATAAGAGGGGAATGGGGTAAAAGGCTGAGGGCTGCACTGGGGGCCCTGCCCCTTCTCCCACACAAAGCTCGGCTGGGCTTTGGCTTTTGACAACCTGACGTCTTCCCACAAGTGCCCAGAGAACCCAGCTGTTGCCCGCAGCAGCCGAGCGGAGACCCGCGGCCCCGAGTGCTTCTGCCCACTACCCTCCCCGTCCTGGTGATGCCCCCAGCCCTCAGGTGCTGAGAGGACAGATTGGAGCAGCTGAGGGACCTGCGGGGCTGAGGGAGGATGACAAGAGCCACCGCGGCAGCACCCATGTGCGGCCTGGTCAGGGTGTAGGTGGGGGTAGGCACCCCCTTCTCCGTCTATCGCCAGAGGAGAAGCCAGCAGGCTGAACGAGGGGCTGGCTCCCCCAGCTACCCGTGCAGGCCTCCCTCCTCCTGTGGCTGGGGAGGAACCTCACAGCAATCTCCGGTCCTCATCTCAGCCCTCTTCCCAGTTTCCTGAGACCTGATGCCTTCGTTATGTAAATGGCAAAGTTGATGCCGGGGACACGCTTCTACCTCACCTACCACAGCACCTGGGCCGGGAGGGGAAGGAGGGAGGGGATGGGCTCCGCTGCCTGGGCTGCCCTTCTGGATGCCCTCGGGTCCTTTCCCTCGCCCTCACATCCCCTCCCCCTGGAGCGCAGGCCATGGGTACCAGTGGCCCTACTCCCACCTGATCTGGTTGCCTGTAGGAGGGGGGTTGGCGGAGCCCCTTGTAAAACTTTTCTAGGAAAAAGGGCACGGGTGAGGGAGCGAACCAGAAACACTATTGCCTCAGGCGGTTGGAGCAGATGCTTATAACATGCTTCTTGTTTTACTACGTGAAATAAGCCACTCATCAAACTCTACCAATAACAGTAATAGTAATAATAATCATGGGTCTGAAGCAGCCTCACTTGGGAACCGGGAGACCTGCGTTCCAGTCCTGTCTGGGGCAGAGCTGAGAAGAACATTCACCCTTCTTCTTTCAGGGCCTGACCGCTGCCAATAGGAGGGTGAGGTCACGTCTGCAGGACAAGAACAGGAAAAGCTTGGAGGGCGGAGACCCCCGGGAGATTCAGGGCACGCAGGCGCTTGGGAGGCGATAAGGGAAGGCAGAGGTGGGCAGTAAGTTGCTGAGGTGAGGACAGCCCACTTCATCCCGGCCCCAGGCAAGGCCGCGCTCTGCCCTGAGGGGAGGGCTGCACCCACTCAGACCCTCACAGCCAGTGGGAGGGAGGGGCAGGGAGTGACATGGGAGGAGGGCAGAGAGACCTACTGTGAGAGCTCAAAAAATACTGAATCAGGGTTTCCCTGGTGGCACAGTGGTTGAGAGTCCGCCTGCCAATGCAGGGGATATGGGTTCGTGCCCCGGTCCGGGAAGATCCCACATGCCGCGGAGCAACTGGGCCCGTGAGCCACAACTACTGAGCCTGCGTGTCTGGAGCCTGTGCTCCGCAATGGGAGAGGCCGCGATAGTGAGAGGCCCGTGCACCGCGATGAAGAGTGGCCCCCGCTTGCCACAACTAGAGAAAGCCCTCGCACAGAAACGAAGACCCAACACAGCCATAAATAAACAAATTAATTAATTAAAAAATACTGAATCACTGACTGATTGCAGGGGAGAAGGGACCGCAGGTGGAGCCTCTAAACCCGTGCCATTCACAGTGTGCACCGTGGACCAGCCCCTCGTCCCAGCAACACCTCACAGCCTTCTTGGTCTTGGCCCCTGGTGCTGAGTGCGCCAGCAACAGTCCGGTTAAGAGAAGGGAGCCCCGGAAAGGGGGGGTGAGGGCCAGCCCCAGAGTAGGGTTTCTTGATCCTTGGAGGTCGAACTCCTTCTGAGAATCTGGTAGAAATTCTGCTCCCGCTGCCCAGAAAAATAGACATACAACCTGATACGCATGGCAGGGGGTCCGCCAGAGCTCATCCATGAACCCCAACCCACAAAATCCTCTCTCTTCTTCCCATCCCGATATTGCCCACCTACCTACTCCTCCATGCACCATGCCAGGGCCCCAGGAGCTAAGACACAAGCCCTGCCTCTGGGAGCTTGCAGGCCGGACCAAGATGCACACCCAAGGGACTCAAAGCAAAAGCAGAGGGGCCCATGTGGGAGTTCCCAGGAGGCAGGGGCTCATTTCCAATCTGAGGAGGCAGACTTGGGATCACAGCAAGCCCACAGGCTCTGGAGTTGACCAGTCTCTTCATTTATACAGTGGAGATCAATGACCGCCTCACCGGGATGGCGTGGGATAGTGTCAACGGTATTTAGCGCGGAGCGAGGCTCAGGTAAACGTGCCATTGGCCCAGCTGGGCACGGTAAGTTGAATAACGGCCCTCCAAAACTGCCCATATCCTAAGCACTGGAACCTGTGACTCTCTTACCTTAGATGGCAAAAGGGACTTTGCTGATGAGACCATATTAAGGGTTTCGAGGTGGGGCCGTTATTATGGATTATCCAGGTGGACTCAGTGATTACAAGAGTCCATACTAGACAGAGGCAGGAGTGTTAGAGTCAGAGCAGATGTGACAATGGAAGCAGAGGTCAGAAAGGCAGGGAGATTTGAAGATGATGCCCTGCTGGATTTGAAGATGCAGGAAGGGGTCCAGAGCCAGAGAATTCAGGTGGTCTCTAGAAGCTGGGAAAAGCAAGAGAAAAGATTCTCCTCTAGGGCCTCCAGAAGGAACACAGCCTGGAGGATCCATTTTCATCTTCTTTTTTTGTTTTGGTTTTTTGTTTGTTTGTTTTTGTTTGGTTGTTTTTGTTTTTGTTTTTTTTGGCCACACTGCGTGGCATGCGGGATCTTAGTTCCCCAACCAGGGATCTAACCCACACCCCGCCCCTGGTGGAAGCACCGATTCTTAACCACCAGACCACCAGGGAAGTCCCCATTTTCATCTTCTGACTTCCAGACTATAAGATAATAAATTCGTGTTGTTTTAAGAGGCTAAATTTGTGGTCATTTGTTACAGCATCCACAGTAAACTAATACACCAGGCCTTGCCAGGGGAGGCCAGAGCCTGATGGGGCAAGGCTGTGGTGCAGGAGGGAGGCCGGAGGGGGAGTTTTGCAGGGCAGGGCAAGGAGTGAGACTGCATTGGGAGGGAGGAGGGGCTGGGCATGGAGTGCTCAGCCCGTGACCTCACCCTTGGCCAGCCAGGCTGCCCTGGCATCCGGACGCCTGTCAACCCGAGGTTATATGCCTCACTGGGCCAGAAAGGGATCCCCGTGTAGCCAGGCCCCAGGCAAGGGTGGGGTTGTAGCAAAGAAGGCTGGTGCCAGGGGAGGGAGCTCAGTCAGCCCCTGGGGCTGCAGAGGCCACAGCAGTGGAGGGGGAGGCCAGCAGGGGTTGGCAAGGTGCCCTGTCACCCAGGGCCCTCTGCCAGCTCGTCCTGCTCTACCTCTCTCCTGTGGGACACGAAGCACTCCCTTCCTCTCTTCTTTTTCCCTCTCCACCCCTGGGCTCCCCTAGGAAAGTGGGAGGAGGAGGGACTTGGGGGTAGAGAGCAAGTGATGGGGTCACAATCTCAGCTCAGTGGCTGAGTAGCTGGGTGACCTTGGGCGAATCTCCTTGTCTCTCTGAGCCTGTTCTCTCCTCTGGAATTGAGGAAAGAGTCTCCACTTCATGGGGCTATATTAAATGACACAATACAGTGCCCAGCATAGAGTAAACCCTCTAAGTGCAGCTGGTCTTTGTGCTATCACATGTATACACGCTACTGCCCACAGATAGAACATCAAGTTTATCTGCCCTGCTAGGTGCCCAGTTCCTCCAGGGAACACGGTGTCCTGCCTATCTTTGCATCTCAGCATTGCTACAATTACTGGTGTGTATTAGATGATGAATATGTGTTTTACCTATTCATTCACTCATTCAACAAGTACTTATGTGTAACACTGCTTTCGATGATGAAAACATATGAGGGAAAACAGACCGTATGCATATAAACAGACAGTATGTTTGTGATGTGTTATGAAAAACAACAAAGCAGGAAGAGGGAGTGCCAGCGGAGGGGGAAGCGGAGCGGTTTGCTATTTTGTACAGGGTGTCAGGGAAGGTCTGTCTCACAAGATGCTGCTGGAGTAGAGACCCCAGGGAAGTGAAGGAGTGAGCTCTGTGGAGTTCTGGGGAAGTGGAGGGTTCAGGCCTGGTGGAAGCATTCGAGGACAGCAAGGCTGGTGTGGTGGGATCAGAATGGGTGAGGGGAGAGGGATAGAAGACAAGGTCTGACGTAGTTGGGGCCAGATCGCACATGGCCTTGCAGGCATAGTAAAGCCTGGATTTTACCAGGCTTTACTGTGGAAATTTACTATAGAATGGAATTGCTATTCTCCAGACAGCGTAGATTTAAGGAGGAAAGGTCTGGGAGGATAGTGAGGGAGTGTGATGGTTAATTTTATGTGTCAACCTGACTGGGCCATGGGGTGCCCAGATATTTGGTCAAACATTCCGGGTATTCATGCTGGTGTTTTTGGATGAGATTAACATCTGAATCTGTAAGACTGGGTAAAGTGGATTGCCCTCCTGAGTGTGGGCCATCTGCTGAAGGCCTGAATAGAACAAAAAAAGGCTAAGAGAGAATTTGCTCTCTTTGCCTAAGTCTTTGATCTGGGACATGGATCTTCTGCTTCCAGACTTGGACTCAGACTAGATGGCTCTCCTGTTCTCAGGCATAAATAAATATAGTGCGTCTACCTCCTACTGGTTCTGTTTCTCTGGAGGACTAACACAGGGAGTCAGAAGTCGGGTGTTGGTTATGTTCAGCACGAGATCCTGGTCAGTGTCCTGGTGGAGACATGGAACAGGCAGAGACACGAGATCACAGGGACTGAGACCAGATCCGATCATTGAACTGAATTTGAATCCTCCCGATCTCTGTCCCTTGACCCAGCTGAGGCCGGTTTTCTCCTCGGCACAACTGCTGAAGTGGAATCCTTTCCTGCTTCTTCTCCCCAGAATAGCCCTGGGCTCCAGCTTTGTGTCCTGCTTGGAGAGCTCTCCTGTCCTTGGCTTCTCCAGAGGGTTCACATAACCTCCAGAAGCCCTAAATCCCTTCCCCTCCCCAACTCTGTGGTCTCTGACAGAGGGGAGCCCCCGCAAGGTGAGGGGAGCCCTGAGCAGAGGGGTTCCCCACCCAGGCCGGGAAAGGACAGCCGGGCTAGCAGGGGTGGATGCTCTCCTGGTCTCCCAACAAGTTCTGACCCCCAGCACCCCCCATGCCAGTTTCCCTTGGGGGCTTGGACACTTCACACCCGCCAGGAGGTGCGGTGGAATAGAGGGGGACATCAGGCAGGCCCAGCTTCCTAACCGGGTGTGCCTCTTATCAGCTGGTGACCTGGGCGGGACACTTCGTCTCTCTGAGCCTCATTTTCCCCATCCATAGCAAAGGGATAGGTGTGACTGCCTTATAGCGTTGCTGAGGGTAAGATGCACCTGCCACAGTGGCTGTTGCTTAGTAATAAATGACAGCAGGTGGCGGGGCTTTCAGACTCCTTTCCCCACCCCCCAGCCAGCCTCTCTCCTTTCTGAGAGATTAGATTATTTTACCCCCATCCTGTCCTTCAGAAGCCAAATTTTACTATGGACGTGGGCAGCCAGGGAATGGTTGCCAAGGGCAGGGCTTTCAGAAAGGCTGCCGGTCGCCCAGGAAACTACCCCACTCGGGGTTCCCTGGGGTCCCACAGGTCGTTGGGTTCTTGCGCCACCTGCTGGGTGCAGTGCCGCACTGCTCCTAAAGCACCCAGACCCGGGAGTCCCGCATCCCCGAGCAGAGAACACTCTCTGCCCCGCCCCTCTTCTCCTCACAGCATCTCCACCATAAAAGGTCCTTCTTACTGTTTGTCCCTACATTTTCCCAGAGGCCAGAGGCACGGAAAGGAGTTGGAAGCACTGTGAACCACAGGGAGGAGTGGGAGCCACGTCCTTCCCGGAGAACGACGAGGACGCCGGAGGGCTCTGGTAGTGCGGGGTCCGAAGGAAGTCCCTCCCCTTAATTGATTTCCTGAAGCTCGGACTCCGCAGTGCAGACACACGTTTTGTTTCTCATTAGTCCACTTTCCACCAAGAGGGAGCAGTAGGGAGGAAGAGGTTAAAATTGGGGGTGGGAGAGTGACGTGCAGGGTCACAGCCAGGTCCTTATGCAACATCCCCTCCTGGCTCCCTCCTCCTTTCCAGCGGCTCAGCCCCTGATGCCCTAGTCCTGACTTATCTTTTCTTCTCTGGGGAGAACCTCCCTACCTACCTTGACAGCATGTCAGACAAACCCCTTGGAGCCTCAGATCATCCTGCCTCAGAGGGAACTCCCGGGGGCGAGGGGCAGAAGAGGGAGAATCAAAAAGCCCTCTGCTATGAGAGACAAGGTCTCCTGGGTTGGATTCCTGCCTGAGGCAGCCCCTGTGCTTGGCCATCCTGAGGTCATCCTGCCCTGAAAGGTGAAGGGTGAGGTGGAGCAGCTGACGTGTGGGGTCAAAAGACAGGAAGCTGTTGGGGTGCCTGGGGGGGTGCTCCTCTTTCCCCGGTTAGGATCACAAGTGGAGAAACCCAGGCAGAGGCACACAGAGAGGGAAAGGCTGGTGTCTACCCGTACCAGGGTAATACTGCCCCTTGCAACCCACATGCCTCCTCCCTGACTTCAACTGAGCTAGGGATGTGGATGCCTTGGGAGCCAGACACCCTGGCTCCCAGCCCAGAAGCTGAGGCCGCCAATGGGCTTAAGAGGGTGTGGAGCGGCAGGCTGGGGACCAAGGTCTCCCTGACCCCGCCCATCTTCCCTCCTGAGCTGAGCTGCCAGGTGGTAAAGGAGGAGGCTGATGCAGGTGAGTCCGAACCCTGCAGGTGAGGGGCACTGTCCTGAGGACGACAGGTACGGCGAGCGGGGGTAGTAGGGCAGGGGCCCGGGAGAAGTTGCATCCTTTGACCTTGGCACTACCCTCTGACCAGATGCCCTTACTCCAAACTCCCCTCAGCTGCAGGCAGAAGGGCTGCTGGGGGTGCACTGGGGTGGATAGAACTGGCCCCTCAACCTCCAGATGGGGGGCAGCCTGTGGGTAAAGCAGGGCGGGGGAACAGAGATGCTGGAGTTGGGGCATGTGTGGCCCTACAAGCCTGGAGGGATACTGAAGGAGCAAAACGCTCTTCATAAGAGTGGAGGGGGGCGCTGCCTCCCCACCAGCCCCCGGGGCTGGTCCCGCCTCCTCTCCAGACTGCACTTCCGGGTGTGAGGGGAGTGGGTGGAGGGAAAGGTTGAGGGCAGCTGAGTTGCACGCAGCTGGGGTGCTGACCAGTTCCTGATTGGCATTAGAACCACAGAAGCTTAAAGGGCCCCCAGAGGGCTAATCCGACCTCTCCTGAGCTACCCAGTCTTGCCATCGGAGAGCGATGTGTGGGGAAAGGTGGAGCCAGAGTTGAGGGCCAACCACCACTCTTCACCTGTCCTCCAGGGTGCACCAGCCACGGCCCCGCTGCCACCCCCACCGATGTGACGGCGACCCAACTCCCCTGCCCCATCCACCTGTACTGCAAGCCGGGCCCTCTAGGGTCCCGGGGGCCCTGCCCCATGCTTCTGCTCCTGCTATGGCTGGGGGCGCAGCCCGCTGCCCAGGCCAAGTACCTGCAGCCCTTCCTGGCCTGCGGCTGCGACGTGCTGGCCGTGGAGAGCACGCTGAGCTGCTTCCTGTGCCCGCACCGGGGCCTGGGGCAAGCTGCCCGAGTGCTGGCGCTGCTGTGAGGGCCTGGGGCACTGGCCAGCCGCCCACTGGTGATGCACGCGCTCTCCCTGGGTGGCTACACCTTTGCACAGATTCTCCTGCTCATGGGCCAGGACCTGGGGCGCCACAGCAGCGTGGCCCAGTGCCTGAGGTGCCGTATTTTCGACAGCCTGGACCGCATGGCGCTGGGTGAGTGTGCGGGGCAAGGGTGAGGGGGCACCTGGGCCACACAAACCAGGCTGGACTCCAGGCGGACAGGCAGTTCTGCCGACCAAGGGGTCTGTGATCTGCGTCTGTCCCAAATGCAGCTCTGGGTTTCCTCTGACCGTCCACCTGATGTGGCCTTCCTACCCGGAGCATCTGTTGTTTTGTCCCATCTGGGCCTCCCCCACTGTGGCTGAATTTACAACGCAGAGGGATCGTGTTGTCTGGGTCCAGCCTGGCATGCTTTTATCTGCAGCCTCTATTAAGGCTAATTTACTAAGCGCCTGTAACTTTCCATACTCACTCACATAATCCCCACAGTGAGGCCATGAAGTAGGTGCTGTGCCTTCTGAAATTTTCTTAGGACACATGCTTTGCAGAGTCTCAGAAATCGGGTACAGTTGACTCTTGAACAACACGGGTTTGAACTGTTGCGCAGGTCCACTTATATGGGGATTTTTTTCAGTAAATACGTACTGTAGCACTACAGGATCTGAGGCTGGTTGAATCTGCAGATGTGGAACAGATATGCAGATGTGGAGCGCCAACTATAAAGTTATATGCGATTTTCAACTGCGTGGAAGGTCAACACCCCTAACCCCCACGTTGTTCAAGGGCCAACTGTAATTGGATGCACACAGGTTTCCTCTACAACAGTGATTTTCGAACTTTGGTAAAGAGCAGAATCACCTGGTGCTGAGTGACGATTCAGAGGCCCAGACCCCATCCTATTTCAGTGAGCCTGGGCCTCTGGGTTTTTAAGCTCTCTATGTGATTCCGATACCCACCACGATTTGAGGACCACTGTGCTCTAACTTCCTCTAGAAGGACCAAACTAATGCTAACACACCAAGTAACAGGAAGGTCATTGTTACAAAGTAACCCATTCTGCTCCTTAGCTCTAACTGACCAACTACATCTAGTTCAAAAGGAAAACTCATGCAGAGTGACTGGGAATGTCTCTAAAAATCCTTAGATCTTTTCCATCTCAATTCCTGGTCAAATTGCTTCCTGGATGGTTTTTGTAAAGCAGTGTGCAAGACAAACCATGAAACATGGCCTCGTTCTGGTCCATCCCCTCGCATCTTTTACAATCTCCTGGTATCCAGACATCCTTCTCCCACCCGGCTGGGTCACCTCAGACTCCTAGGTGCTCACCAAGGCCACAGATTCCAGGGCACAAGGCCTCTGGGGACTCTCGATGACCCAGTCACTTTGCAACAACTCCTGGAGCCATTGTTGAACCAGTTCTGAACCCACCCAACAGTCCAGCACTTTCCTTCTTGTCCCTGAAGATGCCACAAAGCTGGAAAATGCCACAGAGAGAGGCTGACTCCAGGCCACGTGGCTCTTTTAGGAAGGGCCTGGGAGAGGGCAGTTACCGGCCCAGGATGCCAAGAGTGGGCTGAGGGAGCCCCTCCCTGGCAGTCATGGGGATGTTTCCAGCTCTTCACTACCCACAGCTAGGGCCTTCTGCCCCCTCTGCTTCCTGCCACCAGAGCATTCCCAGGCCATCTTCCTTGCTGCTGCCCCGAATGGTGTCTGTACCTGGTGGGACAGCTGGGTGCCCGCTGCCCAACTACAACAGAGTCAGAGAAGGCAATGTGAACATCCCAGGACCCCCAACTCTAGGGATACTCAGCAGCCCATGTGTCAGTGCTGTCCCCACCAGAAGGCGGGTCCTGAGCCACACATGACAGTGGGCAGTAGCCCCCTCTCCCTGGTACCCACAGGTGTGTCTCAGCTGATGAGACCGCAGGCCCTGGTGGTCAGGGCCACAGCCATGCTCTACTTCCACCTGCGCGCGGGCTGCGCCGTTCGGCATTACGAGGCTGCGGTGAGCGCTTTCTGGCAGCCGCCCGCGAGGCCCCCGACGCTAGTCTTCTACAGCCACGACGACCCCCTCTGCGACAGGGCCTGCCTGCAGGAGCTGCTGGCCAGCTGGCAGCAGCCGGGCAAGCCGGTGTGGGCGCAGGCCTGGGGGACCTCGCGCCACGCGGCCCACCTGCGCCAGCACCCCCTGGAGTGCCGCAGCAGTCTCACCACCTTCCCAGGGAGGCTTGGCTCTGATGAGGCTCTGGGCTCCAGCTTACCACCAGGGGAGGGGCTCGCTGTCCAGTGGACAAGGGACAGAGACAGGATGGCGGAGGCGTTGAAACCTCTTGATTTATTCAGAGTATTTAACATACAATGACGCAACTGTGACCCCAAAGTGTGCAAACTTAAAGCCTTCAACTGCAGCTGAGAGGAGAGGGCAGGGACGGTCCACCTGGGGGTGGGGGCGAGCCAGGAACGACGGGCCGCCTCCTCCCCAGGGCCAGGGACGGGGCGGCCTGAGGAGCAGGGCCCGGATAGTCCACAGCTGAGAGGAGAGGGCAGGGACGGTCCACCTGGGGGTGGGGGCGAGCCAGGAACGACGGGCCGCCTCCTCCCCAGGGCCAGGGCCAGGGGTAGGGGGCAGAGACCTCCCTCTGGCCTAGGTCAGGAGCCCAGAAGTGCCACATGGCTGAGGGGGCAGCAGCCCAGGAAGGGGCCAGAGGCAGGGCCAGGAGAGCACCGATTCTGGGGTGGGGGTTAGGGAGGGAGGTGCCCTACAGGAGAAGCCAGGAGGGGCCACGTGTCCCAGGGGTGGGAGCCGGGCCGGAGCAGGCTGCAGCAAGAAAGACCTGAGGCAGGCGCAGGGCCTGAGAGCCCAGGCTGGCTGGGCTCAGGGGGACTGAAGAAGGGGGAACCCGGGGGGCTCCCAGGGCAGCCCGGCCTGGGAGCAGTCCTGACTCTGTGGGGGAAGCCCAGGGAGGGGCCGCAGACCCTCAGGGCCTCCCCTCTTCTCTCCCTGGAAAGGAGCTGGGGAACCAGTAGTGCAAATCTGTGGACCACTCAGTTATGGAGGGAGGCTGTACCCAAAGGGGGACCCTGGGGCATGACCCCTCCGCCGCCTGGGCCTCCACCACCATCCTCAGTACAGCCGCTTCTCATAACTGTGGGCACAAGGCAAGAGGGAAACTGAGAGTGGGTATGCGGGAAGGTGGCCTCACCACCCCAGACCCCCTTGCCCAGGCCAGCCCTGGGCCGCCGGGTGGCCCCCAGACTCAGAAGAGGCAGTGAGCTGCAGAAGCCTCTGCCTGTCAGCCACAGGGGGAGGGAGGGAATGAGAAGCAGGCCACGTGCCTCTGTCCGCCTCAGGCCAAGGCTCCCGGAAGAACCATGCCAGGCCCAGGGACAGCCATGCTCCTTCTGGCCACAGCCGCAGCTGATGGACTGTCCTCAGTGCCGGGGTGGAGAGACAGCTCAGGAAGGCACGGCCCATCCTCACAGAGCAAGATCAGGCCAATCTGAGCCTCTGCTTCCCACGTCTCCACCCCACCCCTGAAGGCACTGTGGCCTAGGTCCCTTGTGGTCACTGGGTCCAGTCCAAGACAGGACAGCCTCAGGCCTGTGGTCAGGGACATCTCTCTGCACCCCGGGAGGGGACGGTTCCTCTGGAGGAGGGGCCACCGCCAGCTGCCCCCAGCATGATGCTAGTACTAGGGCCCATGTCCCACGATTACACCCCAGCACGCCCCCAACCCAACGCCCCGCCCCAGCCCAGGTCCCACCCAGACTGCCCCTGCTCTACTCTACGCCTGGCCCGGGCAGCGCGGTTACTTACACGGCAGAAAGGTATAGCTACGGGAGGATGGGGCAGAAAGAGACACAGGTTAGATGCCCGCCTATGCCTGGGGGGACAGGCCCTCTCGACCAGGGCGGGGCCGCATGCCTGCAACTACTGCTGCCAACTAGCACTGCCCCCGCCCACGGTCGCCCCCGCGCCGGCCCTGGCATCTGTCTCTCTGCCCTTCTCCCCGCCAAGGGCTCATGCCCCCAGCCTCACCTGCCTGCCTGGTGCCGCCACCAGCCAGAGCCCAGCACCGCCAGCCCCTGCCACCAGCCACCAAGCTTCTGAGCAAGCAAGGGCTGGGGAGCCCAGGAGGGGCTGGAGGCCGCATCCCCCATGCCCGGCTCGGGGGAGGCGCCCGAGGGGTGGGAGGGCCTGCCTGCGTGGGGACTAAAGGACAGGGTTCAGGGTGGGCTGGGCCCTGTAGGAGGGGGTGATGGGGGTCATCCTGCAGCAGCCTCCATCCCTGGTGCAGATCGTCCTCGGGGTCCCTGAGACCTCGGCTCAGCCTCTGAACCACGGCCCCACCTGCCTGACCCAGTGCCAGCCAGCTGGGGCAAGGAGGCTGCCACACTTACGAGTGCAGGCCGTGGACACCACCCTCGATCTGAGCTGACATGGTCCGCTTCTCAAACTTGAGCTCTCCTGAGTACATCATGGACCTGCAGGCAGGGAAGTGGTGCAGGTCAGGGGCACCAAGGGTGGAGGAGAGAGAGAGAGAGAGAAAGGAAATGGGAAATACGGGGGCGCCAGGAGCCTCCCTGATGCCCCCCACCCGCTGCCCCTCTAGTCGTAGCACTCACCGCAGGACAGACAGGCTACGGGCACCGATATCCTGGCAGCCATGCTGGATGCCCGCTATGAGGTAGGGCACGAACTTCTGAATGGAGCCTTTGTCCTGGATGGAGCCCGAGACACCCTGCGCGATCTTCACCTTATCTCCCTCGCTGCACGGAAGGCGGGAAGACTGAGCCCCGCCACCATGGCTCAGGGGACCCCACCCCACCTCTCAAGGGTACCAGCAGAGGGGCTACCACCCAGAAGGACCCCCAAAGCCGCCGCTCCCTGGGCTACAGCATAAATAAGCATGGATTCCGAGTCAGGTGGCCCCGGCGCTACCCCAGGCCTGCGACTTGGGCCCTGTGCCTGGGGTTCCAGAACTGTGACATGGAGACCGGGTGCCACCTTGGGCAGCCAGAGGCTCGGGTGGACCTGAAGGGCTGGGAGCGGATCTGCTCGAAGTAGCACCTGAAGTAGCGCTTCTGGCTGCCGCTGCACTTCTCCATGGCGTCCAGCGAGCCCATGCCCCGGTACTTCTTGAGCCTCACGCCATCCGAGAAGAAGTACTCGCCGGGGGCCTCCGTGGTGGCAGCGAGCAGGGAGCCCATCATCACTGCAGTGGTCGGGGGGTCAGCGCCTCTAGTCCCATGGCCCTCCCAACCGCCCCCCCACCGGCCTGCCCGATCCCCGGCAGACCTGCCCCCTCACCTGTGGAGGCACCAAGGGCCAGGGCCTTGACCACGTGCCCCACGGTCTGGATGCCACCATCGGCTATGACTGGCACCCCGAAGCGCCGGGCGTACTCAGCCACCTTGTACACGGCAGTGCCCTGGGGCCGACCACAGGCCATCACTGGGGACAGTACACAAGATAAAGGCGTCAAGAGCAAGGGGAGCCAGGTGCAGTACAGGCCCCTTTCTCCTTGTGCCCTGCCTCCACCTGGGAGAAGGGACAGGGCTGGACGTTAATGTGGCAAAAACATAAGTGGCAGCAAATAACACCAGGGGAGCGCACTCCAGGAACCTGGACCGCCCCACCTACAAGAGCACTACGGGGACTCCTGCGGCAGCATCAGCACTGGCCTCAGCCTCACCTCTCTCCAGGCACTAGTTCCCTTACAAAGTTACTAGAGTTAGGTACTCACAGCCTCCTTTGGGATACTGGCTTGCATTTCTTTAAGTTTAATTGTCCAAGGTCCTTAAGTGTTACATTTCTAAGCGAGAATTCTAAGGAACCAGCACTTATCTAAGGATGGATGCAAGGCTGGATAAAGGAGAAAAGAAGACTTCTCTGGTGGTACCTTTGTTTTGTTCTTATTGCACCCCAAGGTTTAGAACAATGCCCGACACACAGTAGGTCCTCAATTAACATTTGTTAATTTGTGGAGAAGGCCCACATCTCACCTCAAGGGTCAGCTAATGCGAGGGTAGACAGTTAAAAGCAGAGGCTTAGAGACCAAAGTGGGAAGATGTTTTGGGCAGAGAAGACCAAATGGGTCATTCAGCGTTTGGGAGACATGACCAGACATGACCAAGGGGCCAGATACACCAGTCTTGGGCCTGCAGATTGGACTTCCTTGACCAGAATCTGAGAAGCAGACTGGCACACACCCCAAACTCACGGTAACCTTATCTTACACCTGCCTCCCCCCAAGTCAGTGGGCTAGACAGGCAGAGTCTGAGCCTGGGTCACCCCTGAACCCACCATCCCAGAAAGGGGCCTGGCTGAGTTAGCACTCCGCATGCATCTGTGGAGCGAGACTGAGGCCCCAGGGCCTGTGGAGGGCGACTGGGGCGTTCTAAGTGGCAGTCACTCACTCTCCTACTGACACCCACCTTCCTGGGTGATGCAGATGGAGCCGCAGCCCATGCCCACACGTAGCCCGTCCACACCAGCATCAATCAGGTTCTTGGCCTGAGCTGCTGTCACCACTGGGGGGGAGGGGGAGTGGGAGAGGAGGAACAGTGTGAGGATGGGTTGTCCCTGCCCTGCCCGGGGGCTTCCTGGGACCCCAGTCTACACCTCCCCTTCACCTACTGTGACCAAAGCCCATTCATTCAGCTCCCTGCCCCTCCATGCCAAGAGCGATGCCATCACCAGGGAATGCCAAAGGACAGAGAAAGGTTACACAGTGAGGGGGCAAGGGCCAGCACTCACCATTCCCCCCAATCACCTGGAGGCGGGGGTACTTCTGCTTGATGTAGTGCACCATGGCGATCTGATACACAGAGTTCCCTTGGGATGAGTCCTGTGAGAAGGGGGACAGGAAAGCTTAGGCTTGGAGGCTGAGAATCCTCACTGAGGGAGGGGGTCTTAAGTGGACAAATCCTGAAATTGTATCAAAGATATATGAGAATACACCTTTGTCTTTTTCTGGGAAGACAATGGACAGTTCTCAGCCGAGTCTCAAAGGGGCCTGCCTTCCCCCAAAGGTTAAGCACCCCTAACGTATAGTCTCACAGCAGACAAAGCCTTTTCATACCCACAATATGGACTGGTTCTCACAGCAAAGAGATGGTGCCTGCGGTCGTATCCACTTCCCACCAACTCACGAACCAAACAGAATTACTTGACCTGTTGAGCCTCGGTTTCCCCCCCTGACAAGTGGGCATGGTGACTGTACCTCAGGGGGCTGTTGTGAGGACCGACTGAGTTCATCTGCATAAACGCCTTAGTGCAGCGCCTGGCAAGTGGGAGGTGCTCACTGAACGTGAGTGGTAACTATTAGGGCCAAGTTATGAGTGCGAAGGGCCCCAGAGGGGTCCCAGTTTGTTCTGAGCTGTCAGAGTACCAGCGACCCTCTCAATCCTGACCCCGGGCTTAATTAGAGGTGAACCTGGTCTTCATAAGCCTCAACTCTACTGAACAGCCCCTGCTCCAGGGCAGTGTCCGTACCAGCACTATGACGTCGGCGCCCGCCTGGGTGAGCAGGTCCAGGCGGTATTTGTCATCCTCACGGGTGCCCACGGCCGCCCCGCACAGCAGCTGCTTGTGGGAATCCTTGGAGGCCAGAGGGTAGTCCCGGTTCTTCTTCAGGTCAGTGCGGGCAATGATGGCCACTAACTCATCTCGATCATTGACAATGGGCAGCTTCCCTGACAAGGAACGCAGGGGTGAATTGAAGGAGCAGGCTTCTGAGGGTGGGGTAGGGGGATAGTGAGAATGAAAATGGACCAGGCCAGAGATTCCACTGCAGTACCCAAACCAACCACTAGGTGACAGCACCCACCCAGGAAGCGCTCCTAGGGACCTGGCTCTCTGCCCAAGGAACAGGAAGCAAAGAAACCCAGTTCCTGGAGCTCTTCCTGCCCTGTGGCCTGGCCAGGCTCAGTGGGCAGCCCCTGAGCACTGGCAGCCTTTCCCCTGAAGGGCCACAGGCCACAGTGGTCAAAAAACTCCTAGCTAGGGCACAAACACGAGGCTATCCTGCAGGGAGGAACGTGTGTCCTGCCCAACACCACCCCAGAAAACAATCCAGTACGGGCCAGGGGAGCATTTCCCAGTGGGTCCCACAGGGACCTAATGAATATTATGTCAACAGCCTCAATGTCAAATAAATTTAACCACAAGACTTCTCAGAGCCTTTGATAAAGTAACGTACAATTCTTTATGCAAGATGGGGAATACAGAAAAGCAGCATTTTTCAGACTTATAAGAAGAACATGGAGCCCTTTTTTCATGATGAGTGTTTCACAGGACTGGTCGTTTTGGGAAATATACTGTGAAGATGCCAAATAAGGGATGGGCTTTCCTGAGCCAGGAAAAAGACCTCAGAAGTCACGCTCCAGCCTGACATCATTCAAACCTTCCCTGAGGCCCAGCCTAGTTGCAGGGACAACCTGCAAGGCTGTGAAGGAACAGGGGGCTCTGGGGTACAGGGAGCCGGGCTGGGGGAGGGGGGGTCTTGCATTTTCCGCCTCCTCCCTGGTACCTTTCTTGCTACGCTGCAGGATCTCGTTTGCCTCTTTCAATGTCACACCCGCTGGAGCCACCACCAGCTCATTCCGCGGTGTCATCACCTGTGGGGCAAGGAACATTTGCCTGCAGGTTGGCAGGTGAGAGAGAAGGGAGCCAGGCCTCCCTCTGGTCCCTGGTCACAGGCACCGGCCTGAGGCCCCGGGATGTGCGGTCCTCTCTGCCCCAGCCACGCTCTCCCTGCCCCGCGGGTACCTCACTGAGGAGGGTGGTGTGGTCCTTCTCGGCGAGGAAGTCGATGTCTCGGGAGGTGACAATGCCCACCAGCTTGCTGCCCATGGTGCCCGTCTCAGTGATGGGGATGCCAGAGAAGCCATGCCGGATCTTGGCCTCTAGCACGTCACCCACGGTGTGCGAGGGGCTCAGCACCACAGGGTCCGTGATGAAGCCCTGTTCAAACTTCTGCGGGCAGAGACAGGGGAAGGAAAAGGCTGGAAGAAAGCTGGAGGTGTGTACAGTCTGGCCACAGGGGGCCGAGGGTCTCCTGGCTGTGCCACAGGGGAGCCAGGGCCCGCCATGGGGCAAGAGGCCAGTGGGGAAACGAGGGCTGAGCCCTGCGCTCCCACTGTGGAGAAGGGCAGACAACACCCCACAGCCACCAGCCAGGGAGCGCACCGGCCCGCAGAGCTGGCAATGGGAGGTTGGGAGGGCCTGTGAGGCGGAGGCTGCCAGAAGGCATCTTCTTTCTCATGACGGGCCTGGTACTCGCCTTGACCTTTCGCACCTCGTTGGCCTGGAACTCTGGAGTGCAGTTGTGGTGAATGAAACCGATACCGCCCATCAGCTGGGGTTGAAGGGAAGAATGGTCAGAGCCAGGGGGCCAACCCTCCCCACTCTGCAAACCCCGCCTCTGATTTCAATTCCTCCTGACGCCCACCCCACTTGGTCCTCTCGGCCCTGGGGTCCCCACCCGGGTGCTCAACTCACAGCCATGGCGATGGCCATGTCAGCCTCTGTCACAGTGTCCATGGGGGAGGAGATGAGTGGCGTCTTCAGCGTGATCTTCCGAGTCAGGGCTGAAGTCAGGTCCTGAAGATGGAGACACAGGCTACGTGAAAAGTTTTATCATTCATTCGACAGACATTTACTGAGCTGCCATATGTACCTGGCCCCAGGACAGGCCCTGGGCATACAGCAGTGAGCAAGGTGCATGAGGTCTCTGCTACCCCTTCCAGAGCTTATACTCGGAAGGAAAAATGACACCCACGAAACGTGCACGAGGCGATTCCAGTTGGGGCGATGGCTCCAAAGGCAACAAACGAGGCAAACTGACCACTGGAGAAAGAATGTGGGGATTAGGGAAACCTCTTTCCTGGGAGGCGACAGATGAAAACTAATCAAGTGAAAGTCCCCAAAGAGGGACTGTTGTTTCAGGCTGAGGGAGCTGTGTGTGAAACCCCGCCTCTGATTCCAATTCTCCCTGAGGTGCGTTTAAGAAAGAAAAAGCTAGTAGAGTGGAGGGAAGGGAAAGAGGCAGGAGCTGAGGGCTCAGAGGCAGGGGGCAGGTCAAGGATATGCAGCCTTGAAAGGAGCCTGCATTCAATTTTGAGATGAGAATCCACTGGAGGACCTCAGGCGGAGGAGAGACATGATCTGATTTAAAGAGGTCACTCGGGTTCCGATGTGGAGATGGGATTCTAGGTGACCAGGCCTGAAACAGAGAGACTACCAGGGAGGCTGCTGACAGGTCCAGGTGGGAGATGCTGGGCACTGGGAATGTGGAGGCGTGGGAAGCAGTCTATTAGACATCCAGTCCAGGGGAATAGGTGACTAAGGGTCTGCAGCTCAAGGGAGAGCTCAGGACTGCAAGGATTTTCAGGAAGCATTTGCCTGTGAGTGGCAGCCAAGACCAGATCACAGATTCCTCTGAGATTCAGGCCAACAGCTGTGGATCCTAGCCCTCAAAACTCTCAGACACAGACTTTGCTATGTAATTTTTTGGAGACACAAAGGCCCCTGCGGTCCATTCCCAGACCCTGGCTGAGAACCCTGGCCCTGCAGTCTAGAAAACTGCCCCTTTTCCTCTCTGATCCTAGCACAGGAGAAGAGCCACAGCCTCCTGACATAGGCCATAGGACAGGGAGACCCTTGACGGCCAGGGGGGCTTCTCCCATCCCTCTCTTCCTTGCACCCTGCCCAGGATCTGGAACAAAGCCAGGGTGCTCAGAAACGGAACAGCCGAACCAAGAAGGCTTCCTGGCTGCTGTCACAAGGGGAATATATCCAGAACAGTCCTCATTTCCCCCTGAAAAATCTGTCTGGGTCAGCACTGGCTACACAGGCTGGACATGAGCTTCCCCAACGTATAAGTGATCCAGGGACACTCGGGCCCTCTGGCATTTCATGAGAATCAGACCTGAATACATATCAATGATAACAGCAACAGAAAAACTTTTTTTTTAATGTGTATTAATTTATGATAGAATAGTCTAACTTTTCCATGAAATGACTTACGCCCATCAGTATTAGCCCCTGGGCTCCTGTAGGTTTGGCATATGTTAACTGTGTAAAGGACATTGGTCATTCACCTGGTTTATTGCTGAGCCCCTCCAGTTAAGGGAGGCACTGTTTCCTTGTATTTGTCCACAACCTAACTTCTTCTTTTTTTTTTTTTAAACCTCATCTCTTTTTCTTTTTTTTAATGTTTTTAATTTTATTTATTTAGTTTTGGCTGTGTTGAGTCTTCGTTGCCGTGTACAGGCTTTCTCTAGTTGTGGTGAGCAGGGGCTGCTCTTTGTTGCAGTGTGCGGGCTTCTCATTGCGGTGGCTTCTCTTGTTGCAGAGCACAGGATCTAGGCACATGGGCCTCAGCAGTTGTGGCGCGCAGGCTCAGTAGTTGTGGTGCACGGGCTCAGTAGTTGTGGCGCACGGGCTTAGTTGCTCCGCGGCATGTGGGATCCTCCCAGACCAGGGCTCGAATCTGTGTCCCCTGCATTGGCAGGCAGATTCTTAACCACTGTGCCACCGGGGAAGCCCCACAAACTAACTTCTTCAAACCCTCTTGCCAGTTCTTATATATCATGGATCCACAGACAAGTCTGTCCACCTCTTCCAAAGTCTCCATAATCTTACTGGCTTCTATGATGTCTTTGCTTAGCACTTCAGACAAAATCCAGTAAGAAATAAAGCAGCCACACCCACGTGCATGCCCACCTCCTCCCTGGGCCTTTTTTTTTTTCTCCCCCCCCACCCCCCCGCAGTACGCGGGCCTCTCACTGCTGTGGCCTCTCCCGTTGCAAAGCACAGGCTCCGGACGCGCAGGCTCAGCGGCCATGGCTCACGGGCCCAGCCGCTCCGCGGCACGTGGGTTTCTCCCAGACCGGGGCACGAACCCACGTCCCCTGCATCGGCAGGCGGACCCCCAACCACTGCGCCACCAGGGAAGCCCCTCTCTGGGCCTTTCTGAACCTCACCTCAGGCTCTGTCAGTGAGCCCTCTGGCCTCAGGCCAGGCCCACCTCTCAGGATATCCCCAAATCCCCATAGCTGCCTCTAACCCATTAGGCATAATCCACTGACTGTGCCAGTTTCTCTGACAGCACTGAAGGTTACATCCACCACATTCCCAAGAAAAGTCTCTCCCGGGAATTCCCTGGTGGTCCAGTGGTTAGGACTCTGCGCTCTCACTGCTGAGGGTCCGGGTTCAATCCCTGGTTGGGGAACTAAGATCCCACAAGCTGCAAAAGAGGCAAGGTGTAGCTTTTTAAAAAAAGAAAAGTCGGGCTTCCCTGGTGGCGCAGTGGTTAAGAATCTGCCTGCCAGTGCAGGAGACACGGGTTCAAGCCCCGGTCCAGGAAGATCCTACATGCCACGGAGCAACTAAGCCCGTGCGCCACAACTACTGAGCCTGTGCTCTAGAGCCTGCGAGCCACAACTACTCAAGCCCACGTGCCACAACTACTGAAGCCCGCACGCCTAGAGCTTGTGCTCTGCAACAAGAGAAGCCACCGCAATGAGAAGCCCACGCACCACAACGAAGAATAGCCCCTGCTCGCCGCAATTAGGGAAAGCCCGCACGCACAGCAATGAAGACCCAACACAGAAAGGAAGAAAGGAAGGAAGAAAGGAAGAAAGAAAGAAAGAAAAAGTCTCTCCCACACCCCGCCCTTGAGCAAGAGATCAGCCTCTGGCACCACATACACAGCCCCTCTACCCCATCAGTGGAAGAGGTACTCACCACCTCATCAGCTGTGAAGTCTATGAATCCTGGGAGAATCAGGAAATCGCTGTGAAGAGAGGAGAGTGACTGTTCCTGGGTGAGGAGGGGTCCCTGAAAAGGGCAGGGCCTGCCACACCAGGGGAAGCAGCACGGGGGTGGGGAGACGGGCAGAGCCTCTGAGCCCCGTGCCATGTCAGGACTGAACCACCCTCATGCCCCTCGCTAGCATCTTGTCGACTTTAGCCCAGAGAGCTAGAGCCAAAGGCAGCGTAAGCTCTGTGGTCCTAGGGCGCCACCAAGGCAGTGGGCCCCAAATGTCCATTGCCTTCAGGGCTCAGAGTTCGTCTAGGAACCTAGACGTTCCCATAATGCTGCACACAGCAGATATGGTGCCTGCCCTTGAAAACTTCTCGATCTTGAGAGGGGGAGACAATAAATAAACACAGAATATACCTGAGAACAGTTTAGTAGGGCAGCATGGCATGAACACCACAAGCACAGGACAAGCTGCACAGCCCAGTGCCAGGGCTGCTGAGTCACACACGGTTCAAAACAGCACAGAGGGACCCCAGGGGGCTGAGTGCGGGGCATGTTCTGACAGAGCAGGCGTTGCTAAAGGTTTGCCCAGTTGGACGGGAGCAGCCAACAGACATGGCCTGGGATGGGAAAGGGGAGGAAGGGGCCTTATAGTTAGGACCAGGACGCTGGGGGCCCAGCCAAAGCATGGCAGTGGCCAACACTAGCGCGGAAAGGGAATGCAGGCCTGCATGGGTAAGGCAAAGCACCGTGTCACTGCCCAGGAGCCCTGACAGGTTCAATTTCCCTGAAATCACAGGGCCTAGACAGACACAACCAAAAGCAAATGCCACATGGTGTTCAGGAACACCCCCAACCAGACTAAGCAAAGCCATCGGGCACCCCAGGGCAGGAAGGAAAAGCTACGGGGTGGATGGGAGGGGTGGGGTCTTTAATTTGCCCCAAGGCCTAGAACAATTTCCCTAGGAGACTCCACAGAAACTATATCATAGATACTCTATCCCCCCTCATCAAAGACCACCAAAGAAATAAAGAATCTTCACTGCCCCGTCCCTTGGCAGCCCTTCTTCTGTATAGTGAAGAGACCTCTGTGGCTCACTTAGAGGCAGGGAAGAAATGCTGGAGTCTGGGCCTCTCGGCATTTTCTAGGTATTATATACACCCCTCACCTGGCCCACACCCCAGCTACTCTGACAAGGAAGAGGAGACACTCCTCAGGAGTGACTGGGTATCCTGGTGTCCAGGGAAACCGCCTGCCAAGCAGGAGTGCTTACAGGCAAAGGCAGGAACTGGCAGGAGACGGGGCAGGGATGCTCTTGGCTCACCAGCATCCTCACTCCACCCCAGTCCCAGGTCCTGATGCTCTTTCCTGGCATCACAGTCCTGCAGCCAACAGAAGAGCTAGTGCCAGGCCTGCAGCCAACAGGACAACGGGCCCAGGGCCCACGGAAAAGCACGTTACGCCAGAGGCAAATGGATAGGTCTTGTCCTCCTCAAAAATCCTGGGTGAGGTGGGCTTGGGTGGGTGATAGTCAAAGAATGCTCATGCCCGGGGGGCACCAGTACTAACTTGTAGGCAGCCAGGGGCACAAGTGGAAAGACGGCTGGACTGGACGGTGGAAAAAAAGAGCCATCCCAACTGCCCAGCTGGGCATCTCCTGGGGGCAACACCCAAGCAGCTGCCTTAGCTGGGCTCCAGGGCCCCCTCTGCCCTCGTGGTGACGCTGGGAGTTGAGAGGGTGTCGTGGACCAAGGTCTGGGAAAAGTCTCCATTACTCCCACATCTCGCGTTCCCACACGCCCCAAGGCCCCTCCATGCGGCCAAGATGCCCGTGAGCGGAGGAAGCGGGCAGGCCGGACCCGGATCTAGCCAGAAACGGGGCATGGCACCGAGGGCCGCGATGTCGCTGTGCCACGTCCGTCTGCTCTCGGCGCGGGCCGCCTTCCTTCCCTTGCCCAGCCCTCCTCCCCCGCCCCCCGCCCAAGTCGCTCGAATCGGGCCGGGGACGCGGGCGTCACCAAGGGGGGAGCTGTGCACGTGCAGGGCCGGGGCCGGGAATGGGTGGGGGGGATCACGGCGCGTTAGTGCGCGCACCCAGGTAGGGCCGAGGCCCCCAGCGCTTACTTGTAGGTGAGGCCGTCGGCGTTGGCGAACAGCTGCTGCGCAGTGAGCCCATCCTCGGGCACGTAACCGGTGCCGCCGCTGATCAGGTAGTCCGCCATGCTGCCAGAAAACACCGCGACCCGACATAAACACCCGCGCGGGCCACCCCGCTACCGCTGCTGCCGCTGCTGCTACTGCTGACGCCGCGCCACGGCCACGCTGCCGCCGCGGGCAGGGAGGGCCGGGGGCGGGGGCTGCGGCAGCGGCGGGGCGGGCCCAGGGCGCCGCCCTCCCCTCCCGCCCCTCCCCCGGGAGCCCGCCGCCTCCTCCGCCCGGAACAGCACAAAGAGCCCCGCGGAGCCCGGCCCAGCCGCCGCCGCCGCGCGCACGCCCAGGACCGCCTGCAGTGGCACAGCGGCCACTCGGGACCGGGGCGGGGGAGGACGTGTGGACCCAACGGGAGGAGGGGGCTGAGCCAGGCCGGGACACGCCCCCTCCACCGCCCCACGTCCCGCCTTCTAGGCTCCCCGCAGCGCCTCCCCCAGGCCCGCCAGCATCCTGGGCCACCCCAAGCCATACGACCCCGCCGGCCTGAGTCTCCCCTGGCCCTACTCCCCAGCCCCTACTCCCCAGCCCCAGGGTTACCTCTCACATGGTTTACCTTTCCCAAGACTAAGGCTCAGACTTTAACCAGGGCCTGGAGCCCTGAGGAACTGGTTTGGGCTGACAGCTCCCCAACGCAGCAGTTTGAGGTTGTACCCTCCGGGCAGTGCACCCGCCCGTGCTCCCCACAACCGGGCATCAGTCCTACGGGTCAGGCACCCTTAACAATGACAATCCCTGACCTTTGGGTGGCCTTGGAGCCCTCTGCAGTTTACAGGCGTTTTTCATAAATGATCACATTTACTCTACAATCTATGAATTGCCAATTATTAGGTGTCCCACCCCACCCCTGCTTTACAGATGCAAAACCTACAGTTCAGGAGGGGTTGGAGACAGGTACTACCCCGATCCAATGCTTCAGTCTTACGTCCTGTCTCATCCCCAGATCAAAAAGTAGTGTGGATACCGTAGGTTTTAACCCCAGAGGGGAAAGTTTGCTTTTATTTGGGAGGGTAGCGTGGTGGGAAGGTGAGGGAGGAGCACAGGCCTGGCCTAGGCAAGTATATATACATATAAATTAGGGCAGAGGCTAGGGAAGTTTTGAGAATTTCCCAAAGCAGACATCTGGTGGCCCTGGATGCCCAGCAAGACCCAGATTTCTACATGAAAGCAGTAAGATCAGGTAGCAAGTTGATCCACATGGGAGGAGGTGGGGTGTCAGCGGGCAGACCCTCCCCCTTTGCGGGACCAGAACTACTAACGCTACTGCCTGACCAGAAGCCAGAAAGTTATTTCCACCCCTCCCCCACACCCTCTGCCCCAGGCCCAAATGCCTCGCTCTCCTCCCTCTGTCCTCCTATGGTCCCTACAGCTCATTTCTCGATGAAGTGAGGGAAAGCCGGGCCAGGGACACAGTCCTCTCTCTGGCAAGGCGGCTGTCTGTGGTACTCCTTCCATCCCCAGCCCTCGAGGCTGGGTTTGTTTACCTCTCACCAGTGTGGTGGCAGCCAGGCCCAAGGGAAACTCCCTGGGATGCTCAGCCCCCCCTCCTCCCCCCCCCCCCCAGCCCCGGTGACGCCCGGGGACCCTGCCAGGAAAACACAGCCTGTTCCATCTGTGTGCGAGGGGAGGGGAGGCTTCCCACAGAGCTGGGGTGATGAGGCCTGTGAGGCTGAGAGTGCTGCAGGGGGCTCACAGATGTCCACAGTGCCCTCTTTCTTACTGTGGGGGACCAGAAAAATCACAGGCGCCCAAGCTTCCCTCTCCACCCAGGGAGCCCCAAGGAGGCTCCTGATGGGGGCCTCTGGAGGCCCTCTGGTGTTGAGAAGGGGGGAGAGGGCCTGCTGGGGTTCTTTGCTGAGTGGGGATTGGGGCCAACTTGCTAGGGATGCCTGGGACGTACTTGATCCCTCAGCACTCACAGATTCATCCGGAGGGCCTGAGCCATATGGGGAGGAGGGTTATCCTGAGGGGACCAGCACTAGGACCTCCTACTGGCCACCTGGAGGCAGAGCAGTGAGACCAGCCACAGAAAGCACCTGGCCACTCGGGGCTGTCCTGGGCACCTTTCTAGCCATAGAAGGATGGGGCTAGGATAGCATTGCAGGCACAGCACACTGGCTGCCCCTGTGGTCTCCCTGGGTCTCTGAGGGACCTGCCCTGGGTCACTATCTCCTGCAACTAGGGTACTATTCAGGGTTCCACCAGGGCTGGGGCCCAGGACAGCAGCTGGGTTCTGCCATCTCAGTTGACCTTAGCATGACACCTGCCCCAGCGTAGAACTCAGAACCAGAGGAGGAGGCTGCCAGGCTGAGTTGTGGGGAGAGTCCTCTTCCTGGCGGCCACAGACCTCACAGCCCCATACCCGTCTCCTCCTGCTTTGACCTGTGTCAGGGCTCCTCATTACTCTAAGCTGCTGAGCTCAGCCCTGGGTTAGGCTGTCCTCTTCCAGAAACTGTTAATCCCCCCCCACCCCAGCTTTCCTCCTCCCTCTTCCTGATCTTCCCCCCCCCCCCCGCTGCTTCCTCCATGGGGAGGAGACACCAGGCAACCAGTGACCTCCTCAGCTCGAGGAAGGGCTGTTGGTCCCCTGAGGCTCCACACCTAGCAGCTGTGAGGGCAACGGAACAGAACAGACCCAAGCCCCTTCAAGCCCCTTCCTTAGGACAGGGGGGGCACCCATAACCAGGCAGGGAGCCCAGAGGTCTCTTTCTAGTCTGGGGCTATTTGAAGGGACAAGATTTCAAAACACTTCCGAGGGGAGAGGTGGGGTGGGGGAGTGCTAATAACATTGTTGACCTGGGTTAGGGGACATAGCTTGCCCAAGTTCAAGCCAGAGAGCAGTAACTCTGGCCTCAGACCTAGACTTCTCACGGAACCCTGTCCTCTTCCCACAGCTTTAAGCTAGTGACGGCAGATGGAGGTCTAGCCAGCAGGTTTTGAATCTCATTACACCACCTGGCTGGGTCTCAGGTTTTACACAGACTCTTCAGAGTCTGGTGGGGGTGTGGGGATAGTACAGGTGCAGAAGTACAATCTGGAGAAGGGATGCTCCTGGTGTTCTGAAATGATACTTTTGCAATACATTCTCCAACCAAGGCACTGCTTCCATCAAGGTCCCGTGTGCCCCAGCACACTCTCTCACCTCCTGTAGCTTCTCTCTACTGCCCTGGACCCTGAGCCCCAGTAGCTGGATTTCTAGGATGGGAGGAAGGATACAGTTGCCAGAACCACTGTCAATTCTAGAGAGCCAGCCTGCGGGGGGCAGGAGGGGCCAGCCTTCACCCAGCAGCCCCTTAAGCCGTAAAAGTTCTTACATAAGAGGCCAACCCCTGGGCAGAGCTGCAGGGCTAATTCCCCCAGACCACCGCCCACCCCACCCCCCCAAACCCAGCTTCCAGGTCACCTCCCCAAGCTGCTGAGCACCAACAGATGGGACAGGGAAAGAAGTCCAAATCCTCTGGACCGGAAGGACAGTGGGATTGCATTTCAAGCTGCGATACAATCCAGAGATTAGCCACTGTCTCCTTTTCAGTCAGTCCCCTGGGGCCCAGATCAACACCTCCACTCTTCCTCCAGTGACCCTAACAGACCCCAGCAGGGTAAGGGCAGAGGGGGTTTTGAATCTTAGGAGAGACCCTGGGGTGAGCTGCACTGGCCGCCTCATCAGACCTCAGTGAATGGTGAGGAGGGGACGGTGTCCTCACTCGACTCGGAGGAGGCCCTCCATCTGGACACCTACACCTGCCAGGAAGACTCTGAAGATAGTTCTAGGAGGAAACGGCTAAGGAGGAGTAAGCAAAGTTGGACATGGACTCCAATAGGCTCGGTTTGAACCCCAGGAGTTGGAGCCACTTGGCTCAGGTGTGTAGTTGAGGTCAGATCCAGGACTAAAATTTTAGGGATCGTTCTTCCGACCTGCTCCCCGGTGCAACACAGCACTGAACCTTTTCCACACTGCCCGCCTGCATCCCCCAACCAAAGCTGGGTGCGGGGCGTCTGAGCCCGGTTTCAGGAAGTGAGAGCTTGAGGCGGTAAGAAGGCATGGGTGGTGGGACCTACTCTTCCCCTCCCCCGCAGCGCTGCCTGGTTCCCAGAGCCGCCGCGCCCGCCCCGGATGCGCCCCGCGCGCTCTGCCCTGGGCGTCACCTCTCAGGCTCGTAGCCGGCCTGCAGCAGGCGGGCGCTGTACCGCTGCGCCGCCGTCTCGTGTCCCGGGTGCTGCCGGGCTCCGGGCTCCGGAACATCGGCGGCTCCGCCTCCCTGCAGCGGCGGTGGGAGCGGCCCCGACCCGGCTGGCGGAGCGCGCGGCTCCTCCATGCGGACGCCGCGGCTCAGGGCGGGTGGGCGGGAGCCCCTCCGCCTAGAGGCTCCCCGGCCCGGGCTAGGGAGTGAGCGCAGCCCAGTCTGGTCCGGGGAAGGGGCGGGGCCGCCGAGGCGGGGCCTGCGTGCCGGGGGCGGGACTCGAGTGCCGGGGACCTGGTCGCTCGCGGGAGGGAGTCCGCTGGGCTTTCCGCGCTGGCAACGCTCTCCCACCGGCCACTCTACGCGGCTGCCCAGATTCAGCTCGTCTCTCCCATCCCCGGATCAGCCACAGGATACTGGGAGACGGAAGTGGAACTGCAGAGGACCTCCACCCTTTCCCGCCGTCCAGACCTTCCAGTTTCTCCTGGCCCCTTTTAAGGAAAACCAGAAAAGAGCGCAGAGTATTATCAGAGGCCAGAGTTTTCTTCGCGTCTTGTGTGGGCGCCTCTGCCTCTTGCGAACGAAGGCACGGTCCTTTGAATCGCCTCCTACCGGCCAGCCGCAGACCTACCTTGCTAGGGCAAGATAGGCGGGGAGCTGATCCATCTTCCTTTGCCTACTGCCCCCTTTGCCTGCTCAACACACTCCTTTAGACAGGAGGAAAACAGATTTTCCTTAGCCCTTACCTGCCACTACGTGAGGAAAGAACAAATAAGACTGCAGGCTCCTTAAGGAAAAGGGCCTTCTCTTCCCTTGCCTGGGGTACCCCATAACCAGGGAGTGGGGTTGAGCACACAGGTGCTCAAACTTCTTCATCTACTGACTAGAAAGCATACTTTTTCCTCTTTCATAATTGTTATGACTAGCAACAGTGATTGAGCACCTAGCAGAGTTGGCAAGTAAGAGTCCTTGCCCTCGGGCAATTTCTTTAAGGAGACAGAATAGATAGAAAATAAACAGTTGACAATTCTCATACTATATATTTTTTTTTCACAAAAATCTGACAATCTGAGGGAGCAAATGGTAAACACTAAACGACTGTGGGCTAAGATGCATTTTAAGGAGGCAGAGTTAAGGATCAGACTTTGCAGCAACTATTTCACAAAGGAAATTGAATTTACGCAATGGTAAGATCTTGGATTTTATCCTGCCTGGTACCTTTTCCTATACATGTACACACCCACTCCCCAGATTCGAGATCAAAACAATTTCTCTAATAGCTCAGCCACACGTGAATGCCATTATAGACAATTATTTTTGCTACAGCCTGAATGTTTGTGTTTCCTCAAAAGTCATATATTGAGGCCAATGTCACCTTCTGAGATGGCCCACACTCTGTCTGTGGAGTGTGTTTCTCTCTAAATAAATCCACTTCTGGGCTTCCCTGGTGGCGCAGTGGTCGAGAGTCCGCCTGCCAATGCAGGGGACACGGGTTCGTGCCCCGGTCCAGGAATATCCCACATGCCACGGAGCGGCTGGGCCCGTGAGCCATGGCCGCTGAGCCTGCGCGTCCGGAGCCTGTGCTCCGCAACGGGAGAGGCCACAACAGTGAGAGGCCCGCGTACCACAAAAAAAAAAAAAAAAGATTATTACCATGTTCCTGCAGGTATCGCAAAGAGGCAAGGGCAGACTAAGACTAATCTAAATTGTATGCAGTGATAGTCATTTTTCTGGTCCCTATTTGTGAACTGATCATTCTAGACACAGAAAGAGCCAAAACACAGGTTTATGACTGTAAACCGGAGAGGTAGTATATCAAAGATGACTGGGATTGGCAGTTAGGTGGGCCTTGGTCCAAATCTGTGTTTCTTACATATATTATATTATATATAATTCTTATATATATATTATATATAATTCTTATATAATTACCAAAGTCACAATCTCTCTCTGAGCCTCAGTTTCCTCATCTTTCAAATGGAGTTACAATATGTATCTCATAAGGTTGCTTTGCCATTAGTGAGATAACACAGGTAAACTTCCTGGCTCACGGTAGGCTCTTAATAAACAGAAGTAATGATTATTTTAAGCTAAGTAAGCTGTGGCTAAGTTCTACACTTTTGACCCACAACTAAATGCAATGTATTATAACTTCTATTACATATTCATTCAGTAAATGCTCATTGGGCACCTCCTATGTGCCAACTGGGAGTGCATGCTGAACAAGATGGTCATTGTCTCTGCTGCCGTGGGCCTTAACGTCCCCTGGGGCAGAAAGACAAACAGGCAGTGGGAGTACAATGTGCAAAGGGTTCTGACAGGGGAGGACCCCTCTCCACACAGCCCAGACTCCTGGGCAACACACAGAACATAGCCAGTTGTTCTGAGAAATAAATGAGTCAGGGTCCACTTCAAAGATCCCTGGAGGTAGGCAGAATCTGAAAAATAAATGACACACACATACATGGTGAGTGGGCCCCGGCAGTGACTGAGACCTGGTCTCACTTACAGAGTGGCTCTGTCTTTTCTCCAGAGTTTGTTGGCTACAAATGAGATTTACCAGCAAACTATTCATTAAAACAATCACATAACCTGAGAGCCTCAGTCTGTCATATGAAGGGATTTTACCTGTAGTAATTTCTAGACCGTGGTTCTCAGGACATTTGTGATGTCTGGGGACATTTCTGAATGTCATAACTAAGGGGGGGAGGGAGTATATTACTGGTGTCTGGTGAGTAGAGGCCAGAGATGCTGCTAAACTCCTACAGTGCATGAGACAGCCCTTCACAACAAAGAATTATCCAGTCCCAATGTCAGTAGTTGATATTGAGAGACTCTGGTCCAGAGGAACTATTTGAAGAAATGGGAACTAAAGAAAAACTACTTAATTTTCCTAAAGCCACAGGACAATGGACTGTTTTGGCTTTTTGTACGTGAAAGAGTTATGTGTCCTCACGGGGCCTCCTCATCTGAGAAATGAGAGTATTAGATTTGATCTTGTAGGAAGTCCTTTCCAGTTTGAAAGTTTATGAATCAAATACATTTATAGGATTAGGATGCAATTAACATGGGGCTATAAGACTGAGGGATGGTGGTCAGTCCAGGTACTAGTGTGTCTGCATTTCTTTACCTTCCAGACTTCCTGAAGTCAGGTGCATAGTCCATTCATCAAAAACGTATGGAATGAGGGCTTCCCTGGTGGAGCAGTGGTTAAGAATCCTCCTGCCCTTCCCTCGTGGTGCAGTGGTTAAGAATCCGCCTGCCAGTGCAGGAGACACGGGTTCGAGCCCTGGTCCAGGAAGATCCCACATGCCGCAGAGCAACTAAGCCCGTGTGCCAAAACTACTGAGCCCCTGTGCCACAACTACTGAAGCCTGCACGCCTAGAGCCCGTGCTCCCAACAAGGGAAGCCACCACAATGAGAAGGCTGCGCTCAGCAACGAAGAGTAGCCCCCACTCACCGCAACTAGAGGAAGCCCGCACACAGCAACGAAGACCCAACGCAGCCAAAAATAAATAAAATTTTTTAAATTACATTTTTAAAAATGTATGGAATGAGGGATTTCCCTGGCCGTCCAGTGGTTAAGACTTTGCCTTCCAATGTAGGGGGTGCGGGTTCAATCCCTGGTCGATCCCACATGCCTCACGGCCAAAAAACTAAAACATAAACAGAAACAATATTGTAACAAATTCAATAAAGACTTTAAAAATGGTCCACATAAAAAAAAATCTTTTAAAAAAAAGTATGGAATGTGACTTCCCTGGCGGTCCAGTGGTAAGACCCTGCGCTTCCACTACAAGGGGCATGAGTTCGGTTCAATCCCTGGTCAAGGAACTAAGATCCCGCATGCCAGTGCAGTGCAGCCAAAAAATGAAAAATGTATGGAACACCTATGGGCAAGGTGCTGTGCTTGGGTGTTAGAGGGGTGCAAAGAGGAATTAGACACAGCTCTTGCCCTAGAGTTACCTACAATGTAGGAGGGGGGAGAAAGCAAGGATAGCTATAAGACCAAATCAAAGACCAAAATTAATTGAGTATATATGCATCAGACACTAGGATAGACACTTGGCATACTTTTCTCATTAATCCTACTTCCCATTATTTATTATTTTTCAGGCAGGCAAACTGAGGCTCAGGCAGGGTAAGCAGCTCGTCCACAGGCAGAGAGCAATGATTGGTGGGACCCAGGAAAGGCCCTGGGCCTGTTTCCTCCAACACCTGAGGCTTTAAATATCTTCCTAGTAACTCTCATCTTCTCTTCCCTCGTACAGAGCCTGACACCATCAGCGGAGAGTCTAATACAAGGTATATAGCCCATCGCAGGGGACTTCAAAAGATAGTTCAGATTATTTTGTGATTCAGATTTTGATCTAAGTATCACTTGAAATAAGTGGAGTTTAGCGTGGAAATATTTTTATTGTGGGTTCCATTTATTATAACAAAGTTTCTGCAGTTGATAGAGCAAAGTTCCTTGCCAACAATTGTTCCTCAAGATCTGATGGTGGGAAGAAAGTGGACTGACCTTTTAGAAGCAAATATGAATATCTCCAACCCATAAAAGGGTAACTTAGGCCAAAAGGTAGCTATCATAATAACTTCTACTTGCACTTTTAACATTTGTAAAATGTGCATTGATTTGTTCAACAGATAATTATGGAGCACTTGAGGTGTATAATAGTGTGCTAGGCACATTAGGGCACACAAAGGAATCTAGCCTGGAAAATGAAATATTAAAAGCTAAATAACAATATAAAGCAATGGTTCCCAGCTGGGGACAGTTTTGTCCCCAGGGTTCATTTTGAGATGTCTGAAGACATGTTTTGGTTAGGGACGCTCCTGTATGTTCTGGAATAATACTTATGCAATTGGTTTTTTTGGTTGTCACAACCAGAGGGGTGCTATGGGCATCTAGTGGGTAGGGACCAGGGATGCTGCTGAAATCCTAAAATGCACAGGCTAACCCCTTACAACAAAGAATTATCCAGCTCAAAATGTCAATAGCACTGAGGTCGAGAATCCCCAATATAAAGCAATTACATTCTCGTTGGTAATGCCAACTATGTTTAGAGAAGTTGCAAGAAGAGACCCAACGCTATAGCTGGAGGAATCAGGGATGATTTCACAGAGGAAAAAGGACTTGCCTGGGTCTCTGAAGGAGTCAGGATTTAGGAAGGGAGGGGGACATGCTGAGGAGGGAATATTGCATGGGCGAAAGTGCTGAGGGTGAGGTGAACTAGGAGGTTTTGGGAACAGTGAGCAGGCCACCCTGGATGGAGCATTACCTCCACTCCACAGTCTGGGGGTTGGGTCAGGCTGGCGGTGTCACATCTCCAGGTGACAGATGAGGAAACCAAAGCACAGAAAGCTTGAGAGCAGATCCTGTGATGGTCTCTGAGCTGGAGAAGAAGCCAGTCCTCCTGTTGCCCAGGCCCTGGGCTTTCTCCACCGTAGTCCCCCTCACCTGAGCCACGGTCCCACCCTGGACCAGTATCTGCCATGAGATGCACCACCCAAACAAAAGCTTCCTTCTGTCCTGAATCCAGCTGTCCTACTCCGGAAGATCACTATTTCTTTATTTGAAAGGACACCCTGTAGAAATCTAAACACACACACACTCACACACTTCTAAAGCCAGAAATGGAGAGAAAGGCTGGTAGAAAATGGAATCACGTTCTAAAGAACACAAACTCAAAATTAATAGTCAGTCAACAGACTAGCTGGGGGAAGAGCAGCCAGGTGCTCAATAGAAACAGAGCAGCTTCTGGCTGGCTGTGGTGCTGTCACATGGTCACCGTGCCCGGGAGAGGAGGGGCGGGGAAGCGGGGGGCAAGGAGCGGGGACAGGTAGGTCTTAGGTAGGTCTTCAGAGCAGATGAAATGGGGAGAAAATCTCACCTGGTGGAGGGAAAGGGAGAAGCAGGAGTTTCCCACTCAGACACTCCGAGGAGACTAGACCAAGGTGCTGTGAGGACAAAGGCCGATGCTGATATGAGGAGGGAGGGTCCAGGGTCCTGGGGAACCATCACAAACCCCGCTTCCTGAGTCTGTTCTGACCACCTGGAGTCTTTCCTCTCCAGTGTACATTTAGGGAAGAAAAGACCCAGAGGCAAAGCATCTGGGAACAGGGTCAGAAAAGGGTGAAAAGGAGAACAAAGGGCGGCTGTTCTAGGCTAGTTGAGATGATGCGGGGCCTGGGACTTGAGGAAAGCACCAAGTGGATTGCCAGGGGCAGCTACAGGCTTCACAGAGTCAAGGAATCATTCACCTGTGCCCTAAACATTGAGGAGGAGGGGGGTGAGGTCAGAGGAGAAGGAGCACGCTGGAGATTAGATGAGAGGTCCTGCGGGAGGCAGAGCCCCAAACCTGGGTCTCACTCCCACGCCTGCCGGCCATCCACATCCAAGGATGGGGTCCATGGGAGGAAGCGGGACCCCGGTGCCGGCATCATGACTCTTCTCCCTCACCCCTCCTTATCCCAGCTCTGGCCTCCAGGGCTTAAATAGATTGATAGCTTTGCCATGTGTCACCCAGTTATTGACTGCTTTTGCATCTCCAGTGAGGATGAGGTTCTGGTCATGCAGGGTTGGTGCATGGGTGAGCGTGGAGCGTGGATTGGGGCGGTGGGTGGAGATCACTGGTCCAGGAAACATCTATGCCAAGACCACAGCAACTCCTTGTGCCCACGCCCACAGCATCCTCTGCACTGGATCCCCACAGAGATGCCCTTCCCCTCACCCCCAGGAGCACAGGTGGCACCAAAATCCTGTCTTTGAGAACAGTCTGTCCACCCTCCCACGCTTTTAGTTCCAACCATTTCCCAGCCTGGCTGCATAAGAAAAATGTAAGCAATGTGCAGACTGCACTTTTCTCCTGCCTGGGCGAAGGCAGGCCCTGACATTATCACAGCCACAACAAACCCCGGCCTTCACCCCAGCCCACTCCTGCCTCTTGCCCGGGGCTTGAGCAGAGGGACGCAGGGCACTGGTGGGGCCAGTTTGGGCCCAGGGTGTCAGGGCGGGCCCCCTACCCTGGTCACTGCATGGTGTGGCCTGGGGAGTGGCTACTGTGGGTGCTTCTCAGTCCCCAGGGTGCTCCGAGGGAACTGAAGGCGGAAAGGGGATGATGTGCCCATCCAGGGAGGGAGCGTCATTGGGGATCAACTTTCCCAAGTTTGGAAAGAGCCCCCCTCCCTCCCTGCCTGCCAGCCCCTGCCTCTTGCCTCCTGCCAGGTCACAGTGGGCAGTGGGACAGAGGGCAGTGGAGAGACGTGAATGGGGCCTCCACCTCCTCCTTGGACTGAAGGTCTGGGTGTTGGGAGGCGGGGAGACAAGGGGGAGGGCCCAGTCACAGGAGTGGTAGCCCCAGGCCCACCTCACCTCCCCAAGCCTCCCTCCACCCCCAGGCATAGCCTCCCACTTGCCTAATCCGTCCACGGGTACCACTGGGAGTGTCACCTCCCCACCCTGCTCCCAGGCCTTGAGACCCTGCTGGCTCCCACAGGCTGTACTCCCTCCTGCCCCACCCACCCACTCTGTGACACTATGAGGGGATGCTTGGAGAGGAATCATCTGCTCTCCTGTTTCCACCCCTGCCCCCAAGTCCTCCAGCTCTGACCCCAACTCCGTCCTCAGGGTGAGGGCTGCCCAGGCTCCCTGCTGGAGACTTGGGCCTCTTGGTAAATCCCCAGGGCCCCTTGCAGGCTTCAGCCCCACCTGGTTACCTGCAGGCAGGCCCTGTACCCACAGCACTGGCTTCCCCTCCCTTAGGTGCAGCTGGACCTCAGCCCAGAGCCGCTGGGGAGGCCAAGGCACCAAAGTATCCGGAAGGGCAGCTTGGGGGTGAGGTGGGGAGGCAACAGTTCTTCCCCTCAAAGGTACAGAGGTGGGCCTGAGGACCCCAGGCCAGGGTGAGATCGTGCTGGGATGCCCTAGGCTCCTTCTCCCTCCGTACACTGAAGAAAGGAAAAAGGGCGTTATATCTGCAGTCCTAAAATGCTGGGAGATACTGCCCTGTTTAGCTTCCAGCTAACAAAAAGAACCCTCCCAAGACTGAGAGCATATTTAGGAAGTGGTTCGGAAAGCTTACATCACCACTGACCTGCAGCCTAGAAACCTGAGCCAGCTGGGGGAGGGACCCTGGAGCGGGGTGTCTGTGACAAGACCACCGAGCTCACTGGCAGTTCTGCCATTGCCACCCTGGCATGGGGCTGGCATGGGGAGTGAGTTCCTGGCACCTGGCCCCAGCCCTGGGCAGTGTGTCCCTAACATCGCAAGCAGGTGGGAGCTGCTGCGGCCACGCTGAACCGGGGCCTCTCTGCACGTGTGTGTCCACTCCCCAGCCCATCACACCTTGGCTTCTGCTTCCGGTAATTCATCATTTGTTTTTCTGAAGCTTGACTGTCATGGTGACAGAAGATATTAAACAAAAGGTGAGGTAACTAATGAAGTAAGTTACTTGAAAGAGGTTTGACAAATGTCAAGAGCTGCACATACACGTTATTATTCTTAGCGCTTCCAACCATCAAGCAGTGTCGTGAGTCCTTGCCAGACTCGGGGGGATCTGAGAGTTCATCTGATCCAACTCTCTCATTTTGCAGATGAAAAACGTGAGGCTCAGTGAAGTGGTCTTCCCAAGACCACATGGAGGGGTTCAGCCAGATCTAGTATCCTGGCAAGAGCTAACTGTCCACTGAGCGTCCAACGCTATGCTATACTTATATTAAATCATTCTACACGACAAACTATCAGGTAGAAATATTCATTTTATAGATGAGGAAACTGTCTGAGGAAGGTTTTTTTTTAATAAATTTATTTATTTTATTTATTTATTTTTGGCTGCTTTGGGTCTTTGTTGCTGCGTGCGGGCTTTTCTCTAGTTGTGGTGAGCCGGGACTACCCTTCGCTGCAGTGCGCAGGCTGCTCATTGTGGTGGCTTCTCTTGTTGCGGAACATGGGCTCTAGGTGCTCAGGCTTCATTAGTTGTGGCGCACGGGCTTAGTTGCTCTGTGGCATGTGGGGTCTTCCTGGACCAGGGATTGAACCCTTGTCGCCTGCATTGGCAGGCAGATTCTAAACCACTGCACCACCAGGGAAGCCCCCGCATTACTTTATGCTGCCCCTTTGTAGCCAGCTGTACCCCTGCCACCCCCGGTCCCTGGCAGCCCCTAATCTGTTTTCTGTTTCTATAACTTTGCTTTTCCCAGAGTGTCCTATAAGTGCAATCATACGATATGTAGCCCTTCAAGTCTGACCTTTTTCACTTAGCATGATGCAGTTGAGATTCATCCAGACTGTTGCCTATATCAGTAGTTGCTTCAACCACAGGTTGTTAATCCACTTATCATCTGAAGGACGTTTGGCAGTTACGAATAAAACCTCTAAAAACATTCACAGGCAGTCGGCCTTCTGTATCCACAGTATTCAACCAACGGTAGATAGCTTGGTTGGAAAAAAAAAAAACCTCCAGAAAGTTCCCAAAAGCAAAACTTGAATTTGCCATGTGGAGTCTATTTACATGGCATTTACATTGTATTTATAACTATTTACATTGTATTCCATAACATAAGTAATCTAGAGATGATTTAAAGTATATGGGAGGATGTGCTTTAGGTTACATGTAAATACTATGCCATTTTACATAAGGGATTTGAGCATCTGTGGATTTTGGTATCTGCTGAGGGTCCTGGAACCAATCCCCTGAGGATACTGAGGGACGAGGGTTACAGGTTTTTATGTAAACATAAGGCTTCATATCTCTTGGGCAAATAGGAGTGGGATACACAGCGAGTGTTGTTGAATTTTATAAGAAACTGCTAAACTATTTTCCAAAGTAGCCATAGCATTTTGCACCCCCAGTTCTAGTTGCTCTGTATCCTTGCCAATATTTGGTATGGTCAGGGGTTTTTGCTTGCTTGCTTTTTTTGCCATTCTAATAAGTATGTATGAAGAGGGTTTTAAAATTTGCTTAAAATCATACGTATAGTGAGTGGCAGAGCTGATATTTAATTGTAATCTGTCTCCAAAATCCATTCCCCTTCCTCTACACATACTGCTCCTTAAATAATCCAGTTCCTCTACCTTGACTCAGAGCAAGTAGTTGGTAAACCCACTCTGCCAGTCAGAATAGCCTAGGCCACACTGCAGTAAGAACAACAACACCCAAACCCCAGTGACTTCAAATAACAAAGGTTTCTTTCCCATTCATTCTGCATATCCTCTGTGGGTCAGATGGGACCTCTACTCCATGCCCTCCTTACTGTGAACTCAGGCTGATGGAGCAGCCACTAGCTGGAGCTTTACCACTTGCTCTGCAGAGGGGAAGAGAGCTCGGAAGGGCTCACAGAGACGATTAAATGCTTCAGCCTGGAAGTGATACCATCACTTCCACTTCCACCAGACTGGCCATACCTAGTCTATGGCCACCCCCAATCACTAGGGACCAGGGACCAGGCAATGCCATCCTGGCATGTGGTCAGAAGGCAGAGAAGAGGAAAAATCTGGTGAACAGCTTTAACACCTACTATATGTATTGTAGATAATCGTTGATCATTCAGAAGATGCAAGGTAACGCTAAATGAAAAGGGGTTCATATAAAGCATCGCATTATTCTAAAGGTTAGTCTTATCCAAGATTTTCAACATGCTTTTCACAGTTGCCTCAGAGAGCCTTGGCTGGGTGCAGAGGCCCTGCCACTACACAGGCAGGCCCTCCTGCTAATATTTTCCCTGGATTCAGGGAGAGCCCACATGGCTTATAAACATAGTTTCCATTAAGGCCAAGCAATGGACTGAAAATCCAACCCTTCAGCCCCTTACTTTGTTTCTCAGATTCATATTGTTATTCCAGCCACTCCCTAATTCCCCTTGATTTGTGACTATGGGCAAGGACCTTCATTCTGAGAGTAGCTGCCAGGTACCCTCTGAGCCTCAGGGTCATAAAGCTATAGGGCAGCTCAGGTGGGCTAGAGCAGGGAGCTGTGGGGAAGGATACCTCCTCTACATGGTCCTGCCTAAGTCCTTGGACTAGACCTCAGATAGTCTCCAAGCCAAAGCTACTGGGATTAGAACAGCTGAGTATGAGTACTAGAACAGCTCACGTGAATTATGGTGAGCTGGGCAGACAGAAGGCCTCCCTCATTCCCCCCACATCAGCTGTGTGCCCATGAGCAGAAATTCTCTGAGTTGTTTCTTCATTTGGAAAATGAGGAAGATCATGACCTCTGTTAACTTGCTATGAGGAATAGTTTGTAAATGAAGCATCTGGCACATAGTATTTGCTTAATAAAGGTAGCTATTATCACCATGATGCTTAGAGCTAAATAGAAGCTCTGTGCATTTTCAGTCAGACTCTGCTGTGAGTGAGTTCTAGCGGCCTGGGACTTGATTTCCCTTGTCCTTGGGGTATGCTTAGAGTGAAAGGATGGAGTATTATTGTTAATTGGTTAAAACTAGTGCTTTGTCTCCTAACTATTGAAATAACTATTTCACTGTTACTGTTTTCATTACATGTGCACACCTAATTTGCATGGCTAATATATAAGCCCAGTATGAATTGAGATGTAATTAGCAAAAGTCCAAATGGTGATTAAAAAGAAATCTAGAGAAACTTTTTCTAAGATCTACTGCCAAAGAGCCTTAAGCAAGTAAAAATTAGCTTTCATGTCTTCTACAGTTTTTACATTGCTGTTCAGGTTTTAATTTTCGAGTTTGTAATTATTCAAACTTTATGTATTATGGTATAGTGGCTAATAAAAATAAATAAAATCTGTGAACATTCACTTCAACTTTTTCAAAACAAAATGGGTCTGTCTGATGGTTATACTCAAACCCGTCTGGGGCTGAGACAAGGCTGCCCCCTTCTGGAATTTTCCAATACTGTAATGATTCCTTAAAGAGGCAGGCTGTGGGCCTTCCACCCCAGCTGAGAAGGGGCCCATGTGTTTCCATCATTTCAGCTGTGGGTCTAAAGGTCTCTCCATGCTACACAGAACAGCAGACACAGTGGCCCTCAAGTATCCTGGGGTTTTGTTACTCGTTGAAGAAAGCGATCACATTTTCTACTTCCCCACGATACATTGGTATAGTGCTGTACAGTTTAAAGAGCAGTTTCACGCACTTTACTTCACACGTCATAACCCTGTGAATTAAGACTGGACAAAAGTTTTTGTCATTTTACATAGAAGAACAGAGGTTAAGAGACAGCAAGTGATTTGCCTAAGACCACACTACCCCTAAATGGGAAAAAGTTCTAGAATCCAGGACTTTGGTTACCTAGGCTTGTGTTCTTTCTGCCTAACCATAATAAAAATATTACTTTTACTTTTTAAATAGCCTATTTACGATGTGACAGGTCAGTGATTCTCAGCTTCGGCTGAACATTAAAATCCCCTGGGCTACTTTAAAAAGTAATTCCCATGCCTGGGCACCACCCCAACCAAATACATCAGACTCTGTGGGTAGGGTTCCAGGCATCCATGAGTTTCATTAACTCTCCCAGGTGACTCCAATGTAGAGTGTCAGGCGCCATTGTGTAGGTACTTTATAAACACCTCAGTTAAACCTCATTACAATCCCATCAGCTAGGTATTGTTACCCACGTTACAGGTGAGGAAACCAAGGCACAGAAAGGATAAGTCAATTGCTCAACTCACCTTGGATATTCCCTATTACCACAATTCCCAAACTGTGTGTCACGGTGCTCCAAGTTGTCACAGTGAGGTTCCACAAGTTATTTGAAAAATTTCAGGGATAAATTACTCGTCATCTGTCAGGCATCATGTGCACTACTTAGCTGAAGGCAACTCACCGCTTCTACAGTAGATGGCGCTACATGCCTTCCAATGACGTCACTTTTTTTGCAAAACTGGATTTTTCAACCTGAAATCAGTGTGAAACAGGAAATGGGTCTGGTGGTGTTCACTCTGATTCCAAAGTTAGAGAAGCACGGCAATGCCCAAGAGTCATAGATATCCCATTAGTAACTGTGGTAATTTAAGAATGAATTAAAATATTTTCTCTTTTAACTTTTGTGTCATTTTTTTCAAATGGCTATGCTGTTAGGACAAAAATATTTATTAAGTTGTTCGGACCTGACTACTTAATAAGGGGAAATTTGTGGCATTTGGGAAAAAAGGCACTGACCCACCAAGGGCATCCACTCTAATGTCAAAGTCACACAGTGAAGACGCAGAGGGAGGATTTGAATTTGGTCAGTCTGAACTGACCCAGAGCCTGAACACTTAACCTCTCCTCTTTTTTAAAAAGATATTTACTTATTTATTTATTTGGTTTCTCCGAGTCTTAGTTGTGGCATGTAGGCTCCTTAGTTGTTGCATTCTAACTCTTAGTTGCGGCATGCATGTGGGATCTAGTTCCTTTGACCAGGGATTGAACCCAGGCCCCCTGCATTGGGAGCGTGGAGCCTTAACCACTGCGCCACCAGGGAAGTCCATAACCTCTCCTCTTAACTGGGCTCAGTCAGTGCTTTACTTCTGTGTCCTGTCCTGGATGCCAAACCTTAAACACTGAGTTAGGAGTCAGCCTGGAAATGGTAGAACAGACATAAATTGAACATTACTATCAGGACCACAAATTATTACCATGTCCTTTGGCAAGTTACAGAATGTCCTGAGCCTCAGTTTCCTCATCTGTAAAATGGGGATAGCAACATCTACACTACAGTTGTGAGGATTAAACAAGATAAAAATCATAAAGCAGCTGGTATAGAACTGGTACTCAATAAATGTTCTTTCCCTTTCTTCCCTCCTCACTTCCATGACAGACCTGGAGGCAGAGGGACACACCAGTGTCCACAGAGGTGTGAAACACACACATGTAATCTAACCATCTGCCTGTGCCCAATCGTCAACCTCAAGCACATTGTATATACACACATATATACCTATAATCACAGCACCTTGGCGATTAAATCAGCACAAAATAAGCTGACAGAACAATGAAGCAAATAAAGTTCTTGAACTCACTCCCCTTTCTCCACATGGCCTCCATGAATAGCTACTGCTATGGAGAGATCCTCTGCCAGCCCCACGGTATCATGCAGACTCAGTTAGATCCATGCCACTCTGCCTCTCCAGTTGCCCAGTATATCACTGTACATGACGCTGGACCAAAGGGCTGCTCAGGACCTAAAAACATCTTCCATTTCATCTCAACACACACACTCGCCCGCCATTGGTTCTTAGCAGCGTCAGCCCCCGAACAGATGACCACCTTCCCAACATGTTACTCACAGGAGGAAAACCCTACAACCAGCCGAGGTAACTGAGCTTTCACCTTTAGATATTATTTCTTTGGGCTTGAAGGCTTTTTATAAAATAGAACTCTCTCTGTAAATCTTATGTCTTACCTGGCAGGTGGTTAAACTTCAGGTCAGCTTCTGGGGAGGAAGTGAAAGAAGAATCAGTGTCCCAAACACATTCATCTCATACACATCTAGTGAGCATCTACTATGTGGTAGGCACAGGGGCATGGGCGTGAACAGAGTGCAGTCACTGCCCTCAAGGCTTATGGTCTAAAGGACACAAACTAGGAAACAGGTAATTACAAAGCCCATGTGATATACGTTAATACAGGAAGGAAGTATAGGCATATGGGGGCACATAAGAGGGACAGAATCCAGACTTAGAGAATCAGCAAAGACTTCCTGGAAGAAGTGAGATCTAGACTGAAACTTAAAGGATGAAAAGGAGTTAGCCAAGTGAAAAAGGTGGGGAGCATTCCAGGTATAGAAGGCAGGAGTACACAGGATAAGGTCCAGGGATAGAAAAGCATAATGGGAATTAGGTGCCTACAATTGTGCAAAGGGTTGGGACATGGTTATGACCTGCTTTTGAGTCTTTTCAAGTCCAAACCCAGGCAAAATTTTCATGTAACAACTATTTACTGAACTCCCACCACGTGCAAAGAGTCTCCGCTGATGTGGGGAGGGTGTGTGTATGTGAGGAAACCTACACACCACGACAGTAGGAGCCCCACATTAACCTTCCCTATCTTGCCATGTCTGGACACCACCTCCTTAAGACTCTCATGATCCCAGGCTGGCATCCTACGTTGATGGCAGGCCTGGTTTGAGTCTTGGTTCTTATGTGTCCTATGGACATGCTTTGCATTCTGGCAGCCCTGATGAGAGAGTTCCAGCCTCAGGCAGGGCTTGTATTTATTCACCCCTCAGCTTCCAGAGGCAGTGGGTCAGAAGTGAGGGGACAGGGCTTCCCTGGGGGAGCAGTGGTTGAGAGTCGCCTGCCGATGCAGGGGACACGGGTTCGTGCCCCAGTCCGGGAAGATCCCACATGCCGCAGAGCGGCTAGGCCCGTGAGCCGTGGCCGCTGAGCCTGCGCGTTGCGTACCGCAAAAAAAAAAAAAAAAAAAAAAGAAGAAGTGAGGGGACAAAGCAAGGTGGCACTGCACCCATTCTGAGCTTGAGAGGCCTGGAGACATCTCATTGCTCCTATCAGAAACTTAAACACAGGGAAAGGTGGCAAAGGTGATATTTACAAAAGTAGCAGAGGGTTGGATGCCAGCATTCTGACCACAGCTGAGGAAAGGACTTGGTTTATTCTATTTAAACCTTTGACGTTCCCAGGTTGTGCAAGGCAGAAGGTTGGGTGTTGTCAGAACAGCCAATCTCAACATGCTTGCTAACTCATGTCCACATGGTAGCTCCTGGCATGATGTCCTGGGCCAGTCCGGATGTCCACCCCATCCTCGACTCCAAGCACCTAAAACACACACCTCACCACTTTTGTAAAACACCAAACTCACCATCTTTAAAAAAAAAAATTATAAGCAAAATCAGTCAGGATAGAAATGGTCCCCAAGGAGACAGTGCTTCTGAGAAGCCACTGAAGGCTTCAGGCCTGGCCGCTCAGTCCTTGACCTACTTGTAGCCAGGAAAGACCTATGCCCTTCCCAGCTTTTGGAAAGAGTCACTCTGGCCTTGCCTGCCTAGCCCAGCTTTGCTGACCTCATGGGTGCAGGTGGAGGCTTAGGAGGACCTTTCACCTCCTTCCTGCCCACTCATTTCCCTGCTGCAGCCAGGTCCCTACAGAGTGCAAGCAGACACCTGTCACACACAGCCTGACTCCTCTGATGTGTGTTGGAGAGGGGGAGGGGAGGATGGTGTGCTGGACAGGGGACAGGAGTTTGACAGGACTCTGCCACCCTACAGGGATTTATGATTCTGGCCCACCCAGGTTTGGGGGGCTCCCTAGGGCACAGGTAGCTGTGTGGCCATCTTCAGGAAGGTGGAGCAACTGCCTCACTGGGCTCTGGGACCATTGCCTGCTGGAGGCCCCTCCACGAGAAGGACAGTCTGGACCCAGAGGGGTCTCACAGACAGACCCCTCTGCTAAGCCCCAGAAGAGGGCAGACCTGGTGCCCCCAAGCCCCCTCCGAGCCCTCCTACCCTGCCCCGCCCAGCAAGCAGGAATACTGGTTCCTGCGGTAGGTCGGTGAGGGCGGGACTCTCCCCGCCTCGACGTCTCTGTTCAGGATAAAGGTGAGGACAGGCTCCTTCCCCTTAGGGCAGCCCAGAGCAGTTTCCGGCTGAGTCAGTTTCGCGGGGAGAGCGACTCGGGCGAGCTCAGGGCTCGGCTCGCCAGCAGGAATTTGCCCACTCCCCTCTTCCGGCTCTGGGCGGCCCCTGGCTCGCCCCTGGGCCCCTGGCCGGTGGATGGGCGGATGGACAGACGGCCGCGGGGGAGCCCCGAGCACCAGCCTGCTAGAGGGGAGCCGGGAGCAGGTGGGCGAGTGCGGGGTCCTGGGCCCCTTGGATTGCCGGAAGCCAGCGCTGTCCAGCCAGAGAAGGGACTCCTTGACGCCAGCAAGTCAGGGCCCTGCTTAGATTTCCCTTCCCACCTGGGACAAACTTAGTATCCTCCAGGCGCTTGCATTAACGAGTGATATTTCCCCGATCAGGACTCTCCTAGTAAAGTAACTATTGTTGCTAAAAGGAAGAAGTTGTTGCCGCTGATGGCCCCTTCCACTCTCAAGAAGCACGAGGAAAAGATATCTAGACACCTGAGGCTTAAGTATGAAAGGGAGCGTAAGGGACAGTTAAGAGTATGGCTTCTAGCATCCTGACCTGGGTTTGAGTCCTGGCTTTGCCATTTTTTGAGCCGTGTCACCCAAGGTGAGTTTCTGTCGTTTCTCAGAGGCCAGTTTTTTCACCTGCAAAATGTATAATAATTCTTATTGCACCTGTTCCTCTAGGATTGCTGTGAGGATTAAAGGAGACAAACGTGGAACATGCTTAACGCGGTGCCTGGCACATAGTACCAACTCAGTACGTGGTTGTAAAATGTGCCTTTTATTGGACAGCACTTCATCCCAAAGAGTGGGGATTTCACACAAAAGGAAAATATATTTGAGCAGGCAGGTTTTGTATGGCCGCCCAAATCACAGAGTAGACGACAGCATGTTTCCCACCAGCCACTTCAGTTTCCCTCCTGGATAAAATGTAAGTGAGCAGGACCCTATGGGGCCTTCCCGGAACAGGACTCCCCCTCTTTCCCCCCACGTCCTCTGCCTGCCTTTCGTCCGTAGAAAAACTAGTCAAAGAATAAATTTAATCAGAGAGGTGAGAAAATGCAGAAAGAAAGAAAAACAGTCAAGCAAGACAAAGAAAGTCAAGGACCTTTAGTTCCTGCTCAAGGGCAATAGGTAATATTCTGAGCCAGGTCCTTTGAGCTGTTTTGCAGATACTGAAACTTCTTCTTTGTGGAAGAAGTTAACTGTATGCCACCCACAAGAACATAGACCCCAGACCGGTTGGAACCAGAAGGTTGAAGATATCCACTCCCACCAACCCATCAGAGGAATGTCCATGAGCTGATCACACACACCACAATCCTCCTCCCTCACACTGTCTTTAAAAACCTTTCCCTGAAAACCTTCCGGGCGTTCAGGTCTTTTAAGCACTAGCGAGCGGCCCTGGATTCCTTGCTTGGTGCCCTGCAATAAACGCTGCACTTTCCTACACCACCAACCGGGGTCAGTAGATTGGCTTTACTGCACGTGGGCAAGCGAACCTAAGTATGGTTCGGTTACAAAAACAGTCCTAATTAAAGGCATCTAGGAACTAGGAAGCTAGAGTGCTTCCTAAAACTCCTAAAACGACCAATCCTCCCATCTGCCACTCCCCACCCCTACCCCCGGCCCTCCGCCCCACACAAGGTCTCAGCCCAGCCCCCCAGAGCCACAAGCCAAGAGGCAACGTAGATGTCTCCATGTTGGCTTCCTACAATCAGTCTATTATTTGTTTTATTTTGCCACGCCGCTTGCGGGATCTGAGTTCCCCAGCCAGGGACTGAAGCCGGGCCAGGGCAGTGAAAGCCTGGAATCCTAACCACTAGGCCAACAGAGAACTTGATATTTGGTTTTTTAATCACAGAGTATAGATTCTTCCCCTCCCATTTGTCCTTGTAACTTACCATTGCCTAATCTAGAGTTGTTTTCTGGAGGCACGAAAAATCTCAGCTGAATCTGAAAAGATAAATAAGGGTTCATCAGATAAAGGAAGAATAGGTCATTTCAAGTATTGAGACGAGCACAGGAAGGCTCAGAGGCTTCCCAGGACATGTTCTGTGGAATAATATGTGGCTCTGTGTAAAGGAATCTAGGTCCCGGCTGAGGCACTATGGCATAAGAGCTTAGCACGTGAACTCATGGGCTATACTGCCTGGGTTTGAATTCCAGCTCTATTACTTATTAGCAAGTTACTTAAGTTCTTTGTGCCTCATCTATAAAATAGAATCATAATAATAATACCCAGCTCCTGTTGTTGTTGGGATGATTAAATAAGTTGATACATGGAGAGAACTTAGAACAGTGATGGTGCACAGTAGGTGTTTCATAAATGTTAGATGTTACTATTCCCAATTCATATGTAAGCTTTGGAGCAGCCCATCTTTTTCTTTTACCATTCAACCCAAGTACACCCTATACAAGAAACTCTTTGATTAATCTGAAATGCCTATCTGTTGCATACCACCCAAATGCACTTCATTTCTGGATATCAACATTTTAACAAACTCATTCTCTAACACTATCCTGGGGAATTGGTCACATCAATAGAGAAGGAAGTTTACTGCAGGAAATCAAGGAGCTGTCTTGTGACACAATGACTCAGTTATACATTCAACATTCTGACAGCAAGTATTTATTGAGCACTTATTATGTGCCAGGCATCATGTTTCACATGCCTTCCCCTAGAGCCCCACACAGGAGAATTAGGTGGAGGGTGATTGATTTAAGAGTCTCAGAAAGATCAGCCTTTGTCTCCAATCTTTCTCCTCCTGACTGCTTGAAAGATTTAGCACTGATTTCACTTCTTCAAACCCTTCTTAAGGTGATGCATTCTGGTGGGTCAAAGTTCTAGGCTACCTAGAGAGGTCATACATTAGATATTTAATAGCAGTGAGAAGTCCACTATCTGATTAACTCATTTTCTGGAGCAAATGGATCCATAAAGGGCTTTGGTGGGACTGTGAACACTGGAAATCACGTGTTTGTCAATTTGTGCATTTTTCCCTAGGAGTTCTATGTCAGAAAACATAAGAATTAGATAATAGGACAATCTTCCCAATACAAAACACCTAAAACATAGCAAAGATTCTTTTACATGCATAGCAGAGCTTGAAGAAAAAAAAGGGGGGGGGAATCTATAGGGGCAAAAGACAAACAAACATACAAAGCAAAGAACAAAACATGTGCTGTTGTAGGTGTTGTCAGTGAAGCTGTGGCTGTCCTGAGCGTGCTGGCCAATCCTGATAACCGAAACCTGGAGTATAGCAGGGCCCTCAAGGCTATGCTTTCCAGGAAGGGTGGGCCAGGAGAAATCTGGCCACCTGCAAAGGGAGGGGTCAGTGATATGTGTTTGTCTCTACCTGCATTCTTGACTTGAATAAACAGTTTCCAGTGAGACTTTGCACTTCCGGTGAATTTGAGAGTAAAATGTATACTACACGTGGTCTGGGAAGACGCAAGAGGGAACATTAACAAAAATTGGAAATGGATTGGTGGTTCTTTGAAGGAGCTTTGTATAAAGCTTCTCTGGAGGAGTTCCCCCTCACCCCAGGCTACATAGGATTCCCACACAAAAAGTTTGGACAAGTAGAGCTCAAATTAAAAAAAAAAAAAAAGCTAGGGAATTCCCTGGAGGTCCAGTGGTTAGGACTACGAGCTCAGGGTTCAATCCCTGGTTGGGGAACTAAGATCCCACACAAGCTGCAAGGCGCGGCCAAAAGAAAAACAAAAAAAATCTAAAAAAACATAGAAAAAATCTCTATGAACAAATGTCAGCAGACCCAATAAATAGCTGCATAAGAGGCTTTCCAGCTCTGATAATAGAATTATTAGGTACAGAGTAAAAAAAAAACAAAACTTTTTTTTAATGTTTAAGAAAACTAAGAAGAAACTGAAAACATGAGAAAAGGACCATATGCTACCAAAAAAAGATGAAGGAGGTTTGAAAAACAAATCAAATTGAACATCTAAAAATGAAAGCCATAATAGTCACAATTAAAAACTAAATGGGCAAGTTAAACAGAAGATTTAGATAGAATGGAAGACAAAATTGGTGAACTAAAAAAAAAAATCTAAAAAATTACACAGAATGTAGTAGAGAGAGACAGAAATATGGAAAATAAGGAAAAATTAAGGGACATGATGATCAGAATGAGTAGGACTAATATTCATTGAATTGGCATTCTATAAGGAGAAAATGGAATAAAAAGAGGCCAAGAGGGCTTCCCTAGTGGCGCAGTGGTTGAGAGTCCGCCTGCCGATGCAGGGGACACGGGTTCATGCCCCGGTCCGGGAAGATCCCACATGCCGCGGAGCGGCTGGGCCCGTGAGCTACGGCCGCTGAGCTTGCGCGTCCGGAGCCTGTGCTCCGCAACGGGAGAGGCCACAGCAGTGAGAGGCCCGCGTACCGCAAAAAATATAAATAAATAAATAAATAAATAAATAAATAAAGAGGCCAAGAGATAGTGGCTGAGTATTGTCCAGAAGCAATGAATGACATGAATCCTTACCTTCTATGATTAATGTAAGCTAGATGGCAAAGGAATAAGATATATATATATATATATATATTTTTTTTTTTTCACTGTGGTCTCCAGGGCCTTTATTCAGGAAGGTACAGAGCACCTGCAGTCCGTTTGACAGGCACTGTGCAGGACTTTGTAACAGCTCAGTTTTCTCCAAAGGTGTAGTGGGGAGAGGGGTGCAGAAGGAAGGAGAACGCTCAGGGGAGTTCTCTCCTCCAGAAAAAGGCACTGGCAGGGGGTGAGCACCCTGCTTCTTCCCAAGCAATGGCCTGGGTTATATACACACAGGGCTTGACCAGATGCAGAGAAACTCAAAGCTAAATACAGCTAACCATGGAAAGGGTCCCTGGCACAGGGTGGGGAGGAAGGGGGGGGCAGTGGCAGTGGCCAGGGCTGCATCTGGGCTCTTTCCATTGGGTCGAAAAGGAAGTTCAGAAAGAAGGCAAAGCTTTAAAGGAGAAACAGAATGCTGCCTCTCAGACTCAGTGTTTTGTGCAATTAAAAAAAAGACAAAATAAATATAACTTGAAAACTTCTTACATGACACTAAGGCATATCTGGGACAAGCAGTTGAGAAACCTCCTCCACTGCTGAGCAGTGTTGAACCCCAAGAGCCCCGGGGCCCCACGGGGACAGGAAAGGACGCCCACTTTTCTGTGCACAGGTGTGCACACTTCGTCCCACCCTCCTGGCACCTGCACAGCCAGGACCCAAGGAGTTCCTGCCTGGACCAGGCTGGCTGGGGAAGGTTTTCAGACTGCCTGGGCAGAAGCTTTGGGAAATCCCATTCCAGGATCCATCTATCTCGCTCCATCAAGGGAGTGGGGGACAGAAGGGAGAATGGGTTGAGAGAGACAGTAGGTGTGCAGGAGAACTAGCATGGGAACTACAAAACCCCCTAACACCTAATAGAATAACCCTAGAAAGATGCCACTTTCTACCATTCACATATATACTGTAACTCAAAGCAAAAGATCGCCAGAAACAGGCCCTATGGGCCTCCTTTAATGAACAAGTCACTGGCATATTAGCACATTGTTTGCAAACAACTGGTGCCTATTTAAAGTACTTGGAAAGTTTGTTCTCTTAAATTGGTTAAGCTGGTTCCCTGTAATTTTTGTTCATAGCATTAATTTGCTTTAGCAAATTTTTTTCCTGGATAGAATGAGGGTAACTTGGCCAGCCCAGAGTTGTAGAACTTTTACATCTGAATTAATGACGTCCCTTCCCCACAGACAGCTGCAGCACAGACCCCCGGGGTCCCTTCTGACCCAGCTGACTACAGCTCCCAAGACCCCGAGCTGACTTTGGCGCTTCTGCCTTCTAGGGTCATAAAAATATGGAACGCTTCACGAATTTGCGTGTCATCCTTGCACAGGGGCCGTGCTAATCTTCTCTGTATCAAGGAATAATATATATTTGTGTGTGTGTGTGTGTGTGTGTGTGTGTGTGTGTGTGGTGTTGTGGTTTTTTTTTTGCGGTACGCGGGCTTCTCACTGTTGTGGCCTCTTCCGTTGCGGAGCACAGGCTCTGGACGCGCGGGCTCAGTGGCCATGACTCACGGGCCCAGCCGCTCCGCGGCATGTGGGATCTTCCCGGACTGGGGCACCAACCCGTGTCCTCTGCATCGGCAGGCGGACTCTCAACCACTGCGCCACCAGGGAAGCCCAAGGAATAATATTTTTAAATGTCTGAGAGTAAATATCTAGCAAACTAGAATTTATACTTAGCCAAATTAGCATTTAAAAGTAAGAACATACATAGAATGGGAGAAAATATTTGCAAACCATGTATCTGATAAGGGACTTGTATAAACAATATATAAAGAACTCTTACAACTCAACAATAAAAAAACAAATAACCCAATTTAAAAGTGGGTAAAGGAGTTGAATGGACATTTCGCCAAAGAAGATATACAAATAAACAATATACATATGAAAAGATGCTCAACCTCGTTAGTCATTTAGGGAACTCAAAATCATGATGAGATACCACTTCACAACCAGTAGGGCAATGGAAATAAAAAAGGAAGACAATAAAAAGTGTTGAGGGCTTCCCTGGTGGCGCAGTGGTTGAGAGTCTGCCTGCCGATGCAGGGGACATGGGTTCGTGCCCCGGTCCGGGAAGATCCCACATGCTGCGGAGCGGCTGGGCCCGTGAGCCATGGCCGCTGAGCCTGCGCGTCCGGAGCCTGTGCTCCGCAACGGAAGAGGCCACAACAGTGAGAGGCCCACGTAACGCAAAAAAAAAAAAAAAAAAAAAGTGTTGACAAGAATATGGAGAAACCCTTATACATTGCTAGTGGGGTTGTAAAATGATGCAGCCACTTTGGAAAACAGTTTGGCAGTTCCAGGAAATAGTAAATATAGAGTTACCACTCCTAGTTATACACTCAAGAGAATTGAAAACATATGTCCATATAAAAACTTGTACACAAATATTCATATCAGCATCATTTATAACAGCCAAAGAGTGGAAATAACCCAAATGTCTATCAACTGATGAATGAATGAGCAAAATGTTGTATATCCATAAAATGGAATATTATTTGGACATTAAAAGAAATGAAATTCTAATTTTTAAAAATTGTGAATCACTATATTGCACACCTGTAACTTATATAATATTGTACATCAACTATACTTCAGTTAAAAAAAGATATGAAATTCTGATACATGCTATAGCATGGATGAACCTTGAAGACATTATGCTAAATAAAAGAAGCCAGACACAAAAGATAACCAACTGCAGGATTCATTCTTATGAAATATCCAGAATAATATTCCTTTGAATAGAATTTTTAAATTACACCTTTGCAAATCTATGTAACTATACATCTATATCTATAGATATCTATATATCCATAGATATCTAGGTTTTGGGGGAAGGTTGCACTAGAGACTGTTGAAAGTGGTTGCCTTTGGAGATGGGAGATTCATGGATAGAGCATAGAGATGGGTTGGAAACCTTGTTTTTATTATTGAGGTACAACAACATACAATTAAATTCACTCTTTTAAAGTATACATTTGCTGGGTCATATAGTAACTCTTTTTTTAATTTTTATTTTGTATTGGAGTATAGTTAAAAATGTTGTCTTAGTTTCAGATGTACAGCAACTGTGTTTAATTTCTTGAGGAACTACCAAACTTTTTTCCAAAGAAGCAACATCACTTACATTCCCACCAGCAGTTTATGAAGGTTCCTATTTCTCCAAATCCTTGTCAACACTTGCTATCCTCTTTTTTATTTTGTTTTGTTTTGTTTTATTTTGTATTGCCTGTGGGTCTGAAGGTCTATGAGAAGTGGCATAAATCTTGCTTTTATTTTATTTGTATTATAGGGTCTGTGATCTTTGTGTAGGGGTCACAAGGTTAGAAAAAAAATTTGCTCTCTGTTCACCCTTTAGAATTAGGAAATCAGCCTTATCCACACTAAAAATTTCCCCAGGGCTATTTTTAATATTTCAAAAACCCTGATATAGGACTTCCCTGGTGGTACAGTGGTTAAGAATCCGTCTGTCAATGCAGGTGACATGTGTTTGATCCCTGGTCCAGGAAGATCCCACATGCCATGGAGCAACTAAGCCTATGTGCCACAACTACTGAGCCTGTGTGCCACAACTACTGAGCCTGTGTGCCACAACTACTGAAGCCCACACGCCTAGAGCCCGTGCTCTGCAACAAGAGAAGCCACCACAATGAGAAGCCCACACACCGCAACGAAGAGTAGCCCCCGCTGGCCGCAACTAGAGAAAGCCCGCGTGCAGCAACAAAGACCCAAAGCAGCCAAAAATAAATAAATAAAATAAATAAAAATTTTTTTTAATTTAAAAAAAAGAGAAAAGAAAGTGCTTTGACAACTAACAGTCCTCTGCATATGTAAGGGATGATTACAATTCATTAATTTTCCAAACATGTATTGTTGTGCTCTTCAGTGGAACAAGTAATTTAAATTTCTGCCCTCAAAGAACTTATAATTCAAGATTTTACTTGATTTAAAGTTACTTTTCTCAACAAGGCAGTGCAGGAAGGGATACGAGGCCACGTGTATAATTGTGACTATCTGAGTTTGGTGTGGAAAACTCAAATCTCATTTGATCAAGTGTGGCAGTGGGAGTTGAATCAGGGTATTAGATCCCTGGGGGTAGAATGGGGCAGGCACCCTGTCTTGTTCATTGCTGCATCCCCAGCACCCAGTACAGTCTCAGGCACATAACATAAGGATAATAATAACAAAATATAACTACCATCAGTTGAGCACATCAGTGCCAAACACTGTACCAAATGCTTTGTCTGCATAAATTTCATTTATTCTTCAAAACGTGGGACTTCCCTGGCGGTCCAGTGCTTAAGACTCCGTACTCCCAACACAGGGGGCACAGGTTCAATCCCTGGTTGGGGAACTAAGTTCCCACAGGCCACATGGTGCAGCCTAAAAAAAAAGAAAAACAAAAAAAAAACAGTCTTATTGGAGTAGGCAGCATTCATCCCACTGAGAGAAAACGGAGCCTCAGAAAGATGAAGGAGCTGTCCAACGTCACCTAGTCACTGAGTAGTGGAGCTGAGTTTCAACTCAGGTCCAGTTTTCCTGGAGGCCACTGCTCTTAACCCTGAAACACCCACATGAGAAATCCAGTCCTGTTGTATCTCTTCGTGGAGGCACAGTGAGGACAGCAGGCTGGTGGAGCTTGGCGGTACTCACCTCCGAGATGCCCCACCAGCTCCCCCAGCTCTGATTCTACTGCCCCGAGCTACCATCTGTCATGTTTTGGATCCCCAAATGGACTTCCGTACAGAGGAAAGAAAGCACTCCTCACTGTGATTTAATAAATGGAAATCAATCAATAAGTATTTTTATGTCAATTTCATGTGAGTTTTACTAATATTGAGTTATAATAACTAACTTTATATTTTAAGTTAATGTTCCAAAATTTTATTAATGATATAAGTGAGCTATATATAAATTTAAGTGATAAACCTTAAAGAAAATCAGAGCCTTATCAACTAAAAGTATGCCTATACTATTAAACTTCTAGATCTATAAGTTGAATAACTGGGGTAGGAGGGAGGTAGAGTCCTAAAGGCAAGTAGTTTAGTCTACAAAATGCTTCACCCAATGCTTATTCGTAGTGACATTTAATAAATTGTTGTTGAATAAATGTGTGTAAAAAGGAGGAAATAATCATAAACAAAATTAAAAGCAAATAGATGGGGAAATATTTTCATAAATACAATAAGAAAGGGCTCAATGTACGAAGAAGGGCTCAAATATATCAAGAACTTGGAAAACTGATACAAAAAATATGAAATCTTTAATAGAAAAATGAAAACACCAAATAAATGAAGAATGAACGAATGGTTGGCTTGGAGCTACCGGAGAGATGCCTCTCCTGGAAGGCAGCACCTTAATTTTGCAAGAGAGCATTGGGGACCATATGACGACAAGCAGACTTCAGGAATGTGAGAAGAGGGAAGTAATCAGAAAATGCATGGAGTTTAGCAGGGGAGTTGGGTTAGACCTCTTTCAGATAAGCCAGAGAGGGCAGGAGAGGGGTTGCTCTGGGGACTGACTGGGTGATCAGATGTCCCAAGTTGGAGAAAGCAGCCAGAAAAATCAGAGATATTTGGAAGCAGGAATGTGGCTTTACTGGGAAGGGGTTGGAGGGTGAGCTCACCCTCTGGGGACGAAATTCAACTCTAGCAGGTGGACAGCAGTCTTTGGGAGAGTGCTTGGGGAGGGGCAGAGCCAGCTCTGTCCTGCCCTGACAGGTCACAGGAGCCCAGCCTTGGGAGCAGGGTGAGTCGGAACCTGGGCTCTGATGATAGTAGCAACATGTCTGGCATGTGAAAATGTCTTTTCCTTGTGAGAAACCAGGTGAAGCGATGTGACTCAGGTGCTTAGCAAGTGCAGGACTGGTTACTGGGCTTGCTTCCAGGCCCTAGTCTTGTCCCCAGATCCTGGAATGACTTTGACTTCATGCCCTTCCCATTAGGGGTCTCATAACTGAGAACTCATCCCCAGGAGATAAGGGTGACTTTCACAGTGCACACCCTTTGTGGGAAAGGGGCTGTTCAGGTGTGCTGGCCTCTGGAGCTTGGGGGACTTCCCTCCTTTCCTGGCTTGGAAGAAGTAAGGGAGCTTCAGGCAGCCCATGTCCACTATTTATCAGGTGATTCACTAATCCAACTAAAGAACCTCAACTTCCTGCGGTGATGAGCCCAGCACATAGTTTCAGGTACACATATCACCAATAGTCACATGTCCCTTGACTCAGTGACCTGCACAAGGAGGCTGTGAAAGCTACATGCCCAGGCGCTCCAGGCATCAGGAGTCACACTGACAATGAGAACATCCACAGGCTTGGAGCCACTGACAGTGCAAAGGTTCCTAGTGTGCACACGCTTGCCCTGAAGCACACACACCCATCTTGGTGTGCACACTCAGAGCCCCCTGAGCTCTACATCCCGCTACACACCAAGCTCATTCTTTTGGGTAGCCCCCATTTTGAGGAAGTGCCAAAGCTCCTTGGTTCTTTTGCTGTGAAAGGAGATTCTCCACAACCCTCTACTCTTCTTGCTTCTTGACTTCTCCCTGTTTAGCAGAGAGAGAAGAGGCAGGGGACAGCTATGAATTCATTCCAGAAGGCTGAGAATGGGAGGCTGCCAGGACCTCATAAAAGCACTGAGTTATAGAATCTAATCAGCTGGAAGGAACATTACAGAGCTCGGTCCATTTGTTTTACTGGTGAGGACCCTGAGGCTGAAAGGAGAAAAAGACTGGCCCATTGCTCTGGGCTGGAAGGGCTGAGCCTGAGTTTGGTGACGTGCGTGCGTGGGATGGGCAGAGAGAGTACAGGTTCAGTCTAGCTAAAGGGTTTGGTGAGCTCAGGGGGCTTACTGATCTTCAGTGCTTGCATGTGATAGGAGATTGATCAACAGATAACCACTGAGCATCTGGTTTGCACAAGGCATAGACTAAGGAGATAATACATCTTTAAGTCTTAAAATAACTCTTCCTCTCAAAGTGATTACAATCTAACAGTGGAGAGAAGTGAATAAGCAAAATGTTTGTGATAATTTTTAGGAACAGTACAAGAGGTTCTCTAGACAGAACATGCTTATCAATTGAGAGGCATAAACAGTGAATGCTATGACATCAGGAAGCAATACTTGAATATGCAAAAGAACCACTGGTGGTGGTCTGGGGAGGTTTCCAGGGCCAAAGAAGAGAGCTGGGAGCCTAAGATACTGAGTAGTTTTAGTTGCCTTTTCAGATCCGTCAGGCCAGTGGGTTGGTGGGGGCAGGCTCAGGAGGGACCGGGCCATCCTGGTTGAGGGGAATGGAGGGGCAGATTCTGGCTGGACAGTGTTTCCCCACGGCAGCTTCTGCCCTTCTTGGCTGGGATAAGAGGCGGCAGGGCAGCCTGCATCTTCACTAGCCGACTTAGAACAGAGCCAAGGAGTTAGTCAGCTGGCAGCGGAAATGCCTGGGCATCTGTGTCTGGGGGAAAGGTGCCAGCCAGCCAGGAAGAGGAAGAATGCGCCCATGTGTGCACATATATGTCAATACAGGGCATGTGTGTGTAGCCACACCCAGAAGAGGGGGAAGTGTTATTGTAACTATGAATGAAAACAGCACAGAAATCCGGAGAACCCCATTGCCTCCCAAGTTCTCTATCCCAACGGCCAGCTCCCTGATAAGATGGCAGGACACCTGCCACGCCCTGTGGCTCCCGCTGCCACTTGCCAGGTGGCATGAAGCTCACTCCATGCCTGGCTTGGTCACAGCTGGCCTGGGCTCCCCTGCTCTCAGAGAGCCCACCTTGATCGCAAGACAAGAGGACAGGAGGGGGAAAGACATCGTCTTAACGCTTAATAATTTTATGATTCCATGAAGGAAGGAGAGAGCAGAGTGTCAACACACAGATTTATCCCAAACTCTTGGATGGACATAATTTGGTAGATAGCACAGAAAGAGAAAACACTTTTAAATACATGTTTTGAGTGAGTTTCCCCTTTGATGCTTACTACCTACAGAAGAGAAGACTAGACCGTCCACAAGCTTTTACTGAGATGAGGAAACAGGGTTTCTTCACCCCAAATCCTTCCTAAGCTTTTTCATTAACATTTTTTCAAAACATTCATTGATTTTTTTCTTATTATTATACAATATATGATTATAGTAGAAAATTGGAAACTACAGGAAACTATGAAATGAATCCATAATCTACCATCCACCCACTTTAAGAACTTCCACAGGCCCTCAACATGCCTATCATATGATGCCCCCATCACATTAAAATACACCCACATCCCACATTGATGGTTATCGAGATGAGTTGAAATTGTCTAGTTGAGATAATGTCATATTTTGGAGACTTTTGATTAAATGTTTTTTCATTTTAATTTTGCCTTTTTTTAATTTAATTTTTTTCTTTTTTCGGTACGTGGACGCGTAGGCCCAGCGGCCATGGCTCACGGGCCCAGCCGCTCCGCGGCACGTGGGATCTTCCCGGACTGGGGCATGAACCCGCGTCCCCTGCATCGGCAGGCAGACTCCCAACCACTGCGCCACCAGGGAAGCCCCTCTGGAGAGTTTTTATCATAAATGGGTGTTGAATTTTGTCAAAGGCTTTTTCTGCATCTATTGAGATGATCATATGGTTTTTATTCTTCATTTTGTTAATATGGTGTATCACATTGATTGATTTGCGTATATTGAAGAATTCTTGCATCCCTGGGATAAATCCCACTTGATTATGGTGTATGACCCTTTTAATGTGCTGTTGGATTCTGTTTGCTAGTATTTTGTTGAGGATTTTTGCATCTATGTTCATGAGTGATATTGGTCTGTAATTTTCTTTTTTTGTAGTATCTTTGTCTGGTTTTGGTGTCAGGGTGATGGTGGCCTCGTAGAATGAGTTTGGGAGTGTTCTCTCCTCTGCAATTTTTTGGAAGAGTTTAAGAAGGATGGGTGTTAGCTCTTCTCTAAATGTTTGATAGAATTCACCTGTGAAGCCATCTGGTCCTGCACTTTTGTTTGTTGGAAGATTTTTAATCACAGTTTCAATTTCATTACTTGTGATTGGTCTGTTCATATTTTCTATTTCTTCCTGGTTCAGTCTTGGAAGGTTATGCCTTTCTAAGAATTTGTCCATTTCTTCCAAGTTGTCCATTTTATTGGCATAGAGTTGCTTGTAGTAGTCTCTTATGATGCTTTGTATTTCTGCAGTGTCCATTGTACCTTCTCCGTTTTCATTTCTAATTTTGTTGATTTGAGTCCTCTCCCTCTTTTCAGTTATTTATTTATTTATTTATTGGCTGCATTGGATCTTCGTTGCTGTGTGCGGGCTTTCTCTAGTTGTGGCGAGCGTGGGCTACTCCTTGTTGCGGTGTGCAGGCTTCTCATTACGGTGGCTTCTCTTTGCTGTGGAGCACAGGCTCTAGGCACACAGGCTGCAGTAGTTGTGGCTCGCGGGCTCTAGAGCACAGGCTCAGTAGTTGTGGTGCACAGGCTTAGCTGCTCTGTGGCATGTGGGATCTTCCTGGACCAGGGATCGAACCCATGTCCCCTGCATCGGCAGGCGGATTCTTAACCACTGCGCCACCAGGGAAGTCCCTAAAGTCTATTTTACCTGATATGAATATTGCTACTCCAGTTTTCCTTTGGTTTTCATTTGCATGGAATATCTTTTTCCATCCCCTCACTTTCAGTCTGTATGTGTCCCTAGGTATGAAGTGGGTCTCTTGTAGACAGCATATATATTGGTCTTGTTTTTGTATTCATTCAGCAAGCCTGTGTCTTTTGGTTGGAGCATTTAATCCATTCACATTTAAGGTAATTATTGATATGTATGTTCCTATTACCATTTTCTTAATTGTTTTGGGTTTGTATTTTTAGGTCCTTTTCTTCTCTTGTGTTTCCCACTTAGAGAAGTTCCTTTAGCATTTGTTGTAGAGCTGGTTTGGTGGTGCTGAATTCTCTTAGCTTTCACTTATCTGTAAAGCTTTTGATTTCTCCATCAAATCTGAATGAGGGGCTTCCCTGTTGGTGCAGTGGTTGAGTCTGCCTGCCAATGCAGGGGACATGGGTTCATGCCCCAGTCCGGGAAGATCCCACATGCCGCAGAGCAGCTGGGCCTGTAAGCCATGGCTGCTGGGCCTGCGCATCTGGAGCCTGTGCTCCGCAACAGGAGAGGCCACAACAGTGAGAGGCCCGCGTACCGCAAAAAAAAAATCTGAATGAGATCCTTGCCAGGTAGAGTAATCTTGGTTGTAGGTTCTTCCCTTTCATCACCTTAAATATATCATGCCACTCCCTTCTGGCTTGAAGAGTTTCTGCTGAGAAATCAGCTGTTAAGCTTATGGGAGTTCCCTTGTATGTTATTTGTCGTTTTTCCCTTGTTGCTTTTAATAATTTTTCTTTGTCTTTAATTTTTGTCAACTTGATTACTATGTATCTCGGCATATTTCTACTCGGTTTTATCCTGCTTGGGACTCTCGGCGCTTCCTGGACTTGAGTGGCTATTTCCTTTCCCATGTTAGGGAAGTTTTCAACTATAATCTCTTCAAATATTTTCTCAGGTCCTTTCCCTCTCTTCTGCTTCTGGGACCCCTATAATGCGAATGTTTTTGCGTTTAGTGTTGTCCTAGAGGTCTCTTAGGCTGTCTTCATTTCTTTTCATTCTTTTTTCTTTATTCTGTTCCGCAGCAGTGAATTCCACCATTCTGTGTTCCAGGTCACTTATCCATTCTTCTGCCTCAGTTATTCTGCTGTTGATTCTTTCTAGTGTATTTTTCATTTCAGTTATTGTATTGTTCATCTCTGTTTGTTTGTTCTTTAATTCTTCTAGTTCTTTTTTAAACATTTCTTGCATCTTCTCGATCTTTGCCTCCATTCTTTTTCTGAGGTCCTGGATCATCTTCACTATCATTATTCTGAATTCTTTTTCTGGAAGGTTGCCTATCTCCACTTCATTTAGTTGTTTTTCTGGGGTTTTATCATGTTTCTTCATCTGGTAAATAGTTCTCTGCCTTTTCATTTTGTCTATCTTTCTGTGAATGTGGTTTTCGTTCCACAGGCTGCAGGACTGTAGTTCTTCTTGCTTCTGCTGTCTGCCCTCTGGTAGATGAGGCTATCTAAGAGCTTGTGCAAGCTTCCTTGCACAAGGAAGGGAGGGACTGGTGGTGGGTAGAGCTGGGTGTTGCTCTGGTGGGCAGAGTTCAGTAAAACTTTAATCTGCTTGTCTGCTGATGGGTGGGGCTGAGTTCCCTCCCTGTTGGTTGTTTGGCTTGAGGCGATCTGACACTGGAGGCTACAGACTCTTTGGTGGGGCTAATGGCAGACTCCGGGAGGGCTCACGCCAAGGAGTACTTCTGTGAGGTTCTGCTCCCAGTGTCCTTGCCCCACAGTGAGCCACAGCCACCCCCCAGCCTCTGCAGGAGGCCCTCCAACACTAGCTGGTAGGTCTGGTTCAGTCTCCAATGGGGTCACTGCTCCTTCCCCCTGGGTCCTGATGCACACACCACTTTGTGTGTGCCCTCCAAGAATGGAGCCTCTGTTTCCCCTAGCCCTGTCAAAGTCTTGCAATCAAATCCCACTAGCCTTCAAAGTCTGATTCTCTGGGAATTCCTCCTCCCGTTGCCGGACCCCCAGGTTGGGAAGCCTGATGTGGGGCTCAGAACCTTCACTCCGGTGTGTGCACTTCTGTGGTATAATTGTTCTCCAGTTTGTGAGTCACCCATCCAGTGGTATGGCATTTGATTTTATTGTGATTGCACCCCTCCTACTGTCTCATCGTGGCTTCTCCTTTGTCTTTGGATGTGGGGTATCTTTTTTGGTGAGTTCCAGTGTCTTCCTGTCAATGATTGTTCAGCAGTTAGTTGTGATTCTGGTGCTCTCACAAGAAGGAGTGAGCTCATGGCCTTCTACTCCACCATCTTGAACCAATTTTCACATCTGAAATATTTTTGAGAGTTGTTGTAAAGTCTATAGGCCGCAGGCACTGTGCCTGTTGTGACTAATGGATACAAGGCCCTGCTTAGTGAAAAATACTGTTAGTGTTAATATTTAAGAGTATATCCTATCAGTCTCTCAATATATATAAATTTTTCACTGTTAACTTATATAGCCCATATAGTTTTACTTATTTATTTGTTTGTTTGTTTATTTATTTATTTTTTGGGCAGCGTTGGGTCTTCATTGTTCTGTGCAGGCTTTCTCTAGTTGGGGCAAGCAGGGGCTACTCTACCTTGCAGTGTGCAGGCTTCTCACTGCAGTGGCTTCTCTTGTTGTGGAGCATGGGCTCTAGGCATGCGGGCTTCAGTAGTTGTGGCTCACGGGCTCAGTAGTTGCGGCTCACGGGCTCCAGAGTGCAGGCTCAGTAGTTGTGCGCTTGGGCTTAGTTGCTCCATGGCATGTGGGATCTTCCCAGACCAGGGCTTGAACTCGCATCCCCTGCATTGACAGGTGGATTCTTAACCGCTGCGCCACCAGGGAAGTCCTGTAGTCTCTCTCTCTCTCTCTCTCTCTCTCTCTCTCTCTCTCTCTCTCTCTCTCGCTCTCGCTCTCGCTCTCTCGCTCTCTCTCTCTAACACACACACATACACACACACTATCCAGGCTGCAGCCTCTGACTGCAGGTTCTAGAACCACAAACCTGTGAGGCAGAAAGATGTAGAGATAGCTCATTTCCCTTAGTCCTGCATTTCACAGAAGAGGAAACTGAGGCCTGGTGAAGTGACTTGCCCCAGGTCAGTGGGTAGTTAGTGCCAGAAGCTGACTCCGAATTGAGATCCCTGGCCTAGATAGGGGTGAAGAAGCCACTGTTTGCCTTGGGTGCCCTCTGCCCATGCTTTAGGGCTGGCTCTCCCCTCCATGGGCACCCTGCTCTGGTGCTCTGCACTGCCATAGCCCTCCCATGTCCTCCCACTTCCCACAGCTCCCGGGGCTCTTGCCCTGATTTCCCCATCCAAACTCACTCAGCTATTTTCCCCTCATTGCGTATGTGTCATTGTCACAATGCTGCATAAGCAATTAATTTACAAAATGTTAGTAAGTTAAAATTTTTCTTCTAATGGTGTAAATAACAGTTGCATATGGGAGAAAATTTGAGGAAAAAAAGAAATAAGAAGCCCATAACCATATCACCCAGAAATGATCATTGTTAAAATGTTGTTGCACAATAAATACAAATAAATAGAACCAATCATTGAGCAGCTGTTCTTTTTTTTAAAATGTCAAATATCTGATATACAAAAATTATTATTCATTCATTCATTCAATATTTATTGAACACCTACTATATGCCAGACACTGCTCTGGGTTTAGGTATATATTAACTGACAAAATAGTCCAAGTCCTTGTCCTCAAGGAGCTACCTTCTAGTGAGGGAAGATAGACAATTAACTAGGAAATATAAAATAGGTTTGGTGGTGTTGAGTACTATGAAGAATAAATGAAGCAGAGTCAGGGAGATGGAGACGGTGAGGAGTGTTGTTTTGTGTAGGGTGATTAGGAAGCCCTCTCTGAGAAATGACATTTGACGGGGTCCAGAAGGAAGGGAGAGAGTGAGTCCATGCATTCAACAGATATACATCAAATGATGTTTTAGACACTGAGTATACAGCAGAAAATAAGACAGACTTTCCACCCTGGGCCATGGTCCTTCTCTTTACTGCAAGACACCTGCTCTATTCTACCCAATGGCTTGAAGACTGAATTGTTCAGGAAGGGAAGGTTGAAGAAAAGCCACGCTTAACATTTTTTTTTTTTTTTTTTTTTTTTTTTTTTGCTGTACGCGGGGCCTCTCACTGCTGTGGCCTCTCCCACTGCGGAGCACAGGCTCCAGACGCGCAGGCTCACTGGCCCAGCAGCTCCACGGCATGTGGGATCTTCCCGGACCGGGGCACGAACCCGCGTCCCCTGCATCGGCAGGCGGACTCCCAACCACTGCGCCACCAGGGAAGCCCCCCACGCTTAACATTTTAATACAGACTTCAAAGGTCTAAAATTAATCAGTATCTACCTTCCTCTTATAGAAGACATGCTCAACTTTCTCTGCTCACCAGTTCTATCTTAAACCTTTACCATTTTTTTTTTGTTAGTTCATCTTGCTGGTTTTATTTTGCCAAAGTAATCATTATCATTAAAAATGGTTTTAGGAGGCTTCCCTGGTGGCACAGTGGTTGAGAGTCCGCCTGCCGATGCAGGGGACACGGGTTCGTGCCCCGGTCCGGGAGGATCCCACAAGCCGCGGAGCGCCTAGGCCCGTGAGCCATGGCCGCTGAGCCTGTGTGTCCAGAGCCTGTGCTCCGCAATGGGAGAGGCCACAACAGTGAGAGGCCCGTGTACCGCAAAAAAAAAAAAAGGTTTTAAATAGTCATTATTTGTTTAGATTTATTCATATGTTTTCTAAATGACTACTCACATTTTCTTGCATCTGACTATTTCCTTCTAATGTTCAGTTTTCTTCTTAGATACATGCTTCAAAAGTTTCCCTAATAAGGGTCTATAGCGAATTCCCTGGTGGTCCAGTGGTTAGGACTCTGCGTTTCCCTGTGAAGGCGCGAACTAAGATCCCACAAGATGTGTGGCGTGCCCAAAATAAATAAATAAATAAATAAATTTAAAGGCTCTATAATGGTTAATTCTGTTTTCGTTTGTCATCTGAAGATATCTTTTTTTTTTTTTTTTTTTTTGGGTATGCGGGCCTCTCACTGTTGTGTCCTCTCCTGTTGCGGAGCACAGGCTCCGGACGCGCAGGCTTAGCGGCCATGGCTCACGGGCCCAGCCGCTCCGCGGCATGTGGGATCTTCCCGGACCGGGGCAGGAACCCGCGTCCCCTGCATCGACAGGCGGACTCTCAACCACTGCGCCACCAGGGAAGCCCTGAAGATATCTTTTTAAATAATTTTATACAATTTAAAAGTTACTTTCTGAGAATAGATACATGCATATGTATGGCTGAGTCCCTTTGCTGTCTGTGCACCTGAAACTATCACAACATTGTTAATAGGCTATACTCCAATATAAAATAAAAAGCTAAAAAAAAAGGTACTTTCCATTTACAGTTATTGCAAAATATTGACTATATTCCCCGTATTGTACAATATGTCCTTGAGCCTGTCTTACACCCAACAGTTTGTACCTCCCACTCCCCCACCCCTATACTGCACACACACCCCCACCACTGGTAACCACTAGTTTGTTCTCTGTATCTGAGTCTGTGAAGATGTCTTTAATTTGTCCTTCTTTTTAAAGAATAACACCTATTATTCAGATATAATTCACATGCCAAAATTCACCATTTTAAAGTGTGCAATTCAGTGGTTTACAGAGTTGTGCAACCATCACCATTATCTAATTTTAGAACATTTTCATCATCCCCAAAAAGCTGTCACTCCCCATTCCCCTCTCCCTCCAGTCCGGGGCAACCACTAACCTACTTTCTGTTTCTATGGACTTGCCTATTCTGGACATTTCCTGTATATGGAATCATGTAATACGTGTCCTTTTGTGTCTGACTTCTTCACGTAGCATAACATTTTCAAGGTTCCTCCATATTGTAGCATGTATTAATACTTCATTTTTATGGCTAAATAATATTCCATTGTACCCCATTTTATTTACCCATTCATCAGTTGATGTACATTTGGGTTGCTTCCATTTTTTAACTATTATGAATAATGCTGCTATGAACACTTGTGTACAGGTTTTTGTGTAAACCCATGTCTTCAATTCTCTTGGGTATATACTTAGCAGTGGAATTGATGGCTCACACGGTAACTCTATGTTTAACTTTTTGAGGATCCGTCAAATTGTTTTCAGCAGCAGCTGCACCATTTTACATTCCCAAGAGCAATGTATAAGCGTCCCATTTTCTCCACATCCTCATCAATACTTGTAATTTTATTTTCTGCCATCCTAGTGGGTAGGAGGTGGTATCTCATTTTGTACATCCTACCTTGTGAGTTTGTTTTAACACAAACTGTAGCATATACACTTGCTTTATCCATTGAATTTTGTGGAAATCATTTTCATATGTGCAAAACTACTTATTCTTTTTTGCTGGCTTCATGGTAACTCATTGTATGAATATGCAATTCTGCTACTGGTCATAGACTTAACCAGTCCCCTACTGATAAGCTCGCTGTTCTATTTTTTTCCCCCAATCTTTTGTTATTACAGAAAGTTCTGCAATGGCTGCCTCATATTCTATTCTTCACATGCAGGAGTTGCCTGTAATGATCATTCCTAGAAGTGGAATTCTAGATTAAAGGGCATGTGCATTCTTTTATTTTTATAGGTATTGCCAAATTGATTTCCATAGAGAGTGTACCAATTTATACTCATCAGCAATGTGGACACATGTTCTTTAAATGGACCCAGGAGCATAAGATCAAATTTCTGAGGCTAATGTATTCTTAGTATGTACTCCTGTGTTAGCCAACTATTGAATCACTTCTTTTGAGGGGCTTGGGGATAAGGATACACCTCACATGGAGCTTTCCTTGGTTAGCAGTTTCCAAGGAGGAGGTAGACCCTGAAGCGGGTTTGCCTTGGAGCTCTATCCACCCTTCTTTGGTGGAACAGTGGGGACTCCCTGAAGATGCTGGGCAAGATAATCATTTGTTCATTTATTCCTTTTATCAACAGATATTTATTGAAAGTCTCCAACATGGTGCTAGGTGCTAGGATGGAATGAAAACAAAATCAGACCAGATACTCCTTGCAGTGACTCAGGTTCTTGAAGGGTAGCAGACATTAACACAACTAAGAGTAAGGTAACAAACAGTGAGTGAAATGTGTATCTTGCTACTTGAGCCTGTAGCAAGGGTCTGAGGGTCAGCAAAGTGTTCCCAGAGGAAACATGTTTGAATTGAGATATGAAGGATGAATAAGAGACTAGCTAGAGGGAAGTCTCTTTTTCTTTTGGTGGAAAAAGCATGGTTAACACATAAAGAAAGGAGGTAATAATACCTACCTCATAGGGTTGTTATGAAAATTAACTTAAATAATTTATGTGCTGTATTTAACAAAATGCTTAGCATGTCTGTTACTAGGAGAATGCTTATTTTGTTTCCACTGTTCCATTCAGTCATGAGGAATAGTAAAATTCCAGATCCCCAAGCAAAGCACTGCCACCCTAACTATGTTCTTACTTCATTTTTCTCAACCAGCCAGTTCTCTCTCTGCCTCCATTTTTGGGCTCCCAAGCACTGCAGTTCATCTATAACCCACCTTAGAAGCTAATGAGATTAATAACTACCACTTATCTTGTCCTAATCTACACTAAGTACTTTACATCCATTATTTAAGCTAATCTTCATAACAATCTTAGTAAGTAAGAACTATTACTACTCCCATTTTACAAATGAAGAAACCGAGGCAAGAAGAGCCCAAGGACAATACTTAGCAAATTGCAGAGCAGGGTTCAAACTCAAGTCTGACTAATTTCTAACCACTACCCTACCATGACTTGGGTTGCTAGTTATCTTTCTTAGGTCTTGTTTACCCAACCAGGTGACAAGCGTATTTTAGGATAAGAACCCGCCTTTATACATTTTAGTAAAGCAAGAGCTAATATTTATTAATCATCTACTATGTGACACATACTTTACATGCATTATTTCAAATCCTCACAACAACTCTGTTTTATATATTATTTCCCCCATTTCACAGATTAGGAGACTAAGGCTCAAAGGGATTAATTAACTTGGCCAAGGTGGTGGAGACAGGACAAGAATCTTGATATAGGTACCTACCCAGAGATGATGGTCAGTAGCATTTGTAGTTGATAGATGGGAAAGCACTGGGCTATATTCACCCAAACTCTGGTTGTTTCCATCTGGCGTGATGTTTAGACCATGGCAGTGAATATGGGGTAGGGAATTGTTGGAGAGGTGCCCATCTCTTCCTTTGAGTTATGTGAAAATAAAATTTTAGAGCTCCCAATAAGTAGAGCCCAAAGGGTTATTGTGGAATTCCTGTTTTCACTCACTGAACATAGTCTACTGTGAGCAAAGTCCCTCACTGGGAGTTTTGCAGTAGAGGATACAGATAATTTTAACACATACACAATGTTTTCTATGTGCCAGGCACCATTCTCAGTGCTTTATGTCGATTAATTCATTTAATTTCCAGGTGAGGACTGTTATTATCCCATATAACAACTGAAGAAACTAAAGTACCTAAAGGTTAAAGGTTTCGCCCAAGGCCTCTAACTAGCAAGGGTGGGGGACACCGGGTAATGTGATTTCAGAGCTGGAGCCTCTCCTAAATAACAGTACAAGAGGAGAGCCACTGAGTCCAGCGAAAAAAGGAGACGAAACTCTAGTACAATGAAGAGCCAAAAATTCCTTTGGGCTGAGTAGAAAAGTTAATTTCAAAGTGCCTGCCTGCCTGCACGTCTCCATCTGCAACGTTCTCCCTTCCTGGCAGGCTTTCCAGCCCCTCCTCCTCTGACAGCGGACTGAGCCAGGAAAGTAGGTTAAAGGTCGCAGCTGGGATTTGGCTCTTCCTGACTCGTTTAGTCCCTTTTCCGCAGAGCACGCGGAGCCCGCAGAGACGAGGGAGCTCCTGGATTGTCACTCGTCCAGTCCAGGCACGCGGTACCGACAGTCCTAGCACTCAGTGGACCTGCTAGAGTCACCAGCCCCCAAGCTTTGGCCCTCTCCCCTCCTCCTCCCCAGGAGGAAGGCAATGAAACCACCGACAGCCTTCCGCGTGGACGTTCCTCCCCAGGGGCCTCCCCACTCCCAGCGTGTCCCCAGCACTCTATTTCCCGAGATCCGCCATTGGGTGCTCTCACGACAGAACATCGACATTTCTTGGGCTGGGAGGGTGGTGCTTAATATGACTTCCCAGCACCCAAATGGGCATAAAGTTGGACTGTGACCTCCTAGCTCTTTGGTTCAATCGCAAAGCATCCTCAAACTTCATTTAGTGGCCACATTTTAGACGAGGAAACTGAGACTCTGCGTGCAAAGGGACTCACTCAGCCACACGCAATTAAGCGCAGACACCAGGGCCAGGTGAGTGTTTCACATTTTCTTAATGTGACAAACTCATAGAAAACGGAATTTATGTTGTAAAAAGTTCTCACCATTCCAGAGATATCAATGGCAAATTAAACCTCAGGACTTGGAGGCTGAGGGGGTGGCGTCTGGAATCCTGGTACCTCTAGGAAATGAAACAAAGTCAGCTTTTCAGTCCCTGGAATGGAGAAAACTGGGAGCAGAGGGTAGGGTGGGGGTCTGAGGCCCTCTGACAATCTGTGCTTTGTTGAAATCTCTGGTGAAGAACCCATCCCCCCGCCGCCCGGACTTCATCCCATGCAATATGCGGGCCCTTGGATTGGGGCGTCTCAGGTGTATTTTCCACCGACTTGGTATGAGGGAAAAATGAGCTTTCTGATTCCTTCAAAAGTTTCCTGCAGCACGAAAAGGCAGTCGAGGTTAACTCACACGCCTTGTCCCAGTGCCCACCTCAATGACTCAGAGCCGCAGGACGTGCGTTTCTCGAAACAGCCCAGACCACAAGCGCAAAGAACCGCCCCGGACCCCAGACCGCCCTCGCCTAGGGGCGGGGCGACGGTCTTGCGTGAGTCAGGGCTCCAGTGCGCGTGCGCGTGCGCGCGCCTTGGGCCGCACCGCGGCTATAAGTGCGTGGTGTGCCTCCTGTTCCGCGCTTTGCTGCGTGCTGAGCTTTTGTCTTTTGGGTTGTCATCTCGCGCTGCTGGTTGGCCGTCTTTCCTTCCGACTCCGCACTACCAGATATTACAGCGAGCGGGCCACTCACGGCCCTTCCTCCTGGAGGTGAGCGGCCCTGTGGGCTTCCCGGCTGCCCGCCCCCATCCCCTAGGCTGCTTGCGCCGCGCGTCGCCTGGCAATCCCCGCCTGGGACTACGCTGCCGGGAGCGTCCCCCATCGCTTCGCCGCCACGCAGGGCCCCACTCAGCCGCCCAGCCCTGCTTTCTCGCTAGCGTTGGGTTAGGCCCCCATGCCGTGCCCTCCCAGAGCACCCTTAGCATCTCCTTACTGTCACAGCCCTTGGCGGGTTGTTGTAGTAACTGCCTGTTTTCTTGCCTGTCGCCCCTGGACTGTAAGGCGCGTGAGGGCCGGGTTCGTGTCTGCAGGGCCTCCTCCGGTGGCCTTAGTACCTTCCAAGGTGCCTCACACGTTGTGGGTATTCAAGGTGTACTTGTTAAGTAGGTGAACTTGATAGATCTGACTCCCTTAGAATTATTTTGACTTTCAAAAAGTTTATGGTTGGGCTTCCCTGGTGGCGCAGTGGTTGAGAGTCTGCCTGCTGATGCAGGGGACACGGGTTCGTGCCCCGGTCCGGGAGGATCCCACATAATGCCGAGCGGCTGGGCCCGTGAGCCGTGGCCGCTGAGCCTGCGCGTCCGGAGCCTGTGCTCCGCAACGGGAGAAGCCACAACAGTGAGAGGCCCGCTACCGCAAAAAAAAAAAAAGTTTATGGTTAACTCGAACCTGACTGAGGTGTGAGGGAGACTTCAAGGCAGGTTGCTTTTGCTTTCTCAAGGGCGTCTACTTATATTCCCACCTCCGCCCACCCTCACCAAAACCTTGCTTCAGGAAGGTTTCTGGTCCGTGGACTGTGGAACAGGGGTTGTGCATACCCGACAGGAAAAGTAAAAGTTTTTTACTTTAAGGGAAGTAAAAGTCTTAAGGAATGCTCTTGAATTAGTCCAAGAGGCTAGACTAGTTCCCCAGCCATGGAGTTTACGGTGTAAATATACTTGGAGATTCTGCTGTGGTCCTTGTCCCCCTGGCTGGCTGAGCCTCCTGCTTAGCTCCAGGGTCAAGGTCAGAGGCACGCATATCCCAAAAGGCTGAAGATTAACCTCGCTCTCTTTCCTCAGGATCCAGAGGCCTTCCAGAAGCAGAAGGCAGCTCTACTGCTCTACAGAGGAGTGGGATCCTTTGAGCCATGAAGCATATGTTGAACCTCTATCTCCTAGGTGTGGTACTGACCCTGCTCTCCATCTTCGTTAGACTGATGGAGTCCCTGGGGGTCTTACTGGAGAGCCCATCTCCTGGGAGCTCCTGGACCACCAGAGGTCAACTAGCCAACACAGAGTCCCCAGCAGCCTTCCAGACCATCCATCCAGAGGGGTGTGATAAGACCTCCCTCCACCAGCTGTAACCTTGGAACACTGGCCTAAATACGTCCAGCTGTACCAGTTCCTGGGTAGGCAAGCTCAGCATCAGTGTTATCAGGGAACTAACTCTTACCAGGCCCTTGAAGGGCCTCTCCACCTGCATACTCGTTGCTCTGGATAAAGCCTATTTAATACACAGATGTGAGTGGGTCGGCTGTGGCTGTGGAATGGAGTGATCTCACTCTTCTCCCCAGTCCGCCATATGCTTTGCTGTCCTTGGCAGCATGGCTCTGTCTTCTCTTCGATGGGGACTTGTGCTGCAACTTCAGCTGTTGGGAGATCGTGTTATTTTCAACCCTACTTTCTGAGCATCTGCCAAGAGTTCCTTTGGGCTTGGGTGTCTTATGGTCAGTTTATTTGGTGTTCAGTTCCTCTTCCATGAGAGCTCCTCTCTGTGCGGATAACAGTTGAAGAGGTGTGTGGGTTGGAAGGGGGAAGGGGGAGTATTCTATGTCCCGTTCTCATTGTTTTACATTTTTAAGTCATTCCTCCAACATAGCGTGTATGTATGTGTGTATTGGTCTGAAGAGGGCAGTGGGATGACAGCGCCTGCTCAGGACATGGGCATTTTGGCCACCGTGTGGCTTAAATAAATTTTTCTAATGAAATAAAGTTGAATGTATATTTCTACAATGTGTCTTGTTGACTTCTGCCCTTGAAATTAGTGGTAGGGAAGGGTCTTAATTTGCAGATCTGAGGTTTCACATCTTAAAACTTTGGAGCAGGAAAGTACATAAAACGCTTTGTTTAAAATATAAAGTAGGGATTTCCCTGGTGGTCCAGTGGTTAAGGCTCTGTGGTCCCAGTGCAGGGATCGTGGGTTCGATCCCTGGTCGGGGAACTAAGGTCCCACATGCCGCATGGTATGGCCAAAAAAACCAAAAAACCAAACCAAACCAAAAAAATACAAGGTAAATAAACCTCTGAACTTGGAGGCCGGCGTGCTTGGGTCTGCCCTGTATTAACCAGTTTTCTGAGCCTAGGCCAAGGCCATTATAGTTCTCTCTTGACTCTGTCCATATCTAAAGAAAAAGAAAAATGATCATTTCTTCCAGCCCCTCACCTTCAGTCTCTGGAGAAAAGAAGACTACCAGTCCAGCAGGCCGTGGCTTTTTTGTCTATGTTCTTATCCACCAGACTGACTGCTCAGTTCCGATTGTTCTCTAGGTCAGCTGGTAAAATGTGTGGACCTCACAGATGATTGTTGCTGCTCTCCCAGACCTAGCAACTTGGCCTTTCCATAAAAATAGAGGTCTTTTTTTTTTTTCCTTCAATTCACCCCTCCTCCATCCCCACCCCATGTTGAAGCACATTCCCTCCTCTGCCTGTGGTAATTTACACACTCGTGTTGGTGTACACATCATTTTGTTTACGGTGAGTTTGATTTACTTTTGCCAAAGGGTAAGAATGGTGCATGGTGTCCTCTGCTAAGTCAGTTTTACTTCCTGAGTGTTCTTAAGCTTAAGTGCCACTACCCTAGAAACCAGTGGTTTGGGCATCATTTATTGCACTATGGTAGTCATTAGAGCTGTTTACAAATATTTCCAGCTTCCCACTTTCTGGGCACATGATAAGATTGTACTCCCTGGTCTTTTGTGGTTGGCTGGGCTTATGTGCCTTGTGTTGTAACAGAGTACTCTCAAAAATATAGTTGGCTTTTTATCTCTGATTTCAGGCAGTGTCATGTGACAGTAGCTGCCCTTTTCTAGACATATTTCTTAAATTTGATGTCTTTTCTCATCCTCATGCCTCCCCAATTACTTTGGGGCATTTTGATCTTTTCAGTTGGAGAGCTGCACCTGAAGTCTCTTCCCCAAGCAGTTTAGCTTAATTGAAATGGTTTACTGGGTGCCACAGCCTTAATGAGGTCTTGGCTCTAAAACAATTTAAACTGCTCAGAGGTTTTAAAAAAGATATGATGGCCATACCGTTGTTTTGATCTTTCTTACGAGTAGGGTAAGCAACTGTCCCTGTGCCTGGCAGGGTTGCAGGACTTTCAGTGTTAAAACTCGGACAGTTCTGGGCAAACCCGGACGGTTGGTCACCCTCCCTACAAAGCTGAGTTTGAATTGTCACTAGAGTTTGAATTGTCATAGGAGTGACTTTTGTCACTCCAAACATTTCTCCATTTTATCTCTTCCCACTTAGGGATGAGAAGCAGTTGCTTCTGTGAACCAGTATGATTTCCGTAGTCTCTCTGGATCCCTATGGCTACTTGTAAGCTGGCCAGTTCTCTTCTGAACTCATCCTGCAGTGCTTTGTCAACGCAACCAATTGTATACAATTCCTGCTGCTAAAATTCTGTTATCTGATGCTTTCTCCTAGTTTATTAGGTAGATTATTAAAGTATGACTTCTAAGTTACTGCAGGCAACAGTTTTACCAGATACTTTGCTACTATATGACATGGGTTGCCATCCTTCCAGCCTCCAATAAGATTTCTCTGCTGCCCTCCACATGTTATTGTCATACATATTAGGGTTTTTTGTTTTTGTTTTTTTTGTAGTATGCAACACCCCCCTCTAGATTCCAATCTGCATATCAGTCAGGACAAATTAGGTTATGCTGCAACAACAACCCTGAAATCTTCGCAGCTTCAAACAGAACAATTGCCTAAGGATGCCCTACCAAGAAAAAGAATTGGGGGCTAGTCAAGAAATACTCCCTTCCCTCAGGGTAAGGGGCTTTCATCACATCTGCAGAGGGGAACATCACAATCACTAAGCTGCTGTGTCTCCCACGTGTCCCCTCTCTCCTTACTGCATTTATCCTGTCCCTGTTCCACCAATGTATATTAGATGTGTAGCACATGGCTTGTCTTTTTAGTTTATAGTTCTCTAGCTCACGCCACATTTGAAACTGGTATAGGAACTACTGTGCATCACTCAGATTCTTTAATTTGAACTTGATGTTGTGACTGTAGGGAACTCTTGGGTTATTTCCTTTGGTGGGGGGGAACATATAGTGAATATATTCCACCTGCCGAGGAATAGTGAACTGGGAGATAATACTGACTAGCAGGGTCATTAGTAGTCCTCATTAACGTTCCCCCAATATTTCTGCCCTTGTCTTCCAAGCACATGATAGAATCGTACTTCCTGACATCCTTGCGGTTGGATGGGGCCATGTAATTAGTTCCAGCCAATGAGCTGTGAGTAGAAGTGACTTGTGTCAGTTCTAGTTTGGAGCGTTTAAGCACAGGTTCAAAAACCTCCAAAGCCCTCTTTTTCCTTCTGCCACAGTGACCAGCAGTGCTCCAAATGGAACTGTTCATTAGTGTAGGTCCTGGAGTGAGGATGCCATGGAGTAGAGCTCTCAACTGGTTCCTGATGAACATGTAGTGTACATGAGAAAAAAACCTTTATTGTCTTAAGCTACTGTGACGTAGGGTTTTTTGCTAACTTTGCCTATCCTGACTGATACATTGCTTACAGCCCCTACTGGGTGCCAGGCATTGACTAAGATCTCATCACTACCTACCTCAGATAACATACACAAGATGAAAGGGGGGATGCATATAAACAAATAATATTTCATGGTTTTATTATAGAATAATGTGTATAGGACAGTGGCTATGTAAAGTTATTTACGGCAGGAGATGGATGTTAAGGAAAAGCTTCTTAGAGGATCTGAATTTTATTTTATTTAATTTTTAATCTTTTTATTTTGGCCAAACCATGTGGCTTGCAGGATTTTAGTTCCCTGACCAGGGACTGAATCTGGCCCACGGCAGTGAAAGCGCCGAGTCCCAACCACTGGACTGCCAGGGAATTCCCAGAGGATCTGAATTTTAAAAAATGAATAGGCTATCAAGTTAGGAAAAAGTTTCCCAGTAGAGCAAACAGTGTGAGGAAGGGCATGGAGATGAAACTAAGCACAACATATTTAGAAAACTGCATGTATTTAAATATTTTAAAATATATATTAATTATTAGCTTGAAACCTTAACTCTAGTGCTATCTCGTGGAATGGAAGGAAAGGAAGGAAATACTTCAAGTGTATGCTGTGTGATGCTTTCTGGGTTTGAAGGGCTGCACTGCTAAAGCTTAAGGTAGGTATCAGAAGATTAAGGACTGGAAAATATGATCTAGTTTAGCACTGTCCAGTAAAGATATAACGCAAGCCACATATATTATTTAAAATTGTCTAGTGGTCGTCACATTGAAAAGAAAAATAGGAAAAGGTATTTTAAACAAATTTTAGTTAACCCAATATATTAAAAATATTTCAATATGTAATCAACATAAGTTATTAATGAGATGTCTTACATTCTTTTATTTTTGTACTAAGTGTGTATTTGTACTGGTGAGTATTTTATACTTACAACACTTCTGCATTTTGATTAGCCACATTTCAAGTGCTCAGTAAGCACATGTGGCTAGTGGCTAGTGTATTGGACGGCGTCTTTTCATGTTACTACAGAGGAAACAGAAGGAAACTAAATGACTTAGACAATATCACTGAATTAATTGGTGGTCCATATTTCCAGTATGCAGCTCTTTTGTCTACAGCACGATTTTCTTTTCTTTTTCAAGGATTCCTCAAAATTCAGTACAGCAAAATAGGTCAACAGTGAGCTTTTTCACCCCTGAGGTAATTCTTACGTGGGCACGTGTGAGATTTTGTTTCTAAGCAAACTTCCTGTAACAAAATTAAAATTATAAAATGGCTATAACTTACGATGTTTATTTTACATGCTGCTTTGCTCATAGAATATCAGTAATGCCAACAAACTTGATTTGCTTTACATGGCAAACATATGCCAACTTAACTCATAATTCATCACTTGAGTGCTGTCTTTATTACTGTTTCTTTTTTTTTTATTACCCTTTTCTCCTAGACCTTGTCCATACACATCAGGCATATCTATATTGTAAAAGTATGAGGTCAATTTGGACTCCTTTTCCCCTTTTGCTTAATATGAAATGCAGAATTAAATAATTGATAAAAGCAGGTAGTTTTATGTAATCTGAGGAATTCTAAATTGGAGAACGTTATATTCATAAGACTTATTAGAATTAGAATATTTATGTAAGAAGGGGTAGGAAAAGTTAAATGTACTATATTGGCATAAATATGTAGAAACATTGTCTAAAAGGATAAACGAGAGATGACAGCAATGGCTTCATTGTGGGAGAAAGATGGGAACTGAGCCAATGACAGGGGTGGGAAGGAGACTCTTTGTCTCCCTTTTGATACTTTTTGATGTTTGTATGTGTGAATGTGTTACGTGTTCAAAATCTTATTTTTAAAAATGCCTATAATCAATCTTTTCCTTTTATAATGTCTATTTTTAAAAGCCTTCTGGACTTTTTTAAAAATAAATTTATTTATTCCTTTTATTTTTGGCTGCGTTGGGTCTTCGTTGCTGCACGTGGGCTTTCTCTAGTTGCAGTGAGCGGGGGCTACTCTTCGTTGTGGTGCACGTGCTTCTCACTGCGGTGGCTTCTCTTGTTGCGGAGCACGGGCTCTAGGCGCATGGGCTTCAGTAGTTGTGGCACGCGGGCTCGGTAGTTGTTGCTTGTGGGCTCTAGAATGCAGGCTCAGTAGTTGTGGCACACGGGCTTAGTTGCTCTGCGGCATGTGGGATATTCCCGGACGAGGGATCGAACCCCTGACCCCTGCATTGGCAGGCGGATTCTTAAGCACTGCGCCACCAGGGAAGTCCCAGCCTTCTGGAATATCGACTGGGATTTTATTGAATCTACAGATCAATTTGGGGTGAATTGTCATCTTAATATTGAATCTTCCGGTTCATGAACATGATATATCTCTCCTTCTGTGGTGTTGATAAGGAATTTTGTGTCTATGTTCACAAGTAATGCTGGTCTGAGGTCTGTTGCTTTCTTTTCTTGCATTGTCTTTATCTGGTTTTCGTAACGCTGGATTCATAAAACAAGTTGAGAACTATTTCCTACTCTGTTTCCTGAGTTTGTATTACATTGACATTCCTTAAATGTTTGATAGGCTCCTCCAGTGAAGCTCTGTGGGCCTAGAGTTTTATTTGTGGTGCGATAACAAATTCAGTATCTTTGATGGATGCATGTATTTGATTTTTCCTAAATCAGTTTTTTAGAAGTCAGTCAAAGGGGCTTCCCTGGTGGCGCAGTGGTTAAGAATCCACCCTGCCAATGCAGGAGACACGGGTTCGAGCCCTGGTCCGGGAAGATCCCACATGCCACGGAGCAACTAAGCCCGTGCTCCACAACTACTGAGCCTGCGCTCCAGAGCCCATGAATCACAGCTACTGAGCCCACGCACCACATCTACTGAAGCCCACGCACTCTGGAGCCCATGCTCCGCAACAAGAGAAGCCACCACAATGAGAAGCCTGTGCACTGCAATGAAGAGTAGCCCCTGCTAGCCGCAACTAGAGAAAGCCTGCATGCAGCAACAAAGACCCAACACAGCCAAAAAATAATAAATAAAAATAAATTTAAAAAATATAATAAATAAATAAAAGTCAAAGTTTTTTCTAAGTCAGTTTTAGTAATTTCTATGTGATGCCATTTGTATAGCATATCTAAGTTGCCAAATTTTTTTTTTTTTTGCTGTACGTGGGCCTCTCACTGTTGTGGCCTCTCCCGTTGCGGAGCACAGGCTCCGGACGCGCAGGCTCAGTGGCCATGGCTCACGGGCCCAGCCGCTCCGCGGCATGTGGGATCTTCCCGGACCGGGTCATGAACCTGTGTCCCCTGCATCGGCAGGCGGACTCTCAACCACTGCGCCACCAGGGAAGCCTATATTATTAAATTTTTAACAATGGCTGTGTTTAACAACTGGCTCATTAAAATTCCTGAAGATTTAACAGTTGGTTCTCGTGGTCTTTTTTGTGATGCTCCAGCATACACTGTATCACACTTCCTCATTTGCTCACAGTTTCCAAATAAATAAACCTCTTTGGTTTGTTAATAGCCTGGTGTTAAAAAAAAAGAAAAAAAAAATTATCCCATGAGATGGGGGAGGGAAGATTGGGCTGAACTGCGGGCCCCATCCTGAGCTCTCCTGGCCCAGTGAGGGCCTGACATCAGGCAAACAGGTCACATTTACAGAGAAAATTTTTGTGAGAGGCTTCGCCCTGAGTGGGGAGGATTGAAGGCTGTGGGTTTCCCGATAGCCTCCCTTGCTGCTGTGCAGCTCGCAGTCTGGCCATAATCTTGGGAGAATTGTTTTCCTTGTGTGTGGGGAGATTGACTGCAAATTGGAGCAGGCTGGACTTCCCTGGTGGCGCAGTGGTTGAGAGTCTGCCTGCCGATGCAGGGGATATGGGTTCGTGCCCCGGTCCGGGAAGATCCCACATGCCGCGGAGCATCTAGGCCCGTGAGCCATGGCCGCTGAGCCTGCGCGTCCGGAGCCTGTGCTCCGCTACGGGAGAGGCCACAACAGTGAGAGGCCCGTGTACCGCAAAAAAAACCAAAAAAAAACCAAACAAAATGGAGCAGGCTACATTATTGCTAGTTTGTAGTGAGTAGGAAAGGGGAGAAAAACACCCTGCTCACTCCCCAGTCCTTCCTTGCCTCTTCTTTTTTTTCCCCTTTCCTGTTGTTACCCGTCACATTCCCTGATGTCATTCCTGCCATTGTGAGCCGACAGGCCCTTCCCAGCCTGGGGGACAGCCAGTAAGTCAGGAGGGGAGGTGGAGATGTGGAAGTGGGGGAGTGGTGGTCACACCAACACCGTGGAGTTGGGCTGGGTCTGAGTGGAGCCCCAGGGATGTTCCCCAGCCCATCCTTCCCAAGAACCAATGAGTAAAATTAGGAGCCTCCCACCTGAGGTCATGGAACCAGGCCCTGGAGTGGAACTTGGGGTGGAAGACGGCCTCCTCTGTCGACTGATTCATTCTCCAGAATTCAACTTGTTCTCTGACTCGGTGGTGTTTGAAAGCAACTTTATCCAGGTACCCTTGTGCAGCTCAGGGCCAGCTCTCCTTCCCTTTCCAAACCTGTTCCCAGGGATTGGTCCAAAGATGCCAAGGCCTTTGAAAGCCCTGGGGAAGAGGAAGAAGCCAGGAAAGCCAGAGAAACGAGAGGGTCTGGGTCCCAAGTTCACCTCAGTTTGTGCCCACAGCATCACGGGACTCCCTGCAGGTCAAATGCTTTCGGGAAATAGAGTTACACCTGCAGAAGGAGACAGCAGAACCCACTCTCCAGGCAGGGTTCATAGGTACCCTCCCGGGGCCGCTAGTCCACACTGGCTGATTAGAGGGGATGAAAGCAGCTGTAGGAATCCCTGCTCTGAAACCCAACCTTCTTTCTGGGATATTATTATACAAATACGCTTGCATGAGACCAAGGTCCCTGGATAAATTAGCCTTGCCCAGATTCTACCATCCCCCAGAAGAGTAGTAATATGACCTATGGAAGTGAGTGTTTGTGGCCTGGGAAGCATGGAGACACCAGGAGTGCAGGGCGGTCATTTCAATCTGTGTGGCATCTCACCAAGGTGCTACCCGCTTCCCTCCAGTGGTCTGGCTGGTGACCACCTGTGCTCCGTTGCAGGTATGGCATGACCAGTCAGCAAGCTGTGTGAGAGGCAGGAGATGCAAAGAGAGATCAGATAGTGTCCCTGGACAAGAAGCTTGTGAATTGGTAGGTTTAAAGGACATAGTGTAAAATGGTAGCTGTTAAGAAAGCTCGGCGTCAGAGGGTTTGGACTAGCTGAACCCCAGAGCATGAGCAGAGCACTCCTTCAACCTGGGCAGTTGTGGAAGGCTTCCCAGAAGACGGGGTCGTAAGCCGTTCTTTCAGGTCTTGCTGAGACTTCGGTAGAAGAGCGGGGGGGGGGACCTTCCAGGCAAGAGGGACTTCAAGTTCCTGGGTGAAGGCAGGAGGCTGGAATGCACGGGAGGGTCTGCAGTCAGGAATCCGTTCGGTGGAGTTGAATTCACAGAGCAGCGAGCTACTCTCTGATGAGGTCCCCCAAAGGTTCATGGCTCCAGGTGCTCTCTGGTCCCTGCACCGCCCCAGGGAGCTGCAGAGATGGGCGATCAGCTGGCAGCATGGGGGGCGTGGGGAGGGCGTGCTCATGCCTAACACACACTCAGAGGAGAATTAGCAGTATCGTGGGAAATCCAGACTCAAGATATCAAATTCTAGTCATGTCCTTGGGTGTGAGATTATGGCGGCAGGTTTATTCTCCTAATATGTTCTCTTTGGCCTAGTATTAAAACTGTTTAGATTCTCTGGATGGACGCTAGGTGACTCAGGCAGCAAGAGACTCAGACTGTGCCAGGGAGGGGGAAAGACTGCCTGTGAAGCTGGCCCTCGGCAGAGCTGAAAGCGGCCTTGAACTTATGCTGTTCCCTCCCTTCCCTCCCCTCAGCATCACCGTCACTATCGTCACCGCCAAGAAACATCACCCGCAAACATTTACTTATTACTCTCAGTGTGTGTGGCCCTCTGTGTTTTGTAGCACATATGAATTTCATTCCACAACATGGGCTCCAAGAAATGTTCCTTTTTTTTTTTTTCAAAAATCAAAATTCACTTTTCTTGGGGCACCATCTACTCAGGCTTGTGGGAACTAACATTTCAGTCATTCCTGGGGCTTTCGCCTGGTCCCCAGTTCCACCACGGGCTGTGAATGGCCTAGGATATTGGGAGAAGGCCCTCTGGTCTTGGGAACGCAGGGGTCACTCCTCAGGTGTTCCTTACCCTGGTCCCTGTGGTTCCTTAGAGGCTACAGACCTGGTGCTTCTCTGCCCGCCCTGGAGAGTGAGGTAGGGGTGTCTTAGCTGAGACACTGTGCCCCAGTGCCAGGCATCCATCTCCCTGTCCTGCCACAGCCCCGAGTGCTGCAAGAGAACAGGTCCTTATTACACTCAAGACCCAGCAACAAGGCCGGCACTCCCTCATCTTGGGAGAAGCTCCCCAAACCTCCCTCAAGTTGGGCTGCCTGGGTCTTCTCCGTTCAACAGCTCTTTCCTCACTCTCCTCCCCTTCTGGAACTTTCTTCTCACAATATCCCTTCCAGACCATTAGAAACCTGTGCTGGAGCTTCCCTGGTGGCGCAGTGGATAGGATTCTGCCTGCCAATGCAGGGAACACGGGTCCGATCCCTGCTCCGGAAAGATCCTCCATGCCGCGGAGCAACTGGGTCCATGCTCCACAACTGCTGAGCCTGTGCTCTGGAGCCCATACGCCACAACTACTGAAGCCCGCGCGCCTAGAGCCCGTGCTCCGCAACAAGAGAAGCCACCGCAGTGAGAAGCCCGCACACCACAACGAAGAGTAGGCCCCACTCACCTCGCCGCAACTAGACAAAGCCCGCATGCAGCAACGGGGACACAACACAGCCAATAAATGAATGAATGAAGAAAGAGAGAGAGAAAGGAAGGAAGGAAGGAAGGACGGAAGAAAAAGAAAGAGAGAAAGAAAAAGGAAGGAAGGAAGGAAACTGCTGGCTTCTTACTAGTGCATCCTTTTAAAATTAGTAGTGCAAAGGACTCTAAGAAGGGCAGCACAGCGTTCCTGTCGCCAATGAATTTAAGTCTCTCTGGGGAGACCCACAGGAAGGATAGATTCAGGTCATGACCCAGTCCAGTGTGCCACACACCTGCAAGAAGCACAGGTGCTCTAAGCCTGTCGCCAAGTTGAAGAGCCATTTTCTAGTATCTGTAACCTTCCACCCCTGTGTTCTGCTTCTCTCTGACCCATGTGCCTGGGGCTGATTTCTAGGTCACTAAAGCCGGGAACTGGATGGATGTCTGTGACGGGTCTACCACTGTGATCCTCGGGGTGACCTCCTCGGTGCCCTCCTTGCCACTCCCCAACGTCCTCCTGATGGCCAATGTCACCTGGCCCCAGGGTCAGTTTTCCACCTGTAGCACACCTGATAGTGCTCCAGTCATCACCCTCAGCAGGTAAAGAAGGGCTTGAGGGAGGGGCCGGAAGGGGCAGGATGAATGACTGCGTTGTTTTGCAGCTGGACTTTACTTATTTATTTTTTTATTTTGTGGCCTTTGTGTTTGTTTGGTTTTTTTAGCAACATAATTTTTTCTTTTTAATTGGAGTAAAATTGCTTTACAGTGTTGTGTTAGTTTTTGCTGGGCTTTAGCTGAGAAGAAAGGACAGTGTTCTTTAGCTGATGAACTGTATAGACTTCATTCATTCATTTGACGAGTATTTACTTAGTATCTATGTGTACCAAGCACTGTGCTTTGTGCTGTGGTAGAGCACCAATCCCTGTCTCGGCCTAGTTTTTGAGAATCTTAGCTTCCTTTTGCTTATTTTTTTTTTTGGTCAATATTGACTTAGAGGTTTTCGAAAAGAAAGATGAGTGATATGATAGCCAAATAGGATTATGAGGTGTTGAGATTGAAAAAAAATACTGGATGTATAGGAGACCTCCGTCCATTTTCTTAATCTTTCAGCACAGTTAATCAGGATCTAGGGAGGAGGAGACCTAAAAATAGAGCCAGAAAACCTTAGTTCCATTTCCTATTTAAGAAGATCTAAACTTGGGTAAATCACTTAGCTTCTCTGAGCCACAGTTTCAAATTCTGTAAAATGGAATTACTACTACTTATCTTTCCTTCATCAAAGGGTTGTTGTGAGGACTAAACGAGATATTATACATTGACTCTCAGCCATTGTTATTGGTGTGGGCAGATTCTTTAATAACTAAGGCCCTGGAAATCAGAGAAGAGTCGGTCTTAGTGATCATTCCCACTCTCAGACCATGAGCTTTCTCCCTTGGGTGTCCCCCAAGCAGAGGTGAGCACCTAGTGAGGTTGACCCAAGCTCTAGGAAGGCACCAGCTTGGTTGATTAAAATCACTGATGCCTCTGCCATGGGAATTTCCTGATTGTGTCCAGGATTCTCCCACTGAAGTACGTGGAGCTACGAATCTGCGACCGGCTCCAACGCATCCTGAGGGTTAGGACAGTGACTGAAAAGATCTTCTACCTGAGGCTCCACGAAAAACACCCAGAGGCTGTGTTTCAATTCTGGATCCGCTTGGTGAAAATTCTGCGGAGAGGTCTGTCTATCACCACAAAAGACCCGAGAATCCAATTCTCTCACTGCCTGGTGCCCAAGTTGCCCTGCAGCTCCACCGAAACAGTAAGTTTCACCAAGATCCCGCCAAGAGATCCGTAGGGTCAGCTGGGAATCGGAAACATATCACCTCCCGAGAATTGACGGGTATTACAGTCTAGTGTTGTGTGGGGATGAGCAGACTTCTTTTTCAAGGGTCAATGATACACACACACCAAATTGAGGTCTACAGACATAAAAAGTAAATTAATTTTGTTTTCCAAAAAAAGAGCTATAAAGTACTTCATTCACTTAAAAATTGCTGTTTTTTGCTGGGTTTTTTTTCTTTTTCAGTGTTATAAAGGAATAATGCTCACTGAAGAAAATCAGAAAATTACAGAAAAATCACCCCTACTTCTCTCCAGCCCCAAGCAATCACTTGGAACATTTTGGCATATTTCCTTCTATTCTTTCATCTTAATTTTTAATTTATATATTTGAGGACATTAAATATATATACATTTCTGAATGTTGCTTTTTTTTCCAATTTAGATTATATCATAAGCATTTTCCCATTTCTTTTAGAAGCCCTTTATATACATCATTTTGGTAATTTCATGCTATTCAGTTGTATGAATGGGTTAAAATTTACTTCACCATTCCCCTAATATCATTCATTCAGAGTTGTTTCATTCAGAGTTGTTTAACATTCAGAGTTGTTTCCGACTTTTCATTATTGCAACTGATGCTACAACGGGCATTTATGTATCGTCCACATTTCTGATTGTTTTCTCAGAATTGATTTTTAGAAGCAGAATTCAAAGGGTACAGACATTTTTAAGGCTCTTGATACATACTTCCAGATTATTTCCAGAAAGTTCCTACCAAATTATACTCTCTCCAATAATAGGAGTGACTGTGTCACTGTATCCTTATCACAATTGAGAAGTATAAATTTTAATTTCCTAGTATGATAGGCTGAAAAAAAGTGGATTCTCTGATTTTTCAATGAATCTGAACACTGACCTTATTTTTTGCATCGGCTCTTGTGTTCTTTGGCCATTTTTCTCTTGGCAACTTTGCATTTTTCTAAATTGATTTGTAAACCAGAGCTTTTTATATATCAGGATTTTTAAGCCTTTAATCTCAAGTTTTTGCAAATATTTCCCCTAAGGATTTGCTTTTCCCTTTTAGTTTATTTAAGGGTTTCTTTTCTTTTCTTTTGACCCATAGAAGGCTTTCCCAGTACCTGCTTAGGGTAGAAGGTCAGGAAGGAAAAGTTTGATAGATTGGATAACCTTAAACCTTCAGATTTCAGGATGGAAACACTTTCCTCGTCTCATGTAAGTGGCATACTTTAGGCACTCTATCACTGACTTTGAAAGTCAGCTCTGCTGCTCTGGTTCACAAGGTTCAGAGCCTGTGCTCTGGGCAGATAGCCACAGCAGCCCATCAGGGAGAGGAGGCGATCCTGCTAGGGCCCCATTTTTGGTCTCATGATTCGAGGGCTTGATGTTGAAGGAGCAGGTTCCCAGGACTAGGCTGGCAGACACAAGTGAGTTCCTTCAAGGTTATGGCCCGAGGAAGCCAAGGGCTGTCAGGGAGCAGACCTGGCCATCTGACTGCACATTTCTCCATGCAGTCTGGAAGCGGCCTCCTGTCATCCTGCCAGTCCAGTGAAAGCTCCATGAAAGCTCCTGGCAGCCGAGCAGACCAGTGACTGTTTCTCGAATCTCTCAGGAAGGTCCCAGCTCACAGCAGACAGGTGGGTCCTCCGCGCAGACAGCGCTGGCATCCCTTCCCGCAGCACAGAGCCATGGTGCGGGGAGGGGCGGGGGCGGGGCGGCGATCAGTGACACCCTCTGCCCACCCATCTCAGTTCCTTCTCTTCACTTTAGACCTTTGCATGTGACGTGTCCCCTTAATTTTATTATAAGCCTGTCCTTGGGAACAGGGTCAGTGGCTGATTGATCTTAATAGTCCCTAGGTAAACCCTAGTGTTTTCATATGGAATGTGTTCAGTAAAAGGAGTGAGGGATGAATAAATTAATAAAGCAGGCTCATGGAGGTATATATTGACTATCTCCAGTCCCAACTCGCAAGGGTCCCTTGGGTAAGACAATCCCAAGGCCTCCTTGCCTCACTTGTCTATTCTGTAAAATGGACAGAATAGACGTTAACCCACATGGGAGACCACTGCTGGCTCCGAAGTTTTACTAATCTACTAAGTCATTGCGTTAGATTCTTTCTGTACCAAGAGATAGAAAACCAAAGCAAGATTGTTCAGTCGATACATTGAAGAAGTACAACTTGTAGGGTATCATCAAAATGCAAAATTTTTTCCTTTCCTTTATAATTTTTTCAGCGGGAGAAGTTGTCTTCTTGCCCCTGGATAGAAGCTGGTCTCTGAGCAGGTCCCATAGCATATATGGGCTCCCTCTTAGAATATAAAAGAGTTCTTTGGTCCCCTTAAACTGCAAAAGCAGCATCAGTTCTGAAATTAAAACATCCAGTGCCTGAAAATTATCAAAACTCTAAAGTGATCACATCACCCCCTTCAGTCAGCTTGGCCTCATATTAAGATGGCCCTTCATGTGGGGACTGGACCTTCGCTCCTCTCCTTCTGTTTCCTGATTTTAAAGCTGGCTTTTTCTCTTAGGAGCTTTCTTGGGTTCCTTGAAGTCCTCACCCCAATGCAAGGCCCCCCGCTCAGGCCCTGGCTCTGCAGGCGTCCATGCACTCAGGCACTAGCTGTCAGAGTCCCCTCACCTTTAAGGGAGTCCTTGCAGGTAGTGTCTACAGTGGCTCGAGGCGGGCTCTTTCTCTCCGGTACAGTTGACATCTTGTCCTCAGGAAATGTCCTCTCAGACTTTGACCAGCTACTGGAGGGAGGACTGTGCCTCCTAGACACAGAAGCAACTCCTCTTCACTCTGTCATCAAAGAAACCTGCTCTCCCGGTTCTGCCACCCTCCATTGTTTCCTGGGTGGGAGTTGTGCCCCGCCACCTACTGGGTCTCCCAGACCCCAGGGGCCACTGCTCAAGGTCTCTGGGTGTTCCCAGGAAGCCTCTGTCGTTCAGCTGGGGGGGAATGAAGGAGAAGCTCTATACAAAGGATTTTCCACACCTCCTCTCTCTCAATGCTTTCATAGCCTTGCTCTGGGGCAGGGTCCCAGCTGTGGTCATGCTGGGTCAGTTCTCCCAGGTCATGGTGCGCCTTTATATGTACTTTCCAGTCTTTTTGTTTTTTTCAACTTCAAGATAGTATTCTTGAATTCTAATGTAAAGTTCTCCTCTTTGGGTACTCTTACTATTTGTATGTTGGATCATCTTTGCGTATCTAATTACCTGCCACTTTCTCTTTTTTATTCTTGAAACTCTCCTGCTTCTTCCCTTCTGTTTCTCTTAAGGCATTATCTGCTTTGTTTGTTTTTGGGTTCTTTCTGGCTTTAGGCTTCATTTAGGAAGTAATTTTTGTTTCTTTAGAAATGTCTAATTCTTTCCTCAGTTTTATCACCACATTTATAAATCTTTTATTTATATTTTGTATTTTTATTCTTTAGGCTGCACCACGCAGCTTGTGGGATCTTAGTTCCCCAACCAGGGACTGAAGCCGGCTCTCGACAGTGAGGGCACAGAGTCCTGAACACCGGCCCACCAGGGAATTCCTATAAATCTTTTCAATTCTGACTTAGTTGTTCTTTCATATGTTCTGTCCTTGTCTTAACTTCTTTTAGCTCATTTTGAAATGCTAGGTTGCACTTTTCATTTGTTTTGCAGGCACATCTTTTTAGTGTGCATTCATTGTCTGTAAGGATTTATGATGCTTCATAGCCTCTTTTCTTTTTCTTTTTTTTAATTTTTGACCGCCTTGGGCGGCATGCAGGATCTTAGTTCCCAACCAGGGATCGAACCCGCACCCTGCTGCATTGGCAGGCAGAGTCTTAACCACTGGACCGCTGGGGAGGTCCCAACCTTTCTTCCTTATATAATTTTGTGTTGCCTTGGATTATGATCTCTGATGTGAACGTTTTTCCTGAACCTTTGCGGGTGAGGGGCTGGTCAAGGCAGCTTTCTGGTTTGGGCTCCCGAGCTCCCTCTTGTGTCATTTTTGTGAAGTGTTTATGGCCTTGTATTTTTTACGATTCCAGGGCTGTGTTCCTCTCTCCTATCTTTCCCCGACCTTTCTCTTTTCTTTGCTTTTATTGTTCCTGTCCTACTCAATTTGGATTCCATTTCCAGTGGTTTGAGGACGCGTTTCAGGACGCGTCCTGCAAGGGAGAGTGTTCTGGTGGTTTTGAGAGTTCTTAAGGCACATACTTCACCAGCCTCTTCAGACTGTACCATGGACCCCTTGCACTTACTTCCAGTTTCCTTCTTCTCAAATTGGCTGGCTGCACTTTCCACTGAGAAGCTGTGGGAGATATAGGAGCTCTCCTGTCTACAGGCACATCAGATGCCCTGTTGCTTCTCTCTGCTTCCTCTCACACAGATACTGACACCCTGTGGGCCCTGGAGCTGTCTGTAGCTGTAATATTTTATCTGAGCTTTTCTCAAACAGGCCTTTTTCTGTGGGATTATGTTGGCCTAAATTGGAGGGGCAAGGGTTAACCCCAAAGAACCACTGTAAGTTTGATTCCATATCAGAGATATTACTGGTTCAGGAGAAAAAAAAATGTTTTTTAACGTAAGTTTTATTTATTTATTTATTTTTGCCTGTATTGGGTCTTCGTTGCTGTGCACGGGTTTCTCTAGTTGTGGAGAGCAGGGGTTACTCTTCGCTGCACTGCGCGGGCTTCTCATTGCAGTGGCTTCTCTTGTTGCCGAGCACGGGCTCTAGGCATGCGGCCTTCAGTAGTTGTGGCACACGGGCTCGGTAGTTGTGGCTCGTGGGCTCTAGAGCGCAGGCTCAGTAGTTGTGCACACGGGCTTAGTTGCTCCGCGGCATGTGGGATCTTCCCAGACCAGCGCTCGAACCCGTGCCCCCTGCATCGTCAGGCGGACTCTCAACCACTGCACCACCAGGGAAGCCCCAAAAGTTTTTATATTAGTTTCTCAGCTTGGAAGTTCTTGTACCATATATCGTTTCAGACCTCAAACCAGTATTGGGACAGTCCCAAAGATAAGAATTTCCAGCAGAGACTTTTGTTTTGACCCAGAATCCAAGTTGACATAGATGAGCTTGTGGCACTGGATGGATTTCTTTCTGGTGTCCCAGATTTCTTTCTGGTGCGGAGAAGGTGGCTTTGAAAGTCCTGGACTTATGTAAATACCTCAGTTAATACCCTACCTAGCTCGGGCCCAAGACTTTATCTCCTGTGTCACGTGGCCATAAAAACCCAAGGCCTGGGTCACCAAGACTGGCCAGTCCTTCAGGCAGCCCCACTTTAGCTCATACTTCACTGATCTTTAATTTTGGTCCCTGGGATTTTTACTTTACTTTTTGTGAGTTTAACAATGCATTTAAAATTGTGTAGATTATATTTTATCCAGCATTTCTAGGTGTTTTGTGGCAAAGACATTTTTAGATATTAGGCCATATTGCCAGTCTCTGCCTAAATAACCCTAAAATTAATTTCAGTGGAAAAAACAAAACCTCACTGTACTTATTTCTGAATAGTAAGTGTGAGTGATTTTTATTTTCTTTTGGGTGCTTTTTTATAGGTTTTTTTTTTCATTTAAAATAAGCATGTATTTCACTTAAAATCAAAATTTTAAAAAATTTTAGCCCAGTGTGTGTTCTTCTAGACACACAAGTGGTTGTGATTATTTTTTCAGTTGTTATTGTTTTGGAGAACTGTCTGGGGTTTTCTTTGCACTTATGCTGATAGCTGGCAGGCTATAGTGGGCATCAGGCAGGTCCCAGTGGGTTCACGTCTTGCCTTTGACTCATAACATGTTACATTCTCAACACATAAAAGCAAGGCTTAAGATTTGGAGGGGTATCTGTTCCACTTCAGCGGAGATGCCTTCGCTCCAGCCTCCCTCCCGCTTGGCTTTCTCTGCTCAAGTTGCTTGTAGGTACCTCATGCCATAAATACGTGTTGTCACTGCCCATCATTTCCATATTTAGATCTAGGTTCAAGGCACTCATGCTGGAAAAGACGTAATTTTAAAAGTTTCGAAATTAGATTCTTAACAATGCTTTCTTTTTCTTCTATTGCTTTCAATGACCCCGATATCCTGGGCTACTCCAGAAACACCGATACCACCACTGAAATAGACAATTTCAACTGCTCTGACAAGACACCCTCTCCAGTGGCATCCCCTGTCAATTCGAATATACCCATGAGAGCCACCTTGAACCACAGTCTCTGGAAACAAGAGAATCCAGTGGAGCACTTCCTGCAGGCTCCTGTAGCCAGTTCCCTAGGAGAGAACTTCCTGGGACCCTAACACCTAACCAAGACAGGGTCATCTTCCCAGGCTTCATTCAGTCCACTTGCTACAACCTTCTATAATGCTCTTTTCCTATTGTGGCCCAGATGACCATGGCAAAGGTAAGATGGTGTTTATAACAAGGTGCTTCGGTACTTCCACCAATAAACCTCCAAGTGAGTCCCTAATTGTTATAGGTTGTGCTATGGGGGGTGGAGGTGGGGAGGAGCTGGAGAAGGACTAATTAGGAGCAATAGCTCGCTCCTTAGGAAATAAATGGAAAAAACATTCTATTAGCTCAGTTGAAACTCCCAAACAGCCAAGCAAAGCCAAGAAAGCCAGTCCGGAGGAAAGGACCTGGGGAGCAATCCAACTTCCTCTTACAAAGGGATAGGGGGAAACAGAGACAGGGCTGCTACAAGCCCAAAGTGAAAGAATCCTGAGAGTGATGGCGATCAACTAGGAGATGTTTTTGTGTTGCCCCGCTTAACCTCAAACAAGAATGTGAGTCTTCCTGCCCCATTCCCTGTGTTAAGGTAAAGCTATGAAAGGTCATCCTGGCCATGCAAACTTTGGTTGCTAATGAAGATGGGGCTTCTGTCAAGGAAGATGGTGACCCCCCCATCAGTGGAAGTCCTAATTGATTGACTCTTCCTACCCAGGACCTAATGAAACCCAAGTGGAAGACACAGTGTCTGTGTATATCAGGGATAGAACAGGACCCTTGACCAACCTCTGGACAAATGGGAAATACTGACTTGAGGAATACTACCACAGCATTCAGTAGGCATTTATCCAGCTCCTACTAGGTGCCAGACACTGCACCAGTTGCTGGGTATATTAGAGAGAACAAGACAGATGGACATGATACTTGCCTGTAGGGAGCATATGGGAGAGATACTGAGCCCTGTTTTGGAGACACAGGAAAGCCATTTAGGTTGACATGATGTTTGAGCCACCTGGTCTGCAAATCAAGGCTGGAGGACCTGCTTCCCTATAGTTCACACGTGGGTAATACAGTGATGGAAGGAGAAAGAACACGACTGCCCGCCCCTCGTGCACGCTCAGTTGGGCTGAGTGGCAAATCCTAGCTAGACTGGGTCAGAAAAGACTCTGAGCTGAGAGGATGCCTAGTGTTTGTTGATTTCTTCCTGCCTCCAATAAAAATTAAAACAACAAATTTCCTTTCAGCATGTTACAATCAAACAAGCTGAGCATTGTTGGTGCTGGTGAGGGACATCTAGAAGCAGAACTTAGAAAAGACTAATGTGAAGGGTGACCACCCTTCCCAATTTATGCCTGTTGTTCTAGTATCATTATTAATGTGTACGCATTCCACTCTCAAAAGTATCCCTAATATGATATGTTTACAAACATTTAGGAGATCTCCATCCTCATTTCTATTGCCTTGGTTTAAGCCTCCATCAGCTCTCACCTAGATTATTGTGGTAACCCCAACTGGTCTCCCAGATCTGTCATCATTGTAACAATAATAGCTAATTTCATTAGAAACTTACTATATGCCAAACACTATGCTAAGACTTTACAAAGAACACTTAAGCGACACACTCATTAGGATGTAGATAATCTATGATCACATTTTGCAGATGATGAACCCGAGCCACAGAAAGGTTCAAGAACTTGCTTAAGGTCATATAGGGAGCGAGTAGCAGAACCGGGACCTGAACCCAGTCCGTCTAACTCTGAAGTTCATACTCTTATGAATTCGATTTACTCCCAATCCATTTCCCATCTAAACTTCTAAAAAGCCATCTTTCTGAAACATAAATCCATCACTTCACTCTTGATAAAAGCAAGGGTATCCCTTGCTTTTTGTATCCCTTTGATACACAATGGCCAGGCCTCTCTCTCCAGCCTCTCCACTGGCCACTGCTGCCCTTGAACCTCATGCTTCCACCGTGCCAGATTTCTTGTGGTTTCCTTAATACACCGTGTGTTTAGATAGTGCAAGGATGTTGCACATCCTTCACTCTATTCAAATACCTGTCCTTGCATTTTCTACCTGTTGCTCTCATACTTGTCCTTACTGAGGGAGTTCTTCTATGCTACCATTGTGCCCTGCGTGTATCCAGTTTACAGCATTTCTCACACTACTGTAGTTGCTTACCTGTCTGTTTCCTTGGTGGGACTATGAGAAGAGATACCATTTTATATTAAAGTTTCCTGATTGCCAGTAAGAGAAGCTGACTCTAATTTAAACCAAAAGGAATTTATTGGAAAAATATGAGTTGGCTCACGGCCTCAAAGGGACAGCTGAAAAGTCAGTCTTGGAATGCACTGACACCAGAACACCTCTGGGGATTCAGGTAAGGATGGCTAATTGAACATTTCATCAAATGCTGCAGCAGGCTGGGTGGTTTCCCCAAAGGAAATTGGGGGCTGTTAGAAAAGAACAATTAGGGGAATGGATGTCTCGTGGCTGATAATAACAAATGTCCAGCACAGTCTGACTTTGTGTTCAGAGAGGCACTCTGCCATGGCCTCAAGCATCTCTGTATATCCTTGCTGAGGAAGCCAGATTTCAAGGCCTAGCTGTCCTCTGACCTTGAGCCATTTGTGTAGCTAGTCACATAGGCAGTTAAATAGATCAAGGTGACTAACACATGACTACCTTACGATGACTTGCTCTTGGGGAAGGACACTGGTTTGGTTACTGTTGAGTTACTGTTTGCTGAGCCCTTAGACCTGGGTTCCTCAGCTGCAGTGTAATCCACTGCAGGCATAGCCCTCACCTGGGCCCATCATGTTGCCCTGTGGGGATTGGGGGCCTGGCACTGCCATGCTGATGCTCCTGCTGTTTGCTGTGCTGTTATAACAAACTGTCTTGCTTTGATCCATTGACTCCTTTTTTTTTTTTTGGCTGCATTGGGTCTTTGTTGCTGTGCGTGGGCTTTCTCTAGTTGTGGCGAGTGGGGGCTACTCTTCGTTGCGGTGCACAGGCTTCTCATTGTGGTGGTTTCTCTTGTTGTGGAGCACGGGCTCTAGGTGAGCAGGCTTCAGTAGTTGCAGCACGCGGGCTCAGTAATTGTGGCACGCGGGCCCTAGAGCCACAGGCTTCAGAGTTGTGGCACGTGGGCTCAGTAATTGTGGCATACAGGCTTGGTTGCTGTGCAGCATGTGGGATCTTCCCGGACCAGGGATCGAACCCTTGTCCCCTGCATTAGAAGGTGGATTCTTAACCACTGCACCACCAGGGAGTCCCGATCTATTGACTCTTGCTGTCTACTTTGGGCAACGTTGAGCTTTTGGTAAGTCCATCTGATTGCTTCCTTAGTCGTTTTCTTTGGAGTCATTTCTTTGTTTCTCCTTGCCATCCTCTGTGAGACCTGGGTTCTTCTCTGATACTGTCCAAACCCCTCGTATACACTCTTATTCTATAATTATTTTCAGTATTAAAAATAATCTTCAACTAACATAATGCCTGTGTTTGGGGTGGGGTGGGGGAATCTCTCTTTATAGGGAAAACACAAAGCCTCCTCAATTACTGCATCCATTTCCAAATTTGGGTTCACTGGGCAATGTCTATTCTTCCCCTGGTTTGTTTCTATCTTGCCTTTATATTCCAAAAATTCTATATCAAATGGTAAATTGAAATGCTCCAAATACACCCTATGTATAATAATGAGAGAAGGAATAACATAAATTATATATTTCACCACAAAGAAAGAAATACAGGTGGAAGTTCTTGTTTCTGCATCTTGGTAACCAGGCAGTAGCTAGTATTTATGACCTTCCATTTCAGGTACATCTCGCTTTAACGAGCACCTCAGCCGGTCGGGATTCTTCTCTTAGTAGGGAGACCACAAAAACTTAATTCCTGAAAAACCTAAGCCCTCGCTGGTCTTGCTGTGTAGGGTCACGTGCTCTTCTGTTAACTGAGCAGGTCCTGTAAAGAGGCATTTCAAGGAACATCTATCTGGGTTCCACTCCTACTCCTTGCTGCCCGTATCGTGTAGAAGCAACACTTTTTGCCTTTGATAGTGAGTCAGTGCTCTCAAACAACTCCAGAACCCCCTTTTATACATAATCGCCATGTTCCCCTAATGGCAAGAGGAGCCCAAAATAGCAGCATCAGGCTCAGTTTTCAATCAGTGGAATGGTTTTTGTGCCTCTGGTGCAATCATTTCCATCCTTAGGTATAAAAATCTCCAAACTTTGGACCTGCAACTTATGAACATTTTCCATACAGCTCTTTCTTTGGAAACTTCTGCAGGATGCACTCCATTAAAATTCCTCAGAAGGAGGAAAACATGGACCCAGGAAAGGGTTGGGTTCAATGTGGGAGAGAAGTGAAGGAAATCCAAGATGTCGATGAAGGGAGAGCCTGGAATGACAGCAGAGCAGTTGGTTCTTATTGGAACTAAATGTGCCTAAATGTGTCTCCACAGAGGTCACACTGGTGGAATACCTGATGTGCTTGAATGTAATGAGAGGAGGTTTACACATATGGCAGAGTTTAGGGGTATATTAAGAATAGTATATAAAACCAAGCAGCCAAAACGATGCTATAATTATTAACTCCAAGAAGAAAAATTGTACTGAAAAGAAGTATAATTCAAGTATATGCTTTGTCTGTGACTATTCATAATACTATGTACATTTAGATAGAATATAGATTTAATCAAAGGTAGCAAGAGCTGTATTTGGAGGATGGGTGAAAGGCAATTGTGTGGAGGTTGGGGGGAAGGTGTGGGAGAGGAGGGAGGTGATAAAGAGGACATCTTCATCTTTTATAGTTGGAAATCAGTAGCTAATACCCAAAACTGAAAAATCAAGAAGTAACAATATAAGTGTGTTTTTGAGAGATCCGAGGATAACTATTCAAAGAAATATCTAAAAGAGTTTATTTATTTCTGAGAAATGAATGAGGCAATGCAGGGTATGTGGACAAGTGACTGCTTTCTTTTTTTTTTTTTTTTTTTTTTGGCTGTGTGACATGTGGGACCTTAGTTCCCCCACCAGGGTTCGAAACCACACCCCTGCAGTGGAAGCATGGAGTCTTAACCACTGGACTGCCAAGGAAGTCCTGTGACTGCTGTTTTTGATAACAGGCCTTGATTTGACTTTGTATACCATGTTCATGTAAAATGCTGATGAAAATAATTTAAAAATGAAGATCAAATAGAAATTATGCAGGAGAAGCTTGCATCTTGCTATGCAGTTTATGAACAGAAGTATTGGCTGTACAGCTGAGGTCCCTCTGTCACCCTCCTCAGTTGATCAGTTAGGTCCTCAGTTCCTTGAACCCCAGAGGTGATGATTATTATCCTGAATTTGCTGCTTATAATTTACAATTTTAAAAAAATTTATATATATATATATATATATATCTCCTTCTAGAAGCCTCCCTGCCCTTTTGTAATACCTCTAATCCTCCCTCCCCTTGAGCGTAGGCTGGATTTAGTGACTTGCTTCTAATGAATAGCAAGTCACTTTCAAGGTTGGATTATAAGTCTGTATGTCCATTTTGCTGGCATTCTCTCTCTGGCTGTTCGCATGTGCTTGCTCCAATAGGGAAGACCACCTGGCCAGGAAACAAGGGTGGCCTCCAGCTAGCAGCCAGAGAGGAATTGAGGCCCTCAATCGAGGCCCTCAGGCCAACAGATGGTAAAAAACTGGATCCTGTCAACATCACGGGGTGAGCTTGGGAGTGGATCTTGCTCTCCTTGAACTGTAGGGTGACGGTGATCCTGGCCAATACGTTGATTACAGTCTCATGAGAGGCCCTGGGCCAACACCTTGACTGCAGCCTCATAAGAGATCCGGAAGCAGAGACCCCACCTAAGCCATGCCTGGATTCCTGTCCCATAGAAGCTGTGAGATAATAAATGTGTGTTTTGGGGATAAACATATGAAGTTTTGGGAGTAACCTATTATGCAGCAATAGATAACAGATAGATATGTATATCTCTATATATCATTAGGTATCTCTATATCTGTCTATATATTATATCTGTATATCTATCTACCTACCTACCTACTTACCTACCACCTACCTATCTCTGAGTGGTTTGTAGGTGGTTTTACCCACGTGCATGTTTCAGATAGGGATAAAATGTTTAGACAGATGACGTTATATTCTGTATGTTCCTCTGAAACAGTTTTCTTACTCAACATTGAATCTGAGGCATTCCGTTTTGACTGACAGACTACACAGTAGCCTTTTGGGTCCCCTCACTGGTGTTAACTCAGAGTCCCCGTGGTCCCTGAATGTTTGTGCATTTCCCTTTTACGAGGGCACATTATCCTTGTCAGTGGCCTAAAGTCTTTTGGGGGATGCTCAGGAGAAAGATTCCTAGTAGGTGCTCTATGGTGTTTATAACAGGGTCCTCGGTTAAGGGTTCCGGTCTTCCCTTCATTTGAGGAGCTCTGGGTCTGAGTATTGACTGAGGCTGGAAAAGTGGTAAGCAGCCGTGATTCTGTAACCCTATTCCTCAGAGCTAGCTATCATCATTCTTTTGATGATGCAAATGACCTTAGTCACTGCCTATCAATTTTATTCCTAGAGACCTTAAGTCAGCCCTGACGTTTTTAGTTGTCAACAACCAAGCCTCACTAGTTCAGGCATAAAATGAACATTGCACAGGCTATCCGATAGCTGACACACTCTCCAGAAAAGTAAGAGAGAAATGGCTGGAAGGCTTATGCAGCCAGGACAAAGAATGATGGCCCAACCACAGCAGGACTGTTCCAACAAAGACCCCACTCCCCACTATTGCACATACACTACAGCTCCCACCAGTGACCCTGGGCCAGGAGTCTTCTAAAATCAGACACTTCTACTGCCACCTGGCCCAGAAAATGAGACTCTGTGCAGTGCTGGCTTCCTTATAGTCTCACTCCCAAGCAAGTGAGTCTGCTTGGGAGAACCCAGGTTGCAGGATGTACCTGAGCTGAAACAGAGTCTAGCTAAGTAAGGTCTGGCTTCCTCCCAGGCGAAGTAAAACTCACAAAGTGTAAATCCCCAAATAGAAGTACCAGCAGCCAGAAGCCATGAAAAATGTCCCCAAAGCACCCTTAATTAATTAACTACGACCCAGATCTCAAAAGGTCAAACCATTCTTAGCTCTGATTACCAAGCTTGACTATGCTTCTGCTCCTTGAGTGCTCCCCAGAATCCTCTTTTCCCCACTGAGATCTCCACTGGAGCCCATTTACTGGCTTGCAGAGAGCCTGTTAAACATTCTAATGCTTTCTCAAAACCTTGGAGATGTACAAGTATTCAGGGTCTTCTCAAAGGACAGAGTTGGATGAGGACAGGTACATGATGGATGAGTCAGTATTCTTGCCTCCCAGAGCCTTTGAGTTCCTCTTTCTACATCGTATCAAGGAATTTCTGGCCTCTCACTGTTCTTTTTTTTTTTTTTTATGGGGGATTTTTACACTGAAAGGACATTTGCCATCACTTGTATATTTTACACATTTTCTTAATTTTTGAATTTTATTTTATTTTCTTATACAGCAGGTTCTTACTGGTTATCTCTGATTGTTCTTTAATGTGAACTGGGTTGAATGCAAGCTCACTTTAACCAACACAGGAAACTATGAGAAACATACAGAGCTGTGAGAAATAGCACAATCATTACATAATCTCTGGGAAGAGCACCCATATCAATAAAATCAATCCTATCTAAAATTATGTTCTCCCTCTTTGATGGAGTGCCTTAAACTTTATTCTAATAGATATGCCCAGACTTTACAGATACAAATTGTCAAATTTCTACAATATGTTTTCCTGGGTAGATACTTTCTCTTCCCTACATTTATTTCTACACTTATCTACCCAACACCCACTGGACATCATGGAATCGAATTCCGGTTATCAGCCTCCTAACATTGAGGGGAATTTTTAGCGTCCTCCTGCTAGAAGGGAAAGGCTTCCTCTCACAAGGGATAGGCAGTGGGAAATTTCCAGAAGGATTTGAGGATTTGGGTCTTCCAAGTCTTGTCAGCTATTCCTGTTCCAGTCGTTAGAGATTCACTCTGTTTCATTGTGCCTCTCTTTTACATAAAAGACTGGATTGAAGCTGTGACTTCGGCAGTCTTCAAAATTCAACAACCCGAAGAACCAGATTCTGAGTTCTTTGAAACTTTTTTCTCTTTCTTTGAGTTATTCAGTGTCATCAGAAGCACCCGTTGTACCCCAGTGTCCTGGAAGTCTTCATACCCTTTATATTGTCCTAAGGCAGCAGCCACCTCGTTCTCCAGATGCCCTCAGCCAACAAATGGTCCTCATTATCAACAACTTATAATTTAATTAGCTGTGGGCCATTGACAATTAACTTCCCCTCCCACAATATTGCTGGAATCTTGCTGCATTCTATTCCATCTTGTTAGGGTAATCAACTCCCTGGGGACCTATAACCTGCAATCCACTCTCTAGTACCAATTTCGGTATCAGAGTCCTTTAGCTGCAAGCAATAGGAACTACTCTATCTTCGGCAGAAAAAGCTTGGGTTTTATACCCCCCACCCCATGCCATTGGAGGCTGACTCACAGAATCAGAGACAGTTGGAGAAACAGGCTTAGAAAATGCAGACCCAGAGCAGCACCAAGGATGTAGGACTTGGATTTAATGTACAATTTGTTTGGGACACTGTCACTGGCTTTAATGGCTCCGCCATGTTTTCTGTCCTTGTGGTTTTCCATTTAACATTCAATGACCCAGGAACCTAGCTTTGGCCTTGTACCTACCTGTGCCAGTTACCTTCCCTTTTCTCTCCAAACCCACTCTCTCCCTTCTCCACCCTCTCCATGCCCCAGAACACCTATGGTTCCTGCCTGTTGTACAAGTTGATCTGTATAGCCTACATCAAAGGGCCCATTGCCTGTGGTCTCGAGGTGGGTTTGGCCAGTGGGAAGTCCAGGTAGGAGATCAGAGGGAGAGGGGCGGATGGGGTCAAGACAATTATTCCCTCTCTTGTAGTTGCATAAGGCTGGCTGTGTGTCCCTCAACAGAGGGAAACTGCTCCTCTCATGGCAGCCTCTTCCAGTCAACTATCTCTTTCTGGTTCCAGTTACCATTCCCTCCCTTCACCCTTCAGGTCCATTATGGACTTAGCTAACTGGATGCTTCCTCCTGAATTTTATATCTTGAGCAAGGATGTCACTCATCCCCACAAACGAAGATGTGGCAGTGGGGGCAGCATCCTGACCAGGTACTGCTGGCTATGTGACAGGGGCGGGGCATCCATCCAACTTATTTCTCCTGTTTTGATTCCTGACAAGAACCCAAAATCCCCCGAGTCTGGTTCCCTTAACTCTCAGCTGTTGTCAAGACCTTCCAATAGTCTTCCAAAGAATTCTCTTTGGCTTAGGTTGGCCTGTCATTTCCTGTGTCTACAACCATGAAGTCTAATTGATGTGCCGCTATCCCCAGAAAAGTGGATGCTATGTAAACATGGCAACCACAGGTGTCTTATTCATTTGTGTTTCCTCCAGTGCCTGGTTCCTGCCTGGTACCCAGTTAAAGGTTGTTAAATAAATCCATTTCTGCCACAGGCAGCTCTGGCTGCCCCATGTTGTTCCTCCCCGCAAACGAGGGAAGAAACTACAGCCTTTGCTGAATGAACTTAGTGAAATTGACTTCCCAGAGACTATTTCTTAGATGAAAATAACACAACATAAGGGATTGGTAAAGCTTTTAATGGCCAATAAACACATCATTTAAAAGGGATAAAACATTGTTATCCAGAGTCATTTAGAGCCCACCAGGACACGACATTTGCAAAAAACAATCCCCCAAACAATGTAAGAATGCATCTTAAAGTTTCTGAAATGGAATTCAGAGAAGAGAAAATGTCCTCAAGGAATATTACCAAGATGGACCCACTTAAAATGTGTGATGGAAGTGAGATGAAATCTTCACAAATGCCCTCGTAAGTCTGAAGAGAAATAATTAACAGTGGGTCCATTAAGACTCTAGTGGTATTGATGAGACAGCAGGTAGGGGAAGCAGAGAACCTGGGGACAGTGAATATGTAGAAATGAGAGGTCCTGACCTGCATCCTGGGGCCACCAAGGGATCCACTAATGAACTCTCAGAACCACAGGCCATTGATGTAGAAAACAAAACAAAACATGTCTCATCTTCAGCAAGAATCCTGTCAGTCAGTTTAGCCAGAATCCTCCTTACCCCTGATGCTTCCTCTTAGTAATTTTCCGTCCACTTCTCCTCACCCTGCTCCTTGGCTATAAATTGCCACCTATCCATCCTGCATTCAGAGTTGAGCCCGATCTCTCTCCCCAGCTGCAAAATTCCATTGCGGTGGTCCCTCCACCTGTTGTTTTAGTCCCCCCACCCCTCTTGTCCCAAATAAAGTCTTCCTTATCTTACTTAAAAAAAAAAAAAAGCCCACAAGGGGTCAATCTTGAGAAATCCAAGACTATGGCTTCAAAAGAAAAACAACCACTGAGAATGGTGAAGCTTCATAAAATGAGCGTTTTAAATGAAAATCTAGGGACTTCCCTGGTGGCGCAGTGATTAAGAAATCTGCCTGCCAGTGCAGGGGACACGGGTTCAATCCCTGCTCTGGGAAGATCCCACATGCCGCGGAGCACCTAAGCCCGTGCACCACAACTACTGAGTCTGTGCTCTAGAGCCGGCGAGCCACAACTACTGAGCCCGCGTGCCACAACTACTGGAGCTTGCGTGCCTAGAGCCCGTGCTCCGCAACAGGAGAAGCCACTGTAATGAGAAGCCCGCGCACCACAATGAAGAGTAGCCCCTGCTCGCCACTAGAGAAAGCCCGCGCGAAGCAACGAAGACCCAATGCAGCCAACAGTAAATAAATAAATAAACTTATATATTAAAAAAATTACCAATGGCAATTTAAAAAATAATAAATGAAAATCTAGAATTATTAAGGCTAAGGCCACTTTCAGGAGCTATAACTTGAATGGAAACAACCAGAAATACAACAATCTAGAAATACACCGAGAGAGGATGGTTCAGGTTTTCGAATCTGTCTCTGATTCCTGCCTGACTTAGGATAAATCAACTCATTTCCCCATTGGAGAGATACGTTTTTTTTATTATGCCCCCAAGCAAAACCCTGTTTTTGAATGTTAATAGTTGCAACAATAACCGGGAACACACCATGTGTCCATGACAAACAAAGAAGTAGTCATAATTTATTCTAAGTTGGTCTTATAGCCCCCTAAAGTCTCCACGCTGCCTTGCACAAAGAACGAAAGGAATTTCTGTCATATCTATGCCTCCCCTCACCACCATTCAAGGGCCATGCCTAGTTGCAAGAAGAATGCGGCAACTAGTGGTATCGGATCATCACACACGCGCACTCGGGACATTCCATTTGTAAACGCTTTGAATTTTTCAAATTGTCTCCACTTCTACAATCTAATGTAATTTTCCCAATTGTGTGAGATAGCTGTTATTTTGAACTATACCTTACAGGTGAGAAAAGTAAAGCCCAGAACAGCTTGGCAGGAACTTTGGGCAGCTTGTGAGTCTCAAAGTCCAGAGGGCAGTAGGGCCAATGGCCTCTGGGCCTCTTCTCATAAGTGTCAGTCTCTCTTGCGCCCATTTCTGTCAGCCGTCATCACTGAGACCTTTGGTTGCAGGCTCAGCCCAGCCTAGTTGCTAAACCAGGGGCCCAGCCCAACCCCAAGACCCGGATTCTTAACGATGTAGCAGAGCGAATGACTGGCGCCAGGTGGCGCCACACTACAGGCGGGACCCCAGTGGATTGGATCTGCACCTTCCAGCCCCCTGGCTGAGTAGGCTAACCCCAGGTACTCTATTAACTTCAGAATAACGCCACAGCGCCTGATTGACTATTTGGGACCTCACTTGTCAAACTATAGTGGGCTTTTACTGTTTTTCAGAAGCCAGTTCAATACACCTTCAAGGGTATTTTTTTTTTGGTAACTACTGCATTCTGAGTACAGGTCTCTGATTAGCTTTCATTCTGACTTCTAAGAGTCATACACAAGCATTTACATATTAGAATATATATTTTTATTATAGTTTTTCCTTTTATATGACAGTTGAGCTAGCACATCGATTTTGAAAACCTATATGTGTATATATTTATATTTATATATGGTACAATCACTGTATTTTATTTCAGAACAACAGAAGAGGTGTTACGAAATATTTGCCGTGGAAAGGGGACTTGGGTCGGACAAGGTTGAGGACCATCATACGGGAGTATTGACCTTCTCCTGGATATTTCCTGGTTGACTTGATACTTGAACAGACAACTTTAAGCCTACTTTGCTGTCTCCACTTTCTCCTGCTCTCACCTCACCCTGGGGCTGCTCCTCTGCTCTGCTGGTCCCACACCTCCGTAGCTCTCAGGGAAGCAAGTCCCTGACAGCATCACTCGTGCCCTGGTGCAATCCCATGAGTGCCATCCCTCCCTCCTAGGCTCTCTCCCGCCCTTTCCCACCCCCTCAGCTACATCCTGCCTGTTCTGCCCTCACTCCAACTCACTTCTCATCTCCAATCTCTTCTGGACTGTCCCTCCAGGTGAGATCTTGGGCTGTGCTATCTCTCCTGATGGCCCTTTAAATGTCCTTTTCTCTAGTTGGAGATGCATCCTGTTCTCATGGAATAATCTTTGTCAATTCAGCCTGGAGATCTGAAAAACGGTGAGCCCAGCTGAGCTTCTCTGCCTCTGCGGAGGCAGTGCTCTGATCAATGAGGGCTTCTACTCTTGAAGATTTTTCTTACTGTTGTTTTCTCTGAGCTGATTACTCGTCCCTCTGGCTGCCTGTCTCCTTTTGGGGGTGGTGGGTAATTTGTGAGAACACACACAATTATATTAACTTGCTTTCTTTATTATCAGGCCATACCTGGGTTTTCTGTTTTCCCTATCCTTTGGCCACCACGTAACCTCTTTCCTGGTTAGAGTGTCACTAGTTAGAATTTTGCTGTTAAAAAAATAATATGTATTTACCGTGGATGTCAGAGGGAGTAATTCTGTGACGTGCTTCTTTGCAGAGTCTGCTGATAATCCACCAATATCCTTCATCCTTAAATAATAAATAATAGAACTCTACAGTTCTACATGGGCTCATGGCCACCCAGCTAAAAGCTACATTTCCCAGCTTCCCTTGTATCTGGGTGTGGCCATGTGACAGAATTCCAACCAATGGGATGTGAGCAAAAGTGATTATGCCATTTCCAGGCCATGCCCTTAAAAGGAAAGAGTGTACACTCCCCTTCCCCTTTCCCCTTCTCACTGGCCAGGATGCAAACATAATGGCAGGAGCCGGAGCAACCACCTTGGAACCCACCTGTTGAGAATAGCAGATATACTCTTACCAGCTATGGACTGCTTACCTTTGGACGACTATGTAAGAGAGAATCAAAATTCTGTTTTGTTTAACTCACTGTATTTTGGGGGCTTTTGACTACCTAGATTATACTCTAAGTAATACAGCTTCACGTTACTACCTTTACCCAGGAGCCTGTACTTCCTTATTACTTGTACTTATTTGTGTTTTCTTATTTCAAATTTTATGTTTTATGTCTTCCTTTTTTTAAAAAATGTTATTTATTTATTATCTTCAGCTGCGTTGGGTCTTTGCTGCGCATGGGGTTTCTCTAGTTGTGGCGAGCGGGGGCTACTCTTCGTTGCGGTGCACCAGCTTCTCATTGCGGTGGCTTCTCTTGTTGTGGAGCACGGGCTCTAGGTGCATGGGCTTCATTAGTTGCGGCACGTGGGCTCAGTAGTTGTGGAGCACGGGCTTAGTTGCTCCGCGGCATGTGGGATCTTCCTGGACCAGGGCTCAAACCCATGTCCCCTGCATTGGCAGGCGGATTCTTGACCACTGCGCCACCAGGGAAGCCCTGTGTCTTCCTTTTTAAAACTTAAGGTGTTAGCTAGTGGTTCGTCTAATTTTTCTTTTTCAAAGAACCAGCTTATGGCTTTATTTATTCTAGTGAGCTTAGAGTTTTAAGATTATTTTTGCTACCTTGACACTTGAATTAATTTCTAGCCATTTATGGAATTGTTGGGTCACATCCTTTCCTCCTCAACACTCTTTCTACATTGTTCCATCGTCTTATGCCATCTAAAATTGCTGAAAAGAAATCTGAGGTCAGTCTCATTTTGTTCTTCTTGGCAGATTGTCTGCTGCTTCCCTCTGGATGTTTGTAGTAGGAGGCTTTTATCTCTGAGATTTAGGAAATTCAGAAGAGCTATTCTGAGCTCAGTGGTTTCTTTACTCGATTTACCTGGAATATAGGAAATCCCGTTCATTTGCCAAATTGAGTCTTTTTGTTTCAGAAATGGCTTTTCTTTTATGCTTTTGACTATTTTTTCAATTCCATTTGTTCCCTCTTCATCAGGACTCTAGCTGTATGTTGGGTCAGTATAAACATCTCAAATAGCTGTCGTTTTCTTTCTAATCATTTCATCTCTTCACCTTTCTTTATTGTGTTCTGTGTGATATTCTCAAACCTGTTATCCATGGCACTCTGACTCAGTTTTCTGCCATATCAACTCTACTTCTCGTGGCTTCTATTGTGACTTTCAGATATTTACTGGGTTTTTCTTCTGTTTTTTCTCTTACCTTTTCAAGTCTTCTTTTCATCTAATTTTGGTATCTCTGAATTTTTGTTCCATAGGGTCCCATATTGTATTCAGTTTCCTTTAGAGTGCAGAGAAGATACTTTTCAAAGAATTTATTCTATTTTCTGAAATCATTTTTCTTCTGTTATGTATTCTTTATATGTATTTCTACTGACATTCTTTAGGAGAAGATAGTAATATCTTACATAGATCCCATGGTAGCTCTTTACTAAGAAATAGTGACTACTACCTGAATCCATCTGCCCTTGAAATATAACTTCTTTTTAAAAATTAATTAATTAATTAATTAGTTTATTTTTTTGGCTGTGTCGGGTGTTAGTTGTGGCATGCGGGCTCTTCATTGCGGTACGCAGGCTGCTCTCTAGTCGCTGTGGCACGCGGGCTTAGTTGCCCTGCACCATGTGGAATCTTAGTTCCCTGACCAGGGATCGAACCAGCGTCCCCTGCATTGCAAGATGGATTCTTAACCACTGGACCACCAGGGAAGTCCCGAGATATAACTTCTATTTCATAGGAAATATAGTAGCTAGAGAAGCAAGCTAAACACAAAGAAATAACCAGAGAAATCCAGAAGGTAGGACATTCTGTAGGACAACTGACTTAATTGTTTCCTCTAGTAAGTGTTCTAAAAAAGGGACTGGATGAGATTAAAATAAACTTAAGGGGCATTGTGGTCCTGGATTGGATACTGATTTGGATAAACCAGCTATAAGAATAATTGGAATTAATTGAATGAATTTTAATATAGCCTGGAAATTAACTGAGATGAGATAAAATACCAGAACACAAAGGTAGAGAGTGTTGACTAAATAAAATAGGTGATGAAAAAGTTATAAAACGATTTTTACGGTATGATCTTATTTTAGTACACACACGTGTAGCTGTTACAGTGACGTTTTCTGGGAGGTAAGAATATGCTATTTGTTTTTAAACTTGTCTGTATTTTCTATTATTCTACAAGCACATGTACTCCTTATGTAATACAATTTTTTAATTTAATTTTTTTAGTTTTGACTGCATTGGGTTTTCTTTACTGCACGCGGGTTTTCTCTAGTTGCAGTGAGCGGGGGCTACTCTTCATTGCGGTGCAAGGGCTTCTCCTTGCGGTGGCTTCTCTTGTTGCAAAGCATGGGCTCTAGGCGCTCGGGCTTCAGTAGTTACAGCACGTGGGCTCAGTAGTTGTGGTATGCAGGCTCTAGGGCACGTGGGCTTCAGTAGTTGTGGCTCGCAGGCTCTAGAGCACAGGTTCAGTAGTTGCAGCACATGGACTTAGTTGCTCCACGGCATGTGGGATCTTCCCCGACCAGGGATCGAACCCATGTCCCCTGCATTGGCAGGCGGATTCTTAACCATTGCGCCACCAGGGAAGTCCCAGTTTTTTTTAAAAAATAGTGACACGTATTTAAATGGAACATATTTACCATGAAGATAATAAAGCTTGAGCTTCAGGGTTCCTTAATCACAGGGGCTATTCCAAGGCCCTAGGAGGACCTCCAGCAATTTTGTATCATATTTTTGTAGGATTTTTAAATTTCATTTTTTATGCTCCAGCATTTTTTTTAATTGTGGTAAAAGACACACAATGTAAAATTTACGATTTTAACCATTTTTAGGTTTACAGTTCAGTGGCAGTACATACATTCACATTGTTGTGCAAACAACACCACTACTAATCTCTGAGGCCTGGTCATCTTTCCAAACTGAAACTCTGTACCCATTAAACAATAACTCCTGACTCACCCCTCCTTCCAGTCTCCAAAATTGTATAAGCTTTAAACCCCACAGAACCTGGGCCCAGCCTCAACTGACAACCAGATATCCTGATCATTCTTTTTTTTTTTTAAGATTTTTTTGATGTGGACATTTTCAAAGTCTTTATTGAATTTGTTACAATATTGCTTCTGTTTTATGTTTTGGTTTTTTGGCCCTGAGGCATGTGGGATCTTAGCTCCCTGACCAGGGATTGAACCCGCACCCCCTGCATTGGAAGGTGAAGTCTTAACCACGGGACCACCAGGGAAGTCCTTCCTGGTCATTCTTGAGAAAGCTTTTGAAATGATACCCAACCCTGCCCAAGTGACTTTAGCCTCAAACCAAAGGACAGTCAACATAGTCGAGGAGACTCTCACCAAAGTGCTCATCAGTAACTGTGCAAAAGTCAACAATTGTGACAGCATCAACATCAATGTATACACAGAACAACAAAACCAATAAATTACTCATATTACTGGAATATATATTTATACAACTTTTTCCAGAAATTATGTTTGTCATTCTTAAGGTCCAACGTGATTGTAGATTAACCCTGTTTTCTTCATTGCTTAGAATTATTGGTAAATAGTACCATAATTTCCTGTAAAATTTGCCCAGAAGAGTAGATAGTCATTTTATATAGTTCTATCAGCTTGTTTTAAGTCTGGCTCAAAGTCACAGAAAACCTTTATTTCTTTCATACTTAAAAGAAGTCTGGAGGTACAGAGTTCAGGACTATATGATAATTTTATGATTTGCAATGAATTGGAGCCCTTTTATCTTGCTCTGCCACCATCCTTGGCATGCCACTTCATGGCCCAAAAGGGCTGCTCCAGCTCCAGCCATCAAGTCTGTATTCCAGTCAGAAGGGAAAAAGAAGGAGTGGAAAAGAGCATATCCCCTTCCCATAATGATTCCTCATAGAAATTTCACCCAACACTTGAGTTTACCTCTTTTTTTTTTTTTTTTTTTTTGTCCTATGGCTTACCTAGCTATAAGGGAGGCCAGGAAACGACATATTTATTCCAGAAACTTGTGTCCAACTAAAAACCAACCATTCTATTACTAAAGGAATGGAGAGAATGGATATTGGGACAGACAACTAAGTATCTGTCAAATGTTTTTTTAAAGATTCAGTGTGCTAGTTTTTGAGGTTTGATGGGGGCAGGTAGGAAGGAATAGGAACTTAAGGCACCATTTTATCATTGTTTAGCATTTTGTTTAGAGCTGAAAACTTGCTTCCTCACAATTAGCTATTTAGACTGGGTGCTAAAAAGCCACCCTCTACACACCACAAAAATGGGCTCAATGGGCTTGTAAAGAGAAAAAGTCATCTTCCATATTGAAGGGAATTTTTGAATGTCTCAATGGCCAAATATATCCAAACCATGTATCTAAGCCAATAAGATTTACTGTTGCAGGTAAGCTTTAACTGTGAAAAGCATCATATCCGCGTATGACTGCCATCACTTTTGTACTGTATGTTGTTTCCAGGGAAATGCAAACCACAGGATGCAGTCTCTGACCCCATCCTTAGAGAATGTTACCATAGAGGACATTTCTCCCACATGGTAAACAAAACGTGAGTGCAGAAGTTGCTTTAGCCATGAGGGAGCCGATAGAGCAGGGGCGTAATGGAAACGACTCAGAGAGGGAGCTGAATGAATCAGATAAGGGCAGCCTCGTGACCTTTCAGCCTTCTCCCTGACTTGATAATGAAACACAAAAATAAACCTCCATGCTTGTACTTTGCATATGTTGGTTGTCAGATTGCTTTTCTAAATTGACTGTATTTAACCTTGATGGTGAATGTTCCTTGATGATTAATAGATTCTGGAATTTTGTCCAAACTAGAATGTGATTTCTCCCTGAAATAGACTTGAATAGCAGTCAGGCTGCTTGGTTCTTTTCCTCTGATCTAGCCACCCCAAGATCTGGGCTCTTTCTTCCTCTGGCTCAAGGACGAGGAAGTAGGGCTTGTTGATTCAGCAGAGCTACTCATTGGGATTCTATTCCTCTCAGCTGGTACCCTCACCAAGCCAGCCTCTGGGTAAGAAACTGCTTGTTTCTATGGTTCTTCAGTGTGACTTCCTCAGGGAAATAAGGCCCGCAGAAGTAGCCAGCCAGCTGTAGGAGAACACAGAGCAGGCATCTACAGCCCCTCAACTCCTTCCAGAAACAGCAAAGGCTACTGCAGATAAACCAGGGTATGTGGAGCCCACATGGTACAAAGCTCAGGAAGGCTGGGTTTTAAATTGACAACAGCCTTTAAAACTCTTTGGGGAAAAAAATAAATAAATAAGAAAACTCTTTGGGGGTAGTCGCATTCAGAGTAAGGGAGGGTTGAAAGGCAGGGAGGGTATTTTCCTTTTAGAAGCAGAAGGAGATTCCTAACAGCCTTCCTTCTTTGCTTTGTGCCTGGTTCAGTACTTTCTTAGCAAGTTCTGGGGGAGCTCAGGTCCTGAGAAGGGCTGGGGCCTGTCAGGGCACTAAACAAGCTGTGAAAGCACCCTGGAGGAAAAGGGAGGCTCCTCTGCATTTCCCTTTCCTGCAGGCCTGCCCTGGCTTTTCATGATGTCATCCATTCATCATTGTGATCTGATTGGTGGTCCCAGGCCTTGGCCAGCTGCCCAAGGCCAGAAGGGAAGAGAGAGATCCCAGGACAAATGCGCAGCAGGCCCCTGAGCATGTGCGGAAATGCTGTCATCAGTTCCACATAGAAAGACTTGGAACAAATCGAAGAAGGCAGTCAAAGTCACAAGATCCTATCCAACCTTCCCTTCCCTGAATGCCTGGGAAGAATTCAGGGGCCTCTTTCCTGTGGATAGGGAACCAAATCCTGGAGTGGGCCTGGGTGTGGAGGAGGGACTGCTCTGCCAGAGGGTTCGTTCTCCAGAATTCAACCTGTTTCCTGAATCAGTGGTGTTTGAAAGCAACTTTGTCCAGGTACTCTTGGGCCGCTCAGAATGGCACTCCTTGATTCCTCTAAATCTGTTCCCACAATGTGACGGAGAGTCTGTCCCTGGAACTGGAGTGGAGTGACAACTGAGGCAAAGAGAGGAACCTGAGGCAAGGCTACCCCATCTGACCCTGACTTTGCAGAGCTCCAGATAGGTTTTCTCCTGCAGTCACTCTGGAGAGAGAGGTCAAGTGTTGTCTGCTCTGAGTGGAGGATTTGGTATCTTCCTCCGTCAATTTACTTCCTCCTCCAGGCTGTCAGCTCAAAGCAGATGAACAAAGAGGCAGTAAAATGAGCTGCCCTTTGAGGGTTCACAACAGAAATGTTGGTGGGTGAAAGAATAGGAGCTGGATGCCCGGAGAGATCTGGGCTCAGAGTCCGGTCCACTGCTTTCTTATCAGGAGGTGTCATCAGGAAGGTGACCTGCACACCCTGAATCCCAGTTTCCTCTATTGTAATAAGGGTGGGACTGACCTGACTGTTCCATGAAACACAGGAGGCAAAGGCCTTAGTGCAATGGCACTCAGTGCATTTTTGTTTCCTTGTCTGGGCTCCCCTCAGGCCAGATGGAATCCAGAATAAACAGAACTTGGAAGTTACAGGGACCTGACAGTGCAGAAAAGGTGCAGGAGATAATAGGGCCCCTCAAGAAAGTGCCAAAGGACAGGTTCTTCAAAGAAAATCCAGGAAACAGTCTGGGGAGGATTCACAGAAGTGTGACACACGTCAAGGAACTCTTGTGGGCAATTGCTAATAGTAGGTAAAGTAAATACTGGTACAGTTGTTTAACCAATATAGGTTAAAACTGTGGTTCCCAACAAGCGATGATTTTGCCCCTGCTACCAGGGGGCATTTGGCAATGTCCGAAGACATTTGGGGTTATTGCAATTTGTATGGGGGGAGGGTGGAGATTGCTCCTGGCATCTATTGGGCAGAGGCCATGGACGCTGCTAAATATCTTACCATGCACAGGACAGCTCCTCCCCCAAGCAAAGAATTATCCAGCCCAAAATGTGAATGGTGCCTCTCGCCTAAAGCATACTGCTGCTTCTGCCAGTGCTCAGACTGTGCCCTGGGGGTGCTGCTTTGCAGGTCAAAAAGAGCAGGAACTGGATAGGCATCTACAAAGCCTCCAACACCATGGCCCTTGGGGTGACCTCCTCTGTGCCCTGCCTGCCTCTTCCCAACATCCTCTTCATGGCCAACGTCAAATGGCACCATGGGCAGAGCCAGACATGGAACCAACCAACTACAGCCCCCAAGATCATCCTGAAGAGGTCAGCATCCTGAAGGGGGGCAAAGGGGGGCCATAAAGTGGACAGGAGTGAGGGCCAGTCTACACACCCTCTTTCCTTCTCGCTGCATTCACTGCACTGAATTCTTAGGAAATCTCTCCACTTGGGGCCAAGGGGCAAGGAAGCCAGGCAGTCTGGCAGATGAAGCACTGGCTGGGAGATGCAGGTTCTAGTCCTTATGCAACTAACTAGACTCAAATAATTTTTGAGTCACAGGTTACTTGCTGCATTGCAGTCTTCCTACTGGTAAAGTGAGTGGAACGAAGTCTCACTTGGAGCTGTAACATTATGCTTGTCGGGGATGAAACGGCCCTTTTAGATGTTTGAGCCTCTTCTGTAGGATATCTCAGGAATCTCTAGATATTCCCAGAAGCCCAAGTAAACCCTTCATTGCTCCATGTTGCTTCAGTGATAGACCTCTCCATTATGTTCTAGGTACACCTATGGCAAGTACAGCCCAGACCCAGCTGACTAATACTAGATCCAAAGCCAACTCCTTGAATCTTAACTCCTTTGGGAGGAGTAATGGAGGCATTGAGGTCAATGAATGGACAAGCTGGACAGTGGGACCCAGCTCCTGTTGTGCTCTCAAGAAGGAAATTGAAAAGCCCTATGATCCCAGCTACCTTACTCCCGGGCTGTCCCTCTCAAGCAGGATCCAGGGAACACCAGCATGAGAATCATGGCAGGATGGGTAGAGGTTAGAATGCAGATTCCAGGGGCTCACCCCAGACCTACTGAATCTGAATCTTTGGGGTTATCTTGAGGCGTCTGCATTTTAAACAAGCTCCCCAGGTGAATCTGATCTCCCCAAAGTTTGAGCACCACTGTGCTAAGCATTCTCTCTCCTACCCACCAAAGCCTCAGTTCTGAAGGAGACCCTCCTCATTTTAATGAAGACAGGGTTGGATCCGAAGCAATATGTGTCTTCCCTCACGCCTTCAGGATTCTCCCTTTGAAGTTTGTGGAGCTCCAGGTCTGTGACCGCTTTCAACGTGTCCTGCAGTTGAGGACAGTCACGGAGAAGATCTACTACCTAAGGCTCCACCCTGACCATCCTCAGACTGTCTTCCACTTCTGGATCCGACTGGTTCAAATTCTGCAGAAGGGCCTGTCTATCACCACCAAAGACCCTAGGATTCTCGTCACTCACTGCCTGGTACCCAAGAACAGCTGCAGTCCCTCAGGAGACTCACAGGTAAGTGGGCACCATTGGCTCCTCCAGCCAAGGTCAGAGCTGAGCTGTAGAGCTTCAGTGAGCTGATACGGGGGCACCCTGGGAAGCCTTGCCTTAGGCCTTTTCTAACCAGCTTTAGTGATTAAAATTCGCCTGAGTGTACAGTTCAAATTTTTCAGTAAATGTATAGAGTTGTGCAACCATCACCACAATCCAGTTTTAGAACATTTCTATCACCCTAAAAAATTCCCTCATGCCCATTTGCAGTCATTCCCTGTTCCTACTTTCTGCCCTAGGCAGCCACTGATCTGTCTTCAATCTCTACTCATATTTCTGAAACATTTCATATGAATGGAATCCTATAATATATAGGCTTTCGTGTCTGGCTTCTTTCACTTAGCATAAAGTTTTTCAAGTTCATCCATATCATAGCATGGGGCCAACTCTAGGGTAGAGTCACAGACTATCAATAATTTATTCCTTTCAATTGCTGAATAGTATTCCATTGTATAGATATACCATGTTTTATCTATTCACCAGTTGATGGACATTTGGATTGTTTCCAGTCTGGGGCTATTATGAATAATGCTACTGTGGACATTTGTGTACAAGTTTTTGTATAGATGTATGTTAGGGTATGTTTTCATTTGTCATGGGTAGATTCCAAGGAATTGGAATTGCTGGGTCATATGGTAAGTTTATGTTTAAACCGGCAAACTGTTTTCCAAGGTGACAGTACCATTTTACATTCCCACCAGTAACACATGAGGGTTTTAGTTTCTCTGCATCTTCACCAGCAATGATATTGTTGGGAATTCCCTGGCGGTTCAGTGGTGAGGACTCTGTTCACTGCTGAGGGCCTGGGTTCAATCCCTGGTCAGGGAACTAAAATCCCACAAGCCACATGGCCAAAAAAAACAAAAACAAAAACAAAACAATGGTATTATCTTTTTGTTTGTTTGTTTTTTTGCGGTACGCGGGCCTCTCACTTTTGTGGCCTCTCCCTTGGCGGAGCACAGGCTCCAGACGCAGGCTCAGCAGCCATGGCTCTCGGGCCCAGCCGCTCCGCGGCATGTGGGATTTTCCAGGACCAGGGCATGAACCCGTGTCCCCTGCATCGGCAGGCGGACTCTCAACTACTGCGCCACCAGGAAAGCCCAGTATTATCTTTTTAATTAAAGTCATTTTAGTGGATGTGTTATGTTTTTAATTAGGGTTTCCTGTCGAGCAACTTTACATGGGCTTATTAGTCATTTATATATCTTCTTGGTGAAATTTCTATTCAAATCTTTCTTGAAACTTAAAAATATATATATCTATTTAATTTATTTATTTGGTTGTGCCAGGTCTTAGTTGAGGCAGGCTGGCTTCTTAGTTGCAGCTCACCTGCTCCTTAGTTGTGGCATGCAAACTCTTAGTTGTAGCATGCATGTGGGATCTAGTTCCCTGACCAGGGATCAAACCCAGGCCCCCTGCAGTGGAAGCGCAGAGTCTTAACCACTGGACCACCAGGGAAGTCCCTTGCCTATTTTTAAATTGATTTTTTTCTTCTTATTGAGTTGTAAGAATTCTTTGCATATTCTGGATACAAGTCCTTTATCAGATGTATGATTTGTAAATATTTTCTCCCAGTCCGTGAGTTGTCTTTTCATTTTCTTAATGATGTCTTTTGAGGAGCAAAAGTTTAAATATTTTATTTTATTTATTTATTTTATTTATTTTCATTTTTGGCTGCGTTGGGTCTTTGTTGCTGCACGCAGGCTTTCTCTAGTTGCGGCGAACGGGGACCACTCTTCATTGCAGTGCACGGGCTTCTTATTGCAGTGGCTTCTCTTGTTGCAGAGCACGGGCTCTAGGCGCGCAGGCTTTAATAGTTGCAGCGCGCGGGCTTAGTTGCTCCGCAGCGTGTGGGATCCTCCCGGACCAGGGCTTGAACCCGTATCCCCTGCATTGGCAGGTGGATTCTTAACTGCTGCACCACCAGGGAAGCCCAGAAGTTTAAAATTTTGATGAAATACAGTTTATCAATTTTTTCTTTTATGGATCAGGCTTTTGGTGTTGTATCTAAAAACTCTTTGCTCAACCCAAAGTCACTAAGATGTTAACCTATATTTTCTTCTAGAAGTCTAGAAGACTTAGCTCTTACATTTAGGTCTCTGATCCATTTTGAATTAATATTTGTGAATGATGTGAGGTAGGGGTACTTTTTTAAGTACTTTTTTTTTTTTTTAGCCTGTGGATATACAATTGTCCTAGTACCATTTGTTGAAAAGCCTATCCTTTCCACATTGAATTGTCTTGGCATCTTTGCCAAAACTCAATTGACCATAACTGTAAGGCTCTATTTCTGGCTTCTCAGTTCTGTTCCATTGATTCGTTTGCCTATTCTTGTGCCAATCCTACAATGTCTTGATTAATGTAGCTTTATAGTAAGTTTTGAAATTGGGTGTTGTAAATCTTCCAATTTTGCTCTTTTTCAAATTGTTTTGGCTATTCCAGATCCTTTGCATTTCCACGTAAATTTTAGGATCAACTTGTCGATTTCTACAAAAAAAAAAAAACGCCTGCTGGAATTTTGATAAGGACGTGGAATTTATATATCAATTTAGGGGAAATTGCCATCTTGACAATATTGAGTCTTTTAATACATGTATATCGAATGTCTTTCCATTTATGTCAATCTAATTTCCCTTAGCAATGTTTTGTAGCTTTCAGTTTACAAGTTCTACACTTCTTTTGTTCAATATATTCCTAAGTATTTGATTGCTGTTGATATTATTGTGAATGGAATTGTTTTCTTAATAATTTTTGCATCAGTCATTGAAAATGTACAGGAATACAACTGTTTTTTGTGTATTAATCTTGTTTATTAGTTGTAGTAGTTTTTGTGGATTCCTTGGGATTTTCTACATATGTGCATACATTCATGTCATCTGCGAATAAAGACAGCTTAACTTCATTTCCAGTTTGGATCCATTTATTTGTTTATTGCCTTATTGCATTAGTTAGAACCTTCAGTACAATGTTTAATAGAAGTAGCAAAAGTAGACATCCTTGCCTTGTTCCTGGTATTAGGGGAAAAACATCGAGTCTTTTATTAAGCATGATGTTAACCATGGGATTTTTGTAGATGCCCTTTATAAGGTTCAGGAAATTCCCTTCTATTCCTTGTTTATTGAGAATTTTTATCATGAGTGGGTATTAAATTTTGTCAGATGCTTTTTCTCCATCTGCTGAGATGATCACATATTTTGTCCTTTATTCTATTAACATAGTATATTACATTAATTCACTTTTAGATGTTAAACTAGCCTTGTGTTCCTGCAATAAATTCCATTTGGTTACGGTGTGTATGATCCTTTTTATATATTACTGGATCTGGTTCACTAGCATTTTGTTAAGGAGTTTTGCATCTATGTTCATTAGAGATATTGATCTGTAGTTTTCTTGTGATAGCCTGGCTTTGGTATCAGGGTAATACTCACCTTACTGAGTAATTTGGGAAGTGTTCCCTCCTCCTCTGTTTCTGAGTTTGTGATGATTGGTGTTACTACTTCTTTAAATATTTGATAGAATTCAGGGAAGCTACCTGGGCCTTTTTGCCCCAGGCCTTATAGTATAATGAACAGAAGCCTGACTTGAGTTACAACACAAAATCCATGAAGGCCGAGATTTTTATCTGTTTTCATCACTTCGATTCCCCAGTGCCTGGCACGTAGTTGATATTCAATAAATATTGAATGGCTATGAGCAGTGTGCACAACTGGGGCATCTCTGGGGTATCACAGGCAACAGGAAAAAAGGCAGTTTTACTCTGGCATAAAAAGTAGCTCAACGTAGGATATTTCTTAGAGAAATGAATTTGAAAAACATTAAATTCCTACAATAAACATTTAATCCCCTTCCATTTAAATATAAAACCAAGTAGCATAAGCTTTATTAAAGTTTATATTAATAGGCTATTCAATAACATATTAAGGTATGTTAATAAGAATAGCTTATCTACTAAATTATGTTTAAAGTTTTCAGGGACAATGTTATTCTTGGGACACCAAAGGATATTTATAACAGTATGGAGGTATAAACAAACAGATATGGCCTCAGAATTGCCTCTCTGTGCAGTTGGCATGGCTCTGTCTGATAGGACAGCTGAGTTCTAACCTTTAGGGTCTGGACCATGATATTAGGAAAATGCAGAGACGCTGAGAACTTACACCTGGTTTTGCTTTTTTCCTCCATCTAGTTAGTGCAGAAGAAACTCCAAGCCTCCCAGCCCAGCGAGAGCCTCACGCAGCTGATGGCCAAGGGGGAGAGTGAGGCCCTCTCTCAGACTTTTGCCGACCTGCACCAGCACAACCAGTTCAGGTACATGACTCAAATCCAGCCAGCATGACGTTCCAGATGGTCTGTGCTGGGAGATCCAGAAACCAAGTTATCTTGGTTAATGGGCACAGGGAGGTGCATGAAGTATTGCCCCTCAGTATCCAGTCTGTATTCTTGACTCAGGGCAACCTTTTCCTGGTCTCTTTGCCTAATTCTCCTTCTCCACAAGCATCGTGGGCTTGACCCCAGAGGAGGAATTTTATAAAAAATGGAAAGTAGCTTCTTCAATATTAAGAATAAATTAGTAACACAGGTGGAAAAGTAAAACCTAATTTCTAAACTAGTTTCTAGTCCTACAGAAAAGTAATCAAAACGTTGTTTAAAATGTCATCATCTGTCCCTGGGTTCCGTTACCTACTTACCTGGCCTCTGCTTGAACTTATGGAGCTTCTATAGTCACTTTTTTTTTTTTTTTAATGTTTTCTGGAAAGCTCCCTCCTGCAGGCCTGTCTTCTCCATGCCTGAGGAAATGTCCTTACATGTACAGATGACTAAGGGTTGCGTCTTAAGACTGGTTGGTATGAGAGAGACAGAGGTCGAGAGCACTTAGACCACAGGGCACCACGGCCAGAGAGCAAAGATAAAATGGGAACCAGGGTCCTAGTGAACTTGATTTGTGGTGTCAAAGAAAAGGAAGAACAGAACAAAATTAGTAAATGTCACCAGAAGAGAAAAACGAGGTGTCAGAGAGAAGGAGATTTTTGTCGTAACAGGGACCAGCAACTCAGAGACAGAATTTCAGAAAAGAAAGTTTTCTTTGTGAATGCCAGTGATAAACTGAAAACCAGGAGAGCTCAGAGGATGCAATCTCTCATAATGGATAAGAGCTCACACAACCCTGGGCCCAAGTCACCACTCTGACTATGAGCCCTTGGGGGCATATTGCTTAACTCTGCTGGGCCTCGGTTTTTACACCTATAAAGTAGAAATTGCGGTACTGCCAACCTCAAGCAGATCGTGTCAGGATTCAATGAGCTCACGTGCATCAAGTGCTCGGCCCATCCTCAGCAAATTTACAGGAGGATGTAATAAACGCTCAATTAATATTAACTTGTAGGGGATTCCCTGGCGGTCCTGTGGTTAGGACTCTGCGCTCTCACTGCCGAGGGCCCGGGTTCAATCCCTGGTCGGGGAACTGAGATCCCGCAAGCTGCGAGGCGCGGCCAAAAAGAAAAAAATTAGCTTGTATTTTTAATTCTAACTTGAGCTGGAAGTAGAAAAACTATTAACACAAGAAAAAGACTTGTTAGTTGCCCGCTGTTAAAGAATTTATACTGTGGTTGTCACTCTGTATATCATACAGAGATCTGTAATGAAGGAAGATGTAAGATGGTAAGATGTCACATTGCTGAGCTGGAGAGCCCTGGACTCTAATGGAGGAAGATATTTGATATCTAATAGCAAGATATTTTGACTGTCTTAGAATGTTAACTTACAGATTTTCTTTATTACTCTGGGAAGGACGGCTTCTGTTTATACCTCACTGGTCACAATTCAGTCACATGGCCACACCCAGCTGCAAAGGAGGCTGGGAAATGCAGCCTCCATTCCACATAGCCATGGGCCCAACACAAAATTAGATGTTCTGCCCCGGAGGGAGAAGGGAAAAGGGCATGCTCGGGACCTACTGGCAATCTCTGGCGCAGACAGCTTTTAACATCTCCAGGAGGTCAGAGGAGTCAAAGACCTGAAGGAGAAACATGCACAAGCCAGTTAAAGGGTAGAGAAAGCTGTGCAGGGTAAGGCAACAAATGAGGCTTCGCCCTGAGGAAGAAGCTTGATGAGTGCAGAGAAAGGGAAGGAAGGCCAGTAGGGAAGTGGGGATGGTGGTAGGACGACATACGTAGAAGTGGGCAGGGACCAAGCCAGGCAGGGGCTGGGAAGCCATGCGAATGGATTTAGGCTTTAAGTGTAATGGGAGCCTTAGCAGCATTTTAAACAGGGAAGTGGCGTGATCCCATGTACATTTTAAAAAGGTCATGCTGGCTGTTGCAGTGACAGTGATTTGAAGAGAGGGAGGCTAGGTGTGGAGGGACCAGCCAGGGAGCTATGGCAACTGAGTCTGGGCTGTCGTGTACAAGACGGATCAGACGGATGTGAGAAACAGGGAACATGGAATTTTTGCTTCCTTGTCTCAATAATTGCTTTGTACAGACATTTAGTTTCTTCTCTTTAATTTTTCAGCATGAAGCCCTGAGTGATGATTTTTCTCCTCATTTAGGCAGGTTCTAGTCTGGTTGCGGTTATAGCAGTTTTTGCACGTTGGCAGCAACATGCAATGTACAGCAAATAAAATAAATGGCCAAGACACAGGACCAAACAGATGGAGTCACACCCACTCCACCTCAGCAAAATCAGCAGCCTGGGTTCTGCTGCCCAAACTCCACCCCATCCCGCCTCCCCCTTCCCTATTTTTTCTTCTGCTACTTTAATATGCGTCACACCCACCCAATATAGTCACAGCTGGCCTTTTTCACATTTATATCTGCCTCTAAAGCTTTTGTTGCATCAGGAAAAATATAACTGGAAACAAGATTTAAAATGAGAGTTTCATGCTCTATTCTTTTCCTTTTGATTTCCATTTTCTTGATCCTGAAATGGCTGGAGTTCCAGGAGCAGCAGAAAGACAGAGAAAAAAAAACGACAGTCCAGGTAACAGAGGGCACAGGGCACCCTTGTCTCGGAGAATTTTCTGCTCTGCAGATATAGGAGTAAGATTGCCTCTAGTACCCCACCCCAACTTTCCTGGTGCTGTCAGGGTTGCCGTCATCCTCCTGTACCTTAGTTTGAGTTCCTCCGGGATCTTTGGCCACCATAGTCAATTTGGCATCAAATCCTATTAATTCCTTTCTTTCAAATGTTTCTTATATTCTTTACTTCATTTCTACTCCCACAGATCCCACCCTAGTCCACTTTATCATCTCTTGCCTGGACCACGGCAGCAATCTTCTGCTAGTTCGTTCATTCATTTATTTATTCAAAAGCATGCACTGAGCACTTGGTAAGTGCCTAACACTGTTGAAGGCTTTGGAATCACAGTGAAGAAAGACACAGCACCCGCTTCAAGGGGGTTATAATTTTTGGAGTCCGATGGGTAAGTCCCCAAATTACATAACCTCTCCTTCCAGGCAACATTCAAAGCTCAAGCCTGGGGTGCCACAGGAGCACAAAGACAGGCCTCCCTCCCTCCTCCCGGGAAGCTGTCCCAGAAGGCCTGGGGTCTGAGCTGAGTCAGAGAGGATAAGTACGAGTGGACTGGCCAAGGCGGATGAGGCGGGGTTTCTAGGAAGAGAGGCAGAGTCTGTGTGAGACAGCATGACCCATTCTGGAAAGAGCAGCCCTGTTCCCGATTTATTTCTGGGTTCTAGTTTACCCCAGATCCACTCATTTTGGCATGGATGATCCTGCATGAACTTTCCCCTCGTACCCATCTTCCCTGGTCACTGTCCCCTCCTCAAATGGGAGCCCTCTGACTCCTCCTGTTCTCCAGCCCAAATCTTCTGCTCTGGTCAAACCTCAGCTACCCTTCCCCATGCCTTATTCATCCCCCTCTCCTCCCTTCCTCCTGATGCCACCCTAAATCCTACCTAACCTTTCAGGTCCACTCACGACTCCTTCCTGCCCAGACAAATCTCTCCTTGCTCATAACCTCTCTTACACAACATACTATCCCTGATTGTTTCATAGGCTTAAGTCTTGTTTCTTCAACCAATACTAAATTTTTCTGGTGCCTCTGAATTTCTACAGTGACAAGCACAGGGCTGGGAACACAATAGGAGCTCAATAAATATTTGTGCACCACACCACTAAGAAATTATTCCTCCAAATTGGCTCAGGAGGCAGTCAGAATATCATGTTATATTTAGAGATTTAGAGGAATGTGTAGATCCCAGGGGAGCTGTGCCAACTTTTATCCAAACCAGGGGTTGCAGCTCAAACATCTGCAGGGGGTATAGAGGAGTAAAGAGTCTAAGTGTCATAGATATAAGAAATGGCTGGGTTTTCTCTCAACTCTATCATTGGTAAAACAACAGCTGGGCTGACACTTGGTTTCAGCATTGAGGAGATAATAGGGAGTGGTGGGGACAGTGGCATGAAAATGTGAACGTTTCAATTAAAGCTTCAACTAATTGTTGCCACGCTGCAACACAAGCCTGGGGTTGCCAGATACTCTGATTTTTCAAGAAAAAACAAAAATCTGAATTTTTATATCACATACCCCCCCTCCCCACTTCATAAAATACTAAAGTACAGTACAGGCCAACACTTAGTGGGCAAACAAAAGGTATCCACAGACCAAAGTGAGCCCGGAGGCTGCCAGTTCACAACCCCTGTTCTATATGGTAAATAGAGCTGACTGCTGGCCCACGTTTCCTCCAAGTCTAGAAGTGCTTTCTCATATTATGTGACTGCTAATACAATGGTGATTCATTAATTAATGTTTTTCCACATACATTCAAACACAGACACACACACATACACACACATACACTCAAAACATACCGCATGAGATTAGAGTTGAAGAAGACAGAAATAGAGAATATTTCAAACTTATTTCTAGGATTTGAGAGAACAGCTAGAATTTCAGACTCATAGGCCATCTGTGTCGTGGGAACTGTTGTTCCCAAGATGCTCCTAGGCTGATTTCAATTAATCATCCTGGGGTGTCCTCAGGACCCTGTTCTTTCCTCGGAGCTGAAGGAACCCCTCTTTTCTCTTTGGGCCAGGTAGTGTACCCTTTCAGTTTGGAAGGACAGTCACACCCCAGCCTCTTGGAACTTCTGGATGACGAGAGAGAGAGAGAGAGAGAGAGAGAGAGAGAGAGAGAGAGAGAGAGAGAGAGAGAGAGCTACATTTGGAAAAGCCAGCGTCCCCAAGCTTACCTGTGTAGTTGAATCTTTCAACTCCCTATCAGTGGGTGGTGTGACCTATCACAGTGCTTCCCAAACTTTCACGTGCAAATGATCCCCTGAGGATCTTGTTAATATGCAAATTCGGATTCAGTGGGTCTGGGTGGACCTGAGACTGCATTTTTCACATGCTCTAGGTGATGCCGAGGCTGCTAGGTTGCAAGCCACCCTTTGAGTAGCTGAAGCCAAGTGGACCAGGAACAGGCTCTGGCTTCAGGCCATCTGGGTTCAAGGCCATTGCCAGTTCAGCTAGCTGAATCTCCTATGGAAATTCACTTGGTTAACCTCTCCAAGCCACGTTGGTTGCCTCCTTTTACTGGTACTGCCTTGTTCACATGACGTAGTGGTAAAAACACGGGCTCTGTTGCCTGGTTATCTGGCTTTGAATTCTGGCCTTGCCTCATCATTTTGTGACCACAGGTAAGTGACTTAAACTTGCTGGGCCTCCGAATCCTCATGCAGCAAATGGGGACTATGGCAGCCTGACCTCTCGGGGGTTGTTGTGAGTATTAAAAGGGCATTGACGCCTGTAACTGTTTGGAACAGTGCCTGGCCCATAATAAGCACCTCGCAAATGTTGGCTGGCCTCTGTGAGAGTGCTCTGTGAATTAAAGTACACAAATGCATTCCCTTTTTGACCTAGAAAAAAACCGTCCCAGCGAAGACTCCATCCCTTGCACCCGTGACCTCAGTTGGAGGGAGTCGTTCACCTATGGAGAGTGGGAAAGAGAGAACCCCACTGGGCTGCAGCCCCTCTCACTCCTCAGCACTCTGGCAGCCTCCGCCGGCCCCAGCTGGTACCACTCATAGGTACGGTGATGGGATTAATCCAGCTGCCTTCCTGGGACAGGCCTAGAATTCTACCTCAGGTCTGGGTTCAGGTCCTAGGGTCCTGGGGATGATTCCAGGAGGCTGTGGGGTGGGAGTGGGGGCCTCTTTCTTTCTTTATTTTTAAATTATTATTTTATTTTTTAATAAATAAATTTATTTATTTATTTTTGGCTGTGTTGGGTCTTTGTGGCTGCGCGCGGGCTTTCTCTATTTGCGGTGAGCGGGAGCTACGCTTCGTGGTGGTGCGTGGGCTTCTCATTGCGGTGGCTTCTCTCGTTGTGGACCACGGGCTCTAGGCGCTCAGGCTTCAGTAGTTGTGGCTCGCGGGCTCTAGAGCGTAGCCTCAGTAGTTGTGGCGCACGGGCTTAGTTGCTCCGCGGCATGTGGGATCTTCCTGGACCAGGGCTCGAACCCGTGTCCCCTGCACTGGCAGGCGGATTCTTAACCACTGCGCCACCAGGGAAGCCCTCAGCCCTCTTTCTTCCTGCCCTGTTCTTCTTTACCTCCAACTGGCCTGAGTGAAACCCTAAGTATGGCACCTCCAGGGCCACCAGAGGCCCCTGGGTGTTCCTGCAAGTGGCTCTGAAGGGACAGAGACTAGCAGGACGCTGTCGTCACTAGAGCTGCCTTCTCCCTGCAGTGTGGGAAGCATGAGGGTCTGCCTCTGCAGCGGGGAGGGGGGAGCTCCTTTTCCTTCCCTGAGCTCCTTGGGGGCCCCAACCTTCCACTGAGGAGAGTGGGAAGGAGCTAGGGGCCTTAGCTGGGGCCCAGCCCTTATCTTCCCAAACTCCAACCCTCATCCATCCCTCCATGTATTCATTTAACAGTTATTCATTAAGTACTTCCTTTGTGCCTCTGTCTGACCAGAGAGAGACCCTTAAAGAAGGTAGAAGTGGTTATATGTTTTCCAGAGTAAAGTATTATCAATAAACCACTAACTCTTACAAGTTACCTGTTATTAATAGTTGACAATTTTAAAAATTAACAGAAGTATCTAGGTGCCCACAGAAGAGCTTTTAAGGTGTTATATCTTATTGAAAGTTTTTCGCTCCTACACCTACAGGAAGTTCTATTTGAGCCACACTTTCACACTGGAGAGAATCTATGCAGCCCTCGCCAACGCCAGTCTGCAGCATTCAGCTTTCTGAGGGACTCTATCTGGATGGAAGGGAGGAGAAAGCTGTAACTAAGGAAAAACTAGAATAATCTCACGCTGACGACATAGCCTTTCCCTGGAGAACCACTTGGGAGCATGGCTCCTGGATGAGAAGCATTATTCCAGCATCATTCCAGTCTATAACTTCATGTCCTCACCACTGCACATCACCACACCTCACCTCCGTTCCAGCACAAGAAGGCGTGCTCTCAGAAAGACCAGGACCAAGAGATGGAGAGAAGGAAGGAAAGAGAACCAGGACCAGAGGAGAGGTGGAAGAGAACAAAACGGGGGTGAAGAGGAATGTGGAGGGTGGAAATCAGAGAAGAAGGAAGATGCAGAAAAGTGGTGACAGAAAGAAACAGAAGAGAGGACAAGAGAAGTACACCTCTGAGAGAGGCCTCACCGAGCTTCTGTTTATCTAATTTAAAACTTGAAAGTAAGGCCATATACCAAAAGCGATATGTGTTTTCTTCTCTGCTCAGATTCCTCTGGATAAGGAGGAGGAGACAGAAATGAATTCCAGCCAAAGGCTTCTCCTTAAATGTCCCTTTTTGCCAGTTTCTCCTGTTAGTCCCTCTTTTCTGATTCAAGCTTTAGACCTTCTTCCTTAGTGCATTCCCTAACTTGAACTTGCTAGCCTGGCCCTGCTGTTCCAAATGGCGGTTTGGGTTTGAGGCTGCAGAAAGGTTCCTGCAGGAGGTTGTTAAGACAAGGTCTGTGAAATAGGCGGAGTTTCTCTTCTGTGTTCAAACTTTCAATGTTTACTATTGTCTCAGCCCTACAAACACTGGCTCACTTTCTTTTGCATATGACACCCCCTTGAAATGTTGACATATCTTGTTAGCGCTTATTAGAGATTCCAAGGAGAAGAGACACAGGCTCAAAGCACAGGTAAATCAGAGGTTCCAGGCTCGAAGTATAGGTAAAATCAGGGGTTCACAAATTATAGATCAAGAGAGTCACTAAGGAGGGTCTGTCAGACGGCCCATGGACTGACCTCTATTTAAAATGCACAATATTTCACATTCAATAAAAACCAGACTATGAGTATTTCAGAAAAGCTACCCAACCTTCTAATTGGAAAGCTTTTTTGGATGTCTTGCTTTGATTTAGGATACTCTAGGAGGGTCTTTTTCTTCACTGAAGTGGTTTTTTTTTTTGAGGGGGGTGGGCAGTGACAAAATAACTTTTTTTAAAAACTTTTTATTTTATATTGGAGTACAGTTGATTAACAATGTTGTGATAGTTTCAGGTGATTCAGTTATACATATACATATATCTATTATTTTTCAAATTCTTTTCCCATTTAGGCTGTTACATAATATTGAGCAGAGTTCCCTGTGTTATACAGTAGGTCCTTGTTGGTTATCCATTTTAAATACAGCAGTCTGTACATATCAATCCCACACTCCCTAACTATCCCTTCCCCCCATTCACTGAAGTGGTTTTCAGACTGAAATGGTTGGAGGGCTAAAAAGTTAGTTCCTGGACCACCATCACTCTTGCCAAGGATGAGTTATGTCCTAATTCTTGGTGCTTTCAATATCTACATAGATGATCCTTCCCACACTCTGGTCGCTGTTACTGTCCTTCACTCTCCTCAGCCACTGACCCCCCTGATTTTACCCTAGAGTTTGTCATTAATAACTGCACCCCACCCCATTATTCCTACTCTCCAACTATGCCATCTCCTATATCTCCCTGAGTTCAATAATCCTTCAACCCCACCAATCCTGCATTCTCTTGCTCCTTCTGGGTTTTCACTATCCCTCACTCTCCTCACATCCTCAGTCCCTTCCCCTCCAGCCTAGATTCCAGAATCCATCCTGAATATTATCACTCCCTCTCAAGTACCCTCAGCACCTTTGTGTCTCTTCCACTTTATTCTACTCACCGACCAAGTCCAACTCTCCACCAACTGCACCATGCCATTAAACTTGCCTGGAGAAAAACCACATGACATACTAACCATTTTCACCTTAAAGTCATCATCTCAGGCCTCAAGAGGGTCCTTGATGTTGCCTGGAGATCATTCCATGTTCCCCTCATATTTTCTCTCTGTTGAATGGCTATTTCACATCTTCTCCCTCTTTAAACCCCCCACTGCCTCCTGATGACCCAGCTTCCCATTTCACTGAGAACACAGAAGCAACTGAAAGAGAACTCCAAGTTCCCACCACGATGCCTACCACTTATCTGGAATCGGACCAGTAGATCAAGTTTCTCTCCGTATTAATATAGAAGAACTGTCTCACTCTAAGCAAAGTCCAACTTTTCCCCTTTTGTACTGGATCCCATCCCATCTCCCCTTCTCAAGGACATTGCTCCAGCAACTCTCCCCTCTCCCTACATCATCAGTTTGATTCTCTCTCCTAGGTCCTTCCCATCAGTAACAAATGTGCTGGTATTTCTCCGAAACATAACTGTTATTTCTTCCATTTGAAAACATAACAAAATAAAACAAAACCTCTCTTGGCCCCTCTGCCCACTCTGCTCCCCTTTATAGTAAACTCCCTGAAAGGGTTTCCAACACCTTGCTTCGCATTCTCTCTCTAACCCTCCACTGCCCCACCAAACCTGATCTTCACATTGCTAAAGCCAATGGTCAATCTGTCCTCAGCTCACTGTTAGTGCATAACATACGTGATTTCTCCTGGAAACACTTCCTTCACTTGGCGTCTAGAACACTATGCTCTCCTCCTCCTTCACTGGCTTTTCTCCTCAGTTTCCTTTGCTACTTCATTCTCATCAACACCCCACCACCACCACCACCATCTCCAAACACTAGAAGTTTCCAGGACTCAGTCTTGGGTCTCTTCTAATCAAAACACATGGTTTTATACCACACATAAACCAGTTACTCCTAAATTTATATCTCTAGTCCAGACACTGTGAGCTCCAACTGCCTACTTGACATCTCCGTTTGAATATCTAATAGGCATCTCAATATGTCCAAAACTAATCTCTCAATAGTATCCCTCAAGACTTGCTCCCCACAAGGTCTTTTCTATCCTAGTAAATGCAGCTCCCTTTTCTTACTTGCTCAGAACCTTGCCGTCATCCTTGACTCCTCTCTCTCCACCCCATTTCCAACCCATCAGGAAACCCTTTTACACTATTGATGCTTTCAAGATATATGCACAATCTGACACTCCTCACTGTTTCTACTGTTACTACCTTGGACCAAGCCATCATCACCTGGATTGTTGCAAAAGCCTCAGAAGTGGGTGGCTTGTTTCTAATCTTAACCTCCTCAATCTAATGTGACCCTTTTAAAATCTTAGGTCACGTCACTTCTCTGCTCCAATGAGAAGTGGAAACCTTCCAGTGGCTTCCCATCTGTATTAGTTAAGGTAATGCTACCTCTGTAAGAGATAAACCCCGATATATCAGTGGCATAAAATAACCAACAGAAGTTCATTTCTCACACACAGAAAAGTCCAAAAAGGGTGTTCATGGAGTGGCTCTTTAAGAGGACCCTGGGCTCCTTCTATCTTGTGACTTGCTATCTGTACTACACAGTTTCCAGAGTTGCCACAGAAAGAGAAAGAGCTTGGAGAATGGCATGTGGCAGGTTTGCATGGCCAGTACTGGAAGTAGTGGACATCATTTCTGCCTCTCCTCCCTTGGCCAGAGCTCAGTCATGTGGCCATGCTGTAAGGGGGCTGGGAAATGTCTAGCTGTGTCACAGGATGAAGAAGAAACAGTTTGGTAAATAATTAGCCAGTCTCTTCTACATCACTTCACTCATAGTAGCAGCTAAAGTCCTTACAATGGCCTAAAGGCCCTGCATGGTGTCCCTCTCCCCTTTACCGCCATCCCTGCTACTACCTCCCTGACCTCATGTCCTCCACTCTCCTCAGTTACTGTACCCAGCCACCTTGACTTCCTGCTGCTGCTCAAACACTCCAGCAGGCTTCAGCTCAGGGCCTTTGCCCTCGCTCTTCCCTTTCCCCGGGATGTTCTTAACCACCTTCAGATGTTCACTCACATGTCATCCTCTCCATAAGCCGTCCCTGGCCACCCTCTCGAAGACTGCAATGCCACTGCTGACAGTCCTGACACCCGCTTTTCTCCCTTCCTGCCTTATGTTATTCCGTGGTACCTATCACCACTTCTCATTCTATATATTTTGCTTTTTTATCTTGTTTATTGGCCGCATACCAGAATATGAGCACCATGAGAGAGTTTGTTCCATTGCGTTCACTGCTGTATCCCCAGTGCCTAGAAGAGTGTCTTGCATACAGGAAACAGTACATTCATTTGTGGAGTGAATGTTCAGCAGCACCACATGAGCAGAGTTGGGATGCTTGCAGAACACCATCAGCCTTTTGAGGCCGACATCACGATACCTGCCATAAACAGTCCTTCAGTGCTTCTCTCAGAGACAGAATCCACAGTTAGATGGGCCTTTGATACAGCTATGGTGACACTTCTTATGTGTGTCAGCCCTCATGGCCTTTTCCTCCTCTGCTTTCCTTCTAACTCTTGGGCTCCCATGAGGCCTAATCTGTTTTGCTCTCCTCAGAAAGCTCATGTGTTCTCATGGCTCCACCAGCTGCTGCCTGGCCAGTGACCCTAAGTATCTCCTCCAACCTGTTGGTTCTTTCTTTATTGATGTTCTGCCATCACCTTAACTCATCATGTTTTGAATCCAACGCAGTTCCCCCGTCTTCCACTCATCTAGCTCATTCTCCCAGTTTCCTATGATTACAGCTTTAATTTTTTTTTTTTTTTTTTGCGGTACGCGGGCCTCTCACTGTCGGGGCCTCTCCCGTTGCGGAGCGCAGGCTCCGGACGCGCAGGCTCAGCGGCCATGGCTCACGGGCCTAGCCGCTCTGTGGCATGTGGGATCTTCCTGGACCGGGGCACGAACCCGTGTCCCCTGCATCGGCAGGTGGACTCTCAACCACTGCGCCACCAGGGAAGCCCTACAGCTTTAAATTTTTGAATGCACCTTCTTCATTTCCTTCTTCCAAGGCGTCACTGAGTCCAGGAAATTGTTGTTCCCACTTTTAAAAGTTCCCTTGTATAGAAGTGTTCATTTGCATTTCTCTTGCTTTGCCTAGGCCAAGCCCTCATCCACAGGGAATCAGGGCTGACAGGCCCCATCTCTGGCAGAGTCCCACTAGCTTATCCAGCTTCTTCTAGGACACTTCCAGGATGGTGGCTCTCCCACTAGGCTGCACGTCCTTGAGGGCAGGGACCGTGTCCTATTCTTTGTGGGTTCACCAGCACCTAGTGCAGTGCCTGACTTCAAGGAGGCATTTTCAAAACAGTTTTTTAAATATCTTCTGATGCAACCTATTCTATTATAGTTAACCCCTATTAGGAGATGCACCTCCCTGAAAGAACACTTTCAACCTCATTCCATCTGCCACAAAGGTACAAGCTTAGAAACCTTCAGAAGAAGACCCACAATTCCCACTGCCTTCAGCTCAGGCTCCTCAGAGCTCAGGCTCCCCCCTTCCCCTCCTTTTTTTTACATCCCTCATCCCCTACCTGACCTAAGAAGTTACCTCCTACTCTGTCCCCTGCTTGCCCTTGTTTCCTCTTATTCCTTTTGCTGAATAGGGCATTCAGGAATTTCTTAGTCTAGCCTGAGTCACACCTTCTTAGGAAGCCCTCTCTGGTTGCCACCAAGGGTCAGGGCCACAACTGAATTCCCACTGGTTGTCAACCTCTCATATATTTTTTTTTTTTTTTTTGCGGTACGCGGGCCTCTCGCTGCCGCGGCCCCTCCCGCTGCGGAGCACAGGCTCCGGAGGCGCAGGCCCAGCGGCCGTGGCCCACGGGCCCAGCTGCTCCGCAGCACGTGGGATCCTCCCGGACCGGGGCACGAACCCGCGTCCCCCGCATCGGCAGGCGGACTCCCAACCACTGCGACACCAGGGAAGCCCTCAACCTCTCATCTTGATGTTTAAAGTAAACTAAGTTGCTTTGTATTTAACTCTCTCATAAGGATACTACGTGTCTCAACTGGATTTTAAACTATAGAGGCTTTATGTGCTAAGAACACAGGTTTATAGTCCATTGACATTGCAAACATAGTAGCCCTTATTTAATTTAACTTTAATTTCATGACGTGAAAATGAATGAATAAGTTAATAATTTCCTGTGTTCCTCTTCAATCAGGGACATTCTATGGGTTCCACCCATTCAGTTCACTTAACATTATTAGGCATTTACTTTGAACTGGGCAGTAAGCTCAAAGTTGTAGGTACAAAGATGAATAAAGGCAGATCTCTCCCCTGGAGCTTAGTCTGGAGGAGGACAAATGGATAAGCAGCATTATATAGCAAAATTTGGCAAAGTGTACCAAAGATGCAAAGTGCTATGAAGGTAAATAAGGGAGGAATTACTATGCTTACTTAGTGAGGTCAGGAAAGGCTTCTAGAGCTAACATCTAAACCGTGCTTTCTGTGAACCGGGACTTCTATTGTCATTCACAAGGCAGAGAATCTGGAAAACGCCCTCACTCCTGGTTGATAATGAAAGACTGTGGAGATGTGAAAGGGCGGGCAGTTAGGAAACACCGAGATGGTGGTGGCCCGAGCGCGACACCCGAGAAGTGGTGGGAGATGAAGCCGGAGCCAGCGACTGAAGTTCTGTACGATACCCCATTTAGGCGTCAGAGCTGAAGGGAAAGGAAGGGATGGGATTATTCAATATATCAATAGTTGGCGACTGATTAATTCAGATTAATTAATTAGTCGGATTAATTCGGCCCTGGGTTCTCGTGGGCATGAAGATAATTAGGATAATTTAAGAAGCCCTATGGAGGCCGAGTCAAGCGCAGCGAACCAGGACGTGGCGGTCAGACAGCCGCGCCCACACGCCCCCCGGAGTAAGGGGCTGTGGCCCGCCAACCCCACAAGTCCAGGGACGAGAATTGGGAGGGAATCCTGTCCACGTAACTCGGCGCGCTCGCGGGGACGTGGCGCTTTCCAGCCAATCCGGACCACGAGACCGTAGGGCCAATGGCTGTCCGGGGAAGCTGTGCGTCCGCGGCGGGCTTGTTGGTGATTGGTCCGGAGGCTGCCGGCGTGGAGGACAGCGGCGGGGCGCGGAACCGCTTCCGGTTGGGCGGTGCTTGCGCGCCAGAGCTGAGCCGGTGGGTGAGTTGCAGCCGCGGCATCCTGGGCAGTGGGCGCAACGGGGAGAGGTAAGTACCACCGTGCACGTCCTTTCGCCGCCGCCTCCCCCTTGTTCACTTTCTTTTTGTCCTCTGGGCCTCGCTCCCGGCGCGGCAGGGCCTCCTTGTCTCAGGGCCCCTGTTTCTGCCAGCTCGGGGTTCCGGGGCCTGAGGCTGCTAGCGACTGCCCGACCCTCGGTGCGCAGCCTGGGTCGGAGGCCGCCGCTCGCCTTCCCTTGCGCTTTGGGAAGGGGTCTGGGTCCCTGCAAACTCTGGCTCCCGGCTTTGCGTCCTGTGGGGTACAGTTTCGTGCCTGGCTTGCCACGTTCTCTGGCCCTGGGCCCCGCCAGTCACCAAGCCCCTCGTCCGAAAAGGTCACTCTTGTTTACCTCCTGAAGGTCGGAGTGCAGTCAGATAGCGGTGTTGTTACAGCTCCCTGCCACTTCCCACACTTGGGCCTGCTTGTGTCCGCCAGCTCCGCCCCAGGGCCACATCCCGAGAGGACATCTGCATCTGCCAAGAAGGTCGTGTTCGCTGACTTTGAGGGTGTAGAAACAAGGGGGAAGAAAGCATGAAGACACTATGTGATTTTTTTTTTAACTCTCTATAATTTTAAAGAAAAGACGGAGTATTTCGAGCTTCCATGTTTGGCCGCATGCTTTGGTCAGCGAAGGAAAGTAGTTTTAAAAGCTTCATTAAAGGATTGTATCTTTACCTTGTTTCGTTGCTTCTAGCTCCACACCCTAGTTCTGATTTTTGGCATACTGTGTTCATCAATAAACTTAATTCCCTACAGCTGCCCTGATTAAGAGTCGAGTGATTTGCAGTTCCAAAAGCTGCTTTTGCATGAAGGCAAAAAGCTCCCTGGGTCTCCTACTAAAACTTCAGGGCCTTTGATCTGAATTCCTAAGTGTACAAAGTCCCAGAATAGTGTCTTTGAGAGTTGAATTACATTCACTTCCTGGCATGAACCATAAAGTCTACGTTAATGAGTCAGGAATAAGGTTGCTTCTAATTTGTTTTTGTAGCTTGGAGGTAGAGAACCGTGGAATTTTTGATAAATTATTCTTTGCCATAGAATGGCACTTGACACAAGACAAATGCATGTTTGACCTCATTCAGTAGATTTAGTTAACCGGGTTCCAAACGGTGGTCATCATTGAAGAATTTATGTATTGTACTACAAATGAGGGTCCAGAGGTAACCTGTAAATTGTATTTGTGTGGCGAGAGATCTGAGCTTACCTGGGCCTAATCTGAGATTTACAGGGATTCAGCGGTCTCCAATAGGATTCTTTTGAGAATCACAACTAGGAGAAACATGAGCTAACAAAGATGAATTGAGTATGCCTGAGTGGATAGTAGTACTCAGATACAGCTTTGAAATCAACTCTTAATCATCACTGTCAATATAATCGTTTGCTTCCATTCATCCAGTGATGTGTCAAAAGATACGGCATTTTATGTACATTTCACCAGTACTGGAGATCAGTACACTGATTTTAACACACATTTTCTCTGTGTGTGGCACATGCATGGTGTAGCCAGGGATAGCCATTAGAGATGCTTGCTAGGCCTAGTTGTAGGTCCTAGTTGTAAGGTCCTAGTTCCCTGTCTTTATGAACTCTTAAATACGGATGTTGTTGATGCTGTGATTTATGTATTAGAGTTAAGACAGCTGAAATAACACTTTTCTTGTTGCTGGCTGATGGCCAGATCCGGTAAGGGGAATTGGGGGTTGGGGAGCACTGGCAGCTGGCAGGAACTTTGTTGCTCCCAAGTACAGTCCAGCTAATCCAATAAAATGTTTTGGTGTACAGAAAGTGCAAGACACTGTGTTAAGGACTATAGAGGGGAATTAATTTATATTAATTTATATTAAGCTGAGATCCCTGCCTTCCAAAAATGTACATCTACAGAGGAGCTAAGGAGACAACTTAAGATAGCCTATGATCCTTATTGTGGAATGGTACGAACAAGTCTTATAAAAGTTGAGAGGAATGTGTGCAGATCACTTCCAGCTGGAGTGATCATAGTAGGTAGGTCTTTTCATCTAGGATTTTTAAATTATATTTATTTACATTTGGCACTAAAGCAAGGATTCCCAAGCATTTTATGCATGTTACACATGCACAGCAAATTACAACTAGAAACCAAAATTCTTGTCTCTACATTTTACATGGTATTCCTACAGTAATTAATTATGTATTGAAGTTTCATCTGCCAAAAGGAAACTTTGATTCTCCCAGAGTTTCTAAGAACTTATTTCTTAAAGGAAATTTTCTTTACTCTGTAGCAAGAAAAATTTTAAGTTTATACTGGGTTGCTCTGGTTATAGAACTAATGAAACCTAAGTAATAGTTTGTCATTTCAAAGCTTTTCTTCTACAGCCAAAGTTTGCACTTTTATATACTCAACTATCTTATAAACGTATGCCCTCAATTACACAAATAATTTAATTAGGATATATTAATGAACTAGAATGAATTAGAATATATTAATGTAAATTTGTTCCATCGATCGCTAGAGAAATGTTGAATAAATGGTTTGTCATTATCATAACTTTTATCAAATCATGAAGGGTGACATTATTACTTTTTTTTTTTTTTTTTTTTGCGGTACGCGGGCCCCTCACTGTTGTGGCCTCTCCCGTTGCGGAGCACAGGCTCCGGACGCGCAGGCTCAGCGGCCATGGCTCAAGGGCCCAGCCGCTCCGCGGCATGTGGGATCTTCCCGGACCGGGGCACGAACCCGCGTCCCCTGCATGGATCGGCAGGCGGACTCTCAACCACTGCGCCACCAGGGAAGCCCGACATTATTACTTTAATATGATAGTCCATTGGTGGTACTTGTACTAAAGTCTGAAAGTGAAGAATGTCAGATAGATAACCAGATACCTTTAATTCCCAGACTTTATAACCTGAGCCTTCGTATAGTTAAATTGCTGTCAGGCTCTTGCCCTCAATCCCCAATTGAAGTAGACACTTAAGCATTGAGATTCTGCTTTTGCTGCACTATAAAGGAATGCCTTTTTTTCTCCCCGCCCTAAAATATCCAACTCACAGAACTGGAATTTTACCACCACACCCATTTCTCCCACTATTAACATTGAGCAGTGGGTCTTTGTTCAACCAGAATAACTGTGGGGTCACCCGCTGTTAATGTTCTTGAGAAGTTGAATTTAATCTAGACATCTAAATTCCCCTGAAAAAACTTACTTTTAAGTGTTCTGTGACCAGTGGATTTTTATAAAAAATGATTGGGAAGGAGGGGAGAAATGGCATGAATTTAGAGCTGTCAAGCAAATTTTTGAATGGATAAAACTAATTCTTAAGGCTTATCATTGTTTTTGAAAGAAATTCAAGTCTATGCTGTTACCTTTTTTTCCTTATAAATTAACTGGAACAATTCATGAAAATAACTTTGCAGGAGACCATTATTGGTGACATGCTGCAAAAGTATGATAGTAACATGATACCTTTTCTGTTCTAGCCCTTTATTTGTGTCTCTAACATCGTGTGACGCAGTAGAAGTATAATACAAGCCATGTATGTAACTTTAGATTTACAGGTGAATATTTTAAACATGTGAAATTAATAATTTAATCCACTACACACAAAAATACCATTCTTTTGACATAAAGTGTAACACACCACTTGTTAATTCACACTAGCCACATTTCAACTGCTTGGTAGCCACATGTAGCTAGTAGCTCTTGTCCTGGACAGTGCAGGTCTAGTTTTCTGTTTGTTCAAGAAAAAATATTAAATGTTACCCTTGGTGAGGGAGGGACAGAATTTGAGGAAGAGAAACTTATAGGTCATTTGAGAAATGGGAGATGGGGAGATGCATTTTTCACAGCCATTGATTTACCTTTAGATCACATGGTAAGTTCACAGGCCTTCCTCAAAAAAGAAAAAAAATCTCAAATAACCTAACCCTACCACCTGAAAGAATTAGAAGAACAAACAAAACCTAAAGTCAGGAGAAAGAGGAAATAATAAAGATCAGAGAGGAAATAGAGATTTAAAAAACAGTAGAAAAAGTCAGCAAAACCTAGAGCTGGTTCTTTGAAAGGGTAAACAAAATTGACAAACCTATGGCCAGACTCACCTAGACCATATGGTAAAACTCATACAACCAAGTCCTTCATTTATGTATTATATTATGTTTTCCTAATGTTTTGTTATCCATTGATGAATAGCTGTCATGACGGAGAAAGAGAAGGATCTTAGCTTTCTATTATTTGGTTTCCATTTGCTTGAATAGAGAAAGATGCTTCAGAAATAACTGCACTAATGTAGTTCTTCAGATGCCTTGTGTAAGAAGTTGTTTTATACTCCTTCTCACATTGTCCCACATTATATATCCTTTGTCTTGAGAGATCCTTTGTTTCTATTTAGACATTTTTATGTGTATATGGATTTAGATAAATTTAGTAGTCTCTTTTTTTAGTGTCTGTATTCATAAAACAAGGGGCCTTTTGTTAGTTTCTAATAGCCAGGAGTTGATATATGTGGGCACAAAGTGCATAGTTTTTAAAACTTACTAAAGTGCAGATTTTTCATTGCCCACTGCAGAGAGAGAAAGGTAGGACCATTGCTTTGTCCAGCAGGTGGTCCTTGATGACCTTTTTAGGCAGTTTCATCAGTAGTGATAGAAACCTAGATTTCAGGGTGACAGTAGGTGGTGAGGAAGCGGAGACAGCAGTTTCTAGAGACGGTATGGGTGAAGGAAAGGGAAGAGCATGCTTGAAGGAATAACGAGGTCTGAGAAAGACTGATTTTGGATTATGAAGACCTGAGAAGTATTGATTGACAGAATGGAGGAACCTGTAGAGGGGCAGGATTGAAAGTTTAATTGAGAAGGGAAAGGATAGAGAGATGGATAAATGATAAAGCTGAATCACTTGGCTTTTATTCTGAAATTCTTCTTTTGTCACTGAATCAAGATGTTACACCTCAATCTTAAATGTAGTTTTCCCTCTAGAATCAGTGAGTCAATCTGTTACATTTCTTTATGTTACACAGTATCAAAACTTTACACAGTATCCTTCCCAGGCCCTGATAGTGTTAGTGGGCTTAAGCATTAATTCATATTAAAACATTTGGGGTTTGCAGAAGTTGTCAGGGTATTATGCAAGAGTTGTTGGAGTATTATTCTCGGGATGTAATTAGTCATTTATAAAATTTTCCTAAATGGGAAGCCCCCTTGTTAATAGACACAAGGAAAATCCTCTGTTGCAGTGACTCTTGATTTTACTTGATTCTGTAAGCCTCTAACATTATAGATATTATTTGGATATATCACAAAATAACAACATAAAACTCATTCCTTATCTCTGTAAAGGATTTTATTTGTCTAAAGAATTATTTGTAATTTGAAATGGAAGTTTGATTTTGTCCTAAAATAAAGGCATACTGTGATGTTTGAGAGAGCCACTGAATCTAATTTTCTCTTTACTGTTCCACTGATCTGATTGATTGGATTCAATTATTGGAGAGTGGGCTGGAGGGTTATTCTCCTAGGGCAGTGTTATTTTACTTTATAAAATAGGATTTGTGTCTTAAGAATAAATATGTGTTTTTCCTTCAGTCTCCTTTTCCAATCTGGAGAAATGGCTTGAAAATGTTTGCTTTGCTACCTAAAAATGCAAAGAATTTTTATGCTATTGTTTAGAAAGTAATACACATAAAAAGATAATACACGACTGTGTGCTCATTTACAAAATATAAGACAACACAGCAGTACAGTAGTGAAGTTCACTCCCCACGAACCTTACTTCCCCACCCCATCTCTTCTCCCTTCAGCGTAGGGCTTATTGCTGTTTACAGATAGATGTTTATCCTTCCACACCATTTTCGTGCATATATGTTATATTTTATACAAATATAAACAAGCTGGGGAGATTGTTGGATTTTGCTTTTTATATAAATGAGGTCTTGACATTGTTTTACAACATGCTTTCTTATTGTTGCTGTTTTTGTTCACTGAACATATCTTGGTGCCTTGTCAGTTTCAGTGTGAATAGGTCCGCTTCATTCTTAAACTGTGTTGTGTTCCACAATATAGATTTAATATGTATTTACCACTTCTTTTGTTTAGTTCATTTTCCTTTTTTTTTTAAATCATTATAAACTGTTATCATTGAACATCTGAATTGAAGCGTCTTTGTATATAAATTTGGGTATTTTGATGGGATAGCACGAAACAGAACATTGATAAACTTTCAGAAGCATAGCCAAGTCCTAACATTGGTGAACAGCTTAAGAATAGTACCACCTTCTTCCCCTTTCTCTGTGGGTCTTAGGGCAGTGCTGCCACATTGTTTCCTCTGATGGGTTTTCATGAGTCTTAACAACTGTCCAGCAAAATTACCGTTTTTGTGTGTTTTTGAAATGGGCTCTTGGGGAAGTGACTGCCTCCCATTATCTCCTTAGCTAACATTTCTGTTTGTCTTTTTGGCGTTGTCCTAGTTACTCTAGAACACTTTCTACTCTCTATTGATATATCCTTCTCTGCCATTTCTGGACCTCCCCACTTAGCTGCTTTCCTATTGGACACAAATAGTGCCCTCTTATGCCCTTTTACAGCCTGAAAGTTACTCAAGGAGGCCTCAGGTTGTGCCTTTGTATAATCAGCTAAATTGTGTTAGCATTAAACATATTCCTCTATTTGCTTTCCTTCCACTTTTAAGGAATTTTTATATAACGTAACGTGCTCACCATTAGCTGCGCTAAGCATTTTTTAGTTTATTAAATCCAAAATGCTTTGTAAATCCAAGCAAATACAATGTAACTTCTTTTAGTTACTATTTGGGGGTTACAAGGAGATGGATACATTAAAATATGGCTAATTTATTGGCGTATTTGATTTCTTTATCCCTTGACACAATTCACTTTCTTCCTTCTAATTCCCAAAACTTTGAGGCAGGATCAGATACATGCAGTTTCTTCGTATTAAGTGTACTCTCAAGTCACATTTCTTAAGATATCATTATGGCCATTTGAGAATTTGGTTAGAATACTGGTTCTCAACCTGGCTGCGTTTTAAAAATATTTATGGTTAAGGGTGGGGTTCAGTGGTCACTTATAAAAACTCCCCAGGTGATTTTAGGGTACAGTCTAGGTTGAGATCACTGAGTTACAAGCAATGCTGAAAGAATTTTTATAATGAAAAAAAATTTATATATAAAATATGAGCCTTAGATTAGATAGTTCCACTGGTGACATCCTGGGGAAGGTGAAGCCTGTGGCTAGTTTAATCTGCAGATTAGGACAAGATAATGCATTTAACTTTCATGTGATGCTGTGTCCCTCTGTACTGTAGCCTTGTATTAGTTTCCTAGGGCTGCTGTAACAAATTACCGTAAACTACGTTGCTTAAAAGGACAGAAGTTTATTCTCTTACAGTTCTAGAGGCTAGAAATTAGAAATCAGAGTGTTAGTAGGGGCATGCTCTCTGAAGGCCTTAAGGGAGGATCCTTCCTTGCCTCTTCCTAGCTTCTGGTGGTTGCCAGCAATCATTGACATTCCTTGACTTGTAGATGATCTCTGATCTTTGCCTCTTTCATAATGTGGCATTCTCTTCTCTGTGACTGTATCCAAATTTCCCTCCTTTTATAAAGACACCAGCCATTGTATTAGAGCCCATCCTACTTGATTACATCTGCAAAGATCCTATTTCCAAATAAGGTCACATTCACAGGCACCAGGGATTAGGACTTCAGCATATCTTTTGGGGGGACACAGTTCAACCTACAACAGGCCTCATGCCCAGTAACCACCTACCCATCCAGTAAGGGAGTCACTGGTCATAAGAGGAAACGAGTGAGTGATAATAGGAAATTATAAAAGTTTATACTCACCACAAGGGGAGAAGCCTTCAGAATCTGTGTTCTACTGATAAAGGACTAGTTAAAATATGAAAGCCTGGGAAACTCTTTCCCCTTGATTTTTTTATTTTTTATTTTATTTTATTTTATTTTATTTTTTGGCCATACTGCACAGCATGCAGGATCTTAGTTCCCCACCAGGGATCGAACCCATGCCCCCTGCAAGTGGCAGCATGGAGTCTTAACCACTGGACCGCCAGGGAAGTCCCCCCTTGATTTGTTTTTTGTGTGTGTTTTTTATTTATTTATTAATTTATTTCTATTTGGCGGTGTTGCGTCTTCGTGACTGTGCACGGGCTTTCTCTAGTTGTGGCGAGCGGGGACTACTCTTCGTTGTGGTGCGCGGGCTTCTCATTGTGGTGGCTTCTCTTGTTGGGGAGCACGGGCTCTAGGAGCACGAGCTTCAGTAGTTGTGGCACGAGGGCTCAGTAGTTGTGGCGCATGGGCTTAGTTGCTCCATGGCATATGGGATCTTCCCGGAGCAGGGCTCGAACCCGTGTCCCCTGCATTGACAGGCAGATTCTTAACCACTGTGCCACCAGGGAATTCTCCCCCGCCCCACCCCCCACCTTGATTTTTAATTTTACAGTTTTCTCTAAAACCTTAACCTTTCTGGACAGTACTATAGGTTATCTGTCAAGAGTTCTAAACAGTTTCTATCCTGCAGCTTCTCTGCGATTTTTTGTCACTGTTTTCGATAAAGTGTTCCAGCCTTGTGCTTGTTCATCAGAATCACCTGTGACTGCAGAGATTCTGAACGTACAGTGTAGAGCTGGGGAATCTGTACTTAGAACAGTATTCCAGGTGGTCCTTATACCTGGGTAGGTTTGGGAAACAAGTATACAGAATGATAAGGCAGTTATCCATCACTGTACCGTCTCAGTGGTTTGATCTTTGAAGGTGATCATTGGTTCTTATCTGACAACCATCAGAATCACCTGGGAACCATTTAAAACTACAAATGCTTGGGTTCAGCCTCAGAGATTCTAATTCAGTCGGGGAAACTTTTTTTTTTTTAATAAAGCTTCCTAGGTGATCCTAATAACCAGCCAGGTTTGAAGACCAGACCACTGATACAGTACAAAGGTAAAGTATTTGGAGTCAGTAGGTCTGGATTTAAATCTTGGTCCTTTCACTTTTAAATCTTAGGAACTTGGGCAAAAGGATTAAAGTTCTACTTTGGTGTTTTTGAAGTGAGACCACTTACAAGGTGGATGTTCCTAGTAATTTCTTGTTCCTGTAATTCCTTGTCAGCCTACAATCAGATGAAGAAAACTGGTGAATATTTCTCAGTAAAACTGGAAAGTCTGATATCCTACCATACTTTTTTTTATGGATTAAAGTACTAATATTTGGGATAATATCAAATTAATATTGTAACTGGATGTGAGCTTTTAATTTCTTGTTTCATTATTAAGCGTACTGCTTCCTGAATGAACTACCTGTCTTTTTTCTTTAAGATCTGATTATCATGGACCTGCGACAGTTTCTTACATGCCTGTCCCTGTGCACAGCCTTTGCCTTGAGCAAGCCCACGGAAAAGAAGGACCGTGTACACCATGAGCCTCAGCTCAGTGACAAAGTTCACAATGATGCTCAGAGTTTTGATTATGACCATGATGCCTTCTTGGGTGCTGAAGAAGCAAAAACCTTTGATCAGCTGACACCAGAAGAGAGCAAGGAAAGACTTGGGTAAGGTGCCAGCTCTCAGGGAGCTAGTTAGAATAATGACATTTCTTTATAAATCAACTCATTCTTTTTTTCTCTTTTGGCTCAGTCACTCAGTAAAGCTGTATTGAACTACATCTTCTGAAAACTAACCACAGAATTGCTACCACTAAAATTTAATTAAGCGCTTTCCTGCATTTCTCCATTGAATAATAGTTTTTACCTCGTTCTACAAAGCAAAGTCATTTATGCATAAAATTGCCAAATACTATAGGACTCAGCTTAAACTGCATCATCTTGACCCCAAAGGAACATTACATGGGGGTTTTCTCAAACCTGTTGCTTTTAATTTTTAAAAACTATCTGTGACTTATTTATTACTGACCATGCCAAGTCTTTGAGTGGATAATAAACTGCAAATTAGACTCCTGGACTGACTAATTTCTGTAGAGTTTATGGTTTCCAAGGATGTCCTTCACCCTCTTTGGTTTCATTGTCAGATATTTGCTTAATCAAAAACAAAACCAAACCAACCTTGCCTTTTTTTTTTTTTAATGTGGACCATTTTTAAAGTCTTTATTGAATTTGTTAAAATAGTGCTTCTGGTTTATGTTTTGGTATTTTGGCCATGAGGCACATGGGATCTTAGCTCCCTGACCAGGGATCGAACCCGCACCCCCTGCATTGGAAGGCGATGTCTTAACCACTGGACCGCCAGGGAAGTCCCTCAACCTTGCCTTTTAGAAGGTTGTAATAAGCAGTGGTCTTAATGTCAGAGTATGTGTTGCTATTTCAGTAACAGCTGGGCCATAGTCAGGTTCTGTGGCTCTCTCAGCAGGCATCTTTTTATTTAAAGAGTTGATTTGGTAGAATTCCAGTTGATTATTTCTGAGGATCTGAGAATGTCTTTTTTAGCTCTTTCAAAGCCTTGCTTTTTAAGGAAATGCAGGTTAATTCAGTGAACATTTTCTCCTCAATGAAAGGCTGCCATTGGTGTAACTTTCTGAACTATATTCAAGAGATTTGTCTGAAAAGTTATACCACATAGGAATTTCCAAAAATATTTTGCCCATGGATAGTGCTGTGATTAGAAGACGTTATAGGATTTGCTTTGGGTGGTACTTCAAAATAAATTTATTCTTTCAACGGGTTTTCTGCTAACTGAAGGATATAGTATTTTATTCTTAAACACTCACAGAAACAATAAAAAGATTTTGCTGTGTAGAATGAGAAACTCCTAAAACATTTGAAAGTAGATAGAGGAAACAGAAATTTGTCAAAGAGTTAGTCTTCTGTTAGGTTGTTTTTCTAACTTTGAGGGACCATGCTCACTTTTAATTTTAATCTTATAACTGTGCTAACATTCCAGGCTGAAAATAGGGATGCATGAGGGCGTTCTCAGTCTTCGTGTCTTGCATAACGTGCATGTCCAGCCTACATTTTGGTCTGCACATGTCTCTGTGCAGAATTACTGTTAAATAATGAAGGGCCCTTAGGTTTGGTGTTCTGGCTCTGTGTAGGTACTGGAATAGCTCTGCTAACAGTCTTCAGTAGAGAGAAAATGTTTCTTTTTGTCATCAGTAAATATCAAAAGTTCAACACATGAGCGACCCCATATTTGATTAGAATAAGATGGTTAAAATCATGTTTTTCATGGAATGTATGAATGAACCAAGTACTATTTTCTTCTCCCAAAATGGAGATAATGGCAAATATTTCCAGTTTATAAGGTGATGTACTGTTGCAAGCAAGAATTCCAGGTGAACTTTTTTTTTTCTTTTAACTTACTGTGGCATTTCTAAACATTATTTGGTACGTGACGATACATCAGAGGTTGCGAACAACAGAGTCCCCCTTTTCCATCTATCTAGGAGGCCAGTAACTATTAGGAGATAAGATCATTGTCTATACCTCTAGTTGCAAAAATTCACTACTATTTTTAAATTCTTAGTTATAATACCTAAAAGACTTCAGGAAGCACTTAAAAACAATTTTAATATCCAGTTTTTAGTTCCTTTTTCTTATGAAGAATGTTGACAAATAGAAGATTTTTTCTTGTGTATGTATTCTCAACCCCACCCCCAAGAAGTCTAAATATACTTAATTTTCATTTATGTGTCCTTCAAATGATTATTTATTTTGAGGTGGTGGTCCTTAATAAAGTTTTCACCCTTGATATATTTGCTGTAGAAATGAACTAGAGCAGTTCATCATCCTTTTTTGGGTCACAGGCCCAGTCCCTTTGGCAGTCTAGTGAAAGCTAAGGGCAAGTGCCTACATATGAATATATATAAAATTTTGCTGAAAATTTCTGGAATATTGTGAACCCTCCTGGAGCCCATTTATTGACCCAGGTTCTTAAAAAGTCAAAGGATTTGTTTGATGCCTTTTGAAATGTAGAGGCATATGTTACCTCTTAGAAATAATATAAAATCCACTAGGTACATTGTGTCTGTCGTGGAGTGAGTGCTTATTTAGTGGCATCATGGATCTGTAGGGTTCTCCAGTATCATAGAAATATAACACCATTAGCTTCATAAATTTACACAGGCTTTCAAAGATCCGAGTTTAGAGCTTCATGCCTAAAATAGGACATGCCCACTTCCAATGTACTTTCACAACTGCCTGCAGGCTGGATAGCTAGCAAGATAGGGATGGCTTTTTTATTTTTAAATGGTTTTGTGGTTATTTTTGTTGTTGTTTTTAAAATATGTTACAGACCATATGTGGCCCACAAAGTGAAAATTTCTTCTTATCTGTCCTTTTTCAGAAAAAGTTTGCTAACCTCTGAATTAAACCATTTGGGATATTTCTGTTGGGATGAATAGAATGGCATTTAGCCAACTTCATTAGGAAAAGCCCATCTTAAACAGTCAGATGCCTTTTTTATCTGAGTGTTCCTTCTCTTTAGGCTGTTTATAATAGTTTAAAATTTTCTTTCGGGAATAAGTACCTTGCCCTTTTTTTCTTAATGGTACAGTGGCAATCTTGGTAGCCAATACCTTACAGACACAAACTGGATCCCATTATAGAATATGCAGAAGTTTGGGGGCGGTTAAAACTTAATTTATTAATATTCTTAAGATTCTACAGGTTCAAGTTGCAAAAAATTTTTGTCCCGTGTCCATGTAGATAGAGGAGGATATTTGAGGTGACTTCTTACTGCTCTACCTTTTAACATTTTAGAGCAAAAGCTGTAAGATTCTCTGAAGGAAAATGCTTGTTAATTACAAGATTTAAGTAATAGACAATCATGGCTAACAGCATGTCAATATCAAGATGAATTTGTGTTGCTTGTATTCTGTGATTCTAATCACTTTCCAGTGTTGTATTCATGAGATGAATACAAACTGGGGAAAAACATTATTTGCTACCAAACGACAGTCTTTTTCAGTCCTACAAGTAACAGAGCATAGGAGTATGCCAAGATATCAATTCCATTAGAAGTTGTTGGGGTTTTTTGTTTGTTTTGTTTTTTTGGCCGCACTGTGCGGCATGCCGGATCTTAGTTCCCCACCAGGGATCGAACCTGTGCCCACTGCAGTGGAAGCACGGTGTCTTAACCACTGGACCGCCAGGGAAGTCCCCCATTGGAAGTTTTGATTTAAAGTTCTTGTGACTTTACATAGGCTGTCTTAGCTTCTATAAGTAAGTGACTGCATCTTTAAACAGAAGTTTTCATATCATGCACATATTTTGAAATCCTTAAATAAATCATTTAAAAAATGTCTGTCAGTAACATAACAGATCTAGAAGAAAGAAACTCATGGAGGGCAAAAGTATATTGATTCTTTAGCTTTGTAGTTTTGCTTTATCATCTGCACCCTAACCCTCTCAGCTTATTAACATTCTCATAATCAGGGATATACATTCTTACCACATTACTTCTTCAGAGCTCTCTGGTTTTGTGGTTATGTGTAAAAATCCAGTTCAACATAGTGTATAATAAACTGCTAGCCATTTTTAAAAATAAGCATGCTTCTGTCTCTGTGTACCTGTTTTGGGGTTTTAAAAAAAGTAATCTTGACCTTAGGTATAAGTGATCCTGGAACTATATTTGATATCTTTGTATTTTTAACAGAAGTGTTTTGGTTTTTTTTTTTTTTTGAAAACACAGCTGAATTTTTTTAAAGTCTGGTTTAAATTTTTGAATTTTTAGAAAACCAAGCCAGTGGTTGTGATTGTTTACCCAGAAATTGAGATTCTCGTAAAAGCCATAAAAAAAAATACAAAGATTTGCGTGTTGTTTGATGCTAAGAGTGGAGAACCCAGATAGGAATGGATATTCACTCCTGAATTCTGACCATCGGCTGAAACCTACCTCTAAAGGGATAGTCCGGATTCAATTTTGGATCCAAGTACACCAGCCATGGACTGTGCTTGCCTTGTCTGGATGGCTCATTTCAGACCAGCAACGGGCACTTAAGAGAAAAATTTTCAATGGCCTGTCTGGCAGTTTTGTTTTGAAAACAATTTTTATTTCCATGCTTTAGCTCTGGGCAACACCTGTGCCCACAGCACACACCTGGCTAAGTCCAGAGCCTAGTGTCCTTTTAACCTCTTGCTGGATTTCTCTGCATTTTCTACAGAAAGATTGTAAGTAAAATAGATGGCGACAAGGACGGGTTTGTCACTGTGGATGAGCTCAAAGACTGGATTAAATTTGCACAAAAGCGCTGGATTTACGAGGATGTAGAGCGACAGTGGAAGGGGCATGACCTCAATGAGGACGGCCTCGTTTCCTGGGAAGAGTATAAAAATGCCACCTACGGCTACGTTTTAGGTAGGTCCCTACTATCTGGGGGAAAAAGCTTTGTGGAGCCGGCACTTTGAAACGTAACTGTTTTGTCTTGTAGAGTGATTGTAGATAAAATAGACGCGGATAAAGATGGGTTTGTGACGGAGGGGGAGCTGAAATCCTGGATTAAGCACGCCCAGAAGAAATACATATATGACAATGTTGAAAACCAATGGCAGGAGTTTGATTTGAATCAAGACGGCTTAATCTCCTGGGATGAGTACAGAAACGTGACTTATGGCACTTACCTGGGTAAGGGGCAAGATGTCAGCCCGGCAGAGACCATGGTCTTGAGTCAAAGAAACAAATGGGTCACACAGTGAAGGAAAGGAAGAAATTATGCGTATCTGAGATAGTTTGATGCTGAGCTGATTCTCCTTCCCTCTATTAATTTTGAAGTTGTATATTGTGTATTTTTTTAAATTTGTTTTATTTTGGTTTTCTAAGGTCTGACATCTTTTAACATCGTTAGCATTTCAGATATATTTCCCCATTTTTTCTTGCTGTCATCCCGCAGAGAGACCATTTTTGTAGTAGATCTTGTTTAAAAGGCTGCATTGTTCCAACAATGCAAAGCAAGAGGCTTTGAGATGTCTCAAAGCCTGACATGGTCACATTAAAGTGTTGGACCTGAAATTCAAACCAAATTAGATTTCTTTGTAACTGGTGAGAATAGAAGGAAAATTACTGTTTTTCCTTAATAAAATAAAGATCAAATATAATCGCTTTCCTTGATGAAATTTAACTATTTCAGTATGTCTGCTTACTGAAGTTTAGAAATGAATTATTTCCCATTTGTTTTCTCTGGCACATGAGTTTATCAGCCTGCTTTGCAAATGCTTCAAGGCAAATAAATGTGACTTTGATTGCTTTCTGTTGATTTGGTAGCTTGTATGCTTGGGCCACCTGTTAGTCATTTTCTTTTACTTATTATACTTGCCTGCTGTTGAATGCTAGGTGGCGATCTTACTGAGTTGATGACTTAGGGTGTTTTTGTTAGTGAGATTCCTCTATTGCACATGGTTACAGTTTGAGGCAAGAATGTATAAATGTTACTTCTTGCATTTTTATTCTGGAAATTAAGTAAATTTCTGGGTTAAAGCAGGCATTCTCCATCACCAACTAACAAGCAGTGAGTGTATGATGGTCTGTTTCCCCCCGCTGGATAGCCAGCTGTCCGTGTTAATTACAGGACTGCATGCGTTTCTGTTGAACAGATTTTTATTTCTGTATCAGGCTTGTTCTCATTCCTAAGACTAGAGTGGCAGTCTCTCTCTACGCTTGACACTTACCCAAGAACCAAACATATCCTTCACCCAATTAAAAACACGTGTATTAAAAAGTCAGTGCAGATAGAGAGGCATCCATGCTTCTTGCTCTCTGGCTGAGACCCAACACCCTCTGATTTATTTGGAATTAATTATAAATGTAAAGCAGTGGGTAGGCTATTGGTGATCTCAATAGAATGGTGTGTTAATAATCTCAGCTCAGACCTAGTCACTCACTTACTGTCCAGAATGAATCTTAAACTCTTTGTATGATTATGTGTTGAGAGCTTTGTTGCCTCACAGGGCAAATGATTCAATGTAATGGGTATTTCTACTGACTGAGACTGCATAAGCTGAAGCTCTGGCTGGAGAAACAATGTCTTTATAAGGCATCTTTCCCTGGAGGCCTGTGGCTGGACAGTACTCGGGGTAATGAGGTGCCTTACAAAAGTGCTGAGGAGTTTTTGTGAAAGCGTGTTCTTGGTTCAGCTGAGTTCGGGTATAAATCACTTTAGCTTTTAGCCTGCTTTCCACAAAAGGAGCATTAACCCTGTCTCTGCCACAAGTAAAATGTGAGATACTACGATCCACCCTGCCTCCACCAGAACTAGACCAAGAGCCTACCCAGGCCAGATAGCCCAGTAAACTGGTGCTTAAGACAGACAATGGCACTCTGAGCAGTGATGATAGGCACGTGAGTTTAGTCATTAAAAATAAAGTTTAAAAAAATAAAAATAAAGTTTTAAAGCTTCCTTTTTCATCCTTATATATGTGCATGTCATCGGGCTACTTGATTCCAGTCACCATGGTTTAACTGAGGAGGAGAGAAGGGCTCTTAGCTAAGAATCTACTCTTAATATATAAGTTGTCTTCTGTTATCTTTCTTATTTATGTTACATAGTTTGTACTGAAGCTTTATTTGTTTAGAAGAAATGACTTAGTATCTGAGAAAGATCGTACTTTCCTTAAATTCTTTGTCTCTAACCTGTTACGGCTTTGAGTATACACGTATAGGGTCCACAGAGCCTCATGATTCAGTCAACTATCTCACTAAATTTTGACACTCAACAAAGAATGAAGCTTCAAGTTGCTCATCTCTCAAAATAGAGCAGTAGTTTATTGTTGTTGTTTTTAACTGTGCTTAAAGTATGGAAAGATTGAACTTCAGTATCGAAAGTCAGCAGTGTAATGTTATTAAGGGACCCTGTGGGTCATTTTTATAAAACTAGTGCTGTATCTTTTTAAAAATTTGACCAATATGTTGTAGGAACAATCATTTCTTACCTTTAATATGGTGTCTTTTCCTTTCAAAATATCTTCACATGTTACCTTAGTAGGTCCATACAGCAACTCAGATTGAAAAGGTTTTTTTTTTCCTTTTCTGCCATTAACTCCACATTTTTTCAACTTAAAGAAACAAAATTTCATTTTTCTAGATTCTTACGGAGAGACTAAATAACTACTGCTTGTGCAGTTCAACATCCTAACAGATGGATAAATCCAAATTTAATTTGGTTGTAATCTAATATTTATCTTTTGTAACAGCTTTATTGAAGTATAACTGACATACGATACACTGCACGTATTTAAAATGCACAATTGATGAGTTTTGACAGATGTATGTATCGGTGAGCTCATCACTGCAATCGAAATAAATGAACATTTCCATCACCCCAAACAGTTTCCTTGTGTCCCTTTATAATCCTCAAGGCAACCACTGATCTGTTTTCTGTAACTCGAATTTATTTGCATTTTCTAGAATTTTACAAAAATTGGGGAGGAGGGGTAGTGAACAGTATTTGTATCTCATGGTATATTTCTGAGTTGGCTTAAGAAACTAAAGTGTGACCATTCAAAGTGGTGTTGTTCTGGTACTTGAATCCAGATGGCCTATAATGGGATAGAAGGCCTTTGATGTCTGGCTTCTTTTGGTGGGGGGCAGGGGGGTGCCGCATTGTGCGGCTTATGGGATTTTAGTTCTGCTGACCAGGGACTGAACCCAGGCCCCCGGCAGTGAGAGCTCAGAGTCCTAACCTCTGGACTGCCGGGGAATTCCTGATATCTGGCTTTTTAATGAGAACCTAATGTTTAATCGACATAGCAATGGCTAACGTTCATTAAAAGCCAACTCTGTGCCAGGCACTGTTCTAGCACTTAACTTCTATTTATTTGCTTAGTTAGCCTCATAACAGTCCTATGAGGCCAGCACTGTTATTATCTCCATTTTACAGATGAGTAAATTGAAGTACAGTTAAGTTACTTGCCCAAGGTCACATGGCTAAGAAGTGGTAGAGTTAGGATTCAAACTCAGTATGACTTTAGAACCACCGCTGCCCCTTGGATATATCTAGAAAACTCAAGCTCTTTGGTTGCCCCAAGAGCAGTGACAGTGAAGCATTACATAATGGATTACACAGTCCAGGAGCCAGGATTCCATGTTGAATGGCAAGCATTTGCATTCAACTCAGACCTGATTTTGAGGTCTTTGATGACCAAAACTGAATGTCTTTATACTGCTGCAATTTTACCTGAGTAATCAAGAATTAATTCTTCAGTACTTGGTTTATCTTTCTTGGAAATTGATTCCCCATACATTTTCATGTTTTCTGGAAGTCTTTTAAGATTTGACCTAAATTTTTCTTTTCTAGATGATCCAGACCCTGATGATGGATTTAACTATAAACAGATGATGGTTAGAGATGAGCGGAGGTTTAAAATGGCAGACAAGGATGGAGACCTCATTGCCACAAAGGAGGAATTCACAGCTTTCCTGCACCCTGAGGAGTATGACTACATGAAGGATATAGTAGTACAGGTGGGTGGGGTGAGAGCAAGGATTCTCAATGGAAACTTTCTCTTTTTGTTGCTTACACTTTCCTCTTTAGCCTTTCCTCTGTATTTAGAAGAATGACTTGCTATACAAGTGCTGGCCAGATTGAGTCCAAGCTCTGTCACTCTGTTTTTCTGTGATCTCGATGGTGCTTTAAGCTTTCTGTTTAGTATGACAATACGTACCATCAGATTGTGTATTTTGCCATTCATTGGTGGCTTCGTACTGTAAGCATGAGGGGAAATCCTATTTTTTAAAAAATCAGGCACTGAGTAATGACAGTGATACTAAAGAATTTTCACAGAAGGCAGTTACTGATAAAACATAGACTGTAGCTGTAGATGTACTCACTGGTCACATCTCCTGTTAGAGTTAAGCATGACTAGGGCTACCAGATCATCATGGGCTTGATGGGGTAGTTCACTATTAAGTGTTCCTTCAAGAAGACTTAGTTATTTTAAGCTGAAGCATAAAAAATTGATAATATTTTACCATTCTTTCAGCTAGAAAAACCACAATTTCCTATGGATTAACCATACCCACACATCTACATAAACGTGTGTGTGTGTGTGTGTGTGTGTGTGTGTGTGTGTGTTTTAATGAATGACAAATAATTGCCTAAACTAACTCATCCAGATACTAAGTCTAATTACTCTCTTCTGTTTAGGAAACAATGGAAGATATAGATAAGAATGCTGATGGTTTCATTGATCTGGAGGAGTATATTGGTAAGTCTGTTTCTAGTGTTTTTCTTAGAAGAAGCTGAGAAGCTTTGGAAGATATGTTCACCAATAGAAATAATTTACCCCATGGGTCAACTCTCAGCACATCATTAAGTCAGACCGGTGTGAGGAATAGGGGGTCATGATAAAGTGTCTGTAGCAGCACTGGCAAATCAAAATGTAAATGTGAGCCACATATATAATTTTAACTTTTCTAATAGCCACATCAAAAACAATAAAAAGAAACAGATGAAATTTATTTCAATAGTGTATTCTATTTAGCCTAAGATTCCAAAATACTATAATTTCAACATTTTATCAATATAAATCATTGAGGGTTTTTTTTTCTACAAATCTTCAAAAGTTTATTTTACACTAAAGCACATTTCAGTTTGGACCAGTCACATTTCAAGTCCTCAGTAGCCCCATGTGGCCAGTGGCTACTGTAGTGGACAGCACTGAAATAGTACATCCCAGATGCCCTGTGGAATTGACAGTAAGGAGTTGCAGGGAGCCTAGACTGGCATTAGGAAACGGAAATAGGACAAAAGAGACAGTTGGGTGACTAAGAGCTGTTGATTCCTCTTAGTCTTTCCTTTTCGCTGTATTCTATTCATGTTTTCTGCCTAGATTCTCTAATTTGTTTCCTTTCGTCTTTTTTTTAAAAATCACTCCTTTCTGCCATTTTTCCTTTTAGTTGTCTGGTTTTCTTTTCTTTTCTTTTCCTTTTTTTTTTTTTACTTTTTTGACCACACCTCGGCTTGTGGGATCTTAGTTCCCTGACCAAGGATCGAACCCTTGCTCTCAGCAATGAAAGCTCGGAGTCCTAACCACTGGCCTGCCAGGGAATTCCCAGTTGTCTGTTTATTTTAGATGCTACTATACCTTCAAGTTGTCTGTTTATTTTAGATGCTATACCTTTCTCTCAAGTAAAGCTTTTTTTTTTTTTTTTTTTGGCCATGCCGTGCAGCATGTGGGATCTTAGTTCTCCAACCAGGGATCGAACCTGTGCCCCCTGCAGTGGAAGTGCAGAGTTTTAACCATTGGACTGCCAGGGAAGTCCCTAAAGCTATTTTTATTATCCTCAAAATAATTTCAAAATTTTCCCATTGCTTTAAAAAAAGGAGCTGCCTCTTAGCAAGTAGTTACACAATTAGTGTGATGGAAATTAGCATAAGTAAAGGAGAAGAGATGGAAGATACTACAGATGTCTTTGTTACAAATGTTATTCCATTTTAAAAGATATTAGATAATTTTATATTTCCAATTATTATTTTTACTCATAGTAACTTAATTCTAGTGCACCACTGGTTTTGTGTTTCATAAGACAATTTGTTTTTAGGCTTCTGATCTTTACCTGGAATGTTTATTTTAAGTGTGAAAGGGAGACTTAAGCCCTTACCTCTATCCCTGTATGTCACTTCAGTCCATTGAACAAGTCACTCCTTTACTCAAATTTTGTCTAATTATACCTGCTATTTATTTTCTAGAGTTATTCCAGTTGAATTACTCCTTGAATACTCTTTTCTTCTAAGACTCCATGACGTACTTTGAGAGGGGTAAGCAGTGGGAAGATGGAATTTTTTTCCAAAATGATTTTTTTAGTGGAGTTCATCAGCACAGTGGAAATAAATGCCTGGGTGCATTTACTGAGCCCATTTCAAAGTCGACTGTTTCTTTTTTTTTAATATTTTATCTTTTAATTCTTGGTTTTTGCCATTTTATCACCATTTCTAAAACGGAGGAACTCATTTTGAACCTCTTGAGAGGAATTAAGTTTTATAACACTTAAGTACCATCATTTACCAAGCATTGGGGCCAAATAAAGAGATACTTCTATCTCCCTCCCATCGTATAGATCAATTGTTTCTTGAAGCTACTGAAACTATCAACTGTGTGTGTATGACTTTGTTTTGCAAATCATCAACTAATGCAAACACTTTTACATCTTGCGTGCCGGGCTTTGTAAAGCTAAAAAGTCTCCCAAACAGTATCTTCCAGTTTCTAGGGGTATGCTAGTTTCTGCCCTGTTGAGAGGAAAGATCAAAAAGAAACAAATGGTCTTTGCCTCTTACATTTAGCATTAATAAGTCCCCAGAGTTATACTGTTGAGCCATTTAAATTTATTATACAGAATTGCAAGCATACACAAAATTAAATAGAATAGTATAATGAATCTCCTGTACTTACGCCCAGTCCCAGCAGCCATCAACCCATGGCCAATCCTTTTAAATCCATATCCACGTCTTACCTCCTTTATTATTTTGAAGTAAATCCCCATCAGCATCTCATTTCATCTATAAACATTTGGTTATATCTCTCTTAAGATACATATGTATCTCTAAAAATTTTTAAATAAAATCTCAAAAAATTAGTAATTCCTTAATATCATTATATAGGTTGAATTTTTTTTAATTGTATTTATTTGTTTGTTTGTTTGTTTATTTATGGCCATGTTGGGTCTTCGTTTCTGTGTGAGGGCTTTCTCTAGTTGCAGCGAGCGGGGGCCACTCTTCATCACCGTGCGCGGGCCTCTCGCTCTCGCAACCTCTCTTGTTGCGGAGCACAAGCTTCAGACGCACAGGCTCAGTAGTTGTGGCTCATGGGCCTAGTTGCTCCGCGGCATGTGGGATCTTCCCAGACCAGGGCTCGAACCCACGTCCCCTGCATTGGCAGGCAGATTCTCAACAGCTGCGCCACCAGGGAAGCCCAGGTTGAATTTTTTAATAGAGAATTAAATAGTATTAATTCTTATCCTTACTCTTCTAGCTTTAAGATGCACTTACATTATGTTGTATATTCTAGCTTCTATTAAAAGCATGTCTTTCAGGAAATTCCCTGGTGGTCCAGTGGTTAGGACTCGGCACTTTCACTGTGGGGGCCGGGTTTGACCCCTGGTTGGGGAACTAAGATCCCGAATGCCGTGTGGTGTGGCCAAATTAAAAAAAAAGAAAGAAAGAAAGAAAAATACGTCTTTTAAACGCACGTTTTCCTAACGTGCGTTTCCTAATACACATGTATGCCCTATTTCAGAATTTCCCAATCTGTATACAGTGAAAGGTCTCCCTGACCCTCAGGACAGCTAGGGCAAGGTGCTGGCCAGTGGATCGTACAAATACTGTGTTTTCTGAATGTGCTGTAACATGAAAAAAGAATTGGCAAGACCTGCTCTGAGACTCCCAATTTGTGTTGAAGACAGAAAGGAGTAGTTCTACTCTTAACCCTCAAGTTCAGGAAAATGACAGTGCCAACTGTAAAATGCTGGAAATAGTAGAATTTAGTAACAAGTTTGATGTCCTTTATTCAAGGGAAAACAATCCATGGATCGGGGGAGTAAAGTACCTCACAAGCAGTGGAGCATTCTTCCTAGGGGGTTTTGGGCAAGAGCAGGCTTTATAAAACATTAGAGGGGCAACTCGGATGCAGGACATGATTGGCTAGGAGGTCAGGGATTTCCTTATAAAGATAGCAGGTCATCTTTTCTAAGGGTAAGGTAAGTTGACTGAAGCTGAGCTGGAGGGTTGTGATTGATATATGTTAGGTTTTCTTAGCAGTGTGGGCTGACTTAGGTTTAGATTTGTGGCATGGGCCGGGCCACTGGGGCAGCCTCCATTTTATGGGTCCCAACATACAGATTACTTTTATCACAGGTAAATAACTGTTTAGAAGTTACTTAGACTTATATTAGGTGTGTTCGCATACCTTACATGAAATGCATGTACACTTACTTTGATATAGTGTAATTTAGGAGTCTTCAGACTTTCACTCATGTAATTCCTAAAAGAATTTTGACAGTAGCTAAGCCTGTGCGCCACAACTACTGAGCCTGCACTCTAGAGCCCGGGAGCCACAACTACTAAGCCTGTTTGCTGCAGCTACTGAAGCCCGTGCGCCTAGAGCCTGTGCTTTGCAACAAGAGAAGCCACTGCAATGAGAAGCCCGTGCACCGCAACAAAGAGTGGCCCCCGCTCACCGCATCTAGAGAAACCCCACGCACAGCAACAAAGACCCAACGCGGCCAAAAAAAAAAAAAAAATTTTTTTTAATACTTAAAAAAAAAAGTATACTCTGTAATTGGTTGGTGGACAGTTTGACTTATAGACCTCTCAAGTTTTCTTTAGGATTTAAAACCACATCTTTCTAAAACTAGTGGTTGGGTTAATTAGTAGTGAAATGGAATGTAGGGAACAACTATCTTATGAAAATTGGTCTTTACCTTTCTTTTTATTTATTTTTTTAAAAAGAAATCTATTTATTTATTTATTTATTTATTCTTGGCTGTGTTGGGTCTTCATTGCTGCACCGGCTTTCTCTGGTTGCAACGAGCAGGGGCTACTCTTCGTTGTGGTGCACAGGCTTCTCCTTGTGGTGGCTTCTCTCACTGCGGAGCACAGGCTCTAGGCACGTGGGCTTCAGTAGTTGTGGCACACGGGCTCAGTAGTTGTGGCACACATGGGCTTAGTTGCTCCACAGCATGTGGGATCTTCCTGGACCAGAGATTGAACCCATATCCCCTGCATTGGCAGGCGGATTCTTAACTACTGCTCCACCGGGGAAGTCCTGGTCTTCACCTTTCTTGACGCTAGTCATCTCCCTTTGTTTCTGCATTTTTTTTTAAAGGATTCTCTTTGCTCTCATATCATTCAAGACCAACAGCTGGAAATATTCTTGTTGCAAGATCAATAATCACACATCAGGAAAACTCCTTGCTGCTTAAGGTCTCTCTGACCTAAAATACCCTTATAACTGCTATTAGGTTCCAAACTGATGAATGAGGAAAAAGGGTCAGGTCAGATTTGCATGGGGCAGTCTTTGAGAAAAGACAAACTCATCTTCTGTATGGATGTGTATTCACACAGGTGACATGTACAGCCATGATGGAAATGCTGATGAGCCAGAATGGGTAAAGACTGAGAGAGAACAATTTGTTGAGTTTCGAGATAAGAACCGAGATGGGAAGATGGATAAGGAAGAGACCAAAGACTGGATCCTTCCCTCAGACTATGATCATGCAGAGGCAGAAGCCAGGCACCTAGTCTACGAATCTGACCAAAACAAGGTAAGTCTGTCCAGGCCCAAACAATCTATCAGTGATCGAATTCTGTTTCTAGGGGATTGCCTAAAAAATTCCTGTTAAGGTACATAGAGCATTTAAGGTCTTAATTAGTTTGAGTCTGCTATGGATCTAAAGTTGGCGATTGAAAACTTACAGGGCAGCGCTAGCTCTCTGATCTCATTTTAGAAATCCCTTTGCCCAATGTTCTCAGCATTGGAGAAATTTAGGCCTCAGAAAGAGCCTCTGGATATAGCCTGTGCCCAGCATGCATCATCTGCTATCTTTGGAACCCCAAGAAATCTTCTTTGCTTTTTTGTTGTTATTTCCTTTGTTCTTTTATCTTTTATAGGCTCATTTTGCCTACTCAAAGCTGGTTGTTTCCTTCTTAAATCAAATATGCTTTTTAAAATTAAATCATTTGTTGGAGCTTATAAATCAGCTTTTCTCTGAAACCTGTTAAAATTACCCTTGATCAGTTATCTGAGAAGTCATTCAGTTCATTAAAAGAGTGGTGTTACTACTGAGCCCTGTCACCTTTTTCAGAGATTTGAATGCTCTCCTTAGAGCAAACTGAAAATCAGTCTAAAGTTGGGGGATTCTAGAATTCTAAATGTTCTTTTATTTAGACTGATCTTTGGTTTTAATGCAGTTTCTTTTTTTAAATGATTTTATTTATTTTTGGCTGCGTTGAGTCTTTGTTGCTGCGCGCGGGCTTTCTCTAGTTGTGGTGAGCGGGGGCTACTCTTCGTTGTCGTGCGCAGGCTTCTCGTTGCGGTGGCTTCTCTCGTTGCGGAGCACAGGCTGTAGGCACAGGCTTCAGTAGTTGTGGCTCGCGCAGGCTCTAGAGTAAAGGCTCAGTAGTTGTGGCGCATGGGCTTAGTTGCTCCACGGCATGTGGGATCTTCCCGGACCAGGGCTCAAACCCGTGTCCCCTGCATTGGCAGGCGGATTCTTAACCACTGCGCCACCAGGGAGGCTCCTAATGCAGTTTCTTATTGAGCCTTTTTGAGGGTCAGTCTGTTTTGAGTTCTTGCTCAGTGACTTCAGTAGCCAGGTGCTGTGTCCTGAGACATGTGAGAAAAAGAAACTGATGTAGTCATCCCTTGGGAATCTAGCCTAGATAATTCTTGAGACGAGTATCTGAGCCTTCATTTGGGGTTCTGTCTGGAATCTGATTGGTGACTAGGTCATTTTGGAGTTGAAGACCGTGCTTGATATTAGCATATTTCATTGTTCCTGTTAGACAAAGACTTGATTCACTTTGAAGTATTTTTCCTGCTATTCTTGACTATCTCTTACCCATATCTAGGAGATGTCCCACATTTTGCTCGGAAGGGAGCGTTTTCTTCTCAAAAAACAAACCCATATCCCTAGCATTGAGCTATTGAGCTATATTATTTCCATCCTTCCACTTAACTTCCTTGATAAGAAAAATGTATCAACTGCTGTTTACTGCCCTCTTTGCGTGCGTGTGTGTGTGTGTGTGTGTGTGTGTGTGTGTGTGTTGGGGGTGGGCAGTGAGGATTGAGTTCACATTTAATTTAGTGGGAATTAGAATCGTAAATCTTGACTAACCCCTGTTGTATGTTAACAGTGTTCTAAATTTGAAATAAGAAATATATTTTGCATCAATTCACTGTTCTCTCTACTTTCAGGATGGCAAGCTTACCAAGGAGGAGATTGTTGACAAGTATGATTTATTTGTGGGCAGCCAGGCCACAGATTTTGGTGAGGCCTTAGTACGACATGACGAGTTCTGAGCTGCAGACAGAGGAACCTACATTTCTTCAAAAGTAATTTATTTTTACAGCTTCTGGTTTCACATGAAATTGTTTGCGCTACTGAGACTGTTATTACAAACTTTTTAAGACATGAAAAGCTGTCTTAAAAATCCCGTCCCCATTCCTCCTCCTCTCTGAGGGACTGGAGGGAAACTGTGCTTCTGAGGAAAAACTCTAATTAGTACACTTGTGTTTGTAGATTTACACTTTGTATTATGTATAACATGTGTCTTTATTTTTGTATTTGTTCTCTGGTTGGGAGTATGATATGAAGGATCAAGATCCTCAGCTCACACTTTGTAGGCAAACGTTAGCCCTTCACTCTGTCTCAACCCTTATCATATAATTTTTATAATTCTGAGTTAATTAATTTTAAGCCTGAGATCAATAAGAAATGTTCAAGAGAGAGAAGAGGGAAGAAATAGTCCCCACAATTTATATTTAGAGAGATAACACTTAAACTTGCCTATTGAAAAGTATCCTGCATAAGTAGGAGGGGCCGAATATTTCATTCAGCTGCTCCAGGTCCAGGTCCTGGCATTGTCTGGGCAAGGACCGATCCCTGTGCTGTAAGAAAGCTTGGCTCAACTTGATTTCATTCATTCTTTTTTTTTCCTTCCCTGTAAGACTAGCTGTTTGCTAATTTTGTCAAGCACAGCTGTGGTGGGAAGAGTTGGGGCCACTGTCTTGAAAATCAGTCAAGTACTGAGTGTGATCTCTTTACAGAGCTATACATAGAAACAGCTGGAAAACTAAAGGAAAAATACAAGTGTTTTTAGGGCACATGCTTTTTTCTGGGTATGCATCTATTGAAGTGCTCAAGACTGTCTTGCCTATTGAATCACTGTAAGTGCCCCTATTCAGCTCCTATTTCCCCAGGTGTTCCAAGGAATTAATCTGCACTGCAGTTAAAATGTACTCCTTTCCAATCATGTCATTGAAAGTGCCTTTAATGAGAGAAATGATCACTGAATGAGGATTCTCTTAAGAAACTCGAAGATAAAATAAAGAGAAGATTATTTGGACCACCTTAAATGAAAGCTTAGAACCTCCTAGTGTGGTGGGATTTTTTTCTTTCCTTTCTCCTTTGGACGGTGGTTAAATAGCAGTATTAGTTAGGGGCTTGGTTGCAGTGTTCTTATCTTGTGGGCTGGTTTCCAAAAACCACATGCTGCTGAATTTACCAGGGATCCTCGTACCTCAGAATGCTAACCACTTACTACCAGGCCTGTTTCTGTGTCAGCTGGAGAGCTTGAGCTAAGACTCAAGGATGAGAGGGCTCTTTGGTTTGAGGACCATCGCTCACCCTTCCTGCCTTCGACCCATCACTCCCTATGTTCCCATCTCCCCACTGCCAAAAAAAAGTTTATCATGAATCAACATGGCCAACCCTGATCAAAGAGAGGGACATTGTAGAAGGAGCTGAAGAAACCACCTCTGTTCCCAACTCACTTTACCTATATTTTACGTAACAGGAAACTGTCCTTTTTGGTCCCTTTCATACAGATGGACCTCTTTTGAGAAGAATTATTATATTCCAAGTTTTTAGCCCTCAGGTTACTAAGACAAATATATATATATATATATATCCGTTATTATTTCATATATCTTTCTGGATAATACATTCAGGTGGTGCTGGGTGATTATTATAATCTGAACCTAGGTGTATCCTTTGGTCTTCCACAATCACGTTGAGGTGGGCTACTTGGCCTGGTAAAAAGCCGGATATCGTGTAACTCCACCCCAGCCTTTGCATTGAGCTCTTGAGAGTGGATACATTCTTTTAACCCCAGTATAAGGGAGTGGAAATTCTCTGCCTTCCAGATTCCCCATTTTTGTTGTTAAGAAGATCAGGGATAATTAATAATGCCCACCAACCCTGGCTTGGAGAGGGCACGTCATGAATTGAGTGGCAGGAGATCCTCATAGGTCACTAGGTACAGAGAACCCAGGCCTTATGTTAAAGTCACGCACCTAGAAAGCAAACCTCCATCTGCTAAGACAGCAACTTCTGGATGCTGGGTGCTCATCAGTAAGCATTGTACTCTAATCTCTAATGATCCCCCTGGATTTTTTTTTTTTCTTTTGGTTTAAATCAAGCCTGAGGCTGGTGAACAGTAGCTGCACACCCACATAGTGTGTTCTGTGAATGCTAGCTCTCTTGAATTTGGATATTGGTTATTTTTTATAGAGTGTAAACCCAGTTTTATATTCTATAATGCAAACAGGTACCTATCTGTTTCTAAATAAAACTGTTTACATTCACTGTGGGTTATGAATGTCCTTTATTTTCTTAAGAAATGGAACTCTTGCTTAGAATTATGGGTGTTATAAAATGGCACAGAAAAAGAGCTCTCCTAGAAGGTTTATCATACCCCCCACCCCAACCCAGAGAAGTTACTGCCTTCTCCCAAATTGGTTACTCTTTTCTTCCTATTCCTGAAATCTTCTAGCATCCTTCTACAGCTGTAACCCTTCTCTGCTTCCCTTAGGCCATATAACTGGAGAGGAGCCCAGCTGCTCATTACATAATTGCCTGATACCAAACACAAGCCATTTCTGAATGTACACACATTTATCTTGATTTTTATTTCAAAAAGTCTCTTCTTCAGGGGGTGGGGAGAGGGAGTATAAGGTAAAACAGTTTTTTGAACATTTTGTATAGTTTATAAATGGTATTAGATGTGCAAATTCATTTTGAGAACATGAAGGGAATTAAACTATTAACTTTAGTAAATACACAGCTTAAGACAGATATATAGGTTTAGCCAGATAGGAGGTGTGGGGGGAAAGGAAGCACCTGGAATATTCATGCTGGTACAGGGGTTTGTGGGCATGGCTGTCCCAGCCAAAGCGATAGCAATTACTGGCAGTGACAGCATAAGAAAGTTCTTTCAAACTCATTTGGGACCTACTAAAGGGTTTTTTTAAGGTTTTGTTTTGTTTTGTTTTGTTTTATTTATTTATTTTTGGCTGCATTAGGTCTTCGTTGCTCTGCTTGGGCTTTCTCTAGTTGCGGTGAGCGGGGGCTACTCTTTGTTGTGGTGCGTGGGCTTCTCACTGCGGTGGCTTCTCTTGTGGAGCACGGGCTCTAGGCTTGCGTGCTCAGTAGTTGTGGCTCGCGGGCTCTAGAGCTCAGGCTCAGTAGTTGTGGCGCATGAACTTAGTTGCTCTGCAGCATGTGGGATCTTCCTGGACCAGGACTCAAACCCGTGTCCCCTGCATTGGCAGGCGGATTCTTAAACCACTGCGCCACCAGGGAAACTCTAAAGGTTCTTTTTTTAATGTCTCTCCCATTTCTAAAGTATTTCCATAAGTTTGTTTTAATTCAAAATGTATCATCTTTGAACAGATCCCCAGTAGGGAAAAAATGTTACTAGAAAGGAAAATAATTGTTGTGTACACACTGAAAAATCATCAGCCAGACTGCTTTACAGTTGCCGTGTATGTAGAAATCTGTTCTCCAAGTGCTGTAAATTCTGCCACTTAAGAGTAGAAACTGGGCTTCCCTGGTGGCGCAGTGGTTAGGAGTCTGCCTGCCAATGCAGGGGACATGGGTTCGTGCCCCGGTCCGGGAAGATCCCACATGCCGCGGAGCGGCTGGGCCCGTGAGCCATGGCCGCTGAGCCTGCACGTCCGGAGCCTGTGCTCCGCAACGGGAGAGGCCACAACAGTGAGAGGCCCGTGTACCACAAAAAATAAAAAAAAATTAAAAAAAGAGTAGAAACTGATGATTGTTGAAATGGCCTTTGGGGTGGTCTGAAGTAGACCCAGCTGGAACAGTAGCTTTGTGTAGGTAGGAAGGAAATAGTAGGAAAATGGAAAATTGACCTCAAATTGCTATCACTCCCCTTCCCGTTTTCTGTGTTGTAGTAGTTTGGTTTTTGACAGGCAAGGTAGAAATTTCCTTAAATGTAAAATCCTTGTTGCTGCAAACAGGCCAGTATGGGGCCAACTTGGCTAGAAGAGACGGTAGAAACTTCCATTTTCTGGGAGCTAGACATGTCAGACTCATCTATCATGGGCCTTCCACACACCATCTCCATGATGCAAGCTCGGAACTGGAGGAAAGAGCAGAATTGGAGATAGTCCCCTTGGTAGAGCAGTACAGAGGAGATAACATCAGGAAGCATAGGGGAAAAAAGATCTCATTCTTTGTATCCTCAAAGCCTTGCACAATGCCTTATACACAGGATCTCCTCAGGTGTTTTGATTATATCTTCCCAATACTGAGAGCTAGCTATATTCCAGGCTAAGACTATGCACTACTCCTGGGTCTACAGTGATAATCCCTACACATTCTGGCTAACTCTGAGAATGTGTAGAATTTCACTGTTGGGAGACCTCACAAACCACCCTGCCCCATAAGAGCACTGTCAAAAGTGACCCCAGAATAGCCCCGCCCACCCACCCCACCATTACTTGAAAGCGCTCCCAACTGGGGAAGGACTACCTATTCTGTTTCTGTCCGGGAGGTTTCGCATTCGTTTTGAATCCATCTCTGGAAGTGAGGAAACAAAATAACAATTCTCAAAGCAGAGTGTTAGCTCTACAAGGCAGGAGCCGTCCTTGATTTGTCTGAGTTTGGGTTATTAGCTTAGATTCAGGATTTGGGATAGGAAGCCACCTGGTACCTTCAGATGATAAGCTGTTTTAGAAACGTACGCATGTGTTGTGATTTCTGTGTTTCACATAAACGGTCGTGCAGACTATAAGTTGGAAAGGATTAAGAACTCGTGAAATGGAAATTTAGGGGCACTGCTGATCTATCGGTTTTTCAGTGAAACGGAAAGCCTTTTCACTTCTCATCCTGCCCTTTGGAGCAACTCGAATTTTATGGCTCAAGTTGTCTTCCCTGGGTTCTGTGATCTTGTCTGGATGACCACGCCTTCATCCCTGGGCTTACTTACCAAGTGCTTTCTAGCCTGCTAAGGGTTTCCATGCCTTCCCTGTTGACCCCTAGAAACCCTTTGAGTGGAGTCCCAGGTGCTTGGAGTTAAAAGTCATTGTTGAGAAGAACCAGGTCTTAGGAATATAAATAGAGAGCTTTACCTGCTTATTCATGAAGCAGTAGATGGTGGGATTGTAGACGCAAGCACTCTTGGGGAAGAAGGCAGGAATGGTGACAAGCCGTAAGTCCACCCCGTGGTTACGGTTGTTGACTATATACATGGCCAGGGCAGCATAGGGCGTGTAACAGACAGAAGGATCCCACCATCATCACCACCTTGTGGCTCACCTCCCGCCCAGCCTTCTGGGTTGTAGCTGCCTCCTGCTGCTGAGCTGCAACCTGGAAAGAGCACAGAAAACATCACACCCTCTTATCCCTGGCCCTGAACTCCTAGATCTCTGGACTCTTCAACTAGGGGGCCGTCTACTCTAATTGTCTCTCTGCTGTCCCAGCTTTTGGCCTCGTCCCTCTATTTCCCCCTCCTTGAGGAAGGCAAGATGGAGGCAGCTCTCTGGTCTGTGACGATGGAAAAGATCACATGCGTCTCTTGATATACCTGAGCAGGAATGACTCCGCCTTATTCTTCATTTCATCATCTCCCTGTCCCCACTTCCTTCACTGCTTTTTGATACCCCTCTACCTGACTGGACGTTTCCGAATGTTTTATGTTCTAGAGCACTTACCCGCTCTTCCCTCTCACCTAGAGCCTTGTGATCCCTTCCTCCCTGACCCTCACGAAAGGCACTCACAGCTCTGAAGACCCCCAGCAGCTGAGAGTAGGAGAAGCAGATGAGGGAGAGAGGCACAGTGTAGCAGAAAATGAAGAGAAACCAGGTATAGTACTCGCTGTAATATTTGGTGCCCACGGTGCAGGAACACTGAAGACCCTCGGGGACAAACCTGCAAGGGACCAAGCACTTACTCACTGTGAGGCTCAATTAGTAGAGAGGGAGATGAGATTCTTGGGTTGTGTTCTCCACTTAGAACCCAGAATGACTTCAGGCAGCGGGTATTTTCTGTCCTCACCAGCGAGCCTTTAGCAATTGCAACTGCAGGGTAAACTTTAGCACTTGTCTCCCACAGCCCTTTCCCTTATTTATTCCACCAGCTCTTTAAAAATTAGAGGTCAAAGACTATACCCAACTCTCTTCCCACCCTCGCAACCTGAGCTTCTAGCTACGTCAGCACAGCGGCCCCGCACTCTCACCGGCTCCAGCCAAAGAAGGGTGGGATGGAGACACCAATACCAATGGTCCAGGTGGCCAGGACCACCATCAGTGCGTGCTTGGAGCTGAAGCGGAAGTTGCTGAAGGGCTTACAGATGATGATGTAGCGCTCAAAGACCAAGAAGGCCAGTGACCAGCCTGTCACCAGACCTGTGATGAAATGTGAGGGTAAGAGGGTAAACAGCCCCACTCATCCTGGCAGGCAGAGTGGAATACAGATGGGGTGGAGAAGGCACAGGGAGGGAAGGTTGGAGCGGTTGGTGAAGTAGAGTTTGGGACTCGGTCAGACTTCTAGTCTGGGTGGCTTTATATCTCAGTATGCAAAAGAGCACCAAACTTCTATCCCCCAGACTCCTCTTTGGGGCCCACTCTCACCCAACAGCCTGGGCCCTGGTTCCAATCATGGAGCGGTGTCCTTTGCCTCCCCCCAGCCCCCTTCTCCTGCAATACCTTCTGTACAGCCCAGGAAGGCCCCCAGAGCACAAACATGGCGGCCGAAGACAAAGTATCCATGACAGCTGGTGATGAAGACGACAAAGACAGAGAAGATGCAGTAGATGAAGCCCCCCAGGGATACATTGACCAGAATGTAGTTGGGTGGCTGCCGCAACTTTCTGTAGCGCAGTGTGGCCACCAGCACTGTGGCATCGAGTGGCGTCCCTACAAGGAAGACAAAGCCCGTGAAGGCTGCCTGGAGGTGGAAGGCCCAGACAGGGGCGAGGCGGTACTGAGGCCCATCCCACGGCCCCACCAAGATGTTCTTGAACAGAGAAAACTCCTCCTCTGACATCTTGCTTATGGGATGTCCACCACCCCCTCTGATTCCCCTTATAGATCATCCTCCCACCACCACTTCTCCCCGACCCTGCCAAAGAACCTCTCCTCCAAAGCCACTTTGGAGCTCCCTGAAAGATCAGTGCTGATCCTAAGCTTCCTAAGGACAAAGTTTGGGATTAAAGACCCTAAGCCCCCACCTAAACCTTTTGTGACCCCAAAGCCGATTGTATGTCCTTCAGAGGATAAGAGTGGGCTCAAAGGATCCGGACATGCAACGATCAGGTGCTGTAATGAATAGGAGTGGGCTCATTGGGGCCTGGGAGATGCTGACCCATGTTTAATGAAGACCCTCCATCACTTTTTTTCCCCTTTGAGTGGACCTATGGAAGGCACCCTTCTTCTTTGACTTCAGGCACTACTACATCCCTGTAGGTGTTTACACCCCATCTGCCCCTTTGTGGAAGGTGCCCCCTAAGTGTCCCTCTCCAGGGATCTTGGGCTCACAGCCAGCCTGGGAAGCAGCCTCAGGCTGCAGGAAGGGGCAGGGAATGGAGAGTTCCCTGGAGCACCTTAGTAACAGCCTTCATGGAACAGTTCAGGGGCAGCTCGACAATGCCTAGAGGTCTAAGGCACCCCAGGCTGCCAGTTTCTTCATGGTGAGTCTACCCAGAGAGGGAACCTTTCCTACTCAGACCTCCCCCAGCCAGGTCGAGGTTAGTTTGCACACTGTCCCTCTCATGCCATTTTCACACCTGCCCCTGCCCTTAGCTCAGCAGTGCCCAAGCTGCCTGTCATCCTGTCTGCTCATCCAAGACCTGCCCAGTGAATTACGTAATTCACTGTCCAGAAAGTCAACACAAACCAACTGTTCTTCAGATTATGACAGGCAAGAATGGGGTTTCACAAAGGAGACATCGGTGTGATATAATAATGTCCTTAACAGCATTCCTGAGTAGCACAGCAACCAGTTTCACAGGATCGGGTCTCCTGCTGACTATTACCCTCAATATGGGCTCCACACAAAGCACGATTCAGAACTGGACATAAACCAGAACCATTCGGCTGGGGGCCAAATACCAGCTCTGCCAGGCTACTCTAATCCAGAGGACATTTCAACTCTCTAGAGGATTGAAAGGCATTATTCCCTAACCTCTCTAATCATTGCTTCTCCCTGCTTAGTTTTTTATCAAGTGGATTTCTGTTTCAAGTGGATTGTATATGCCTGGGGCTCAAAATTCAAAAAGTACAAAAGAATATACAGTGAAAAATACATCTCTTTCCCACCCAGGCTCCCAGTTCCCCTCTCCAGAAGCAACCAGTGTTCACTTTTTGCTGTGTTTTTGATGCGTAGGTTGAAATGATGTGTTGAGCTTGAAATGTGTTGTGACAATGTTGTCTGTTAAATACTGACCGGTCAGACTCTCCAGGCAAGTGGTGAGATGAGAGAAAGTTCTACATGCTCTTGTGAAAATGAGGAATCGTCCAAGGATTTGCCTGAATGAAAGCCATCCTCACGCCTGGGAGGAAAGAGGAGAAACCACCCCCACCCACCCCGCCCCGAGGTAGAGCCATGACTCTTCCTAGAGAATTTCATCTGCTGGCTTTGAAATACAGAGACAAATGAACCACTGAGGGCCTAAACTCCTACAGCCTAGATCAAGGCCACAGTAATTTTAGCCTGGAAAACAATGCATGGTAGATGGCAATGGATTTCCACCAGGGCGGCACTCCTGTTACCCTGGAGACATTTGGAGGCATGTGGGGTGGGAGGGGGGTGTTTTATGGCTGTTGGCAAAGAAGGGGATTACTGGTATTGAGTGGGCAGGACACTGCTCTATACAGGCCACACTGAGAATGATCCTGCCTCAAATTCCAATAGTACCCCCAGAGAAAAGCACTGGCTGGGACCCAATCCCGGTCTCAGCCCTGAAACATTCTCAGCAAAGTCCCCCTGGCGCCCTTGCTGGGAGACACCTCACTCCTTGGCACACCCAGCGAGAGAAACAATTAGGAAATGTGTACTGAGGTAATGGAATGACGCGTTGAGTGGCTTTTATTTATAAGCCAGTTTAAAGCTGGGGAACAGCTACCCAAAAAAGTCCCTTTGGTTTGAGAATAGATGAGCTGTTGCTTTTCTCTCCGGCCATGATTGGTTAGTGGAGCCAGTCGTCTGGTCCAGACACTCTGGATGGGGATAATAAAACTTCATCCCCTGGGTACAAAAGAATGTTAGCCAATATGTTCTCTAAAGCGAGGGCCGGTCTTCCCCATATCCAACAGACGCGTTGGTTTATTAGGAAGCCTGCTTTTGCATGGATGGTGGGAGGGTTTCTTTAGGCTTATGGCTTTTACCTCGAGCCAAGTAATGAAGATCCCCCTGAATATCTGTTGCCCCTGGTGGTTTTTTGGTGCACACTCCTGGCTTGCTTTCTTTCCCTCATTCACGCATTCATTTATTCCACAGACATTTGCTAAGAGATGCCTACAACAGCAGTTGTGCTGTGAGGATGAAATGAGATTAATCTGGTAGAGTGCTTACCTAAGGCCAGGTACACAGAAATGCTTGGGAGTTGTTTGTTTCGTCAGCAGGATTGCCAAGTGCCAGACACGAGGCTGGATCCAAAGACCAATAAGACAGATCTCTGTCCCCCCAGAAGCTCCCAGCCTCCTAGAGGGAACCCCCCTCTAGGGGGTCAAACAAGGGTCCTGGAGGTGTGATGGATGTGGTACAGTGGCAGCACAAAAGAGAGAGCCAGACAGAGCCTACTGGGTCTCCTACAAGGCCCCAGTTTCTGATGTGTGACCTCTCCCCTCACTCTCATTTGGGGAATCCCAGCCTGAAGAACCCCACCCAGGCCACCCTTAGCCGATCGGCAGGCTCTTCCCTGAAGCTTTCCTGGGTGGGATGAACAGGGCAGGCTGGGGTGAGGGAGGAAGTGTGGGTATTTACAGGATGTATTCCCATCTCTGGTTTTCTAGAAAGTCTGGATAGCAGTGCGTATCGCATTTAAAACACGCTTTGGATTCAGATAAATGTGCTTCGTGTAAGTCGAATTTGGGCACGTTTCTTTTTCTTACAGTGGGGTGACAGCTATCTCGCAAGGCTGTTATGAGGTTAAGTAAGATCTGTAAAGCACAGATCACACTGCTCAGCCCACGGTAAGCATTAAGTGGCAGCTTTCCGCTCATGTATTTTCTCCTTGCCCTCATGTTGCCATCATAATAACCCCTTTCCTTTGTACAGGACTTTACAGTTTGCAGAGTGCTTTCACATACGTTTTCTCACCTGATCCTCAAATTACCCTGTAAGGCAGACAGGGCAGGTGTGACTTCCCCACCTGACAGATGAAGAAACTGAGTAATTTAGCAAATATCACCTAGTCAAGGGTGATCTGGGACAGACTCCTTAGTCCCCACCTAGGAGGCAGATGAGTTTGGAGGATTTTTTCTGGTGGTCTGATCATGAGGTGAGAAAGAAGAGTGCTTCTTCATGGGTGCAGCAGATGCCAGGCAGGCCCCCTCAGCCCTGGGGTTCCCGGAAGGGGGACTGGCTGGAGACTGGCTCCCTCCCTGCCCTTCCCCAGCAGCACCCCACGAACTCTGCCTGGCAGCCCTGAGGGAGAACTGGATGGTCACGGGGAAGATGGGACCTTGCCTAATCACTGTGGCTCCACAGTGGGCCAGGGAGCAGTGGAGAGAGCCGAGGGGCAAGGCCTGCTGGAGTGCAGCCGACCTGGGCTGGGAGCCAGCCTGGACGGAGAAGAGAGGCCCCTCTAGGAACCACAAACTGCGGCTACTACTGATGTAGCAAAGAAGACACAGCTGGCAAAGAGTAACCCTCAGTGGCTCTTTGGTCTAGGGCTATGATTCTCACTTAGGGTGCACGAGGTCCCGGGTTCAAATCCCAGACGAGTCCTACTTTTGCTGGATTTTTCTTTTTTTCTGTTCCCCTTTCCCCGCCACACAAGTATACGTTGCCTGCCCTTTCTCAAGTTGAAGCAGAGATGACCCAGTGGTGAGTGAATAAAGGACCCTGAAGACAAGCTGCCAGTCAGTCTCCCCATTAGCCATGGCCTGTATATACCCCATTATTTCCGCTGAGGCTAAGCGGAGCAGAAGGGGATTGGCATAGCTCCAGGAGCTGAACCTGAGAAGGTGGAGCCAAAGGGTTCCCTGGTGTTAGGCAGAAAGCCTCTCAGAGAGCCTCAGATAGAGAGCGGGTGGTCAGAACAATCAGGGCCTGAGCTGGAGGTCAAGAAGAGGCAAACTCTCCATGTAAAACCCAAGCTATGAAATGCATTGGCTTCAAAGTCCAAAAGCTAGGAATACAATTACAATTCGGAGTCTCAGCTTTCCTCTTGGTAAAATGGGAACAATAATATTCATTTCTTAAAGTTGAGAGGATGAAATCAGAAACTGTATGTGAAAACACTTTGCAAACTATAACACACCTTACAGATATAGGAATTGTTAGGAATACTACTAAAGATAAAGAGAATCTGGAAAGGAAATTCTGACAACATGACAGACTGAACTAATGTAGTTTCTCTTCACCCAGTGTCCCGTAAAACACACACAGAAATACTACATAAAACAGAATTTAAAAACTAACATATGAACAATTGCAAAATTGGTTTAAAAAGGGAAATTCCCAGATAGATAACAGAATTAAAGAAAGAATATAAAACTAAACAAAGGAGGAGGAGGAGAAGGAGGAGGGACTATCACAGTAGCCCATGGTTCATTTCAGACACAGATCACAAACATATACCAGGGACATGGAGATGTGTTCTAATGCTTTCAGTTATAGGCTATGTGCCCTCAGCCCACCAGAGACAAAGAGCTGGGACTGAACCCCCTGCATAAAGCTCAGAACATCAAAGATCTACCTTATCCATGGGAAGAAAACTAAAATGGCACACGCCAGTTCAACGAAGCAGAGAAAAGGGTTAGAAATCCAAGTCAACCCTGAGAAATTGAAGTCTGAACCTGAGAAAATGCTTGTGTTGCATCTGGATTTATGTTATTTGCATGATGCTGAATCCTTAAGCAGAGAAATTAAATATAAACCTGGTTTAGGACAACTTGAAATCCCTAGGAATACCACACAGCCTCACAGAAGCAAGAAAGAGCTCTCCAAGACTGTTTTCATACCCCAAGGTATATGAGAGTCTCACTAAAAAGTGACAAATCAAAAACGCCTACTGGGGCTTCCCTGGTGGTGCAGTGGTTGAGAATCTGCCTGCTAATGCAGGGGATATGGGTTCTAGCCCTGTTCTGGGAAGATCCCATATGCTGCGGAGCAACTAAGCCCAGGAGCCACAACTACTGAGCCTGCGTGTCTGGAGCCTGTGCTCTGCAACAAGAGAAGCCGCGATAGTGAGAGGCCTGCGCACCGTGATGAAGAGTGGCCCCTGCTTGCCACAACTAGAGAAAGCCCTCACACAGAAACGAAGACCCAACATAGCCAAAAATTAATTAATTAATTAATTAATTTAAAAAAAAACACCTACTGAAGAACTCACAATAAAAATCTTATAAACTAGACAAGAAAACAATCCACCTAAGGAAGACTCAGCAGACACAACAAACAGGACAATTAACACTCCAAGAACTGTGCATAATAAAACAACATGACAAGCACTGTGTAATAAGTATTCTTAAAAGTGTTAAAGATTAAAGACAAAAAAGTAAACCATAATGAAAATATTGCATTATGAAAAAAAAAAGCAGCTCATTGAGGGAAAAAAAATTAGGAAATGGAAGACATACCATTGAAGACTCAAGACATTAAACAGTAGACTAGACCCAGCTGGAAAGAGAATTAGTGAAGTGGAAGATAGAGCTGATAAAATTGTTCAAAATATGGGGGGAAAGGGGAAAGTAATGAGATAGAAAATATGAAAGAATAGTTAAAAGACATGAGGAAAAGAATATGCCTATTACACTGTCACACTGAATATATATATTGTTTCCTGAAACAGAGAGAATGAGGGAAATGTATGGGTTGGCCAAAAAGTTCGTTTGAACTTTTTGGCCAACCCAATAATATTCCAAGAGATAATGATTGATAATTTTCCAAAATAAAAGAAAGACACAGTCCTCAGATTGAGAACTGAGCTTATAAACACATTGTGGTGAAACTGGAGAATACTGAAGAGAAAAAGAAAAATCTTAAAAGCAACAAAAAATTAAAAAAATTTAAAAACTTGTTTGCCTAGAGAGACAATTATATTGGCAGCTGACTTCTTATTAGCAGCAAAAGATTACAGAAAAAAATAGAATATCTTCAAAAGTCTAAAAGAATTGTCAACCTAAAATTTTATGCCCACTAAATTTCCATTTAAGTGTTGTGAAATAAAGACCTTTTAAGACAAAGACTGAGAATGTTTACCACTCAAAGACTTTCACTGAAATGCTACCAAAGGATATACTTCATAAGAAGGAAACCGAAATAAGAAGGAAGGAATGAAATGCAAGAAGGAATGGTGAGCAAAGAAATTTATAAATATGTTTGTGAATCTAAAAAAGCATTGAGGGACTTCCCTAGCGGTCCAGTGGTTAAGACATCGCCTTCCAATACAGGGGGTGCGGGTTCGGTCCCTGGTCAGGGAGCTACGATTCCATATGCCTCGCGGCCCAAAAACCAAAACAGAAGCAATATTGTAACAAATTCAATAAAGACTTTAAAAATGGTCCACATAAAAAAATCTTAAAAAAATTTTTTTAATTAAAAAAAATAAAATAAAAAAGCATTGACAGCCACTGTTAGTGGAGTAAAAATCAGTTCAGCTGCTTTATAGAGCAATTTGGCAATACCTAGTAAAGTTTAAGGTGCACATATTCTATGACCCAGAAATTCTACTTCTAGGTATCTACCTTAGAGATGTGCTTACATATATGCCAAGGAGGCATGCACAGCACTGTCCATCACAGCATTGTTTACAATATGGAATACTGGAAATTTCCCAAATGTTCATTAGCAGAAGCATGGATAAATCAATTGTGGTATATTCAAACAATGGAACAAAATTAGCAGTTAAAATTCATGAACTAGAGCTATATGAAACAGCATGAATAAATGTAAAAAGAAAAACATGTTAAGGAAAAAAGAAAGTTTGCAGAAGAATGTGTATAATATGCTGTACTTTTTGCATCTTTAGAAGATTCACTTTTTTTTTCTTTTTAATGAAAGAATCTAGCCATTTAGAAATAAGGGTAAAGGTGGATAAATGGCTGCATCAGTCCTCAGAGAGGATGATCTGCTGGGATGGGATTAGGAGGGAGGCTGAATCCTGGGTCCATGGATTACAAGGATTAATTCAGATTATCCCCCTAAACTGATCACCTGGCTGGCATCCCCACCACTCCTAGTCCACAGTCCACTTCCCCCCCATACCTGCTAAGCCCTTTCCTCCAGCCTCCTATCTTCATTCTCACCCTCAACCCAGTACTGGTCTGGGTTTTACTCATATTTGGGTCCTGAGAATAGACTGGTTCAGATCTCCTCTGAATGCTCCTCAAATCAAGGGTGAATCGTGACCTGCACCCCTGGAGCCAGGGAGAGATTAGTCCTAATACTCTGGATGAGAGCTCCCTGAGGAGAGCTTGGACCCCTGGATGTTACAGTTGACAACTTCCTCCCCTGTCCTTCCCTCCATTAGCCAAGAGGTCAGCAGTCAAGGTCTGCTATCTGACCCTGCTGGTTCAGTCAGGACCAGAAGGAGCTGTGCTGGGGCAGAACAAACAGCCACTCTGCTTCCAGCATTAGACTCTGTCATTCCCAGGAGCCCTGTGCCCTCCACCCTCCTAACGCCAACCCCTTTCCATCATCCCTGACAGTTGCACTGCTCCCCAAGTCTGGACAGGCCTGAAATCGGCAGCGGACCCTCTGGAAAGGGCCTGGGTGGGCTTGCTCAACAGTCTTTCCCCACAACTCGATCACCTTAACCACAGGGTCTGGAGTGGAGACCTGTCCTCTGGGGAGCAAACGAAACATCTTGATCTGTGCTCACCATCTCTCAGAGCACATACGAGGCTGGGGGTATGAGAGGGAAGAAGAAAGGTGAGGAGAGAGAGACAGAGAGACACAGAGAGAGGCTTAGAGGCAACATTATGGTTAATAGGCAACATTGAACTCCTTAAGTGTGAGATCATATGTTAAAACAAGCAGAGCATTGACTGTGCTGTTGGGAGATTTACCTTTACTCATTTATTCTACGTGTAAAGGACTTTGTCAGATGCTGGAGATACAAAAAAATGACTAAGATAACTTCCCAGTCTTCAAGAAACTGGGCAGACAGAAAATTAAAAACCTGACCTTGACAACCCAGAGTGACTGGCGCTGCCCTAGAGGGAAGAAGGACGGGGCAGAGCACAGCAGGGGCATATAATGGGGTTAGAGTGGGGCGTCAGGAACAGCTGCTTAGAGATGACTCCCCACTGAGTGCTGAAGGATAAGTAGGGGGTGTCCAGGCAAAGAAGGGCTCCCTTCTGAGGAATATAGATGTCTTGTGAACCTGGGAGCCTGGGGGGGTGACACTGACAATATATGCCCAATGACCTTGTGCGTGGATGCACAAGAGAAGGGATTGGTGTGTGCCCCTGGCTTAGGAACCTCCCAATGCTTTTCTGGATGTGCTGGGGCGCCCCGGTTCCCAAGTGTACCCTTTTTTTTTTCTTCCTGGCTGAGACCTGCATAGATGTGAGAACAATTGCTTCGTCAAGATCTGGCATACGGTAGACGTTCCTTGAATGAATGATGAAGTAAGTGAAATAAGCCCTCTGAGCTTTCACATCTCCCTTCCATGAGAGTGAAAATCAGCAGTGCCCACTGTGAGCTGGCTACAGGGGCTAGGTTGAGTGAGGGTCATGGCTCGCAGCCCCGCGGGCATGGAGCCAGGTGGGAAGGCAGGCGGTGGAGAAAAGCGCTCTTCGGACACTAAGGACTGCGTAGGGCCACGGAGCGGCCCCTCTTAAGAGGGTCCCTGCTTCTGGCTTGGTGGAGGCGCGGGGACAGCAGAGGGATCAGGGCCCCGAGGTTCGAGTATCCTGGCCTTGGTTTCCCTCCTCCTGCCCTCACGCAGCTCTGAGGCTGGGGCCGGCGGCCGGGGGTCCGCGCTTACTGCCGAGCTGGGCGGCAGCTCTGACCTGCTCCGTAGGAAGCGAGGGGAGTGTAAGCATCCGTGCTTTTGGAGAAAACAGGCCGGGAGGATTTGTCCATCCTTGTGGTTTTCCTCCCCCATCACCGAGCAGGACGGGACCCTGACACATGGCGCAGAGCGGTCTCCCAGCTCAGCCAACTGCCAGCAGGACCCACTGCCAAACCAGGGCATCTGGTCGCTCCCTCGGCGCGGGCCTTGGGGCGTGTCCGAGGACACGCTCGCTCGGCCTCCCGGTACCCTCCCGCCGGCACGGGGTCCGGGAGCTCCGGTGGTGGGCTGACTTCCGGGCGGCGGCGGGGGAGGTGTCAGGTGGCCCAGCCAGGCCCCGCCCCCTCGGCCGGCCCGCCCTCCCTTCCCCTGAGCATCCGGCTCCGGTCTCCGGCCTCGCGGCGGCGGCGGCAGCGGCGGCGGCGTCGTCTGCTCCGGGCAGCGGCGGCGGCGCGAGCGGCCATGGACGCGGGCGCCGGGGCCGGCGAGGGCGCCGCGGGTTGGAGCTGCCCGGGCCCAGGTCAGAGCGCCCCTCCCTCACCACTCCATCGCCGCTCCTTCCTCTTCTCCATCTCTCCTCCCTCCAGACCCCCACGTCCTCTCCGCCCTCCGCTGCTCCCCACCTTTACGTCCTAAGTCTTCCTCCCTCCATCCCGCCTCCCACCCAGGCCCGGTCTCCATCTTTCCGTGCTGGGTCTTCCTCACACCGGCCGCATCCTCCCTGGCAGTCTCTCCCCTGAGCCCTCTCAGTCTCGTCTCTCCAGACCAACGGTGCTTCCAGACCTGGGGGCTCCAAACCCTGCACCCGCTCGGACCCCCAACTATTCTGAGCGCGGGGCGGGGGTGGGGTGGACGAAGTCCAGGGAGAGAATGTAGGGGAGGGGAGCGGCTCCGGTGCAGAGCCCCTTCCCACACGACCCCTGCCCGCCATCAACCCCTTCCCCTTCCACCTCAGCCTTTCAGCCTCTTCTGTACTGGGTCGCGCCCTCTGCCATCCCTGCCCATCTCCCCCCTGTCCCCTCTGGGCTAAAGAGACACACACCCTTTATGCCTGTGCAAGGGAGAGGAGCCTGGAACGGGGGTGCAGGAGACGTTGGGCAGTGCAGGGCGGTGTCCCCGTAGACCCAGCGTGAGGGGCGGCCTGGGGAGGAGAATTGCAGCTCTTGGCAGAGTGAGCCAAGTACTTCCACCGGGATGAAAAACCCAGGGCTCCAAAGGGCTAGAAGGTGTGTCCCTTCCCCCCGCCAGCTGCTCCCCAGCCGCCCCTACCATCCCACAATCCCTCCTCTCTTCCTTCTCACAGGACCCACAGTGACCACTTCAGGCTCCTACGAGGTATCAGAGGGTTGTGAGAGGAAGAAAGGCCAACGCTGGGGGTCCCTGGAACGGCGGGGGATGCAAGCTATGGAGGGTGAGTTTTCCCAAAAAGCTTTCTTTCCATCCCCCTCACCCAATTTCCCTTCACTTCTCCTTCCTCCCTCTGACCCCCAAAACTCTGAGCCAGGACACAGCCCTTCCCCCCAGTTCAGCTCAGCCCCCTCCACCCCTCCTCAGGGCTCAGGGCTTGAGGGAAGGTCAGGGTACATCCCTTTGGAGTCCTAATCACCAGGTAACCAGGTTGTGTGTCCCAGGGGAGCTGCCAGACAGAGAAAGAGGCCTTGTTGGACAGAGCTTTGAAGCAGCCTGTCAGCAGGGGGTTTGTTCTCACTGCCTCCAGACCCAGATCCCAAGCTGTCTCTTATTTTGAAAAGCAGGGAAGTGAGCATGTGATTTGTCTTTCTGGTGCCACCACCACTAATTTCAAATGGAAGCCTTGTGGCTTTGGTTCTCTAGGCTATCTTACCGCCTGAAAGAGGGAGCCTGGGAGCAGGGCTGGTGAGAAGGCCAACCAACCTCCCAACACACATGTATCCCCACCAACACAAGGAGCCTGGAAGGATGCTGGTCCTGTTTCCAGGACTCCTGTGAAGGGTCCCTATGCACACTCAATATGGACGATCCTGCTCCCCCAAGGGGGACAGATGATGCAAGGGGTCCCAGATGAACCTTAGGCTGTGGTTATTGGACAAAGATCAGAGATTCCAAATTTTAAAACAAAGCAAACTATTGCCATCCAGATAAGATTTTCTATTTAGAGGACCTGCATTGCAGCAAAGGAGGGCGTGCTCGCCAGCCAGAGGCTGAGGACTCGCACACCCCAGTTTCTTAACGCGTTAAAATGTCAGGCTATCTTTTACACCCAAGTACAACCTATGAGTTCCCCCTTAAAACTGCCTTGTGGTCAGCAGGGAGATCTCCTGACACTCAGCAGGGAAAAGAAAAGTGGACCTGGTAGAAAATTCCAAAAAGACTATTCGATAGAATATATTTGAAAGGGCCCCAGTGTTTGTCCAATAAAACATTTAGAGTCATTTCATTCAGATGTTCTCTTTCTCTACCTGCTGACAGGCAACCCTTACTTATTATGGAAAGGCTAATTTCTCACAAGCCACCCGGACCATTTGTAAACTTTGTACAAACCCCCAAACTATAATTCTTGCCCTGTTTGGCTTAAAGATACACCCAGCGTCTGAATCTTTCTTGACTACTTGTCCTGCTACCCAGAGACGAGAATGGAAGAAGCAGGTATCCTTGTGCCAGCTTCACATAGCTGAGCCAGCACCTGGCTGCCCAGTCTGCCTGAAGGCAGTACTTGGAGGCCACCAGGGGCAACATTGGTCCAGAAAGGGCCCGGGAGGGGGATGGGCTACCTCCAAACTTGACTCTCACACTTGAAGCCTCCTCATGCATGCACGTCCTGCCCAGGGGCTCTTTGGGGGACACCAGGTGGCACTATTATACCATCTCTGCCCTGGGACAGTGAGTTGGAGGGCCCTCTAAGGCCTGTGGAAAGGAAGTTGGCTCTTACTCGCTGGTGGCGGGGGTGGGTCTCTCCTAGGGGAAGTGTTACTCCCAGCTCTCTACGAGGAGGAAGAGGAGGAGGAAGAAGAGGAAGAAGAGGTGGAAGAAGAGGATGATCAAGTGCAGAAAGGTGGCAGCGTGGGCTCCCTGTCGGTTGGCAAGCACCGGGGCCTGAGCCTCACGGAGACGGAGCTGGAGGAGCTGAGGGCTCAGGTGCTGCAGCTGGTGGCAGAGCTGGAGGAGACCCGGGAACTGGCAGGGCAGCATGAGGACGACTCGCTGGAGCTGCAGGGTGAGTGCCTGTGATGGGGCCGGAGGGCCTGGGCCCAAAGGCACTGGATCCCAGGCCTGATGCCAGCTTCCCCGTCACTGCAGGGCTCCTGGAGGATGAGCGGCTGGCCAGCGCCCAGCAGGCAGAGGTGTTCACCAAGCAGATTCAGCAGCTCCAAGGTAAATGCTAGCGCTTGGACTGGAGGGCAGGTGGCCATCCAAGTAGTTTTTTCTTGAGGGTTTGGCTGAGGCATAGCAGACATAGCAGACCATCGGAACCGAATGCAGTACTTTCTCCTCATTTTCTTCTACTATTCTTGCCCTGTTCTCCTTGCCTCTCCATCCTCCTCTTTACCTAATTTCCTTTCTTTTTGCACCTCTAACTGGCTCTTCTGTTCCCCCTCCTTCCCTTTCTTGCCCTCCCATTTCACCCCCTTTCCGGGGCTCTCTCCTTTTTCTCTCCTCAGTCTCTCCCCCTCACACCTGCATCCCTTTTTCTCTTTGTTCTCCTGGTCAGTGCCACAGGTAGGTAGTCAAGGTTGAATTCCAAACCAGATTGCTTTTGCCTGTCCCTCCAAGGGCATCATGGGAAGATCAGTGAGCCAATGAGAAGTGACTGGAGGGGACTCTTTGCATCTTTTAAGGGAGGCAGATGAGAATGCTGCTTTTGCTCCCTAACACCGAGCTGGTGGCCCCAAAAGCCCTTTCTTCTAACACCCACGTGCCTTTGTCTGGGAAGCAGCAAGGCAGTCGTCCCACATTCCACTGCGCCGCCAAATAAAGAGGCAGGTTTTGTTACATCTGTGGGCTTTTGGAAGGTTCCTGGGAGCTGTCCTAGAAAACTGCAGGGACTCTCCAGGGAGAACTGAGATCAAGCCAAAAGAGAAGTATAAATGGAAAAAAAAGGGAGGCCGGCAAGCAGGCCTGGAGAGGAGCAAGCCAAGGTGGGAGAGGAGGAGGGAAAGAGAAAGGAAAGAAGATGTAAGCAAAGGTAGATGCAGGAAAAGTAGACAATAAACAGGCTGAGGTGGGAGGGGAGGGGAAGGAGAGAAACTGCAGGAGCTATGTTGCTCAGGGAAAAGAGTGTGAGCATTGGTCTCAGGTCACCTAGATTCTTGAGCCCAGCTCTGCCACACAACAAGCTTTGTGATCTTGGGCAAGTCACTTTTATCTCTCTGAGACTCATTTCCTTAACTGTAAAATAGGGCTAATTTAAATGTTTTGTCAACCATTTATTGAGTGCCTGTATACTTGGAGGAACTGCTGTGAACGAGGTAGACCAGATCCCTCCCCTAATGAAGAGTACATTCTAATGGGGAGAGGCAGAAAATAGACAAACACCACCAGTTCAGGTGGCAATAAATGCTATGAAGAAAATATAACAATATGATATGGAGAGATGGGGTAAGATGGAAGTTTATTTTATTTTATTTTATTTTTGCGGTACACGGGCCTCTCACTGTTGTGGCCTCTCCCGTTGCGGAGCACAGGCTCCGGATGCGCAGGCTCAGCGGCCCTGGCTCACGGGCCCAGCCGCTCCGCGGCATGTGGGATCTTCCCGGACCGGGGCACGAACCCGTGTCCCCTGCATCGGCAGGCGGACTCTCAACCACTGTGCCACTAGGGAAGCCCAGTTTATTTTTTATATGGTAGTCATAAAAGTCCTCTGAGAAGAGGACATTTGAGCTAAGACCTCAATAATGAGGAAGATCTGAGGGACGTGCACACCAGGCAGATGAACCAGCAACTGCAGAAGGTCAGAGGCAAGAATGAGTTTCATGTGTTTGAGGGACAGAACAAAGGCTGTTGTGGCTGGAGCAAAATGCATGTGGAGGACTTGGGTAAGAGAGAGTTCTGAGAAGCAGGCAGAGTTCAGATTACAGAGGGCCTTATAGGTCAGCTGAGAGGTTTGACTTTTATTCTAAGTATAGTGGAAAAACATGGGAGGGTATTAGCCAGGGCTGGAGGCTGGCTAATTTTTTTTTTAATTTATTTTTAAAATAAATTTATTTATTTATTTAGGCTGCATTGGGTCTTCATTGCTGCGCGCGGGCTGGTGGCAAGCAGGGGCTACTCTTCGTTGCGGTGTGTGGGCTTCTCATCGCGGTGACTTCTCTTGTTGTGGAGCATGGGCTCTAGGTGCGTGGGCTTCAGTAGTTGTGGCACACGGGCTTCAGTAGTTGTGGCTCGCAGGCTCTAGAGGGCAGCCTCAATAGTTGTGGCGCACGGGCTTAGTCGCTCCCCGGCATGTGGGATCTTCCCGAACCAGGGCTCGGACCCGTGTCCCCTGCCTTGGCAGGCAGATTCTTAACCGCTGTGCCACCAGGGCAGTCCCCACTTTACTTTTTTAAAAGAGCACTTCAGCTGCTGTATGGAAATTGGATGAAGAGAAAGGAGTCAAAACAGTGAATCTGGTCAGCAAATAACTGCAATAGTCAAGAGATGGTGATTGGTTGGATTAGAGGGATCAGTGCTGTAGAAATGGAGATGATTGAGAATGTAATTTGAAGTTGGAGTTCTCAGGACTTGCTGAATTGGATTGGGGGATAAGAGAGACATGAAAGATGACTTTACCTTGAGAAACTGAATAGATGGTAGTGTCATTTATTGGAATGAGGACAGCTTGACAAGGAACAAATTTTGGGGCTAGAGGAACCATTTAAGACACGTTTTCTACATGTTGAGTTTGGAATGGCTATTGACATCTAAGTAAATATATTAAGGAAGCAGCTGGGTATATGAATCTAGAACCAGGGAAGAAATCAGGACTGGAGATATAAATCTGGGAGTCATTGGCATATAGATGACATTTGAATCCAAGGGAGATCACCATGAAATCACATGGAGAGATATAGAAAGAGGAGAGAAAAGGGTCTAGTCCCAGGGCTACTCTAGAATTTAAAAGTCCAATAGAGGAGGAGAAATGAACAAGAGACTGAGGTAGGAGGAACTACTGAGGCATCTGATGACCTGGAAGCCAAGAGCAGAAAGTGCTTCAAGGAGACAGTGATCAGTGGTGTCAGAAGTTGCTAAGTCAAGTAAGATGGCCATTGGATTTGGCGAGATGGAGGGCTCTGAGACATTTCAGTGAAGATAGAAGCCTGATTGTTTCGGGATCGAAGAGGAAAGGGGAGGTGAAATGGAGAAGGTGAGTACCCATAATTCCCGCAGACATGTCTTGAAGAGAAGCAGAGAAATAAGGGAAATGAAGTCAAGGGAGAGCTTCTGGTGTTTGGGTTTTGGGGGGATGGGTCACAGTAGATCATGTTGATCTGATGGAGGAAAGGATCCAGTAGAGCATTGGATCTCATCTGAGCGCGGGGATGGGGGTGGGGCTGCGGGTCTGGTGAAGGCGCCCAAACCCCACCTCGCTGGAGCAAACGGAGTCCTTGCGCACGTGCGTTGCCCGTTTCCGCACAGAGGGGGCGCGCGCGGCCTCAGAGGTAGCTGGTGTTGAGAGGCCGTTCCGGCCGCCGCAGCCCCTTGGGGGCTGGGACCGGTTGGCGGCGGGAGGCCCCCCCAGAGAGACCACTTGCGGGGTAGGAGGGAGATTCCGGCGAGATGGAGGCCATAACCAGTGAGTGAGAAATGACTTCACTGTGTCCCCCTCCCCGGGTCTTCGGCCTCGCCCTGACGGCCCCAGCTTCACTGTCAACCGGCGCCAGCTCTTCAGAACCCTGGTCAGGCCCTTCCACCTCCCAGCCGGCCCCCCCCACCCCGGTCCATCTTCCCGATAAGACCCTCCCTGGGGCCTGTCTGCAAGCCCCACCCCTCCGCCCCTCTGTGTTTCTAGTTAAGAGCTTTCTGAGGCAGAGCGCGACCTTTCTCCGTTCCCCAGTGCATCTGAGAATGTCATTTTTTAGGACTAGACCCCAGAGGAGAACCTAAGGGAGTTTTGAACCCGAACATTGAGGGCAAAGTGGGGAAGTAGAGGTTGGTCAGCCCTCCAACAGAAAACCCACCCAGGCCTTTATCCTAATGGCCGGTTGACTTGTGTGTCCGTTCAGTAGTGGAAACAGCAAGGGCTTTGTTTCCTTCAAACAGGAAGGAAGTCAGAGAATCTAAGTGGAGATGTTTGGACTTGGCACAGGGGTGATCAATTAATACTTGTCAAATAGACTGAAGAGAGGAGACAGCTAGGATGGTTGTAGAGAAGGAGAGACTGGCAAAGATGTGGCTGGAGCCGCCCGTGTAAGGTTGGCAGGAGACCTACCCCCGTGCCACTCCCACCCCGTACCCTCGCCTCCGAGACACCTGGTCCACTCAGCATTTATGTCTGCAGTGTGTCCAAATTTTTATTCTCAAACCTCCATGCTCTGTTCTAGTTTTTAAAAAAATACCCAAACATGTAATTCTTTTTTTTTTAACATCTTTATTGGAGTATAATTGCTTTACAGTGGTGTGTTACTTTCTGCTGTATAACAAAGTGAATCAGCTATACATATACATATATCCCCATATCTCCTCCCTCTTGAGTCTCCCTCCCACCCCGAACATGTAATTCTGTACCCGTGGTCCTCAGTAAGTGTGTGGACTAGATGTATCCCTGCCTCATTTATGCATGAATACAGCAAATATTTATTGAGTGCATTACGCTGGGTTCTCTGGCAGATCCTGAACCTGTAATGGTGAGAAAAACAGACATGTTTCCTGTCTTCATGAAGCTTACAAGTGGAGACCAACGTTTTATGTACACACACACACTGTAAAAAGTACAAGGGGCTATGAGAGCATTTAATGGAGGGCTTTGCTTAATTTTTTGAGGAGGTTGGGGGTGAGGCTAGGGAAAGTTGAAATCTGAAGGGTGAGTAGAATGAACAGGAGTTGGGGGCAAGGGATGGGGACAGTGTGCCTTGCAAAGAGTTTGTGGGAAGGTCCTGACCCTCCCAATCCAATCCTCACTAATTCCTGAATCCTGACTCCCAAATTTTGAATTCTCTGTTGGTGGCAGTGCCTTGTACTCTCGCTCCACTTTTAGTCTCCTGATCCTGGATGGGTACGTCTGTCCAGAAACCTTGAGATGCTCCACGGATACTGAGAGCTCTGACACGTTTCTTTTGTAAATTAAAACCTATTATAAAATATAGGCTTGTTGTGAAATGTCAGACAGCACTGATATATATGATGTGGAGGGTAAAAGCCCCTCTCACATGCTGTCTCATTCCTCGGAAGCAGCTGTGCTGTATGGTTTAGGACATATATCTTTCCAGATCTTTTTCTATGTCTTTGTATATTTGTGTTATATATTATACATATGAATATTTTTTGCAAAAATAAGATAATACCATGTATTTTACAGCTCATTTTTCTTCCTAGTTAGTATATTATGGAAACTTTCTCATGTCTTCTCTATGGATCTGCCAGTTTCTTTTAAATGGCTGCCAGCATTCTATTTTACCTTCTTCAGTTTAAGCTATCCCTTATTGATTGGCATCTAGGTTATTTTCCCATGTTTGCTTCTCATGAGATGAACCTATATTTGAATTTCAGCTGTGAGCTCTAAATACACATTGTTTTGGGACCAGTACTTACACAGGCAGTTCATGGGAGATCTGAGGCTCTGTGAGTTCTAAGCTCCCAGACTGAATAGATGAGAATAGTCTGTGTAAATTTTTTTAGTAAGGGGCTTTTTGGAAAGACTCAGGGCATCAGTAAAATGCTGTAAATTAGGTTTGGTCTTTAACTGTCAGGCGATTTCATAGAAGCACTTAATACTTTTTGTTTGGAGGAGCCTAATTTGTTTTTGATGCCAAACCTCAAGATCTACTTTTCTACTGCACCTTGCTACATAGATTCACTCTGTTCTCTTCTTAGGTATTCCCTTTATTCCATATCAGGTGAAGCTATACTTCTCTGATGGGGTAGAGAGCAGGTTGTCGGGAGTTTCCAGATAAGAAATAAGTCTGCCTTTAACTTTGTGCTTCTAGAATATGGTAGATTAGTTCACTTGTCCTCTTGATCATCTCAAGATCGTCTTTGGGCTTTGCAGGTGAGCTGCGGTCTCTACGGGAGGAGATTTCCCTGTTAGAGCATGAAAAAGAAAGTGAACTTCAGGAAATAGAACAGGAGTTGCATTTGGCCCAGGCTGAGATCCAGAATCTGCGGCAAGCAGCGGAGGACTCTGCGACTGAACATGAGAGTGACATAGCCTCCCTGCAGGAGGATCTCTGCCGGATGCAGAATGAACTCGAGGACATGGAGCGCATCCGAGGAGAGTATGAGATGGAGATCACCTCCCTCCGTGCAGAAATAGAAATGAAGAACTCTGACGTATCCAATAGTTTAAGTCTCTCAGATTTCTCTGAGATGCAAGGTATGAGAAAGCCAGCCCTCCTCCTGGTCTGTCAGTCAAATCAAGCAGAGGGAAATAGCACGCAAGAAGATGGTGGAAGGTGGGCTTAGATCATGAATTGGGAGCCTCTAGAAAAAGCTTCCATGTTGGATTCAAGACTTTAAGAGAGAAAAACTTGATGTCATATAACCAGTCTGTAATGGTGTAAGAAATAGCACCATGGAGCTGTACCCTGAGAATTCTTCCTCAGAGAGCCATTGGGCATTTGTTGATTTGCCTATGCTAAAGCCCTTCCTGAAAAAGTTTCCATTTCTGGGGTGGGCGTATAGGGGCCTGTCACCTTGGAAAGCTTCCCACTGCCCTGGCATCATGGTGCTTTGCTTGGGTCACTTTCTGTGTGGGTTGGGGTGAGGGGTTCCCAGTCCTGCTCCCAAGTCCCAGAATGCCCACAATGCTAATTTTTAGCCTCCTTTAGTCCTCCCCAAGTAGAAGCTTTAGGGGGCAGCAAACCAGAGCACAAGACAGCTGGAGAGGAACAGAGGTTATTTCCAGTAATACGTGAGTCCTCAAAAGCTTAGAGCTCTGCTCAGTCTCCCAGCTAGCTGCTAGGTTTCATGACATCAGAGCGTTTGCCTTTATTCTGAGGCTAGATTTATGATCTAGGTATAATGCGAGGCCGTGTACTAGGCCAGGTCAAGCAGAGGCAATCAACGAGGAATCAAAGAACTGCAAGTTTTCCCAGCTGTAGCAGGCCTCTCAGAAGCGCTTTTGGGCTGGTGTACTAGGAGAGGGAGGCGAGCACAGTGGGAACGCTTGGGCTGGAGTTAAATAGACCCAAGTTCAGAATCTCAGCTCTGCTAATTAGCAGGATAAATAGCCTGGTTATTATCTCCCTGGACTTCAGTTTCCATAGCTATAAAAATTGATTAATAAAACTTTATAGCTGCATGGGATTCTGGAACAGGAAAAGAACCTTAGGGAAAATGTAGAAAAATCTGAATGAAGTATAGAATTTAGTTAACGGTAAAGTACCAGTGTTCATTCCTTAGTCATGACAAATGTACCCATGGGAAGATGTTAACAGTCGGGGAAACTAGGTGAGAACACTCCCGGGGAATTCTGCACTATCTTTGCAACTTTTCTGTAAATCTAAAACTCTTCTAAAACTAAAAGTTTATTTAAAAAGAAAGAAAGAAAGAAAACCTTATATGACTATTTGGGGGATTAAATGAAATGCCTAGTGTATTGAAGGCACTCACATACAACTGAATCCGAGGCTGGACTCATCAAGTCTAATGCTTAGCACGTGGTTGGTTTTCATTAAAGATTAGTTTCCTTCCTTCCTTCTATGATAATCTGGAGTATGCCGAGGACTTTTGATTGGACTAAAGAGGGAACATTAGAAGTGAATTTCAGGGTGTTGAATCTCAAAGCAGGTAAGATAGGCCTTGTATTCTAATTCGAGCAAGCTAGTGTTCTCTAAATATCAGCAGTATTCTGAGAGAAATAATTCTTAATCATGAAGAAACAAAACAGATATGGGTGTTTCTGTTATCACAGCATTAAAAAGTATTGGTATCTGGAACTTAGGGACATGTGCTGGGACATTTCAACCAGATCTCTGCTGATGCCTGCGGATGGAGGATTTGTAGGTTTGGTCGGGGTGGGCTTTTTTGTCAGAGATAAAAGATCATTAGAAAGAATTCTTGGCCATGTGCAGGCCGATGGATTTGGTGTGGTAATAAAGGAAGTAAAAGGATGCCTGGGTTGTATCTGAAAGCCTGGCACTGGCAGTATGACATCTGGCAGTTAACACTCTCAGCTTTTTGTACTAAAAGTGTAAGAGGAAACTAACTGTAAACAGTTGAATGGAAACTTTAAATTCAGTAAACCAAAAACTTACTGAAACCCTCGCAAGCTCCTAAAAATCTCAAGGCTGTCTTGGTTGGTGTTTTTCCCCCTGCCACCCCTACCCAACCCCTTGGTTGGGGTTTTGAAGATGGGCACACAGGGCAATCTTCTGGGAAGTTGAAAAGAAGGGCAGCTAACTGAAAGAGGATAAAGACTCACTGCGGTGCGGAACTTTCCGGGCCCTACCTTCTAAGCCTCTGCATGTGGTATCTCATCTGTCTTTAGAAAAAGAAACTCTTCAGCTTTCTGCAGCCAGATTTCTAGGCAGGAAAATTGTGGGCTGGTCGTCATTGCTTCCTCCCTGGGATCTCACCTCTCTGCCTGTCCTCTGCAGAAGAGTTGCAGCAACTGCGGGACCGCTACCGCTTCCTGAACGAGGAGTACCAGGTCCTCCAAGAGAACAACAGTAGCCTCACAGGACAGCTTGCGGATCTGGAGAGTGAGAGGTACAGCCTGGAGGCTGGCGGGGCTCTTTAGGACTGGGCTTTTCCCTGAGTAGAACTGGTGAAGGCAGATGCCAGGCTAATGAGCCTCCCTCCGGTCCTGGTGAGCCGGTCCTTTCCCTGGTATCCAAAGGATACGGATGCTGCCAAGAAGTAGGTCTTGGGGTCCAACCCAGATGTCTCAGGACTAGAATTGAGTGAGTTCTAAAATTTAGTTTTCTTCCATTCTAGGCATTAGGTCTGGTTTGCTCTGCCCTAGAGCAGATAAGAAGCAATTCCTTTGTTGTCCTCCCAGGCATGATTCAGTCTGATGGTATATTACTGCCAGATTGGAGCTGGCGTGACTCCAGGCCCAGCCTCGAGCCCGACTGGATTAGTACTCTTAGGGTCTCCCAGAGCCAGACATGCCTTTGCAGACTGAGGTGCTGGGGACTTTTTCTATAATCTCCTAGGTGTGTTTGAGAGGTGAATCACTATAGAAGGCTCCTTTTGCCTAAAATGAAGACATCAGGACCAAGCACACTTGGCAGGTGATGCCGGGCAGAGCTCTCTCCCAAACGTGACTCTGGGGTTCTGGATTACAGGACACTAAGAGCAACAGAAAGATGCCTGGAGTCCCAAGCACTAGGGAGTATGAAGTCAGCAGAGTCTCAGACTTCAAAAGAGGATTTCCTGGAGCCTGATCCTGAAATGCATTTGTTGCGACAGCAGCTGCTGGGAGCTGAGGAGCAGATGCATGACATGCAGAACAAGGTAGGGAAAGGCAGGCCCCTTTACGGCCTCGCTCCCACCTTCTCCTGGCCTGTGGCCACAGCATCTCCTTAGACACGAGGCTGACAAAGGAGGCAGGTGCTGTGGCAAGAGATAGGACTCCAGGGTCTCACTTGCTTGCCTTTTACTGAATATTCCGGTAAAAGGAATGACATACTCTGCCCAAGCCTGTTCCCAGAGAGCCTATGGTACCTGTTGTAAATCCTCCTTCCTGTTGCGTTTCCCACACAGTGTAAGAAATTGAGTTGTGAGTTGCAAGAGCTACAGCACCATCGCCGGACCAGTGAGGAGGAGCAGAGGCGGCTGCAGAGGGAGCTCAAGTGTGCACAGGATGAGGTGCTTCGGTTTCAGACTTCCCACAGTGTCACCCAGGTAAACACTGACAGGGGAAGGGCATCGGGGAGGGCAGAAGGGCCTACATGGAGTCGCCATTTCCGGGGAGGATGAACGCAGAGGAAGGCTGTGCTCTGCTGACTCCTGCCCTGCAACCAGAGAGCAATTGGAGAAATCACACAGCATTGCATTCTAGAAATGGTAGTCGTTATCGAGTGTGTGCCGCAGAAAAGAAACTAAACCATAGGCCTGTGGGAGTGCCTCAAGATGTCTGCGTCTGGAAAGGAACCACTCTGGTCTGGAGAGGGGTCTGCTGATTCCCGAGAGTAACCGTTCTTCCCACATCCTCCCCACCGCAGGGCGAGGAGCTGAGGACCAGACTCTGTGCCCTGCAGCAAAAGTATGATGCTAGCCAGGATGAGCAGAATGAGCTCTTGAAGGTACAGCTACAACTTGAGGCTGAGCTCCAGCAGCTCAAAGATATGAAACCCACAGTCGTAGAAAGCCAGAGTGAGAAGGTAACAACGACCCCAAGGTGAGGGGCCACTTAGGTTCCAGAGGTTTGGGGGGAGGGGGATAAGAGTTGAGTGCTGAAATAGCTCTAGCTGCCACCTGTGCGGCACCACAGGTACAGAACTCCAGCCGCCCTCGAGTCCTCTGTTAGGTGAGAGGACACCCGTAAGTGCAGGGCAGGGAGAAGTGGATTCTCAGACTGTCTGTGTCTGAGAGTGACTCAAGCAGAAGCGTGAGTGGGTTAAGGATCCCAGAGGTACTGCCCAAGGCCCCCTCCACCGCAGGAGTTACAGTGCCAGCTACAGAAGCTGCAGCTGCAGTACCAGAGCATCATGTGTGAGAAGGACGAGCTGCTGGCCGTGCAGCAGCAGCTGCAAGACAGCCTGCGCTGCCACGAGGCAGAGGTGCAGCACCTCAAGGGCATCGTGGCCTCCTTCCAAGAGAGCAGAGAGAAGGTAAAAGAAACTTCAGGTGAGGGAGAACGCAGCACGGCAGAGCCTCCCATGAGAGGACAGTCCACAGGAGGAGTGGGGTGGTGGAGTTCTGTGGAGGAGCTGTCGATGAGGGAGATGAAAAAGTGCTTCATGGAAACGTGATCTCAAAGGGTCACGATGCGCTCAGCTTCCTTCGATTTTAAATCAGAAAGAGCTGTAAAAAGGAGGCCGCTTCCCTTCCCCACCTTCCAAAAGAGGAAGTCCCAGGTCTCTGTGTAGAGCCTGTTAGGGATTGGTCCATCTCAGGTGGTCCCCGCTGGGATGAAATTGGAACTGGAAAGGACAGGACCCTTTAGTCCCTGCCTGAGAGGAGAGAGTGCAGCCGCGGGGGCTTCTGGGATGATGGCGGGGTCTGCCTCCCCTGCCCCAGAATGCAGAGATGCACGCCCAGCTGCAGGAGATGAAGCGGCTGTACCAGACCAGCAAGGGTGCGCTGGAGCGGCAAAAGCACATGTATGATCAGCTCGAGCAGGACTTCTTGCTCTGCCGGCTGGAGCTGCAGCAGCTCAAGACCACCCAGGCCATCCCAGAGGACAAGGGAAAGTGTGCTGATAAGGTAATTGTAATTAAGAGAGGTGAGATCTCCTGAGCCTTGGAGAGAGGAGGTATAGAGGCAAAAGATGAAGTCATCCAACCAAGAGGCTTGATGGACTTCCTGTCCAATCACAGATGTATGTGGAAAGGCAGAAAACAGGCAGAGCCCCATGCTGTTAACTTTAAAACTTTGCCTTGACCTTGACTTTGAGCCCAAGCCACAGCTTAGTAGAATCAATACCTCTGGATCCAGTCTGAACACCTGAAGATTTCACACATGATTTCATTTGTGTAGACATTTATACCTTATTGTTAGAACTGTAGTGATATCTTGTCATTCGTGGAAAAGAACATATACATAGGCCCATATACACAACTATGATTGTTAGAACTAGAAAGAGAAGGTCCAGTTTTCTGAGGCAGATAGTAGGTGCTCTCGTCAAAAGGCATGGTCTGTGCCCAGAGTGCTAATTGGGTATTAGAAGGACCTAGGCTTTTTCAGGATATATTCTGTGACTTCAGAGTAGTTAAACTTGAATTTTACCCTCTTTAAGTTGAACAGAACACTACTCTTATCTCACTTTCTTTTAGTAAAAAAATCCTGGTAGTGATAAATAAGGCCTTCCTTCTTCACTTACCCTTTTTTCCATAGTGTGTAAAATGCAAGTCATTATTAGTTAGCCTTGTTGAGTACTTTCAGCTCCTGACCACTGACAGGAAATGGAAAAATGTTGAAGCATGATGCAAAAGAGGTGCAAGATTCCAAAAGATGGTGGAGCTAGTCGCCTTCTGCCAGAATACTCAGTAGCTCCTGCCACAGCCAACAGTAGGCTATATCCCCAGGGAAAGGCCTTCAGAAGACACAGAACTGGGGTCGTTACATGGGCTGCCCCAATAGTCCACCTGCCTTTCTACAGCCAGGCTCACTTCCCCACCCCCGCCCCACCCCTCCCATTCCATTTAGAGGTCCAGGGGGTCCATAACTTGCTCATCACTTTCTCTCCTAGTGGAAGAAACTATGGGAAGGGAGAAGCATGCTGGCATACAGGGCCAGCCTCTTCTCCTCTCCTAAAAGAACACTGAGATTAGTTTGATACTAGAAGATTTGGGTTTTTGGAATCACGGGATGATTTAGTCCTCTCAACCCAAATTCAGCAACAGCTCATACTTCTCTAAAGATTCTTAAAGCTGATTATGAAAACAAAAATGGGGAAAATTAGGATGAAAGTAAGTCCTTATTGGTAAGGAGCATAGTTACAGAAACAACTGGAGAGTAACAGGAACTAGAATTCCCTGCAGGGTGGGAAAACAGTATCTACCAGAGGAAATGGAGGTGGGGAAATGAGAAGGGAGGGGCGCTGATAACCTCCCTCGAAAACTGCCCTCAGAAAGAACTAGTAGGCAAAATTTAGAGCAGAGCCAAACTTCAGTCCTGAGCAGCCTGCTGGGGTTCGCATTCAGCATCTAGGCCTGTATGGGCGCAGTGCGGCTTGGGGTGATCAGTCTAAGGTGACTACAGGGTGGGAGACCCTGGTGAATCACAAGAGGTAAGAGAACACGGAGTGCTCTGCTGACCGTACGGGGCAGAGAAATGCCAGGGAGCCTGCCTCCCAGAGTAAGCACCCCTGCGCGCCCTGCCCCGTCCACAGTGTGACGCACTGCTCTTCAGACTGACAGAATTGCAGGAGAGGTACAAGACCAGCCAGAAGGATATGGCGCAGCTGCAGATGGAGCAGTGCGAGCTCCTGGAGAGGCAGAGGAGGATGCAGGAGGCGCAGGGCCAGCTGCACGAAGAGCTGCACAGGCTCACGTTCCCGCTCCCCAGATCTGGTCTCTTCCACAAGGTAATCACAGCCAGGGGCTGCTGCTAGCTGTGAGGAGCTGCCCAGATGTGACTGTACTTGGGAGAAGTAAAAGGGTGGGGATGGAACTTTTTCTCTTCTTAACCAACCACTCCTTACTTTCTCACCAACCTCCTCAAACAAAACTGTTCAATATAGCTGATTAGGGCTCTAAATCTTAAAATACATCCTATACTCTGGAATCTGTCCTGCATTTTATATTTAGATATTCAGTCCGTCTGGAGAAAATGCACTTGAAAGCACTTTGCAAACTGCAAAATGCATCCAAACATATGAGGTCGTTACTACTCAACTAGCAGGTCTCCAAAGAGAGACTCCCCTCCTGTCCCAGATGGGCTGTGCAGAGCCAGCCCCCCTAAGGGAAGGGTCCCAAGCAGGAAGGAGGCAGAGGTCTTGCTGTGTAACCACCACAGTTCTAGCCCTCTTCCTTCCACTCTGCCTCACAGAGTCAGGAGCTCCTTACAAAGTTACAAGACCTGGGTGAACTACAGATGGTCTACCAAGGCATGCAGGAGAAGCAGAAAAAACTGATACAGAATCAAGAAAGTGTATTAAAAGAACAATTAGAACTGCACGGAGCACTGCAACGTTTCAAGGAGTCTGATTTCCGGGAAGTGTTGGAGAATCCAAAGGACTCCAAATGGCCTAAGTCCTCAAAATGTGGTCATAACAAGGTAACTATAGCAAGAGGCAGGGAGATAGTTCTGGGGGCAACAGCATTGTAGGGAAAGGGGGCACCACAGAGGGGTCAGAGTTCCGAAGCCCTGTTTTGCCAGGCGCAAGGATGAAGCTAGAGCTCCACCCTCGCAGCCGCTCAGGGGCTCGTTAAGATGTGGCTTTAGGTACGGCCTTAACTGCTCCCTCAGATGGATGCCCAGTTGAAGCACTGTGAACACTTAGAAACCAGAGGACCTGGAAGCTTGTGATCTCCTGATGATTTGACTCAATCTCTTCAGCATCTCATTTTCCAGACGTATTTGGAAGTAGATCAACTTAGCGTTTGTTTGGATCCCTTAGGACTGACTCTAAACATGCCATCTTTTCCTCATGAACTCGGTGGTAATCGAGAAGGAAGCTTTCCAGGGACCAAAATCTGTAACCTTTTGGCGTTCTACATGAGGCACATCTGAGTCCATTTATTTCCAAGGGAAGAATTCCCAGCATGTGGGGTTCTTGGTACTGACCTCACTGTCTTCATTGGAACTTTGTGGCAATAACAGCCTGGTCAGAGGCGTTGGACTAGAGAATCCATGGGTCTCAAGCACCAGCAAGTGGTCATGCCTCTGAGGTCACACTGAAGGAGATTTCTAGACAAGTCTGTTCAGGGTTGGGAGATGCATTTGGTCTGAGGCCTCAGTGGGGGCAAGGAAGAGCAGGTAGACAGTTTCAATTCATTGAAATTGAAGTTTATTCAATTTCAATCTATTTGTTCAGGTATTAGCCTAGACAGGCAGATAGTTGTAGGGAATAGCGGAAGTCCAAACTGAGATTTGGTCAGATTCCAGGGGTGTCAGATTTCAGCCCGGATAGCAGACACCAGGAACCAGGTATAAAATATTCCCTTAACCAATCAGATCTCATCCTGGGCATGAGCTCCCAAGAAGCCAGGCCCCGAGGGCCTGGGAAACATGCCCAGGGGCCAGATTCAGAATTGAGGCAGGAGGAGTCCCTCACTACGACAGGGACTTGTAGTGAGACCTTGATTCCAAGTCTGCATCTTCTGAGGAAGAAGTTCTTCATATGCTCGTATTCAAGGCCAGGGCTGATTTTAGAATTGCGGGTGGCAGAGGGGACTGAGCCCCAGAGGTCAGGATAATGGATACACCTGACTGAGAAGAGGGAAGGGGAGGGAGCCCGAGTGACCTTGAGATGCACTCAGTGCTGCTTCCTGTGAGATAGGAAGTTACCAGAGCATATGGAAACCAGCAGAAATGGGAGGCCAGAAATCGTGGACTATCTGTCCCAGGGAGATTTTCTCCAGTGAGCAAAAAATTGACACATGCCAGTTACCTGTAGGCAAAGTCAAAGATCTAGGCTGTGGTGAGACGGGAGGGTAAGGTGTGCAGTGCTCTGACCTGTGCTCTCAGATGTCTGCACCAGGAGGGGTGCAGCTAGAAGGACTGCAGTGTCTAGGGTAACGATGCTGTTTCCCCGCCCACTCCTGGCAGTCAAAGGTGATCATCGCCCAGATGCAGGCTCTGCAGGAGCTGTACGAGGCCAGTGAGGCTGAGCAGGAGCTGCGGCAGCAGGAGCAGGAGCGGCTTCTAGAGGAGCGGAAGAGGCTGCAGGCCGACCTGCAGCTCTGCCTGGAAGAAATGCACATGCTCCAAGTCCAGTCCCCTTCTGTGAAAATGAGCCTTGAGTCCTACAAGAAGAGTTATGGGACCACGGCCACCAGCAACGAGAACTGTCGCAGAGATTGTAACATTGATGACAACGAGAGCTGTCACGAGAGTTACAACAGCAGCCAGGCCAGCGAAGAGAGCGTCCTCCAGAGCTATGACAGGAGCACCAGTACTGGGGAGTCCTGTGGGAGGAGTTACCGCAGCAGCAGCAGCAGCATTGCCTATAAGAGGAGTTACGGCACCAGCAGGAGCTCTGACACCTGTCACAAGAGTTACGTCAGCAGCAGCATGGACGACGAACTTGCCGATCCTGAAGATATGGAGGTAAAAGTAACCAGATGTCAGGTCAGATAGGGGAAGAAGGTTCTTGTCTTATTAAGAGAGAAGTCACGGGGAAGGGCACAAGAGGTGAAGTGGGCAGTGGGCTCAGAGCTGAGCAGGGTAACTAACTCACAGGAAATAAATGAGGTACTCTGCCCGCCTCATACGGAGATGCTCCATCTGGATGGAAGTCTAAGATTCAGGACTTTTCATCAACACAGTCATGGTGCTCTTTCTGGGAAGAAATACAGGATTCCCCCGGGCAGCTTCAGATCCTTGTGGCCATTGTTTTGTACCCAAGAAAGGGCCTAGCGAAGAGAGTGGGCGGAGTGCAGGGGCTCCTCAGGGTGCCGTCATCGCTCCCCTGCCCTCCACAGCGCTTTGAGGACACGGTTGCCAAGGTGTTGATCAAGCTGCAGGGAGTGCAGGCCATGTACCAGCTCAGCCAGGAGGAGCACGACCTGCTGCGGCAGCAGATGAGAAACCTGCTAGACAAGCAGAAAGGGCCGAAGGAAGAGCTGGATGCCTGCGAGAAGGAGTTCAAGGAGCGCGTGGAGCGCTTGGAGAAGACTGTTGCCTCCCAAAATGAGGAGCACGAGGTAACTGCTAGCAGGGAGGCAGGGTTTCAGGTAGGAGTCCCTAGAGCCAGAGGAGGTCGGAGCCCTTTCAGAGAGGCTGAGAGAGAGAGGAGCTCATTGCCAGCTCTGTACAGTTGCCCTCCTGGTCAGAGGGACAGAGCAGGGGCTGAACCCCAAGAGGCTGGGCAGGCTGTTGTGCCACTGATGGACATTTCTCAGGCGCCCGCGGTGCTGGGATTTACTGATCATCAAGACTCCTTGAATGATTTTTTTTTCCCCTTTGCCACATCTGTTCTCTTTTGTCCTAGAGCACTTCTATAGAGTTGTATTTTTTTTACCTCCAGTTTTCTTTAGTTTGTGTGTATTCCACCTTGTCTCTTCTCTTCAACTAGATTGTAAGCACCTCAAGGACAGGGCTGTGTCTTCTTCTGGATCTCTCATAATGCCAAGCAGAGTGTTGTGCATCCGCTAGGAATGGGACGGAGGGCATCGTCTCTGACGAAGAGTAGTCCTCTGTCCAGTGGGGGTCACTGTACGCATGGGAGAGGCTCAGAGAGCAAGAAACACGTGGGCCTAGGTTGCTTAGTATTGGGACCTGCCCAAGGAGGCCATGATGTGCTGCCAGAAGCCAGGAAAGACAAAACCAGGGAGTAGGGAGCAGGGTTGGCACTTGCCTCCGTTTCCAGGGTGAGGTGCAGGAGCCCAGGTCCAGTCTCAGGAGTATACAACACAGTTCCTATAGTAATGATTGTACCTATTAGAGAAATAGCTTGGGCAAAGTAGGAGTTCCCATCAAAAACAACTACGTAATAAAGCCCCACGGTTCAGAAGGGGTTAGCCCTTTTGTCATTCCCCTGACAGTTCACAGTAAAAACATAATTTTAGTCATCCTTTTTTGATCATGTTAGATGTAAGTCATCAAGTGCCTCAAGTTAGGGAGAACCTCTAAAACTGCTTTAGAGGCTCATTTTCAACAGTTTAATGTTTCCTGTATTATCTACGTCCCCCTGGGCTTTAGCAGGGAGATTTCTGAAGCAGGGGCCAGGCTGATCACGTAGGCCCAGCTGTGGATAACTGGGCCTCCACTACCAACAGATCAAAGAACTGCAGGCCAAGCTGCGGGAGCTGCAGCTACAGTACCAGGCTAGCGTGGATGAGCGGGGGCGGCTCCTGGCCGTGCAGGAGCAGTTGGAGGGGCAGCTGCAGTGCTGCCAGGAAGAGCTTCACCAGCTCAAAGAGAAGAGGTCCTCTGTTACCAAAGAAACCAAGGGAACGAATGGCAATAAGAACGTGAATAAGAATGCCAATGGGGTTAAAAGTAAAAAGGTGGCCGAGCCAAGCCTGGAGAGTGCTGAGGTCAGCTGTGAGACCAGAAAGGTGAGTAGTAACCTTGGTAGCCAGATAAGCAGAAAGTTAAAGGGGATCCTAGGAAGGAAAATCACCTTCACCACCATTCCGACCAGATGAGGTATTTGCAGAGAAGCTTCTGGGATCTCTAATGTGTCTAGAGTAGGTCTATCTTAATAGCAGTTTGGTACTCCCTTTTCCTGTGAGGTCAAGGGGAGAGTGGAATACAGACCACTCAGACCTGGAGCCCCTAGGCTGGATGACTGTTTCAGTTAGACCAGTGCAATTTTCTGGGGCCCCTGTTGTTCTTCTTGGGTCACATGCCCAAGAGAAGGACCAAATGGATGGAAAGAGGGGGATTTACTCAAAGCAGTTGTGTACATATAGGTGGAAGAGGACTGGATAAAATGGGGGGGTCACCAGGCAAGGGTAGGAAGCAGCAGTTGAGGTGCAAAATCTTTAGCTCTGGGAACGGTTGGAAATGGCTAATGGCCAGATAGATGTGGTACGGGTCCAGAGAGGCTGGGTGTGGCCACCCTCTCCACTGTGCGCGGGACATCAGTTCAGTCCCAGGACACAGTGCTGTCTGTGCACTGTGGGAAGCAGCGTGTTCTTGAGGTAGTTAAGCATCGTCATGAGGGTAGTCATCTTTCCAGGTAACAGCATCCCCCATCCTGTACTGCCTCCGCCCCACAGAGTCTGGAGGTGGTACTGTACTACAAGGCCAGCCACGTGGCCTTGGACGATCAAACGAAAGAGGAAATAGAAGAGGAAACGAAGGAGGCAATTGAGGATGAAACGGAGGCAATTGAGGACGAAACAAAGGAGTCCTGGGATGAACTAGTTTCTGAGCCATCAGGTCCTAGAGAGGTTAAATTCAAAGAAGACCAGGAGGAGAGATATGAAGAGTTCCACAGCCAGGAGGGTAAGGAAGAAGGCAACGACCAAGGGGAGGAGGATGATGAAGCTTCAGAGGGAAGCAACCCCCTCAAGCCTTCTGAGAGCAAAAAGGTAACCACAGCCAAAGGCAGGATCATGTGGGGAATGGGCTCTTGGGCGCAGGTGCCCAGCGTTCAGGTGTGACCCAGCCCTTGGATGGACTTCTACAGGAGTAGAGGCCAGCAACCTCTGAGGCGTCGCACTGGGGAAAATGGAGGTGGAGGTGGGATTGGAGAGAGCAGTCTCTGCGGGAAAGGCTGTGGTACTGTCTCACAGAAAGCACCTTCTCTGGGAACCGGGGCGTGCCGGTCGGAGTCCTGCCTCCTTTCATTTATGTGGTAATAACCCTCGTTACTCACTTCAGGAGGGTTCTTCACACTCCGCTAGCACCGCACCACGCATTTCTGTCAGCCTGGGCAAGTCACCCAGTCCTGCTTTCCCGAGGTGCCCTATTAGGGCTGACCTCTGTTGCCGTGAGGGGTGTGGAGAGGCTGCTGTCGCCTGCCGGGCTCTATGTAATATTACAGGGCATGAGAGTGGGGGCCGGGGCCGATCGGAAGTGATAAAATGTTTCCGTCTCTACAGCAGAGCCGTTGGCCGGTCTTGGGAGACCAGCCAGAGGTCTGACCCCTTAGTTACCGGATCTGGAGAGGTCAGGTGGGAGTATCCTGGGTAATGTACCAACTGTACAAAAATATTTCTGTATTTTAACAACTGGTACATCTATACAGGAACATAACTAGCTGAATCTCTGCCCTGGTTGAAGTTAACTGGGGGCTCTGATTTCCGAAGGGTTTGAGTAGTACCTGAATAAGTCCTCAGTTTGCAGTACAGGTTCTTTCTGTCCTTTTAAACACAGGGGAAGAAAATAAGTCTCTTGTGGTGGGATGCCCCAGTCATCTCGAAATTATCTGGAATTTTCAGCAGTTCAGTCAGTTCAGTCTGCAGCACTGGCTAAGGACCCAGTTACAGTTCTCTGTCAACCTCATGGCAGAGAACCATTGTTTAGGATGTGAAAAGTAGGAGTAACCACAGCCCCTTCCCCAGTGTTCTATTTCTTTGAATTCTTCATACCCTGCCACATGCTGGTTCAGAGCCTCATAGATTTCCTTGCCTCATGTGCCAGCTTTCTAAACACGAAACTGGATTTTTCTACATCACAATCAAGTACATTCCTTGTGTCTGCATGTGGAGGTGTCCCTTTGCCTCAGTGGGTCCTGCATCTTTTACAGGCAGCTCTGCTGGCATATGTATTACCGCCTGCAAATTCATTCTCTCCCTGGAAGATGGTTGCAGTCAAGAACTCGCCCTTCTCCATCGTTAGCTTGTTTTAGTGCGTTTTGTCTCGCGACGACAGCATCAGACTCCTAGGGGTGCCCCAGAACACTGAGACTTGGTGGAACACAGCCAGAACACGCGGCTAACAGAGGGACAGGTGGCCTGGCAGGAGGCTGCCCTTCCTAGAGTGACCCAGGCAAAGTAGACATCCTGCTCATCCAGAAGGCCCAGCTTTACTCTCTGGAGCTTCACTTTTCCAGTTACTGACCTACAAGAAGGGTCTAGGTGCAGATAACCCTTGCTTGACGAGATATAAGAGGGCTATGACAAGCCAAAAATGTGGCCCCGAATTGGACCTACGCCGCTGCTTAACCCTTGCAGTTTTGCATCTCCCATAGGCGGCCCACGGGAAGAACCAGGCCCGAGTAGCGGAGAAGAAATACCGCTGCTCTTGCTTACCTGTTGTTTAACCTCTTGATCTCTTTCCCTTTTCCCTTTGTTTTATCATCTTCATTATCTGTTGGATTCATGTGTTTATGTCTTTTTATACCATCTCTCATCTCTGGTCTCTCCTCGTGCCTCTTTCTCATTTGATATGTTGCAGCCATCCCCTGCCCCCAATCCCCCCATCTTCTCCTTGCCTCTCGTAGGCCTGGTGGTCATATCGGCTTTGCTCTGGTGCTGGTGGGCTGAGACGTCGTCCTAACGCAGGTACTGGTATTGCGTCCCCTCCTTCTGAGGGATAGAGGGAGGGTGCAGGTTGCCCTGGCCTCTCCACTTTCCCTTTTCTCTGAGCCGCTTGCTTCTTGCTTTTGCCATTTTACAACAGGTGATAGTCAGATCTGAGTTTTAGCCCTGGCTTTTCCTTGGGCTACTGCAAAGCCCATAACATCTCAGAGAATGTCTCCCTAACTTGTACGGAATTGGAATGCTCGCCATTGACAAAGTTTGAGTTTCTGTACTCTGGCTGGGAAAAAGTTGAATGATCCCAGCACTGTGGCTACTTTCAAAGCTCCCTCGACTACTTCTGATGAGCTGATGTCTGACTACAAGGCTGGCCTGGCTGCTCCTTGTCTTTGTTTAGCCCCAGAGCCAAGCTCTCACTACGGTCACTACCCAGGATGGCAGAATAAGGAATCACTGCCTCCCCACTTGGGTGAGAGAGGAGGTCTGGAGAGTTGTGATCCCCGAAGGTCATCTGTATGAGGAGAACCTCGATTCGTCCTTCAGCCTTGGCATCAAACTCTTATCATATTATATACTTTCTACTGAGAAGTTCTCTGGTTTGGGGATTCTGGTCTCCAAAAAATCAGAACAAGAATGCCACATCCCTTTTGGGGGTCAGATTCTATTGTAATTGGCTTCCCAAGCTAGGCTTTCTGGAGAGAATGTGGTATTGGTGAGAAGTTTCCACTAACCAGAAATGCAGTGTTTTCAGGGAGCCAAACTGATATATTCTGGGCACCAGTCCACGTAATCTGATCTGTCAACAGGGCACCAAATTCAGGAGGCAGAATGTAGTCTCATGGCCCAAGGTAGAACCCTTCCAGACCCATAAACTATTCTCTCTTGGCCTGTTTTGGCTCCTTTCCCATGCTCCCCCTGCCACTCCCACTCCCCCACCCTCTCTTCTCACATCCCTGTAAATGGAGTGTAGTTGGCTCACTGCATAGGTTCAGAGTGACCGCAGGAGCATTTGTGGGTAGCATTTATCACTATTTCCTTTTCTGTCCTGCCTTTTTTCCTCCTCACTTTTTTTTTTTTTTCTCTTCAACCCTTCTCCTTTCTTCTTTTAGACATTCCAGTTACTCACCACGGTCAGTCTTTAACTCCTTTGGTGAGAGGGGTCTCTCCCTGTACCTGTTCCTCCCTGTACACTCCCAGATTTCTGGGTCCGTGTGGGATGAGACCCAAAGCATTCAGCCATAACCTTTCACCAACTCAAACCCAGCCGGGCCTGACCAGAGTGAGAGGAAGGAACTCCTGGGTAAGCATCCTCTTGGAGGAGCCTGTTATACCCAGAGCCTGGCTACGGCCCAGCATGCAGCTCCCATCCAGAAACTGAGGCAGCAGAGTAGAGTAGAAAGTGTGGCTGACAAGTGGGCAGACACCTTGGGTGAGTCTGTCTCTGTTTCTTAGAGCTTAGTCCCAGTGGGCAAGATGCATAACCTGAACATTAGTTTCTTCAAATGTAAGGAAAGGATGATAAATCCTCTGGCTTCCTCATGTGAGGAACAGATGAGTTCATTTATATGAAGGTACTTTATAAATGATAAAACACCACATAAATAATAAAAAGAGCGTACTCTTACATAATGCATACTATATGCCAGGCACTGTTTAATCATCTGATAAGTATTAACTCATTTAATTCTCACAATAACCCTCTGAGGTAGCTATCATTTTACGTGTGATAAAACTAAGGCATAGAGGGGTTATGTGATACAGCCAGTAAATTGTGAATCAGATTCTAAGGACTTAATATTAGCATCAGATAAAATTCCAATCCTGTTTCCCCTTATCGTCTCTCTTCATTGGTTGCTCCCAAGTAAGTAGGAAGACACCATACAGCAGCTTCTTCGTGCAGCCTCAGATCACGTTAGCTCTCTGATAACTAATATCACATTGCTAACTTATTTCATGTATGGTTTATAAAAGCCTTTTGCACATTGCATATGCTAAGCGTTCTCTCCCCTTTCTCTGCCTGCAGTTGATTTTTTGGATCCAAGGCAGAATGTTCCATTCATCTCTATTAGATCTAGTCCATTGTCCACTGTTCTCACCTATGAAGCTTTGCATTTATTTTTAATGTTGACCCTGTGGTTTCAAAGTACTCACTTTTGCAGCCAGCTTCACCTCATCCTCAGGGGTGACCAGCCACCTTCTTATCTTCACCCAGGTTACAGGTGAGGGCGAGCCTCTAGAGTGTTCCTCTCCAGGCCCTCATCCAGCTTATCAGTCACGTACAAATGGTTGTACAGCAGGCTGCCATCAGCCTGCTCTTTACTTCTCCTGTTTTCTCCAAGGAGGTGTTTTAATGACCCTGGTGTTTGCCTCCCTGGGCCAGTGACCAACTTCCTTCAGTCTCCTTCAAGGACATCATTCTCCACAAACGGTCTGGGCTGCCTAAGAACCTCATGTTTGCTGTACTCTGGTGCACTTTCTTCGCTCCCCCACAGTCTTATCATCCTCTTGAGTTCACTTTTCCTCCGTCAAGCATTTAATGATGCTGCTGCATTTCCCAGGGGCCCAAATTTACCCTCTTTTTCTTGCCGTGGCATCCGATCCTTTGCTGCAACCGTTTGGATTCTCTGAAATCTGCTTCTGAGTTTGCTCCTACACGCAGGAGCTGGTTCTTCTCACCTCACGGGGCATGAATACAGGCAGCCAGCTCAGGTCATCCACGTAGTGTTGTTCCAGATACCTAGTGGTGCCAGGACTAAGCCCACATTTGTCTGCAGCGGTTACCCAGGAGATAAGAGAGACTGGACCATGATGATGTTTCTGAGGTATCTCTCCAGCACCAGAAGGCAGGGGATCTCTAGCTTAGGGAGGAGTTCAGAAGGCTGGGCACTCACCATTTGTCTTTGGTCCCCACAGAACATGTTTGGGATGTGGAAGCCTATGGTGTTCTTGGCCCTTGCAGCTGTGGCTCTGTATGTGTTACCCAACATGCGACCGCAGGAGACAGAGTCCTACCTCGTGGAGTGATGGCAGGCCTGGGCCAGCCGAGGAGGCAGATCCGCAGTGGCCACTACCCTCAGCTTTGGGCAGGACACACTGTGCCAGAGCCCCCACCCCACCCGTGTGTTCCATGTGTCCCCATCTCCTTAGCCTCAGCCACTCAGGCCGGAAAGGCTTGTTGTGGGGAACTGCTGGCTCCCATCTCCTGCCTCGTGTAAGAACCTGGGTTCCTTGTAATTAAACATCAGCTGAATCACATGAGACTTTGTGGCTTTTTATTTGTTAACTACCTCACAGCGCAACCAGAACAGAGCAGTTCCCCTTTAACCAGGTGCTCACTTAAGACCCTGGCTCCTACGTATGATTTCTCACCCTACAAATGACCTCAGAAATGAGGCTGAGGAAAAAACAAAAAGAAAGAAAGAAATGATGCTGGCTCCTTGTGCTGCCAGCCGAATCGCAGCTGGATTGGTCTGTACCTGCTAACCCTAATCTCAAGGAACTTATCTAAGCACAGAGAAATGGAATGATCTGCGTACTTGTTTGCCAGGGGGCAAATGACCTGCCCTTGGGTCTCGTGCCCACATCTGTCTACTGTGAGAAGGGTGCCCTGAGAAGATCTGCGTGTGGGCCTTCGTGGCTTCGTTCTTATGAGTTGTCGGATTTGCTCTCGGAGATGACTTAATAATCACTCAGGGTCCCAGCAGTAAACTGAAGGGAGTTCCCTGGTGGCCAGGTGGTTGGCATTCCGGGCTTTCATTGCCATGGCCTGGGTTCAATCCCTGGTTGGGGAGCTGAGGTCCCACAAGCTGCACAGTGCAGCCCAAAAAAAAGGCTTTAACCTAAGAGTTGTTAATGCACAGATTATGTACAGAAGGCAGTTAGGAGAACCACCGAGGAATAGTGAAGTCCCCAGGCACCAGCAACGGGGAACTGGCTACCGTCGCAGGCCTGAAGGGGAAAAGGGAGGAAGCAGGGGCTGGAGGCCTGGCACGGGGCCCCAGACACACATGGTGGCCATAGGGGTGTGTGGCCCTTAGCAGAGCCATGAGGAAGTGGGAAGTTGATGTGCTCCCCCACCCTCTCTTCCCACTCTCCAGTTCCCTGTTGGTGTGTCTCATTGGCTGATCCCAACTGGGAGCCAGAGAGCAGAGATGCCCAGGTGACAGTCTTTCAGGGTCAGCCTCCCGGAGTTCAGAGCCAGCTGGGCAGAGGATTGAGAATGGATCTAAGTGGGAATGAGCAGAACGATGAGGGTAATTTATGAGTGTCCCTGTTGACCTTCATTCCTGCAGAACCTTTTGTGATGGGTTGTTCTCATCATGAATGTTCCCATATGAAAGCCCCCAAGTGTATTCATAAGCCATAGTGGGCAGAATGGCCCCCGTGACTGCCGGTTTCCTGGGACCCTCTCTCTGCCTCCTTTCTACCTGCCATCAAAGGAGTTTGTTTCATTCACCCCAATATACAAAGCAGCACATACCTATAGAGTGTGTACTGAGGTGGGCACTGCTGAGCACTAAATGAATTCATTTCTTCCAGTGTTTTCCTAGTGGGAGCAAGGACATTTAGAATTAGGAGGTTTTTAAATTGTGTGCAGCCCAGAGGAGTGACAAGGCTGACTGGGAGTCCTCCTAGCAGACCTAGGGCCAGGGCTGAAATCATGACCTATCTTATCACAGGGCTGTACCTAGGCAGATTGAGGGCAGTGCCATGGGTCCCCTTTAAATGACTCCTCTTTAAAGATAGGGCTCATTTAGGGTGGCCTAGCTCCTTGCTGCTCAAGTTGTGGCCCACGGGCCTGCAGCATGAGCATTGTTAACTTGTTAGGAAGGCAGAATCTCAGGCCCCAGCTCAGGCCCACTGACACAGAATCTACGTTTCAACAAGATCCCCAGTTGATTAGTACGCATGATAAAATTTGAGAAGCACTGCCCTTCACTGTATTAGATTGTGTATTCTCAGTTGTAACCTAATTGAAATTCCTTCACGATCCACCTGCTACCACTGTCCCCTTGCTGTTGAGTGTAGTGAGACCCTGCTTTTTACCAACTTTACTCCGGCCACCAGTTGGCCGGAGAACATGTGTGGTGGAGAGGTCTGGAAGATGACCCTCCACTGAGCATCACTGTTTTAACTTCGTATTTGAAGCCAAGGTGGAGGTCATGGTCTGGTAGGCAGTCGGCCCCCAGTCAGGACTTCATCTGGTCCTTCTCAGGCCCAAACCCAGAGCTGGCAATGACAGGGAAGTGGTCCTTTTCTTCAGCCGTTTTGTTTAGAATACAGAGCTCTTCCCTTTAGGTCACTTGCCCGTGTCAGCTCATCTTGGAAGGCCATCCTCTTCACAGATCTGGGCTCTGTGCTTTCTGGTCTTGTAGATACACTGTTCAGAGTGCCTGTGTTGAATGTGAAACAGTCCCTGGAGTTAGCTTTGAGTCCACAGGGGTGTCTCTTAGAAGCCAGAGGCAGGCATGTACCCAGGCCCAGGTACAGATAGAACCAAGGACTCAGAACACCTCCAGTGGCCTCCATCTCCCCCCTCTCCTGCCCTCTGCATAACTGCTTCCTTTCTGCTCTCTCCCTGCACCACAGACCCCTCTGCTTTCCCTTCCCAGGCTACGCAGTAGAGCACACCACCTGCCACCCCTGTCAAGGGCCAGCTGCCCTTGGGGGGCATGGTGGGTAGCTCTAAAGATCAGAAGTACTCTGGTTCTGATTCTGGCAGGTGGAGTGTTAGGATGCAAGGAAGGGAAGAGGGGAGCAGTGGGAGATGCCGGCAGTGGATTCTACAGGGGACAGAGGCAGCTGTGAGGAAGGCCTAGCTCACCAGAACCCATGTGGTCCCCAGGATACCAGCAGAGGAAGCAAACTGGCTTTTTCTGATCCCCTATTAGCTGCCCAGCACCATGCTAATCACTTTACATGTTGTCACCTTTCATCTTCATGCATAAAAAAATCCCTATGAGAGTACTATTAACTCCATTTTGCGGACGAAAAAACTGAGGCCCCAAAGAGTTCCATTACCTGACCAAGGCTACAGAACCAGAGGTGAAGAGGCTGGAATTCAGCCTATGGACCTTTCCACCCTACCACACTGTCCCTGCCACACCTGGGCCAGGGCCGCAGTCAGTATCACGGATTAAAACAAAGTGCCTGCGGAACCTGGCCAGCCTGGTGCCGTCACGGGGGCTATGGAAATGCCCCTGGTTCCGGGAAACAGGATTTTCAAACATGGCCCACTGGACACGCTCACTCAGATTCTGCTCCGCTCAAGTTAAATATGGCCAATGTTGGCTGACCAGCAGTGCCCCTTGATGGGAGAGGCAGGGCCAAGGGAGAGGCCAGGCAACCTGGTCGCCTGAGACAGGTCAGCGGGTGGTGAGTCAGGGGTCTATATACAGCCTGTGGTCGCCATCGCCAGCAGTGCCGCAAAAACTCAGCTGATGAAACCCCCTGTAAGCCCCTGCCGGGCTCTGAGAGGAGCACATCAGCCCTCCTCAGGGAGGGGCCCTCACTTGGCAGGTCCCTGGACCAGCATTGTGCACGGTCTGTTCCAGCGCTCATGGCGAGGCCTGGGGCCTGGGCTCATGGGCTATATTGAGGGCTGAGTCACCAGCCTGTGCCTGGGCAGGCTGACTGTGACGGGCTGGCCGGGGCCTGAGTCAGGCCCTGATTTATCCTGGAGAGTAACGGGCTCTGGTTTCTGGGGCAGGCAGGGTGAGAAGGGTGCCAGGAACCATCCTTGGCACTGGGCACCCTCTGCCGCCCATTCACTTACTCCCCTGGGGACACACACACACACACACACACACACACACACACACACCTCTCGGAGAGAAGAAATGAGAAGGGGGAGAAGGGAGTTCTTTGTCCACTTGCTGTCTTCCCTCTGAACTCCCCCCACCTTAAGCGAGGCTCTCAAGTTACTGGGGGACCTAAGGTAACGCCCACAAAACACGAGTGTGAGCCATTAGGGTTTGTGAAGGGCTGTCAGCTCCAGGCAAACCTGCTTTACCCCTTTCTCTTTTCCCCAGAGGCTCAGGGAGAGGAATCCATCCTTTCTTGGATCTATACCTCAGGTTGGGTGTCAGAAGTCTGCCTTTTTGTACACACACACACACACACACACACACACACACACACACACACTTCCCTTATGAAACCCAGCTACATGTCATGTGTCCCCAGGAGGTGGGCATCTCTGCACAGGAGAGCTCAGCCTCTCAAGTAGACGGATGGCACTGATGCCTGATGGTTGGTTTTGGCCATGGTATAAAGGTGGCATGGGGGAATGAGAGTTCTGGAGATAGGGAAGGGGGTGCCAGCAGGAGGGTGGAATTCCTAAGCACCTCATCACAGGCAGCCGAGAGAACATGAGCCGCAGGGCCCAAGCTATTTATATCTCGCCTGTCACTATCAGGGCCCCCAGAGCTCCCCCCTCCTAAGTCACGCACAGCAGGTCCCTTTTCTGTTTCTGGTCCCTTCTCTACTCCTCCCCCTCCCTCAGTAATGAGAAGGGAAAGAAATCATTCATGGACCCCTCTCACCATAAGCACTGCCCCCCACAAAGCTCCTGAACTTCTTCCCAAGCTCTATAACAAGGACTGCCCTCATTCTTCCCCCAAAGATGCCCACTTTCCCTGTCCTTTTCACCGGGCCTGGTGGGGGAAGAGGAATAAGGTCAAATGATTCACCAGAAACTTGCCAAATTTTGGTCATCACACAACTTGAGTTGGGGCCCAAACTTATGGGTCCAGAGGGATGGGAAAGCTGAGGAAGTTTGGCCTAAAGGGGGTGCCAGGAGGCGTGGAATACATGTATCCTACAGAATTGCTGAATATATATTCCTTTTATATAAAGTATGTTCTACAGCTCTTTCAGCTCCTCTGTTTGAGTGCCTCAGTTTCCCTGCTGTCAGCTGCCCTTGGCTTACCCTGAGCCCAGCCCAGTCCTGCCCAGGCATCCTGGCTGGCTCCCTGGGGCTCTCCCTGCCCACCAGCCCCCGTCACGTTTCCCCTGGACTACTCTGGGCAGGACTCTCTCTGTCTCTGTCTGGCTAACCTGCCTTTGACTGGAAGGATCTGCCCTGTGACCCAAATGGGCACATCGCCCAGGGGGCTCCCTGGTACTACAGGGCAGAGGCTCTCTCTCCCCTCTCATCACCTTGGTTGAATCAGACTTTGGTGGGGGGGGGAGCACAGTGTGACTCACTGGGCAGTCTTTTCCTGAGCTCAGCTTCATTCTTTCATTCTGAGAGGATGAGGACAAAAGGGCTGGTGACAGGGACACTGAGTCAGGGGTAGACGCAGTCCTTCCCCTGGGACCCTGGGTTTGGACTTCAAATGAGACTTTTCTACATGTAAAGTGGGGCACCCTCACCCCAAGCCTTCTCCCTAATTGGCGTGGGCAGTGTCGTTACTTCCTCTCAGTCCGTCTGCGCACAAGCACACACACTTCCCTTCCCTGTCCGCAGGTAGACAATACCCTGGGCTAGGAGCCAGGACTCCCAGGCCCTGTGAACAGCCCTGCCACCAAACAACCCAGAAGATTCTTTCAACACCAGATCAGTGTGTTTTGCCCTAACCACTGGCCTCAGTTTCCCCTTGTGTCTCTTTAGTCCTAGGGGTCGGGGGTATATTTCATCTCTGACCGGCGAAGCTTAGTTCTGGGGTGTTGGGAGCCCTCACTCCCCCCATTTTCCAGCTCCGCTAGTCATCTCTCCAGCGCGGCGGCTCCGGGGCCCGGGCCTCCCCGGGGTAGTAGGCTCGGGCCGGGGTCGAGGGCGCCCCTCCAGCCGGCGGGCCGCGTGGGGGAGGGGAGGGAGGGAGGCGGGGCCGGCGGGCTCGGCTCGGCCCCCACCCGCGGGCCGAGCGGCATTCCTGGGAGGCCGGCGCTCTGACGTGGAGCCGGGGGCCGCAGGCGCGGCGGGGGGAACGCGGCCCGGGGGCTTCTTAAACCCCCCGCCCCAGCCCAGCCCGCACTTCCAGAGCACCGCTCCGCCCCCGGAGGGAGAAAGACAGAGAAAGAGAGAGAGAGAGAGAGCGCGGCGGAGGAGCCGAGGAGGCCCGCCGAGTCCCGCCAGACAGGGTCGCGAGAGAAGTTGAGAGCCGCGCAGCGCAGAGCCGCGAGTCCCGCGATCGCGCCCCGACAGCGCCTCGAGCCCGAGCCCAGCCAAGCCGGAGCCCAGCCGGCAGCGCAGCCCCCGCCCCAGCCCGCGCCAGCATGATGAACAACAGCGGCTACTCCGAGGCCCCCGGCCTCGGCCTGGGCGACGAGGCGGACGACATGCCGTCCACGGAGAAGGACCTGGCGGAGGACGCGCCGTGGAAGAAGATCCAGCAGAACACTTTCACGCGCTGGTGCAACGAGCACCTCAAGTGCGTGGGCAAGCGCCTGACCGACCTGCAGCGCGACCTCAGCGACGGGCTGCGCCTCATCGCGCTGCTCGAGGTGCTCAGCCAGAAACGCATGTACCGCAAGTTCCACCCGCGCCCCAACTTCCGCCAGATGAAGCTGGAGAACGTGTCCGTGGCCCTCGAGTTCCTCGAGCGCGAGCACATCAAGCTCGTGTCCATCGGTCAGTGCGGGCGGGGAGGGGGAAGTGCCCCGAGGAGGGGCTGGCCCACGGGAACAGAGGACTCAGGTGCTGGGTGGGCGCGCGGGGAGCCGAGAGAGGGCCGAGAGAGCCCCGGCGCCGGGAGAGGACCCTGTCCCCGCTCTCCCGCCCGCCGATGCACGCCCCCTCGGGTCCTGCCTTCGCACCCCTCTCTGGTCGGCCGGCATCCCGAGGCGGCCCCAGGGGAGTCCAGACCCGACAGTTTCTGAGCCCTCCAGCTTCAGCCTCCCTCGCACACTCTCACCAACCCGCCTCTCCCCTTCGTCCCCTTTCCTGCCACCCGTACCCCCAGCCCAGGCTTGAGAGGACTGGGCCAATGCCCATTACTGCTTCCCGGGGGCACCTCCCCCCAAACAAAGCAAATGGCTTCCCAGCCTCCCAGCACCTCCACCGGGGAGGAGCGGCTGAAGGCGGGTCCCAATCGCTGCCCGATCCCAGGGAGCAGGGGGAGAGCTAGTGGCCGGGCGGGCGCGGGGCCCGGGTCCCCCGCGGGCATATGTTCTCGGCGTCTGGGTTCAGGCCCAGGGGCCAGGGCCGGCAGGGCCCAGCCTCGGAAACCTAAAAAGGCTCTGAGCGAGATCCGAGAGCCTTAACCCCTGCCTGTCCCCTACCAGCTTCAGCCGGCCGGGGAGGGGGCTCCCTCCGTCCACGCCCGGCCCCCGCCCACCCCCTAAGCCCCGATTGGCTGCAGCTCAAACGGCCTGGGCTGAGGGGAGGGAGGGAAGGCCTGAAAAAGGGAGGAAGTCATTGAGTGTAACCAGATTTGGAAGGTGTGTCAGCGCTGGGTGGGGGTGGGGAGGCACCCCAGGCTTGGGAGCTGGGGAACCTGGGATGGGCTCTGAGAGGGTAGGAGCTGGCCCTCCCCTCACCGCCCTGCCGTCATCCCTGCAGGCCGGGGGCCTGGGGCAGAGCCCTACCCCTGTGGCGAGCTCCTAAGAGCCCTGATGGGATTTGCAGGAAAGGGCCCCTCGGCGGGGTGCACCCCAGGGCCGCAGGAGGGGAGTTTCACAGGGCGTCCGGTGCCCCCCAGGCTGCCCCAGAGACTTCTTCAGATGATGGAAGGTCTGTCCACCTCCACTCTCCCTCGGGGCATCTCTAGGCCTCCGGAATTAGCAGCTGAGCTCAGTCCGGGGCCCTTTGCCCCGGCCAGTCCCCTCTCTAGGCCTTACCCCCTCCTGCCCCAATACTGACCCCCACCCCACCCGCTCTGGCCTGGAAATAGCCCTGCCGCTGTGACACAGCAGATGTCTCTGAGCTTTCCAGAAGGACAAGCCTGAGGACAGGGCGTGGGGAGGGGCCCCGGTGTGTGTAGTGGGAGTGAGGGCTGCTTGAGAGCGCGTGGGGTTGCCGGGGGCCAGGGTCAGAGAGGAGTCAGCCCTGGGCCTGTCAGCCCCCGGCAGCTGGGATTTCACCGACTGGACTGACGGTCCCAGGTGGGGTCTCGAGGGGAGAGCTTGGGGCTTCAACAAGGCTTCGTAGGAAATGGCTCAGCCTTCCCCTCCCCTCCCCGCTGCAGGGCGCTCGGCCCCTCTCCAGGCCTCGTCCTTCCTGAGAGCACACCTCTCCCCTCCCCCATGGTGGTGCCTGGCTCCGGCCCCTTTGGCTCAACTGTGTGTGGAGAGGCCGTCTCAGAACAGAGGGGGAAGAAGCAAAAGCTGGTTTGGGGGCGGGAGGGAACCCTCCTTTCCCATTCCTGCAGGGAATTGTTCCCCATTTGGGCCAAGTGGCTCGCTCCCGCCGCCGGATGAGATAAGCTGTCAGCAATTCAGCTGCTGGGGCCTGAGGCTGAGGCTGGATGGGAGGGGGCACAGGCGGCAGGGGCTGCCCAACCTGGAGAAGTTGTAACGGGTGGTTCCCCGCCAGGCGGGCATCGTGCTTCCTCTGGTTTCCTCTGTCCCGCTGAGTGGTAGGAAGGGGTTGGGGCAGGGGCCGTCTCTGGGCATCGTCTCAGGACTGAATCTGGGCGCCTGGGAGGAGGTCAGAACAGCTCCCCACGCCCTTTTCTAGGAGTGGGGCGGGAGCTGGGGGTTGAGCCGTCCCCCTGAAGGAGGTAGGGGTACTCAGCCGGGGTGGAAGGAGCTGTGTGCCCTCCTTACCCCGCCAGCCCCTCAGCCCCTCCGAACAAAGAGGCCTATGCGGCAGCTCTGTCCCGCAGCTGTTCCCCAGTTGCTATTCCTTCTCCTGGAGCCAACCACCGAGGGAGGGGCTGGAGGGGGCAGCAGCTGTCCCGGCACCTCCCTCGCTGGGCCCTCTCTTCTCCCCCTCCACTTGAGGCCTGGGGTGGCCTCAGGGACTGGCTCTGGGGCTCCTCCCACCCCTTTGGTGGCATCCCCATTGGGGTGGGAAGGAGGGAACCCGGCCTGAGCAGAGCTCCCCTCCTCTGCCTGGCCTCTGAGGGGGAGGAGGGAGAAGAAGGTCACTGCTCCTAGAGTGGGACTCTGGGCCCACCCCTCTCCTGCTGACCGGGACCACTTGCTGTCTGGCCCAGGGCCAGTTGCTGGGGAGAAACCTTTCCCTGCGGCAGATAGGATTGACGCCCCCGCTCCCGGTACCCCCGCCCCCCGCCCCAGCAGCCTCAAGGCCTCCCTCCCAGGGATCTGGCTGCAGTTTGCAAGTAGCACTCTGGGCATGCAAGCACCAGCTTTGGAGGCTGTCAGGGTTGTGAGAGGCTGTGAGGCCCTGGGTGTCAAGACTGCGAAAGTGTTGTGGGCCTGTGTGTGTTTGAGAGAGACCGCACCAAAGCACCAGGAGGCTGGGAGTGAGCGTGTCATGGAATCTGCAAGCTGCCAAACCATTGTGCTGCAGTGGAGCCAGGGGTAGAGGGGGCGGGCCTGGGGAGCTGCTGGGGAAGGAAGGATGAATCAGTGAAAGGGTGGTGGAGCCAAGGGGGCCAGAGCCCGAGGCCAGAGGGACAGAGAGACTGAGACTCCCCTCCTGGGAGCAGGTTGAGGGGGGATACTGGGGTTCCCCAGGCCTTACCCTCCAAAGGCCATCCCCCAAGATCTGGTGGGGGGCAGGAAAAGATACGTAAGGGGGCACCTTCAGCCCCACCCTTTCCCATCTCTTGGGCAACACCAGTAAACAAGGCTGATTCTCCCACCCCCTCCCAACCTCCTAAAAGCAGTGCTCTGGGAAGCTGATTGATTTCAGGCCTGCATTGTCCTTTACAAGTAAGCTGGTTTCCAATGATCTATACTCCAGGCCACTCCTGGCTCCTGGATATTTCTCTCTGGCTGTTAAAAGGGAACTAGGCCCCCCAAATCTTGGGGTACCAGTTCTGGTCCATAGTATTCCTCAAAGGAGGGGATGGGTCGAGAGCCTCGGCTGCCCCCATGTGGACTTGAGTCCACATGGGTAACATTCCCCCCGGCTCTTGTGAAATCTAACTGGTCCCTATCATTTGAAAACACGATTTTCAAGCCTTAACAGAATGTGCACTGTACCCACCCCCTCCTCCAAGAACTTTGTTCCTAAAACCTTTTATAGCGTTCAGAGTAGAATTTGGCTGGAACCAGGTTGGTCCCATTCCTCTCCAACTTCAGTTTTTAAAATATTCATTCATTCAACCAGTATTTATTGAGATTCTACTAAGTTCTAGGCTCCGAGTAGACATGAGATACAGTATCTAGAGGGAAAGAAGGCAGACAAAAGAAGTATATACTGTATGATTCTATTCATAGAAAACTCTAGAAAATGCAAACTAATCTATAGCGACCAAGAGCAGGTCAGTCGTTGCCTGGGAAGGAGAGACCAGGAGGGGCAGGAATGATGGATCACAAAGGAAAGGAAACTTTGAGGAGGGGTGGATATGTTTATTATTTTGATTTGTGGTGATGGCTTTGTGGGTATATACGTGTCAAAACTTATCCAGTTGTACTTTCTAATAAGTAGTTTATTGTACATCAAGCGTACCTCATTAAAACTGTTTAAAAAAAGAAAAAGAAAGGAAACGAAACAAAACAGTGTCTGCCCCCGAGAGCCTTACAATCTTGCATAACTGCATGGATGCCTATAGCCTGCTAGGAGGCTCGCACAAGTGCCGTGCAAGAGGTGAAACTACACGCTGAAGGAACACATTGGGAGGCAGCCTCATTCTGAAGGGAGAGGAGGGGTCCATCAAGGGCCGGGCCTCACAGGATGGAAAATTTGGTAGTCAGAGAAGGAGTAGGTCCTGACCCAGCGCTCAAGCAGCAGCCTCAGGACCTGGGCGGGGGAGGGGAGGGCACCGTGCTAGCAGTGGAGCCCTCCCGAGTCCAGATCGCCTCTCCGCTCCGCAGACAGCAAGGCTATCGTAGATGGCAACCTGAAGCTGATCCTGGGCCTGATCTGGACACTGATCCTGCATTACTCCATCTCCATGCCCATGTGGGAGGATGAGGATGATGAGGATGCCCGAAAGCAGACACCCAAGCAGCGTCTACTCGGCTGGATCCAGAACAAGGTGCCCCAGCTGCCCATCACCAACTTCAACCGTGACTGGCAGGATGGCAAAGCTCTGGGCGCCCTGGTGGACAACTGTGCCCCTGGTAAGTGGGCCGGCGGCACACCATGGATCCTTGAGCCCGGAAGCGGGGCTGGGATGAGCTGGTGATGCCGAGGCTTGTGTTTGTCAGAACACATGTCCCAGGGTTGGGGGATCGGGACCCCCTGCCCCAGCTGAGAATCACTGCTGGAGTTAGACCCTTCCTGATGAGTTGCCAGATCCTGCAGTGGCAGGAAAAGGGTTTACAGGCCAGGACACTGGGGTTCAGAAAAGGCCAGTGACTTGTCCAAGATCACACAGCTTATCTGTGGCAGAACTGAACCAGAGCCCAGGGCCTCAACTCCCTGCTTCCTACTTTGCCACATGGGTGTCATTTCTGCTCAGCCAGCAGAAAGCAAATGTGGTGGGACTCTGGCTTTCCAAAGAAGGCCAGGACTTAGACCCAGAGAAGGCTGTTCTTTGTGAGCCCCTGGGACAGCGTTGAGAAGGGGTTGAAGCCCAGGATGATGTGGGCTGAGGCTGATGTGACACTGCCCAGTGGCAGGTGACCCAGCCCTGCCCTCTGTCGATGTAGGCCCTGGCCTGCTCAGGTGGGGGCAGCTGAGGGCCCATGAGAAGACTGAGGCATCACAGGCGAGAGCCGTACCCCTCGTGCGGCTTCCTTTCTGACCCTCATCTCCTGAGAAGATAGGTCTTCTCCACCCCTATCGGTCAGCTCTGCCTCTGGGGAGCCATGTCCCCTTGGGCGAATCCTCCCTCAGCCTGGGGTCAGCTGGGGAGCAGGGAGTGGGAGGCGGGGGCACTGGCCGCCTGGGAAGCATTCCCAGCTGCTGAGCCATTGCCCACGGCTGGTGCGGCTGCCAGCAGTGAGCTCAGCTGTTCTGGCCAGTCATGGATTCCAGCCTTTGAGCGGGCCCCCTCCCCGCCAGTGAGCAGCACCCTCCTCCTCCAGCTCTGGCTTGGACCAAGCACACCCTAACCCCTGCACCCCTTCCCAGGAGTGACCTGCGGCCGCCTCAGCATTCCTCCCATTAGAAGGGCTGGGTTCTGGGTGGCTGGAGAGAAGAACTCATCTTCTCCAAACAGGCCCTTCAGTGCCTCCATTTCCCCAAGGGGGAAGTCAGGGAGGAGAGAGAGTCTTATGCTCTGAGGCTGTTGTGGGAAGTGCCTGGAGACTTAGGACTTCAGGGCAGCTGTGAGGAGGCCTTCGAGGCGATGGGTCAGAAGCATGTGTGGGACGGGGACTGCCCACCCGGAGGCAGCTGGGATGAGGCAGGAGAGGTCTGCGAGGGATGCCCTCACAGGGGTTTGGTGTTCAGGGTCGGTGCTGGGGCCTGGTAGGCAGGAGGCCGGCTGGCAGGGCTGGTGCCAGGCTGCGTCAGCCGGGGCAGAAAGCCCTCATTGTTGGTGCTTGGAAGGGCTGCCGTGCCTCTAAACAGCGATGGGCATCCCAGCTGATGGGCTATAACATCGGGGGTCAGCAGGAACCTGGCTGATCAGGGGCCTAGGGCTGCATGGGAGGGAGTGTGAACCCACAGCCCATGAGGGTGTTGGATGAGCAAATGCTCTGTATGCTGGCTGACTGCTTCCCCTAGTCATCGCCTCCCTCCGCCATCTCTCCAGGCCTCTGCCCTGACTGGGAGGCCTGGGACCCTAACCAGCCTGTGGAGAACGCCCGGGAGGCCATGCAGCAGGCGGATGACTGGCTCGGGGTGCCCCAGGTACACTGGCAGACGGGGCGGTGGGAGAGTAAAGGCGCCAGAGGGCCAAGGGTGGAGTTGGGTCTATAAGGGTACCTGGTCAGAATGTGGGTGAGAACCGGGGTTCCTGGCTAAGGAGGGCATCCTCTAACATCCTTCCTCCTCATGGCAGGTGATTGCTCCCGAGGAGATTGTGGACCCCAACGTGGATGAGCATTCTGTCATGACCTACCTGTCCCAGTTCCCCAAGGCCAAACTCAAACCTGGTGCCCCTGTTCGCTCCAAGCAGCTGAACCCCAAGAAGGCCATTGCCTACGGACCTGGTATGTACTGAGCCCTAACAGCCCTCCCCGGGCAGCTGGGCACAGGCTAGGATGGATCTCCCTAAACTCTCTGGCTCTGCCTTCCGCCCCTCAGGCATTGAGCCCCAGGGCAACACCGTGCTGCAGCCCGCGCACTTCACCGTGCAGACAGTGGATGCTGGCGTGGGCGAGGTGCTGGTCTACATTGAGGACCCCGAGGGCCACACCGAGGAGGTATGGAGAGGCCATTGGGGGTTGGACAGGGACCGCAGGCCAACAACTGGAGTGGCCTGGAGATGGCTGCCAGAGCTACCCTCTATGCTGGAGATGGGGGACGCCTCACCATGGGGGCTGCAGGAGCTGTGGGCTCAGGAGGGGCTCTAACTGCCAATCTTTTCCCTTCCCAATAGGCAAAGGTGGTTCCCAACAACGACAAGGACCGCACCTACGCTGTCTCCTACGTGCCCAAGGTCGCCGGCTTGCACAAGGTATCTCCCTATAGGCCCCCCCCCCGCCCCCGTCTTCCCCATTCCATTCACATCCTTGGCTCTGCTGAATGGACCCCTGTCTCAGCTCGCACCCCGCCCCACCCCCGTGCACCGGCCACCCGCCTCCCACCCTCCTTGGCTCTGCTCTGCTCCTCCACCCCCTCTCAGAGCTGCTCTCCTCTAAAAGCTTACCTTTGGCCTCTGACCCCCAGGTGACCGTGCTCTTTGCTGGCCAGAACATCGAACGCAGCCCCTTCGAGGTGAACGTGGGCATGGCCCTGGGGGATGCCAACAAGGTGTCAGCCCGTGGTCCTGGCCTGGAGCCCGTGGGCAACGTGGCCAACAAACCCACCTACTTTGACATCTACACCGCGGGTGAGGACGGCCCCCTTACACCTGACACCCCCTGACTGGGCATGGGGCGTACGCATGGGGGCCTGGGGCAGAGTCCCAGCCAGAGGGCAGTGGTCTCAGGGTGAGGGAGCCCCAAGCAGAATGAGGGCTGATGGCCATTGTCGCAACAGGGGCCGGCACTGGTGATGTTGCCGTGGTGATCGTGGACCCGCAGGGCCGGCGAGACACAGTGGAGGTGGCCCTGGAGGACAAGGGCGACAGCACGTTCCGCTGCACGTACAGGCCTGTGATGGAGGGACCCCACACGGTGCACGTGGCCTTCGCCGGTGCCCCCATCACCCGCAGCCCTTTCCCTGTCCACGTGGCAGAAGGTAAAGGCCCTCCACCCATCCGCATGATCCCCTCCCCGACGCCAGGACACAGAGAGCGTTGCCACCGAATTCCGCGTCTGAGGATTTACGGGAAATGATGCACTACCTCCAGGGGCGGGTGGGGAGCCATCTGAAGGCTTAAAATGGGCAGAAGAGCAAGCCAAGGGGTGGAGCTCTCGAGAGCTCGTCTGTCCATCCCCTGCCCCCAAGGAGGCTCAGGAGGCTGCAGTGAAGGATACCAGACAGGGACCACTGTGGAAGGGTTGAGGGGGAAGCGACAGGGCCACGTGGGTGGGGGGCATTTACGTGAGCACCTGTACGCCAGGCCCTCAAGCAGTGACCCCCCACTTGGTTCTCTCTTTGCCATTCAGAGCCCCTGCCGCCGCTCGCCCCCTCCGTGCCCATCGTCCACCAGGCCAGGAGAGTGGCGCCACGTTAGTACACTCCAGTGGAGGCGGGGCCGGGCATGGCCATAGCTGACTGGCCTCACCTGTGCTGTGTGGCATGGCCCAAGCGGTGTGGAATCGCCCCCCCTTCTGTGGCATTCTGTGACAGGCCCCAAGTTCTGCGCCTTTGCCTATGTTCTGTGGCAGATCTAGTTTCTTTGCCACTTGCCTGATGATTTCCGTGATATGAGACCTCCTTTCCGTGCCATTGCCTGTGTTCCGTGGCAGGCTCCGGGTTCCGTGCCGTTGCCTGTTCTGTGGCAGTACCCGGATTCTCTGCCATTGTCTGTGTTCCGTGGCAGGCTGAGATCACTGTTCTTCGGCCTGTGTTCAGTAGCAAAGTCTGGGTTCATTGCCACTAGCAGTGTTCTGTGGCAGGCTGACTTTCATGCATTGCCTGGGATCTGTGGCAGGCTTCCGGTTATATGCATATCTCTTGTTCCATGGTGTTGCTGAGTGTTTTGTGGCATGACTTAGTTCCTAAAGCTGCTATGGTGGCTCTGAGAAGGCTCAGATGGCTCTAGGTGGGTGGCCTTGGGGTAGGTGAAAGGTCCTTCCCTGTCTCTCTTTGCTCCAGTCTCTGCTCAGGCTCTGCCCTGCCTGTGTCCCAAGCGACACTGACTCCAAGGAGCCTGGTGGGGAGGGTTTCTTGTGAGCAGCCTGATGAGGGGGGCTGGGGGCACCGTGGCCAGCTCCCTGCCCAGCATAGTCTCGGCAGCCATGGTTGTGTCGGGGGCACCAGGGAGCACGGGGGAGGGTTGCATGAGGCCATGGCCTGTGCCTGGGGGGCGTCAGGAGGACTGTGCACAGCGAGGTGGGGGATGAGAGGTGAGGGCTGAGGCTCTGTCTAGGGCCCCTCGGCGCCCCCAGCCTCACCTCTCTTCTCTCTCCCAGCCTGTAACCCCAACGCCTGCCGCGCCTCTGGGCGGGGCCTGCAGCCCAAGGGCGTGCGTGTCAAAGAGGTGGCTGACTTCAAGGTGTTCACCAAGGGTGCTGGCAGCGGGGAGCTCAAGGTCACAGTCAAGGGACCAAGTGAGTGCCAGGGGGCCGTGGTGGGAGTCGGGGCACAGGGGGGAAATACAGCCAGTGGTTCTGAGCCCCTGAGGGCAGTGATGGTCAGCACCACGCCCCCCCGGGGGGCTCCAAAGAGACACTGACCGGAGGCTCCCTGGGACCTTAGGCACATTGTCTGACCTCTGCCTCAGTCTCCCAGTGTGCAAGCTGGGAATGCTGCTCTCGCCGGTGTGCTGCCCTGGGCTGTTACACAGTGCCTACCAGCAGCAGTATCCTCAGGCTGGACCTGGGTCCCAGGGGTCCGGGAGGGGAATGAGCAGCTGGGACTCGCAGAATATTGACCCCCCACTTCCCACACCTTCTCAGAAGGCACAGAGGAGCCGGTGAAGGTGCGGGAGGCTGGGGACGGTGTGTTCGAGTGCGAGTACTACCCCGTGGTGCCTGGCAAGTACGTGGTGACCATCACATGGGGCGGCTATGCCATTCCCCGCAGGTAAGCACCATGCGGCCCCCGTGCCTCCAGGTCTGGACCCTCAGAGGGTGGGAGAGGGAGGCGGGCTGCCTGGGACTCTGAGGGAAGGGAGGGGGACGAGTACCTCTGGTGGGGGCAGCTCCCGGCATGGACACCAGCTCCCTCTTTGCCCAGCCCCTTTGAGGTGCAGGTGAGCCCAGAGGCAGGAGTGCAGAAGGTGCGGGCCTGGGGTCCCGGCTTGGAAACTGGCCAGGTGGGCAAGTCAGCCGACTTTGTGGTGGAGGCCATTGGCACGGAGGTGGGGACGCTGGGTAAGTGGCTGGGGTGGTGACAGGTGGGAAGTGGGGGGTGACTGGGGTCAGGAGGTGGGAGTGCTAGCGAGTTTCGAGATGAGACTGGGAGATGGGACGTGGGGTGATCAGGGTGGTGACGCCGGGAGAGCGATGCCCCGGGGACCTGCCTGAGTATCCAAGTTGCTTCTTGTGCCCTCTGACCCTCCCCATCTTTCATCTAGGCTTCTCCATTGAGGGCCCTTCACAGGCCAAGATTGAGTGTGATGACAAGGGAGATGGCTCCTGCGACGTGCGGTACTGGCCCACAGAACCAGGGGAGTACGCCGTGCACGTCATCTGCGACGATGAGGACATTCGAGACTCGCCCTTCATTGCCCACATCCAGCCAGCTCCACCCGACTGCTTCCCGGACAAGGTGGGGGTCCCAGCTCCTGCGGGCCTGGGACAAGGTGAACAGGCCCTCCTCCAGTCCCCAACACAGCCCTCTGGTCTTGCCCTTGCGCAGGTGAAGGCCTTTGGGCCCGGCCTAGAGCCCACTGGCTGCATCGTGGACAAGCCAGCAGAGTTCACCATTGATGCCCGTGCTGCTGGCAAGGGAGACCTGAAGCTCTATGCCCAGGTGGGGTGTTGCCCCATCTCTGTGCCCCTCGCCGCTGTAGCAGGGACCCTGGGGGGTGGGGGGGCAAGTTAGAGAAAGGGGCCTCCAGGCATCACAGGACTGATTCTCATGGATCCATTAGAACTATGAAAAATTTAAATTTTGTGTTTTCTTATTGATGATAATCTTAAAAACATATTTTACCAAATGTATATTTTTGTACTAATAATTTGCAATTGAAAGATGATTTGACTGAGTAAGACATTGGTTTCTCACAGTGGTGTCCACTGACCCCTAGAGGTTAATGAATATGTTCTTGGGTCCAAGAGGATGATTTCTTCTTTAAAAGGTTATTTATTCAATTTTAGGAACATTGATTCAGCTGAGCGTTTCCCCTGACAACACATTTCAGAGACCTAGGCTGGGAGACCAGGCCACACAGATGGTCTAGAGCCTGGCCTCCCTGTTCCCAGGGTGCGCCCTGGCCACCAGAGCTTGTGGCACTAGGCTGTCCCGGTCTGAGGTCTGTGGCTGGGCGGGGCCTGCGAATGGGTTGGCGGTGGGTAAGGAGGATGGCCCACGGCCAGCAGAGGGCGCTGGTGCTCTAGGAGTCCGGGGCACTCCAAGAACCTTGCTTTGGGTGACGCCCACAGGACGCAGAGGGCTGCCCCATTGACATCAAGGTCATCCCCAACGGCGATGGTACCTTCCGCTGCTCCTACGTGCCCACCAAGCCTATTAAACACACCATCATCATCTCCTGGGGAGGCGTCAACGTCCCCAAGAGCCCCTTCCGGGTATGTCCTTTGCTCCCTGCCCATGCCCACTGCCAGGGGCCCCAGAGGGAGGGCGGAACCTCACGCAGGAGATGTTGGCCGTCCCTGGGCCCTGTCATCGCTCCCCACCTCAAGGCCCCTGCGAAGATGCTAAAACTGGTCCTGCTAAGGCTGGGCTCAGAAGTGCTGGGGAAAGGGATAGACCTTGAGGAAGGGGCACCGTGCTGACCATCGACTCTTCCCCACAGGTAAACGTGGGAGAGGGCAGTCACCCCGAGCGGGTGAAGGTGTACGGCCCTGGCGTGGAGAAGACAGGCCTCAAGGCTAATGAGCCCACCTACTTCACGGTGGACTGCAGCGAGGCGGGGCAAGGTGCCCTGAGGACCGGGGAGTGGTGCGGGGCCGGGCGGGGTCTGGGTGGGAGGCGCTGGCACCCTCCACCTGGTCCCAGCTGTAGGGGGACTGGTCAAGTGCAGGAGGTCGTTGAGCCCCCCGCTCATGGCCTCGTGCCTGCCTCCCCTCAGGCGATGTAAGCATTGGCATCAAGTGTGCCCCCGGCGTGGTGGGCCCTGCAGAGGCTGACATCGACTTTGACATCATCAAGAATGACAATGACACCTTCACAGTCAAGTACACACCTCCAGGGGCCGGCCGCTACACCATCATGGTGTTGTTTGCCAACCAGGTACCCTACGCTTGGGTTTTGGTTGTCACGGGTGGCTGCACACCCCACCCTGCCCCAGCCCACATCTCAGTCAGCAGCTTAAGAGGCAGTCGTTTGGGGACAATTCTATAGCCGTTGATTGCGCACTTCCTATGTGTAGGCAGCGTGCCTCAGGGGAAACAAAGGGCACTTATTCAGAGACTGCTCGTGTCCACCCTGACCAAGCTTTTTCTCCCTCCAGGAGATCCCTGCCAGCCCCTTCCATATCAAGGTGGACCCATCCCATGATGCCAGCAAGGTCAAGGCTGAGGGCCCTGGGCTGAACCGCACAGGTAGGTGTCTGAGTCGGGGCTGGACTGGGCTGGGGGTGGGGCTGGGTGGCCGCCAGCCCCTCACCACCATCTCGGGGTGACTCCCCAGGTGTGGAAGTTGGGAAGCCCACTCACTTCACGGTGCTGACCAAGGGAGCCGGCAAGGCCAAGCTGGACGTGCACTTTGCCGGGGCTGCCAAGGGAGAAGCTGTGCGAGACTTTGAAATCATCGACAACCACGACTACTCCTACACTGTCAAGTACACGGCCGTGCAGCAGGTGTGTCCGCCCCCTCCATGCTCCACCCGTCCCGGCTATGGGGTCGTGGGTCTCCTTCCTTCAGTCTCACAGGGCCCGCTCTGCATGTAGCCTCCCAGATCTTGCCCTTTCCTGCCTTCCATCCTCTCTCGCTGTGGATCTCTGAGCCTCTGGTCCACATCGGCCAAAGGCATGTCGCCAGGCTGTGCCAAGCCACCCAGTTCTGACCTCCTGTTGTACCCAATAGGGCAACATGGCAGTGACAGTGACCTATGGTGGAGACCCTGTCCCCAAGAGCCCCTTTGTGGTGAATGTGGCACCCCCGCTGGACCTCAGCAAAGTCAAAGTTCAAGGCCTCAACAGCAGTAAGTGGGGCAAGAGCTGCCCTGGGAGTGAGGAGAGCGGGGGGGGCAGTGGGTTGCAGTCTCTGCTCACGGTGTCCCTTGCCGTCTACACAGAGGTGGCTGTGGGTCAAGAACAGGCATTTTCTGTGAACACACGAGGGGCTGGCGGTCAGGGCCAGCTGGACGTGCGGATGACCTCACCCTCCCGACGACCCATCCCCTGCAAGCTGGAGCCCGGGGGTGGAGCTGAAGCCCAGGCTGTGCGCTACATGCCCCCTGAGGAGGGGCCCTACAAGGTGGACATCACCTACGATGGTCACCCGGTGCCTGGCAGCCCCTTCGCCGTGGAGGGTGTCCTGCCCCCTGACCCCTCCAAGGTGAGGAAATAGGGGCTGGTGGGAGCTGGGAGTTGGGGGCTTCTAGCGAAGATGGGTAAGTCACAGGGGCAGAGGCCAGAGGGCCTTACGTCCTGGAGTGAGCATAGCCGGGGACCCAGGGCCGAGGCAGTCCCCCACCTCAGGACCTGCCTTTGAGACTGCTTAGTGTTTGTTTGGTTTTGATTTTTGTATTTTTATTGAAGTATAGTTGATTTATAATGTTGTGTTCATTACTGCTGTACAACAAAGTGATTCAGTTATACATATATGTACATAATTTTTTTAATATTCTTTTCCATTAGGGTTGGTCGTAGGATTTTTTTTTTTTTTGGCAGCACTGAGCAGCATGTGGGATCTTAGGTCCCCGACCAGGGATCAAACCTGTGCCCCCTGCAGTGGAAGCACAGTGTCCTAACCACTGGATGGACAGGGAAGTCCCTGTCACAGGTTATTGAATATAGTGCTCTGTGCTATACAGTAGGACCTTGTTGTTTATCCATCCTACATATAAAAGCTTATATCGAGACAGCTCAGCTATTAAAAGCCTGGCCTTGGATCCGACCTGGGCTTCAATCCCAGGTCCACCAGCTGCGACAAATTATTTAATCTCTCTACCTGCGTTTCCTCGCCTGGAATTGTTATAAGGACTCAGCCTGTGGTAGCTGCTACAATTGAAAGCGCTTAGCTGATTTGAGAGCCATGAAGGCCTCGTGGGCGAGGTCAGGTGTAGGTAATCCACACACCTGTTCCTTCTTTTAGGTCTGTGCTTACGGCCCTGGTCTCAAGGGCGGGCTGGTAGGCACGCCAGCGCCCTTCTCCATCGACACCAAGGGGGCGGGCACGGGTGGCCTGGGGCTGACCGTGGAGGGCCCCTGCGAGGCCAAGATCGAGTGCCAGGACAATGGCGATGGCTCGTGTGCTGTCAGCTACCTGCCCACGGAGCCGGGCGAGTACACCATCAACATCCTGTTTGCCGAAGCCCACATCCCCGGCTCGCCCTTCAAGGCTACCATCCGGCCCGTGTTCGACCCGAGCAAGGTGCGGGCCAGTGGTCCAGGCCTGGAGCGCGGCAAGGCTGGCGAGGCAGCCACCTTCACTGTGGACTGCTCGGAGGCGGGCGAGGCTGAGCTGACCATCGAGATCCTGTCGGACGCCGGCGTCAAGGCCGAGGTGCTGATCCACAACAATGCCGACGGCACCTACCACATCACCTACAGCCCCGCCTTCCCCGGCACCTACACCATTACCATCAAGTATGGCGGGCACCCCGTACCCAAATTCCCCACCCGCGTCCATGTGCAGCCCGCTGTCGACACCAGTGGAGTCAAGGTCTCGGGACCCGGTGTGGAGCCCCACGGTGAGTGAGAGAGGAGCCTGGAGCTGGTCGCATCGCCAGTCAGGGAGGGAGGGAAGCGGGGCTGAGGGCTTGTGGCGGGGGAAGGGAGGGCTTTGGGGCAGCGCTGAGTCTTTATGGCTCAGATACCCCAGAAGAAGGCGCCTGAGCCAAAGGCAGGACGCGGAGCTTCACCTCCGGTCTTGTGGCAAAACTGCATTTTCCTGGGGAGATTCGCAACTTTCATCAGCTGATCTGAGAAAGCTAAGAACCTTGCTCTCCATGGTACAGAGGGAAAGCTTTGGGGTTGAGGGTGACAAGAGTCAGGAGACAGTTCAGCTCAGCTCGGTGACTGTGAGTTACCATCTGCTGGGGGCCAGACCCTGGGCTAGGCACGGCGGGGTGTGCAGAGGAACCTAAGACCCAGACCCGCCCTCAAGGGGCGCACAGCCTGGTGGGGAGACTCAGGTGAACAGAGTGTCAGTATGTGGTGAGGGGAGCGAAGGCAGGGGCAGTGGGAGGCGGGGCCCGGAGCTCGCAGGGCCGAGGCGGGCAGGGCTCAGGCTGGGGAGCAGCAGGTGGGGAGGAGGAGAGGCCTCGGAGTTGGGGAGGGAGGGCGCGCTGGGGTGAGCAGCTGTGTGAAGGCTGCCCCCAACCTATGCTGAGCTCTCGTCTCCTGGGAGCCAGGCGTCCTGCGTGAGGTGACCACTGAGTTCACTGTGGACGCAAGATCCCTGACAGCCACGGGTGGGAACCACGTGACGGCTCGCGTGCTCAACCCCTCGGGCGCTAAGACGGACACCTACCTGACAGACAACGGGGATGGCACCTACCGAGTGCAGTACACGGCCTACGAAGAGGGTGAGGGGCTGGGCTGAGCGGGGACGGTGGGGATCTGATGCCGGCATTTTCAGGGGTTGGGGAGGTAGGGGCCTCACACACCCTGACTTGCACCGTTTGGCTGGCTTCCAGGAGTGCATTTGGTGGAGGTGCTGTATGATGACGTAGCTGTGCCCAAGAGCCCCTTCCGAGTGGGCGTGACTGAGGGCTGTGACCCCACTCGCGTCCGGGCCTTTGGGCCAGGCCTGGAGGGTGGCTTGGTCAACAAGGCTAACCGCTTCACTGTGGAAACGAGGTATTCCTCCCTCCGCCTTTCCTAACCTTGACCCTGATCCCAGCCACCTGGCCTCCCCCTTCATCCTTCTGTGTGTGCCTCATCCCCAGCCTATCCCCTGTCAAGGGTGCAAAGCTCCCCCAGTGTCCCAACCCCTGTAGCTGGTCCCTTCTCAGCTGGGCCCCCAGCCCCCATTCAGCTTCTCCATCCCCACTCACTGGCCCTAGCGGAGCTGATATAGGGGTGTCATCTTGTAGGGGAGCTGGCACTGGGGGCCTAGGCCTAGCCATCGAGGGCCCGTCGGAAGCCAAGATGTCCTGCAAGGACAACAAGGATGGTAGTTGCACCGTGGAGTACATCCCTTTCACCCCTGGAGACTATGACGTCAACATCACCTTCGGGGGCCGGCCCATCCCAGGTGTGCACAGGGTGGGTGGGACTCAGGGAGGGCAGCAGGAGGCCTGCTCAGCGAGAGAGAAACTGGAAGGAAGTCGGGTGTGGGGACTCATCCCTAGAGCAGGAAAGCCCCGAGCCCAGCCGGCAGGGAGGACGTGGAGCAGGCAAGGTGCTGCGGTCACGGCCAAGAGGCAGGGCGGTGCGTGCAGTTCGTTCCCAGAGGTCCAGCACTGGTGTCTTTGTCTGGAGCGCCAGACCTCGTGGGTTCGGTCACTCAGACACAGTGCAAGCCTCTGTTGCTGGCTCAGCAAGGACAGCCTCTCACACCCTCTCCCTCTCACTGTCTGCAAAGCAAGGAACCCCCCTGCCCTCCTGCATGGCCGAGTTGCTCAGGGCAGGGGTAGGGGTGGGGAGGGCGGGGTTATGTCTTCAATTATCACATAACTCGGGCCTGCTGAAATTGGACATTTCTCTTCCTTATCTAATTTCACGCTGGCAAAAATGCATTTTCTGTTACAGATACTCCACTTTTAACATTTTATTAATTTAGGAAGGCCTTCTTCCAGGCTGGTGGTCTAAATAAGTGGATTTGCCCAGCCGCAGTCTGTAGCCAAGTAGCCAAGCTTATTTTCCTTGTTTACATTTTCTTAGCAAGTCCCTAAGCGTTTGCACATTTGGTCTGGTCTCCCTGGGGCATTTCAAAGGCAGGGAAGGCGTCCTCCTCCTCCTCGTTCGTCGGTGTCAGGTAGACCCTCCTGGGCAGGTGGGTAGGGGCTGATGTCCGTCTCCTTGCAGGGAGTCCATTCCGGGTGCCAGTGAAGGATGTGGTGGACCCTGGGAAGGTGAAGTGCTCCGGCCCAGGGCTGGGAGCCGGTGTCAGGGCCCGGGTACCCCAGACCTTCAAGGTGGACTGCAGCCAAGCTGGCCGGGCCGCCCTGCAGGTGGCCGTGCTGAGCCCCACAGGTATGGAATGTCTGGGGCAGGGTGGAGGGAGGCAGAAGTGATGCCAAGAGGCTTTGCTGACCCTGCTCCCCTTGCCCAGGTGTGGCTGAGCCTGTGGAGGTGCGTGACAATGGAGATGGCACCCATACCGTGCACTACACCCCAGCCACCGACGGGCCCTACACAGTCGCTGTCAAGTATGCCGACCAGGAGGTGCCACGCAGGTGAGGCCCAGCTTTGGGCTCCTGTGCTGTGCTGAGCTCTGGGGAGCTCCCACCAGGGCCGCACCTGCAGGGCCACTGCAGAGCCCTGGAAACACCCCTCCTACTTGTCTTCGCCTCATCCCATCTCTGCTGCCCCATCCCACTCTTCCTCAGGGCCCCCTGCCTGTCTCCACCCTGGAGGTGGCACAGCCCCAGGGGCTCTCCTCTGGCTGGGCTGTCCCCCCATGTAGATGCAAAATTTACAAAATTAGTGCCTTGGGAAAAGGCACCATGTAGCTACAAAAAGGTGCGAGAGGGCAGCCTCCTGCATCCTCCTCTTTAAACAATTCACGGCATCTTCCTGGAGAATGGAGAAGAAATGCTCAGACTTTGTCAGGGGCACAGCTGTGTGACCCTCCCCCAGACTCAGGCTGTGACCTGGTCCCTCCTCCCTGCCAGGAGTCATCTCCCCTGCTCATGAATGTGGGGAGGACTCCAGGCCCCAAACGAGACGGGATTCCCTTTGCCCCAGAGCTTGAGCCAACTGTCCATCCCTTCTGCCCCTCAAGCCCCTTCAAGATCAAGGTGCTTCCAGCCCACGATGCCAGCAAGGTGCGGGCCAGCGGCCCCGGGCTCAATGCCTCTGGCATCCCTGCCAGCCTGCCTGTGGAGTTCACCATCGATGCCCGGGATGCTGGGGAGGGCTTGCTCACTGTCCAGATCCTGGTGAGTCCATGTGCCGCCCCCCTCTCAGCTGAGGCTCTGGGCACAGGCTGGCCTTGACCTCTGTTCCTCCCCCAGGACCCTGAGGGTAAGCCCAAGAAGGCCAACATCCGAGACAACGGGGATGGCACGTACACCGTGTCCTACCTCCCGGACATGAGTGGCCGGTACACCATCACCATCAAGTATGGCGGCGATGAGATCCCCTACTCGCCCTTCCGCATCCACGCCCTGCCCACTGGGGACGCCAGCAAGTGCCTGGTCACAGGTGGGCACTCACCCCGCCTCCCCTGCCCCTGCCCCTCCCCCCACCCCCCACCCCCCCATCCTGAGCACTGCGTGGCTTACACTCTTCTCCATTTCCAGTGTCCATCGGAGGCCACGGCCTGGGTGAGTGCCCCTTCTCCTCTCTTTCTGCTGTGGGCTGAGGCGGTGGGAGAGCGGGGAACTGCGGGGGAACTGCGAGGGGCTGGGCACAGGCCCGCGGACCCCTGACCGGACATTCCTGTGTGGCAGGTGCCTGCCTGGGCCCCCGCATCCAGATTGGGGAGGAGACGGTGATCACGGTGGACGCCAAGGCAGCAGGCAAGGGGAAGGTGACGTGCACGGTGTCCACGCCGGATGGGGCAGAGCTTGACGTGGATGTGGTTGAGAACCACGACGGCACCTTCGACATCTACTACACAGCGCCCAAGCCGGGCAAGTACGTCATCACCATCCGCTTTGGAGGCGAGCACGTCCCCAACAGTCCCTTCCACGTGCTGGTAAGCTCCGCGGCCACAGTGGGACTAGGGCGGCTGGGGAGGTGGGCCGGGCCCTCTTAGTGGTAGCAGGGGATCCCAGAACCTGTCCCCACGTCTGATGGATCCGGGACCCAGAGAGTGCCCCAGAGTCGAGTCTTTGCTTTCCCTGCAGCCTCCCAACCCAGGAGGTGAGCACAGCCCTGCTTCTGGCCCCTCTGGTGGTTGGTCAGCTCTCTCTGGTGGAACTTGCCGTGTTCCTTCTGACCCCCGGGCCCACTGTCCCTGTACATCTCCCCAGGGTGGCCCTGCAGGACGATGAAGCCCTCCAGAGGGTAGAGCACCCAAGATATCCATCCTGCCCTGTGGGCAGCCCGGGACTTCAGGTCCCTGGGCCATTCTCTGCGTCAGCTCGTGGTCACTCGAGCTGGCATGTACCGGCTTGCTGCGTCCTGTGCCCTCCCGCGCCTGGCTTCCCAGGCGTGTGACTCCATGCCCCGCGTGGAGGAGCGCTCTGACTCTGAGCGGCTGCACAGGCCCAGTACCTACCCCGCACACTGGGTACTGCCACCTCCCACCCGCGCCACACCTCGCCCCCCTCCTCCTCTTCCTTCATTTCTTCTCTTCTTCAGGGGCCAGGACTGGGGCATGGTTTGGGGTCATCTTGGGGGAGCAGGCGGGAGTCAGGCTGGGCAGACGGATCCCCAGGCTGGGCGCGGCACCTCTTCTCTTGCAGCTGACACGCCTCTCCTGCCCTCTGGCTTCACCATTAACCATCTTTTTCTTTGCTCATTTGCTCTGACTTCAGTCATGGCTCAGGCCAAGCTCCCCAGGCCTTCCCCAGCCAATGACTGTTCCCTCTCACCTGCCACAGGCCACAGAGGAGCCAGTGGTGCCCGTGGAGCCAATGGAGTCCATGCTGAGACCCTTCAACCTGGTCATCCCCTTCACTGTGCAGAAAGGGGAGCTCACAGGTACTGCCCCGGGGCCCTGAGGCATGAGGGCTCAAAGGGAGGACACCTGCGTCCAGGCCCAGCTCCTTCTTTAGAGATGAAAGCTGGGGCCCAGAGCAGGGAAGCAAGCTACCCAGGGTCACACAGCAAGTTGGGCAGAGCTGGAACTCAGACTCCAGCTTTCTGTCTCCCAGGTCAGGGTTCATCCTGATGCTCCAGGCTGTCTCCTGGTGCCTGACCTCTGGGGTAGAAGCAGAACCACACAGGAGTGGGAGCCTGGGACAGCAAAGGGGGTTGAGGTAGGAGAAACTGGGGTCCCCCACTTAACCCTCTGCCTGGCAGGGGAGGTGCGGATGCCCTCTGGGAAGACCGCCCGGCCCAGCATCACTGACAACAAGGATGGCACCATCACGGTGAGGTACGCACCCACCGAGAAAGGCCTGCACCAGATGGGAATCAAGTATGACGGCAACCACATCCCTGGTGAGTCGGGGGCCAGGCTGGGCTTGGCTGGGCTGAGAGGAGCCCATAGTGACTTCACCCTCATCTGCCTTCTTTCAACAAATCTTTATTGAGCACCTGCTGTGTGCAGACACCATGTGAGGCCTGGGAAGTCTGGTGCCCTGGTGGGAGGCCCCTGTGGCAGAGACGCAGGGCTCAGCAGGGAGCCTGTGGGGAGGTGCAGGGGCCGAGGTGGGCTCAGGCAGCTCCTGTCCTCACTATTGACCCAGCCCCCTTTCTCCGACCACCCCCAGGGAGCCCCCTGCAGTTCTACGTGGATGCCATCAACAGCCGCCACGTCAGTGCCTATGGGCCAGGCCTGAGCCATGGCATGGTCAACAAGCCGGCCACCTTCACCATCGTCACCAAGGATGCTGGGGAAGGTGAGGGGAGCTGGGTGGGGGCAGCCAGTGCAGGGGTGAGGGCAGGACCTCTGATCTCAGCCCTTCCTCCACCCACAGGGGGTCTGTCCCTGGCCGTGGAGGGCCCGTCCAAGGCAGAGATCACCTGCAAGGACAACAAGGATGGCACCTGCACCGTGTCCTACCTCCCCACGGCGCCTGGAGACTACAGCATCATCGTGCGATTTGACGACAAGCACATTCCGGGGAGCCCCTTCACAGCCAAGATCACAGGTGGGTGGACGTGTGGGCACACAGCCTGCCACACACACCCCAGCACACAACGGATGTGCAAGCCCAGCATGTTCAAGTAAGTCACCGGGGCGTTAGGGTAGGGCCCCCTCGAGGTGGAAGAGGTCATTTTTGGATAAATGTAAGGAACACTCTATCCTCTAGAGCAGGTGAGAAACATCCAGCCACCCTTTGAAAACATATCTTGTTGAGTTTTTTAAGTCAGGGTACTGATAATCCCTTTTGATAGATGAGGAAGCCAGCAGGCCCAGAGGGGCTAAGCAACTTGATCAGAGCCACACGGCGGGAAAGGGGTATGGGCTGTCTGGCCGTCTAGTTTTTTGGTTCCATGCAATCACATGACTCAGGATTTACATTCATGTAAATTAGGGATTTAACCCATTCAGGACTGGGGCATCCCCAGGGGAGCTGGGTGTGAATGGAGACTGCGCTCTCCCTGGTCTCTCTGTGCCTCTGGGTGGTCCCCAGTCTCTGTTGAGTCCAGCAGGGGCTGCCAGGAAGTCTCCTGATCTCCATGAGGGCAGGGCCTGCCTGGAGTCACACTGCCTGACATGCCAACTCTCCTCCAGGTGATGACTCAATGAGGACGTCACAGCTGAACGTGGGCACCTCCACGGATGTGTCACTGAAGATCACCGAGAGTGACCTGAGCCTGCTGACCGCCAGCATCCGCGCCCCCTCGGGCAACGAGGAGCCCTGCCTGCTGAAGCGCCTGCCCAACCGGCACATTGGTGAGCACGGGGGCCATGGGAGGGGCCCGGCGGGGTGGGGGGAGCGAGGAAGGCGGGGGCAGCCGCAAAGGAACACTGCCAGGCCCAGGGCTCCATTCATGCCTGACCTCCCTCCCAACAGGCATCTCCTTCACCCCCAAGGAGGTTGGGGAGCACGTGGTGAGCGTGCGCAAGAGCGGCAAGCACGTCACCAACAGCCCCTTCAAGATCCTGGTGGGACCGTCTGAGATCGGGGATGCCAGCAAGGTGCGGGTCTGGGGCAAGGGCCTGTCCGAGGGACACACGTTCCAGGTGGCGGAGTTCATCGTGGACACTCGTAATGCAGGTGCTTCTTGCCCCAGAGACCCCTCATTTCAGCTGGTGCCGCCAGTGACGACTAGTCCTTTCCTGCCCAGTGCCCCTTGGCCATACACTCCTCCCTGAACTTCCTGGCCCAGTCTCTGCTGAGATTCACATTCTGGGGCCCCTTTGGGGAGAGTGAATGTCCCCATGTCACTTCTCCCATGTTTCAGAGAAAGCCCAGCTTTACTGAGTTTGTCTCTCCGTTGCTCACTAGAACCCAAGAGGCCTGCCTGAGGAATTTTCCAGACTACCTATCCCCGACCCTCTGGGTCAGCGCCTGGCTCACCCCTTCTCCTCCTGCTGAGGCATCTTTTGTTAGTGGTTGATACACCTTGGGTGCCTGTTCTGGACGGAGCCTGTAGTTTGGGGAGGGGAGAGCAGGACAGCAGTGGGGACTGAGGGAGACGTGTCCCTTGTTCCCCGCTAGGTTATGGGGGCCTGGGGCTGAGTATTGAAGGCCCTAGCAAGGTGGACATCAACTGTGAGGATATGGAGGACGGCACATGCAAAGTTACCTACTGCCCCACGGAACCCGGCACCTACATCATCAACATCAAGTTTGCCGACAAGCACGTGCCTGGTAAGGCGCTGGGCTGCTGCTGGGACAGGCCAGGAGGCCAGCGACGAGTGATCTGAGACGCCCGACCCTCCCTTTCTCCCCTACAGGAAGCCCCTTCACGGTGAAGGTTACAGGCGAGGGCCGCATGAAGGAAAGCATCACCCGGCGCAGGCAGGCGCCGTCCATTGCCACCATCGGCAGCACCTGTGACCTCAACCTCAAGATCCCAGGTGGGAGGCAGGAGCCGGGGGGTGGGGGTGGGGGGTGGGGTGGGGGCGGGAGCAGGGCAATGGGGAAGGCCCAGGGCCTGCCCCCACGGTCTCTGTCCTGCTGGCTCGTTTCTTACCTTCCTCCCCGCCTTGGGCTCCATGCGTCGCACAGGGAACTGGTTCCAGATGGTGTCGGCCCAGGAGCGCCTGACGCGCACCTTCACGCGCAGCAGCCACACGTACACCCGCACAGAGCGCACGGAGATCAGCAAGACTCGGGGCGGGGAGACCAAGCGTGAGGTGCGGGTGGAGGAGTCCACCCAGGTTGGCGGAGACCCCTTCCCCGCCGTCTTCGGGGACTTCCTGGGCCGGGAACGCCTGGGCTCTTTTGGCAGCATCACCCGGCAGCAGGAGGGTGAGCAGGGCGGGGCTGGGGTCTTCACAGGGAGGCTGGGCTCTCCGTCCCTCAGGACAAGAGGGGGCGGCTGTTGGTCTGAGTGGAGGAGGGGGTTTTACGGAGGGAGGGAGGGAAGGGCCAGGGCCAGGAGCAGCCCCCGTGTCGCCCTGACATTCCCCACCTGCTGCAGGTGAGGCCAGCTCTCAGGACATGACCGCACAGGTGACCAGCCCGTCAGGCAAGACGGAAGCCGCAGAGATCGTGGAGGGAGAGGACAGCGCGTACAGTGTGCGCTTTGTGCCCCAGGAGATGGGGCCCCACACGGTCACCGTCAAGTACCGCGGCCAGCATGTGCCAGGCAGCCCCTTTCAGTTCACCGTGGGGCCACTGGGTGAAGGCGGTGCCCATAAGGTGCGAGCTGGAGGCACAGGGCTGGAGCGAGGGGTGGCCGGCGTGCCAGGTAAGGGCCAGGGGGCCAGGGCGGGGAGCGGGGGCAGGGCAGCCACCAGGGTGGACCATGGTGCTGAGGAGCTGCCCCTGTCCCGTTTCCATCTGCAGCCGAGTTCAGCATCTGGACCCGAGAAGCGGGTGCTGGGGGCCTGTCTATTGCTGTGGAGGGTCCCAGCAAGGCGGAGATCGCATTTGAGGACCGCAAAGATGGCTCCTGTGGGGTCTCCTATGTTGTGCAGGAACCAGGTGGGTGTCCACCACGGGGCTGGGCCCGCCTGACCTTCCAGACTGGGTTTCTGCTCGCCCAGGCAGGAGATGGGGCTACTGAACCAACTCTTCACCTGGGCTGCCGCTCTCTCTCTGCCCTGTCTCCCTCCACCCCACACTCCTGGGAATGCACGTCTGTCTCCAGAGCTGAGCCCCGACCCAGGAGCTTGTTCTGGGATGAGGCCAGGGTGGAGGGGGTTCCACCCTGCTGTCCCCAGTCCTGGGGCCTGTGCTGACTGGCCTTCCCTCCCCAGGTGACTATGAAGTCTCCATCAAGTTCAACGATGAGCACATCCCAGACAGCCCTTTTGTGGTACCCGTGGCCTCCCTCTCAGACGACGCTCGCCGTCTCACTGTCACTAGCCTCCAGGTGTGTGCCTGGGGGCCCCTTTGCCACACTGAGAGATGGGCAGAAGTAGAGGATGGCAGGCCCATGTGGCCAGGGACTTAGCGGTGACCTTGGAAGGTCCAGACAGACAGATGTCCCCTCTCTCCCAGTGTCTGTACAGCAGGGGGCTCCATTCCCCCTTCTAGCTGCCCCTCAGGAGCCCTTGTGCCTCTCCTCCCCTGTCCCCTACCCCTACTCTAGAACTGGGCTCTGTGCCCCAATCTTCACCTCCCCTGGGAGCCTCCCCATCGGCCCACCTCCCCCATCGAGTGCCCCCAGGGCAGTCTAGGCCACACCCCTCCTTCCTCATCCCAGCTACCGTTTGCAGTCCACACACAGCACCGTCCTAGCACTGGCTTCTCTGCTGACAGGCCTGCTTTATGGTTTCTGGATCTTACCTCCTCAACCAGGACAGGGCACATCATGTGTCGTCCCCACCATGCCCAGCCACAGCCAGGTGGCCCCACCTCATAGCAGGTGGATGCCAAGGCCACAGACCCTGCCTCCACCTCCCATCACAGCCCTGTTCAGAGCCTCCCTGAGCTGGGCTGGGCGTGCAGTGAGATCAGTGCCGGGCTGCAGAGACGAGCCCTCCAGACCCTGCCAGGAGTCTGAGCACCCTCTGTGGCCTTTGCAGGAGACGGGGCTCAAGGTGAACCAGCCGGCGTCCTTTGCGGTGCAGCTGAACGGTGCGCGGGGCGTGATCGATGCCAGGGTGCACACGCCCTCGGGTGCGGTGGAGGAGTGCTACGTCTCCGAGCTGGACAGTGGTGAGCTGGCCCTCTCCCTGCCAGGCTGGGACTTTCTGGGAAGGGGAGGGAAGGACAAAGGCTCACCCACCAACGTCTGACCCACAGACAAGCACACCATCCGTTTCATCCCCCATGAGAATGGCGTCCACTCCATTGACGTCAAGTTCAACGGTGCCCACATCCCTGGCAGTCCCTTCAAGATCCGAGTTGGGGAGCAGAGCCAGGCTGGGGACCCAGGCTTGGTGTCAGCCTATGGTCCTGGGCTCGAGGGAGGCACTACAGGTGAGTGCCTGGGGCTGGGGAGGAGGGGTGGACATTGGTCTGCCCCAGAGGCGGGGCAGCGCTGATGAGACCTGCTCCGGGGAGCCTGGGCCCATCCCAGTTCTGGGCCCCAAGCCCTTCCTGTCTACACCCTTGCTACCTCTCTGGTCCCCAGGAGTGTCATCGGAGTTCATTGTCAACACCCTGAATGCGGGCTCGGGGGCCTTGTCTGTCACCATCGACGGCCCCTCCAAGGTGCAGCTGGACTGTCGGGAATGTCCTGAGGGCCACGTGGTCACTTACACTCCCATGGCCCCTGGCAACTACCTCATTGCCATCAAGTATGGTGGCCCCCAGCACATTGTGGGCAGCCCCTTCAAGGCCAAAGTCACAGGTGAGTGTCCTGGGTGGGGGAAGGTCCCTCCAGCCCATTCCATACTGGCTGGCTCCAGTGGCCATTCACATCCGGGTCATATGCCTCAAACATCGGGGTCAGGTTACCAGGAATAAAGTGGGCCTGGCTTTACACGTCACCCCATTCTCCACGTGGACTCATGTACATCATTTAAAAAAATCAAGTCCTTGCTCTTTATCGTCCATCACTTGACTAACCTTTTCCCTGCGGCGGCTCCCCAAGCTTTCGCTTAACTTTCTGCCCTCCTCTTCCCACATTTCTGGCTTCCAAGAAGACAGAGCTCAGTAAAGGTTCAGCTAGCTTTCCTTTTGGAAGCTGCGTGAAGGATTAGTTGGATACATGTTCCTTTTCAAAGCAGGACTCTACCCTGTGACTTGGGGTCCCAGGCAAAGCCCAGAAGTCGGGTGTGGGGGGAGCCATCGAGGCTCCAGACCTCGAGATAAGCCTGCCCCGGAGCCGTTTGGAACGGGCTGCCACTCCTAGCACGCTGCATCTGAGGAAGGGGACGCGGGGCTGTCAGCGCTGGCACACGGCCTACCGCCTGGGGAAGAGCAGGCCTCTTACTAGGCTCGTGGCCACCCACTCTGCCTCTCAGGTCCCCGGCTGTCTGGAGGCCACAGCCTTCACGAAACATCCACGGTCCTGGTGGAGACTGTGACCAAGTCGTCCTCAAGTCGGGGTTCCAGCTATAGCTCCATCCCCAAGTTCTCCTCAGATGCCAGCAAGGTGGTGACACGGGGCCCTGGGCTGTCCCAGGCCTTTGTGGGCCAGAAGAACTCCTTCACCGTGGACTGCAGCAAAGCAGGCAGGCAGCGGGGGGAAAGGGGGCAGACCCCCAGGGTGGGCAGGTGCGCGGGAACGTGGGCCCAAGGGCCTGGGGTGAGCCTGACCCTCGCTCCCTCTCTCTCCAGGCACCAACATGATGATGGTGGGTGTGCACGGGCCCAAGACCCCCTGTGAGGAGGTGTATGTGAAGCACATGGGGAACCGGGTGTACAACGTCACCTACACCGTCAAGGAGAAAGGGGACTACATCCTCATCGTCAAGTGGGGCGACGAAAGTGTCCCTGGAAGCCCCTTCAAAGTCAATGTGCCCTGAATCCCAGAAGTGCCTCCCTCGGCCTCGGCCCCCACCTCTGGCCACACACACTCACAGACACACACACACACACAAATAGGCCACACCCAGATGCACGCACGCAGAATCAGACACCACAAACACCTGCCCTGGGGGTGGAAGGAGTGGCACTGCCCCCCTCCCTGCCCCCCCGGGTTGGAAGGCCTCGTCCGTCTCAGGGCAGTGTCCCTGCCTCAGACGTGACATGAGGGCGAACTGGAGGTTGGGGGGCCAGGGAAGCCCTGAGTTTTCTGGCGGGGCTGAGGCCAGTGGGGGAGCACGTGTCTGGGGGTGTCTGCATGTGTGAGAGAGGTCGCCCTCAAACTGCACTGCCAGCGGGGCCTCCTTGCCACTGAGGACTGCATCCGGCCCCTCTGGTGGCCACAACCCCAGAGCGTTAAGGACTTGGAAGAGAAAGCACAATCGCAGGAGAAAATGGACCCAGCAGCAGCAGGCTTGGTGCGTGTCCTGGCCCCGGGCAATTGAGATCCCAGCCAGGCTTCCTGGGGGACTGATTTCTCTTTTTTTTTTTAAGATTGCACAGCTCTGCCCCATGGGGGGCTTTTTTTTTTACACACTGCGAGGCCCAGCTTTCTGGGGGGCTTTTGCACATGTCATGCGGCTCAGCTGGGAGCCGTTTAGGTGGAAAACAAATAAAGTGCGGCCTGTCGCAGAGGCCTGGCTGTTCCTTGTGTGTGTGCTCCCCACGGCTGGCCACCAGGCCCTGGGAGGCAGAGGCTGGCTGCCTCTCCCCTGGAGGACTGAGTCAGGTCAAGGGGGAGGGCCTGGGGCAGAGAGCGGCCCCCTCTGGGCCATCTGTTTGGGGAGGTCTGGAGTGTTGACAGAATGCTTGAAAGGGGCTGGGGGGGCATGCCAGGGATGTGGGCTTGGTCCTCAGATTCCTGGAGAGCTGGTGGGTGGGAGAGGGAGGTGGACACTATGTTCTAGAAGACTGCCCTAGGACCACCAGGAGGCCAGTTTCCACTCAGCCTGATCTCAAGGATGTTCTCAAAATTTTTAGGACCTTAAAACAGCACTGGCTCAAGGAGGAATGCTCCTCACCCAGCAGGCAGGCACAAACCCAGGAACCTTTCACTCCAGCCAGGTCCTGGGTCAAAGCTGGGCCTGCTCCCTCCCCACCTCCAGCCCTGACCTGGCTTAGGTCCTCCCTCCTGAACTGGCCCCTCCACTAGCCTTCCTGGCCCACCAGCCAGCTCCCTCCAACTAGCCCTCCACACTGCAGCCAGAGGGCGGGGTCACATCACAGGGACTATGGCCCTCTCTGGCCCAGGGCCCTTCTGTGGCTCCCTTCTCTCCAGGCTAGTCTACGTGTCCTAACAAGGCCTCCAAGGCCTATAGGTTCAGACACCAGCCTTCCTACCCATTCATTCAAAAAGCCACCCAGGGGCTTCCCTCGTGGCGCAGTGGTTGAGAATCTGCCTGCTAATGCAGGGGACACGGGTTCGAGCCCTGGTCTGGGAGGATCCCACACGCCGCGGAGCAACTAGGCCCATGAGCCACAACTACTGAGCCTGCGTGTCTGGAGCCTGTGCTCCGCAACAAGAGAGGCCGCGATGGTGAGAGGCCCGCGCACCGTGATGAAGAGTGGCCGCCGCTTGCCACAACTAGGGAAAGCCCTCGCACAGAAACGAAGACCCAACACAGCAAAAATTAATTAATAAACTCCTACCCCCAACATCTTAAAAAAAAAGGCCCCCAGCCCCCAGTCGGGCACTGTGCCCATTCCTCACTGCACCCTCCACCTCTAACCCTCTCCACAACCTCTAGTTTCCCAGGCAGCCGCGCTGCAGTTTGGGACTCTGCCCAGGAACACCCTTGCCTCTCCACCCTCCTCATCTTCCTGGCCAACACGAAGCTTTCCCAAACCCCTTCCTGTCCTCCCAGACCTGCCCCCCAGCTCTCATACTGACCTGGGGCACATCTCTGGCTGCATTTACTACCCTCATCTGTGACCTTGTATCTGAGGGTCGGTCTTCCTCACCAGACTGTGCTCCCTGGGCGGTCCGATACAGACAAGTGTGACCAATGAGTAAATGAGCAACTGAGTAGCCAGAGCAGGGCAAAGCAGCATTTCACTCAACTGATCCCCCAACTCTAACTCATCCCAGACATTTCGGCACATGGTGGTGGGTAGGCCAAAGAAAACCCAACACACGTGGCCTGGCTCCAAACACCCCCTCCCCCCGCCTCTTCACTCAATAGGCTGTCTGCCTCCTGGCTCCTCTTTAAGTTTCTTCTTACCTTTCCCCTGCAAGACTCTTCTAGGGCCCACTTTCTTCTGTAGGTCTACCTCCCTCCCTGTGATATTTTTTACTCTCCCCTCAGTCCCGAGGGAGTTGAGGACAGAAATTGTATTTTATCAATCTTGTGTCCTCAGCCTCTCCATGACCACATTTGCTAAATGCTGGTTGAATGAAGGCGTGTGTGATAAACGTGGCACTGTCTCAGCTCACTACTTTACCTGACAGACCCTTTAAAGGCAGACCCTTCTCAAGTACCCAACCATTCGTGGCCGTTAAGGGTCAGCTCTGTGCCAGGCACCGAGCCAAGTGCTTCTACACACACCCTTCCTCGCTCTCTGCCTTCCCTCCCACCTCGCCCCCAGATGGGAGCGTTTACCTGCAAGGTTTGCTGGCCTCCTCAGCTTCAGCTGCCCTCCACCTGTGAGCGGATGTGTTTATGGATATCCAGCTCAGCTGCTCTCCCCCAACTGCAGTATGGCCACAGGTGCTGTGCATTTAGTGCCTCTACCTCAATCCTAACGGCCTATGAGGTGGGCATAGTATTATCTGAAGAGATCACGGTCCTGAGAACTTTGGTGATGCGTCCCAAATCATACCGCTAAGTAGCAGGGTCGAGATTCAAACCAGGTATGTCCAAATCCCAGGCCCATCACAGAGATAACCACTAGACCAGACCATCCGGATGTCTCAAGTGCTCTAAACTTGCAAATCACATGCCAGATGCAGGACGCCTTTTTGTTAAAAGGGTGGAGGAGCGAGCGGACCTCTCTGCTTCGACATGTTCATCTCATACAGAGTTCACTCCCTGAGGAATGTTACTCCTGTCCACCTAGCTGCACAGGCCAGAAACTTGGAAGTCACCTGGTCTAACTTCCCAAACATAACCAACCGCAAACCCAGTTCTGTCCATTTTTGTCTCTAAATATCTCTTGACTCCACCTGACTCTCACATTCCCCATCCCCACTCCCTGGCTTCTTTCTGGCCATCACCATCTCTTACCACAATGGTTTCTCCATCTTAGTCTTACCTCCACACACAGCACGATCTCAATGCTATCGCTAAAACATAAACCTGGCCATATCATTCTCTTGCTTAAAATCCTTCAGTGGCTCCAGAACAACTCTGTCCTCAGGATAACTTCCAGATTCTTTGTCTTTTCTTAAAGGCACTTATTCTCTCTAGTCCCCGCTAAGTGTTCGCACGTGCTGCTCCTCTTCCTGAGAACACCCTCTCGTCCTCACCTCCAGCCCTTCATCCTGCTGGCGGCCTTCTCTGCGCGCCCCCTCTCCCATGGGTTAGTTACACCTGATGTTTGCTTCCACGTACTTCTCACGTTTTAGCAATTGACACAGTGCTTTGTCAACGCTCTACCTCACTACAGAGTATCATCATTAACTTGCCCATCCTTTTATTAACTGAATAAATAACACTAGCTGTGTCACAGTTACATACATACACGATACAGACTCGGACCTTACTCTCGAGAACAGGTACCGTCTTTTCTTCGGCGTCTCGGCGCCTAACAGCAGTAGCCTCAACAAGTTTGTCGAACTTACCGATCGAACGCGCCTCCGAGAGTCTGCTGTGCCGCGTGGACTTCTGGGAACCGTAGCTCCCCGGTTCGGACCTCCCTTTTATGGCGCAGCCGTATTCGGATTCAGGCGCTTTTGCTCTTAATGCGCATGTCCCGGGAGGCGGAGTGGTGGAACTGCGCATGCCTAAAGAGCGGGGCGGGGGGAGGTGCGGCCGAAAAGGAGGTGCACTGCCGCGGCGGGGCTTTGGTGACACCCGGAGGCTGCGGCTGATCGTTGCCGGACTGTGAGGATGGCGGGGAGGGGGAAGCTAATTGCGGTGATCGGAGACGAGGACACGGTGACTGGCTTCCTGCTGGGCGGCATAGGGGAGCTTAACAAGAACCGCCACCCTAATTTCCTGGTGGTGGAGAAAGATACTACCATCAATGAGATCGAAGACACTTTCCGGTACGGTAGCCCGCGAGGCCTGAACGGGACCTTCAGCTGCCTGGTGGGAGCGCGGGGAGAAGGCGGGGGGGGGGGGGGGGGGCGGCCCTGGGCTTCCAGACCTTGGCCGAAGTGTCAGACCCCGTCCAAGAGGGTCGAGGAAGTCGGTCCACCTCCGCTTCCGAAAAGGGGGCCTCCGCGTCCCAAGTTCCCTTTTGGGTCTCGGTGGGACCGGAGCTATGTCGGGTCCACAAACTCCCCCCTGTCACATGACCGTGTGTCAGGAAAGAAGGGGAACAGAGCTCGTGACGGGCGGGCGCCAGCCCCTTGGCCAAGCCTGGCCCGCCAGAGCTGAGCGTCCGGAGGGTCCAGGCCCGGAGGGGGCTAGTCTCAGCTCCCCTGCAGGGGCTCCCACATTTCACCCGTAGAGCAGGCTCCGGGCATTGCAAGCACTCGACTCTCTTGCGAGTTGACACCTAAAGGAACCACACACTCAGTGAACACACGGGCAGTGGGCTCGGGCTTTCCTGTATTTTCATCTCCCTCAGAGGCTCACAATCGTCTTGTGAGGTAGGGGTTATTCCCACTTACTGGTGAGAAAATTAAGTTCAGAGAGGTTAAGGCACACTCTGTGATTCAGACCAGAGCGAGCAGGGATTTGAGCCCAGTCCCACCCTTTCTGCCTTTCTTAAGCCAGGGCTACACTCTGCCTGTGTAGCTCTCCTCAGTCGGCTTCGGAATTTCCCGTTGTCCTGAGCACAGGTGACAATATCAGGACTGGCCTACCTTCTGCTGAGACCATGCACTTCAAATCTTCACTTCCTGTTCTGGGTTAAGAGCAATAGCTTCAAAATGTGGGTGCAGGCATGTCCCTTAATCCAGGAGGCGTCCTGGTGGCTAGAGTTAAGGGTGCCAGCCCCCTATTCTCTCCCACACCCCTTCTCTAGGGCCCCTGTGCCAAGTCCCAGGAACAAACCACTCCCACTTGTTTCCCCCTAAACAGCCCAGCCCCGAGCTACCGGCTGAGGCTGGTTCCTGCTGCCTGGGGTGTGATAGGCCCTGACCCGGGAGGCTGATCTCTGCCGCTCTCTAAGCAGTCCGGTAAAGTGACCCAAGTTGTCATGAGAGAAGGACAAATTTTACTTCAAGAATTTTCCAAGTTTCTAACCAAAAGGGATATCAGAAATCATCAAGTCTAACCTGCCCTAGTGTCTGGCACAGAGTAAGCTACTCAGTAAACAGTTTTTATCGAGTAAATAAATGAATGGGTGGTTGATCACAAGAAAGTAAGAGCCCAGTGTCGGGTTCTCTCTGTGTGGAAAGTGTGATTCCTTCGTTACCGATTTTCCTCTTCCTGTGTTGTGTTCTTGGCTCAGGCCAAACTTCCCCTCTGACTCACCCCCTGCCCTCATCAGCATAGACCTTGAGTGGTCTGTACAGCGCCCCCTCAACCTTAAAAAATTTAATCTGTTTTCTTTTGAAAGGTTAATGTGTTCATGTGGCTTACAGATTAATATTTAAAAGGTATATACATTGAGAAGTCACACTCCCACCCCAACCTCTTCTACTTCATTACCTCCTTCCTCCACCCCGTAACCACTTAGTTTTTTCCTTATCTTTCTTTTTCTTTATGCAGATACAAAGGGACAGATGTATATATATACTCGTATCCTCTCCCTTTCTTACCCGAAGGCAGCGTAAGGAATACACCAGCATGCACCCTCATCTTCATTAGCTGTTCAGTTGGGAGCCTTCCAAGCAGGGGAGGTAGAAGCCATGGCCCTTAGCTTTGGACTGAAATTGATTCTAAATAGAATGAAGAGAGTTTAGTGTAGCATCCTTGTCCATTGCACTCTCTGGATCGAGCTCGTTCCCCTCTGCAGCCCAGCCCACCAACTCAGAGTGGGCTGCCTTGGACTCCCTTCTCATCTCTCCCTACAGGCAGTTTCTAAACCGGGACGACATCGGCATCATCCTCATCAACCAGTACATCGCAGAGATGGTGCGGCACGCGCTCGATGCCCACCAGCGCTCCATTCCGGCCGTGCTGGAGATCCCATCCAAGGAGCACCCCTATGATGCTGCCAAGGACTCCATCCTGCGCAGGGCCAGGGGCATGTTCACGGCCGAAGACCTGCGCTAGGGAACTCCCCTCAGCCATGTGGCCTCTCCCCAGGCTTGCCATCAGCCCTCCTCTAAAATTCGAGCCTCTGAGTTCCAATTCCCTGCCCCTTCCCACTCCACTGAGAGGCTAGGTGAGGTGCTTCCAGTTTGCTGGGCCTCTGCCATTCAAATCAAGGCTGGTTAGGGTATAGGAAGCCTGAGTGTCTTCCCTCCATTACCTCTTCCCTGTGCTGTTATACAGTGTCCTTGTTGATGTTAAATTAAAGTAGTTCTTGCTTCTCTCCGAGCTGAGGCTGGGTGCTAGAAAGGACACGTGTGGGATGAGGCTGTTGTGGGGAGGCGGGGGGGGAGTGGACTCGACTGGCAGGGCTGGAAAAGGTTTTGCCAGAGATCCAGGCATAGAGGAGTTGGACCAGGAAGATTGTGCCAGGTTGGCCATCTGAATTAAAGGTAGCCAGCTCTGGCAGGGAGGAAGGGAAGGAGGCTTGCGTCCAGTCCCCTGGCACCCCAGCTTGAGTCTGTATTGGCTGGGAGGGGACCAGACCTCAAGGGAAGGAAGCAGAAATCACAGGAAACCTGGAAGCCTGTGATACTAGCCTGGGTCAAGCAAGAGGTTTGGGGATCAAGGCTCTTAGCCAGTGGGCCCCGGCCTGAGGCTGCCTCAGCAAGCGAGGCATGTGAGGCGCTGAGGGCATGGCCCTGTGTGAGGTGAGGCTCGGTTGCCGAGCGACCATCCCTGGGCAGCCACCTGCTGTCAGAAAGGCTCTGCTTGCTGCGCTCACCCCTCAGCTGCAGTCACCCTGGTCCTGCTCCTTCCTTCGCCACCATGTCTCGGCAACTTAACATGGACACGGTGCGGCAGAACTTCTGGAAGGAGCAGTATCTGAGGGAGAAGGTGTTGCGCTGTGAATGGCACCGCAAGTATGGGTCGATGGTGAAGGCCAAGCAGAAGGCTAAGACTGCAGCCCACGTACCCCTCAAGCTGCCCACCCTGCCCCCCAAAGCCCCACTCTCACCCCTGCCCGCCCCCAAAGCCGTTCCTTCCAAGGCCCCCAGCCCTGCCCTGGAGGCTCCTATTCAGCCAGAAATGTACCCAGTCCTGCCTGCCACCCGGGCCCTGCTGTATGAAGGCATCTCCCACGACTTTCAGGGCCGCTACCGCTACCTCAACACCCGAAAACTGGACATGCCAGAGAGGCGCTACCTCTTCCCCATCACCACCAACTTCACATATGGCTGGCAGCTGGGTGAGCCCTAACCTCCCGGAAATTATTCGACTCACAAACACAGAGCACCTGCCACGAGCTAGGCAGCGCTCTCGGCGCTAGACACACAAGGCACGTGGACACTCCTTTTGGGGACGTCCATTCTAGTGGAGGGTCCAGGCCATAAACATAAGAGCAAGAGAGGGCCAGGCATGGTGGGGGAGGGGGACAGGGCACGTGTGCGGCTTTAGACTGGACTGTCAGGAAAGGCCTCTCTGGGGACCTAAAGGCTGAGTGAGCTAAATGACGAGGAGGAGTTTGGGTTTTACTCTAAATTCGAGGGGAAGCCATGGAGAGTTTTAAACAGGTAAATGATACTGATACACTTTTTAAAAAAATATCACCCTGACTATTCTGTAGGTAATGGCCTTTTTAGGGACACGAGTAGGCTCTGGCAGGTGGCTAAGCTATCCTGGCAAGAGATGACGATGGCTTGGGCTAGGGTGATTGGCGGTAGAGCTGAAATAGATTCCAGATATGTTTTGGAGGAAGAATCAAGAGAACTTACTGATGGTTTGAAAGAGACAAGGAAAGAGAATGCAATGGCCATGCCCAGGTGTTCAGCTGAAGCAGCTACAGCAGGGGAGACTGGGGCGGGGGCAGGGCTGGGGGTGTGTGAAGACAGGTCAGTGTTGGGTGTTTTGCGCTGGAGGTGTCAGTGAGTCGGCTGTGTATGGGAGTCGCCCTATGGAGGGAGGTCAGAGCTAAAGATGCAGTTTTGGGGGTCATCAGAATATAGGTGCTCTTTAAAGCCCCGAGACTGGGTGGGCTTACCCAGGGAGCTCCAGGGCTGGATCAAACTGGAGAAGGTAGAGGACACAGCGAGGGTAGGGAGATGGTATTGGCCAGAAGGCTGTCCATCTGGATTGAGTCACGGTCATCGGCTGGGCAGGAGAGGAGCGAAGGCAATGGTGCAGCTGGAGATGAAGAGTCAAGGTGTGGGGAAAAGAATATGCCAGGGAGTGTTGTGGGTTTTCTGGGTGCTGAGACATGTCCCTTTGCTGTCTGTGGTCATGAATTTCAAGTGAGACTACTCAGTCACATGTTTTCTCCAGCTCCTGCACAGAAAAGGTGGATGGTTGGTGATAAACACAGTTGAAATTGTGCCTAAAAAAAAATCCCCCTACTTTCCCCAGGGCCCTAAATGGGGAGGAAAGGGAGCAATTTCCAAATGAAAGCAGGAGGTGAACCCCGAAAGGGGAGCAGGAGGTAGAAAGAAGCCCTGTCTGCCCCAGAGAAGTCTAGCTCTGTCTGTAACAAGCACGGCTGGGAGTCCCACCACCCGCCTCCATGGAGGATTCTGAGGCTGGGGGAAATGCTGGCACACAGCTGACTGGCATTTGGCCATCACTGCTGATCCAGGCGGCCAGCCAGCTCCCTGTTTCCCCATAGCCCCCACTCCTCAGAAGCACTTCTTTTTATTTTTTCACACTTACAAAGTGGATACAACACAGGCAGATTCCTAGGGTTATGCAGGCAGGGCTCCCGGGCTCTGCGAGTTCCTTTCCCAGGAATCCATTCCTGGCCTCTGACATCTTTTCCCAGGCCCCCCAGTGAAGCAAGAACTGGTCTCCTGCAAGATGTGCCGCATCGAATCTTTCTTCCGCAAGAATGGGGCCTTCGCACTGCTTGACCCCCGGGACCTGGCCCTCTGACCTTGGGCCAGGCGGTGGGCTTAGGGGAGGGAAGAAGAAATAACACACGTGGTGGGCCGAAAGCGCCATGCGTGTCTGTGTCTGGCTCTCCTAGGCCCTGAGGCTGCGTTCCGGGCCTTTCTGAAACTACCTCTGACCTACAGGTTGCCCTCTTGCTTTTTCCTTAAATCCCCGTCTCTTTAATCGTCCCTTTGAGGATTCAGCAGTGACCAGAGAGGGCTGGGAAGAGTGAGCGATGCTCTCCAGGCGCAGGCTCCTCAGAGCCAGGGGGCCACAGAAGTTGCTGGAAGTTCTGGGTGTTCCTGTGTAAAGAGTGGCCTTTCATCCCAGATGCCAGGGAAAAGGGACGGCCACCACCCCACAAGCCCCCCCGCCCGAACCCCTCACCTGGCCCCGAGGGCTCGCAGCCGCCCGGTCCTCTCCCGTTGCATTTGCTTCAGCTGCTCTCGCAGGGCGCTCCGCTGCCCGGCCGCGTCCTCCTGGGGCGGCGCCGAGCGCTGAGCGCCCGCGCCTCCCAGCCCCGGGGCTCGATGCGGCCAGCAGAGGGCAGCACCCGGGCAGGCCGGCCCCTCCCGCTCCGCAGGTGTCATCGCAAGTGCGCGGTGCGCGCAAGTCAAAGGGACCCAGGTCGCGCCCCGTCCCCCGCCCAGGCAGGGTTTTGGCGGCCCCACCGCCTTCTCCTAGGGGGCTTGCCTGTCGTGGGAGCTGAGCCGGGCTCGGTGGGGGTCTCAAGGGGTGCACGCGGCAGTGGCGGTTCCTGGCGATGCGGAGGCGTTCCAAGACCTGGAGGAGGCTTCTGTCAGCAGCCGATCGGCCGCCCCCTGGTGCCCCGCCCTCCCGGCCCGGCCGCGCACCCGGAGCCGCTGCTGCTCGCGGTCCTGTTGCCGCCGACGCCTGGCCTCACTGTGCAGCTCCAGCAGCCGCTGCAGAGCCGTCTCCTGCTGCGCCGCGCTCACGCCCGCAGACCGCCTGTCCCTGCTCGGGGACTCGGGCCACGCGGTCTTCGAGGCTCTGGGGGCCTCGGCACCTTCCCTCCGCCCCCCGAGGGCGCCCGGGAGCCCCATGGAGCCGCCCAGCTCCTGCTCCGCGGGGCCAGGGCTTCCTCCCGGGCCCCGAAGCGAGTGCGGATCGCTCAGCAGGCCCGGATGCCCTGGGAGAGCTGCGGGGCGCTCCCGCTGCTCGGAACCACCAGTGCGTAGGGCCGCCAGCAACACCGCTCCTGGGCGTGGGAGCGGCGGCCGGGCCGGAGGCCCCGGGGGCGTAAGGGGAGCCGGCGCCCCTTCCCGGGCGGGCCCCTGCTCTCTCACGGCCGCTGCGCTCTCTCCTCTCGGGCCACCGGTCTTAACCTGCCTCAGCTGCGTGGTTCTTCCCCGCGGGTGCGCGCCCTCCCTTCCCCCAGGCTGCGGCATCCGTTCTCCCAGGGGCCTGCAGAAGCCCCCCCGGAATCCCCAGGGAGCCGCCTTCCTCCCGGGGCGGTGTAGGTGCCTCTCCCCGAGCCACCTCCCAGGCTTGTGAGATACGGCCTCTGCCCTCGGAAGACTGAAGCGTCTTCACTTCCGGGCCCTGAGGAGAATCCTCGCTCTGCTCCGGGAGGACCTCCTTTCTCCGGCACTTAAGGCGACTTCCGCTTTGACTTCGAGGTGCCTCTTCGTTCTCACCCTGGGAGGCCTCCCACCTTTGACCTTCCGAGACCTCTTCCCTCAGAGCCTGAGGGGCCTCCCCGCTCTGACCCTCGTTTGTCTGCTCTCTCTTACTCGGGGGAACTTCTTTGTCCTCCCCCTGGAGGGCCTTGCCTCTCTGCTCCTGAGGGGCCCCCTCTCTCTGACTCTGAGGAATCTCAATTCTTAGCAGTTTCTTTAGTTCTGCTCTCTCCTGGCCCAGGCTGCAGCCCAGCCCCTCCAGGGGATCCGGGGGTTCTGGCAGGCCCTGGGAGGGGAGGCCTGAGGGCCCTGGGGCTCCCTGAGCCAGCTTCTTCTCCTGTAGGCTTCTGGATGGTGGTTGATGGGGCCCCTGGGGCATGGGCCCTGCTAGCTCCCCGTCTTCCCTCCGGGCCAGCTCCTAGGAAGGAAGAGCACCTTTCCCGGGTTTGTGAGGGAATCCTCGTGCCAGGGCCACTTCCCCCAGGGGAGCCTGGAGACCCCAGTGGCTACCCCAGTGGGCCTCACTTCCATTAGGGCCCTTGCCCGATTCCTAAATTCGTAAAACCCATGTTATGTAGTGTAAAAGGGGCTTCAGTGATGGCCCCTTCTTCCACCTGGCTGTGGGCTTCTCACCCCTGCAGTCTCCTCCCAGGCACACCCCACCTCTGCTATCCCCAATCTGAGAGGGGTCTTGCCCAGGACGCTTCGACCCTTTCACCTTGAACTCTGAGCTTCCTGGTTCTCCAGAGCTACTGCTGGTGGTGAGGTTCAGCTCTTGTGAGCAACCTGAGGGAGAGAGACAGATGTTGAGAGCCCTCTGCTCCTGTCCCAGGCCCTCACACACATCCCACAGCACTGGAACCAAGAAGCCTAGGGAGTCCCCAGCACGTGAGGGGATGTGGTGGTGGGGTGCCCTGCGGGTTGGTGTTGGAACTTTAAGGCCGTCGCAGTTCATCATTCCACCTTCATTTACACAGCCTGCTGTGTGCCTGCTTATCAGGCTTGCCTGCCAGCAGCAGACCCCATCTTCCTCATCCTCCCAGCCAAGGACCACCTCCGAGGAGCCTGCACACCCTCTTCCTCAAAACCGCCAGGGGAGGCCCAGGAGCAGGAAGGGACTGGTTTCCAGGCTCCTCAGTCCCTCATAAGGACACCCGCACTTCGTCCTTGTGTGCCTGTCCAGCCCCACAACACGCACCTGACTTTCCTATTATTAAGGCTAATCCTCTTTAGCTCTTCCTTGGTTTCCGACAGCAAAACCAAATGAAATTCAAGAAGTGGAATTTTAGGCCAGAGGCTAGCCTAAAAACTGCAAGTCTTCATAATTAACGAAAGGAATCTAAAAAAAGAGATGAAATGTCGCTGCTCCTTTGCAGCTGTGGAGGAAGGAGCATCGTTTTGCATCCTTAAAACTACTTAGAAGAACCTGATCTCGTAAGGTCTTAAACTGAGAACTCTCACAGGAAATGCCATCTTTATGCAATATGGACATGAGAATATTCATAACGGTAACCAAATGGGAATGTTCTCTGTGAAAACAAATCTGTCTTTTGAAGAGTTCTGAACAAAGAGGTCTGATAAGACTCCCAAGCCTTCAGAAATTATTGCCATGAACTGTGAAAATAACCTCCAACCCTGTCCCTCTGTAATTCTGATCTGTTGTCTTACTAGATCATTTATTTCACTGGTTATAATGTTGTGATAGATGTCTCCCATCAATGTATTCCCAAGAGATAATATACTTGTAAAAATTTTTCTGTCAATCAGAAAATAATCATCGGCACTTTCCTCCTCCCTCCCATGCATGATGTCACAATTAAAAGCTTATGAGTTTGCTAGGCTTATTATTTAACAAATCATTTGACAGCCTGTTTCATTTAAATTAAATTAACAGGCCCAGGGCTCACAGCATCCATCCCACTGAATTCTAATTGCCTGTTTATTGTCACACCCTCTCACTAGGCTGTGATCTCCTCAGGGATGAGGACAACTGACTGGCCAAGTCTCTTTTGTGCCCTGTATCTCCCCAGTGCCTGGCATGAGGGTGGCAGCTAGGCAGCTTGGAGCTGCCATTCCATTCCCTCCTCGCTGGAGGACAGGGAGGACAGACAGTCATTCCCAGCACTTTCTCCTCTGAGCCCCAGCTTAGCTTCAGAATCCTCCTGGACACAGTGCCTGAGACAGCTGGCACCAATCAGGTGGAATTGGCATATAAAAGAAAACCTACTTGCTGTCCCTGGGTGCCCCTGGCAGCCCACAAAAAGGTATGAGGCAAAGAATAGGTGAGGATGGACTGGAATCCTGGGACTTGGGGTGAGGGCTTCCCCGCTCCTCCCAACCTAGGCTGGCCACTCCAGCCCAGGGGCTCCTGTCCTCCTGGCTGTAAACCCCTGCTGTCAACGTACCAGATGTGGGCCCTTCTGCAGGCATGCCAGGGCTCTCCCACCTTGGGTCTGCAGCAAACCTGGCTTCAATCAGATCCAGGGCTGATGACGGGTCCTTTGCCAGCCCCCTGCAGGAGTGCAAAGGCTGCCTCAGGTGCACCTCTTGCATCTGGGCTCCGATCGGCTGGGGGCAGCCTGTCTGCCAGACACCTCACCCACGGCAGGCTGCGGAGCCTTCCCACCCCAAGATCGAAACTCAGTCCATGGAGGCCTTCCCCGCGCCTGCACCCACCACTGGGTTCCAGGAGCTGGAACTCAGGGTTACCCTGTCCAGAGGCTGTGGGGCAAGCACATGGGTACAACTGAGTGAGAACCCCAGGAGGATCTGGGGGCCCGAAGAGGGGTCGCTGGGCAGGGCTGTGGAGGGAGATGGGGCAAAGGGTCCAGTGTTTGGTCACCTTGTGTGGCAACACGGAGTGGACGGAATTCCCTGGGAGACTCACCCCTCCAGAAGCTGACGGTCCTGGCTCAGGGAGTCCTCAGCCTGGGGCGATGGGCACAGCCTGGAATTCTGGAAGGATTGGGGGGGTACCCTAGTCTACAGGGCATCATCCCCCAATGTGGCAGGCAGCCTCTACAACAGCCCCCAGTGATCCCTCCTCCTGGCATCTGTGCCCTTGTGCGACCCACGCCCCCTTCCCCTCCAAGTGAAGGAGCTTGGAAATGGATCCCTCCTGCCCACTGAAGCCTTCAGATGAGACTGCAGCCTTGGCTAAAAGTGTTGGCTGGATACTTCCTTAGTGGTCATGACTAACACCCCCTCCTGCTACAAGCTACTAACCTGCCCAAAGGGCCTCAGGCAGCTGGTGGCTGAGCCAGGACTTGAGGCACATCCTAGTTCCCAGCCACCACAGCACCCTCCTTCCTAGAAGGGTGGGGCCAGCCACCAGCCCCGGAAGGAGGGGCCTGGGGCTGGGGCTGCTCAGGGTCTCATCTCTGGGGCACCCTGGGCATCAGTGCCTCTGCCCTCTGGGCACCGCCAGGCCTGCTTTCCTCCCTTGCTGCAGCCATGTCTAAAGGCTTCTAGGTGTCACCACGCTGTTGATTTGACCAAGATAGTTCACTGTGGAATGGTAGCAAGCCAGAATGGTCCTGTATGCCAGGCATGGTGCTAAATCCTTTACACAGATGAGTTCACAATCCTCCCAGCAGCGCTCTGAAAAAGAGCTATTATCTTCCCCATCTTGTAGCTGAGGAAACAGGCTTACGGTCCACAGGGAGCGTCAGAGCAGAGATTTGAACCCAGATCCATCTGTCTCCAGAGCCCACATTCCTTCCACTTCTCAACCACTACAAGTGCCCCAGTGTTTCACTGACACCCCCGCCCTCAGCCACACCCCAGCTCACCCCACTCGTCCGCCGCTCAGAGCCCCCATCCGTCCTACCACGGGGCTTGCCGCACTGGCTCCACGCACACTGGGCCCGGTCCCTCAGACCGCAGAACCGGGCCCAGGGGGGCCAGGAGAGGCCCAGCCCCGCCCCGGTCAGCAGCTCCAAATCCCACAGAAGCTGCAGGAAGGTGGGGTGCCAGGATGTGAGCGGGCACGCACCCTGCGCTCTGCCACCCTCCCTGGCCGACGACCGCCTACCTGCTCCTGGGCCCGCCGGCTCCGCTCCATCTGCAGCAGCACGGTGGGCAGTTCGAGGCCTGAGGGACAGGTCCGGCCGTCTCCCACATGGGGAGGCAAGGTGGAGTCAGACCCCACGGAGAGCCTGCCCCCTCGTAGATGGTGCCCTGTCACCCTCACCTGCTGCAGGGCAGCCCAGAGCTGGCCCAGGCCTGCAGGGCACCGGAAGAGGTGCTGGTACAGGGCCAAGGCCTGCTTGGGGCTACAGGGGAGCCCTAGGTCCCTAGGTGTGGCTGCCTGCTCCATGGGGCAGGGGGCCAGGGAGGACATCCACCCCCCTCCCCTCCCCCAGCTGCTCCTGGAGAGAGGAGGAAGATGAGGAGCTGCGGACAGGCGCAAGGAGGAGACAAAGGCTCCTGGGCTCAGTAACGTGGGGCCCTGACATCTGAGCCAGGGCCTGGGCCTCAGCCAAGTCTCAGAGAAACCTGACTCTGATGCAGGTTTCTCGGCCACGTGGGTGGCAGTGTGGGGTGAGGACTGTGGCTCTGATAGAGAGCGACGTGTGTGCATGTGTTTGCAGTCCCAAATGAGCATCTATTTTATACATACGGTTAGCCCTTAAGCAACACGGGGGTTAGGGGCCCAACCCTCCTTGCAGTCAAAAATCCACATATAACTTATAGTCTGCCCTCCATATCCGAGGATTCAACCTACCTGGGATGGTGTAGTGCTGTAGTATTTACCATTGAAAAAAATCTGAGCATAAGTGGGCCCGTGCAGCTCAAACCCGTGTTGTTCAAATGTCAAATGTATATCTGAAGCTTGCAACTGCATTATATGGTATGTGATATATGCCCAATACAGGCAGCAGCTCCCAACAACTAACTGTATGCCAGGACACAAAATGCTACGTACACGTAATCCTTCCTTGAAGCAACTCTATGAAGTAGGTGGTATCGTTTTCATCCCCATTTCACAGAAAAGAAAACCGGGCCCCAGAGAGTAAGCTGTCCTACCTAACACATGGCACTGTCTCCCTCATCGGGGGACAGGCAGCACGAGAAACAGGCTCTGGGAAAATGTGGTCCCGAGTGTGAGTAGTAACGCGCTTCCCTGGTGCTCGCTCCAAGCTGCCCAGCTCTGTTTATTCTCCACAACACACGAGATACAGCAGATGAGGACACAGTTTGTAGAAGTAACGACAAGGGGAGGGAACAGGCATACGTGATGGTCTGTAGTCTTCGCATCCCCTGCCGTCATGAGCAGCCTGGCCTGCCTGCTGCTTTGCAACCGCTCCATGAAAGGGGCCCCAGCAGAAGCAGGCTGAGGAAGCAGGCGGGGGGGGGTGGGGGTGGTGTTGGTTCAGCCCAACGCCCTCCCTTCACTCCCTGTTGGAATACCAGGGTCCCCCCAACCCCAATCTTTAGCTAAGGTCCCTAAGAAAACCAAGGTCACATAGCTGGCAGGTAGCAGAGAGAACTCAAAATACAGTTCTCTTTGAAAAGAGACTTTTCTTGTCAGAGAAAGAGATTTTTTTTCCCCCTATTTCAAAACCCACGTTCTTTCCCCTATAAGGATGTCTTTGAAAGTCACATGTGTGTCCCCTGCCCACATGTCCGTCAGGGGTGGGTGTAGCTGCGAACACACGAGGGATACATGCATGTGTTTATCTGGGTTTTTGAGGGGGGTGTGTGTGTGTATTTCATCACATGTGTCTGTATGTCATCACAGAAACATTGTCTCTCCTGTTCCCCACCCAGGCGTGGGGTCCTTGTGTCACCAGCTCTTAGGGTGGCCCGGGAGGTGCCTGAGCACTCAATATCCCCAAGGAAAGGGGGATGCCATGTGGGCACTGAGCCCCTTCCCAGCGTTCCTCAGCCCCTGCAGGATTCCACCTGGATCCACAGAGGGCCCCACAGAGGGCCGCACACGGGGGCCACAGGCCGTGCCTGCTACATGTAAACACAGGGCTGGGACCAGGACACCTGGGTCCTCCTTCTGCCCATCGCAGGGTTTCCCAGGCAGCACCAGGGTGTGGCAGGTAGGGGCAGCCCAGAGATGCAGGCGCAGAGAGTGGGCAAGGTCCACCCCACAGCTGCTACCACCCTGAGTCTGGGGACACTGACCTCTGGACCCCATGTTCCAAAGAGCCCACACCACCAGCGCAGCGCCCAGAGGCAGCACACATTCACACAGAGAAACCTTAGGGCAGTTCCCGAGTTTACTGCTTCTGACTCCACACGCTGGGGTCTTTGCGGGGCCCAGACCCAGGCTCCCGATGCCCGGGCAGTGTGGGAGCTTCTCTCCGAGGGGACACTTCTAGCCTGATGAATTCTGGTCGGTGTCGTCCTGGCTCAGGGTTCCTGGCCCTGGGGCTTCTGGCTGGGGTTGGGCAGAGTGCTGGGTGGCTGGTCCCCAGTGAGTAGGACTGGGGGGCAGGCCTCGGGTGAGATACAGTGGGCCTCGTGCTCCACCAGGCCTGCGGGGCACCGGCAGGCGGGAACACAGGGCCTTACGCAGTGGGCCGCCAGCTCCCCCAGGGGGACATGCTGGTTGAAGCAGGTGCGGGGACAGGGTGGGCCACACTCATCAAACACGAAGCCACGGTCCAGGAGGCAGCCCACCACTGCAGGTGGAGTGGAAAGCAGAGTCACTTTGCAGTCACCAGGCCCACCCCCTGTGACCCTCCCTGTACCTACGCTGTCCAGACCTGAGCCCTCCGTGTCACTCCTCCCCCAACTCGCACTGGGCATTGCCCCCTCACCGCAGAGCGTGGGGCCCCGCCAGGCAGGAGTCACCCCTGCTTGGCGACAGTGGCTGGCATAGGCTTCCAGGGCGTCACAGAGGCAGGTGTCAGCCAAGAAGCCAGGACCACAAGCACAGAGGTCATACACGCAGGCGGCAAAGAAGGGCTCTGGTGGCACCACGGCATGGCAGCGACTGAACGGGGACGACTTCAGCACCCTGCACCGGGCGTTGGCCTCACGCCTGGCACGGTACCCTGCTGCCCGGCATGGATCCACCTCACGGCCCTTGGAACAGGGCCGACCAGGTCCTGGCCCCTCTGGGACCTAGGTGGGGAAAGCGGCTCTATATGGCAGCACCCACTGGCAGCCGACCTTTGTGTGCTATGTTCTTCAAAGCACTTTGCACCAAATATTTTGTTTTAGCCTCATAAACCTCCCTATAAGAACAGCAAAGGAAGCATCAGCTACTTTTCCTTTGTTCCCATTTTACAGATGGACAAACCAAGGCCCAGAGCAGGTAAGTGACTTGTCCAAGGTCACACAGTTCGTGAGCGGCAACGCAGGGCTTGGGGATTCAGATGATGAGACCGCTTTCAACAGGCCATCCTGCCTCCCCCAGCACCATAGCAGGTAAGAAGTCCCCAAACCTCCTTGAAAGCCCCAAAGCCCACCTTGTGTGCAAACTTCCCTTTCCATACCAGAAGGCTGCTCTGAGATTCATGCTCAACTGTGCCTCCCCCCTGCCCCCCAGCTCCTGTGTGACTCACCTGCCAACTATTCCCAAACTCAGCCTCAGTGGACAGGAGCAGCCCCTCAGGGCCCTGCAGATCATCCTGGGCAAAGCCATTGAAGTTGCCACAGAGCCCACAAATCTGGCCCCGGTAGGAGCCAGGCACTCTCACCTCCACCTGGGACTGCCCATCCCACAGCACCTGTGCAGAGAGGCTGGGACTGGAGAGTGGGGAAAGGCAGGGGCCCCAGGAAGCCCAGTGCCGATCCTGGCGGCGTCAGCACGCCCCCTGCTGTAGGGGAGGAGAATGGACAGGTGGAGGTGTCTCCTGGAAGGGAGGATGCGAGTAGGTACCTGCCCTGTCAGCCCTGGGCAAACACAGAAGACATGAAGAGCCACCCACAGCTCCCTCAAAAGGGCACCTTCTCCCCTCATCCTCCATGAACTCGGCGCCCCCATGAAATGCAACCCTCTTCTGGAGAGTCACTCTCTCATGGGCATTCAGGCCTTACCGAGAACAAAGCATAGAGTCTGTATCGTAAGAGTAGACAAGACTTATTTTATGAATTTACAAATGTGCTTGTTGCTGGAGGCCAGGGAGTGAACTACTCTTTGACATGGGAATTGGAGGAAATCTCTGAAGCCACCCAGGAGACGGCAGTTGACATTGCCCACCCTCCCAACCCTTCCCCCATTTGACTGATGGGAAAGCTGAGGCCAAGAGAGGATGGGCTTAAGGTAATGGCCTAAGAGCCCCAGTGCGTGGGTGGCTGAGCCAAGATTGCAAACCAGGCTCAGAACTCCTTTCATCACACGTGGAGGTCTCTAACCCTGATTCCTCTTCTCCCTTCAGAATCCAGCAGAACTCTCTCACCTCTGTGGCCTCATTTGGCCTGGGAGGTAGCTGGTATCCCCACTCCCTCTACAGATACAGACACCTGAACAGGCCCGAGGCTCCCCCGCACCCCACTCGCCCCGGCCGCACCTGGAGCCCCGGCTGGGCGTGTAGCATCACCGTGCGTCCCCGCAGCTCCACATACAGCAGAGGCTCCTGCAAGAAGGGCAAGGCGACGGGGCGCCCGTCCACCTGGAGGAGAAGGGAGGCGGGAGGAGGAGCGACGTCGGGACAGCGGAGAGGAAAGCGCAGGACCGACTTTCCCCGGGTCCTTGGCTTTACTCACCGTGACCGCCCTGCCCTGCAGCAGCCGCACGGCCACGTCTCCCAGCAGCACGGCCACCTCGTGGGTCCAGGACACGCCGCTCCGGCCCCGGTCATCGTTGGTCACGTGCACGCTGTGGCGTGGGAGGCCCAGATGCAGTGGTCAGCAGGGACGGGTGTAAGGGGGCAGGGAGAAGGCAGAGGGAGTTGCGCACCTAAAGTCGCCTCCACGGCAGTGCTTGGCCAGCACGTAGCTGCAGCTGCCCTGGAAGTGCAACAGGCGGCCGTCGAAGGTGCGGTAATGAGGGTCTCCGAAGGCCATGCAGGAAGCGGGCCGGGTCAGGCAGCGGGGGCAGCAGCTGCCGGGACGCAGGGCGGGGGCCTCGTCCTGGCCTCCGCCCCAGACACCGTCAGACACGCTGCGCTCCCTGCCGTGCCCCACGCAGAGCCTCCCGGGGCACGGAGGATCGCTGGGGAGGCTCCAGGGCTTACTCCTGGCGGGGGGGTCAGAGCGCCACCTCGTGGCTACTTCGGGAACTGCACGACCCGGGCAAGTCCAGCCTCCTTCTTCCCCGGGCCACCCAGGGGGGCGGTGCCAAGTGGCCACCCATCCCACCGCCTCAGACAGCAGCACTCACGGGCCCGCAGGAGAGCGGCGGGCAGCGCTGGCTCTGGCAGCTCACGGCGCCGGCTACGCAGGAGCAGCTGGTGCAGGCGTCCACGGCCCAGCGCTCCCCGGAGGCCACCTGCCGGCCCTGGTGCGCGCACGACTGGGCGGGGGCTGAGGGGACAGTAAGGGGCGAGGGTCCGCTGCCCATCCCTCACACTGGGTCTCGCTCCCGCCTCCCCCCTCCCCGACCCCAACCCATCTCCCTAGCCCGCACCTTGGCATCTCTCACAGCACCTGCCAGCCTCCCGCACCTTCGCCCAGCCGTGGGGGCAGGAGAGGGCCTGGCACTCTTCCAGGTGGCACTCCACGCGGCCCCGCTGAGGACAGATGCCATGGCTCTAGGGACTTCCGGCAGGGTCTGGAGTCCCTGGCCTCACACTCTTGGAGCCCTTCTGGATCAGGGACTGGGGCGGGAGCCCCCTCTCTCTCTGCACCTTCAGCTACCTGCCCTCACACAGGGATGCCCAGAGGGGGCGCCTTTTTCTGATTACCTCGAAGACCCCATATTCTCTGGTCCAGTGACCAGAAGCTCCTCCCTTTATCCATCTCTCAGGTCCTCCACCCTCACCCTCCCACCCCCAGCTCACACGGCAGGTGCAAGTGATACAGTCGTCGCTGGGGTCCCGCCAGCTCTCTCCATCTGCCACTCTCCGGCCCTCAGCTTCCACCACACATTCTGAGGAGGAAGAAATGGGGATGGGAGAGCACTGTCATTCCGCCTGCATGAGCTCACCCCGAAGGCCAGGGCAGGGCGGTGCCCACCCCATCCAATTAGCACCCTGATGGTGTTGATTTCTTCAACCAGCACCATGGCCTACTAGATGGCAGACCCGGCACCAGACCCGGCACCAGGCTCGGGATGTCCAGAGTGTCCCGGAAGCCACAAAAGCCAGAAGCTGGAACTTTCCTCTGGGCCGGCTGCCAGCTCAGCTGTGTGATGCCCTGCTAGTGGGCCTCGGGTCCTTGAGCCAAGCCTCAGGCCAGGCCTTGAGAATCCAGGCTTCATTCCCTGCCTCCCTCTACCTCATGGGTCCCTCTTCCACCCCAACGAACAGCCCTCCCTTTCTACAAAAGAACAAAGCCTGCATTCTGAGTGCACACCCCAGGTTGCCCACTTGGCCCATGGATGCCACCCCTCCTGTCTCCCTCCTGGCTCCGGCTCTGAGGATGCAGAACAAAATTGGGCATGAACCCTGGCACACGGGACAGCAGCTCCCAGGGGGGGTATGGCGCTCCAACAGGGGACAGCTGGGCTCAGGACAGGCCCGGTGAATGCAGAGCCAAGTCAGGTCCTGTGGAAGGGCACAGGAACACGACAGGTAGAGAACAGCAGGGAGGGAGCAGGGCCTAGGCAGGATGCGACATTCAGGACAAGTGGGCAAATGTCGGGGGTGAGTAGGAAGCCCAGAGCTGCTGCAGGAGAGGAGTCGCAGCCACAGCCCACAGAGGAGGAGGAAGAGGGGGCTTGAGGAGTCTCCGAGGCAGGAGGGCTCACCTGGCACTGGCAGGTGTAGCAGGGGTCTGGCGGGGCCAGCTTAGACCCCCGCAGGTGCTCCGTGCAGGGACTCAGCGGCTCTGTGAAGACAAGAACGCAGTATGGGAGATGCTGCCGGGATGGGGGTGGGGGACAAAGCCTAACTGACCCCTTATCCCCCTACTGCGACCCCGGGGTTTTTGGGCCCAGGGCATACTTATGGCCCTAACACCTTGATTCCAGGAATGACAGATCCCTTTTCCTTTTGCTCCAGCAAAGAAAAGTTTGGACTTTTGAAAAGGAACTTTGCTAGGCTGCTAGCATGGAGGGCCTGAAAACGGACAAAGCGTGGCTTCCTCAGCCTGAGGTCACTAAGGACCACTGGGCTGCCCGCCCTGCTCGCCCTCCCACTTATCGTCTGAAAGGAAGCACAATGAGCCAGGTACCCCAGGTTCCAATCCTGGCTCCAGCACTCGGTGCCTGTGCCATTTTGGGCAAATTAATCAACTTCTCTGAACCTCAATTTCTTCATCTGTTAACAAAAGGAGTAATAACACCTCCTCACTGGGTAACTGTGAGAATTAAATGGGATGCTGTTTATTAAAAGTACAAGTACAGTGCGTGGCATGCAGTAGGTGCTTAGTAAATACTGTGCCTTTCCTCTTTCCCTGCAGCAGCACATCCGAACAAGTGTTGACAAGAACACCTCTCCCCACCTCTGTAGCTGGGCGACTCACTGCCCCTCTGGTCCTAATATCCCTGCCCTCAAGAAGCCAGCAGCCAGCACAGCTGCAACCCTGCAGCGCCACCTGCTGGACAAGGTGCACCAGGCTTCAGAGTCAAGGGGTCCTGCTAGCTTCCCGTTTCCCCTTAGGATATTACAGGTCTCACCCTCCAGGGTACAGGTTTCCAGAACAATCCACCGGACTCAGGAAAGGGCTGGGGCTGGGATTGTGGAGGAGGGCTGGCTGGCCCTTCCAGTGTCACTCTGGGGGTGGCAGCCCTGCCCTCTTTCCCCCCAAGTCCGGGGACTCACGGGCACAGGTGGGGCAGCAATGCTGGGGCCCAGGGGGCAGGAGCTGGCTGGCGGGACAGCCCACCAGGCTGGGACACTGCCGCCGGTGACAGCGAAGGCTGTGAGTTCCCTCAGGCTGCAGCTGAATGAGCGAGCAGGGGGTGGGTCCCAGGCCATGGAAGCTGAGAGCCACCCTCTTTCCTCTGGATGCCAGGCTCCTCCATCTGCCTTGGGCAGATCAGACGACAGTGTGCAGAGAGACTGAGCATCTCCTCACCCCATGCCCCAGTCCCCAGAGAGGACAGTGCCTGCTGCCTGCAGTCACTGGGGCCTGAACCTTCATGTGGCCTTTGACCCTCCTGCACTCCCATGCCAGCCCCCTCCCCAATCCCATTGCCTAATCTCCTGATCTATGATGTCGGTCTCCTGCTCAAAACCCTTTCATTGGCTCACCCTTACCTTTCAAATAGAAGTTCCCCAGTATGGCCCCCAACCAATTCCCAGGCTTCTCCCCGCAACCTTCTACCCACACCACCCCACACTCCAGCCAGGAGGGCCCGCCCACTGCCTGCCCCCCCAGACTTGCTGGCCCTGCCTGCTCTTCACCCCAAGCCCCTGCCTCACTCCCTGGCCACAGGGACACACTCCTGACTCCCCACAATGCCTGCTCCCCGCAGGGTCCAGGCTGCCCCTCAGCCTTGAGCTCCCCTACCTCACAGGTGCACACTTCACAGGGGTCTGCGCCAGGCTGGAAGCTCTCCCCGGGCTCATACTTCCGACCCTCATGCTCACAGGCTTGGCAGGGGTCGGGTGGGGGGTTAAGAGCAGAACAGAATCAGGGAGCTTTCAGGCTGGCAGCAATGCCAGGCCCCCCAGCCTCAGAGAATGGGGTGTGCATAAGAACGGGGGCCACTTCTCCTGGAACGACGCATCTCTGCCGCCCAGCCCAGGGCAATGGCAGGGAGATGCTGACGGGGCACTGACTCCCTGCTCACGCCCCCCCACCCCAGGCTCCCAGTACCAGAGCATGGAGGGCAGCAGTCACGGGGCCCCAGGTGAGGCTGGGCACAGGAGGTGACACACTGGACGCGGGCACAGGTGATGACACCCTCATGACACATGCAGGAGGAACAGGGGCTGTCGGGGGGCTCCCAGCTACTGCCTTCAGGGTGCTCCTCCCCATGAACCAGGCAGCCTGTGTCCGAGGTGGGCAGGGATGAGCTCTGAGTCTGGGCTCTGCATGTCTGCCCCTGACCCAGCCCCCTCACCCTGGGTGCTCAGTAGGGTATGTGGGTGCCAGGAGGGGTTTCTGCAGGGATATAGTGGAAAGGTGTCCTGGGACAGAACTCCTGCCTGTGATGGAGGGGAAAGACACTGGGTCGGGGTCAGAACACCCGGACTCTAATCCCACTCCTCGTCTGCTTGCTTGCTAGACCCAGTGCCAGGCAGTAGGCACTGTCTGTTACAGCCCAGCGCCAGCAACAGTACCTGGCCTGCAGCAAGTGTGTAATAAATGCCCGTGGGATGAATGAGAGGCTCCATCAGTAACCGTGCGCCCAAGGTAACTCAATCTCTACAAGTCTCAGTCTCCCCATCTGTTAAATGGGGATTTCATCTCAGGGCAAGGAGACGCTGACAGTTCCTATACCATGCTGGGCAGTGTACGGGGCCGAGGGCCCACACAGGCTAAAAAAGGCCCCTACTCTAGAACCAGACGGCCTAGATGCAAATCTTGACTCTGCCATCTACTGGCTAAGTGACCACAGGTAAGTTATGTTACCTCAGTTATCTCATCTATAAAATGGGAAAAGTTAATAATAATACCTACTTGTTGAGATCGTTGTGTGCCTCAAATGAGGTATGTGTAAAGCGCTTAGCACATGGTATATGCTCAATAAATGTTAATTATCATTATTATCATTATGAATGGGGCGTGGTTAGGAATGGGCAGCTTCGAGGAGATTCTAATAAGCACCTAGAAGGGGAGACGGTCTGGATAGGCCAGGGGCAGGGATAGGGAGGAAGAGCTGAAGGTGAATGTGGTGAGAGCTCAAGGGCTGAGGTGTGGGAGGGACAGACGGGTGGACAGGGAGGTGGGAAGTCTGGAGGAGAGCTGAGGTGGGGGAGGTGAGGCCGATGGAGGGACGGAAACAAGGGAGCAGCCCCACTGGCCAGGCATACCTCTGCAGCGAGGGCAGCAGCTCCCGGGCTCTGTGACCTGGAGTGGGCAGGGCAGAGGTGGGCACCGCAGCCGCTCACAGCTGACCTGGCCAGCCTGCAGGAGATGTCTGGTCAGTGACTTGCTCTCCAGGCCAGCTGACCCCGCCCCTGCCCCCTCTGCCACCTCCCTACCACACCTGACAGCGACAGCGCTCACAGCTGCCTGCGGGCCCCTCAAACTCCTCCCCGTCCTGGTGCTCCCGGCCCTGAGAGAGGCAGCCTGCGGGTGACATGTGTCCTGGGCGGGGGCTGTGCTACCAGTCCAGCATCAGGTCTAGCAGAGCGGGAGGGGGCGGCGCGGGGGGGCAGGGCATGTGTGCTCACTGTGGCAAACAGGGCAGAAGCAAGGCCCTGGGGAGGGATGGGGGCACAGAGCTGGAGCACACGGCTTCTTCTGGCAGCGCATGGAGCCTTCCTGGGGGAGAGAGGCCACGCTGCCACTTCCCACGTCATCACACCCTCAACCAGGCCACACGCGGCCTCGTGGGGGTGTGCCCCTACTGACCTGCCCGGCCCAGACCCCCTCCCTCAGCCCAGGAGGCCTGAGCCCAATCTGTCCTGATGGATGTCACAGGCAGCGTGTACCCTGGGAGGAGGAGACGACCTCTTTCTGGCCAGAGAGGAGGATCAAGGGATGAAGGGCTCCAAGCCCCCAAAGGGCCGCCTCACCTGGCAGGTGCAGATGGAGCAGGTGGGGTCGAGCGGGTCAGCAAGGGTCTCTCCGGGGGCAGCGGTGACCCCATGATAGAGGCATCCTGGCAGAGGAGGGAATACAAGGCAGAGCCGCAATCAGCGGATCCCTCTGCTGACACAGGCACACACACCAACACAGACACACACACACACACAGCCGGGCCTGGGGTCCTCTACCAAAGCTCAGCTAAGAGTCAGAAAGAGAGATGGTGGCTGGGAAGGTGAGGGGCGGGAGGAAAGACTTCAGCCAGACCACGGTGGTGAGACTTGCATGCGCGAAGCGCGGCGGGGGGGACTGAGGGTGGGATCACAGAGCACAGGCCCTCGTGGGAGGAAGATGAGAGGGACGGGCACACCGGAAATGAAGGTGAGAGGTGGGCTGGCTCGGGAGGGTGGCTTCTCTAGAAGCCACGGGGGAAGGAAGTTGCCCAAATGTGGTTGGCAGTGTACGGGACTCAAGGGCAGTGGGAGCCACTGAATGGCTTGGAGTCTGGTGACGTGATATTTTGGGAAGGCAGGGAGACAGCTGAAGAGCGGGAAGGTCTGGCAGCACAGGGGTGGTTGTGTGGTGCCCCTCACAGTTGGTGCAAGGTGACAGCAGGGACGGAGAGGAGGGCGCGAGTATGGGGTGAGGAACCCCAGGAAAACCCAGTCTGTGGGCTTGCTGCGTGGCTGTCTCGGGGGAGGGGTGACAGTGACCAGACCAGGGGACTCGCAGCCGAAGGGAGGCCGGGAGTTGAGAGGGGCAGTGGGAGGGCAGGTGTACCCTGGCAGGTCGGGCAGCAGTGCCCAGATGGGGTGAGCGGGTGGCTGCAGCCCAGAGGCTCACAGGGCCGGCGGCTACAGTTCACGAAGCCTCGGAGACAGGTACACAGATTGCAGGGCTCTCGGGGATCCGGAAACTCCTGGCTGCTCAGGTAGGACTCCCATAGGTACTCGCAGCCTTGGAGAGAGGACAGGGAGGGTGGGGGGAGGGGCAGAAATCAGGGAGAGGAGACCAGTCATCCAGCTCTGAGCCTGGGCCTGGCCTGAGGCCAAGGCCTCAAAGACCTGGTGGGGAGGGAAGGGCTCAGTCTTGGCCGGTGGGTAAAGGGGTCTGGGGGGTGGCAGTTGGATGGGCCAAAGGGCAAACTTTCTCCCCTTCAGCCTGCAAAGAAGCTCCCTGTCCAGGGCCTTCCCTGTGGTCCAGTGGTTAAGAATCGATCTTGCAATACAGGGGACGCCAGTTGGATCCCTGGTCGGGGAACTAAGATCCCACATGCCGCGGGGCAACTAAGCCCTCGCGCCGGCAACTACTGAGCCCGTGCGCCACAATGTGCCGCAACGAAAGATCCCATGTGCTGCAACTAAGACCCAACACAGCCAATAATTAAATAAATATTACAAAAAAGAAAAAAGCTCCCTGTCCAATCCACAGGGAAAACCCACGCAGAATTCGGTCCAGGGCTTTTGTCTTACGGTAATAAATATTTTTGACCCACTCTAGGGCAGTAAAGATGACTTTGACCCCGCCCTCCTGTCCCCCCACCCGTACAGTTCCCGTCCCCTCACCATCACAGGTAGGGCAGCAGTCACCCCTGGCAGGGAAGGGGCACTGTGCTGGGGCACAGGCCCTGGGCTCACAGCTGACGCTGCCCTCCCAGCAGAGGCAGATGTGGCACCGGGCAGTGGGCGAAGGGAAGCGCTCGCCGCTGGCGAACTCCTTCCCCTGGTACAGGCAGCCTGCGGGGCAGGCGAGGGGCTGGGGGGCCATGGAGGCGGCGCACCAGGCGCACTACCTCCCGGGCCCTGCGGGCTGGGTGGGCACCGTTCCCGCACTTTCTTAGTGAGAACCCCGCCCCCGGAGGAGCGGGCCAGGAGGAAGGGGGAGAAGGGGTGGCGCCCTGCCTGGAGGTAAAGAGGGACGCAGAGTAAGAGGGGGACCGAGCAGGTGAGGTTCCGGGGTGGAGCTGGAAGGAGTGCGGGCAGGTGCAGCCGGGGCGTTACCGTCACAGGAGGGGCAGCAGGGCCCCTGGCGCGGGTGGGCGCAGGGCGCCGGTGGGCAGGGCAGCCGCTGGCAGGACACGGAGCCGTCGAGACAGAGGCAGCGGCGGCAGGGGTCGTCGGGCTGGGAGAAGTGCTCCTGGTGGCGGACGGGGACCCCGCCCCCGGGCCGAGGGCAGCCAGAGGGGGTGGCTGCAGCCAGAGAGCAAGCGTCGGCGAGGCGGGGGTGGGGGGGTGGGGAGGGAGGCTGCTGAGGGGGTCCCTCCGGAGAAGCGGCGAGGGGTGCAGCTCCTACCCGGGCACTGCGGGCAGCACTCTCCTGGCAACAGGAGTGGCTCTGGACAGGGCAAGGGCGGGCAGCGGCGGGCCGGGCACTGCACGTGGCCGCTCTGCGGATGGACGAGGCCAGGCCGAGTCAGTGGTAGAAGGTGGAGGAGACCCCTCCCCTTCTCACCCTCACCTTGGCGGACTTCTCCTGGTCTCCCCATGTGCCCCCCCCCCACCCACTCTTCCTTCCCATCCGGGTGGCAGACTCACCAGACAGCGACACAGGCGGCAGGGGTCGGAGGGGTGGGGGAAGTCTGCTCCGTTGGGGTACTCTTTCCCAGCAAAGGCACAGCCTGGGGGAGGGGGGAGCTATGGGCCGGGGAGAGGCCCCCCTTCCCCCAGGGCATGCTGCCCTCCCAGCCCTAAAGGCCTATAGATGGGGCCAAGCCATCCCGAGGCACCACCCCCCAACCCGCCCACCTCACCATTGCAGTTGTTCTGGCAACAGGGACCAGGCAACGGATGGGCACAGGAGGCCCTAGGGCAGGCCCGAGGTTGGCAGTGGGCATGGCCTTCCCGGCACTGGCATTCCTGACAGGGGTCTCGGGGGTGGGAGAAGCTCTCGCCATCCAGAAACACTTGCTTCTCCAGGATGCAGTCTGGGCGGTGGGGCGGGTGGGCAGGAGTGGAGACAAAGACTGACAGTGCAAGGAGCAGGCTGACAGTCCCTCTACCCATGAGTCCAGAGCCACTGCAGAGGTGCCACTTGGAAGCTGTCCCCATGGAGGGAGAGGAGGAGGAGGAGGGGCTGTGTATGCGGACAAGCATATCTCCCCGAGCACACACTTGTGCGTGTGCGTGTGTGTGTGTGTTTAGTTCCTTTACCTGCAGGCAGCTGTGTGTGCCTCTGAGGGTGAAGAGCCAAAGGGCTCATGCATGTGCATGCCTGTGTTTGTGATACGCGCCCTGCACACTCTCCGTGTGGGCGGGGATCAGGGCACACAGCATCCCAGCTCCCAGTCTCTTGCATAGGAAACCTGAACGTTTGTTGCACGAACCAGGCTTATACAGGTAGATATACGAATAGATGTGCGTGGTGGGGGTATTGGAAGAGGAAGCGTAGGAAAGGAGGGAAGGGTGGTGTTGTAACATGAAGGGACAAACAAATGTCTACTCTTCTCTCCCACCCATACCCTGTGAGTTCCAGAGAGTCCCAAGCTGTGTCAGACTGAAAAATTCAGAAGGCCATTGCTTTCTAAGGTATCCGTTGGGCCCACGGGGCCATGGAGTGGCAGGGTCAAGGGTTCACCAAGCCAGACAGGTACAGTAAGCACGTACCTGGGCACCTGGGGCAGCACTGGCCGGGTCCACTCTGGGGCCTGGCACAGGTTGTGGGAGGGCAGTTGACCAAGGAGCATGTCACGGTCCCATCCTGGGAGCAGGTGAGAAGGCAATGGGGGTGGGCCCCGGGAGGGGCTCAGCAGGGCAGCAGCAAGCCTGGGGAGGTACCTCGCAGTGGCAGGTGTGGCAAGGGCTGTCTGCATCTGTGAAGTTCTGCCCGTTGGCGTACACTTGGCCGTGGTAGGTGCAGCTCTCACAGCTGGGGCAGCAGGCACCTGGGTAGCGCAGGGTGATCACAGCCCAGCCGATCAGGGTGGGCCAGGCAAGGCAAGGGAAGAAAGCTAGATTGGGGCGGGGCACTCACCGGGGGGCTTGGTGGGGTGCTGGCAGGGGGCTGGGGAGCAGAGCAAAGCCCTGCACACGGGCACCCCAGCTTGACAGGAACAGGTTGTGCAGGGCTGACCATCAGGCTCCCACTGGACCCCCTCAGCAAACTCCTCTCCACCAAGCACGCAGGCTATAGCAAGGGGCAGGGGAGGGGTCTGTCACCATGGCAACCTGGACACATCCACCCATCCCTGCCCTTCCCAGACCATAGGACCCTTCCCAAGACCCTGGCTTAGCCCTCCCCACAGCAGCCTCTGAACACACTCTGGAATGCCTGGTGGACTTAGGAATGCCTTCCCCTTACAGTGAAGGAACACTCCTCCATCTCTAGCTGCTGGGAGAAGCACCCTTTCGTGGTTGCCCCCCAACACACACACCTGGGCAGAGCTGGGGGCCAGAGTCAGACAGGGTGCAGGGGGCGCCCGGGCACTCCTGCTCCTCACAGGAGACCTCGCCGGCCTAGGAGGGAGGCTGGGTGAGTGGCCCTCAAGGACAAGACAGATCTGGGGCGTGAGACAGCGGCACCGCCTACCTGGCAGGAGCAGCGAACACAGCGGCCACTCTCTTGGAGTCTGAAGGTCTCCTGGCTCTGATACTGGTGTCCCTGGTACTCACAGCCTGGCTAGGATGACAGAGGGACTGGGGCACAGGGCTGGGGCTGAGGGGGAAGCCTCAGAGCACCTGAGGCATCCACCCCCCACCCTGACAAGGACAGCCACCCCTGTCCTCCAGGAGGCCCTGCCAGCCTCCCCCAGCCCACACGTGCCCAGGGTGCCATGAGGCGAGGTGAGAACTCATCCCTCACCCGTGGTGACAGAGCTTACTTTAGAAAGGACTTCCCCTGTACTTTAGCTCAAGGGGGCTTCCTGTTAGTCCACCAGAAGCAACCACCCCACGCCGAGACCCAGAGCCTCTCTTGGGGCAGTGCCCACCCCTCCCTGGTGACTCGAGCCCCCCACTCACTGTCACAGACTGGGCAGCACTTCCCAGGGATCCTGCCTGGGTGTCTGCAGGGCGTCGGTGGGCAGGGCAGAGGCTCACAGTGGACACTCCCATTCTGCCAAAAGGACCTGGTCAGCAGGTGAGAGGCAGGCCAAGAAGCCAGCCCCTCCCTGCCGGGCAGACACACTCACGGCACAACGGCAGTGGGAGCAGGGGTCTCCAGAGCCCACGGGCTCCCCGCTGCGGTACTCTCGCCCATTTAGGAAACAGCCTGTTGGGAAGAGGGTGCCTTAGACCCTCCTCAGGGCCCCATGCCATTCAGTGTCCTGGCTTTCATGGGAGGCTCGAGCTGGGCCGTCCATCAGCTTTCCGAGCCCCTCCAGGATCCACCTGCTGACTCACCATCGCACACAGGGCAGCAGGTGCCCGGGAGGGGCCGGGCAGGGTATGGGCACAGGCTGGCACATTCTCGCTGGTGACACCGGATGTGGCCCTCCTGGTAGGGGGCAGAGTAGGCAGAGGAATGGGCCGTCAGAGCTCATCCAAGTGGCAGAAACAGCATTCGAATCCCAGCTATCCACTTATTAGATATTGCTATGAGTAAATTGTGTCCCCCTTCAAACTCTTATGTTGCAGTCCTAACCCCCTCAGAATGTGACTTATTTGGAAATAGAGTCGTAGCAGATGTAATCACTTAAGTTGGGATGAGGTCAGACTGTAGTGGGGTGGCCCCTGATCCATTGACTGGTGTCCTTATATACAGGGGAAATTTGGACACAGACACACACTCACATAGGGAGAGAAGCATGTGAAGATGAGGACTGAAGCCACGGGATGCCAAGGAGCTCCAGCCAACGGCCAGAGGTGGAGAGGGGCCTGGAACAGATTCTCCCTGACAGCCCTCAGAGGGAACCGACCCTGCAGACACCTCGGTCTTGGACTTCTGCCTCCAGAACCATGAGATAATCGATTTCTGTTGTTTTAAGCCGCTCCGTTTGTGGTACTTTGTTACAGCAGCCCAAGAAACTAATATAGATGTATAACCTAGCATGCCACTTAAGTTCTCTGTGCCTCAGTTTACTCATCTAAAAAAACAAAAAAAAGACAATAATAGACCTGCCTTCATAGCCTTGTTATGGGGATAAGATAAGTGTGTGGTAGGGCATCCACCTCTGGAAGCTGACAGTTAACAGACAGTAGCTGCTGCTACTCCCCATGGTCTTTCCCAGACAGACCCCATCCCTGGAGTTCACACCTGTACCTGGGCTCACTGCCTTAGCCCCATAAGTGGGCTGCCAGTGACTCTCCTCACAGGTGGGGGTGGGGCGGCGGGGTGTCAGTGCGAACAGGGAGGGGAAGCATATGGTTGCCAAGGGGTTGGGTGCCCCACAGCCTTCACAGTGGAGTCCTTAGCCCTTGGCAAGCTGTCAGGAAGCTTTGTGACTCTGGCTTCAGCCCCCACGAACCACAGCCCTCCTTGGCGTGCACCCTGCCTGGACATTAGGCCTCCGTGTGCCCCCCTTCCTCCCCCAGACTTTGCCCTGACTCTTCCCTTATGCCTGGTGTCTTAGCCCATTCAGGCCACTGTAATAAAAAATTCCATAGTCTGGGTGGCTCATAAACAACAAAAATTTAGTTCTCACAGTTTTGGAGGCTGGGGAGTCCAAAGTCAAGGTGTCAGGAGTTTCAGTGTCTGGTGAGAGTCTCCTTCCTGGTTCATAGATGGCTGTCTAATTGCTTGTGTCTCCACATGGTGGAAGGGACGAGAGAGCTCTCTGGGGTCTTTTTTATACAGGCACTAATCCCATTCATGAGGGTTCCACCCTCATGACCTAATCACCTCCCACAGGCCCCACCTCCTAATACCATCACTTTGGGGGTTAGAATTTCAACATATGAATTTGGGGCAGGACACAAACATTCAGTCTATAGCACCATTTCTCCCTGCTCAAATCCTACTCACCCGTTAAGACCTAAGTAAACACCCCCCCCCCCATGAAGATATTCTAGATCTGTTCTGCCCAATAGAAATATAACACAAACCACATATGTCATTTTAAATTCTCTAGTTGTCAAATTTCAAAAAATAAAAAGAAACAGATGGACCTAAATTTTAATATTATGTTCCACTCAAACCAAAATATCCAGAAAGTTATTTCAACATGTAATCAACATGAAGTGTTAATGAGATATTTTACATTCCTTTCTTTCGTACTAAGTCTTTGAAAGCCAATGTATATTCTACACTTAGAGCCCATCTCAAACCAGACAGCCACGTTTCAAGGGCTCAGTGTCCACATGTAGTGGCTCCTGGTCAGACAGCAGAGTTCTAGATGCCTCAGGTCAGTTGTGTTTCTCCCTCCCTGGAGCTTGTGCTGCCTGTCATATCCTGCCCAGCCTCACTCCTCCTGTAACCTGAAGCTCCTCAAGTTTGGTTCACAGACATCCTGCTCACCTACTGTGCTCAGAACTGGGCATACTGAGGGCGCAACCCCTTCCCCACCCTCATGGTATTCAGGGTTAGGTCTCCTCCATCTCTGTCCCCTCACAGTGCCTTTTGGGATGTGTTCAGTGGAATGAATCTGGTGGGCCTGGGGTCGGGGAGGGGTGGGGGCAGCCCAGGAGCAGCACAGGGACTCACCAGGCACTGGCAGATCCGGCAGGGGTCCCCAGGTGTGGTCCACTCTTGGCCATGCTCCCAGTGAGAACCACCTTCTGTGCAGCCTTGGGCTGGGGGGCGATGGGCAGAGAGGAGGCCTGGTGGGAGCTTCAGCCAGAAACCCCTCCTTCACGTGCCCTCTGAGGGCTCTCCTCTGAGCCTAAACCAGACCAGATCCTACCTCTGCCTGGACCCCTCGCCTCAGCCTCCCAGCACCCCAGGCAGGGTAAGGCCCAAGTTCCTTAGCCTGCCCTTCCAGGCCTTCCAGGGCCAGCATGGCCACACCCACGTGTCTCTGGCCCCTCCCCATGTCCCCGTGTAAGCTTTGGCCATTCCTGCCTGCCTGCACCTTCCCGACTAACACACACCCACCTCACACTGAGTGTCAGTCCCAAGCTGCCCTCTCTTCCTGGAATGCCCGCCGTGTTCCGCCCTTCGCCTTTTGCTAACTGCTCTTTAACCTTGAGGTTGGCTCCAGACGCGCCACCTCCAGGATGCTTTCCTTTCTGTGCCCAGGCTGGATTAGGTCTCCTTCCTCATGGATTTAGTGTCACCCTCTAGTGGTCTGCCTCGAGGGCCCACCCCGTGTCTTCTGTGCGCAAAGCAGGTAATAGTCAATGTTTATTGACGTACATATCATTACACACATCTTACAAATGGGAACTGAGGCACGGAGTAACTCCCTCAGGGGTACATAACCACTGACAAGGGCAGAATCTGAGCCCAGGCCTTCCAGCTCCGGAGCAGGGTGGGCCAGGCCTGGGTCCCCCCACTGACGGCAGCCGCAGGTCAGAGGCCAGCAGAGTGGGCTTTGGGTTGAGGAAGTGGCAATAACAGCCCTCCCTGGAGCTCTGCCAGGGAAGGGGCAGGGCTCTCACCTTGGCAGGTCGGGCAGCAGTGCCCGGGCCTCAGGACTGGTCCAGGGCAGGGGGTGGACGGGCACTTCATGGGCACACAGCGAACCAGGCTCCTCTGTAATGCACCCATAGCTGTACTGCCCCTGGGTCTGGCTCCCAGAGACAGCAGGATGGGCCACAGAGTGGGGATGGAGGGAGAATCTCTCTGGCACCAGGCCTTGGAAAGTATGTGAGGGGCTGAAAGAGTGGCAGGCGTGACCCAGGGTAGGCGGGGGTGTCCCCGGAAGATCAGGGTCTGGGCAAAGGTGCGGGGTACTCACCAGGCAGGAGCATTGGAGACAAGGGTTGGAGCTGGACAGGAAGCTGGCCCCCTCCTCATAAAGCTGTCCCTCATACTCACAGCCTGGGGAGGGTTGCCAGCGTGACGGACTGGTCAGCAGAGAGCAGGGTGGGTGGACATTACCCGAGGGAAGGCAGGACCCCAAGTAGGTACGGAACCCTCTGGGGCCGAGGGGACGACGGGGCAGGGTGGGGGGGAGGTCACCTGGCCGGCAGATGGGGCAGCACTCCCCAGGTGGGGTGTAGCTCTCCAGGCAGTTGAGCTCTGAGCATGAGGGCCCCTGGCACTGCACCGTCCCTGCCTGCAGGGTAGACACTGAGCCCTCCTTCCTCCTCTACTGCCCAAGCCGAGTTACTCTGCTGGCCTAGCAGGCCTAGCAGGCTCCAGGCCTCAATGCCGGGGTGGCGGCAGCAGTCCTGCCAGGACCCCAGATTGGGCTTGGCGCTGCCAGGCCTGGGGTTAAGCCGGGCGGTGGGGATGTGGGTGGTAGATAGGACAAGGCTCTGATTCCCTTACCTGACAGGTACAGATGACACAGGGCTCCAGTTGCCACGTTTCCCCACTCCTGTGGCCTCCAGTACAGCCTGCAAAACCAGGGCCAGGCCCGCAAGTAAGAGACCCAGAGAACTGGGGCGAAAGCACGGCCAAGGGCGCCACATCAAAGGGGCACCATTCAGGCGATTCTCAGAGATTGTATACTTACTGCAACTTTCCAGCAGATGGCAGTATAGCGTCTGCCTCGAATAATCACCAGATTCCCATTATTTTACAACACATGGAAGCATTGAGGAAAGCGTGCCTTTTTAAAACTTTCACCAAAGACATTGTATGTGCTAGCAGTGGCCCTGAGACACCACGTGTCCTACAAGCGATGTGTGTGTGTGTCCCTTTTCTTTGTTGGGAGATCCAACAACTCCCAAGACTTTACTCCTCATCTCTGGCCAAGACTCTCAGGCTACATTTCCAGAACCCACCAGTCCCTAAGCCTCTGTCCCACCTTTCAAACTTGCAGCTGCCATTCTTCCCGGGGCAGGGTTGCCAAAGACAACATAGGATGCCCAGTTAAATGTGAATTTCAGATGAACAACACATAATATTGCAGTATAAGTATGTCCCAAATATCGCACGGGACATACTTGTATTTAAAAATATGTTATTTATACAAAATTCAAATTTAACAGGGCATCCTATTTTTTTTTTTTTTTTTGGCAGTGCCGCTTCCAGGATCTTAGTTCCCCAACCGGGGACTGAACCCGGGTCCTCAGCAGTGAAAGCATGGAATCCTAACCACCGGACCACCAGGGAAGTCCCAGGTATCCTATACGTTTAGTTGCTAAACCCGGCAACCTTATCTTCCTGACTATGAACCAGTAACAGCCGCTGTCTTCATGTCACTGGCACCACTAGTTTCCCAAGCTCAGAGTCCACTGTTCCATGGGATCCAACTACGTTCTTTGGAAACACCCCTCCTTCTGCAGCACACTGCCATCCCTGGCTCCATGCCTAGGCAACTACAGTAATAGCCCCCTAACTGGTCTCTCTGCATCTAGCCCATATACCACGTGAAAATTCCAAAAATGCCTATTTGAACATGCCACACTCTGGCTTTTCAGCCTTCAGTGGTTCCCCATTGTCCACAGAAGAAAGTCCAAACTGTAAGGCTTACAGCAGTGTGTTCCCACTGGCTTTCCCAGTCTGATTTCCTGCAACACACCTTTCCCCACTCTGTGTGCCTAGAGGGCCTTCAAGTACACCCTTTCCTTCTGGTGAAACCCCACTTTCCCTTGAAGATCCAGCTCGGATGACCTGTTGTATGTAGGGCCCTCCCCGATCACCTAGTCTGGGTGGGCTTCCCCTGCCTTCCTGCCCTCTCCTCCGGCGACTGACCACTTAAGGCCTTTCTCCACCTCCTCTTAATCTGTTCATTGGCTCTTAAATCTTGTATTATACTAGCTACATACGTTTATCTTCTCACTAGATTAGAAGCTGCCTGAGGAAAGGAAAAAGATCAGGTAGAGCAGGGGTCCCCAACCCCCAGGCCACGGACAGGTAATGGTTCGTGGCCTGTTAGGAACCCGGCCGCACAGCAGGAGGTGAGCAGCGGCGAGTGAGCAAAGCTTCCTCTGTATTTACAGCCGCTCCCCATCGCTCGCATTACCTCCTGAGCTCCGCCTCCTGTCAGATCAGCGGTGGTATTAGATTCTCATAGGAGCGCGAACCCTACTGTGAACTGCGCATGCGAGGGATCTAGGTTGTGCGCTGCTTGTGAGAGTCTAATGCCTGATGATCTGAGGTGGAGCTGAGGCGGTGATGCTAGCGCTGGGGAGCGGCTGCAAATACAGGTTATCATTAGCAGAGAGGTTTGACTGCACAGAGACCATAACAAATCAGTGACTTGCAGACTCATATCAAAACCCTATCGGTGGGTGGCAAGTGACAGTTAAGCTGCATCTTATGGAATAGACTGGACATAAGCAACACACTTTTGGTGTCACTGTCTCCCATCGCCCCCAGAAGGGACCATCTAGTTGCAGGAAAACTAGCTCAGGGCCCCCACTGATTCTGTATTACGGTGAGTTGTATAACTATTTCATTATATATTACAATGTAATAGAAATAGAATGTACAATAAATGTAATGAGCTTGAATCATCCCGAAACCTTCCCCCACCACCACCCCGGTCCATGGAAAGACTGTCTTCCATGAAACTGGTCCCTGGTGTCAGAAAGGTTGGGGACCACTGACGTACAGCCTTTGGCTCAGTCCCAGGTCAGAAGCAGCATTTGCTGACTTGGACTTCGCTTCTGAACACCCCTAGCCACTGCCGGAGCGAGTGGGCAGACGCCCTCTGGACACATGGCAGGTGGCAGGCCAGGCTCTGGGGCCCCAGAACGAGTGCAGGAGGTGGGTCTGGGGTCGGCAGAAGGCTGACCGGGCTCGCAGTGCGGGCAGCACGCTCCTGGCTCCGGGCAGGGTCCTCTTGGGCATGGCTTCTGGGTGCAGGTTACGGCTCCTTCCTGTGGAAAGCAGGCATCAGAACCCTGGAGGATAGGGCCTCCAGAACCGAGACCTCTCCCCAGGCTGGGACCCACCAGAGGCGCAAGAGGCTGAGTTGGCTCAGACTACGTGGGCTACCCTTGGCCCAAGGGCAGAAAAGAGACATCCTTCCCCCTCCCCCATCATCTCCTGCCACTCTCGACCCTCAGAAACCATCTCTTCCAGGTACCAGCAAATTCCCCAGCGTGGCGAGATCCTAGGAAGGGAACCAAGGGCTTCCTCAGTGGAAGGGTGAGGAAAGAAATAGGTGGGTGTGAAGCCAAGTGAGGGAGCAGAGGCAGGTGGATGCCAGGGACAGATGGATGACTGGGGACACTGAAGGTCCGCAGGCGAGGGGGCAGGTATAGGAAGACAAGAACCCCGCTGTGTGCGTGGGGATTGAGCTCCAGAAAGCAGAACTCTTCGGAATCAGCTGAAGGCGGCCAGTGGCAAGGCTTGGGGGGATGGGCAGGGAGACCCCACTTCTAAACATTCAGCACACCAGGCTGCAGCGACAGGTAGCTGAGGTGAGGCAGACGGGTGAGGGGAACAGGTATGGGATACCCAGGGTGGGTCACAGGAGCTCACCAGGCAGCGGCAGGTGGTACAGGCATCTGTGGCGAAGGTCTCCCCATTGCCATAGGCCTGACCATTGTGGCTGCAGCCTGAGGAGGAGATGGTGCTGTCGCTCAGGCACTCAGGGCCATTTCCGGGCCCTGAGGCGGTGCCAGTGGGCAGGCGGATGGCACTCACCATGGCAATGGGGCAGCCCAGGCTGGGGGACACAGTGTGTAGCCCCGTCCTGGCAGACACAGGCTGTGCAGGCATCAGGCTCCCAGCGAGCCCCCTCGGGCCAGGCCCGACCCAGCCCCCAGCACTGGGGCGAAGCCGCGTGGCATTCACAGGACTCCAGCTGCCTCACCCTCCCCTGCAGGTCTTTGTTCTGGGGAGAGAGGTGGGGGTAAGAGGCACTGGCTCAGCTTCCCCCACCAACTCCCACAGATTCGTGGGGTGTGAAAGCCAAGGCAGGATGAGAAGGAAACGTGACAGTTCCAGAGCAAGGTGGGTCCCCCTCCAGGCAGCATCCAGCTCAAACAGTCCCAGTTCTCATAGCCTGGGGTCTGGATAGGCTCCCAGGGGAACACGGGCCCCCAGTCCTCTCCTTTAGACAAAAGGGGACTCAGTCCCTGTGAGCCAACAGTTAAAGACCTTTATCTACCCAAAATCTTTCCTGATGATGCACCATAATGTTTGCCAAATACATGAAAGAATATGAAAATCTGACAAAACAAATACCCGGAGGTTCTTCCCTGGTATGAAAGAACCGATGTTAAGAACTGCTCAGGGCTTCCCTGGTGGCACAGTGGTTAAGAATCCGCCTGCCAATGCAGGGGACACGGGTCCGAGCCCTGGTCTGGGAAGATCCCACATGCCGCAGAGCAACTAAGCCTGTGTGCCACAACTATTGAGCCTGGACTCTAGAGCCCGTGAGCCACAACTACTGAGCCCATGCGCCACAACTACTGAAGCCCGTGTGCCTAGAGCCCGTGCTCCGCAACAAGAGAAGCCACCGCAATGAGAAGCCCTCGCACCGCAACGAAGAGTAACTCCTACTCGCTGCAACTAGAGAAAGCCCGCCCGCAGCAACAAAGACCCAACGCAACCAAAAATAAATAAATAAAATTTATTAAAAATAGAACCGTTCAGATAAGAATCTTTCTATGTGCATTTAAAACAAAACTCTATTTCAGGGTCCCACGGGCCCCCCTTCTCTCCTTCCCTCCCACTACATGAGGCCTGCCCTACCCCACGCACACCCACTGCCTCCAGTGGTACCTGTTCTCTGAGCTCCATGACCTCAGCCTCCAGCCTTCCCAGTCGCTCCTCCAGGGGGCGCCACCGCTCCTGGGGGGCCCCAGCAGGGGCTGAGGAGTGGGCCGGCGCCTGCAGCTGGTAGTCGTGGATGTCAGCAAGCCCCAGAGGCTCCCTGGGGACGGCTCCACCTGAAAGCACAAGGATCCGGGGAGGGCCTATCGCTGAGGGGCTAGCAAGGCTTCCTGGGTTTGTCTTCCCAATGATGTCTATCCTGTGCCCACCCCTGTCCACCGTCACCCACCATCCAGGGAAGGAGAGGTGGTCTGTGAGGGGCTGGAGTGAAAGCATGGGAGGAGGAGGAGAGAGCCCTGGGTGCACGGAAGTGACCTAGACCAGCTTTCCCAAGTAGTAAGAGCCTCAGGCGGGTATAAGCCCCAGGGACCCCGCCTCACTGGGAGCCTGGGGGGAGGATCTAGATCAGGGCCTCTCTGTAGGCTGCCCTGACTCTGCAGGGGTCCTCAGCCACGGGGGCTGTGCCAGGGTCATCCAGCCTCACTCAGGCCACGGACTTGGCCAGGGGCAGCCTGGGGAGCTGATGTGTCATGCTGGGAGGGCCCACAAGCCAGCACAGGCTGAAGTGCAGGAGAGGGAAACAGAGGAGTGAAAGGTGGGGCTGCTTTCAGGTACCCAGGGTCTGTGGGCAAACCCCACTGCTTGTCTTCACCTTCAGAAAGGGCAGCACTTCCGTGCACAGGGAGGGGCAACTCTTCCCTCTGCTGCTACTCCCAAGCCTTACCACTGTTTTCCGGGCCTGTGGCAGAGCGGCCTGGGAACTCCACCCAGGGCAGAGTGGGCTCCAGAAAGCGGGACTTGGCTGCATTTCTTTTTTTTTTTTTTTTCCCCTTTTTCTTCTGCGGTACGCGGGCCTCTCACTGCTGCGGCCTCTCCCGTTGCGGAGCACAGGCTCCGGACGCGCAGGCCCAGCGGCCATGGCTCACGGGCCCAGCCGCTCCGCGGCACGTGGGATCCTCCCAGACCGGGGCACGAACCCGTGTCCCCTGCATCCGCAGGCAGACCCTCAACCACTGCGCCACCAGGGAAGCCCTTGGCTGCATTTCTTGAAGGGTTCGGGGAGGGTGCTGGTAGGGCCCCCAACTAGATTTCAAGGCACCATGAGAATGAAGACAGGTTGTCCCGGGTTCTAGAGGACACTGGGTCCTAGGAGGGGGCACCTCTGAGTTCAGGCCTGGGGTTGCGGACGGCCACTTTCACCTGACTCTGATCCCCCTCCTGCCGTGGGGAAAACAAAGGCGGTGGGGTCATTGTCTGACTCCAGGTGTCCTTCCCACAAACATCATCCCTCCTCCCAGCAGAGGTGGGCGGGGCAGCAGAGGGTCTGGAGCAGGAAGTGAGTGAGCACGAGGAAGAGGTGGAGGGAGAGGGAAGGGTCTTTCCACCGAGGCAGCTCATTAGTGAGGCTGGGCCTGGGGGTGGCTAAAAGGGCTTCTCGTGCACACTAGCCCCGTGAAGCTGGGGAACAATACTGCTCACTCCCCCGCCCGCGACTGCCTCCACCAAAGGGGGTTGAAGATTCTCGTCCAAGACCTAAATTGTCTTCTTTTGTCCAAACCTGCTTTGTCCTGAGTTCCTCGGCTTGGTTAATGCCATCCCCACCTACCCAGAAATCTGGGGCTCAGCTTCTCTCTTTTGTACCCCTCCCAAAGTCCATCAGTCTCTGGTCTCAGCCGGTCATCCCCCAACCCCCCCCCCAGCTCCTCTCCTCTCCCCTCTGTGGCCACTCAGGAGGCTGAAGGCTCCCTGCCTCCACGTGCTCCTCTTTTCCTTTCACAGCCTTTCTAAATCACACATCTGCAGGTTCCCAGCAGCAAGTCCAAATGTGAGCTTTCCCAAGTGCCATTCACCTTTTCAGCCCACCCTGCAACGCCCCCCCGCCCCCCGCCCACACCCCTACCTTGGGCAGGGTGTCGTCTCTTGGAATGGCTCTCTGTCTTGGTGTGGCCCCTGTACCTCGCTTCCTTCCCAGCCCCATGAAGGGCGGCCAATGATGGGGTCCCAGTATCTTAAACCCTCCACCCCAGCACGACACCCCCCCCCACCATGACTCCTCCTTTCAGGCCACTCCCTCCAGGCCTGCTTAAGAAGGCACAAGAAAGGGGTTGAGGAGAAGCTGAGGGTCCTCTGGGACCCTCAGGGAAGATCAGGCCGGTCCTTTGCCTGGAGAGACCTGCAGAAAGAGCTCCTGTTGCACAAAGCCTGATTGCTCCCCATGGACCTGTCCTCTGCTCCCCTCCCTTCCCCCCTGCACAGTCCCGGCCCTGACCTCTCTGTTCCTGCCTGTCCTTCTGGATGAAAGCCAGACACAGAGACTCAAAGTCAGCTCCCATGGCGGGCCTTCTTTTTTTTCCCCTTTCTCAAGACAAATAATTAACTTCAGACTCCCAGATTCCAGGGCGGACTCTCCCCCACCGCTGCCTGCAGGAATTCCTCCCGAGGCCAGAGCAGGAAGCCCCGTCCTGCTCCGGGACCCCATGCCACAGTCTCCGTGCTGCCCCGACCATGCTGGCTCCTCCACCGACGGGGAGGACTCAGGCTGGCCTGGGAGGTGCACGCACCCCGAGGCAGGGCCCAGGGAGGCGGCCCCCGGCCCCAGCCGTTCCCTCAGACTGGGCTGAGCAAGAGGTGAGGTCCTGCCTGGCTGCCCCCAAGCCCTCAGCGCCCCGACCTACCTCTGCCGGTCCCCGGGGCCAGTGCCAGGCCCGTGAGCTGCAGGACGAGGGGCAGCAGAGCGGCCTCGGCCCTGGCCATGCTTGCCCCGCCTTGCTGACTACGGGTCGTGGCTCAGCAGGCGCTGGGAGAGGCGGGGTGTGGAAACACCAGGCCGCCTCCCACCAGCCTTTGTTCAGGGAGGGCTTCTGGTGTCTGTCACCCCGCCCCATGGCGCCTGCCTTCCTGATGGGCACCTCGACCCGACCCTGGGGCCCAGCCCCATCCTGACCCCAGACCTGGCTCAGAGGTGCAGGGGAGCCCCCGGGAGAGCAGGAAGCTGGGAGGGGTTGGGGGCGACTTCTCCTGCATGTGATCCAAGAGCAGGCTCTAAAAAGCCCACAAACTCATCACCCTTGGGCTCTGGGACAGCTGGTCTCCTAGCCCCTTGGGCTACTTCGCCACCCTGGGGTTCCCTTCCTCACCTGTTTACAGGAGAAGCAAACTGAGCTGGGTTCAAATCCCTGCTCGGCCTATTCCACTAGGCCTCTAACTTCTAGTTGCCTCAGTTTCCCTGTTTGTAAACTGGGGATCATAACAGCTACTTTATAAACTTAGAGTGAGGATTAAGAGAGACTAGATAGATAAAGAATTTAGGGTAGGGTAGTGGTCGGCACAGACTAAGTGCTCAGTAAATAAATAAAAACAAGAGGTGTGGGGCTTCCCTGGTGGCGCAGTGGTTGAGAGTCCGCCTGCCGACGCAGGGGACGCGGGTTCGTGCCCCGGTCTGGGAAGATCCCACATGCCGCGGAGTGGCTGGGCCCGTGAGCCATGGCCGCTGAGCCTGCGTGTCCGGAGCCTGTGCTCCGGGAGAGGCCACAACAGTGAGAGGCCTGCGTACCGCAAAAAATAAATAAATAAATAAATGGGTTTTAAAAAAACACACACACAAAACAAACGAACAAAAAAAGAGGTGCTGCTCCAGGTCTCCGAAGTCAAGGGCGCTCCCGGTCTCCTCTCTCCACCTCTACATTTCTTTCCTGGACTCTACTCACCATCCCTATCTACCCTGGCAGCCCCAGGCTTGGCCCCAAATGCCAAGGCCTTTCTTCTCCAGCCCATTTTCCAGCTCTTGGGCTCAGGCTTGGCCTGTGTGTGTGTGTAGGGGGGTGAGTCCGGGCCGGGGGCAGGGCTGGGCCTTGGGCTCAGCAGGCGGAGGGGGCCAAAGGGAGGAAGTGAGAGAAGCTGGTCACGTGGGCCACCAGGCTGGGAAACTCCTCAGTGCAGCTGGAAGCAGGGGAGGTGGGGATGGGCCCCAAGCTCACAGGCAAAGGGACATGGAGGGTGGAGCCGTGAAGCCCGCCAGAGCAGTCTCCCTCCCCACAAAGGCCAGCAAATCAGAGCCACCCTGCTCCCTGCTCCCACCCCCCAGCCCACGTCAGGGCTAAAGGCCCCTCGAGCCCACTCTCCAAGCACCTTAAGGGAAAGCAGTGTCTCTCCTCACAAGTGTAGGCCCCTAATAGGCCCTGAGCAGTTGGCGGCAGGGGACGGGGAGAATGTGAGCCAGTGCTGAGACCTGGCCTCAGTTGGCCTGGAGCTAGGCTCACAGGAGCAGAGGAAAGCCAGGGCCAGCCAGCTGCTGGAAAAGGAGCTAGGAAGTGGCAGCTCTGTTCCCACCAGGGCTAAGGAAGATGGTGCCTGTTAGAAGGCAGGTCTCCTGGGAGGCTGGGTGGAGGAGAGGCTAAGAGCAGACTCTGGTGAGGGCTACCAGGTCAAATCCTGAGTCTCCTGCTTTCTGCTGTGTGGCCTCAGGCAAGTCATTCAACTTACAGTGGCTAATTTTTCTTCTCTGTGACCTGCGGCTCTAACAGCACCCACTTTAACGCTGGAAAGTGCACTCAGCACGGGGCTGGGCACGTAGGCATTAGCTCTTATTACTTCTCTTACGGGATCTCTAACTGTCCCCCCAGCCATGCGGGCGAGGGTGCCTTTATTCCCATTTTACAGATGAGGAATCTGAGGAGTCAGGTGAGCTGTTCAGAGTCATGCTGGGAGTAAACCACAGAGCCTGGGTTCAATGCCAGGTCCTTGGGGTCCCAGGGCCCACACGCCTTATCATTGCCAGGAGCCCAAGCCCCCCAACACCCCTGGTCACCCTGACTCCCAGCTGCCTACTGCTCTGCCCAACCCCTCACCCTTGCCCTCCCACAGTGCCTCTGTCGGAGCACCTGAGTATCGCTGGAGAACATCCCAGCCCTTGGGTGACCGGATTTGCTTCAAATTCATGGCCACAGCCTCAAAAGACACACAAGACTGCCAGAAATTCTATCACAATTCCCTGGTAAATCCAATCTCCCTCTCCTGAGAGGAGCATTTCACACCCTCTCCTTCCTGCCTAAACGTTTCAGTTGGCTCTGCCCTTACCCCCTGTATGATTTTGGCAGGTTACTAAACTTTGCTAAGCCTCAGGTTCCTCCCCTGTGAAGTGGGGATAATAATAGTACCTCCATCCTGATTGTTATAAGGATTGTCGAGACAAAGGCTTACATGCAAGTTTTGGAATATGATCCAGGGAGCAGAAATGAGGGGTGGGAGAGCAAAACGGGGAAGGATGAAAAGCCAATACAAGACTGCCTTATGGAGTAGCTGGTCACTGCTGTGGGCATGTGTGTGTCCAATGCCACAGGACCATCTGTACGAAAGCAGCTCAGCCAGAAAGTGGAAGCACTTATCCATTGACATCAGTGCCCCGCTGGTCTAGGGTAGCACCGGAGGGCATTAGCTGCTCCCAGTTAGGTGTTAATGAGTGCTCAAGTGGGCTACCGAGGGTGCAACAGGGAAATTCCAAAGCCAAACAGGAGAGATTTATAGCCAGGGCCTGAGGCAAGACGCCACGGGGATGCACCTGTGCAGAGCCGCTTGCAGACTGTGGAGAACTGGAATAAGGTGCAGCTGAGAGAATTTGCATAAGTGGTGTCTGACGAATGAGACAATGAGTATAAAAATCTTTTTACAGTGCCTGGCACCTTTTAAACACCCAAAATACATTATTATTTTTATTGACATCATCATCATCTCCTGCTGAGGCCCAACCTGAAAAGGCAATACTAACATTCTTTATCTGCAACAGAAGGTACAGAAGCGTCTGGAAAACTCGCTCTGTGAAATAAAATCCCAGAGCCCAGAGGAAAGGGTGTTATTTGGAGAGCGGCTGAGTCTCCACCGTGACTGATCCGTGTGAGCCTCTTTGCTGCCAGGTATTGAGCCAGATACAGGAATACAGGGATGAATGAATCAGGAATAGCGACGGCCAGAATGCCCGGGCCAGACCAAGGGAAGGGGAATGGGGATCCTGGCAGAGGGAGGGGCATGAGCACACGACCGCAGGTGCACTCAAACGTCAGGCTTGGAATAAAGGGCTCACTTTTCTCTGCTGGGCTAGTGGAACCAGATGCCACCATCCTCACCAAAATCCAGTACTTTCTTTAGAACAGGAACATTCTGGCTAGAGAAAGAAGTAATATCTCAGGCCCAGGCTTGAGTCCTTATTTGACAGGATGTCCCCATGAATGGAGTGGTGTTTGGGACCCAGCTGGGTGTGTGGGCACAGTAGCGTGCGTGGCTCCGTAGGGCAGCACAAGGGCTCCAGGGTTTAGAGTCAGTGAGTCCTGAGTTCAAATCCTGCTCCACCACTGACTGTCTGTGCTGGTTGATCTCCCTTTCTACCTCTTCCATTCATTCTCCCTCTCCACCCCCTACAGACGGCATTGCTCTGGCTTTCGTGCCCTCTGGCTTCCTGTTGGGTCAGCCAATGAGAGGTGCAGGCGGGGCCTGAAGGGCAGGGGAGGAGAGCGGTTGGGGTATTTCTTCTTGGCCTCCTTCTGCTCAGCACAGCTCCCATGGTACCACTAGTCCTTCCCCTTATCCGCTCAGCCCAGGGAGTGGCAATGGCTCCCTACTATTGTTAGTTCCCTGGTGATTCTTTTTTTTTTTAAACTGGCTGCAGCTGTGGGTTGGCTGCTGCTGTTTTTTTTTTTGGCTGCGTTGGGTCTTTGTTGCTGCGCACGGGCTTTTCTCTAGTTGCGGTGAGCGGGGGCTACTCTTCGTTGTGGTGCACGGGCTTCTCATTGCGGTGGCTTCTCTTGTGGAGCATGGGCTCTAGGCGCGTGGGCTTCAGTAGTTGTGGCGCGTGGGCTTCAGTAGTTGTGGCACGCGGGCTTCAGTAGTTGTGGTACGCGGGCTCAGTAGGTGTGGCACATGGGCTTAGTAGCTCCGCGGCATGTGGGATCTTCCCAGACCAGGGCTCGAACCCGTGTCCCCTGCACTGGCAGGCGGATTCTTAACCACTGCACCACCAGGGAAGCCCCCTGGTGATTCTCTAATACCGTGTCTACAGATCGGTAAATGGTCCCTCCTTTAAGTTCTCTTTAGCTAAACCCTTTTGAGGGGAATTCTCTTTTCTCCTGGGCCCTTAGCTGATATGCTAACCTTACCACATATTCTACTAAGTTACTCTACCTCCCTAAGCCAAAATCTTTCATCTGGAAAAGGAAGTAATAACCGCTACGGTAGGCTGGGAGAGTCTAATAAGGCAACAAGCATGTGATGTGTGCTTGACGCATGTGCAGCACCTGGTACACAGACGATCCCAACATAGTTACTTTCTGTTCCTTACCTCCTTCAGGTTGTACTGTCAATAGCAGCAGCTTGGTTTTCCCTCTGCCTTTGGTGGCTGGAAGCCACTTTAATGCTGTAAAGAGGGAGGGAGAGAAGGGGTTAGTAAATGATTAAATTTTGTACTTAAATTTTGACCTTTCAAGTCACACCAGTTGTAACAAATGAAATAAGCTACCACAAAGGAATAAAGGCAAAGCCCATCATTACACCTGCTCCAGCCCTTCCTTGCCCATCACTCGCATCCGGTGTAACCAATGGTAACAAGGTCTGTTCTTCCACACCCTTCACGTGGCCCACACAACCGCGTGCAAGCGTGTGTGCACCGCATGATGTCGTTTGGACGTGGTATGTGGGAACAGGCTGTGCAGCATCCCAACCCCCATCCCCATCTGCCCCTGCAAGTCACCAACTTGCCCCCAAGTCACCTCCCTCAGTGGCTCCTGTCTCCAGCTCCCTACTCCCCTAGGACCCTCTCTCCCTGCTCACAACAACATGTCCACCCCAGGAGAAGGTTACCCCGGCTGACCTGACCAGCTGAGCAGCTGCAGCAGGGGGACAGGGGGCGGGGATGTGCTGTTTATCACAGATCAGATATTCTTTTTTTTTTTGCGGTACGCGGGCCTCTCACTGCTGTGGCCCCTCCCGTTGTGGAGCACAGGCTCCGGACGTGCAGGCTCAGCGGCCATGGCTCACGGGCCCAGCCGCTCCGCAGCATGTGGGATCCGCCTGGACCGGGGCATGAACCTGCGTCCCCTGCATTGGCAGGCGGACTCTCAACCACTGTGCCACCAGGGAAGCCCCGATCTGAGATTCTAATTCCACAGCTGTACCCCACAGCTGGCCACCTCTCCCCACAATTCAGAATAACTAGGCCGCCAGCCCCCTTCCAGGAAGGACTCCCTTTGCCCCTTAGAAGGCCTTCAGGGGTCCACCTCACTGTGTTCCAGGGACTGTGCCAAGCTGCAGCATGCCTACTCAAGTACCAGTGTCAGCTCACACACTAGACCAACACCACTCACAGGTTAATATCACAGTCGGAACGCAGTACTTCCTTGTCAGATGGAACCTGCTGGGATCTTAGGAGGGTTTGTGCATTTTTCTGTTTTCGTTTTTGGCAAAGAAAGACCAGGGCAATCAGAGTGCATATCTGAACCTCGCAGCAGAGCCAGGACCTGGAGGGGGGGTATTGGCAGAATGTTTCCAGGCGCCACACAGGGACCTCCAAGCCACGAGGCTCTCCAGCCTGGAGGGAAGCTTGCCAATCAACCTTGGGCCCACTGGAGAACCTGGGGCTTCCCCAATCTCTTTTCTGACTATCTTTTTTCTCAAAGACCGCTCCCTGGGGATCCCATTAGGGCTTGGAGAAGCTAAGAGGGTGGGGCAAAGAGGGGAGGAGATATGTGTGGCTTCCTGACTGCAATTTCCTCTTCTTCCCACCCATTTCGCTTCTTCCCATCCCTCACGGTCCTGCTCTCAAGATCCCACAAAGCCTCTTCCAGTGGTTCTGAGCAGCACAGTCCAACAGAACTGTCTGCGATGATGGAAATGTCTATGTCTGCACTGTCCAATACGATGGCCCCATGAGGCTACTGAGCCCCTGTAATATGGCTAGTGCACTTGAGGATCTGAATTTTTATTTTTTTTTATTTTTTGGCCGTGCCACGCGGCTTGCAGGATCTTAGTTCCCCGACCAGGGATTGAACCCGCGCCCTCGGCAGTGAAAGCGTGGAGTCCTAACCACTGGACTGCCAGGGAACTCCCCTGAATTTTTACTTTTTATTTAATTCTAATTCACTTTAATAGAAATAGCCCTATGTAGCTAGTGGCTACTGTATAGAACAGCGCATATTCAGACTGTAAGGCAACTTTGTGCAAATTAGTGAAAAGTGCAGCTTCTCAAGACAGAATACTCCCTTCCATTGGCTGGGAAAGTTTCGTAATAGATCCACATTGGCTATGATGTGAATGAGGCCCCCTAGAGACAGAAGAGACAGGCTTGCAGGAGTTTGGGCCAAGACTTGCCATGGGGCCTCTGGTCAAGGACCTGATCTCACTCAGCACCATAGCCCCACTCCACAGTGTTGAGACAAGCAAGATCTTAGACAGGGGCTGAGGGAGGGGAAGTGGCAGCTGTTCCTTCCAGGTAGTATGAAGAGAGGGGGTCAGATGGCAAGGGAGTAGAGGCCAGTGGGTCAAAACCACAGCTGGGGCCATAATGAGGCACCAGATGTCCTGGCACAGAGTAGTGACCTCAAATTCCTATATGTTTGGCTTTTTTTTTTTGGTAACAGCTTTATTGAGATATAATTCACATACCATAAATTCACCTGTTTAAAGAGTATAACTTAATAGTTTAGTATATTCATAGAGTTGTGCAATCATCACTGCAATCAATTTTAAAACATTTTATCATCCAAAAATAAACCCCATACCCTGCAGCCTTCACTCCCTCTTTCCCACCACCATCCGTACCCCAGCCCTAGGTGACCACCCATCCACACTTCTTCTCTATGGATCTGCCCGTTCTGGACATTTCATATAAGTAATCCTTTGTGTTTGGCTTTTCACTTGGCATAATGTTTTCAAGGTTTATCCATGTTTTACCAGGTATCCATGCTTCATTCCTTGTTGCCAAGTAATGTGTATGTACCAAAGTATGTACCATACTTTATCCATTCATCAGCTGATAGAATTTGGGTTGTTTCCACTTTTTGGCTATTATGAATAATGCTGCTGTGAAGATTCATGGGCAAGTTTTTGTGAGGACATATGCTGTAATTTCTCTTGGGTATATTACTGGGAGTGGAATTGCTGCATCATAGGGTAATTCTACCTTTAACCTTTTGAAGAACTGTCAAATTGTTTTCCAAAGTGGCTGTACCACTTCACATTCCCACCAGCAACATATGAGGGTTCCAATTTCTCTACTTCCTTGATAACACTTATTATTATCTGATTTTTTTGATTACAGCCAACCTAGTGGTATTTCATTGTGGTTTGATTTGCATTTCCCTAATGACTCATGATGTTGAAAATCTTTACACAAGCTTATTAGTCATTTATGTGTCTTCTCTGGAGAAATGTCTATTCAAGTCCTTTGCCCATTTAAAAAATTGAGTTATTTGTCTTTTTATTATTTTGTTGTAAGTGTTCTTTATATATTCTAGATTCAAGTCATTTATCAGGTATATGACTAGTCAATATTTTTTCCCATACTGTGGGTTATTTTAATTTTTTATGGTTTTTTTTTTTTGCAGCACAAAAGTTTTTAGTTTTGATAAAGTCCAATCTGTTTTTTTTCGTTGTTGTTGTTGCTTGTACTTTCGGCAACATATTTAAGGAATCATTGCCTAGTCTATGTTTAGAAAAATTTAACCCTGTGTTTTCTTATAAGAGTTTTACAGTGTTAGCTCTTACATATAAGATCTTTGATCCATTTTGAGTTACCTTTTGTATACGGAATGAGGTATGGATCTGTTGTTAGGTGCACTTATGTTTACAATTGTCACCTTTCTGATGCATTGTACTTTTATCATTATAAAATGTCCCTCTTTATCTTGAGTTACTTTTTTTGTTTTAAAACCTATTTTGTCTGATGACAGTATAGCCCTCCAGTTTTCTTATGGTTGCTGTTTGCATGATAAAACTTTTTTCTATTCTTTTAGTTTAAATCTTTTTGTATCTGTAAATCTAAAGTATGTCTGTGGGACTTCCCTGGTGGTCCAGTGGTTAAGCATTCGTCTTGCAATGCAGGGGATGCCAGTTTGATCCCTGGTCAGGGAACTGAGATCCCACATGCCGCGGGGCAACTAAGCCCGCACTGCAAAACTAGAGAGAAGCCCAGGCACCGCAACTAAGACGTGATGCAGCCACTGAATAAAAATACATAAATAAATATTTTTTTAAAAAATCTAAAGTATGTCTCTTATAGACAGTATCTTGTTGGATCTTGTTTTAATCCATTCACGTTACTAATATAGTTGTATTTGCATTTGCCATTTTACTTGCTTTCTAAATATATCATTTCCTTTTTGTTCCTCTATTTTGCCTAGACTGCTTTATTTTGCATTAAGTGAATATTTTCTAGTATAACATTTTTATTATTCCTTTAATGAGTTTTTTTTTTAACTTTTTTTTTTTTTTTCTATTTTCTTAGTGGCTACTCTAGGGCTTACCTCTGGACAGTTTACTATACTGTCTTCCTGTCCCATCTGGGTAAGTTGTCCCCAGGAAAGGTCCTGGGCAGAGGGTGTGGGCAGGAAAGTTGCCTGAAGAAGGATGGCCTTGGACGATGGGGCAGAGGAGGGAGGACTGAGGCACTGAGATGGCCACAGGGTGGCAGCCCCAGTGATAGAGAGGCTGCAGCTTTTTTTTGCGGTACACGGGCCTCTCACTGTTGTGGCCCCTCCCGTTGCGGAGCACGGGCTCCGGACGCGCAGGCTCAGCGGTCATGGCTCACGGGCCCAGCCGCTCCGCGGCATGTGGGATCTTCCCGGACCGGGGCACGAACCCGTGTCCCCTGCATCGGCAGGCGGACTCTCAACCACTGCGCCACCAGGGAAGCCCCAAGGCTGCAGCTTTGATGGAGCTTTGTGGGGCTGCACAGTCCTCAGGGTCACCTCAGATTTTATGAGTCAGGACAGATGTCCAGATCCAGGAAAACGCGTGTTCTAAGGTCTGGGCGTGGCTTATTGGTGGTCCTGTGGTCAGGATCCCCTGGTAATTGCCCCTGCTGCTTCATCCTGCACCTGGAATACCTCTCGGTGTAGACCCCGGAGCTGGTCCACAATTCCCTTCAGCCCCCAGGGACCAACAAGTTGTCGGGGCAGGTCTCAGTGGGAATGGTGGCTACCCTCCTTTTCCCCATCAGCTACCACCTGCCTTACCTCCCAGGGTACTCTGAGAACACGCACGGTCCGAGGCCAGGCTCTGCTCCTCCCACCAGGAGGCCCGCTCTGGGGATCCTGGCTGCTGCTCTGCAGACGCGCACACTGTACGAATCAGGGTGACAGGTCCCTTGGTTTCCACCCTGCTGTGCCTCCCCTCCCCTGCAGCACCAACGCCTGACTGAGCCCTGTGAACCCAGTCTATGTCCCTGAGTGGCCCAGCTGGAGAAGGCGGGGCCTGGGGAGCAGGGTGGGGCAGGACGGGAGGCAGCCCGGGAGTAGGTTTCCAGTGTGAGGGAGGAGGAGCAAAGCCTTTCATCCTACAGGACCTGCAGGCTCCCCAGTACCTGATGGCCCACCTTGCCCTGTCCTGCCCAGCCCATGGCCTCTGCTTCTCTTGCTCAGGGTCCTGTGTAGGGCCCCAAAGTGGGTATTCTGGAAATAGTCCTTAAAGGCCTGCAAGGGTGGGGATCCTGGGAAAAAGGATCCACCTCCTTCTTAGTGCCAATAGGAACAGGCTCATTCCCATTCCTTCTGTCACTCATCCATTTTCAAATTTATCATTCATTCATTCATTCATCTAGGAACTCCCACCCTGGAATAGCTGGGACGCCTGGCTGTCCCTGGGTAGAAGCCTGAGGTAACCATGGGCCCAGGGTATGCTCCCAATTTCCCCATGAGAGTCCTCCCTTCCCAGTGGCTCTGCTTTCTCTCCTCTTGCCTCCTGTCCCCACCACCCTCTGCTTTTTTCTGCCCTACTTCATGCCTCAAAGCGGCTGAGCTGGACCTGCATGACACAGGCTCCCTTGATCTCTGGATTCCGGGTGGATTTGGCTAAGGGGAGGCACTGGCAAGAAATAGGAGGGTGGGAGAGTGGAAGCCATAGAGCCCCCAATCTCGCACAGCTGCAGGTCCTGGAGGACAGCCACTCTGTGGGTGGTGACAGTTCCCTGCTGATGCTAGGCCTTGGGTGCCTGGAAGTTTCACAGTGGCTTTCGTAATCCTGTTCACATCTCTGCAAATGTTCTAAACTTGCCTCCGTTTAGCTCCACCTGTGTCCTGCCACAACCTTGCCTCACACGCCTCTTACCTAGAGCCACCCACACTGAGGGTAGCTCCTTTTTCTGTGTCCCTGGGGCAGTCAGGGAGCCTGATAGAAGTCATCAAACCCCAGAGACAATACTCAGCCTCCTGTGAGTGGGAGGAGGTCAGCAGAGGTATAGCAGGACGACCAGGGGAAGAGCCCAGAAGATCCAGGCTGGAGGGAGGGAGAAACGGAGAGGGTAGGGGCCAGGTGCCACCCCTGTCTCTCTGTGATGAACCCGCTCTTTTGCTTTTCTCTTTTAAATTATTTAGAATTTTTATTTAAAACTTACTTAGAGATCTTTAAGGCATATTTATATTATATCGGTCTTTTGCTTGCATTAAAAGGAAACTACAAGCTAAATAAATTTGTTAAGTCATTCCTAAAATGTCTTGACATTTAGAATTTGGATCTTCTGAATGGCTTTTTAAATTTTTATTAATTTAATTTATTTTTTTAAACATCTTTATTGGAGTATAATTGCTTACAATGGTGTGTTAGTTTCTGCTTTATAACAGAGTGAATCAGCTATACATATACATATATCCCCATATCTCCTCCCTCTTGCGTCTCCCTCCCACACTCCCTGTCCCACCCCTCTAGGTGGTCACAAAGCAGGAGCTGATCTCCCTTTGCTATGCGGCTGCTTCCCACTAGCTATTTTACATTTGGTAATGTATACATGTCCACGTGATTATCTCACTTTGTCCCAGCTTCCCCTTCCCCCTCCCCGTGTCCTCAAGTCCATTCTCTACATCTGCGTCTTTATTCCTGTCCTTACCCTAGGTTCTTCAGAACTTTTTTTTTTAGATTCCATATATACGTGTTAGCATATGGTATTTGTTTTTCTCTTTCTGACTTACTTCACTTTGTATGACAGTCTCTACTCTAGGTCCATCCACCTCACTACAAATAACTCAATTTCGTTTCTTTTTATGGCTGAGTAATATTCCATTGTATATATGTGCCACATCTTCTTTATCCATTCATCTGTTGATGGACACTTAGGTTGCTTCCATGTCCTGGCTATTGTAAATAGTGCTGTAATGAACATTGTGGTACATGACTCTTTTTGAATTATGGTTTTCTCAGGGTATATGCCCAGGAGTGGGATTGCTGGGCTGTATGGTAGTTCTATTTTTAGTTTTTTAAGGAACCTCCATACTGTTCTCCATAGTGGCTGTATAAATTTACATTCCCACCAACAGTGCAAGAGGGTTCCCTTTTCTCCACACCCTCTCCAGCATTTATTGTTTAAAATTTTTATTTATTTTTAATTCACATACAATGAAATTCACTCTTTTTAGTGTACAGCTGTGAATTTTGGCAAATGCAGAGAGTTGTGTGACTATCACCACAATCAAATCAAGATGCAGAACACTTGCCATCACTTCATGCTGCCGCTTTGTGGTCAGCCCCTCCCCGCAGTCCCACATCCACCCACCCAGCTCTGTTCTCTGACCCTATGCTTTCTCCTGGGCCTGTTCCTGAGGGGGAGACAGCTGGGGAGCGGGCAGCCTCTCTCAGGGGCCACGATCATTCCCTGACTCGTACACGGGCCACATTTTCTATACAGACAACATCCCGGGGCCTGAGCATGAGGAATAAAGCCCCTAGCAGCCAGCTCCCTCTCCTCTCCCAGTGGAGAGCATGTCAGGTGGGAAGCTGGAGGCGGGGGGGGGGGGGGGGGGGGGGATAGCCCCAGGGAGCTCTGGGCTGGAGAGTGTGGGATCTGCATGCTTCCCTGGCTCTACCTGCCCCAGGGACTCAGTGAGGACAGCTGGCCATAGTGAGGCTGCCACCCAGAACCACCAGAACACAGGATGTGCTCTGGTGGTGGTGGGGCTACTGCTATGTTTAAATTAACATCACTTCTTCTACTGTGTGCCAGGCACTGGGCTAGACCTCACCCCACCCCCGCCACTGCTGAGCAGCAGTTCTTCACTGCTGACAGTACAGTGTTAACCCCTTGTGTAAACAAGGATACTGAGACTCAGAGAGGCCGAATGCCTTACACAAGGTCACACAGCTGGGACCTGAACCCAGGTCTGTCTGACTCTAAAGTGATCAAATATCACTCGTGGTCAGGTTCAAATCCCAGTGCCTTATTTTACTAATTGCTGTGTGCCTTTGGGTAAATTGCCCAACCTTTCTGAACTTCAGTGTTTTCATCTATAAAATGAAGATAATACATATCCCTACCTTGTACAGTTGATGGGAGAATCAAATGTGACTCTGGTGTTTGGTGGAGAGTAGGTTACATGATAAATTCTGTCATGGGTTGAATTGTGTCCCCCCCTCCCCCAGATTCATGTGTTAAAGTACTAACCCCAGTACCTCTGAATGTGACCTTATTTAGAAATAGGGTCTTTGCAGATGTAATTAGTTAAGATGAGGTCATTAGGTGGGCCCTAATCCAGTATGACTGATGTCCTTATGAAAAAAGGGAATTTGGACACAGTGATGTGCACACGAGGAGAGCAACGTGTGAAGATGAAGACAGAGATCAGGGTGATGCTTCTTCAAGCCAAGGAGCACCAGAGATAATGCTAAGAATACAAAGAAGTAAGATGATAACTCACTCAAGTTTGCAAGGTTAGGAAGTAACTCAACTCACTTCTTTGTAAACGGGGATATGTACGAATGATGCCCACGTCACGGTGGCTGCTTGTGACAGTTAAATGCAATAATGTATGAAAAGTGCTCAGCGGTATCCCGTATGTCTTAGGGGCTCATCAATATCACCTGGTTGTATGTGCGCCTCCAGCCAGCCCAGCCTGTGGCCTGCCCTCTCCAGAACACCACGCCCCGTTCCAACAGGGCCGTCACCAGCCTGGCGGTGCTTCTCCTGGCTCTTCTCCATAGCTCGGGATGGGCTGTCCCTCTGCAAGAGGCCCATGGCCTACTCTCGTTCCTGACCCCCATGGTCCCTGAACTGCAGGAGGATGCAGGATTGAGCACACTTGCTCTCTAGACGGCCGAGTTCCAGGTGGACCCAGGATCCCTGGGCTCACCACCCTCTTGCCCAGTCCTCTCAGGCACTCCCGTGACCTGCTACTGCAAAGCACAGCTTTTGAAGTGAGTCGGGGGGTGACGAGGAAGCCCCCATAAGTTCTTTCCTACCTGAGCAGGTGTCCCTTTCTTCTTCCCATCTCACCCCAAACTCCACCACCGGTGATGGCCCCTGGACAAGCTGTCAGGTCACGTCAGCCTCCCTGCAGCTTTGGAAGTGCTGCTCCAGGAGAAAGGGAGGAGAATAGCCTGAAAGAAATCGGAGAGACTGGTCCTCAGACTGGCACAGATCGGTGGAGACTCTTGGGTCCTGCATGCCCACCAGCACCCTTATGGCCCCAGTCGGCCTGGCACAGGGGGCCTGGGTGGGCATCAGAGCTCCAGCTGGCTCCTGACTTGAAAAACTGTGAAACACAGAGATTCCAGGACACTGGCCTGGTCAGAACTCCCACTGGACTCCCCTCTAGCAAGTCCTGACACCCTCCTTCTCTAGGAGGAACCAAGAGAGCAGAGTGGTCCTACTCTAGGACCCCCCCGGGGTCCTTCAGCCCTCAGGGCTCTCTGCTTTCTTGACTTTCTGCCCCCAGCATCAGAGGCCACAGAAGCAGCAGAGCAGCCTGGGGGAGCCCCATCTCGGGCCCCCAGGTCTGACTCTTACAGGGTGGTAGCCCTGGCCCAGGGGTACCTGGCTGGCAAGAACCAAACACCTGTTCCCACAGCTCTGTTGGCTCCTGGCCCCCAAGAGCTCCTTCTCCTACCTCTACCACATACATGACGTCCTCAGGCCACAACCCCCAGCCAGCCCACCCCTTAGGAGGCCAGAGAGGGGCAGCTGGGACATCCCCCTCCCATGGTGAAGTGTTGAGAGGCCATGTGGGACGAATATCATGCCCCCTGCCCCCTCCCATAACCTCACACCTCACTCCAGGCCAGAGAGTGCCTCCTCTGGACTCCCAGAACCATCCCCAGAGCCCCCTCCCATCCAGGGTGGTTCTGTCATCTTTCCACCATCCTGAGGTCCAGATGTGAGCTGAGAAGAGCCCCCCCCCCCATGCCACTGGGCTGACCCTGCCATCCTGGACACAACTGAGTCTCTCCTCCTTTCCCACCTTAGAGGCACAACAGTCCTGCCCCAGGGGGGATCCCGAGCCCTGGTTCTAAGTTGCAGGGGCTTGAGATGAATTGGGCTGATAAGCCACGGGACCCCCTGCATCCCACATCAGTGACGGGTGGTCCTCGTGCATCTGGATGGGATCCTCTCCCCGGTGGGGGCACCTGTGGACTCTGGGCTTCAACCAAGTCTGTTTGGGACAAGAGAGGACACTGAAGTCCACAGCTGGTTCTTGCAGGACTGGGGTGGCCTCTGTCCTCACAAAGCAGGGGCTCAGTCATTCCCATTGCAGGAGCCCTGGAAGACTGTGGTTTCCAGGTTGGACTTCCTCCTCTTCCTTTTCCTCCTTGTCCAAGTGCTGCATGCTCTCAAGTGAGTCCTCCAGACAGGCAGGAAGGATGGAGGCTCTGGCCCCAGCCCCTTCCTTGATAAAGCCCAGTACTGGGGAGGGAAGTGGTTTGAGCAAAACACTGAGCTAAGTAGATTTTAGGAGTGTCTGAATCAGACCAAGGGTAGTTGCGGGGGCAGAGTGGGGAGATGACGATCTGGGCAAGAGGCATCCTGGTGTCGTGGTGGAAGATACAAGTGGGGGAAGAATCAGCAGAAGGACCAATGACGGCTGCACTGAGAGGCAGGGCAGGGGCGAGGCAGCGCGGGGCGCAGGAGGATGCTAAGGCATGAGCTAGGAGCGAAATCCCAGGGCATTTATTTACAGTGGATGGTGAGAAACCCAGGCAACAGTGAAACCGCAGGATCTGAGAGTTTAAGTAAAGAAGACATGCAGAGACTGGAGTTTCTGAGGCGTACCTGAGGGTCTCAGGGACGGCTGGAGCTCTGGATCCAAGGTCCAGAGCAGAATCCATGGGAAAGGGGGTGGGAGCCAGATTGCAGAGGATTGGGGAGAGGAGAGGGGCTGACCACGAAGGAAAAGGGAAGTAGCACTTGTTCTCAACAGGGTTAAGGGAGCACAGAGCCAGGACCTGGGATGGACAAGGGTGGCTGTGTAGCTTCCTGGGACACAGGCCATTTGAAGAGATAGAGTGCAGATTTGGAAGGGGGTGGGGTGGGATATGAGGTCTAGAGGCGTCTGCGTGACAGTGCTGGCCAAGTGGGGGACTTCCAGCTCACACCTCAGAATGCTCTGAGGAGGCAGCATTTGGTAAGAAAGGGGAAGGAAGCCCCAGCTGTGGCGTCCTGGGCATCGGCAGCAGTGAAGCTGCCAGTTTCGCGTGTCACATCATGTGCTTTACAGGCAGGAGCCGGAGTGGCCGTGTAAAACCCTAAGTCAGGTCATGTGGCGCCTCTGCTCTGACTGTGCAACAACCCACGAAGCGCCCCGCCCCCCCAGTTTTGTTACTGAAGCATTTATTGTCTAGCTCACTCGTAGAATGGGAGCTCCAGGAAGGCAGGGTGTTTAGACAAAGTGACTTTGGTTTGCCGCTTTCTCCTGGTGCGTAGGAGGTGCTCACTGAGCATTTGTTAAATTAGGCCTCACAGTCCAACTGTGACCGTGATGTTATCATTCTCACCTTACAGGCAGGAAATGGGGCTTCCAAGAGAGTCCGAGGTTTGCTCAAAGTCACACAATTCCCGAGTGGTAGAGCCAGGGTGTGACGCAGCCCTGTTGGAGTCCAGAGCCCAGTGTCTCGCCAACAAGTTCCTAGAAACAGAAGGACATCTGAGGACCAGGCCAGCCTGGGGAAGCCCGACAGCCAAGACTGAGGGGATGGGTCTCCTGGATGGGAGGTACCGGGGGCAAAGCCAGCTGTCATCTGCCCAGGCCTGTGTTGAGGGGGGCAGGTCCAGAGTTGGGAGGGGGTCTGGTCCAGCTGCCTGCTGGATCTCCACCTTCTCTCCCCACCAGTCACCCTGAGCTTCTTTCGGTTCCCTTTGGTGATGTGGCTGCCCCATCCCCACACACAGATGCACACGCGTGGTGGCTTGTACAGGAATCAGGCCTCTCACCACACCCTCAGTCTGATGCCCCGGCCGGGGGAAGTCGGGGCAGGGGCCGTCTCACCACTGAGAATAAGAGGCCTGGATACACGTCTCTGCTGAGGCTCCTGGGGCTGTGGAGGCCGAGCCTCCTCGTTCCCCGTGTACCCCGGCCCCACTGCGGGGAGCCGGGAGGGATCCCATGGGGGTCACCAGCGTAGTCTCACTTCCCCTCTGCTTGTACTTCACCATAAGACAGCATCCAGAAGCAAGGGGACCCTTCGATTTTGGAAGAGCCTGAGTGGTGCTCTCTGTCCTCACCCCTTCCTCCTTATGCCATGTCTATGGCCCAGAGTGGTTCTCGGTTCAGGTTCCCCTGGTCTGGGGAAGGCAGGACCCAAGCCGAGTGGAGCCCCTGCATAGCCCCTATCCCTGGAGCATCACGCCAATGTTGTGATCTCGATAACATCACCTCCCTTGTACCACAGGGAAGGAGAGTCACAGGACCTGCCTAAGGTCGCTGAGCTTGAATGCAGCAGAGTTGGATGCAAGCTCAAGGGCAGTGCCCTTTCTTCTACACACAGCCCCCGAATGGTTCTTGACAAAGATCAGAGACCCTAAGGGGGGGAGGCCTCACCTGAGGACACGGGATCGTGGGGAGGCAGAGTGCAGAATCCTAGTCTCACGCTCCCTTAAGCTGTGTGTGGTGCATCTAACAATAAAAGAAGCCTCCTCTTGACTATTGCTCCAGATATATTTTCTAGTCCAACATAGAATACTTTCTATTAAGCACAACTGACCTCCGATGAAGAAGGTTCGTATTTTGGGGGCAACCATTTTCAAGTAAATAGCGGTTTCACATTTAAAGAAAGAAATAAAAAACAATCTCTCTATCCTCATTTTCTGCATCCACACTTTAAATTTTAAAAATATAAAATAGTGAAAGATTCAGCAGATACAAATAATAAAATACATATAATTATATTCCCTTTTATATTAGGGCTATGCAAGAGTGGGGGAGAGGGAGAGAGATGCAGGAGAGAAGAAAAACAGACAACACATAAAGAGTCATGATTACAGATCAGGGGTAAAGACCAACCTCGGTATTCCTGCAGAGATGGAGAGGGGAGGGGAAGGTCAAAGTTCTGATTCATCAACTAACTAATATGGCTGTATTTGTTAAAAAATACAGGCTCTAAACTTTAAAGTGCAAATAGTGTTTTTTAGAACTTTTGTATTTTAGTTTCTACCTAAAATTTAATCAACTGATGTAAATTTCCTTCGTTTAAAAATATTTTAATTAAAAATTACTATAGAAAATAGAAGACGAAAAGACAGGAGTGGTCCCTGAGTAAGCTGATTCCAGTGGGAATCAGACATTAAAATCCTAAGTGAAAACCAGCGAGGACGAGTCTCAGAGGCTGGGAACCCGACCTAGGAAGGGAAGTCAAGGTAAGCTTTCCAAAGGAGGTGATGCTGAGGCAACATTTGAAGACGAGCAGGTGTTCCCAAACGAAGAATGCTCCTGAAGAGGGAACAGGTTGTGTGAAGCTTGAGGCCAGCGAGGAGGCCCACGTGTGGAACCGAAAAGCGTTCAGAACGGCAGACGGGTGTAGTCAAGATAGCGGTGAGTGAAGGGGTGGGACAAGCGACCAAGGAGCTGACCCTGAGAGACCCGGAAGGTGATCAGGGAGGGGACCTGGGGCAGGCAGGTGCGAAGGTTGAGAATTAGAAAGGAACAGAGTAGCCTGAGGATCCCTGTCTGCAGGCGCGTCGTGGAGGGGTTGTCTGAGTCTGGGTGCCAGCGACCCTCGGCTGGGTGCCAGTGACCCTCGGTAGAGTTCGCAGGCTGGCGGGCGAGGGCCGGGGGCTGTCTAACAGTCCGCCCCACCGCGCTGGTACGTGGCTCGGTTGATCGCCAATGTCCGCACCGATCTTGAGCTCCCGGAGGGACAGGCTGGGAAGCTCCCGGGCCCAGCCGAGCACCGCGGCAGGGTGGGGTGGGGGGCTAGGGGTGTCGAACGACTATTTCGCGCTTCCCGATGGCTGAAGGAGCCCAGTACTCACTCAAGGCTACCTCGCCGCCTGGCGTCTCCCCCAGGCCCTGGGCTGCAGGGGGACCAGCCTGGCCCGAGGCTCAGCCCGGCCCCTCGGTCGCTGGGTCTGCGCGGGGACCCCACGGTGGCTTCGCGGGGCAGGGCGGGGCGCTGCCCGCGCACCCAGGCTCGGCGGCCTCGGCCCAGGGGCGGGGGCGGTGATGCGGAAGTGCCGGGAGGGCGGGCGGACAGACAAGCGCGGCTCCGGGAGGGCGCAGCTCGGCCCCACCGCCTGGCCCGTGCTCCCGGGCGCAGCCAAGCGGGCGCACCGCAGACAGGTAGGTCCCGGCTGCCGCGCGCTCCTCTCCGCGCCCGCGGAGCACCCGCTGGCGGCGGGAGGGGGACCGGAGCGGGGCGGGCGCGCGGGAGGAGTCAGCGCCGGCTTCTCCTGGCGCCGGAGCTCGGTGAGGGGGGGACGCGGGGGGGTCGCGTAAGGCAGGGCGCGCCCCGCCGTTCTGGCGGCCTCCAAGATGCCTCCTACGTCCTGATTAGCGTGGGGTGCCCCGCACCAGCAGCCTTCGTCCCGAAGGCGCCCGGGGAGCCCGGAGGCGCGGGCGGCGGAGTAGGCACTGCTGCCAGGGGCGCCAGCTCTGCTGCTTCTCTCCCTTCGTCTCGCCACCGCCAAGGATGGGCAGCGCCTGGGCTCCCGGCTTGGGCCATGGGAGGGGCAAGCCCCGATTCCCCCTTTCTGTGCACTCCAATCCCTCTTCCCCTGGCACCTCTCATCCTTTCGAGTAAGAGAATGAGGTTTAAAAAGGTTCATCCTCCCTGGATCTTAAGGCCAATGGCAAGAATTCGGGCAGAGAATGTGTAGTAAGATGGTGTCAGGCAGAGGCGCCGGCCGTCCTTCGACTCGTGGCCGAGAAAAGAAGGCGCTGACTCTCCTCTAACAGAGAGGAACCACGGGCGTGATACTTCTTAGACTAGTTCCCCCGAACTTAGAAACGAAACAGTTAAGAGTCTAAAAGTGGAAGGAAAGTGAGACCAGCGTGACCGTGATGCGGGATAGGAGATGGTGAACACCTGCGCCGGGGTTGTCTCCGCGACCCCAGAGCCGCCGGATCCGGCACTCGGGATCAGGGGCTAGGGGGACTTTCCCGCCCACGCCGCCACCCTGGGCACATCAGAGTGGGGACGAGGGCGGGGGCGCCACCAGCCGGAGAAGCGGTCCGAGAGGCAGACCCTAAGCCAGCGCCCCGGGCGGGGTAGGGGGGTGGTGGTTCTGTGGGCTGGCCCAGGAGGCGCGGGCAAGCCACCCGGGGAGCAGCACCTGCGGGGGCGGTCCAGAGGGCAGGGCCGGGCCTGGGTTCCACGAGCGCCCAGAGCTGGGACGAGTGACCAGGACCAGTAAGGACGAGGGCGGGGCCGATGCAGGAAGCTAGAGCCCCTCGGGAAGGGCAGCTGGGCCAGAGCAGAGCTATCGGGCTAGGGCGCTGGGGCTTCCAGCAAGTCAAGAGAAGCCATGGGAAACCACCCTTTTTTACCTAAAGGCCCCATCTTGGGGTTTTCCCCCTGCGCCTTGGTCTTACCCCACCGTGCGCCCCAAATGAAGCCGAGAGAAGCTTCCTTCGCCGCATCAGCTGCCCCAGAGCCTCAGCTATTCTCAGGGTGTGGTCAACTCACCATGAGAGGGCGCGGCTTAAGGTCTTGCCGGGGCAGGGAACCCCTTGCCTTCTCCAGGAGCTTGGTGTGGAGTTTGTGGGGAGACGTCTGAATCAGATAAACTCAGGAGGTGCAAGGGCTTTCTGATCTGCCCACTGTTGGGGGCTGCAGAGCTTCCTCCCCTAGGGGGTCCCTGGTGCCCACAATGTTCCAGGCTCCTCTGGTGGCTGGCTCCTGGGACTTCAGGAGATGTGGGGCCTTGCCCCCTCAGGAGGAGCTCCTGGGCTGCCCCTTCACCTCTGGGGGCTTCCTCGGGTCCTCAGCAGGCCACACCTCCTTTGATGTTCCCCTGGAAGCTGATGCATGCACTTCCGCCTTTCCCCTCTTCCGGTGCTCAAATCCACAAGGGCTGAGGGCTGCAGACTGGCTCAGCTGTCAAGGATCAGGGCAGACCCCCTGACTAGCCTGCCCTCTGATGGAAAATCAAGTCCTCTTCCCAGCAGCAGGTAGGGGGTGTAGGATGGAATTTCTCAGGGCTGTGCTATAGCTTCTGGGACACCCTGGGAATCTGGGTGGCTGCTTCTATGTGGAGGGAAAGTAGGGATGGAGCACAAAGGCACCGAAATTCGGAACTCCTGGCATTGGGATAGTCTGAATCAGATCTAAGCCTGTCTCCCTGTGGGAGGAAGCCACCTTGGGGAGCTGATGCTGAGCCTGGTCCTGGTGCACCTAGAGGCAGGCAAACCCCTTGTGGCTGAAGACCCTTCTGTGGCATGCTGGACAGACCCTCTCTTCGCCCTGGTCAGGCTTGTCATGGGAGGCTCTCTCCACAGCCCCTCCCTGTACTGCTTGAAGGGGTTGCACCTTACTGTCAAGAGGTCAGTGTTATAATTTCAACATCTTTGTGTTGAAAAGCAGTGTTGTTCTAGGCCAGGCAGTGTTCCTCACCCTGATTTCCTCCTTGCCCTGTGCAGAGGACTCGACCTTTCTGGCCTCCCAGCTGCACCACCACCTATGGCACAGCTGCGGGCTGACCATGTGTGTGGGTCATCAGGAAAGCTTGCCTTGTCCTCTGTGTCAACAGAGCTTTCCTCTGTCTACCTTCTCTTAGCCAGAATGGCCTGCTACTGGTGACTGCCACCCTTCTATTCTAGGACCCAGGCCTTTGGGAGGGTGGGGATGCTACAAATACATATTGGGTGAAGCTCTCCAGTGCTGTGAACCACACAATGTACAATGACTGCCAGTGGGCTTGGGGGTTGGGGGATGGGCTACAAGGTGAGAGATTGAGAATTTGGTCTGGGGGACCCAAATGTGATTCTCTCCACATCCCTTCCCTCCCCCAGCTCACAGTGAGTCAGGTTTCCGAGTTGTCCGGTCTGGCCACTTTCATTTCCCTTGGGGCTGGGTGGAGGCTAGTGCAGAAAAGGGAACCGAGCCACCCATCTTCTGAAGCCTGGGGGCAGGGCTGGACGCTCTCCTGCCTTCCCTGTCCCGGCCCAGCGCTGGGCACTGCTCTGAGGAGAGGCCTGCAGATGAGACCCCTTAGCGACGTTGAGGTGGCACTTAGCTGCCACAACCCAACAAGGTACTGGGGCAGGCCTGGGAGGATGGTGTGTGTGTGTGTGTGTGTATCCCAGTGCAGGCCAGGAAGCCCGCCAGGGCTTGTGTACTCCCAGAAGCCGTTGCTCCCAGCAGCAGTCCGGCCTGTGGTTGGGTGGCTTTAGCTGTTAGGAAGTTCTTCAACCTGGGTCTAGTCTGTCTCAGTGGAGGCTGTCCGGGTGTTGACTTCAACCCTAGTCTCTTTGTCACATGGTGGTACCTCTCACTCCCACCCCACTGCGTGTTCACTTCACCTACCCAGATATCCCATTTCCTTCAGTCATTCCTTCCCTGACAGGCCTGCCTCCCTGAGACCCTCACCTGCAACACAGCCCCTGCAGCCTTCCTCTTGGGTCTGGTCTCACCCTTGAGTCAGAGGAGGATCCTGGGGAGAGCAGGGCTGGTTGTGGGGCGGGGGTGGGGGGAATAAACAGCTGGAGGACAGATGCTTCCAACATCTGGTTGGTATTTCTTAAGTCCTATTTTGGTCCACTGAATGGCCGGGTGTCCGGGAGGGGGGCGAGTGGTGAGGAAGAAGAGCAGGAGGCACTCCTGGCCTCGAAGAGGTTTTGCCCCCCCCACCTGGAAGGTGAACGAGATGGGGAAGAGGCAGTGCGAGGCTGAGTAAGAGCCCCAAACCACTCATCTCAATGGAGAAGAGTTCAGGACCGCCCATGGCACTCTGGAGAGGGGCATGTGAGTGCTGGGGGGCCCACCCCAGAGGCCAAGTGTGGGCACCCTTGTTCCAGGAAGCACGGCTTCTGGAAAAGACCCTGGCCCACCCCATCCTCATCGCTACCACTCCCTCTCCATTACTTGTGGAGCATCTTCTGCGAGGGACAGTAGTACCAAGGAAGTGGGAGAGGAGCATGATGCCGGGTCAGTGTGTGCCCTCTTACACACACGCTTGCACACCCATCTAGCTCACATGTGCTCAGAAACTAGAGCCCCGGGCGGGAGGCAGCCTGATTTCTCATCGTGGCTCAGCTCTTTGTTCCTTCCTTGACCAGAGACAGAGTCCCCTCTGAGTCTCAGGACGGGGGTCTATGATGGCTTGGTCCTTTCTGTCTCTGACCCTGGCTCACAGGTTCCACCTTTGTCTTAGCTGGGTTTCCTAGAAGGTGGTTTGGTGAGGGGTTCTCTGGAGGAGAGGGAGGGAGCAGGGGTGGGGCAGGAAGAAATCTAAGCAAGGATGTGGCCTCAGCTGGAGACTGGCTTCAGCCCGAGCCCTTGAGGAGCCTGGAGCACACATTTGCTCCACCTGAAGCCAGGGGACCAGCCTTCCGTCCCCGTGTGTCAGTCACCCACTGGCTGCGGGCTGTCCCGCCAGAGTGGAGGTGTGGGCCCGGCCTGGGAGTGAGGCAGCGAGGGTGGCTCTGTGCTGTGCCGGCCTCACAGCAGCGGGGGAATTGATGCCCTGCCTGGCACGGGGCGTCCCGGTGGGGCACCCACAGCATCCACTAGAGCTGTACACCCCCTCCTTCCTTCCCCCCAAACACAAAGCCCACATGCAGGGACCCTGTGACAGGAAAGCTGGTGGCTGGAGAGGAGAACTGACTTGAGCACCTGGATGGACGGCAGTGACTCCGGCCGCCCGTGCTGGAGGAAGGGAAAGCCCTAACGGCCCAGCCCATGCCTCGGCCCCCCCAAGCACCCACACGTCCCCTGCTGCAGGGAACGGCCAGCTGACATGCTGATGTGCTCCCCCTCTGCTCTCTCTGGCAGACGGCTTTGCCATGAACCAGCCTGCCCCCGCTGCCCTTCCTCCGCCCCGCCGCGTACGGCTGAAGCCCTGGCTGGTGGCCCAGGTGAACAGCTGCCAGTACCCGGGGCTTCAGTGGGTCAATGGGGAAAAGAAATGCTTCTATATCCCCTGGCGCCATGCCACGCGGCATGGTCCCAGCCAGGATGGAGATAACACCATCTTCAAGGTAAGCCCTGGACAGGCGTACCGCCTGGACCTCTGAGGCCCCCCTCCCTAGAAGAGAACTCCCTCTACATCTCAGACTGGCCACTCTCCTAGCTGCCTTGCTGCGGGTGACCCCAGGCCTGGGCTAAGGGGCCGCAGGCATCATCACAGTGCACATCTTTCTAACCTGATCCCCAGAGCAAGGTGAGGACTGAGGGACCCCCCAGGAGACCTTCCTGTAACTCTTTCTCTTCCTCCTTGTTCTTGTGTCATTTTCATCACACGTGAGTGCCTGTCCAGGGTGCACGTTTGGTGTACACAGACGCTAAAAGAACACCACAGTATTCCCCCTTAATCTTAATACTAGGAGGGAACTACTGTGAATATTTTTTGCTTACATTTCCAGTTTTCTGCATGTGTGTGTATATGAAGTGCAAACATGGAATCAAACCATAGATTCTATTTTATAACCTGTATTTTTCACCCAACATCAGGACTAGCTTTCCTCTCCAACAAACGCCACAGCACCTTTAGTGACCACTGAATGTTCCACTGGAGGGGTCAGCACACTTTAGTCACCCAGTCCCAGTCTTTGGACGCCTCAGGTGGCTTTCAGGGTCTCTTGTGTTGAAGACCACATTGCCATGGACGCCCTCTAAACTCTTACCCACGGTACATCTGAAATGATTTTCTTTGGGGTTAGTTCCTCATTAAACGTTTCTGGGTCAAAGGGAATGCTTCGTTTTAAAGCTTTGGCTCTGTATTTCTTAGTCTTTGCCTTTGGTATTTACCTTTTCAAGGTTCCTTTCAAATCCATTTCTTATTTTTGAATAGGTAACATGGTCATACAATTCAACATTTAAAAAGTGCAAAATGTCTCCCTTATGGGAGACTGTCCCCCAGGCACCCAACCCCCTCCTTTGGGGCAATTAGTATTATCAGTTTCTTGTTTATCCTTCCTGAGAGATTTTTGTGCATATACAAGCAAATGTATACCTATGCTTTCCCCAACTTTTGACAAAAATGGTAGATGTTCACATACTCTTCTGTACCTCATTTCTTGAAGATTACAACATGTTAGTGTATCAAAACTTCCCTGTTTTTGTTTTGTTTTTCTTGCTGCCCAGTATTCCATTCTATGCGTTGGCCATAATTTAACCAGCTCCCATTAATGGACATTTAGATTATTTGGGGTCTTTTTCTTTTGTAAACAGAGCTGCAGTGAATAACCTCGTACGTGCAAACTTTTGTGCAGATGCTTCTGCATCCATAGGATAAATTCCCAGAAGCCAAATTGCTGGGTTAAAGGGCAGAAACATTTGTAATCTTGATATCAACCAAACTGCCCTCCAAAATAATAATACCAGGAGTTCCCTGGTGGTCTGTAGTGGTTAGGATTTGGTACTTTCACTGCCACCGCCCGGGTTCAATCCCTGGTCAGGGAACTGAGATCCCGCAAGCCGTGCAGCGGGGCCAAAAAATAATAATAATTATGATAATTATAATAATACCAAGAGCTGAAGTGTACAGAGTCCATCCCAAGTGCAGACACAGTTCAGAGAGTTTATGTGCATTAGCCCTGAGTCTTCACCGCCACACTGCAAGGTAGGCACTGTGTTGGGGAGATCAAAGCAAAGAGAGGCAAAGTAACCCGCCCTGGCACACAGCGGGCGGTGGCAGATTCCGGATTCAGTTCTGCTCCAGATCCCATGCTCTTATCCACCATGTTACCCCATCCTCCTCAGAGACTGTACCTATTTGCCACCTTAGGACCAGTGAGTACAATGCCCTTCAAAGCACCTAGATTTCCTTTCGCTTGTTGGAGCCCCAAGGGACTGGCCTCCTATCTCCCACCTTGCAAACGGACACTTGGGCTCCACCAGTGTGTCGCTGAAGGTTTCACCGCACAGCAGCGACTCCCACTGGCCAGGAGGGGCTTTTGTGAGGGGTGAGGTTCTCTGTGGTCGCCTGTCTTGTCTTCCTGACATAGGCCTGGGCCAAGGAGACAGGAAAGTACACCGAGGGGGTGGACGAGGCCGATCCGGCCAAGTGGAAGGCCAACCTGCGCTGTGCCCTTAACAAGAGCCGTGACTTTCGCCTCATCTATGATGGGCCCCGGGACATGCCGCCTCAGCCCTACAAGATCTATGAGGTCTGCTCCAATGGCCCCACTCCTGCAGGTATCCTGTCTGGCCCTGTGTGGGACACCTGGGAGGCTATGCAGGAAGGGCCAGGGGCCCCTCCAACGAGCAGTGGTCGGGGGCATGCTGCTAGGTCATAACATCCAGGGCTCCCAGGAGTGGATCATTTGTGAGGCCAGGAATGGCTTGGCATGGACCAGGCCCCCAGGTTTGTCTTCCTCAACCCATCCTGGTTCTTGGCTCTTGGCTCTTGGCTCCAGTGAATGTAGGTCGGGTGGCCCAGGGAGCAGAGTGCCGTGGGGTCAGGGGCATCCTTAGTGATTGCTGGTGGCTGTGCAGCCCTTCACTCACTCTGTTTGGGCAGCTCTGGGCAGGGGGAGAAGCCACAGCAGGAGCTGCCACATGGAGCCCTGGTGGCCTTCCTCCTCCTCCCCCACTGAACTCCTTCTTTTCTCTCCCTCACTCTGCAGAGTCACAGCCCAGTGAGGATTACACTCTCGGTACAGGAGAGGAGGAGGAGGAGGAAGAGGAAGAGGTGAGCTCCGGGGCCGCTCTTCGCAGCGTCTGCCTGCGCTGAAGCAGTGGGCCTTGCTAGGGCGTTTCTGCTGTCCTACTCTGCTGTAGGATGGAGCAGTTCCATTCCTCTGGAGCCCTGCTGCTGTTTCTGCAGCTCTTCTCTGAGTTTCTTCTCTCGGGATTCTGGAGACAGGAACAAAGTCACCACCTTGAACCTCCCTGGGACTTTGTTGGTATAAAGCATGCTCACACATGGTCTTGCCCTCAGCAGTTGGGGCTTAGTAGGTATTACCACCTGCAGAAGGTGGAAACTGGGGCGCTGAGAGCCTACTGACGTGCCTGGGATGGCCGAACTGGGCCTGGAGGCAGGTTCTGGCCTCGCCTAAGCGGAAGACCAGGGAATTGCCTTGTGGGTCTCATTCTTTAGCATCAGATCAATTTAATAACCTGTCCTCCCTTCTCTCTCTCTGACCTCCTCCCTCCTCCTTTGCCTGTGTCTTCCTTTCAGCTCCAGAGGATGTTACCAAGCCTGAGCCTCACAGGTGGGGCTGGGAGGCGGTGTGGTTGGGGGTTTAGTATAAGGAGGAGCTGCAGGTACCACGGGTACCTGGGAGGGGGCTGAAGGGAGGCTGGGGACGGCCCAGGGCTGGGAGTAGGTGGGCCTGGGAGGCAGCTCCTGGAAGTGGCATTGAAGCTTTGTCCGCCGCCACCTTCCGTAGAAGCAGTGCAGCCCGGTCCCCCCATGGCACCCTATTCTTTATCCAAAGAGGATGTCAAGTGGCCACCCACTCTCCAGCCGCCTGTGGTGCTGGGTCCCCCTGCCCCTGGCAACCCTGCTGACTATGGGGAGCTGCTTTCTGAGGTCCTGCCAAACCCACAGCCTGGGACCCTGGCTGCCAGCCTGCCCCCCACAGGCGAACAACTCCTGCCCGACCTGCTGATCAGCCCTCACATGCTGCCTCGTAAGGACCCCGGGGGGGCTGGGCCGGGAAAAGCAGCGCTGGGAACGTGGAGGATGACGAGGAAAACAAAAACGCTCACGCCAGTCCCTGCTTGGGTGGAGGAAGGAAGTGGGAGAGCTGAAGATGGCCTGGCCATGGGGCAGAGAGGGCAGAGGAAGTCAGTGGGCTGCAGAATGGGGAGGCGTGGGGCTCACGGGTGGGGCGGGGCTGCCCCTCTGCCCTACAGTGACCGACCTGGAGATCAAGTTCCAGTACCGGGGGAGGCCACCCCGGGCCCTCACCATCAGCAACCCCCATGGCTGCCGGCTCTTCTACAGCCAGCTGGAGGCCACCCAGGAGCAGGTGGAGCTCTTTGGCCCTGTGAGTCTAGAACAAGTGCGCTTCCCCAGCCCCGAGGACATCCCCAGCGACAAGCAGCGCTTTTATACCAACCAGCTGCTGGATGTCCTGGACCGCGGGCTCATCCTCCAGCTACAAGGCCAGGATCTGTATGCCATCCGCCTGTGCCAGTGCAAGGTGTTCTGGAGCGGGCCCTGCGCCTCAGCCCATGGCTCACACCCCAACCCCATCCAGCGGGAGGTCAAGACCAAGCTCTTCAGCCTGGAGCATTTTCTCAATGGTGAAGGCCCCATGTCGTGTTCTTCTTGGTCTCCTTTCATCCAGGGGCATGGCGCCAGCCTCTGATTAAGGGTCTCAATCTCAATGCAGAGCTCATCCTGTTCCAGAAGGGCCAGACCAACACCCCACCACCGTTTGAGATCTTCTTCTGCTTTGGGGAGGAGTGGCCTGATCGCAAACCCCGAGAGAAGAAGCTCATCACTGTACAGGTATACCCCCACCCCCCACCCCCCAACTCTGCTTTGGTTTGAATATTGGGGAATCCTGGGGCTAGGCCCTTGCCCCACCCAGGGTGGAGGCACAGGACCCCCTGGGTGGTGTGAACTCAGTGGTCAGAGTTAATCAAGGATCAGTGCTGCCCACACATAAGCAGCCTTTTTATGAAGCAGAAGTTGGTGCCCCGTCTTCCTGGTGGATGCAGTCCACCACCTGACCCCTGGAGGACGCCTTCATGCACAGCTGGGTTGGACAGCCCTGCCAAGGTTCTCCCTGTCCTTTCTCCTCTTTGCCCCCCAGGTGGTGCCTGTAGCAGCTCGGCTGCTGCTGGAGATGTTCTCAGGGGAGCTTTCTTGGTCGGCTGATAGCATCCGGCTACAGATCTCAAACCCAGACCTCAAAGACCACATGGTAGAACAGTTCAAGGAGCTCCATCACATCTGGCAGTCCCAGCAGCAGCTGCAGCCTGTGGCCCAAGCCCCTCCTGTGGCAGGCCTCAGTGCTGGCCAGGGGCCCTGGCCCATGCACCCAGTCGGCATGCAGTAATGCGGCTGCAGACAGTGAGTGGCCCAGGCTTCCAGGGTGGCTGTGCAGACTGATGTGGAGGTGCGATGGCCTCACTGGGCACCTGGTGGGCGGCAGGGTCCTATCTCTGGGTTCTCTGGAAGTGGATCTGGGTCACGAAGAAGAGGGAAAAGAGGCCCGAGTTCCAGGTTCTCCTTAGAAGCTGACGGAAACTGGAAGCCAATTTTGCTTTGAGGACTCCGTCTTCCTGGATATGCCTCTCCTGGGCTGGGTTGGGGAACTGGGGGAACTGAGCCATCGGCACCAGTGAGGAGGGAAAGAACTCCTCCTGGCTCCAGGGGGCCTAGTTGTACAGAGGGAGTTGCCCCAGAGTGACCCATACTTGTGGTTGCCCCCATTTCTTCTGGCAAAAAGAGCCAAGTGCTGTGGCTCAGGTCTCCCTGGCAGGTCCTCTGCAGGGCATGGACCGGATATTGGGGTTCCCTAGCTTGAGCCCCACTTCCTCATCTTTCTTCCTCCAGAGACAGAGATGAGCACTTAGGTATTACACCAGATACTTAAGGCTGGCAGCTACCTCCCTTCAGAGTCTAAGATCCTGGGGTAGAAAGTGGAATTTTACGTATTTTTGGATTAATAAATATTAAAAAAGAGACTCAGCTATTATTTTCCAGTACCGGTTGTTCCCATGCTATTCTACTAGACCGTATGTCTCATACCAGCTGGCCCTCTTTCCCCCAGCACCTGCCCCCCTGCTCTGGGGCCGCCGACACAGGGAGGGCTTGCCTTCCAGGCTGATGAGTCAGCGGGGCCTTCATAAGCACTCAGCTGGCTGGCTTTGCTTTCCAGGAGGAAGCCGGCTGAAGCAAGGGCGTGGACTTTTAAATGTGTGCAGAATCTAAAATCCTGTCCAAATCAATTCCCGTAAGAAATGGTGAAAAAGGAAGGGCTGGATTTCAACTAGGGACCATTACAATCTGTTACCCTCACGTATACTCATATGCTATTAAACATATTAGGACAATGCATACAAATTGGTAGCTCACTGTTTGAATCTGGCTCATAGATGTTAATTTTATGACCTGAACAATTCTGCTCTTATCTTTTTATTAGGGAATGTTTTAAACGTTTGTGAAAGTAGGGAGAATGGTATGAAATTCCCATGTAGTAGCTCCAACAATAATCAATTCATAGTCTTTCTCATCTAAACTCCCAACCACACCCCCACCCTGAGATTATTTTGAAGCAAATCCTAGACATATTTCAGGTATAAACAGTATGTATCTCTAAAAGACAAGCACATCCTAAAAAAACTATAATATCGCACCTAATTAATTTTTATCAAATATCTAGCATTTAAAAATTTAAGACAACTAGAGAAATTTTATTCCCTTGCTATTTAATTGTGGAAGAAATTGCATTTTTTGTTCTGCATTTTGTTTTGCCTAGATGGTCCTGACTGCATCTGTTGTGTTAACATATTTTGTCTCCTGTGTTTCCTGTAAATTGGTACTTTGATCTGGACCCTGGATTCTAGAGGCTTAATTGGATACAGGTTTTTGTTTCGACTACCTTTGACTTGTGGGTATTGGAATTGTTTCCGATCTTTAGTTATTATACATAACGCTGTAGTGGATAGGCTTGTGCATATTTATGTATTTTCATATTTTTGCCTGTATATCTTTAGGATGGCTCCATAGAAATGGGATTTCTGGGCCAAAGGATAAATATGTGTCTAACTTATATTGGCAAAATTCTGATAAATCTCTGAGCGTGGCCGTTTCCCCACTGTCTCAAAGGTTATAGTGTCAACTTTTTGGATTTTTGCCAACCTGATAGGTGAGAAATAGTATCTCTACCATTTCTCATTATGAACAAGATTTAGCATCTTTATATGGTTAAGTGCCCTGTGCAGATTTTAGTGATTTTTTTTTTAAATAAACAAATTTAGAATAGTCTCAGATTTACAGGAAAGTTGCTAATAGAGTGCCTATATAACCCACAGCCAGTTTCCCCAGTTGTTAACATCTTACATTATACCTTACATTACTATGGAACATTTGTCACAACTAATGAAACAAAATGAATACATCATTATTAACTAAATTCCATTCTTTATTCAGATTTCATTAGTTTTTATCGCATACTCTTTTTCTGCTCTAGCATCCCATCCAAATGATCACAATACATTTAGTCATTATGTCTCCCTAGCCACCACTGGTCTGACAGTTTCTCAGACTTCCCTTGTTTTTGATGACTTAGATGGCTTTGAGGGTACATTTTAGAATGTCCCTCATTTGGGATTTATCTGATGTGTTTCTCACAGTTTTTGTAAGGGAGACACTGAGGTTAAGTGTCATTCTCACCAGTCATATCGAGTTGATGAATTACAAAGCTTGGCAGGAACATCTGACTGACTTCTGCAACACTGCAGGAAGCTCAGTGGCTGCTGAAAATCTTCCTTGGGCTTCTACTTATATTTTGATTTCTTAAAAATGAAACAACAATGAAAGCAGAAACAAAAAAACAGCATACCTGGCCATCATTTCTTGTAGATCTGTGTGTTGTAGCCAGTGGTGGATGAACACTACCCCTCCCCGCCCAAAATAACAGATACTGTAAGTTCCAGAGCTTAAAGGCAGGACAACGCGTTGCTATGCACTGCTCCCTAGCTACGCTAAAGTTCTGGTTGGTAGTGGCCTCTGCTAGTGTTTAAGTTGGAATCCACAGAGTACTGATGCTCATGGCCCTGGGGATGAATACATCCCTCTAGGACCCTGCAGTTTACCTTACATCCTTCCTGCAGGCCCCTCATCCCCACCAAGTTCATCCTTGTACCCAACAAAATATTCCCTTTTAATTCAAGACTCCTTCCCCTTATTCAGCTTTTCACTGACCTAAAGAACTTTTCAGTCTTTGTCGAGTAGGAGAGAAATATTGACAGCTTTTCCCCATTTTTTGTCAGAGGAATGTTCTCACAGGCAACTTTCTCATTTGCTAGTAATACATCTCACAAAAATCAGGCATGCCTTGTTGCATAATCTTGAATGTTTAACTTTTCTGGATTTTGGCTTTCATCCCTGTAAAACGATTTAGTACCCAGGCTACACAAGATGGACACCTACTTTGCATTCATGAGGTCTTGATGCCATTCAAAAGTTCCTGTCTTATTTATCTTACATTCTCAGTTATTGATCTTTATAGAACAGGTACATAAAAATTACAAGTTACTTTAGTTTAGTACAGTCTTGCTGGGAATAGCCCCAACGGGTGATTTGTGTTTCACATAATCATGACTAAAACTTCTTGGCTAAGTCAATCACGGAAATAAGGGAACAGATCCATGGGAACTTTCTGACTTAGGTAAGTTCACGTGCTTACTTAGGTAAGACTCTCATTCTACTCCCACTAGACAATGTCAAGCAGGAACACAATATCTACATTAGGGTACCTGATCCCAAACAGTTCCCTGTTAAATTGAAATTTAGGTGGGTATCCTTGCTATGCCCAAAAGTAACAAGACTATTTGTAAGAATTAGTCTGAATCAATCTGTTAACACTGAAGAGTAAGCAGTGAGAACCATTAATAAGAGTTCTGGATTTCAAAGCTATAGCTGTGGAGAGGATGTTCTTGACATACACTAGGATATGTATTCCAAAGGCTACTTTTTAGTGGCTGGGGAGAGTTATATTAACCCTTCCACATGTTTTCCAGTCCTAGATACAGCTTTTGGTGATAAAAGCCAAAATCCTTAAACAGAGAAAAGTCAACTGGTCATTGCAAGGACCTAGGGTTGGACTAGGCTTCAAAGTTTTACTGTCTAACCAGAAAATGAGCAGGATGGTGAGGGCAACGTGATGATCCCCAGAATTTGATAATCTTACTCCAAACACCGTTCCATATTCAAGTTTTTTCCTCCCCTTCCAATATTGCCTTTTTAGAGAATCAAACTCTGAGTACCACTGATGTTATGCAGGGAGGTTTGTTTCATGGATTCCAAATACTAGATGCAACTCTGTGGTCAAGGTTATTAGCTCAAAGCCCAATTACTATAATATACTGTGTGATCTCATTTATATAAAACTCAAGAAAACGCAAACTAATTCACAGTGATGGAAAGCAGATCAGTGGCTACTTGGGCATGGGAAAGGGTGGGAAGAGGCACGAAGAAACTTTTGGGAGTAAAGGGTATGTTCACTATCTTTTCTCTTGTTGTGGAGCATGGGCTCTAGGCGCGTGGGCTTCAGTACTTGTGGCACACGGGCTCAGTAGTTGTGGCTCGCGGGCTCTATAGCGCAGGCTCAGTAGTTGTGGCACACGGGCTTACTTGCTCCGCGGCATGTGGGATCTTCCCGGACCAGGGCTCGAACCCGTGTCCCCTGTATTGGCAGGCGGATTCTTAACCACTGCACCACCAGGGAAGGCTATTACCCAACACAGCCAAAAATAAATAAATAAAATTAATTAATTAAAAAAATAATAATTTTTTACATACATACATACACAGGTGTATCCTATGTCAAAGCTTATCAACTGTATACCTTAAACATGTAAACATGTAAACCTTAAACATGTACAGCTTATTGCATGTCAATGATACTTCATTACGGGGTTGTTTTTTTTAAGATCAGATAAGTACTCAGTAGGTTAGGAAACAATCTACTTGGGTGCCCACTGTAAAAAGAATATGCTACATTTTGTTTAATATGCCAAGTCACCCAACCTCCTTCCCACTGAGGCCATATGAAAGGACAGAATGTAGCAGGAGGAGTTTTAGGGTAAACCAGAAGAATAAAAGATGCAGAAAGAGCCACTCCCCTGAAATATGAAGGGTCTGGGGCAGTAATGGCGGGGGCCTGAATTTCAAACTCTGTACCCAGATGCCTATTAGAGAACAGCTAAGACTATTCACTCAGGAGGTTTAGCCGTACCATTTCAGATCTATGAGGCAGTGAAATGAAGTAAAAACAAACACTGATTAAATTTTTAAAATTTATTGGTTTTTTTTTTGGTTGCTGTTGATTTGTTCTTGTGATGGCTACAACACCAGACAGAACAGTGCCCTAATACCTAATGCCTGTGCAGGGCTGCAACTCCTTTAAAATATTAGGACTGGCTTTGGGCCTCCCTATTCTGCCTCACTCCCCATGAAGTCAAATAATTTCTGCATTTTTTAGTAAACTACAGTTAGCCCTGTAAACACTTTTTTCCATTCTCCCACTCTCTGTTTTCCTCTCTCATGTCTATGGGTGAAAAATTAATTAAAAAAAAATCTTAAAAAAACTACAACTTAGAATATATATTTATATCCCACTCACCCTAATTTTGGCTCTTCTCTCCAAAGATGACGACAACCCAGTGTAGGTGGGAAGTGGACTTAAGAGACTGAATAGGGTCAGGATGGGGATATACATGAATTTTGGCCCTGGCAGTTCCTAGTATCATTGATATGACCATGATATAAAACAGAACAGGCTCCTTGCTTATTTCTCCTTGTCTGAAGAATTCTAAAGGTGAGAAGAAAACAGTTGGGACAGTAGGAAAAATTTCTACTAACTTTCATTAAAAGAGGAGGGGGAGGGGGAAAGGGAAAGAAGAGAGGGTGGGAGAGAAGGAAAGGACAAAACAGCAGAAAACCTTAAGAGATGATCCTGACCCTTTCCTTCCAATTGCAGTTATTTAATTCATTTGAATTCCCACCTTCCCTAAGTAAACGTTTTTGTTTCACAGAAAGTTTTGTACTTTTATTTTTCTGTGTGCACACATGCATGTTAGCATGTGTGTGTGTGCATGTGTGTGTAGGTACGTGTACGTATGTGTGCATGTCATTTGCTACCAGGAGAATGTTTCAGTTCTGATTTCAGTTTAGTTTTCCTTTTTTTTTTTTCTTTTTTATTTCTTTAAAATTATTTTTCCTTTTAGAAACAAGTTCACCAGGAAACCAGCTCACCTCCCACCACGCTGCACAGGCCGCAGCCATCTTTTTTAAACCGCGCTGATTTTCCCTCACACCCCCAAACAGGAACTCCTCAGGATGGCCTTGGAAGGCTGGAGTCTCTCCCTGTCTGGCGGGAGGCCCTGGTGGCGGTGAAGGCCCCTCTGCCACAATGGAGGTTTCTGATTGTGGGACACAGTCTGATTTTTGTTTTCTTCCTGTCTTCTAATTAAAAAAGACATTCCTGACAAAAGAGAGAAGACAGTCAATAACTGTGGTCCAGGAGACAGCAAATACTTCAGAAAGTCAACCTCAAGACAGAAGTTTCTATACTTGCTCAGGCGCCTCATTCTGGCCTCCGCTGTAAGAACTCAGTTTAAAAAAAAAAAAAAAGAAGAAGTTGGATTTTTTCACTTGTGATTTTAAAGGAGCTACTGTTTTAATGAAATACCGTCTGTGGTGCTTTTCCAATTCTGAGTGTCCTCAGTGATAATATGTGGGGGTAAAGAGTAAGCCAGCAGGTCCAGGCTGCCCACTCCAAAGCCAACCAGAAAACCTCCATTTAAGTCTTTTAAAGTATTGGGGTTTCATGCAAGATTTTATTTTGAAAGAAGGCTTTGCCTACTAAGAAAAGGTTTAAGAGCCACTGATTTAGACTCTACTATTACAGACACTGCAAAACCTGAGGATCCCAAATGATATCACTACTCATCAAAGAACCAAAGTTTAGAAATAATTTCTGGTATGGTGAGGCATTGCTTAACAGCATCTTCACCCGCAAATTCATTTAATCACAAAACCACCAGTGAGAGGGCTGCACATTCATCGAGAATTGCCTCCAGGGAGAATAAATTCTGCTTAAGACATCAAAGGGTGGGCTTACAGGAGAGATGCCTTTCTTCTTTCAGTCAAGAAACTGGCACCCAGACCCCACCACCCAGTCCTTTCCTTCCTCAGCTAAGCTTCTTGCTTTACTTCAGAATCAGAAGCAAATGGAGAAAACTGATGATCAGGGGCTAGACACAGAGGCTAGCTCTTTTCCTTTACCTCCTGCCTTGGTCAAAAACGTAGCATTTCAGCGTTAAAATTGTAAAAAATGATAAGAACAAGCATCTTTATTTATCAAATCTGAAAGATCAGTTTTAGGAAGGCAGTGCCATGTATCATGGTCTACTTTAGGTCAGCACTGTTTTCACCAAAGTTGCCAGGTTGAAAAATATTCATTTGTTACCACACATACTTACCATGCTAGAAATATCTGTAAAGAGAAGAGGGGAGGAATTTTCTTTTTGAGATATTCTGCAACAATAACTTTCTTATGGGGGTAAAACTGGCATCCAAAAGAAGCTGACAATTATTTGGCTGCCTTGACCCAAGAAAAGCAGGCCTGTGCATTTCTCAGCTGTGCAGCAGCATTAAACTGTTAAGTCCTTCCCTGACTCTAGCTATAGTACTAGTCCCATGATGGGCATTAAAAACCTACGCCTATCCCCAAGTACTCCCAACAGCCAGGGGAAAAGCTGGGAACTATATACCACTCACCTGGGTGACAGGCACAGTGCAGGAGTATGAGCTATCGAAACAACCTGGTGAAGTCTCGCAAGGCCCAGCAAACTTGTTTACATTCCTCAGCACTAGAAAAGAAAAGGTAGGTTGGTCCCTGACTGATGAGAAAGATATAATATGTTGAAAAGTAACCACAACCTTGAGGTATACCGAGAACTGTCCCAGCTCTGCTCTCTCCATCATCTCTTGACCCCGCTTTCAATCTTTCTGTAACTCAAGAGTAAATATTAACTATTGTACATGAGAATAATTATAAGCTGTGTGGTTGTTAAAGAGTGGGCGTTGGAGAAAAACTGCTTAGGTCTGAATCTTGGTTTCACTGTGTCCTTGAGCAAGTTACCAATCTGCCTCAGTTTCCTCATCCATTATCTACCCCATGATGTTCTGAAGATTAAATCAATTCCTATATGTAAAGTGCTTAGGATAATAGAACAGTGAATAAAATAGTATTTGACAAATGTAGGCTGCTACAACAAGAAAACTTGGCTATTCCCTGGCGGTCCAGTGGTTAAGACTCTGCGCTTCGGACTTCTCTGGTGGCGCAGTGGTTAAGAATCCGCCTGCCAATGCAGGGGATGTGGGTTCGCGCCCTGGTCCAGGAAGATTCCACATGCTGCGGAGCAACTAAGCCCGTGCGCCACAACTACTGAGCCTGTGCGCCACAACAAGAGAAGCCACCACAATGAGAAGCCCGCGCACTGCAACAAAGAGTAGCTTCTGCTCGCCACAACTAGAGAAAGCCTGCACACAGCAACAAAGACCCAATGCAGCCATAAATAAATAAATTAAAAAAAAAAAAAAAAAGACTCTGTGCTTCCACTGTAAGGGGCACGGGTTCAATCCCTGGTCGGGGAACTAAAATCCCGTGGCCAAAAAACCAACAAAACCTGGTTAAAGTCCTTGACATAAATAAAAGAAAGCCAGAACCCTCAAAGTAAAAAAGCAAGCATATTCACCTAAGGTTGATCATTTTAACTCTATGAGCTGAGCTAACTTAGGTACCCTGGTTCCCTCATTCTTTCCCAAGAGCAGATTTTGTTTATAAAGCCCAGTCCAGAAAGTGAGTCTCAATAAGCGATTTTCTAGTTGAACAGGCTGCTCAAGGTTTCCTCCTGTGGGAGGAGGAGGGAGAGGAGAGAGGAAAGGGTTAAGGCATGAAGAAAGGGAGGAGGAGGAAGCAGGTCTTGGTCCTCAGGCAAGCAATGAGATGCCTAGGTGGCACGAACAGCCCAATATTCATTTGACCCTGTTTTTTCAAAAGGCTTCCTTTATCTAAGATTGTCATCAAGAAACCAGCTGATGCCAGCTTCATTCTTTTTTGTCAGTCTTCATAATAGTTTTTGGTAACTGAACATGAGGCTAAGCTAAAAACAGTGGAAAAGAAAGCACATCCTAATATGCTTACCCTTCTGTGGCCCTCTCTTTGGCTCAGAAAAATTAAGGCAGCACAGCCTATAGCCTAGCATTCAATGTCAGAAGAAAGCTCTCTCTCTTTCTTGTAATGGTTAAAAGTCAGGGAAGGAACCACTAACAGTGATTCAACATAAAAGAAAGTAATAAGAGCTATCTCCTTAAGAGCCTACATCTGGATTTCCCCAGCTATTATAAGGTCTGAAACATCACTAAGAACCTTGATTTAGACCTAGGACTTGAATCAACAGAGGCTTTCTTCTAGTCTCCCTCCATCCTAAAAATGTAAGGAAAGTAAAGAAGGTCTTCTAGTTTTATTGTAATTCTGCCATTTGCTCTGTGAATTTAACATGCCTCAATAAAAGCATTACATTTCTCTATTTCCGAATCAATAATGACTATAAGGAGGCAGCCTTGGTGAGTGAGCCCGATCACTCCTGCTTCCCAATGTCACGAAGGTGGAAGATACGTAACCCCAGAGAAGTCACTGTGTGGTGTATTATTATAAGGGACTAAGACGACAGGAAAGAGATAAACTTAGGATAATGCTGGAGACTCAAGATTCTTTTGCTATCTTAATGCCTTACATGTCGTTCAATACTACCCTTCTTCAACCAGAAATCGTGGTTAAATCTGGAAGAGAAATGATAACTCCACTCTTAGCCTCTTTCGTAACATGAGAAAAAGTATTGAAACCAAAATTCAAGTACAGGAGAACTGTGGTGAGACATGGTGAAATGAGCGATAGGCCACAATCTCTTGAATCAACTCAGCTTCTGCTCCCAATCCTGTCAGCAACTGCTCTGGTGTCAATCAGCAAATGTTTAACTTAAGTGTCCCTGGTGATTAAGCCCAAAGAAATAGATTTTTAAACAAACAAACAAACAAACCTCCTTAAAAACTAGAACTATTTTCTGTTTCTGCCTCAGTCCTCCCGGCACTTAATATTTCTGGGTTGTTTTTATATTCATTTACACTTATTTATTTATATTCATTCATTCATTCAAAACTGCCACTATTTTTGTAGGTTCTATTTTCTGGCTTCTAGTCCCACCATCCCAATCCCTCCTATACTTTTTTTTTAAAAATTAATTTATTTTTTTCAGTACGCGGGCCTCTCACTGTTGTGGCCTCTCCCGTTGCGGAGCACAGGCTCTGGATGCGCAGGCTCAGTGGCCATGGCTCACGGGCCCAGCCGCTCTGCGGCACATGGGATCCTCCCAGACCGGGGCATGAACCCGTGTCTCCTGCATCGGCAGGCGGACTCTCAACCACTGAGCCACCGGGGAAGCCCTTTTTTTTAAATTTTAAATAATCCAAGTATAGTTGATTTACAATGCTATGCTAGTAATTTATCCCTCCCTGATCCCTTTCCCCTTTGGTAATCATGTCTGTTCTCTATGTCTGTGAGTCTGTTTCTGTTTTGTAATTAAGTTCATTTGTGTCATTAGACTCCACACATAAGTGATATCATATGGTATTTGTCTTTCTCTTTCTGACTTACTTAGTACGATAATCTCTAGGTCTATCCATGTTGCTGCAAATGGCATTATTTCATTCTTTTTTATGGCTGAGTAGTACCCTATTATGTATATATCACATCTTTATCCATTCATCTTTACATGGACATTTAGGTGGCTTCTGTGTCTTGGCTATTGTAAATAGCGCTCCTATGAACTACTGCACTATTGCATGTATTGGGGTGCATGTATCTTTTCGAATTATAGTTTTCTCCAGATATATGCCCAAGAGCCTTCCACTATACTTTTGAGTAATTTTATGGTCACTATTCCTCAAGCCCCGTAATCCTAGTGGTGCGCTGAGAAATGCAGCCCTTTTCATCTGATGTGCATAATGGAGAGTAACCAAGCTCTAACTAATGACTTCAGCAAGAAGACACCCCCATACTGGCCCATTCTAGTGTCAATGCTCCCCATGCATGTCTTTTTATCTTGAGATCCTCATGCAAGTGATAGTCACAGAATAAATACCAAGACAGGAAAATGGGAAATGATGGCAAAATTTCTTCTAGACATGATTAGTGGTATTTGGAAAGCAAGAATGATATTTCAGAATGAAAAATTCCAGCTTTCTTCAAGTTAGCCAACTAAAAATGCCAGGAAATTAATTAATTACCAGTACCATTTGAGAAACAGGCTTGGACTTGCTGAAATGACACTGAACCAGTTTACCCTCCCTGCTAGGATGGCAAACAAAGTAGCATGTTGAGGCAGGAGTAACAGGACCTTAAAACCGAAAGGGAGACTGAGTCATGCATGGAACAGAAGGTTCAAGGGCAATACACATACCAGAGAAAGAGAATTACTAAGAGGAGCTGAGCAATCTCAAATCCTTTCTCTAGCACCTCAACATTACCTCTTACTTCTGTTCATTTCCCACCATTATGTCACAGCCTACTACAGGAGGAGCTGCAAAACTTGTTTAGCAGTAAGAGATCAAGTAGTCCAGGATGGTAAATACCTTATTGCCCCATATCACAGGACAAAGATCACAGATATTTTTGTTCAAAGCAATACATTATTTGGGTTCATCTTCCTAGCCTCAAGATTTTCCTTACACTATAGAATGTCCATGACTTTTATTTCAGACTTACACTTTGTTTCTACCTGTCATATATTGGCCTGGGTGAGGAAATATGAGCTTGGTGGAAACTTATTCCAGAATGTGTGGGAGGTTGCCTTAGAGCTGAAGGAGACATGCTCTAGCTAGTTTTGCAAGTATGTAATGACATTCTGGCAGGTTCTTCTCCAAGGAAAAAGTTAACTGACCACCTACTATGTACCAGATCGTCTTTAAATTTCCACTTGGTATTTCACAATAACCCTATGAGATAGGTATTACTAACCCTATTTTACAGATAAATAAGCTGCAAAGTAACAGTAAGTGGCAAGATTCAAACCTACAGCCTTGACTCTAAGCCCAGTCCTCCTTTGAGGGTTCTCCTCAGGCTCTCATTCGCTCTAATCTAGAGCCAATATGATCCTGCCCTTCTAATGAACAACACTAGATAAAACAGAGCAAAACAGAAGCAGGGAGAAGCAACTGTTATACTTCTTTCCCCTGAGACAGTTTGTAGATACAATATTACTTCTACTGGGAAGATTCATAGTAAAAAAAGATAAAATAGATTTTTAAGGTCATCCCAATAAATATATGCCTACCTAGTAGAGGGGAAATCCACTCTTTTGGCAAAATGTGTCATGAAGGCAGTCACATGCTATTTTAAAGTCATGCATGTCACTTGATCTATGGCCCAAAGTCAGTTACTTCCGGGACATGAAGTTAGGCCACTTAGTAAACTACAAAAAAACAGCACTCAAAGATTTGGGATTTTACCATTAACAGAATTACTGGAAACTCTTGGGAATAAGAAAGTAAACCATTTTGGAGAGTGACAAGAAATCAATTCTCAGAAAAAAAGATTAGCATTTAATTTTCTCTCCCTTTTAAAAACTAGGTCTGGGGGCTTCCCTGGTGGCGCGGTGTTTGAGAGTCTGCCTGCTGATGCAGGGGACACGGGTTCGTGCCCCGGTCCGGGAGGATCCCATGTGCCGCGGAGCGGCTGGGCCCGTGAGCCATGGCCTCTGAGCCTGCGCGTCCGGAGCCTGTGCTCCGCAACGGGAGAGGCCACAGCAGTAAGAGGCCCGCGTACCGCATAAAAACAAAACAACCCAGAAAACTAGGTCTGGTTTTAATTGTAAAAGCATACCATGCTCATGAAAAAAATGCAAATAGCGCAGGTTATGAAATGAAAAGTTCTAGTTATGTATCTTTTCAGAAATTTACTATTCATAATAAAGTAGCTTGCATATATATATATCACATAGAATAGCTTTTAAAAGTACAAGTTGGTTCATTTACAACAGCACCAAAAAGAATAAAATACTTAAGCTATACAACGTTGCTGAAAGAAATTAAAGATACCAATAAACGGGGCTTCCCTGATGGCGCAGTGGTTGAGAGTCCACCTGCCGATGCAGGGGACATGGGTTCATGCCCCGGTCCAGGAAGATCCCACATGCCACAGAGCGGCTAGGCCCGTGAGCCATGGCCACTGAGCCTGTGCTCCGCAACGGAAGAGGCCACAACAGTGAGAGGCCCATGTACCACAAAAAAAAAAAAAAAAAAAGATACCAATAAACGGAAAAACATCTCATGTTCGTGCACTGGAAAGCCTAATATTATTAAAGGTGTCAATACTATACAAAGTGATCAGATTCAATGTAATCCCAATCAAAAATCCTAACGACATTTTTTTGTGGAAATAGAAAAATCTATCCTAAAATTCATATGAACACAGTTCTCCCAGTTGTGCTGGTTTTCACCATGGTCATGCAGTTACCTTGGCAACGTGTACATTGCTTCTTTGGCTTTTAATGTATAGTCAGTACTATACATTTTCTGTTTTGAGTTTTGTAACTCTGTAGCATTTTAGATAATATCGTGTTTGTACTTTGTTGTGTAGAGTAAAAGGATTGTGTTGAATAAACCTAGGATTAGAGTGAAAAAAAAATTCATATGAAATTTCGAGGGACTGCGAATAGCCAAAATACTCTTGAAAAAGAACAAAGCTGGAGGTCTCAATTTACCAATTTCAAAACTTATTCAAAGCCATAATAATCAAAACAGTACAGGACTGATATAAAGACAGATACATAGACCACTGGGATAGAATAGAGAGCCCAGAAATAAATCCCTTACGTATATGGTCAAATGATTTTTCAATAAGGGTACCAAGACCATTCAATGAAAAAAGGACAGTGCAGGGAAAACTGCAAAAGGATGAAGTCAGACCCTTAACATACATCACATATAAAAATTATCTCAAAATGGATCAAAGACATAAATGTAAGACCAAAAGTATAAAACTTTCAGAAGAAAACATAGGGGAAAAGCTTCATGATACTGTATTTTGTAATGATTCCTTGAATGTAACACCAAAAGCACAGGCAACAAAAATAAAATAGATATGGAGAAATTAGAACCTTGTGCACCATTGGTGGGAATGCAAAATGGTATAGCTGCTATGGAAAACAGTATGGTGGTTCTGCAAAAAAAATTAAACATAGAACTGCCATGTAATCCAGCAATTCCACTTCTGGGTATATATCCAAAAGAACTGAAAGTGGGGTCTTGAAATGACATTTGTACACTCATGTTCATGGCAGCATTATTCACAATAGCCAAGAGGCAGAATCAACCAAATGTCCATCAAAGGATGAATGGATAAATAAGATAGTATATATACATACAATGGAGTGTTATTCAGCCTTTGAAAGGAAGGAAATTCTGATACCTGCTACAACATGAGTGAACCTTAAGGACATTATGCTAAATCAGTCACAAAAGTACAAAACTGTATGATTTCACTTATATGAGGTATCTAGAATAGTCAAACTTAGAAAGTAGAACGATGGTTGCTAGGGGCTGGAGGGAGGGAGATATGGGGAGTTGTTTAATAAGTATACTTTCAGTTTTGCAAGACGAAAAAGTTCTGGCGATTAATCCCACAACAATGTGAATGTACTTAACACTACTGAGCAGTTCACTTAAAAATGGTTTTAAAAAAAAGGTTAAGACAGTAAATTTTGCATGTATTTTATCAAAATTAAAAAACATTTTAAGAGCAAGTTGGGTTATACAAAATTGTTATTTTTTTCCCTTTATATCATATATTTTTCTGTATCATCAAATGCATTTTTTTCCTTCTTCTTTTTCACCATTACCAAGCTCACTGCAACAACTCATTCTTGGACCTATAAATCGTTCCACAATTGTATGAATATAAGCCATTGCCTAAAATTTAGTCAAAATTCTAAAGACTCTACATAGAAAAAGGAATATCAGAGGAAGGTAACACACAGTTACAAAATCCAATTTAAGTTGTTGTCATTAATACTATCAAGGACCATAAAAGTCTCATAACTTCTGATTCAGTGATTGCATTTTAAGGAAAATAATCAAAAGAAGGAAAAGGCTAGACATTCAATATTATCCATAATACTGAAAAAATGAAAATTAATAGAGGCACTATAAGGAAATCAATCAACACCTTATAGCTATAAAACTGTAATTAGGAAGACTATGTAGGTATATTTAAAATGTTTATTACGTTTATAGTAAAAAAAAAAAAAAAACCCACACATGTACAACTTAACATTTTAACTAAGCTGTAAGCAAGTGGCTCATGGGCCTAATGCATCCCAGAGAGATGTTTTGGTTGGCCTGAATTAAATTAGAATTTGAATATCTTTAGGCACAGCAAAAATTTCCTAATTCACTGCAGTCCACATCACTCTATAATATTTTACAACCAATGCTTCACCTATTCAGACACCTGCATTCTAGACCCCTGAATACAGATAAGAACTGGGAAGGACTTTAAAAAGATACAGACAGATTTCCTGAAGGGTAGTGGGCTGTTCAACGCACTGTTCTTTTGGAAGAACATCAGGATATGTATAATACAATAAAACTGAGGCACACATGTACACCATGGTGATACTTTCCCCCAGATTGGTTTCCAATGCCAATTTGTGCAATTCAAGGCTAAACAGACACAAAACTTTGAATTTACAAAGACACACAAAAAAATACTCCTGGGTATATCTATAACTAAGTTGGTATAAAAAACAAAGATATTTTTTCTGCATACCCCTGCTGCTGATCATCACTCACCTAGTGACTTGTTTGTGGAAATCTGTAAGTTGTTTGTGTGTCACTGTGACAGCTCCCACGGTTGTCTCCTTTGGCAAACCTTTCAAGGAATTCTCTAACCATCGACAAAAAGTCTGTACAAAGAAGAGGAAGAAGCGTTTTAAAAGAAGGCAGGGCTTACCAAACTGAGATCCTACAGGTGATAACCAAAACCCACATGTTTTTTCCTTAGTAGCATTAGCTCCCCAAACTTGGAAGCAAGAAAAGGACTTAATAGAAGTACTATTTCTGGCCTTCCAACCCACTGCGGGTTGGAACAGCCTACAAAGGCATGCCTAGACTCCCTTCAAGGGGGCAGCAGGCATCATTTCAGACAGAGCCTTTCAACCTTGGAAATGAAGTTGCTTCTGGATAAAGCTATTGTTCTGTTTCTGTCATTAAACTTATGTATTTTAAAAATTAAACAGCCGCCAGAAAACTGTTGAGCTTAGAGATCGAAGGCAATCCAAAGCAAAAGTTCAGGTACCAGAAAGAGCAGGGACAAAAAGTATAGTAAGTAAACATTTAAAAAAGTGCATACACGTAATATGAATCCAGAATCTTAAGGATTTTAAGGTCACCTCTCTCAGTAGGGGTCATAGCCAGTCAGTTCCTTTGTGATACCTGCCTGTTCTGTGGGTTAGAAAATTCTTTTTTTTTTTTGCTCACTCTTATTGCTCTTTTCTTATTTTTCTTTTTTTTTGGCCACACGGCATGCAGGATCTTAGTTCCCTGACTAGGGATGGAACCCATGCCCCTTGCAATGGAAGTGTGGATGGAGTCTTAACCACTGGACCACCAGGGAAGTCCCTCTTGTTGCTCTTTAAAACAATTTACTTACATCTGAGTATAGTCTCTTTATATCTTTCATGTGTACAAAAACTGAAGAGGAAGGGGAGTGGGAGCAAACTTAAAAATCAAAATTCTAGAGACTTCCTCTGGGTTCTTATTTTCATTTGAATTGTTATTCTTTGAAAAAGCTCTAATTTTTCTTCATGCCTTTCTTAAGTAGGATGTATGCCTTGGTCACAGTTTTCAGTTGTAAAATAACTTTTTTATACCTAAATTTTTTACATTATGTGTTTTCCCATTGTTAATTTATGAACACAATAGACCAGAGCAAAAGTAAATATTCCACTACAAATGCTTAAAAAGTACTGCATAATTCTCCAAGTGTTGCCCCTTTTGAGTAGAAGACAACATTCTACTCAGACAAAAACAAGCAGAGGCAAACAGCATGAATGAACCCTTAACTGACAAAGCTTTGGCATCCAAAACGACCCATGAGTTAACTATAAGTATCCCCCAAAACAAAAACAGTAAGAAACTAAACTATATTCTGTCAACTAATATTTGACAAAGGAGATGAGAATACCCAATGTAGAAATGACTGCCTTTTCAATAAATAGTGCTGGGATAATTGCATACTCGCATGTAGAAGAAAGAAACTGGACTCATGCCTTTCACCACTCACAAAAAGTAACTCAAAATGGATTAAAGACTAAATGTAAGACCTGAAACCATGAAACTCCCAGAAGAATACAAAGGCCTAAAGCATTCTGACATGGGTCTTGATAATGATTTTTTGGCCGCGACACCTAAAGCACAACCAGCAAAATAAAAATAAACAAGTGAAATTACATCAATCTAAAAGCTTCTGCACAGCAAAAGAAATCATCAACAAAGTAAAAAGACAACCTAAGGAATGGGAAAAAATATTTGCAAACCATATACCTGATAAGAGGTTAGTATCTAAAATACATAAAGAACCCATACCAGTCTAGCAAAAAGCCAAATAACTCAATTAAAAAATGGGCAAAGGACCTCAATAAATGTTTCTCTAAAGAAGAAATACGAAAGGCCAACAGGTACCTGAAAAAAACGCAAATTAAAACTATAAAGAGATATCATCTTAACACCTGTTAGCATGGTCATGATCAAAAAGATAAGAGATAACAAGTGCTGGCGTGGGTATGGAGAAAAGGGAACCCTTGTACACTGTTGGTGGGATTGTAAATTGATACAGCCACCATGGAAAACAGTTCGGAGGATCCTCAAAAAATTAAACATATATACCATATGATCCAGCAATTCTACTTTTGGGATATATCCAAGGGAAACAAAAACACTAACTCGAAAAGATATCTACACCCCATGTTCACAGGAGCATTATTTACAGTAGCCAAGACATGGAAACAACCTTAACTGTCCATGGATAGATGAATGGATAAAGAAGTTGCAGTATGTGGTACACACAATGGATATTATTATTCAACCATAAAAAACGAAAAAATCCTGGGCTTCCCTGGTGGCGCAGTGGTTAAGAATCCGCCTGCCAATGCAGGGGACACGGGTTTGAGCCCTGATGCAGGAAGATCCCACATGCCACAGAGCAACTAAGCCCATGCACCACAACTACTGAGCCTGTGCTTTAGAGCCTGCAAGCCACAACTACTGAGCCCGCGTGCCACAACTACTGAAGCCCGTGAGCCTAGAGACTGCTCCACAACAAGAGAAGCCACTGCAATGAGAAGCCCGCGCACCACAACAAAGAGTAGCCCCCACTCACCGCAGCTAGAGAAAGCCCGCATGCAGCAACGAAGAGCCAACGCAGCCAAATAAATAAATAAATAATAAATTTATTTTAAAAAAAAAAAAATGAGGAAATCCTACCATTTCTGACAAAATGGATGACCTTAAAGGCATATGGTAAGCAAAATAAGTTAGAGAAAGACAAACACTGTATGATCTCACTTATATGTGGAATCTAGAAAAACAAAACAAAACTCATAGAAAAAGAAATCAGACTTGTGGTTACCAGAGGCAAAAAGTGGGGGGAGAGAAACTGGAGGCAGTGGTCAAAAGGTCAAACTTCCAGTTATAAGATAAATAAGAACTAGTTAAGTAAGTAAATCCTATGAGTTTTCAACAGGAGAATTTTTTTTCCTTTTTTCCTTCTTTTCTTTTTATTGTGTCCATAGGAGAAGATGAATGTTAGCTGAACCTACTGTGGTAACCATTTCACAATATATGTAAATCAAACCATTATGCTGTCTGCCTTAAACTTACACACTGATATAGATCAATTATTTCTCAAAATATTCAAGACAAGAGACGAAGCTGGTACGTCATCTTCTACTGAAGAATCTGTGTTGAACTTTGAAAATGTATGATTGAGAATGTGCTCAAGAATGTTAATTTTCTTCAGACTTATATCCTTAGTTACGATTTCAATCAGTTTATAGCATATAGACAACCTAAATTTATGTAAGAGTTCCTTTACAAAAACTCAGTTTTAAGTTGGTGTTTACAGAAAACCACTTTTTAAAAAAATTTTTTATTTTACATCGGAGTATAGTTGATTAACAATGTTGTGTTAGTTTCAGGTGTACAGCAAAGTGATTCAGTTATACATATACATGTATCTATTCTTTTTCAGATTCTTTTCCAATTTAGGTTATTACAGAATATTGAGTAGAGTTCCCTGTGCTATACAGTAGGTCCTTGTTGGTTATCCATTTTAACACTTTAAAATAATTTAGCAATTCAGTGGGTACACAGTAAACTTAAGAGCACAGGGCTACTTGTTTTCTGTTCCTGCTCCAAATTGCTGCTCTCATTTTCTTCTTTAGCCCTTACCTGTATGCTTACAAATCCAAAATTTTTTGTAAGGTTAAATGTACATAATAAGTTTTTTGTTACCTGGAAACCAAGTATATTTATTTAAAAGTAAGAGTATGGAAATTTTATTTCTCTTATCAATAATGTTTGGAATAAACTTGTTGGTCCCCAGGGGTTCACAGAATACTTTTTAGAAAAACAAAAACTACTACTGTATTAGATTGAAATGGAACAGGTGTCGTGAACAGCCAGCAAGGGAACTACAGGTACTATTCATTCCTGAAGCACTTGAGCTAATGGAAAAACTGCAGAGCTATTTGATGAAACCAAAGCCACACAGAAGCTTCACAGAGTTTGATGAGTAAGAATTAAGGTTCATGGAGGGGACTTCCCTGGTGGTGCTATGGTTAAGACTTCGCACTCCCAATGCAGGGGGCCCAGGTTCTATCCCTGGTCAGGGAACTAGATCCCACATGCATACCGCAAGCAAGAGTTTGCATGCTGCAACTAAGGAGCCCGTCTGCCACAACTAAGACCTGGAGCAACCAAATAAATAATTAAAAAAAAAAAAGTTAAGGTTCATGGGGCTGTTTCTGACGTAGAAACCTAGAGAAAATGTTAGAAATCCATTACACATCTACCATCTACCCTACATGTGATTGTGTTTCATTTGAGTGAGCTAACGATAAAGTAATACATATGCCTAAGACAATTTACACTAATCATTGAATTTTGGAGATGAACACACAAATCCAAGACTAGGCAGAACTTTTAGCTCAGTAACATTAGGGTCTGAGAGTGAAAGTGTACTCTTTTTTTGTGAAACTGCTGAAATTGAGGCTAAGAACTGCAATCAGTGATATAAAATAGGAGATAACATTAAGATGTACATGGACTTAAAAGTTATAAGATACTTATGTATCTGGATTTCTGTGGTTCAATCAAGTCAGCTCACGTTAGGTCCAACTGTGTACTTTCCTGAACTGCTTTTATATTAATATTACAAATTATAAACCTCATTTAAAAAAATAATTTACAGGCTATACACTATATGTTACCATTATGCTCAAAACTTTCATGTAGTACACACAACCTGATTTATAATCATGTGGCCCAGTACTAAAATTAGTTGGACATTACTGGATAGCCTAAAAAAAACTTGCATGCTCAGGTGATAAAGAACCTGGTTCAAGAACTGAAACAGGATATAAATAAATCCAAAGGGGAAACAAATCCAGCTATAGATTGTAGGCTAGTTTTATATGCATATGCCTCCAAATGCTCTGGCTAGATTTATTACCAAGGAACCATATAGTGCTATTTAAGGAACCTGAAATGAATTAACACTTCTTTTTTTTTTTTTTTCGGTACGTGGGCCTCTCACTGTTGTGGCGTCTCCCATTGCGGAACACAGGCTCCAGACGCACAGGCTCAGCGGCCATGGCTCACGGGCCCAGCCGCTCCGTGGCATGGGGGATCTTCCCAGACCAGGGCACGAACCCGTGTCCCCTGCATTAGCAGGCGGACTCTCAACCACTGTGCCACCAGGGAAGCCCGAATTAACACTTCTTGAATAACCTGTAATATGGGCATCTCTCACAAGTGAACAAATTTCTCACCGGCCAGCCACATAGCTGAATTCGATGCTTAGTATTCACTTTTGGTAATAAATAAACCCTATGACAGTGACACAAACATATTTTCAAGAACCCTTCTATAGACCCCTTCATTTAACAATTAAACTTAGCAATATTCCTAAATCAGGTTCCACGAACATACAACAGGACTGGTTTCAAAGTTATGGTCAGCCTCTCAAGGAACTGTTTAGGACTTGTTAGGGTTAGGGACTAACCCTAACCCTAACCCTTTAAAAAGATTATGAAAACAATCTTACCGGTCTGTCAACCTGCATGATCTCCCAGAGCACTTCGGCCACATCTGGTAGGGTGTATGGGGGGAGACAGAAGCAGCACGTGTGAAGCAGCTGGCTTACAAGTTGCTGTCCAAGCTGGTTCATCACCTGTCCAATCAGTTCTTTCCGTAATTCAAAGTCTTCTTCATGCTGTAAGAAAACAGGAACAGGAAAATTCTAATTTCAACTTTCCAAAGAGCTAGTACTCTTTCCCCTTTAGTCTAGTAATCTCTCTTTCCCGGGGAAGAAAGTATATATAACAGCTGGATTCACAAGGTCCACTAAATGTTCTGTCACCAGGAAGAAAATATTAAGAGTTTAGTTTCAAGGAAATGGGCATGGGCTTCAGCTGAGATTAACCTTAACCCTTAGGTTTTTTTAAGTTTTTTTTTTTTAAATAAATTTATTTATTTTATTTTTGGCTGCACTGGGTCTTCATTGCTGCATGCGGGCTTTCTCTAGTTGCACAGCGACCGGGGGCTTCTCTTTGTTGTGGTGTGCGGGCTTCTCATTGCGGTGGCTTCTCTTGTTGTGGAGCACGGGCTCTAGGCGCGCAAGCCTCAGTAGTTGTGGCACTCGGGCTCTAGAGCGAAGCCTCAGTAGTTGTGGCGCACGAGCTTACTTGCTCCGCGGCATGTGGGATCTTCCCGGACCAGGGCTCGAACCCGTGTCCCCTGCATTGGCAGGCGGATTCTTAACCACTGCGCCACCAGGAAAGCCCAACCCTTAGGTTTTTCATGAATAGAACACAGAAGAGAAACAATGGTTAGAGATTAAGGGTAGCAATTTTCTTAACCTTTTTTTTTCTGTTAAAAAATAATTTAAAGTATCTGTATTTCCTTTTTTAAAAAGCGACTGAAAAAAAGAAGACTTCTATCAGATATCTAATCTCTATCAAAAAAAATCTTACTTATTTTCTTCCTTCTTAGTCTTTGAATACACATATTTCTAATATGTTGAAAAAAAAAAAACTTTTACAGTGCCTTTCACTTCTAGTTATTTTCTTCTTTTCCCTCTCTCTTTTTACTGTCAAAATTCTTCAGTAATTAGCCTAGTCACATACTTAATTCTTCACTGATCTCCCTTACCTTCAATTCTACTCCACATCTAGTCAAACCTACCTTTGAACATTTTGTGAACCACTTTACTACTCCAGCCAAAAAGGTCTCTTAAGTGTCTACTAGTATACTTAGTACTATCCTGACTTTCTCTGATTATAATTTATACCCCAGTTAGATTTTCCTCCCCTCTCCAATCCATCCAAATGGCTCCACTGAGGTCCTTCCTCTTCCAGAAAGTTATCCCAACCTACTTCTTTCCAAAGAGTTTTCCCTCCTCTGATCTCATAGCAATCATGACTTTTATCACTTATCTGACAATCAAATACTGCCTTGTTGCTGTTGTTTAATTCTTTGTAACTGTATCTACTTCTCTCTTCAATTAGACACCAAATGGCTTGGAAGCAGAGATAATTTCAGACTACTTGATACAGCTTACAACACTTAGTACAGGCTGTCTTAAATCTACTAGTTGATATTTTGGTTACTGAATGATCCACTATGGAATATGCCTACCAACACAGATCAAATAAGGAGATGCTGGTTTTCCCCTAAGGAATGAGAAAGAGATATGAGAAAACAATGAGCTACAAAGTAGAAAGACTACATTGTTCATACTTACATCATTGGCTACCCCTGTGTGGATGAGGTCTCGTAGGAACCTCATGACACTACAGTTGGCATCCCGGTGGTCCAGGGTAGTAGAGGCAATGGCCCATTGTAAGATAGGGATGACAACCTGGCTCCTCAGCAAGGTAACAGGGCTACGCTGAATAAACCTGGTGTGGAAAGACAAGCTAGATATAAACGACAGGATTAGGCTATAAAAGCAGCCAGTGTAAAAGGCAAAACTATGGAGACAGGAAAAAGATCAGTGATTGTTAGGGATTGAGGGAGTGGAGGGTAAGGGGATGAATAGGTGAAGCACACAGGAGTTTTAGGATCGTAAAACTATTCTGTATGATACTATAATGGTGGATATATGTCATTATGTCATTACACATTTGTCCAAACCCATAGAAAGAACACCACCAAGACAGAACCCTAATGTAAACTATGGACTTTAACAATGACATGTCAATGGAGGTTCATCAGTTCTAACAAATGGATCACTCTGGTGGGGGATGTTGATAGTAAGGGAGGCTGTGGGGAAGGAGGGGGGAAGCTAGGGGTATATGGGAACTCTATACTTCCCACTCAGTTTTCTCAGATCCTCTCATGTTTACAGAGAATCTCCAAGAAAAAGATAAAACATTGTTCCAAATTTATTTTACCAGGCAACCATTTGTGCAAAGAGCATCTCTAGAGATTGATTTTTTCAAGGAACACACCGGGAAAACAGGTTGACAACCCACCAAACAATTCTCTCATACCAACACACACACACACACACACACACACACACACACACACACACACACACACACACACAAAGGGTTTTCTGACTTGTCCAAAAATTAACAAAAAACCCAGTGTTCGTTACTAACTGATCTGGTGCAAATTCCTGAGCTAAGGACTAAGAATGAATACAAATGTCAGTGTTACTAGTAAAAGGAATTTAAGCAACAAGTGGGGTGGCTGGCTAGGGGTAGAGGTGGGAAGTACATACCAGATAACTTCTAAGGCACCTTAAAAGCCTAAGGATTTTTTATTCTGAGATATGATTATATCTAAAGGATGCTAAGCTTCTCAAGGAAAAAGTTTAAGTAAAGCATGACATCATAGTACCATAAAATGTTAAAACTACATGGGATTCTACAGACTGTCTAGTCAAATATTCTTGCAAAGCTCATTTTTATTGCCTTGGGCATGTTCCCTCCTTCATGCAAGGAAACCAGTTATTTTCCCCTGTTCTCATCCAGCTCTTCTTCATTTAATGGGAATATTCTGGTTCACGATTTAACTTTGGGTTATGAACCATTAATCTACCTACTCCTCTTACCTCATTTTACAGAGAAGGAAACAGTTAACTGTTAGGTGACAAGATCAAGCAGTGATGAGGATGAGCAATAAAAAAAAAAAGGGTTGCTCTTCAGAAGGACTGACCTGGTGGCTAGCCTGAATAGGTCATCCACAGTGTCAGGGTGATTCTGGAGCCCATTCTGCTGTTCTAAGAGCTGAAAGGTGGGCATGCACAGTGCCTAGAAAAAAAGTCATTTTAAAACAAACGCTTGTAAATTAATGCCATGGGATTCAGACTTGCTAAATATCATAACATATACAAAGAGAACAAAGAGGGGAAGCACAGATAAGTAAGAAAAGAAAAAGACTTTGATGAGAGATCAACAAAGGGAAGATATAAATCTTTCTCAGTTGACAAAAACAGTCTTCACATATGAAGTCCACATTTCAGAAAGGGTTGAGGGTACAGATTTCAACTGGGTAGATGTCACCTCAAATTTTTAGAAGTTTCTGAAACTGAAGACTGTGCTTATGTACTAGATATGGTCTGGTCCACTAAGGGAGTAGTTGATGTTTTAATGATAATAACTATGAAATGTCAATTTTAAAGGGAAAGACATCTTGGGAAAGGAGCATTATGATTTAACTCCCTAATATATTTCCTTGCCCTGTGAATAGGAGAGGGTAAAAGCAGTATATCAGGAGACTTTTCCAATGCCTGCTATTCACCCTAAGACCATCCCTCCTAAGTAAACTAGTTCATTGGCTGTTCCAGGCAAGAAATTAAAAACAGAAACATGCTTGAGCTTAGAGATCCTTTATTTTAAATCTACTTGCCCACCTTCCCACCCTCCAAATAAATCCTACCTCTGGATAGCATAAATCAGACAGTAATAACTGTAATGACCAGTACATCTGTGTGGTCAATCTCTCTCTCATTCTCCCAAGCAGGCCTGTCCAGAGAACAACTAGGAAGTTCTACCTCCCTATTATTAGGGCAACATCATGCCTGGGAAGGAAATATGAAGAAGCAACAGAATTAAAGACATGGTGAAGAACACACTGCTAGGCCTTTAGACCCTCCAAGAAAACATACCTGGAGCATGTCTAGTAGTCCCTGCCGACAGCCCTCTTCCATGCCATACTCATCCACAAGGATACTACCAAGGTACAGGAAACAGGAATGCTGATGTACATGGTAAACGTTCACCATCTGCCAAGGGAAAATCCCATTAGTTCAATTCTTTACCCCTCAAAAAGTATCAGCTTAGGACTTCCCTGGTGGCGCAGTGGTTAAGAATCCATGTGCCAGTGCAGGGGGCACGGGTGCGAGCCCTGGTCTGGGAAGATCCCACATACCGCGGAACAACTAAGCCCGTGCGCCACAACTATTGAGCCTGTGCTCTGGAGCCTGCGAGCTACAACTACTGAAGCCCGCGTGCCTAGAGCCTGTGCTCCACAACAAGAGAAGCCACTGCAATGAGAAGCCTGCGCACTGCAACGAAGAGTGGCCCCTGCTCGCCACAAGTAGAGAAAGCCCGCGTGCAGCAATGAAGGCCCAACGTAGCCAAAAATAAATATTAATTAATTAATTATTTTTAAAAAGTTTCAGCTTAGGTAGCTGTCTGGAGGAAGAAATTCTGAGATAGACTGGTCTCTTCTCTTTAAGACAACGCAGTAAAGCTTGTTGGCAACATTTTCTAAAACATAGGGCTCAATTCCTCAATTATTTTCAAGTACTCTATTTAGAATTCTTTCAAGACTTTGACCTTTTTTTATCTTTCCAAAACAATGTTGTAGGAGAGTTGTATAATATTTACTTCAAGCTGGAACCATTAAGGAGTTATTATCCAAGGCTTGTGTAATATTTACAAAACCCTAACAATATACCTTAATTTTCCAACCTACAAGTTGCTCTTATTTGCATCAAAGATAATTCTTTTTTTAAAAAACAACCACAGCAGGAACAAAATATCCAATGCCCCTCATATTAGAGGAGACTCTGAAAGCATTGTTGTTGTTGGTTTTTTTTGTGGTACGCGGGCCTCTCACTGTTGTGGCCTCTCCCGCTGCGGAGCACAGGCTCCAGATGCGCAGGCTCAGCGGCCGTGGCTCACGGGCCCAGCCGCTCCGCAGCATGTGGGATCTTCCCGGACTGGGGCACGAACTCGTGTCCCCTGCATCGGTAGGCAGACTTTCAACCACTGCGCCACCAGGGAAGCCCTGAAAGCATTGTTTAAATTGGCTTCTAAACCCCTCTATCTAATCATTTGAGTAAAAAGAGCGTTTTCAATCAAGATATCTGAATCTCTACAGAATAAAAATTTTAATACAATATAAATATTTAAACTAAATTATTTGTTTAGGATTTTTACTCTACTATCCTCCAAAAATTAAGAGGCCACCGTACATTCATCTATTTAAAATGCCATCACATGAGAATTTCCTGGCAGTCCAGTGGTTAGGACTTTCACTGCCATGGGTCCAGGGTTCAATCCCGGGTCGGGAAACTAAGATCCCACAAGCTGCGTGGTACAGCAAAAGAGGGAAAAAAAGCCCATGCAACATGTATGTATTCATCTTATTACATAAATTCAATTCTTTGAGCTTGGTGGGAGCGGAAGGGCAGAGTAACTGGCACTTATCAGCATATACCATGAAAAGAACACGAGATGGGAGCTATGAATCTGTTCAGTGTTGTATACTCAAAACTATATGCTGTACTTAACGAACGATATAAGTTACGGGTTGGCAAACTTTTTCTTAAAGGGCCAGATGGTAAAAATTTTAGGCTCTGCCGGCCTTACAATCTTTTGACTACTTAACTTTCCACTGTAGCACAAAAATGGCCAATAAGCAATAAGTAGATGAATAAGCATGACTATCTCTCAGTAAAACTTTATTTACAAAAACACGTGGCAGGCCCACTGGCTGTAGTTTACTGACCTCGAATTTATGGGATTTTTGTCACATAAGATGCTACCCTATGCTACTGGAATAAAAGAATAACATAAAAGTCATGAAGGTATCCTCCAATAGCAAAGGGGAGTTAAATCACATTGTATTGGACCCAGAATGTATTGCACTGAAGGGGACACTTGACCAGAGGTGGACACAGCCTAAATGCAAACATATACTGTTGTACTCAGGGTACAGTAAATGCAGAAAATCGCTAAAAATTAAAATTCTGTTAAAATATTTACCTATACAAACTTTAATCAAATCTACAATTTAAGGAGGCATGGTCATGTAAGTGCCAACTGACACTGCAACAGCATGATCCTGGCTCTGGGTAAGAGCTTCCTTAAGAGTGAGGCAGAACTTGAGGGGGCACTCACTGTCAGAGTCAGCCTGATAGATGCCCTGCCCAGGTGGAGAAGGGTCACTTCAGGTTGGCTGGGTGGGGTCTAGCCTGAAGCCCTGTGGTAGTTCTCCTCACAGCATGAGTGCAAAATCTGAGAAGGTACTTGCTCAGAGTTGCACTTTGCCTCACCTCCGTCAATTTTGTGCCCCTGGCACCTCACTTGCCTAAATCTAGTTCCGGCCCTACTGTAAGGTTAACACCAACATAAATTACTTAGTGAATTAAGTCACTGGTCATAAGTGTCTCAAACAGAATATTCTAGACATGAATATGATCTCAGAGAGCCATGTATAGTGAGGCACACCATCATAATTACATACCAATCTTGGTGATTGAAAGAGTCAAATTTATTTCTTGACAAATAAGAGACTTATGTAAATAACTAACTATGGTGAAGAAAGAAGAACATCTCTTTGGGCCAGAAATAGCAAAGTTTGACTTGCCACATTTTTAAAAAGGAAATTAATATAAAATGCTTAACATGGGTATATAAGAGCTGAGCATTAAAGTCATTCCCATTTCTGAATTCCACACTGAAATGTACTGCTATTTAGACTATCACTATACAGAACAGATTACAGGCTATTTGCCTTATAAATAACATACCACAGGCACTACTTATCTCTTTCAAATATATTTTAGTTTGTATTTAAGAAATACAAAAATGTTTCATTTCATCAGCAGAGTTTTTGTTCTAAAAGGCTCCTATTTCAAAATTCTGTATACTGTACATTTTCCCTCTTGTAGAGAACTCACCTGTGTGACTAGTGGCTGCAGCAGGGCTGCAGATCCTTTGCCTACACAGCGAACAGCAAAACGGAGGCATCTGCAACAACGTTCTACAATCCGATTATCAGCCCGGTGCTTATTTAGAGTCTCAGATAAAACTGGCCATATCTGAGTCAAAAGTGAAAAGAGCACAGAAAGAAAATGAACAACTAAGTGTTGAAAAAAATGCTCCCAAGTTGGTAACAACTTATTTGGCTTCTAAATAATTTGGAAAAATCTTTCTTTATAGGAACACACATGGCCTGATTCTGGTCAGTGGGTGTGTGTATATGTGCTGAGGTTCAATACACTACCCATCACTGAAACAACCACTTCTTAACGGAAGCACAATGACTCTTTACAACACAAGAGGACCATGTCTAACTTTACGAAAAGACAAAGATACATATTTTCCTAAATTCTGGACTTCCTGTTTTAGGATGGGAAGAAGCAGAATGAATTATAGGGGAAGAGATATTTAAAGACAGTTCCAAGAAGTTGGAAGACCTTGAACAAAAGGACTAGAGCTAAGGAAATGGCAAGATTTGATACCACTGAACACTTAAGGATATTTGGTGTTTCCCCCCTGAAGTCTGAAAAGCACTTCTCAAAACATGCCCTCTGATCCTCACATTACCCTCATTTTTTAAAAAAGTACAAAGGAAGTACATTATCAAAGAGGAAACTAACTATGATGGTTAACTGGCTTTGTCAAAAACATTTTGCCGGTAATGATCATGCCTCCCAGCAACAATAAGATTCACAAAGTTAATCTCTCCCTACTTTGGCCTTTCAGTGCATTTCCCCAAAGCCTGTTTTCTTACCAAATCTAAAATCAAAAATATTTATTTGGATGGTTCTGTTCCTCTTTTCATTGATATTTAAAGCATATCAACAAATTGAATCTTCCTGTGAACCCAGAAGACAGTACCTTCTCACTTTAGTTACCCAGAGCCTTATAAGGAAAAAGGAAGATCCACAGGCATACATTAGCACTTACTTCCTGTATGACTTTTTGGCACGGATGAGTCTGTCCATTTTCCACAATGGGATTGGTGTGCCTGGGGAAAGACAATGGCCCAAATTAGCGAAAGAAGAGCAAATTCATCAAGGAACCAGGGCCCTAATCCCTGTTAGTTTACTTAGTATCATTCTCACCAATTAAAGAAAACCAGAGTATTTTTAAGAATCAATACCTTTTCCTCCCACTCTGTTCAAACACAAGCACAGTTTAAATCATCCCATCAATTTTTTCTCACCTTTAAACCTCTTCTACTGTAACATGTAAATTCAATCCAACTCTGCTACATGGGCTGTGGGTGTGGGGCGCTACAACTATCCTTTCCATCTTTTTTCCCTTTATAAACCTGAATATGTAGTTTCTTCCAAACTAATAAATATATTCAGATTGTCTAAATCCACTATGAGAAACCAAGTACTGCTTCATTCCCAGCATTAAAAGGCAAAAGCATTAGGAACCCTGGTCTACCAAAGACGTTTCTCATGGTTCTAGTCTAAATCCAATGATACACAACATGGGCCCACCCACAGTACATCCAATCCAACTATTTATCTAGTTCTAGAATCCACTAATTTGAAGGAAAGCAGGGGGGAAAAAAACCCCACTACGATTAGCTACCTACCTCTTTAAAGGAACAAAATTCTTTAATTTTAAAAAGCTCAATAGCAACTCAATAAAAATCTAATTTTTAAAAAATCAGGGCATGTCCACCTTTTGCAGATTTTCTTTCATTTATTGTGAAATAGGAGTTATTGTTAATAGGCTCTCAGAATGGTATGCAACAGGGCTCCCCTAATTATATAAGGAAAGCATTATACCAACTCAGGAAAAAATACGTGTAGGTAAGAACAAGCTAAAACAACACCTCAGTTTTGTTTTTTTTTTTCCTTTTTTTTTTTAACACCTCAGTTTTAATTTCTTCCACATAGGTTTTTATGCAACTATTGATATTCCAGTTATACCTACAGGACTCGCAAATTATATTATGCAACTAAGAAAGGATCACTCTTTGAACACTGTCACTCTAATGCTGTTTTAATCATTACGCTCCTCTTGACTTCCAAGAAAGTTTAATTTCACCTGGTTATTGAAGAGGCTTCATTATTTTTTTGCACCCATACACTATAATAGCAATGACTCTGAAAGTGTAGTCCTTGGAATAAAAAGCAACAGCATCTGGGAACTTATTAGAAATGTAAATTCTTGGGTCCTATCCAAGATCCAATCCATCAGACACTCTGGGAATGGGACCCAGCAATCTGTTGCCTTGGTAATTTAAGTACTACAGGCAACTTTGATGGATGTTAAAGTTTGAGAATCACTGATCTAGAGACCTAGAGAATTAATTACATTTTAAAGGGCCTTTTGACAAAGGTCTACCAAAAATAAATTCTTAGAATTTGCCTTTGCAATTGTAATAGGACTAAATTAGTCTCCTGATAGAGGGAGTTTATAGGAGGTACTCGGAAGTTGGAGGAAAAAACACTTCCTTACTTCAATACCTAATGGTCTCATTTGAGCTTTTAACCCAGGGCAGGAACCTGGCATCTCTCTTCTTACCTAAATATCACTGCAAGGCGATCTAAGAACACAGTGGGATCTGAGGATATGCCGTTGCTGGGCTCCTGAGACAACAGCTGAAGAGACAGATATTAACACCCAGTCATTACACATACAAACGTACTGCAAACACTGCGATATATACCCTTGTACATCAACCTCTGTCTCAATCTCTGATTATTTCCTTATTAACAGATTCCTGAAAGTTACTCAAAATGGTAAAAACTTTTAAATTCATATTAGCACATTATTTTCCTCCATCTTACTGCATCCTGGCCAGGAATGCATATTAACTTTTACTATATGATCATTGTGGAGTAGCAAACAGTATCATTTAATTTTTTCCCATTTACTTTTACAATGATTAGGATATTATAGACATTATACATTATAATATAGATTATATGTATTATACTATATAATATATATTTATATTATACTTTTATAATATAAAGCTTCAAAATTATTATAGCTTTATAATATATTTTAAGAGGTAAGGCAAGTTGCTACCTCTTACTCTTCTTTCCTAAAATTTCTTAGATACTTCTACCAGCATATTATTAGAGATAAACTTTAGAGTCACTTCGTCAAGTTCTCCTAAAAATCCCACTGGTATGTTCATTGCTATGGTACCATAAAAGTAATTTGAGAAGAGCTGATGTTTTTACAACACTCTTCAAGGAAACATGGTAGGTTATGGTTTTGGTTGTTAACTTGAATGGTGTTTTTCCCACTGTCATCTTGTAAATGGTATTTCTGATACAGTGAAAATCTACTGATTTTGGAATACTTATTTCATATATATAGCTACTTTGATAAACTTATAAATTTTAATAACTTCTCAGTTCATTCTCTTGGCTTTTCTGGTTAGATAAAAGACCACCTGCAAATAAAAAATTTTGTCTTTTCCTTTCTAACATGTAAACATATTATATTTGTTTCACCCCTTACTTAACTGGACTCACCTTTTTCAATGCCATAACCTGAACAGAACATAGTTCACTAAGACATTCAGTAATCTTATCCAAAGGTAATCTGGCTAGGACAAGTGCTGTCCCTGAAAGACAAAAGATGATACAAATGAAGAAAATAAAAGCTGAACTGAGGTAATTCATTGGTCTACATCATATGGCAGACAGAAAAGGCTGACTGGTTCCATTCTTTCAAAAAGATCAGCACTGTTTTTAAATTATAATAGTTTGTTATTTATGGTTGGGTTTTTCTTTATTTGGCTTAGAAGACCATACTGACTTTCACACTGACATTTACAACTGAAGTTAATATTAAACTATTTCTCCTCAGAAGCCTATTGGTTTAAAGATGTTTAAATACATAGATAGCCCCACTTCCAATTCTTCAAAGATTTAAATGAGTGCTTTGAACAGAAAAGTAATAGTTAAGTTTGCCTTTCTTTCATTTTTAAATAGTTCCAAAAATCTCCCCTCTCCCCTTTTCCCCCAAATAAACAGTAATAAATCCATAAACCTTCACATTTGAATAAAAAACTGAATGATTTTTCTTGACAGTCTATAAACCATGGACGAATTAGATTTTTTATTTAAAACTAGGGGGAAAAAATCTAACAAATACAATTTTCTCCTTTTAATTCATCCCTATAGAAAAGAATGTTACTAAAAAGTTTTCTATATCTAGAAGATACCACTGATATAACTGGGATGCCACATTCTAAGTTAGACGTCACATTAGCATCAAGGTTAAATTTCACTAGAAAATGACAAGATGGCAGCAATACCCACTGGCAGTAGTTAAGAAAAATCTGACCTTCTGGCATTTTTAATGCCAGAAAATGTGGCAAAATAAGATTGAAAAGAAAAGAAAATCTGTCCTGAAAATGCATAGTTACATTGGCTGGTAGGGAACCTGATCATAGAAGTGAGAAAGAACAGTTAGTTGACAGTTAACAGGCATCCAATCTGGACAAGGCTGTCTGCCACTCACAGAGACTTAAAAGATGCTGCACAGGCTGTATTACCCAATCTTTTATTTGATATACCCCAATAAAAGACTGCTCAATCTTTTATTTGATATACTAGCTTTAAGGATTTCACTACCTCACAGGATACCCCAATTTGTTTTCAGAAAGTATGGTTACAAAGCATTTCCTTTCTAGGAGCCAGTAAACTGTCAACAATCAATTCCTCATAAAATAAATCTGTTCCCTCTTTTCTAAGATAATCTTTCAAATATTTAAAAATAGCCACTGTGTTAAAGTCTCCTCTAAGTCTTTTCCCCTAGCATAATATCTCTAGTTCTTCCATTACTCTGAGTTTCATCACCACCCTGGCTGTTTGCCTTTTGATCAGTGTAAACTGATCAGTAATGGTTAAAGACCATTAAGCGACCAGAACCCTTGACTTCTAGTTATAGGACTGAGCCAGGCACACTACCTTTAAATTTCCACTTACTTCTATGGTATAGCAATGCTTATTTGGTCTCCATTTTTATTCTTTCCCCCAACTCAAAAAGGAACTATGTTTAGCTCCAATGTGTTGTCTCCACCCAAAATCTAGGTTCGTGCTATAAATACTGTAAGCACTTTGTATTAGTTATATAGCCTTAAAATATTCTAAGAATGCATGTACACATAATCAACACCCTCCCCTCTGAGTGACCTTCCCCATAAGTGAGTAAACTGCAACTGAAAAGTGGGATACAACTGATATAACCCCTAGAAGTGGCTTAGAGACTGTTCCTTCTTAATGTCTTAAGTAAGTACCTTTTAGCAAGCCCACAGCAGCCTCTGGAGACAACATGAAGGAATCAAGGGAACGGGCAATCTCTAGGAGTCCATGAAAGTGCTGAGCCATGTGGTCTCGGCAGACAGAGCAAATGTTATGAATGGCTTTGGCTGCAGCAGAAGCCAGAGGTTTTTCACACAGTCCTTTCATCAAATAGCCCAACACAGGGTCTAAGGAGAAAATCCATACGTAAAGATTACATTATTTGAAACTCAAGGAAAATTTCTATTTGTTAGAACAAAGGTTTTACATTCCCTTTTTAAGCAAAAGAACCATTTTTAAAAAATGAAATGTGGGGCTTCCCTGGTGGCGCAGTGGTTGAGAGTCCGCCTGCCGATGCAGGGGACACGGGTTCGTGCCCCGGTCCGGGAAGATCCCATATGCCGCGGAGCGGCTGGGCCCGTGAGCCATGGCCGCTGAGGCTGCGCGTCCGGAGCCTGTGCTCCGCAACCAGAGAGGCCACAACAGTGAGAGGCCCACATACCGCACAAAAAACAAACAAAAAAGAAATGTGTTTAAACGCCAATGTTTTTACATATAAAAATGGGGCTGATCTCACTGACAAATGGTGTCAGAGAGAGTCCTATCTATTTATCTTCCATTTCTTTCCTTGTGGAAATCAACTGTTGCTTGTTGCTAGGGCTTCACAGAGCACGGTTTGAAAACCACTGATTCAGTCTGAAACCACTGGTGGATATAACCATCAAGTATTAATAGGGTAATGTAAGAAAGACGATAAAGCTCAGAGAGTACCATTATACTCAGAGATTAGTCACTTTGTTTAAAAAAAAGCAGTCTACATTAATCAGGACAATGACAGTTATCTAAAGCTGACACTTTCATACTTGCTTCTTTATAATTATAAAAGGCCCCCAAACCACACAGATGGATCTTTAGCACTTCTGAAAGAATTAGTTCATTATGTTTTACTTTCTGCCAAATGTAAGTGTTCTAAGAAAAGGGATTACAAAGGCGAATTCCTATAAAGCAAATCCTAGTTATCCTTTACCTTGCTTCACAAAAATCAGAATGTTTTTCTATGAAGAAACCCTAAGAAAAATCATACATGGTTAAAGAGCACTTTATGTGTACTACAGAGTAACCGTATACCAAACCTTATAAAAGAAGTAATCTCTGAAAGCCCATTTAAAAGTTATCTCCATTTCTAGTCTAATGACAAAAACAATGCACCAACCCAGCATGAACCTGCTCCCTTCCACACACACACAAAAAAAGGTCTGTTTAGCATGGGAATCAGAACTAGAATCTAAAACCTAGCCCACGCAACTCTAATACTATAGGCTTCAATGATTCTCAAATTAAATATTTGTGTTTTTGACTATTCTAGAGTAAGTATGAACACTCAGCAATTTGTCTTCTAATTGAGGCACAAATTTGAATAAGATACTACAGGTGGTACTGAATATAAGTCTTAACAAACAGATAAACCCACTTAGTTTCTTTGTGGAAAGTGTTCAGAAAAGAAAGCCAAATTTTGAGACAGATAATGGAAGTGAAGAGATTTAAGAATTAGAAAATAGGTATTTTGAAAAAATTTTTAAATGGTATGTTGAACTTGAAAGTGGCTCAGCTATGATGTAATAAGCCTATCTATCTTATATGCTCTATATACAGAAACAAGAAAATAGGAACACACATCTCTTTTTAAGTAAGAGTTTCAGTCAATAATAAAAGATCATGTGTAAAATAAAATCAAGTCGAAAGGTGGTAATAAACATAAGTACAGCACAAACTTAATGATATTCACGAATTTGAGAATTCTTAAAATTCTCAGAATATATCAGTCTTGAACATCAGGTAGGCTTAATATATATTAACCTAGATAAATTATTTAGTCTCTCTGTATTTCAGTTTCTTCATCTGGAAAATGAGGGGATTAGAAGAAATTATTTCTAAATTACTTTCAATTCTAAAGTTATTTTATATGATCTTTAGTTAATTTTTCAAGTCAGTAAAGGCAGCCAGAGGTTATATAACTCAAGACTCTTCATTGTAGTTTGTACTTATTTAGTTTCAATAATAATTCTTAGTTTTTAAATGGAGCATGTATTTAACACTGAAATAACACCCCCCCCCCACTGCCTTTGCTTTAGCCTATTAGCAGCTTCTAGTTTAGAACTACAGGACAGTCTGATTAGCTCAAGCCTATGCCAAAGCCTAACAAAGACAGAAATAGTTATGCTGAAGCACAGTACTAGTAGCAAACTGTTTCCCTATCTAGAGATCTAATCTTTCAAAGGTCCTTTCTCCAAAGTCTGATCAGATTATAAAATGTTGTATCAACTAAGCAATAACTCATATATTTAGTCTCAGTGTCTAGAAACATTCAACCTACCAATAAAAGAGAAAGTAGGAAAACAAAAGCAAAAGTAAGAGAGAGAAAGAAAGAAAGCAGAAAAATCAGAAGCAGCAGCTGCAGAGGAATGTTCACACATACCAAGGAACTGAGGATTTCGATCAACCACTTCGCTCATCTCTCCAACCAATTCAATGCTGGTGTATCGCACAGCTGTATGTACGGTCTCTGGGAGACGGACAACTCCTTCTAGGACCTCCACAAGTGTTGGATTGTTCTCCCTGAGTTTAGAAGGCAAGTACTCAGAGTTACCAATTTCAGAGGTTAGGTTCTGGCTAAAAAACAGGCTGCAATGACACAAATCATTGCTAAAGGGTTTCTTTCTAAATAAATAACCATTTGGATAAAAGTGCTTAACATCTGGTATGAAAGTTTTTTAACCCTCAAAAAGGAGGAAAAGACAGAAATGGAAGATATCATTGTTTCAGTTGAGAAGCATACTACTGCTCCTTAATCTTCTCAATGTCAGTGAAGTGTCTAAAGACACATCCTGCTATCAAATAAGGCTCTTCAAATTGGAGAGGCAGGCAATTACTGTGGATCAATGTCTTCTTTTAATGAATTCATTTTATTTATTCCTATATCTGCAGCACCTAGAACAGTGCCTGGCACACAGTGGGCACTCAATAAATACTGCTGAATGGCTAAATGAATGAATAAATAATTCTAAACCACTCGCTATTAGTTGTTATTCTCCAAAAGATTTCTTATAGCTGGATAATGGATACTTTAAGAACAGGTAAGCATGGGTGGGCCAGCTCACTAATTAAAGAAACAAGAACACAAGCTGTAGGAATAAAGGTGCCCTGACTTAGAACATGAGGGAAAATTAAAGTTATCCAAATACTTTCCACAGCTCCATGAATTAACTTTTTCCCTTTCCTTCTCTTCTTTTCACTCTTTTTTTTGCGGTACGCGGGCCTCTCACTGTTGTGGCCTCTCCCATTGCGGAGCACAGGCTCCAGACGCGCAGGCTCAGCGGCCATGGCTCACGGGCCTAGCCGCTCCACGGCATGTGGGATCTTCCCGGACCGGGGCACGAACCCGTGTCCCCTGCATTGGCAGGCGGACTCTCAACCACTGCGCCACCAGGGAAGCCCTGGCTGAAGTTCTTTAAGCAGAGTGGAGGATGCCCCCAAAGTGGTAGAACGTAATCCAGAAATGAAAGATGTTTAAAATGCAAATAAATCCTGGATTAGTGCAAGAGCACTCCTTGCTGATACACTAAGTCTATTAAGTCCTTCATACACTAAAAAAAATTGTAATCATGCAGTTGGCTTGAAATGTGGATAAACAAAAAACAAAATAAAATCTTCTCTCATTTATGCTTTATGCTTCCTATGGGCACTAAGCTAATTATTGAGACTCTCTTCCCATCCTTTCTCATACCAACACAAATCAGTTAGATTATTAGTGTAATAATCTTCAGACTGTTACTGAAGTTTCCAAAAGATACCAAATGGGTTTCAAAGCAAATAGTATGATATGTGATTCAGGACCAGAACTCCTTAATAGAGAAAAACAAACCTACTCTATTCCTTAAATGTTTACTGGATTAGAAACAACATAAGATTTCATTGACTAGACCCTGTAAGACAGCTAAGAAAGAAGACTGTACATTTTATGAATACATGCCTTAACCATCTCTCCAACCAAGCCATGGACAGAGAGCTCAACTGCAGACATCTGATTACAATACAGGAAAACTTGACAGATACTAGCATTGATTTATAAACTCACAGAACAAAGTAAATTCTGTTTTTAAGGATTCATGTTGAAATAATAAATAGAACTTCTATGCTAAGCAATTAGAAATCAAAATCTAATAATTTAAAATTTTCCAATGACGAAAACAAAAATAATAATTGCCCTTTAGAGTTTGCTATTCTTTTAGGTGAAATGGTACCTATGCCTGGCCTCTCTGAAACTTACAAATGACTCTCCAAGACAGGAAAAAAGGAGAACAATATAATTAAATATTTGTAAGGATAACTCACCCAAGGTCACAAAAGCAGGTGAGAGCCAAATTAGTGCCTATTCAAATGCTTTTAAGGAAGTGCCAACAATTTAACAGTCTAACAAAGTTTTGATTATACCAACTTGCACAAGGGAGCCTAGGTTGGGAAGATAAATCAGCATTCTTTTCCTAGCATCAAGAACAAAATAATTTTAACTCTAGGAAATGTGTTTAAAACGTGGATATCAACAATGCATGCTACTCTGGACTAGACTCTAGAAGTCAGAAGACTAGACAGCATTATAGAAGTAAGAAGTTCTAAGAATTTCCAAACATATCCCATACAAGAAAAATGTTGTAATTTTCCTTCCTCTGATATTAAGAGTTCCCAGCAAAAGACTTATTAGACACTCACGGATCAACACTCTTTGCTATAGCAGCCATGATAAAGAGAACCGCTTCTGTCACCTCCCAGGGTGGGTTGCCTTCTTTCAGAGTAGAATATAACTAGAGAAGAAGAGGTGGATTATGGATCCATTAAAAGGAAAACAGAACAGAATTCCAAAACAAACAAAACAAAAAACTCTGTTAGTTAAAATAAATCTAGCCCCTTGCTTCTAAATTTATCTCTCAGAGCCAGGGAAAAATAGTATCTTCATTTTTCAAATCTTCACTAACTCTAAGTAATACTAGTTTAATATTTGAAACAAACCCATTTAGGGCCCCAAGAGTATATCAAGATTATCATCTACTCCCACAAAATGAGTATTATGGAGAAAACAAAACATATTACATGAGTGTCTTTTCCTGGTCCTGATAATAACTCATAAATACATAAACACACTTAAAAATGAGATATAATGTAAAACCTCGGCATATGCATTGGCTTTACGTTTCTATTATTTTAACTACTTGTCTGCATCAACACTAGTAGCATAGATTAAATTCCTAAAAAGTAGCTGTTCTGAAGCACCCATCACAATACCATGTCCAAGCAAGGGGAGATGGGGAGAGACCAAGCAGAATACTCAGAGATGTCCAGAAACTTCCCAGGGTATATCCATCAGTGGGATGTGACTGGGTGTTAGTCTAAATAAGATTTCTGTAGTCATATAACACACTGCTAGTTAAGATAAAATTAAACAATTCTCTTGTATGACTTCACAGAGCCTTTAAATATACTATTTAAGTCATTTTCCAGTTTTAATTGACAGAACTGTTTTTTCTGGCAAAGAACATCTCATGAGACTGGTGTCCCACAGTACACATCTTGGACAAGACTAATAATTTATGTAAATTTGTAAATTGAGGTCTGGAGAAGAACAAGTAACTTGTTCAAAGCCGCAGAGCCAGTGAGAGAAGAGTTGAAATCTGAGCACAGGTCATCTGCCTATGATCTGGGGATCTCACTAAATCTGCTAAGAATCCCCAACCCTTTCTAGTTAGATCAAGAAACATACTTTGTTTAATATAAAGAAATATAGTTATAATTTTATTAACACTTTCTAGATCAGATGATGCCCCCAAATACACAAAATGCCTGGATTACCCATCCCCCCAAATTAGGTTAGTTCAGTATTGCTGACAAAGCATTAAAACTAGTATTTCAGGATTCAGAGCATGATCCAGCAATATGAAAACCACCTGACATTATGCTAATGTTAAGTGATGTGGAATGGTGGTGACCGCAACCTTATGATGTAAAATGTTACTCGCTGATTGTCAGGAAAACCACAGGACTATGATTCTTCTACTCTAGTATAGTCACCTCTGGGATGAAACTGCAAAGGAATCTAACCATAAATGTGAACAAAGGAAATGCCAAATAACTAAAAGTTGCCAGGAGTTGATACATAATTATTAAAGCAGAAAAACTTGTCTATTTTCCTGGCTAGGTCCAAATTCCCTATAAGTATCTTGGGGGCTTTAAGGTTTATCCATGATCTTCCATTTCAACTGAACAAGTGGAACAACTCTCACTAGCAAGATTATAGTGTAAACCATAACTGAACTGTTCACTGCAATTGGCTTGTAAGATACTAAACAAACATAGCTACTATATGCCAGGCAGTGTGCTAGGCACCTGCATATCTACTGTCCCATTTAGCCATCAAGATTGAAGAAAAAGATGGAACACTTAGAGAAGACATAGAAGTTAACACAATTAAAGTGATTGGTAAAACTGCTAAGAATCTCCAAATGGGCTTACCTGAGCAAAACACTCCATAGACCCAATCAAGAAAATCAAGTCTTTCACCAGGTCTGACACCCTCATCCGAAACTCCCCAAAGTCATCAGTCTCCTCAGGAACCCCCTCCTGAAATTTCAAATCAGATAACATTTGTTTTAAACTAAGGCTTTCATTTACTTTATAAAATCAAGAGTAAAAAAGCCATTAAGCAGTCCAGTCCCAATGAACAAAAAGATGAATCGCCTAAATCACAAAGACATTTTACTATAGAGGGCATCCCAAACTTTTAGGTGTGTCAAGTCAATACAACCTATCTTCTGCCTTGACTATTAGAAACGCTTCTCTTTTTTTGTGTGTCCCAGCTACATCTTGCCTGCTGTTGGAAAAATCTGGAGTGGTGGGGGTGGGAAGTGACCTAGAAGAGGTGGTAACTTAAGAGTTTATTAGCCTATCTAGATAAGGCCTAGCTTTTTATTACTGAATAAGCCTCTGAAGCTTTACGGTTCAAGATCTACCAAAATCAACCATTATCACAAGAACTAGACACAGAATAGAATATTAGACTTCAAAAAGAATTTTATATAGGTGGACAGATACATAATAAGACATGTATAATAAAATATTAATGGTAGAATTTAGCTAGTAGGTATACAGATATTCACTATAAAATCATTTTCCCTTTGCTGTATATTTGAAATTTTTCATTAAAAAATACAGAGATCATTTACATTTCATGCTTAAGTTTTTCTTATTCCAACACCCTCCTGTGAGTAAACTAAGGCTTACCAATTGTGAGATGGTTATGGGCACCTATAAGAATCTTGGACCATGGGTATCTGGGAAAAGCCCTTAGTATTACTGACAATTGCTGATTTAGTTCAACCTCCTTGCTTTAAGATGAAAAAATTAAAGTCAAGGAATGAGGAGGAAACAATGGCTGTCTCAGATGAGATAATGAATTATAAAGCACTATACACCTACCAGTGTAAGGAATTACCTGCCAGGGAAATGGTGTCACAGAACTAGCAAAGGGAAGAAACGGATCAAGCAAGCAGAGCCATTTAAACCAGAGCAGCCCGGCTTTTATTTACTTATCAGGCTTCCAAGCAATATGTAGTTGAAGATAAGATTCCTCAGTTTTAAAAAACAAGTAGTGAAAACCACTAAACTAAATCATCACTAAGGTTCTGTGGAAATACAAAATACCATAACTCAAATAACAACATTAACATTAAAATGAATAGACAGTTTCATGTCAGATTTAATAGTAAGCAATAGGAAAAAAAACCCACTCCAAGTTATAGGTTGAAGGACAGGGATATTAAACCAACCAACCAAAAGAATGAAATAAATGCTACAAAATTTGAAGTGACTAAGCAAAGAATGAGATTGAAGAGTTTTCCAATGGACTGTTTTATAATATTTCTAGTGTATTTTATTCTAAGCAAATAGATTATATTTTATTTTAACTTATAAAATTAGTATAAGTAATATAAAGAAAAATGTGCACATATGTGTCGGGGGGGGAATCATAAGTTATTTTCCACATCCTCACACAAATATTTCACCTTTGTGTTAGTTTTAATCCAACCACATATTTTATGCTATTAAAAATACATATTATAAAATCTGACATTTTTTCATTTAGCGTACCAACTATTGCTATCTCAAGTTATTATTTTTAACTGCTGCATTATGATCCATCAGAATGCTACATAATAATATACGTAACTCTTTAATATTCTTTTTGGGGGGGGGAGGGGGAGGGACCATGCCACACAGCTTGCGGGATCTTAGTTTCCCAATCAGGGACTGAACCTGGGCCGCCAGCAGTGAAAACACCAAGTCCTAACCACTGTACCACCAGGGAATTTCTTCTTCTAATACTCTTGTCCGTGTGTTTACCATTTTTTTACTTTTATAGATAATGCTTTGTACATAAAATAGCAATTTTTTTCTTCTGCAGAATTATTTAAGGTGAATTCCCAGAAGAATTACTGGCTCAGCAGGATTGAGTTCTTTTTACATAGACCTAGCACTCTTCATTATACTGGTACTGACTTCTTCAGTGTAAGCTAGAGTGACAGAAAACCCACAGATTCCATTAGCTTTATTCTCTATCTTTTCAGTTCCTTTTCAAGCTAGCATTGAAAACAAGAGGAAATCAAGACTTGATTAAGTAGAGAAGAAAACTTACATGGTCTGGTTCCAGCTGGCAGTGGCGAGCCAAGGCATGAAGCAGCCTTTGAATGTAAGCTTTGAAGATGCCATGAATAACTTCATCATTAGTTTTGTATAAATGCTCCCCTAGTCGGTACCAAAAGTTAAAGGAAATTTCTACTACCTATCAAATTAAAAGAAAGAGAAAAGATGGTTTATTTGAATAAGAAAAGAAGGCAGTTTTATTATTACTAGGGCCAATAGGAAAGAAACACTTTAAAACAATATGAGTGGAACCAGTTAAGAAGCCACCTTTTTTCTAGCAGATTTATTATTATCCTCCCAAATTATCTTTCCATGTTAGGCCCAAAACTCCATTTAGGATGACTGGCTTTACATTCTCTGTCTAGCCCTGGGATAACTTCTCCAACAGTATATTGGATTCTGAATTTAGAGAAACAGATACAGAAATGGAAGTCTCTTTAAAAGTATTTTTTCCTAAATTCTGAAATTATTTCATTTTTTTTTTGAGATTAAAACACTTCTCACCAGATAAACCATCTACAAATACCTGTACAAACCACAGCTCATCTTACATATGGCACTGTTCAGAGGAATGATAATTATTAGGTAGTACAATACTTCTGCCCAAAAATGTTTTAAGTTTCAACAAAATCTAGATATCCTCATGAGATTATGTCAAAGAAATACGCATTATCTTTTATATGATCAAAGAAAAAGGACTGAGACTCACAGGACTACTGAGTCCCTCCCTAAGGGGGGCCCTACCATCCTTTCCCATTAATGATCCAAAATGGAGCCATTTAACTAGAGCTAACCCAGCTTTGGAGTCCTTTCTCACTTCTTATACTATTAAGAGGAGATAAAGCTTCTTGAATAAGAGGAGTTTTTTTTTTTTTTTTAATCTAGCAAACTTAAAAGAGGCAGCATGTCTTAGAAATTTTGGGATGAAGACGACTCTTTAAATCCTTCCAACGCCATTCTCATTTTCATCCATAATTTGGAGAAAACTTTTGTATGTTAAAACTTGTGGAGGTACAGTTAAGATTTGGTATGTTTTCTTTAGCTATAAAGCTCTAAAGAGTAACTGACGCTAGAGAGGGAGCCTCAGTGGAAAAGTAATAGGCTTTTTTCCTAACAGGTTAGCCCAGCTAACCAAGTAGGAAAATAGAAAGGAATCAAAGCTGAAGCCCAAATACATATTTTTTAAAAAATTCAAAACAGAGGAAACTCCCCATCACATTAATTAAAAATAAAACTATAATTTCAGGCTTCCCTGGTGGCGCGGTGGTTGCGAGTCCGCCTGCCAATGCAGGGGACATGGGTTCGTGCCCCGGTCCGGGAAGATCCCACATGCCGCGGAGTGGCTGGGCCCGTGAGCCATGGCCGCTGAGCCTGCACGTCCGGAGACTGTGCTCTGCAACGGGAGAGGCCGCGGCAGTGAGAGGCCCGCATACCGCAAAAAAAACAAAAACAAAACCAAAAAACTATAATTTCCCACAAATAAAAAGCTCGACAGGAGAAAATGGAAGGCAGATAATATGTGACATACAACTTGGAAAATAATGGCATTAGCATAGAATAAACACTACCTCATATTGAGGGTGTCCTGCACAGATAAGAAGCAGTTCTAGAGTTCGTAGGTCCCCAAGGCCTTGGCCTGGAGTACAAACAATTTTTTCAAGGAAAGTTTCACACAGTTCAGTGAAAATACGGCAGTAATTCAGAACTCTGTAAATGAAAGAGGAATGAGAACATCAAGTCAGAAATCTGGATATTATGCGTTCATACTCACAGACACAGTTAATCAAATAAATAAAAGCAATCCTCAGCCTAAGGGACATGTAGTGATTATTTGCTATGTTGTATCACAATTTCCATAACAAACATCTTTCCTTAAATCACATACTTTTATACATACAAGCAAGTGACTCATAAGTCAGTTAAAATTCTCAATTATTAAAACATCTGAATAAAATTCCCATCAAATCACACTTGATACTTCTCATCCCTAATTCTTAGAGCCTTACCCTTTAAAGTGCAAAAACTTACTACTCTCCATGATCACAACCTCTCCCTCTGCATTTGATTTGCCACTCTTGGTTCAGATGAGAATAGCAGAGCATCTTGAGGATGCAATGTATATATTTACACAGAGTCACGAAGAATCACAAAGGATAGATAAATAATAAAAGGTGACTTAAAAGAACACCAGACTGTATATGAATCCAGGTCTACTGCCTTTAATAATTACTCACTTGTCTAAATCTTCACGTGCCACAGCCATATGATAGGCAGTCTCCAATGTCAGGACTCCTTGAAAAAGTTGCATGGCTAATGGCAAGTTGGTTTCCACATTCTCAATGGCGTACAGAGCTGAGCATACGCAGTCTGAAGCAGCTTCATGTAGGTTGGATGAGGTCTTATCCTGTTGCTAGGAGGTAGCAGGAGTAGGGAAGTAAGAAGTTTGGTCATTAAGCTGTAATCCAAGTAACAGGAAACCAATTATAGCCTGTTTCTGAACATGTACTTTAAATACATACAGCCTAATAGTCATGGCCTTCAATGAGACAACATCCATCAATCTTCCTATTTCTGACTATTATTTCCTTATATGCCAAGCAAATCAGCCTTTTTGTACCTCAATCATGGTCATATGACTTCTAAAATTCATATTTTCTTCCATACCAGTCCCTCCAAATGGAATTCCATGTGTTCCCTGCCCTATTTTAGTCTATGGAAATTTTCTCTATCTTTTTTTCTGATATTCAGGTACTATCTAAAATGAAAGGGTCCAACAAGTATCAACACATCATTGTGCTATTTCAGAATACTAAGGTTAAACAGAGATTTTTAAAGCTTCTGGGGAGGAGAGAAGGTAACTTAGAAAGGAGCAAAAATCAGTTTATCCACCTTCTCATTAGCAATGATGCCTGCCAGTATATGAGAAAGCAAGGTCTTAGAAATTTTGAAGAAAAAGAATAGTGAACCTAGAACTCTATACCTAGCTAAATCATTGATTAAGAATGAAATAAAAACATTTCTCAGGAATGCATGCAAAAACTCAATATTTATTTCTCACATATCCTTCTGAGGAAGGTATTTGAGGTAGGTCAAAAAAAATGGTTAAGCCAATCCAGAAGCAGAGTAAAGAGAAGTCCCAGGATGACAGCTGGGGAGCAGATCAAAAGAGCAACTGATACAAATTAGAGAATATTAGAAGGTTCAAGGAGGGAGGCCTCCAGGGTTTCTATTCAGGACAGTACAGTTGAGAGGTTGGATAAATTTAGCGAAGGCATATTGGTCTTCTGTGAATAATAAAAAAAACAAGTACATTTAGAATCTCTGTGGGGGTGGGAGGGGAGCCGGGGCGGGGGGGCAGGGGGAGCTATAAAAGCAGGGCTGGGAAAGCACAAAGACACAAATTATTCATTAGGTTATTCTTAGATTGAGTGGCAGTGAATTAAAAAATATTCACTGTATTAACTATGTTTCAAAAGTTAAATGTTCAAATTTATTCTTTTGTATATATCAAGTATTATTTTTAAAATATTTTTTAAAAAAGAACTATAGGGGAAAAGTTATATAATAAGGTCGTGGTCCAAGCATAACGCAAACTAAAATATTTAGTTTTATGTGGCATGACTTCGAACCACTGAAAAAAATGTAAGAACGAGAATACATTTGACCCTGACTCTAGAAACACTCTTAAGTAACAGAGGACCTAACACTGGATCAGTAGAGAAGACAATATAACCCCAGCACACTACTTAGCTTGTTCCTTACCCGAATCTCAGTTCCCAAGAGTCACCACTGTTGTAAGTTTGAAGTGTCTACACTGTCCTCCATTCATACGTAAACTTATTTACACACTTTTTAAACAAAAGTGGGACCTGAATTTTTTAATACTGACTACTCTTCACACAACTTGGTGAGATGAGAATCAAAATTACCATTATTGAGGTATGGCATCAATAGACATGGAGACAAAGACAATGATTAGCAAAACAATTATTAGCATCCTAAGTTTCCTGAATTTTAGCTTCTGATCCAAGAATGACAGCAGAAATACACGAACAACATTACAATACCAAAAATGTCTCCTTGAAGAATGTGTTTTCCTTTTCTTTCTTTAATTCACAGTGATATCAATCTAGTATCATGCTAAATCTTCTAAATTATAGTGCACCAGCACACAACCAGTATGGAAACACAGAGTTTCCATACTAATATGTGTTCATGGAAGGAAAACCATCAGGGAGAAAGAGACAAAGTCACACCCACCTCCAAAGACCTGTTTAACATTTGTGCTTGAGGTATTGCTGTTTCTTGTTCTAAAAACTAGTCTTATTCTAAGCACTCATTTACTCTTTGTCTACCAAGACAGAGGAATGTATTACTAGGCAATGTTACTTTTAAAGTTTAAGGAACAAATGCACAAGTATATAGAAATACATTACTTCAGATCTCAAAAACCCAAAATTCATCCTATACATACCCTGATGTTTAAGTAAACTACCTCAATTACAAAGATAATATTCTGATTTGTAATTGTCTCAAACACCCAATGGCCATTATTAGAAACACACAACTTAATACTTTCAAAATAAGAAAAAGAGACCAATGGTTTTTTTGTTACTTGAATTTTAATATGTAAATCATTGTTCTATACATAATCTACATATAAGACTGCTTTCCTCTTAAACCTAACTACATTTTATTCTGAGCACTAAAACTAATATCTTAATTTGGTACTTGGCAACAAGGAAGGGACAGTGTTGCTTTCTTACCATACACTTTCCACTCACTCCACAAAACTCTGAAAACACTCTTATATCCCAGAAGGGCAGTTACCCTAAGTGACTATGTGCCAAAAACAAACAAAAACCGTTTCATAAACAAAGCCATTACTTACCAAAACCTCAAAAAGGAGTGCTAGTAACTTATTGTTAGCCATGAAGTTACTGTCCAAAACTCCTAAGTTAAACCAACTTCCCAAACAGCGAAAGACCTTCATAAGCATTTTCTCATCTGTTCCTGCTTTTTCTACACAAGTCATCTGAAAAGAAGAAAAAAAAAAGTTACAACAAATAATGTCAATCTTTATATTTAAATATTATTACAATCACCTTATAGGTGTAATGATGAGAAGGATAACAATAACAGCTAACAGTTAAAAGTGCTTTTTAATTGCCAGACACTGTCTCATCACTCTTTTTTTTTTTTTTAAATAAACTAATTTTATTTATTTATTTATTTTTGGGTGCGTTGGGTCTTCGTTGCTGTGCGCTGGCTTTCTCTAGTTGTGGCAAGCGGGATCTACTCTTTGTTGCGGTGCACAGGCTTCTCATTGCAGTGGCTTCTCTTGTTGCAGAGCACAGGCTCTAGGTGCGTGGGCTTCACTAGTTGTGGCACGCGGGCTCAGCAGTTGTGGCTCACGGCTCTAGAGCGCAGGCTCAGCAGTTGTGGCACATGGGCTTAGTTGCTCCATGGCATATGGGATCTTCCCAGACCAGGGCTCAAATCCGTGTCCCCTGCACTGGCAGGCGGATCCTTAACCACTACGCCACCAGGGAAGCCCTGTCTCATCACTCTTAATTCACTTAATCCCCACTAAAACGGTATAGGTATGTACTATTATTATCTCCACTTTCTCAACTGGGAAGCTGAGGTACAGAGAGGTTATATACTGGTTCAAAGATAGATATGTTTCAGAAACAATTATCAGTATATTTCTTAGATCCAACTTCTGCATTAATGTAATCTTATCAACAGAATTGTCTTTAAAGTAATACTCATCATCTCAGCCATGAAAAAGAATGAAATTTGTCATGTGAAACAACCATGGATGGACCTGGAGAGGGTATTATGCTTAGTGAAATAGGAAAGAAAAATATTGTATGTTATCACTTATATGTGGAGTCTAAAAAATGAAACAAACAAATGAATATAACAAAACAAACAGACTCATAGATACAGAGAACAAAGTAGTGGTTACCAGTGGGGAGAGGGGAAGAGGAGAAGGGGGAAGATAGGGGTAGGGGATTAAGAGGTACAAACTACTATGTATAAAATAAATATGCAATAAGCATATATCATACAGCACAGGGAATATAGTCAATATTTTACAATAACTTTAAATGGAGTATAATCTATAAAAATTCTGAATCACTATGTTGTACACTTGAAACTAATATTGTAAATCAATTATACCTCAATAAAAATTAATAAAATAAATAACACATCTATACACTCGATTTTATAGAGTAGAAATAAGCTAGTTGTACTATTGTATATTGCTTCATGAAAAGCTGGTATTTCAGCTTCAGCACTGGAATACTCTAGCAAATATACCATCCACAGAAAGTGATATTACTATAAATATGATAGTTTATAAAAGATAAAATGAAAAGTCAGACTAAAACTCACCATTGTTTCTCTTTGTAAACTGTTTTTGTGATGTATACTTTTTCCAAAGTAAGGTGTAATGCAACTTTTTCTGGATAAAGAATGTTTAAAAATAGGGACTTCCCTGGTGGTGCAGTGGTTGAGAATCTACCTGCCAATGCAGGGGACATGGGTTTGATCCCTGGTCCAGGAAGATCCCACATGTTGCAGAGCAACTAAGCCCATCCGCCACAACTACTGAGCCTGCACTCTAGAGCCTGCGAACCACAACTGCTGAGCCCGTGTGCCACAACTACTGAAGCCCGTGCGCCTAGAGCCCATGCTCTGCAACAAGGGAAGCCACCACAATGAGAAACCTACGCACCTCAACGAAGAGTAACCCCCGCTCGCTGCAACTAGCGAAAGCCTGTGCACAGCAATGAAGACCCAACACAGCCATAAATAAATAAATTTTTTTAAAAAAAAGAATGTTTAAAAATAACTTTTGCAGGCAATGGATTAGAAATATCATAACTGTCATGGCATTTAGAATGCATGGGGGGGTGTTAGTGGTATGTAATCCCATAATGATCTAAATGCTGACAATTATACTTCCAAGTAGCCACGTTCCCCCTATGTTTGCAGTATCAGGCAATAATAATTACATACTTATTAATTAGTGTGAATTACACTGAACTGAAATGAATGAAGAAAAGATTCAAGTAAGTGCATGGCAACCACATACCCACATCCACACCAACAAACACACACACCTAAATCTTTGAAGCTCTTGCTATAAACTCATGACACAATCCCTTGGCCTTTATGCTTCCTGAATGACATTTCAATTTTAATAAGGTGTGATGTTTACAAACGGAAGGACTTGATTATACATTCTAACTACTGACTCAAATTTAAGACAGAATTTTGGAAAAACCCTACATCTAAAACTAGCTGCTCTGAAGAGAAGAAATTCTATTAATTAAATCAAACACTCACCACAAAGCTTCAGAACTAAGAGATGCCTTCAGTTTCTCTTTGAGAACTGTATTATTAAAGACTCTTGTCTCTTACTAAAGTTAAGACCTCGAAAGCTAAAAGATATAATACCAGAAGAGCTCACCAGTAAAAATAGAGCAGAGGTAAAAAATAATAGATCTTGAATTAACGAAATGGAGAATAAATGGAGAAAAATATTAGAGGCCAGGCTCAGATTAAGAGCAAGAAGAATAATATTTTTAAAAATTATAAAGTTCAATACAATGTTTAGGAATAAGTCCATTCGAACAGACCACAAAAGTATAATACTAACAAGAAAATAAGATAGAATAAAACCATTAAAGAGAATGTGGGGGAACTGAATGAAAACATTCTAAGAAGCTTTTGGTATCTATTACAGCCAAATACCTATTTTTCTTGGTAACTGGACTAATTTCATGCTCTAGGTTCTATAACATGACAAGCTACATGACAGAATTATAGACCTTATTAAGTACCACAAGGATATATTTTTCAGATTTCATGACGATAAATCAAGCTAACACCTGTTGCCAGTTGTGATAAAGTGCTAAGTCAAGTCCAAGTGGCTAACCGCACTTGCCCATCATGGCAGTAATGATGACTGTAAGGACTACAGTGGCCACTGAATTTTTTTTAGTTCATTTGAGGGCTTACAAAAAATGACAAGCTCGGGTCGGTTAACCCAACTCAAGTCACAGTCTGAGAACTAGACAGCTTCCACAGCAGCTCCAAATAAAGCTCTTATTTTTTGTAGCTGCAGGGCTGATACTGCTGGAACTCATATACAAAATTTAATTGTGTGGCTTGCTGAATTACAAACAACAGTCGAATTTATAAGTCTCACCAAGTTTCTCATGTGAAAGTTCTGAAACTGACTGGTAAAGAATGGACTTCTGATGCATGGAATGGAGACATCTGGTTGGACCCTAATGAAACTGATAATCCTGAAACCCCAAGTCACTCTGAGTCTACCTTACCAATAAAAGTGGCCTGCCTTCCAGTGTCTGAGACTAGCCTTCCTCAGCTTGAAAGCCCTGTAATAACCCCATCTGAGACAGATGGTTTGAAAGAGGATGCCCAATCTCTTCAATACCTACCACAACCAACCCTTGTACCAATCATAACTAGGGTCAAATCTCACAAGGTTCTAGGGGAACAGGTACATGCAGGAGGAAATAACTTATACACCAGGAGAACTGTAAAACTTTGCTTATATGTGTCTGAAGAAAGCTGGGAAACATGCAGGAGTGTATTCTAAAGGTGTTAGACACCAAGGAAGGCTGAAATATAACATTAGATTGAGCCAAACTCATTGATACAAGTGTATTTCCTTGAGATTCTGGATTTAATGAGTATATGGAGTCTCTGGGAAGTACCAATAGTTATATCGTAGTGCAAATACCTAGGATTTTGGAACAAATCTATGCTCTCTTCTGCAGGTAACTATTTTCCTTTTGAGAAGCAGCTTCTGATTTGCTACTGGGCCTTGGTAGGCCTATCCATAGGACACCAATCTCATCAACACCTGAGATTCCCATCATGAACTAAGGATTGTCTGAACAACCTAGCCATAAGGTTGGGCATGCATAGCAGCAATCTGTCATCAAATGGAAATGATATAAGGAGACTGAGTACGGGAAGGTTTGGAAGCTACAAAAATGTTGCATGAGTAGGTGGCTCAGACTGCTTTGACACCATCTCTTCTTGCATTGATTCATCCCCTTCAATCCATGCCTGTGGCCTCCTGGGGTGTTCCTTACAAACCAGATAACTGAAGAAGAAAAAATTCAAGCCTGGATTACAGATGGCTCTGCATAATATGCTGGTACCACCTGAAGGTAGACACCTGCAGCATTACAGGCCCACTCAGGGGCTTTAGTGAAGGCCAGTGCTGAAGGAAAACCCTCCTAGTGAGCATATCTTCAAGCAATACACATGGCTGTCCACCACGTCTGGAGTGAGAGATGACCAGAAATATGGATCTCCACTTATTCATGGACATTTGTCAATCATTTGGATGGATGATCAGGGATTTGGTAGAAACAGGATTGGAAGATCGGGGACAAGGAAGTCTGAGGAAGACGTATATGAATGATATATTTTTTGAATTTATTTTTTTATACAGGTTTTTATTAGTTATCCATTTTATACATACTATTGTATACATGTCAATCCCAATCTCCCAATTCATCCCACCACCACCACCACCACCCGCCACTTTCCCCGCTTGGTGTCCATACGTTTGTTCTCTACATCCGTGTCTCTATTTCTGCCCTGCAAACCGGTTCATCTGTACCATTCTTCTAGGTTCCACATATATGCGTTATGAATGATATTTAAATGGGCACAGCCTGTGACGATATATCTGTCCTATGTGAATACCCACCAAAGGTCATCCACTATAAAGGAATCTCCCAATGATAGATGGACCAAATGACAAACTATGATGTCAGCCTTCTTCCCTAGCCACCCAGTGCTTGCTCGATGGGCTCATAAACAAAGGAGCCATAGTAGCAGGGATAGAGGCTAAACATGGAGTTAACATGGATTTCCACCTACCAAGGTTTAACTGGTAAACACTACTGATGAGTGTCAAACCTATCAACAACAGAGACCAACACTGAGTCCCCAGTGGCACCATTCCCCATGGGGACCACGTTCATTGATTATACTGGACTCCCATCATGGAGGAAGCAGAGATTTGTCTAGAGGATTAGACCCATATTCTGGATATAGAGTTGTCTTCTCTGCTTGTAATGTTTCTGTCAGCACTATCATTCATGGACTCACAGAATACCACATGCAACCATCATGGTATCATAGCTAATCAAGAAACTCATATCAGAGTAAAGGAAGTACAGCAACTTTGAGCTCTACTGGTTTGGAGATCTTGGTCCCAAAGAAGGAATACTTCTATCAAGAAACACAAAAATAATTCCAGTGAATTGGAACATAAGACTACCACCTGGACAATTTGGGCTTCTTATGCCACTGAACCAACAGGAACTTTACAGGCTGGAGTGACAGATCCCAATTACCAAGGAAAAATTGTGTTGCTTCTATATAATCAAAGCAAGGAGCTCTAGGTCTGTAACCCAGAGGATTTTCTAGGGAGCCTCTTAGTACTTCCATGCCCAAAAAGTTAATGGAAAACTACAGAAGCAACAATCCACAAAGGCAGGATGATGCTCAGACTCTTGGGGAATGAAGGCTTGGGTCACTTCACAGAGTAAAGAACCCCAAGCAGCTGAGCTTCTGGCTAGGGCAGGTGTCTTAGTCCATTCAGGCTGCTATTAACAGAATAACACAGAATAGGTGGCCTATGAACAATAGAAATCTTTCTCACAGTTCTGAAGACTGGAAGACCAAGATCAAGGTACCAGTGTCTGGTGAGGACCTGCTTCTTGGTTCACAAACAACTGTCTTTTTACTGTGTCTTCACATAGCATAAAGGAGAAGGGAGTTCTCTGGGGCCTCTTTTATATGGGCACTAATCCCATTCATGACAGCTCCACTGTCATGACCTAATCACCTCCCAAAGGCCACATCTCCAATACCATCACCTTGGGGACTTGTTTTCAACATATGAATTTCCTGGGGCGGGGGTTGGACACACAAATATTCAGCCTATAGCAGCAGAGAAAAAATAAAATGAGTTGTGGAAGAAGAAAGCCATCGATACCAATTATACCAATCAATATATACGTAAGGGCCGTAGTAGCTCTGCATATTTCCTATTTGCTTGTTACACCACTGTACTGGAGTTTAAATGTATGTAAAAGAGTACATATGGAGGGCTTCCCTGGTGGCACAGTGGTTAAGAATCCGCCTCCCAGTGCAGGGGGACACGGGTTTGAGCTCTGGTCTGGGAAGATCCCACGTGCCGTGGAGCAACTAAGCCTGTGTACCACAACTACTGAGCCCGCATGCCACAACTACTGAAGCCTGTGCTCCTAGAGCCCGTGCCCCACAACAAGAGAAGCCACTACAATGAGAGGCCCACACACCACAACGAAGAATAGCCCTCACTCGCTGCAACTAAAGAAAGCCTGCGTGCAGCAATGAAGACCCAACGCAGCCAAAAGCAAATAAATTAATAATAAATAAATTAAAAAAAAAAAAAAAAAGAATGTTTCCCCACCAGGGAAGCCCTCCCAGGTGATTTTGTGGCAGAATGCCTCTGGTGAGACACCTTCCCTAACAACTTTCTTGGGCTTCCTGGAAAGCAGATTTCCAGCAAGCTTGAGAGGACAGATTTTCAGCGGCATGCAGCACCACAATGACTTCTTTACCATAGTTATACCATCACCAACAGGGTCTGAATCTCAGTCCTGGGAGTGGGGTGAACTCTTCCTTCCTTGGAAACTCCATCTCAGCCTTGGCGTTAATGACTGCACCTTGTATCTGTTTTATTTCTATCTTCTTTAGAGTTCTCTTTACCTCTTACTAGACAAGCCCTCATTACTATAGATGCCTGTTACAGTTAAACATTCTTTATATTAAAAAGCCCCAACAGGGCGTCCCTGGTGGTGCAGTGGTTGAGAGTCTGCCTGCCGATGCAGGGGACACGGGTTCGTGCCCCGGTCTGGGAAGATCCCACATGCCGCGGAGCGGCTGGGCCCGTGAGCCATGGCTGCTGAGCCTGCACGTCCGGAGCCTGTGCTCCATAACGGGAGAGGCCACAACAGTGAGAGGCTCGCGTACCTCAAAAAAAAAAAAAAAAAAAAAAAAGCCCCAACAAATTACTAAGTGGTTTCTCTCTCCTGACTGGACCCAAACTGATACTAAAAGGAACTAAGGATTCTAGATCTGGGACATGAAAGTAACTAGATGAATACTAGTCATCTTTTTCTGTTAGGAAGTAAAAAAGTGCTCCAATAGCCAAAGTTACAACATTTAAAGCATCAGAAGAATAACTTAAGTGGACACCCTGAATCAATGAAAATCCATGGGTCCATAATACAGCATAAAGAGAAAGCCAGGGAAAAAAGTAACATTTAAGGCATCTTTAAAACAAAACCCTTATATTGAAAACAGGAAATTTAAAAGTTAAGATTCACCCTGCCTTTCTAGTGGGTACTCAGAAGAATGCTAATGTATATGTAGAAGGAAAGACAGAGTTAGCAAAACATTATTTTGCAAACCACAATGAAATTATTAAGGCAAGGATTGTAAACTAGAATTTAACATTCGTACAAACTGCATTATATTACAAGGGGGGAAACAAACTTTATAAATGGAAGAATCAGACTACCATCATCCTAATCCAGCCAATCCTAGCATCACTAACAGAAGGTCAACCAAAAAGTATAACTTGTGATAAACTGCAGCATGAAGTATCTAACACGTTTTGTGGCCAAAAATGTTTAACCTTTTAAAATTAATCCATCAAGCCTTTCCGTCTTTCTTACCAGGGTTCTGGGAAAGAATTAAGTCCTGCAGAAAATGATCTGAGTGTCTATTTTCTCAGTCATCCTATGGATGGTATACAGGAGAAAATTCATTACAAACAATGGGTGCCTTAGGGCATTTAAGGCTTAATTCTCTTGAGGAATTCCTACTGAGTAGGGCTGCTTTAGATATAACTTCCAATTAGAGGAATTACAGAGAATAGAAAAACAAACTAAATGAAACAAAAAGACAAGGCAACAGAAAATCCAGGAGGTAAGAAGATGCTTTATAAAACTAGTCCAATCTCTTCAACAAATCAGTGTCATTTTGAAAAAGAAGGAGAAGAGGGACTGTGATTAAGTCATAATAATTTGATACAAGGTATGGTTCTAGACTGGATACTGATTTGGAAAAATGCTGTAAACGCTATTTTAGGACCAACTCAGGAAATGTGAATATGGTTTAGGTATTTATTAGATGATATAAAAACTTACTGAAATAGAAAGATGAAGCTGGATGACTGGAAAAGCAGGCTGCAGAAGGGTAGGTAGAGCATATTTTCATTTGGATTTTCAAAATCTGTACATATGTTCACAGAGGATATGTGCTAAAGGATTAATAAATAGTGTGATCCCACGTGGTTTGAATGTAATTTGTTTATCTACATTTTCTATTATACTATTTCTTTAAAATAAATGGTTGATTGAAAAATACATTTAACTTAAAAAAGTTTCCAATGAATTTCTAACACCAAACTGAACACAATTTTAAACAAAATTTTGTTTTTTCAAATAAAAAGTTCTATGATGCTGAAGTACAGAAACACATTCCTGAAAAATAATCTATTATAAACCACACTGTTGAGAAAATTGAGCTGGACAATAAAGACCTAAAAATGAGATGTGAGCTAGATAATCAATTTAATACCATCTAGTAGTTCAGAAATCAGCAAAATTTTTCTATAAAGGACCAGACAGTAAATATTTTAGGCTTTGCAGACCATATGGCCTCTGTGAAAAGTACTCAATTCTGCCGTTTTAGCCCAAAATTATGGACACAGACAACATGTAACTGAATGGGCATGACTGTGTTCTAATAAAACTTTATTTACAAAAATAGGTGACCAGCCCATGGACCATAAATTTACCCACCCTGGTCTAGGGCATTAAAATTTCCACCTAATCAAAAATTAACTCTTTTTTAAAGGATGGTGTAGTATTAGCTAATCTATAATTATGATATGGCTCAAAGGTCAAGTAAAGTCCTGTACCATCACCCTATCAAAAAATCTCAATTCATCCCTTAGAGAGGATCCTTTCCTTAAGTAAATTTATACACACTTCCCTTAGCACAGTCCTTGATCAAGAGCCTACAGTCAGTGGCATGAAGCAGCAGAAGAGCAAGGGACATGTAATCAGAAGACCTGAGTTCAAACTCTGAATTAGCAGTAGTGTCACTCTAAAGCCTGTTTCTCATTCATAAAATGCAGAGAACACCACCCTCAAAGCATTACTTAGAAGCTCAAAAAGTACAGCTTCTGAAAGTAGTTTTTAACTGTAAAGTATTATATAAATGCCACCGTATTATCATTGTCAAATTTTGCTAAGAAAGCTATTTTACAATAGTGCAATTGAATTACTAAATAACCACCGAGGCTTTTTGCCCCTAGGCAGCAACTCAGTATTTCAAACATACTCACCAATAGAGATACCACTGTACTAGAATAGAAGGCCAAATCTTCTATAATTTCTGTGCGCCGGTTAGCTCCAATTCGTAAGGAACGACTATGTACTTCTTCAGGTAACACTGTAAGGATCTCCAGCAGAAAAGGCAGAGAAGTTACATCATTGCTATATCTAGGAAAGAAAAGAGGAGATATATAAGTTATTCAGAATATGCACCACACTCACAATCACAGCCCCACACAATCACATAAGATAACAACAGCCATCAGAACAACCACAACAACAAAAGTAGAATTCTCACTACTGTTAAAGGGGAGAAAAATAGATATACTTTCTTGGAAAGATATCTAGAAATCAAAATTTCAACTTGCATAATAATCTTTGACCCAGCAATTCCACTTCCAGAAATTTATCTGTCAGAAAAATCTCACATACACATGCAGATGTATATGCAAAAGTATTTTTTTATAATAGCAAAAATACTGGAAAAATATTAAGGTCCTCCATAATTAGACAGGATAAAAAAGGTTACAGATATCATACAATGGAACATATACAACCATTATAACAAGTACCTATGTCATAACGTGAGATGTCCACAACATATTAAGCAAAAAAAAGGATATGAAACATATTTTTACATACAATTGAAAAAAATACATGTGTATGCATATTAATATATACGCACTTATTTATTTTAAAAGGCTTAAAGGGGGCTTCCCTGGTGGCACAGTGGTTGAGAGTCCGCCTGCCGATGCAGGGGACACGGGTTTGTGCCCCGGTCCGGGAAGATCCCACATGCCGCGGAGCGGCTGGGCCCGTGAGCCATGGCCGCTGAGCCTGCACGTTCGAAGCCTGTGCTCCACAACGGGAGAGGCCACGACAGTGAGAGGCCCGCGTACCGCAAAAAAATAAAAAAATTAAAAAATAAATAAAATAAAATAAAATAAAATATAATGCTTAAAGGGAAGTCTAGAGGGCTATATAGTCAAGCACCAATAGTGGTTACTTATAAAATACAGGAATAGGAAGAGGGGAAGGTATTTACTTTTTACTTTGAAAGCTTCCATACTGCTAAAATTTTTTCAGAGTATATATTATTAATAAAAAGTTTCTTAAAACAAAAAATAAATTATCCACGTAAAGGTTTTAATGACACACTATAGTTGGTAGTAAAAAGGACATCCACTTTGCTCAAAAATAATTTCCTAACCAAATGCCAAAATGCAAGCAAATATCAAGATTATCTTGCCAAGACCATGAGGAAATACTTTACTCAAAGTAGCAAGCTCCATATATCTAAAAATAATACTGTCCCTTTTATAGGCATGAAATAAACCCCAATTGGTAAGAATGTATACTCATAACAACTTTCAATTTAATATAATCTTAAACATTCTGACAATGTTTTTATAAAAACCACTGATATGAAAGTGGGAGTGATCCACAAGGCAATGAAATACGTTGTTGTAGTTAATTCAAGAAGCATGTGTGTGTGCGTGTAAACTATGAAGTTCTTTTAAGTCGTTGTAGTTAATTCAAGAAGCGCGCGTGTGTGTGTGTGTGTGTAAACTATGAAATTCTTTTAAGTCCCACATGACATATTTCTGTAGTATTTAAATTTTAAATGATTTTCTTTTAATCTAACAAAGGTTAATAAATAATTCTACGTTAAGAGTTTGGGGGGAATAGGCCAAATGTCTAGCTATTGCTAACAGATTTCTCTGTGTAGGTTAATGGTAAACGCTAGCATATAGTCAATACAAGTTACTTACTTTTCTACCAATGTTTGTACACATCCCTTCCAGGAAGGCATCTGTAGAGCAAGGTCTGCTATTGCTAAAGCCAGCTGAGTAAAAAGAGATTAAATAAATGAATAGACAGATGAACAGAAACAGAGTTAGCATCAATATTAACTGGAAAGCAAAGAAACTAAATTTCTTCCAAACAATATGACAACTAAAACTGTGACATCACCCTCCTTCTCACTCCCACAGCTACGTATCATGTAAATTCTTCTGGGTTAACTACAAATTGCTGGGATTTAATAGTTAACCTTTAAAAATGAAAAACCAAACCAAAAAAATAACAAAAAAAGTCAGAAAGAACAGACTATAGATTTTCCTCAGAATATACCAATACTTACTTTTATTTGGCAATACCATAGAACTTCATGGACATATAAATTATACTCTGCCAAAAGCCAAAGCTACTGACAAAGTCAGCCCTTTGACTCACTCCTCAAGTAATGGATTGCCATTTCCCTTCTCTTCATGTCTTATCTTGAAGGCTTATGCAAAAGCCTACTTACCCTGCAAGGACACTTCTACGCCAGGCAGAGAACACATGTGAGTACGTACTCACTAAAGCTTCTAGTTTTCCTTTCTAATGTATTTCCCTACCTACGGTGGAAAGGCCAGATGCTCTAGTTCACCACTTCATTCATGAGACTTTTACTAGCCAATCAGTCTATAAAGGATTTTTTTAAAAGACAGGTATGTAGACTTCTGACCCAGGACAGTACTTTACCATCTACAATTTTAACAGTGGGGTGGTGTGTGTGTGTGTGTGTGTGTGTGTGTGTGTGTGTGTGTGTGTGTGTGTGTGTGTGTCACCTCCCCCACTTTTTGGTATTCAAGTTAGTTTGGTATCAAATGAATTCTAAGATGAATACAAAGATTTAAATATTCACTTTCTATTCACCTATAAGAATATAGCAATGAGTCTGTAAAAAAGTTAACATCACTTCACATGGGCTAGAAAGCAATGTCAATCAAAATTAACTTGATAAATCCAAATGGTCTTACAAATTTTCCTAATGAGAAGCATAGGATTTACCTGAGTTACAATGACAGGTGACAAGTCTTTCAAGTTCTGGATATGGGTTAGTAATGAGTCCCGTAAAGAGGCATGAGAGTCTGTGGGGAGCTCATAAAATGAGGTCTGAATCTTCATTTTCATGGTCTGTGCAGCAAAATAGCATGATTCCACATCTTGCCGGATCTGTAACAACTGGTCTGAAATCTCCCATGCATGAACCTGAAAGTAGATCAGACAAAAAAAGAGTCTTAAAAACTACTTTTCTAAACAACGTTTATGCCATACAACCTCAATACATATACAAACTTATTTAGACCAAAGTATAATGAAAGAAAAATCTGACAAGCTAAATTGCCCACTAATTCAGCCAAAACTTCTAACTACGGTATATATTTATAGGCCGTGCTCAACAAAAGTATTACCTAAAATCTTCTAATTGTAGGAAGGCATGACAGTTATCAACTGAATAAACAGATCTAATCCTGCTGACTAGAATTATTAATTGTGTAGGGGGGAGAGTATAAAGAAAAATGTCCCAAAAGTTTCTACTAAAACTAAAATGTCACTGTATAGCTTCCAACCCTAATCTATAGGTTGGATGTTTCTTCTCTTTTCCACTTAAAATAAGTAAGCTTTTGTTCACTCTAAGAATTGAGTCTGGAAGGTATTTTAATATATCTATAAATAGGAGAATATATTTCATATTGGTCTCAATAGGCCTACATTTCAATCTTTAGGACCTGACTAAAACTACAAAAACTATTTCACATACTTCAGTTATTTTCTAATGTTTTTATATTTGGCACAGTGCTGTATATGCGACTAAAATCATTTCCACAGGAGCATCTATGGAAATAATAAAGAGAGCAAAAGCATAGAATTTGGTCTCTAACAGCTAGTAACAGTTATAAAACAAAGCCTTATTTTGAAAGATAACTTTTGGAACAAACTCATGCAGTATAAAGCAGGCAACTAATTAACAAGCGATAAATTGTAATGCAATTCTATACCAAACTGCCTCTTCATGGGAGTGGGAGCAGGCTAAAATGGGCTGTTAATAATGGACTGAAAATCTTTTTCAATCCCAATTCAGGAACAGAGCCAACTGTAAAGAAAGATCAGAGATTTACCTACTCAATTTCTTATGAAGATAGAGCACTTCACAAGTAATACACAATGATTCTTCAAGATCTTTCCAAAGATAAATGGCAAGTCAAGGAAATGGCCTGTATGAGCTCCCAAAGTAAATTGAAAAGACTCAGTTCCCAAAGACTCAGTTCCCAAAGTAAACTGAAAAGACTCTAAAACTCACAATGATGAATGACATAAAACTTAGCTTTAATCAAGTAATAAGTTGGTGAAAAAACAAGCATGAAACATTAACTTCCTTCTAGATAAAATGTATTTATTAATTTTTTGTCCTTTTTACCCCTAGCATACTGTCACAAAAAATCCTCCAAGCCACAGTTTTTAGCCATTCATTATCTAACCAGTAACCCAAGCACATCTACGATTTAATATGCCATCAAAATATACCTCCCTCAAATTGATACTTTAAAATATAATAGCAAATAAGCAGCCTTGGAATCACCATAAATGTCCTCATAAAAACAGAGCAATTAAAGAGCAAAACCAAAGCACTACAGACATTTACAACAAAACTAGGTATTATCTAATTATCTCCAGGAACCCCGAAATATAAGTGGATGGGGACAAGCCAGTGACATCTGTAAGACCTGTTTCAACTTCAGTAAAAGGCAGAAGCAGAGGGAAACAATAGGGTATCTAATGGATCTAAGAGCAGAGAATATCAAAAGAGTCAACAGGTATTCACTAGAAAGCACAGGGAATGAATCTGTAGATGAAAACAGAAAAGGTTTTGCCCAATCCAAAAGCAAATGCATTAAAGAGGCCTATGCAAGGTCTAAGGAGATGGAACAATCTAGCCTCTACACACTCTTAAAACTGAAAAGTGGGCTTCCCTGGTGGTGCAGTGGTTGAGGGTCCACCTGCCGATGCAGGGGACACGGGTTCGTGCCCGAGCCTGGAAGATCCCACATGCCGCGGAGCGGCTGCGCCCGTGGGCCGTGGCCGCTGGGCCTGCGCATCCGGAGCCTATTGCTCCGCAACGGGAGAGGCCACAGCAGTGAGAGGCCCGCGTACCGCAAAAAAAAACAAAAAACAAAACAAAAAACTGAAAAGCCAGGGCAGGGCCCCAAACTGAGGAGAAACTGCTGTGAAAAGTCAATACTATACAGGACAAGTACAACAGAGACAAAGGAAAAAAAGGAGAAGGTAATAACAAAGCTCGGAAATCTTAGAAATCAAACTACCTTATCTGTAAATACTATCTGAAAACAAGAGAAAAGGAAGCTCTATGAAGTTGGGAATACTATCCTTAACTATGCCTCCTTCCAAAAGTTCAAAAAACTAATTTCACAAGAAATAAGCTCAAATAAATAAGCTCAAATAAACAAGCTCAAATAAATAAACTCAAATGCCATATGTATAGCAACTGGGGGCCGGTGCGGATAATGAGAAGAATAGCATGCTTACGAAGAAAGTAGGCCAGAAAAACATTTTAAAAACTAGCCTAGGAGCTTCGCTGGTGGCACAGTGGTTAAGAATCCGCCTGCCAATGCAGGGGACATGGGTTCGAGCCCTGGTCCAGAAAGATCCCACATGCCGCGGAGCAACTAAGCCTGTGCGCCACAGCTACTGAGCCTGAGCTCTAGAGCCCTCGAGCCACAACTACTGAAGCCCACGCACCTAGAGCCCATGCTCCGCAACAAGAGAAGCCACCGCAATGAGAAGCCTGTGCACCGCAACCATGAGTAGCCCCCGCTCATGGCAACTAGAGAAAGCCCGTGTGCAGCAATGAAGACCCAACACAGCCAAAAACAATAATAAAAATTATAAATAAATAAAAACTAGCCTAAAGTCCAAAGGACATAGGAGCCAACTGAAAAAGCTCCCAATGGCCTAAACTAGAAAACCTGGGAGTAACAAATTATGACAGTATTGGATTATAATTCAAAAATAAAACAATATCCATGAGTCCATACTGATGTAAATAACTGAATAAATAACTGGGGAGAGGTTATTTGCAGGATATAAGACATCTTTTTTAACAGAAGAATGCTAGTTAATAAATGTGGAAGGAATGAGGGAAATAGAAAATCACCACCATTAGAACACACCAGAAATATCTGCTACAAGCAAGATTCATGGATAAATGATAAAATACAACAAACTATCTCCCCAAAATATTCATTGATTACTGTGGTGGTTTTAATATATGTCCACATATTCTTTAACACTTACCATTAAGAACTCTGACTACTCTAGTAGAGAGACAACATGGAGACTTTGCTGGAGACAATGTAAAGAGACCTAACACTACACGGAAAGCAAGTGGAGCCCAGTTAAGTCAAGCCTTCCAGCCATTCCTACCAGAGTGTCAGGCATGTAAGTGAAGCCACCTTAGAACCTCCAGACCACCCATCCACCAAATGGATGCCTCTTGGAGCAGAATCATTCACAGAGCCTTGCTCAAAAATTTCCTCAAATTCATCACCACAAGGACAAGAGGATCAAATCTGCATCTCATTAAGCCTCTGGATCTAGGAGGCAATTTGCAGGAAATAAAGAGGAAAGCAGAACTGCATCCTAACTATGTAATCAACAAAATCAAGACTGTAGGAAACTCAACAGGTCAAAAGGCCCAGATTCCTCAACACAACAGGGAGAGAAAGAACCTGCAGATTAAAAGACACTCAAAGACCTACCTTAATTCACCAAGTTATACATTTGTTTTGTGTGGTTTTTCTGTATCTGTGTTTAAAAAACAAAATTTAGAACAAAACAAACAAAACTCAATATTGCCTATTAAATTAAACTAGTATGAAGTCTTTCTCCCTAGTGAAATCTAACTGTCAGCCCACCAGGTCAGAACCTTTGTGAAAAAGTTCATTGATTGTACAGTGTCATGTTGTGCTTTAATTTGAATGGCAGAAACCAGCAAAAAATACCAATTATATCATTCTTATTATCTGTATTTCTGACAAACATTTCTATCTCCTTAAAAGTAAAGATCTCAAAAATGAAGGGCAGAACCAAAAGTCAAAACAAAACAAAAAAAATGTTTCCTTCTGCGGAACTGTTAACTTGGGTGTAGGGATGCAAAGAAGATTTCTTTTTCAAGCACCTTTGATGATGTTTGAAATATTTTTTAACGTGTCCTTTGGAACTGTCTTTAAAAATAAATATAGATTTGTAGCCCTAATATAGAAGTATCTCCAAGATATACATTTAAAAAACAAAGATGCAGATGATATAAAATCCTTTTTGTAAAACTTTAAATTACACTTTTTTTTTTGGAAAGCATAGTGAAGCTTTTTAACATACAGGAATTAGTTTTATACCTGAAGCCTTAGCATTCATAGCATTCATCAAGTGTTTCAACTTTGTTTTTACCACACTAGCTGGCTGTACCCCAATTTTCCAGCCAATAAAAAGTAGAAAAAAATTGATTAAATATCAAAAAGAACTTGTTTGAAGACATCAGAACTACCAAGACATCCAGAACATGAGGCCACAGATTTCAGAGAGTTCAGCGTAATATGTGGCTCCACCTTTCTCCACAAGGAATTTGCCTGTTTGAAAGTAGAAGACAAGAGGCTAAAAAGCTGAAGAGATTTGGGCAGTCACACGAGACTGGGGAGATGAAAAGTAGAATTCAGAGCCTGCCAAGGAAGAGGTGGCCTGGAAAATAGTCCAGATTTTCAGCTGGGACCCAGTGCTGGAAACAGGAAATGTACCTCAAAAAGGCTGAAACTTCTCCAGGATACACTAGATGTTAGGTCACAAAATAAGTCTTAATAAATGCAGAAAGACTGAAATCACAGAAAGTATGTTTTCCAATCAAAAATGAAATGCAACTAGAAATTAACAGATGGAAAACTGGAAATTTCACAAATATGTAAAAATTAAATATCAATTCTTAAACAACCAATGGGTCAAAGAAGGGAAATTAGAAAATATTTTAAGACAAATGAAAATGGAAATACAACATACCAAAACTTGTAAGATGCAGTGAAACAGTGCTAAGAGGGAAATTTATAGCTATACATAAACACTTAAATTAAAAAAAAGAAAAATTATCTCAAATCAACAACCTAACTTTATACCTTAAGGAACTAGAAAAAAAGAAAAAACTAAGCCCAAAGCTAGTATAGGAAAGCAAATAATAAACATTAGAGCAAAGATAAATAAAATAGAACACAGAAAAACCATGATTTGATTGTTCAAAAAGATCAACAAAATTGACAAACCTTTATCTAGATTTTAACCAAGCAAAAAGAAATGAAACGAAGGTGGGGACATTACTACTAACTTTACAGAAATAAAAAAGATTACAGGAAATACTATGAACTGTACACCAACAAACTGGATAATCCAGATGAAATGGACAAATTCCTAGAAACATACAATGTACCAAGACTGAATCCAGAAGAAACAGAAAATCTGAATAGACTATATTACTATACTTAGTGAACAGACTGAATCAGTAATCAAAAACTTCCCAACAAAGAAACGCCCAGGATCAGACGGCTTTACTGGTGAATTCTACCAAACATTTAAAGAAGAATTAACACCAATCCTTCTCAAATTCAACCCAAAAATTGAAAAGGAGGAGTAAACATTTCTGAATTCATTCTATGAGGCCAGGATTACCCTGATACCAAAGGCAGACAAAGATACTACAAGGAAAAAAAAACCCTACAGGGGCTTCCCTGGTGGCACAGTTGTTGAGAGTCCGCAGGCCGATGCAGGGGACACGGGTTCGTGCCCCAGTCCGGGAAGATCCCACATGCCACAGAGTGGCTAGGCCCGTGAGCCATGGCCGCTGAGCCTGTGTGTCCGGAGCCTATGCTCCGCAACCAGAGAGGCCACAACAGTGAGAGGCCCACGTACCGCCAAAAAAAACCCAAAAAACAAAAAAACACCTACAGACCAATATCCCTTATGAATACTAATGGAAAAAAAACTTCAAAAAAATAGTATCAAACTGAATTCAACAGTGTATTAAAGAATTATACACCATGACCAAGTGGGATTTATTCCTGAAATGCAAGGGTGGCTCAACATACAAAAATCAAACAATGTAATGCACCATATTAACAGAATAAAGGGGGGAAAACCACATAAATATCTCAACTGATGCAGAAAAGCGTTTGACAAAAGCTATCACCCTTTCATGATAAAGACACTCAACAAACTAGGTAAAGAAGGAAACTGTCTCAACGTAGTAAAGACTACATATGAAAACCCCACAATGAACATCATATTCAATGTTCAAAGACTGAAAACTTTTCAAAACTCTATAAGATCAGGAACAAGACAAAGATGCCCACTTTTGCCACTTCTATTCAGCATAGTACTAGAAGTTCTAGCCAGAGCAATTAGGTAAGAAAAACAAATAAAAGGCATCCCGATTGGACAGGAAAAGGTCAAATGACGACTGTTCACGTACGACATGATCTTATATGTAGATACTCCTCCAGATTCCCCAAAACCTGTTAGAACTAATAAACGAATTCATCAAAGTTGCAAAATACAAAGTCAACACCCCCAAATCAGTTGTTTTTATATACTGACAATGAACGATCTGAAAACGAAATTAAGAAAACTGCATATATAACAGCTTCCAAAAAGAACAAAATACTCAGGAATAAAGCAAGCTGTACACTGAAAACTATAAAATACTTGTGAAAGAAATTAAAGAAGATACTAATAAATGAAAAGACATCCTGGGTTCAAGGATTAGAAGACTTACTACAGTTGTTAATACTATCCGAAGTGCTCTACAGATTCAATGCAATCCCTATCAAAATCCTAAGGACTTATTTTGCAGAAAGAGAAAAATTCATCGAAAAATTCATATGGAATCTCAAGGGGTCCCAAAAAGCTAAGAACAAAATTGGAGGTCTCATATTTCCTTGATTTCAAAATTTATTATGAAACCACAGCAATCAAAAGAGTATGGTACTGGCATAAAGACAGATATATAGACCAATGGGAAAAAACAGAGCACCAATAAATAAACCCTCGAAAATATAGACAAATCATCTTCAACAAGGATGAGAAAACTATAAGATGGGGAAGGGAGAGTCTCTTCAATGAATACTGTTGGGAAAAGGAATATCCATAGACAAAAGAAAGAAGTGGACTCTCATTTTACACCATATACAAAAATTAGCTCACAATGGATTAAAGACCTAAATGTAACACCTGAAGCTATAACTCCAAGAAGAAAGCATGGGGGACAAGAAATTTCATGACAATGGATTTGATGATGGCTTCATGGATATGACACCAAAACCACAAGAAACAAAAGCAAAAATAAAACAAATAGGACTACACCAAACTCTAAAAACTTCTGCGCAACACAAAATCCAGAGTGAGAAAGCAATCTATGGAATGGGAGAAAATATTTGCAAACCATACATCTGACAAGGAGTTAATATCCAGAATATACAAAGAATTTCTACAACTCAACAACATAAAAACCAATAACCCAATTTTAAATTGGGCAAAGGGCTTGAAAAAAAACATTTCTCTAAAGACAGTATAAACATGGCCAACAAGCACAAAAAGATGCTAACATGACTAGTCATCAGGGAAATGTAAATCAAAAGCACAATCAGATATCACTTCATACCTGTTAAGATGGCCACTATCAAAAGAAACCAGAGGGCTTCCCTGGTGGCGCACTGGTTGAGAGTCCGCCTGCCGATGCAGGGGACACGGGTTTGTGCCCCGGTCCGGGAAGATCCCACATGCCGCGGAGCGGCTGGGCCCATGAGCCATGGCCGCTGAGCCTGCACGTCCGGGGCCTGTGCTCCGCAACGGGAGAGGCCACAGCAGTGTGAGGCCCGCGTACCGCAAAAAAGAAAAAAAAAAAGAAAAAGAAACCAGAAAATAAGTGTTGGTGAGCATGTGGAGATATTGGAACTCTTATGCACTGTTGATGGTAATATAAAATAGTGCAGACACTATGGAAAACAGTATGGAGGTTCTTCAAAAAATTTAAAATGTAACTACCATGTGATCCAGCAACTCCACTTCTGGATATATACCCAAAAGAAAATAACATCTCAAAAAGATATTTGCATACCCACGTTCACTGCAGCATTATTCACAAAAGCAAAGAGGTGGAAGCAAACTAAATGTCCATCAATGGATGAATGGATAAAGAAAATGTGATACATACATGGAATGGAGTATCCATTCAGTCTTAATGGATTATCACTTAGTCTTAAAAATCCTGTCATGTGCTGCAAAGGCATAGATGAACCTTGAGGGTATTGTGCCAAGTAAAATACGTCACTCATAAAATGGCAAATGCTGCATGATTCCATTTACATGAGCTATCTAAAGTAGTCAAACTCAGGGGCTAGGAGGAGGAGGTGGAGAGTTGTTCAGTGGATGCAGAGTTTCAGTCATGTAGGATGTGGGGGGCTCAGGGGGATCCGCTACACAACATGCATGTGGTCAACAATATTGCACTGTATGCTTGCAAAATATTGCTCTGTACACTTGCAAACTGTTGGGAGGTTGAATTTCATATTTTGTGTTTTTGCCACCAAAAAAAAAAAAAGTTTAGTACTGGCATAAAGATAGACACAAGACCACTGGAACAGAATAGAGAGCCCAGAAATGAATCCGTGCATATATGGTCAAGTGATTTTCAACAAGAACAGAACATCATATACAAAAATTAACTCAAAATGGATCAAAACTTAAATGTAAGACCTAAAACTATAAAACTCATGGGGGGAAAGCTATATGTGCATTAAATTTGGCAATGATTTCTTGGATCAAAAGCACAAGCAACAGGGAATTCCCTGGTGGTCCAGTAGTTAGGACTCTGTGCTTCCAATGCATAGGGCATGGGGTTCGATCCCTAGTCAGGGAACTAAGATCCTGCATGGTACGAAGCAAAGACAAAAAAACAAAACAAAACAAAACAAAACACAAGCAACAAAAGTAAAAACACATAAATTGGACTACATCAAAATTTTAAACTTCTATTCATCATTAAAAGATATAATCAGTATGAGAAGGCAACCCACAGAGTGGGAGAAAATATTTGCAAATGACGTATCTGATAAGGGGTTAATATTCAGAATATATAAAGAACTACTACAACACAACAACAACAACAAAACCAAACAACCCAATTTAAAAATATGCAGAGGGACTTCCCTGGTGGTGCAGTGGTTAAGAACCCACCTGCTGACACCAGGGACATGGGTCCAAGCCCTGGTCTGGGAAGATCCCACGTGCCACGGAACAACTAAGCCCGTGCACCACAACTACTCAACCTGCGCTCTAGAGCCCGCAAGCCACGACTACTGAGCCCGCGTGTCACAACTACTGAAGCCCTAGCACCTAGAACTCGTGCTCCACAACAAGAGATACCACTGCAATGAGAAGCCCGCGCACCACAATGAAGAGTAGCCCCCGCTCACTGCAGCTAGAGAAAGCCTGTGTGTAGCAATGAAGACCCAATGCAGCATAAAATAAAATAAATAAAATAAAATAATTTTTAAAAAAATAGGCAGGGACTTCCCTGGCAGTCCAGCAGTTGAGACTCCACACTTCCACTGCAGGGGGCATGGGTTTGATTCCTGGTCAGGGAACTAAGATCCCACAGGCTGCAACATGGTCAAAACAAACAAACAAAAAAAAAAAAAAAAAAAAAAAAAAAAAACCCCAAGTGTTGATGAGTAGAGAAATTGTAACAATGCACATTGCTAGTGGGAATGTAAAATAGTGCAGCCAATATGGAAAATAGTATGGCAGTTCCTCAAAAAATTAAAAATAAAATTACCAAATAATAAGCAGCAAGAGAGAATCAATTCATCACATTCAAGTGATCCTTGATAAGATTTTGGACAGATTTGTTATCAGAAACTTTGAAGTTCAGAAGGCAGTGGGCTAATATATTCAAAGTGTTAAGAGAAAAAAAAAAGCTGTCAGCCAAGAATCCTATACCTGGCAAAACTGTCCTTCTAAAGTAAGGCAGATTAAGACATTTCCAGACAAACAAAAGATAAGGGAATTTGTTACCACTAGACCTGCACTGCGAAAAAACGTTATGAGTAGTCCTGAAGGTTGAAATGAAAGAACACCAGCTAGTAACTTAGCTATAAGAAGAAATAAAGATGTCAATAAAGGTAAATAAATGATTCATTATAAAAAAAAAAAAATTACCACATAATGCAGCAATTCCACTTTTGGGTATATAGCCAAAACAATCAAAAGCAGGGACTCAAACAGATATTTATAGACCAATGTTCATAGCAGCATATTTCACAATAACCAAAAGTTGAAAACAACTCAAATATTCATTGACAGAAGAATGGATAAACAAAATGTGACATATACATACAGTGGACTATTATTCAGCCTTAAAAAGGAAGGAAGTACCATTACATGCCATAACATGGATGAACTTTGAGGACATTATGCTTAGTAAAATAAGCTTGACACAAAAGGACAAATATTGTATGATTCCACTTACATGAGGTAACTGAAGTAGTCAAATTCATAGAGACAAAGTTAGAATTTTGGTTTTCAAGGGTTGATGGGAGGGAGAATGGGCAGCGTTATCATTTAATGGGTACAAAGTTTTACTTGTAGAAGATAAAAAAATTTTGGAGATTGCTTGTGTTGGTGGTCATAAAACAACATGAATATACTTACTCTCACTGAGTTGTACACTTTAAAATAGTTAGAATGGTAAATTTGATGTCATGTATATTTTACAAAAAAGAAACACAGTTTAGAATCTGCTCAATCCCTTCACAAACTAAAGGGATCTGGTCCTATCATATAGGTCTGCCAGAAGCAAAAGAAATTACCTCAGGGGAAAAACATCATTTATTATCTCTTCAACTTTTCATAAACAATATATCCAGTATTTATCAAATGAAAGCAAAAAAGGGAGGGTTGGGGGTGGAAACAGACAATAGAAAATAACCTATCTAGATAACGGAATTATCAGATGAGGACTAAAATAACTGTGATGTCTCAACCAAAATGATAAAACTTAACATCACCAATAATGGGACAAAGAGATTTTAAGTGACTCTTGATGTGATTCACTGAAAACAACAATTTTTCGTTCATGTAGTATTTTTCCAAAAACTGTTTAAGTTGAATATAATCATGAGGAAACAACCAGACAAAGCAAAATAGCGAGTCGGTCATATTAAAAATAAAGACAAAATGGGCCTGGATTTGTTTTTGAATGTCATTATCATAAAAGGAAAAAAAAAATACCCCAGGAAACTAAAGTGACATAACACCTAAAAGCAATGCATTATCCTTGATTGGATCCTGGATTAGGGAAAGTAAAATTTTTAAAAAGCTAGAAATCTGGGGCTTCCCTGGTGGCGCAGTGGCTGAGAGTCCGCCTGCCGATGCAGGGGACACGGTCTCATGTCCCGGTCCGGGAAGATCCCACATGCCGCGGAGCGGCTAGGCCCATGAGCCATGGCCGCTGGGCCTGCACATCCGGAGCCTATGCTCCGTAACGGGAGAGGCCACAACAGTGAAAGGCCCGGGTACCACCAAAAAAAAAAGCTAGACATCTGTAACTGAAACAACTGGGAAATTTGAATATGAACTGTATATTAGATAATATTATTGTATATCAATGTTAAATTTCTTTAATGTGACAATGGTTTTAGTTTAGTAGAATGTCTTTGTTCTTACGAGCTACACGTCAAAATGTTTAGGGGTACAGCATTATAAAATCTGCAATTTACTTCCAAAAGGTTCCAAAAGGGAGAGAAAGAAAGAAAAAAGAGAGAAAGCAAATGGGAACAGGCAATTTGAGAAGGGTTTATCACGAATCAGTGTTCACTATACAATTCTTTCAAGTTATGAATTTTTCAGAATAAACAATTGGGAAAAATTAAATAGCTGATTAACGTATTCAAGAAATTAGAAGACGAATTGGAATTTGCATTAAGAAACGGAATCTAAAAAAAAGAATCAAAGGGAAATTCTAGAACTGAAAAATACAGTAACTGAAATTAAGACCCAAATGGAAGGGCTGAATAGCAAATCAGACAACTGAAGAAAAGATTACTATGCTAGAGAATAGGTCAATAGAAAATAAGACCTGAAGCACAAACTCAAAAAAGAATAAAGGTAAAGAATAGGAAGAATGCAAGTGACATATGGGACATAGTGAAAACGTCTAACAAACATGACTGAAATCTCAGAAGGAAAAGAAAAAAATGGGACACTATTTAAACATAATGGCTGAGGAATTTCCAAACTGATAAGACAACAAGCCACAGTTTAATAAACTCTGTAAACCCTAAGAATAGGAAAAACAGACCTAAGCACATCAAATAACACTGCTAAAAAACTGCTAAAGACAAAAAGGAAAATCTTAAAGGCAAGAGGAAAAAACATGTATTACCTTTAAAGGAACAATTAGACTGATAGCTGACTTGCCAAAGATATGGGAACCAAATATCTTCAAAGTACTGGAAGAAAATAATTGCCAATTGGTTACTTATACCCAGCAAAAAATCCTTCCAAAATGCAACAAAATTAACACACTTTGGGACCAAAAGAAAAAAAATAAAAGGAGAGAGTTCATTACCAATAGAACAAAGAAAATACTAAAGGGTGTTCTTCAAGCAGAATGAAAATAATTCTGGATAGAAACATGGAAATCAGGAAGGAATGAAGAGTAATGGAAAGGCTAAGTATGTAAGTAAATCTCTGTAAACACTGACTATATAAAGCAACAATATCTTGTAGGGCTTAAAATAAATGAACCTATATACCTGAGAGGAATTTCACATTCTCCTAAGATGCAGAAAGTGGAAAAGAACATTGCTTTGGAGTTAATAAATAAATGCAAATAAACTACAAAGTAACTTTTCTTAAATGCATCAGAAAGCTGAGGTCCCAGGACAACCAAGTAGACTGAAATCTAAAGAGACCTCACCAAGTGTTGGCTCATCTGTGGCAGAACAAAGAAAAGAGATATGGGGCACCAGATGACCAGGTAATAAAAATTCAATTAAAATTATTAACAAATTGATTTTAAAAATTGTATATGTGTGGGCTAGTATGTACATATAAAACCCATGGGACTCTTGGACACAAGGGGAATTCACAACCACCTACAGGCTCTTATCCACACACCTCCACCAAATACTCAGGAGAAAGAATGGGGGTAGGGCAGGAGACCAGAGAAAACCTCTTTGGTGGTACAGTCTTGGAGGACAGGAGTAGCCACAATAGCAGAAAGGACACAAAAAGCTCTGACTAGACCCTTCTCCCCTACTGAACAAAAGCCTTAACTGGTATGGGAAGGGCAGCAAACGATGTTACCCTCAAGGCTTATAGGTTAAGTAAGACCCATTGCTGTTGCAGTAAGGGTAAAAGAAAAACCTCTACCCTTAAAGGACAGGGCATAAAACCGTCTTGAGCCCATGATACTATAACAATAACACCACAGAGGTCTCCTACCACTGAAGGAAGGGCAAAAAAAATTTATCCTGCACAGGATCCTGCACTTGCATCCTGCCAGATGCAAGGCAGAGCATGAATGCCACAGGGGAGGAGAGAATCACTGAGAAAGCCCCACCAATGAGAACACTGGACACTGGAACTGCTAAGACTACAGTAGACAAGGGCAACAGAGAATGTTACTGTCCCCCACTCCCCCAAACAAACAAACAAATGCTAAACACATCATATTCAAACTCCTGAAAGCCAGAAATAAAGAGAAAATATTGGAGGAGTAATCCTTTTTCCTTACTACCAAGGTACCCTTGACTGTAACAGCTCAATTGTAGAACTTTATATTGTAATTATTTGGGCCTTTGTTCACCTTTTTTTTTTTTTTTTCCCCGGTTCGCGGGCTTCTCACTGTTGTGGCCTCTCCCGTTGCGGAGCACAGGCTCCGGACGCGCAGGCTCAGCGGCCATGGCTCACGGGCCCAGCCGCTCCACAGCATGTGGGATCCTCCCAGACCGGGGCACGAACCCGCGTCCCCTGCATCGGCAGGCGGACTCTCAACCACTGCGCCACCAGGGAAGCCCCATGTTCACCTTTTTTAATAGACTGTAAGCTCTTCAAAAGTAAAGAACCTTAATTATTTCTGCCTCTCTCAAAATCTCCTGGCCATAGAGCCATTTAAACAAATATATTTTAAATTATTAAATATGAAGCAAAATGACAAGATACTATCATCTCATAAATCTGTAACACCTCTTTGTTCTCCCAAACATGAAGCCCATTCTTTTACTAGGTAGCTGAGATACTTGCTGGATTGGGAGTAAGCTATAAGAACAGAATCCACAATGTTTAGAGAGAGAAAGGGCAAGAAAAAACAAGCAAACCAGTTTACAGATAAAGAAAACAAAGGCCCTGAAAGGACCTTTTTCATTCAGAGTCCTCATTTGTAGAACTTTACTTGCCTTACCCAGTTGGAGCCTTGGTTCTGTTTTGTTTTAAATATATATTTTGCTTTAGCAATGAGAAGAAGCTCAGTATTTTCCTAGCCAAAATCGGAAGATTTAAGAATCTCAGAAAAATTTCAGTGAAGGGAAACTTAAAGTCTCCCCAAAATGGGAGTCTTTTCTGGAATGACCTTACTTTAAAATATTACCAGTATTTCTGAAATAGAAAAAAAAAAGGAGAATAGCAGGTAACCCCAGGCAACTAAACCAAATATAAACTTTGCATCTTCTAACGCTCTTATGTTATCATAGTTTTCTGTTTTTTAACTAAAGTAAAATATAGATGGCAGCTAAATGTATTTCCTAGGACAATTCTATGAGGAATCGGTCTTAGGAAAATTCCCATACTGCTCCTTGTGTAAATGTGTCAAGTAGAACCGAAGTGAAAAAGAACTGTCTTCTCATTTCAAGCATCCTTATTTATCTTGATGCTGCCTCACCCACTGGTCAAATGTGCCTCTCTTTTCAAATATTTGTCTTTTGGAACAAGAACGAAATACAAAACTGACCTCTAAAGAAACCTGGGAAACTTGAATATCACAGTCTACTAAGTAAACTGTCAGTGAAAAATTACCCAGGATGATACTGCCAGTACTATATACTAAGCGGTCATAATTTGTCCCTTTATTTTGAATTCCAGGAGGGTTTAAGAATTATTGGCATCCAAAAAACAAGTAATCCTGTTTTGATCACTGAATCATTAAGAAAATGCAACCAAATCCTGATACCTCAGATACTGTAGTACATTGCTCACTGTTCTTCCCCTCTGCTAAGCTGCAGAAAGAAGAAAGGAAAAGGGATTCTTTACAAGGAGAGAATAAAGCACTTACACTTCATAGGACTTTCTAGCCACAGATGCCAGGTGCTACCCACTGAAATCCAGGCTTGGACTAAGCTCCACATTTCTGAAAGGACCATCTCAACCGAAGCCTGGGGCTCAGAGTCAGCAGGAGGAAGCTGCAGCTCCCACTAGCAGCACATTTCAAAGAGGCTGCAACAAGAGAACATTTTCCATTTAAGCAACTAATTCCAATCTTCCATTTCACAAAGCAGTAGCAGAACAGGCCTTTATTATCAGTCTTTTCAAAAGATATTTCCATGACTATGTGATGAATATGAAGCAGGCTATGGCCCAGCAATCCTTTCACTAACATGCTCTAAGTCTTTCATTATACTTCACAGCAGATCCTAAAAGTACTTGCCCTTTTTTCTTTAACGGTCACGACTGCTCCAAGACTCACTTCTACACTAACAGTTCTAAAACTGCCTAATCAACGGAAATCACTGAGCAGACCCTTAACATCGCAAGTACACACCCAGATGGGGGGGGGGGGCCTAAGGATTCATCAGCTGCCAAGAATCAGAAGCAGATTAGAGCTGCTAGTTAATCCTATACAAAAACTCCTCAAATTAAGCAGCATTACTTAAAAATACTTCACTGAAAACAGAAGAGCTCTGGCAAATAGAAAATTAGGTTCTGGAAATACAAATATTTCAATGAAATTTGATAAGTAAGAATACATGTGTAAGACTGCTGTACTTTTTAAAAACATTTCAATTAGTGAATAATACATCTATTAAATAAAGATTTATAGTATACTGGAAGGAGGAGCAGACCAGGCAAGAGCACAGTAAAAAGAACCCCTAAAAAACAGTCAGTCAGACACTGCAACATTATAGACACATGCCTTGTACCAATATGGTATAGAGCTAGAAAATCAGAATTTCCCAAATCAAGAAAAAGTCATTTTCATGAGACAGGTAAAGAACAAACTAGTCTTATTAACCTGAAAAAGAGAAAGGAATTTTTTGTCAGTCAACTGTCTTAAGTTTTTGTATCTAATCCTTTATGAAAATTTTACAAATTTAAGATAAATTGCTAGGTCTGTCACAAGTACTTTCTGATGGTTTTCAGAAGAGAAAACGATATGAATGGATACTAGGAGAAATATAAGCTATAGATCTCAAAAGAAAACCATCACTACCTAAAATTGTTATCTTTCAAAATAATTTGTTTTGCAAGATGGTCTGAAATACAGAAACTATGGTGAAATGAAACTTAGCTAATACCTTCACCACAGCAGTGATGAGTAAACAACTCCCAACTCCAAAAGCAGAGTGTAAGTGAAAAATAATCATAAAGCCCCAAGTAAGCTCCCAGAACCATAGACTACCCATGTATGCATAAACAAGTTTTCTAGAAGCAAAAAAGCTCATTTATAGAGATAAGTTCAGCCAATTTACATTTTCACAGCCATCCCCATAATAACTGAATAGATAATTAAGGGGGAGATATTATTTCCCTTATAGGAGGAAAGAGATTCCTGGCTAAAAATAATTCTTTAAAACATCATAAGCTATTCAAATTCCAGGAGAAATACTCAAACACTCTTATCTTCAAGACAATGTTGGAAGATGGTAGTGCCCATATGCATTACTCTATCTTGATCTCAATGAAAGGAATCAGTAAGACCAAATGACTACAGCACTGCACGCTGTGGTCTCCTGAGTTTCTGATGAAATCCCAGTATTTCTGGGACAAGCATTTTCAAACAATCCTGTGTCATAATGGCCTCTATCAAATAAACTTTGGCTCAAATCTGTAGCTGTGGCTCACACATAATATGATACTGAGAAATTTTGCCAAAATTTTTCCTCAACAACTGTAAAGAATCCCTATCCAAATTAAAAATCCTCAGCCACCTATGCATGTGAATATTAACCTCAAGAACGGCCCTGAAAAAAGATAAATAAATCTGGATCCATAAGGTCAGCTTGGGTTTGGAGTGACTGAAGCATTCATTCCTTGATAATCAATTCACTGTGGGTCTTACTAATTATATTAGGCAGCCCTGCTTTAAAAGTAGAAAATGTTGGGCTTCCCTGGTGGCGCAGTGGTTGAGAGTCTGCCTGCTGATGCAGGGGACACGGGTTCGTGCCCCGGTCCGGGAAGATCCCACATGCCGCGGAGCGCCTGGGCCCGTGAGCCATGGCCGCTGAGCCTGCGCGTCCGGAGCCTGTGCTCCGCAACGGGGAGAAGCCACAACAGTAAGAGGCCCGCGTACCGCAAAAAAAAAAAAAAGTAGAAAATGCCAAGCTTGAAACCATTTCAAGCTTTTGAAGCAAATGGGTAGCCCATGTGAAGGCTTCCTGAAAGCCAAAATATAGCCAAAATATAGAAAATGGATTTCCTTTAGTCACCGGTCTCTATTCCTGCCTATCTGAGCAAGTTTTATAACAATTCGTATAAACCTGAAGAATGAGAGTACTATCAGACATACTAAGCATACACTAACACAATGCTGAAGATTCAAGTTTCTTAACTGTATAGAAATATGAGATGTCTAGCTTAAGGTTTAATAAAAAATGCATTATAGTGTTAGAAAACTCTGAGTGCTTCTGTAAAAACATGTACCTCTTTAAGACTAGTTCTAAGTGTATTCTGCTTTAGGGCCATCTGTATAAATGGTGTTAACTATGGCTGAGACAGAAAATACAAGTAAACAGTTAATATGGAGAAAAACTGAAGAGTGCAGTGGGCTTGAAAAAAAAAGTAAAAAATATAATGTAAACTCTGTTAACAGAAAACTTCTTACCGAAAGAAAAAAAAAAAACAAATTTCATAATATTTTCATTTTGGGAAGTCTAACCAGAAAGACGAAAATTAAATCGGTACTTTCAAGGGGTTCTGCATGCCAAACACTACAAAACTATCCCCATTAGCAGTACTGTGATCTTCCAGTAAAGAGAAATAAAGCTTCTCTCTGGAACTTCACCTATATAACAATACAACACTCTCTGGTAATATTTCAGTACCAGGGTACAAGCTAGGGAAACACAGGAGAGGTAATCTGAGCAAGCGCAACTTTCTAAGAATTAAATGTTCTTAAGTTCAACAGAGCTTATGAGACTTCTCTGGCGGTCCACTGGTTAAGACTCCGCGCTTCCACTGTAGGAGGCACAGATTCGATCCAGGTTGGGGACTAAGATCCCGCATACCACATAGCTCGGCCAAAACAAAACAAAACAAAAAAACAAAAAAAAACCAAGAGCTTAAAATTCTGTGAAATCTAGAAAATAGTATGTCAGTTCCTCAAAAAAAACATAGAATTACCATATGATCCAGCAATTCCCCTTCTGGTGATATACTCAGAAGAACTGAAAGCAGGGACTCCAACAGATATTTGTACACCTGTGCTCGTAACAGTATTCACAATAGCCAAAACGTGGAAGCTACCCAAGTGTGTACCAACAGATGAATAGGTAAACAAAATGTGGTACACACAATATTATTCAGCCTTAAAAAGGGATGAAATTCTGACACATTCTACAACATGGATGAACCCTGAGAACATTATGTTAAGTGAAAAAAGCCAGTCATAAAAGGACAAATACTGTATGATTCTACTTATATGAGGTACCTAGAGTAGTCAAGTTCATGGAGACAAAAAGCAGAATGGTGGTTGCCAGGGGCTGTAGGGAGAGAGAAATGGGGAGTTAGTTAACTGTGTTTTAATGGGTACAGATTTTCATTTTTACAAGATGAAAAACGTTCTGGAGATGCATGGTGATGATGGTTACACAACAATGTGAATGTACTTAAAGCCACTGAACTACACACTTAAAAATGGTTAAAGTGGTAAATTTTATGCTATGTGTATTTCACCGTAATTTTTAAAAAGGAATGAAATTCTGACATAGTCTACAACATGATGAACCTTGAAGATATTATTCTAAGTGAAATAAGCCAAACACCAAAAGGAAAATATTGTATCATTCTACTCATAAGGTAATTGGAGTAGTCAAATTCCGAGAGGAAAAAAAAAGTAGAATGGTGGTTACCAGGGGCTGAAGAGAGGAGGGGATGGAGAATTATTCTTTAATAGGTAGAGTTTTAGTTTGGGAAGACGAAAAAGTTCCAGAGATGGGTGGTGGTGATGATTGCACAACATGAATGTACTTAATGCCACTGAACTGTACGCCTAAAAATGGTTAAAATGGCAACTTAGAAAATGTAGCAGTATCCAGATTTTATATCCTGTTTCAAACCATTGACTCTGGTCCAAGGCCTGGGAAGATGAGAAATAAACTAATCCAAATACAGATGAATGCCACCAGATAACAGACTATCATGCCAACAGAAATACCATCACAAATTCTCATTCATAAGCTCCAATACAACAAGGACAGGAAATGACTATATCTGCACTGTCCAAGACTTGGAATGTGGCAGTGCAACTAAGGAATTGATTTTAACTTCATTTTAATTAATTTAAATTGAAACAGCCACAATAGCCATGTGGGTAATGGCAATCATATTAGACAATATAGCCAGAGTGGTATACTATTCAGTTGAAAGGCCTTTGGTTTTTATCATTCACTTACACACTCCCATTTTCCAGCAATGCAAAGTATACAGTATTCCTATGTTCACTGAACTAACTGACGCTAAAGAAGTTGTACACGAACATTTTCTATTTTCTAGAAGGCTTGCCTTTCAAAAACATGTTTATGTTTTAAGAGTCACTTGACTGGGCTTCCCTGGTGGCGCAGTGGTTGAGAGTCCGCCTGCCGATTCAGGGTACGCGGGTTTGTGCCCCAGTCCGGAAAGATCCCACGTGCTGTGGAGCGGCTGGGCTCGTGAGCCATGGCCGCTGAGCCTGCGCGTCCGGAGCCTGTGCTCCGCAACGGGAGAGGCCACAGCGGTGAGAGGCCCGCAGACCGCAAAAAAAAAAAAAAAAAATGAGTAGCACAATTAATTAGCCCTATAAAGAGATGGTCTTTGCTTCCATTGGTTTCTGCATTGTCTACTAATTTTGGTTACTAGAGGTAGACAAAGGAAACTACTAAGGATTCAGAGCAGTCCACCGTTAAATAGGCTTCCTTTAAGATCTGTCTCAAAATAATTTTGTCTTTTAAAACACTTGGAAGACATCAGTGATATCTGCCTAGCCCATAAAACAAAAACATGGCTGTAGGCTGTTTCCAAGAATTTTGGTGGAAAAAAAGCTTAATGAATGTAGATTCTTCAGAAAATGGCTGTTTTATACAAATACCAGAGAAAGAGAAAAGATGCTAACTCATAGCATGGGCTGAACCATGTCCAAATTATACCGTTATAGCAAATCTATTGTCACCAGGATCATTATAACTATACTAAATAACCCTAAGATTAGTAAGTATGGGGAAGAGGGAAGTAAGGATAATAGTTTTTCAAAACGTATATTATTCAAAGTGGTTTTGAAACAAACCAGGCAAATTCTGTTCCTTACCAATTTGATTTTTTTGTTAATTTTCTTAGGGACTGTACAGTTTTGGATGCTACTTTATATGGCATAATTTTAGTTACTACATTTTCTGTTTTCAATTAAAGTAGATTTTTTTTTTTTCCCAGCCATGGTGCGCAGCTTGTGGGATCTTAATTTCCCAACCAGGGACTGAACCCGGGGCCCTCTGAGTGAAAGTACAGCGTCCTAACCACTGGACCACCAGGGAATTCTTTATCAATTTCAAATTGAAAATTAAAACACTATGCTACTACACTGCATGTTTTGTGACTACTCTAAAACAGATTTTTGGTTTAAAATGTCACTTAGTGACCACTTCAAGAAAGGCTTATTGTGTCAAAAAGTTCCTCTCTCCTTTTCTGTACTCAAGTCATTCAAAGCATAAAATGAGGGTAATAAAAACTTATCTCATAAAGACTGCTTTTTAAAAAAAGATTGGAAAGACTGAAAACAGAGCATCATAGGAGACTGAATAATATTGTTTATTTTCAATCATCCATAGATATGTTAGAGAGAAGCAGCAAAAATAAATGAAATTCATAGAAAAAGACAAATCTGAGTCATCCAACTGCCCCTTTGGAGGTGCTACAAGCAGCTATGCATTCAGAAACATTTTTAAGAAATTGTGTGTCTACAGACTGTCAACAAACACATGAAAGAATGCTCAACATCACTAATCATTAGAGAAATGCAAATCAAAACTACAATGAGGTATCACCTCACACTAGTCAGAATGGCCATCATCAAAAAATCTACGAACAATAAATGCTGGAGAGGGTGTGGAGAAAAGGGAACCCTCTTGCACTGTTGGTGGGAATGTAAACTGATACAGCCACTATGGAGAACAGTATGGAGGTTCCTTAAAAAACTAAAAATAGAACTACCATACGGTCCAGTAATCCCAATACTGGGCATATACCCTGAGAAAACCATAATTCAAAATGAGTCATGTACCACAATGTTCATTGCAGCTCTATTTACAATACCCAGGACATGGAAGCAACCTGAGTGTCCGTCGACAGATGAATGGATAAAGAAGATGTGGCACATATATATTACTCAATGGAATATTACTCAGCCATAAAAAGAAATGAAATTGAGTTATTTGTAGTGAGGTGGATGAACCTAGAGTCAGTCATACAGAGTGAAGTAGGTCAGAAAGAGAAAAACAAATATCATATGCTAACACATATATGGAATCTAAAAAAAAAAATGGTTCTGAAGAACCTAGGGGCAGGACAGGAATAAAGACGCAGACGTAGAGAATGGACTTGAGGACACAGGGAGGGGGAAGGGTAAGCTGGGACGAAGTGAAAGAGTGGCATGGACTCATATATACTACCAAACGTGAAATAGATAGCTGGTGGGAAGCAGTTGCATAGCACAGGGAGATCAGCTCCGTGCTTTGTGTCCACCTAGAGGGGTGGGATAGGGAGAGTGGGAAGGACACACAAGAGGGAGGAGATATGGGGATATATGTATATGTATAGCTGATTCACTTTGTTATAAAGCAGAAACTAACACACCCTTGTAAAGCAATTATACTCCAGTAAAGATGTTCAAAAAGAAACTGTCAGAGATCTTGATCTTTTTTTTTTTTTTTTTTTGCGGTACGCGGGCCTCTCACTGTTGTGGCCTCTCCCGGAGCACAGGCTCCGGACACGCAGGCTCAGCGTCCTTGGCTCATGGGCCCAGCCGCTCCGCGGCATAGGGGATATTCCTGGACCGAGGCACGAACCTGTGTCCCCTTTATCTGCAGACAGACTCTCAACCACTGCGCCACCAGGGAAGCCTGATCATTTCTTAATAATCATGGTTTATTCCTTCAACTATGGGTATCAGATTATATAAACATCTGAAAGGATCCTACTGTCTATTGGGGGAGACAAAACAAATTTTCAAAAAGGTTAAAAAAATGATAAATACAATTAAAGTGCTTTCGGTGTTGGCGCAGGGGCAGAAATGACTTTCAGCGGAAGAGAATCTGTTAAGACTTTAAGGAGAAAGAAATTAAGCTAGCTAGGCTTTGAAAAGATGGGCTAGTTTCTTCATTTGAAGACAGGATTGGGGAAAAGTAATAGTAAAAGTCCAAAGGTAAGAAAAAAATTAAAATATCATATAACCAGACAAAGGCTGCATCCCCCTCCCACAAAAAACCATTTGCTTATTCTGGGAGATACTACAGCTGTGTGAATGCTGATGGGAAGGATCCAGTAAAGACGGAGTTTTAGGATACAAGTGAGACACAGGATAACCAAAAGATCAAGGTTCCTGAGAATTCAGATAATAAGATGCAGAGCACTAAAATCGGACAGAAGAAGCAATTGGATACACATGCTCAAGTTCTACCAAATCAGAGGTGAAGGGTTGGTGGTATATTGAAGAAAGGGATGAGAACGACAGTCCCTGGAAAAAGACAAGACCTAACAAAGAAAAAGGGCCAGTTAATGGGATAAGGTTTTGATGAAATTCAAGAACTAAGACTTCTGTTTAACACAATTTAACTGATTGAAACATCTGTTTGCCCTCAAATTCCCTCCAAAATCAGAGTAAAAAGATTTTTTTCCCCCAAGGATGAGGGAACCCACAAGGACAGAAAATGGAAACGCGAATGGTATTAACAAAACTGTGAAAAGGAGAAAGCTGCTGGGTGGCTGTTAACTCTCAGAAAAGGCCTGAGAAAGCTGAAATTTGCCTGGTAGCAGGGAGGGGGAAGGGATAAGAATGGGGGAAGCCAAGAGGCAAACTAATTCCAAAACCCCAGTAAGGCTCAAGAATTAGAAGTACTGAGATATACCTGAAGACAGATGCACAGATAGAACAAATAACAAAGGAATGGAAGTACTGAGATATACCTGAAGACAGATGCACAGATAGAACAAATAACAAAGGAGTGGCTTCAAAATCTGTGTAAGCGGTTTAGTTTCCTAGATTTTCTCCCTGACTCTGAGGGGCCAGGCTACTATACTATCCTCCCACCATCACAGAAAACTCAAGGTTTACTTTGCAGAGACTGAAGTAGAGTGACTCTGGACTCTTGGACAACAGACTCACCTAAGGACAGGAGTATCATACTGAAAACAGATTAAATAAACTAAAGTCTACATACTTAGCATTTAGATTCATCCTCCAGTTCATTCGCCTACCTGCCACTGGCAGCCTAGTTCATAACCTCCAGGCAGAAGACTAGAGAACTCTCAGGGTAAAAGTGGTCCAAGAAAAAAGACCAACAATGAGAGAGAAGAGATGAAGTTTCCCCTCTCAATTATCTGTCAAATGAGGGAGTAATTCAAGAAAAGATCATGGGATCCAGGATTCAGCACATCCAATACAAGAAAGAAAAAGGAATTCCCCAGGACAGTGAGATGCCAGAATAATTATGCAAGAGACCTGGAGAACAACCAGGCCAGATTGAAGCAGGGAGATAGAGGGCTCTCGGGAGAGGTTTCCTTCCACCAAAAAAGTGTAAACATACTAAGAGGATATTTACACTTACTAACAGAGAGTTTGGGATGAATTACTGTAGATATATAGAAAATAAGGCAAACGTGAAAAAAAGAAAAAGGTAATGATTACCACCAAAAAAAAAGTTGCACAAAAAAGAAATTATCATGGTATACACACTTCATGATTCACAATGTGTAATGATTTAACCAGAAATGTGGTATACCTATGTTAACCAAAAATGTGGTATACCACAGGTATACCTATGAGTGATGGGGTGTGAGGAAGCGGAGGAAGCCTAAATCTTCATCTTTCATAGGAGAAACTATGAAACTGCTCTTTTTTCTTCCTAAATTTTGTAAAACTATTCCCATTTTATAACTTTAGAAAGTTTTTAAAGTTTGGCTTAAATCTTTAAAATTTTAACAGTAACTTTTATTACTAAATTAACAATAAATTAATAAGTTTTTTATTTTGATAAAATTAAAATTATGTAAGATTTCAAAAAAGTAAAAACTATTACATGACGTTACTTGAGATTCCTGAGCCAGCAAACTAGAAGAATTTAAGTTGGTTGTGTGATCGGAGCTCAGTGCGTGAGTTAGTGATTTAGGGGGGGTTGGTGACTTTTTAGCAATGACAAGTTCCAAGATGTGACTGTGTGACCAAGGTGGCTTAGAAAAAAGTAAAGGAATTAAGAAGCCAAAGTGTTAGCTGAATTGTCAATCCAGATGCTGAAGTTGCCTAAAAATTATGATGTGTGACTGTACTATTTTCCAGGTCCACTTTTCTACTCTTCTCTACCATGTTTTCTGCCCCAGTATGCTGACCTCTATGGAACAGATCAACAGGTTCCTGAGTCCCCTAGCTTAGGGTTAGGTTTGCCCAATGGGGAATCCCAGGAGGAAGTTAGGAGAATAAGGTGTAGATATTTATTCCTCCAGCTTCCTCCCTGCAGAATCACCTCATGCTGGCTATGCCCCTTCCACTGAAAACTACAATTCCTCTCAAGGCAGCCAACTCCATACTTCTCCTGAGAGTCCAAGAAGTAACCACTCTCTCTCTTACCTCTTCTGGCTGTTAACAGCTTAGGGCTGTTAACAGTTTGGCTACAGGGTACTACACTATCTTTTGTGGTACCCCATTATATCCACATCTTTATAAACAGTACCTTTATAAAACAAACCCTCCTCAAATTAGCCTATTTCAAGTGTGCCATCTGTTCCTGTTGGGACCTGACTGTAACTAGTGATAATAATGATGATGGTGATGATGTAAGGCTGTAACAGAGACTAGTGGAAACTAAGTGACTAATATTTAAATAACAATTACTAACATATTTTGAGTTCTAGGTTCCAAGAACTTTGTTAAGCTCTTTGTAGGTATTAACTCGTTTAAACATCACAAGCAAAGATGTTTTTGTGCCAAGCAAAGATTTTTTTTGTCTGGTTCATTTCCATATACCAACACCTAGCAGTTGCTGGTACATGGTAAGCACTAAAATACTGATTTAAAATACATACAGCAATAAGCAGGTTTAGTAGGGAAGGCTGACTTTTGGTATGGTGTAGCATTTCTCCTATTTTTACTTTGAAAACTTTAAGATAAGGGACGTGTGGCTCCCCAGATCACAAAAACT